>NC_064408.1:82645000-85045000 GCF_023375975.1 Astyanax mexicanus | reverse complement strand
TTTGCAGAAGCTCCTCTCCTATCCTCTCCCCTCTTCTCCTCTCCTCTTCTCTCCTCTCCTCTCCTCTCCTGTCGTCTCCTCTCCTCTTTTCTCCTCCTCTTCTTCTTTTCTTTGGAACACTCACATTATGGAGGAACACATGTTTGTGAATGAGACGTAGCTCTTAATATTGTAATATTGTAAATTCCCAAAATATAATAAAACCCAATAAAGTAATATAACAATACTGGGGTGTTACATTTTTTGCCATGTCTATTGAAGCTACACTGAACAGTGGGGTAAGTGTGTGGGGTGTCCCATATTGAATGATTTCTGCTAGCCTAGAGTTTCTTGTCTGGTCACATGGACAATTCTAGCCGGATGCTGTGGTCACGATCATTATCACTCACTGCGTGGTCCACTGTGGGTGATAATGCCTTCTTTGATATATTTCCAGTGTTGTGAATCTGTGGTGTGGTTCATACGATAGTACCTCACAACAATTCCCAAACCGTCCTGTGAGGTAACACTTCATGATCAATTTACATACTGCTGTCCCATGACTTTTGGCTTGTTAGTGTAAAAATGTACTACATGGTCTTTTTTTTCACTAATAATGTAATACTTTTTTAACTGGGAAGTTATTACATTTTCAGACTCATAATATAATTCACAATATATTTTTCCATTTCCTCAATAGAAACAACAGTAATGTGGACATTTCTTACTTTTTTTGACAGGAGACCTGTGATACGAAGGACAGCAATTTCAAAGTGTCGTATGTGTCATTGTGGAGGAAATTGGACACTGAGTTGCCATGACAATTACACAAGTCGAGTCAAGCAGTCATTGTAATAAGAAAATACATTTATTGAAAAAGATAAAGACATACATTAAGTGTATAAAATTCATACAGTTTAAAATGCAAATACAGAGGATAGAAAATTATTTTGCTAACAGTCACAATGTTCTGTCTATTTGGTTTTTATTATAGTTTTCCACTTCAAGAATTCATGAATAAACTCTTATTTTCCATTAAAATGAGCTTTGATGTCTAAAACTGCACTCAGAGTATTTAGTCTGATTAGTAAAAAAATCATATATATATATGATATAAGCTGATATATATAAGAACCAATCGCAATTCAGGGGAACGGTCAGCAATGTTTATTTAGCGCACAATATCTAAATATGTGGCCAGTGTAGATACTATAGCTCCTAGTACAGCATGAAGAGTCAAACAGGGGAACAAATCAGCTAAATGGATTGAAACTAAACTTGTTTTTGCTCAGCTGGATATGCATTTAGTAGTATTCATCATGGAGCTCACTTTTTAAAATAAAAAAAACATTTTCATTGTCCTGGAAAATATTTTAAATGATTTTTGTGTAAATGTCCTCGCCAAGTGCAGCAGGCTGCTGATGCGGTGAGAACCTGAGGATTGGAGCGGCTTCAGGTAAAGCCTGCCAGAGAGGCTTTTAACACATCAGTGCATTCACACTCCAACATTAACACACACACACACACACTTTTGTTTTTATATTCTGCCAGACTGTGGGATCATGCAGATGCACCATAAGTGTTATATATTTTGCATTGTGAGCAATTTATGCACATCGTAGTTTCACAGTAAATTTGCCAGTGATAAACTGACAACTCTGCGTGGGTTCCATTTAACATAAAAACAATAGTAGGTCACATGTTTTAGATATTTGTAAACATTTACATGCAATCATTTGTTTTACACTTGCACCCACCCACACACACACACAGTTTGCCCATCAATGTTACCACTGGACCTGTATATCTGCACACTTTATACTATATATTATATATTATATATTTGGGGACCAGACAGTTAAAGGAAGTGTTGGAATCTGTCGGAGACATTCCTGGGAAACTCCATACTCTAACCTGACCATCATTAGATTGCAGTCTGATCTTGAATTTGTCCCAAAGGTGATACATTTTTAATCCATACCATACTCACTCCTTAATGCCTTTTATGGCAACGGTATTATGCTTGCAAAATATATGAGTGTTAGCATTGTTTAAAAGGTTTAGAAAATTATGTGGTCCAGCAGACTAATGCGCTGCCACAATGATCATGAGATTTCTGGTTCGAATCCCATTCATGCTGCTTGCCATCCGCTGCCAGAGCCCTCAGAGAGCACAATTGGCCTTCCTCACTCCAAAGGGTGATGTTGATCAGCACAAGGCGTCTGTGAGCTGATGTATCGGAACCTGCACTTTCCTCCGAGTGTGCTGTAAAGCTACTCGGCAATGCTGCATCAGCAACAGCTTGAAAATCACCCTCCTGGTGTTGGGGCATCACTAATGATAAGAGGAGTCCTAATAAGTGAGTTAGGTAATTGGCTGTATAAAAAGAAAGTGGGATCAATATTAGAAATAAAAAATATGGGATCACTCAAAAACTCTTACAGTAACACATGTATATCAGGGTGAATATACACAATATTTAATATATACATATGTATACACGTATATACAGTATATGCAATATCAGTGCTAGCAACACAAACATATCAGGTAGAAAGTATGTGATTACTAGTAAGATCCAAGCTACACACACACACACACACACAGAAACACACACACATACGCATGGGTCTGGCGTTGGCAGCTGAGCTTTGCCCTGCAGTGTGTGTGGAGGTGTTGGAGGTGGTGTGAGGTGGAATTGGCAGGTGCAGCTTTGAAATGGTAAGAAGGTTTATAGATCAGAGGATGAAAGAAAAGTGTGAGAAAACGACAAGAGGGAGCTGGAGAGGGAAGAGAGAGAGAGAGAGAGAGAGAGAGAGAGAGAGAGAGCAAAGTGGAATGCAAAAAGAAAAGAGGACTAGAGGAAGTACAGGGAAAAACAGACAAGAGGGGGGTGGTAAGGTTTTAACACAAGCAGTATAAAGAGGACAACTCAAATGAGATGATTTAAAGGACCCCTCTCAGGTTCACTATCCCCTTTAACCTCCTTTATCACTCGTCTTTAATCCATGCAGTCCATACATGTACACTCATCTAAGAAATAATTGGTGATAAATGAGTGAGTGAGTGACAGTACAATATCTGCGTTTCTAATAAAGTGGCCACTAAGTGAAAGCACAACGTAGGGGGTCCTATTAAAGTGGTCAGTGAGCAGAAGTACAGGTTAGGTGTTTCTAATAAAGTGGCCAGTGAGTGTAAATGCAAAGTAGGTGTTTCTACTAAAGTGGCCAGTGAGTGGAAGCATAGGATAGGTGTTTCTAATAAAGTGGCCAGTGAGTGTAAATGCAAAGTAGGTGTTTCTACTAAAGTGGCCAGTGAGTGGAAGCATAGGATAGGTGTTTCTAATAAAGTGGCCAATGAGTGGAAGCATAGGATAGGTGTTTCTAATAAAGTGGCTCATATTGGGAAGCATTAGGTAGGTGTTTCTAATGAAGTGGCCAGTGAGTGGATGCATAGGATAGGTGTTTCTTATAAAGTGGCCAGTGAGTGTAAATGCAAAGTAGGTGTTTCTAAAAAAGTGGCCAGTGAGTGGATGCATAGGATAGGTGTTTCTAATAAAGTGACTCGTATTGGGAAGCACAAGGTAGGTGTTTCTAATAAAGTGGCCAGTAAGTGAAAGCACAATGTAGGAGGTCCTATTAAAGTGGCCAGTGTACAGAAGCACAGTTAGGTATTTCTAATGAAGTGGCAACTGAGTGAAAGAATAAGGTAAGTGTTTCTAATAAAGTGGCCAGTGAGTGGAAGAATAAGGCAGGTGTTTCTAATAAAGTGGCCAGTGCGTGTATAACAGAAAGGCAGAAATCTGTAGGTGAGAAACAGAGGTGAGTATTGAGAGAGGGGGAGGTAGTAACACCTCCAACATGGTGTGAAGAAGAAAAGAAGAAAGGGAAATGAGGCCGGGAGGAAGCGAATGGGTTCTGAATACCCAAAGCTAAAAAACAAAACGTGCGTGAAAGGTGGATGTCTGGAGATAAATAGCTGCATTTGTGTAAATTTGATTTGATTTGAGGATGCAGTTCTGTTTCTCCCGACATCTGAACAGTAATCTTCTCCTTTATGTTTTTTCTCTCGCCTGCTTCCACGAGCTCCTGACTGAGCGTGAGAGCGGATCGTGCTGTCGGTGTGTAATTTTGTCGGCTCTGCATCAGAGGAGATTCAGCCGAGTGGATGGAGTTTGCTTTGCCATGTAGACGGTTTGTGTCCTCCTAAGCGTGCTGAATGTGAATGAGTTGTGTTGCAGATGAGCAGGTTTGATTTTCCAGGGCAATTTAAAGAGCCTAACTTCTACATTCTACATTTTGCTGCATCACATCACATTTTTGTTATTTTTGTGACCAAAATATGGATTTTATTTGTACTTGATTTTTACTATGTTCTACAGACTATCTCTTTCACTATGCCTTTCAGAAGTATACACTTAATGTTCATTTTTCCAGCTCCACTGACAATATAGCAGCACTTTGTGGTTTTATAATTACAGACTGTAGTCATATCATATTGTTTCTCTACATGCTTTATTATCCTCATTTCACCCTGTTCTTTAACGATCAGGACCTCACAGGACCACAACTGAGCAACTATATTATTTGTGTGGTGGGTCGTTCTCAGCAGTGACACTGGCATGGTGGTGGTGTATCAGACACAGCAGTGCTGCTGGAGTTTTTAAACACTACGTTCATTCACCGTACATTCTATTAGACACTCCTACCTAGCTGCTCCACCTTGTAGATGTAAAGTCAGAGACATAAGTTCTTTACCAGTGGTTCCAGGATGCTGCCCACAGGATGCTGTTGGCTGGATATTTCTGGTTGGTGGTCTACTTTCAGTGCAGCAGTGAAACAGAAGTGTTTAAAAACTCCAGCAGCACTGCTGTGTCTGATACATTCATACTAGTATATACTGTATGTAAATATTTAAGAATCACGTATCGTATCCTTTTCTTTAAAATCAAGTGGTTCGTTTCATCTGCTGCTTTTGGATGTGTGGATTCTTTAGTAGATGGTTCAGGACGTAGCAGCACCCTTGGTCTTCAACCAGCCAAAACAGGCAAATGTCACCCCGCTGCTCATTGAGCTCCATTGGCTACCAGTTGATGCTCGTATCAAATTCAAAGCTCTTACAATCGCCTACAAGGTGATGACAGAACAGCTCCTTCCTACCTGCACTCACTCCTGAAGGCTTACGCTACCTCCCGGCCGCTGCGCTCCTCCAATGAACGTTGCCTCGCTTTACCAAACATTCACACAAAGCAATCCAGACTGTTCTCATACAGAGTTCCCCAATGGTGGAACAAACTACCTTCCACTACCAGATCAGGAGAATCTCTCACTATCTTTAAATAACTACTGAAGACAGAGCTCTTCAAAGAGCACTTACTCTCTTAACACCTCTAACAAATTACCTTCCACTACCAGATCAGGAGCATCCCTCACTATCTTTAATAAACTCCTGAAGACAGAGCTCTTCAAAGAGCACTTACTCTCCTAACACCTCTAACAAACTACCTTCCACTACCAGATCAGGAGCATTACATTACATTACATTACATTTCATTTGGCACACGCTTTTGTCCAAAGCGACTTACAATAATGAAGTACAAAAGTAATAGGAATAAAGATAACCCATTTTTAGATAGGGCTTAAAGGAGGTCGAAGGGAAATAAAGGGATAGAGAAGTGAAGGAGGGGAGGAAGGAAATGGGGTTAGAAGTAATTAGTGTGTTAGAGGTGTTAAGAGAGTAAGTGCTCTTTGAAGAGCTCTGTCTTCAGGAGTCTCTTAAAGATAGCGAGAGATTCTCCTGATCTGGTAGTGGAAGGTAGTTTGTTCCACCATTGGGGAACTCTGTATGAGAACACTCTGGATTACTTTGTGTGAATGTTTGGCAAAGCGAGGCGACGTTCATTGGAGGAGCGCAGCGGCCGGGAGGTAGCGTAAGCCTTCAGGAGCGAGTGCAGGTAGGAAGGAGCCTGTACTGTCATCACCTTGTAGGCGATTGTAAGAGTTTTGAATTTGATGCGAGCATCAACTGGTAGCCAATGGAGCTCAATGAGCAGCGGGGTGACATGTGCCCGTTTTGGTTGGTTGAAGACCAGACGTGCTGCTGCATTCTGGATCATTTGGAGTGGTTTTACTACGCAGGCCGGGAGGCCAGTTAGCAGGGCATTGCAGTAGTCGAGGCGTGAGATGACGACAGGAGTTGGGTGGCCTGTTGCGTCAGAAACGGTCTAATTTTCCTGATGTTATAAAGCGCGAAGCGGCAGGATCGAGCAACTGAGCATCCCTCACTATCTTTAATAAACTCCTAAAGACAGAGCTCTTCAAAGAGCACTTACTCTCCTAACACCTCTAACGAACTACCTTCTACAACCAGATCAGGAGCTTCTCTCACTATCTTTAAAAAGAAAACTGCTGAAGACAGAGCTCTTCAAAGAGCACCTACCTTTCCTAACACCTCTAACAAACTAACTACTTCTAACCCCCTTCCCTCCTATATCCCACTATTTACCTTAGGCCTCCTTTAGTCCCTGCTAAAAATATTAAAGTTCCTAATAATATACATCATTATTTGTAAGTTGCTTTGGATAAAGGCGTCCGATAAATGTAATGTAATGTAATGTAATCACTTCACTGGAGCCAAACTGCTATGAGTTGAGTACATGGTCATATGTAAATACATGGTTGTAAAGAAGCTCAAAGTAGGTGTCTGACAAAAGGTGTGATTGTTGATGCATATTTGACCACATCTTATAAACTCATAAACAGTGGTGCGTCCACATAAACTTGTGGGCAAAAAGTCACAGTGACCTATGGCTGCTGTAAATGCAATAATAAAGGCACACACACACACACACACATACACACACACACACACACAGTGGAGATTGCTATTACCAGGGTAGGTGTGAGTGACATTAATGAGCTGAAGCGGTTTGTGTTTTGAGCAGAAGGCCATGAAGCCCAGTGCCTGAACAGCCAAGCAAAACACTATCAGAGTGAACTGAAATCATTATATCATTATCCAACACCCCAGTGCTTCTCCCAGACAAACAAACACACACACACGGCTCACACCCAACCATTTATCATACACTTTGGTCTTGCAAGTTTGGCTCCACATTACACTCTTAAATCACTTCATATTAAAAACAAGATAAAGCAGCCGGGTCCACTTTGGTGAGACCACCACACACTGCATAGAAGTGTCAAAAGCATTCCAACAACAGGCATGCTCCTTACTTTAAAAAAGGTGCTGTTGCATTAAATATGATACAGTATCTTTTATGTTTCATGTATCATTTCATGTGATCCTGCCTGGTACAGGGCTTAAGCCTTGCTAGCTAGTATATTTACTCGTCTTAGATATTTAGGGGCACTGATGAACACATTTTGTGATTAACACTGTTAGCGATACTAGATGAGACTAGCTCTGTGATAGTTAGAGCCTAAATGCTTTGTCCCTCCTTCCCTCCAGAACACTACAAAACAATAACTTGAAACGTATGTCATTATTGGTATGGAAAGGCTTCTTTAAGAATTGAATGGTGTTATTTTATAACTGTTTGATTTGTTGGTTTTACAGGACTCAAATTCACCAAACTGCTACAGTAATATCACTTTGTAACACCTTACAGGTGAGGGTAGAAAGACATGATGGCAAAATGCAGCAGCACATCTAAGGCAAGTGTTTTATCAAGTGACAGGTGCAAAATTAGTAATAGTCAAAACATCAAAAGAACACAAAATTAAACAAAACTAAATCTATTTACACACCAAAAATAGAACAGATGGAATTAACATTTTCCTTAACTCCTTAACCACTGGTCTACCCAACCCAGCTAAAATCAAAGAATTTTCTCTGTAGGGGAATACACTACTAAACATACTAACAATAGATTAAATAAACACAAAATGGAAAAACACAATAGTTATTGTACACAGTATTGGCCTCAACCCCATAAAATAAACATAGACAAAAGCAAAAAAGAAATAATTAAAATAAAATAAAAAACTCCCCTCTAAATGCTATGGCCCAAAATGGGGCCTACTGGGCATGCCTCATTTTGCTCAGGCCCTATTTAAAGGCAGCTAAAACAGCTATTGGGCCTTTTGCCAGACCAGGAAGGGAATACAGGAGCACAGGTGAGCAAGTAAGTGTAAATATTGTACCTGCAGCTATTAAAAAAAGTATATTTCAGTAGCATACTTAAACTGTAAAATGTGATAAAAGTTCCAGGCTAGCAAAATGTTCAACTTTTTAAAAGGGGATTAGTATTAACTGAGAAAATGGCTGAGTAAATGTGTTTAAACTAAGCTTATAGAGCAGGGACAGAACAGGACTGTAAACTAATTTGTTGGTTCTATCACACGCTTGAAACATATAACCTAAATACATAAGAATTAGAATTACTAATTTAGCAGTTAATCATGATTACATAATATATATATATATATATATATATATATATATATATATATATATATATTTTATACATATTTTATGTTTTAGAACTACAAACTCTAACCTATATAAAACCAAATATGCAATTTTCCTACATTTACCACTCTGTCCATTTAAATTCTAACAGTTTATTACTTTAAACATACACAATGAATAATATTACACGTGGCTTTAGTTGTTTCATTTGATAACACTTTGATTGTCTTATTTTATTGCACTCTAAATTCTAGCCAATATGTACAACCAATTAGGCTTTTTTTTATATTATTTGCCATTCACTCCAAATTCCTATAGTAATTAATACCATGGAAAGTGTTTTTCAACACATTTTTGTATTTGCTTTATCGCAGCTTGATTTTCTTCTTTAATAAGACTTTAAATTGTTGTCTAAACATAACATAATGTTTTAAAATATGATGGGATTTAACAGATGACAAAACAAATGTATTTTGTTTTTTAGTGAGAGAAAAGTTCTATAGATGGGTAGCTTTGTTTCTGGTGTATTTGTTGATTTGACCTCATTAAACTATGTTTATTGAGCTGGAAACTCAATTCTGTTCCATAGTCAGTGTCTGAACAAGAAGCCCAAGCAGCTTCCATCCAACTCCACTGATATGCACTGCCAGTTTCACAGAGGAGATGAATCCTTTTTTTTCAAGCAAATATGCTACTTTTGTATTGCTTATATCTATTGTCATTTATTATGTGGTGATTACTATTATTGTGATTGTTCAAAAGCCTAATATTTTTTGGTGTCCTACATGCAATGCATTATTGGCATGGGTGGCACACCAGTGATAGTGATACTAATACCATAGTTGTGATGCTAATGGCTCAGTGGTGTTGCTTATAGCACAGCCGTGATGCTAATTTTGCCGCAGTGATGCTAATTGTGCAATAGGTAAGCTGGATAAGGTCCTGTACAATAACAAAATGTTCTTTTTTTTGTTAGTTTTTTTTAATACTGGTTAGGTCCTACTAATCCCAAATGGCTAATAGAAATTACAAATGCACAACAAGTGAGTTAATCACTTTTTTTGTTTGTTTGTTTGTTTGTCCGTTTTTTTAGTAAAAAAAAATGCATTTTGTTAACAATTTGTAAAGATTCAACCTGAAAGCATTTTGTAACCATTCATGTGAAAAGTCTGCACATCTCAATTACACACACTGTTAGAAATGTTCTTGTGTTCTGAGTACAAACAGCGTTATTCATACATAAAGTGAGAATTTCTTTCTTTTTTTTAATTTGCTGAAGTGACGTTTTTGCCAGAGTCCAGTCCTGGACTGACCACCACAGGGCAGCACAGACATCCAAACAAACAAACAGCCCAAAGATCACATCAGCTAAGCAGTGCCTGATCCATTTCCCTGTAAATATTTAATGTTCATATCGCAACCTGTGCTTTACACTACGGCATCAAACAGTTTATCTCTCATGTGGCCCCTCTGGATGTTTCCCACAGCAGACAGGACATGAGAACTGCAGCAGAAAGAAGTCTGCATAGAGCAGCTCCAACACTGAATAGGCCTGGTTTGGTAAATTGGTATTTCCTCTTTTATGTAAGACATATGTATTTATCGAAGCATAATAAGCATATCAACGCTGTGCTATGAAAAGCACTAATCTCCATTTTTGTTGGTTTTCAATTTGCTACAAAATTTGAACAGACAAACTGTCTCTTAAACTGTGCCAAAATTACTTGATGAACAGACCAATAGAAACACTTCAAAATGACCTGAAATAAACTCTTTTTACATTGACTTCAATTTAAAGTTTACAAGGTTTTTTCTCTCTCCTGTAAAGTTGATGTTTTGGTGTTGTAGGTGAGCACCTGGAAGGTATATATAGGACCAAGGGGAGGAGCTCGGGAAATTAAGGCATGGTTCATATCCCAAAATATTGTTAATTCTAAACAACACGTACATCACAATATGACAAATGAAGAAATTATATATTCAAAAAAATCACTTTCAGAGATAAAATTTAAGGAGCTCAGTACCTCAGTTAAAGGAGCAGGAAAGCAAGGAATTGTCTGCCCCACCCACCTCTCCACAGATACAAAGCTCACTCAGGTTGCCAAGCTGAGGACGGTAAACCAACACAAGCGAGTGCAATACAAGTTCAGTCACTTCTACCAAACAGATATTTAAAGTTATATTGTCTGTATTTTACATGAAACGGATAAATAAACAGCTAAATAACTAGTTTGTTGCAACGAAAGGCCATATGTAATGTAAATGCTATTGGGTTCATAAATGTTACTTGTTTTGGATGTAAGAAATTGCACAACAATTAATGCTATTTGTAGCATTTGTAGCAATATAGAATCTAACTTTTGGTTTCTGACATATTTTCTGAATACTAGTCACTGTCGAGGTAGGAATCAGATATGACGCGCCTGTTTCTCCACTCTGACTGACTGCAGTTCACATTAGCATGAGTAGCAAGAAAAGTTAGACAGCATAGTCCAGAACACTTCAGCTAATCTAGCTAATCTAGTTAGGTTAACTTAGGTTATCTCTAACTTTCCCTCTAGAAGCTCTGCTGACAAAAAGATGCAGTGCTTAAATTATGCATGTTTTCTTTATATCTAATGACACATCCTGATCATTTGATCATTTACTTTACTTATCACCAATCACCCTTGTATTTTAATCCAGGGTATAAAACAATAAGTAGTAATCAGTTAGTGGTTCAGGGAGATCTGCCAGAAGAGCAAAGATTGATCCTATTAAATATTTACTGTGAGTGCAGAGCATGTCGTGCCTTCAAACCAAACAACATTATAAGACCCTTCCTTTTTTCCCCCAAAAAAATCTTATTGCTGTTATTACTGCAGTATGTCTTGTTTTCTGTCATAGGTTTTAGATCATGATTTGGGTTCACTATTTCAGTATGGCATGTACAATGCTAGGGGAACTCACGCAGGGCAGAATGCCAAGAAAAAGCTACATATTTATTGGATTTGGTGTAGTGTAATATGTCATGCTTTTCATATTTGTGGTATCTGCTGTCTATGTAATGGATAATGGATGGTCAGTGGATGTGAAAACAGGAAAGCAGTGAGCTAAAGCAAACCCAATCCCCCCAAAACCACCAGCATTTCTCTCATTGATCCAATTGCCTGATATTTGTGAATCTGAGCTGCATTTTAAACTCCTAAACATATTTGAATGTGTGTTTATTGCTGCGTTTAGATTTAATTGCATACACATTGGTGTGAGAAAGTGTTGGCCCTTCATGATTTATTTTGTTGCATGTTTTTTCGTCTTTAATGTTTTAAATCATCAAACTAATGTAAATTAGTCAAAGACGACACAAGTAAACACTAAGTGCAGTTTTAAAATAAATGTTTTCATTATTAAAGGCGAAACAAAATCAATCCTGCATTGCCCTGTGTAAAAAGGTGTTTGCCCCCCAGTAAAACATAACATAACTCTGGTTTATCACACCTAAGTTAAATTTCTCTAGCCACACCCAGACCTGATTACTGTTACACCTGTTCTCAATCAAGAAATATCTTAAATAGAACCTCCCTGACAAAGCCAAGTAGACCAAAATATACTCAAAAGCTAGACATTATGCCAATTTCCAATGAAATTCAGGAACAAATGATAAATAAAGTAATTAAGTCTATCAGTCTGGAAAAGGTTATAAAGTCATTTCTAAAATTTTGGGAATCCAGTGAACCACAGTGAGAGCCATTATCCACTGATGGCAACAGCGGTGAACCTTTCCAGGAGTAGTCGACTGTCCAAAATTACCCCAAGAGCACAGCACCAACTCATCCAAGAGGTGAGAAAAGGCCCAAAACAACATCCTAAGAACTGCAGACCTCCGCCAAGACAAAAAACACTGCTGAGAAAAAAGAACATTAAGGCCTGTCTCAATTTTTCCACAAAACATATAAATGATCCCCAAGAAAATACTCTGTAGACTGATGAGAAAAAAGTTGAGCTTTGTTTGTCCCATTACATATGGTGTAAAAGTAACAATGCAATTTAGAAAAAACAAACATAATACCTACAGTAAAACATTGTGGTGGTAGTGTGACGGTCCGGGGCTGTTTTGCTGTTTCAGGACCTAGAAGACTTGCTGTGATGAATGGAACCATGAATTCTGCTGTCTAACAAAAAAAATCTCACACGCTCACAGCACCACCAAAAAGCAGATAATAATATTTGGGTGGTGAGTCATTCTCAACACTGCAGTGACACTGACATGGTGGTGATTAATGTGTTAGAGTGTGCTGTTCTGGAACAAGTGGCTCAGACACAACAGTGCTGCTGGAGTTTTTAAACACTGTGTATATGCACTTTTCACTGTATTAGAGACTATAACCTAGCTTTCAGTCAGATTCTAGTCCTTGATCAGTGGTCTCATGACACAGAAAGCTCAGTCCAGCAGTGACAATGAGGTGTTTAATAAACTCCAACCACAACACACACAAAGACTAACTGTGGGGTTCTTACCATGGAAGAATAGGGTGAACAGAGTATAATAAAGTATGCTAAGAAAACAGAAGAACTAGTCAAAGTCAAAGTCAAAGTGGTTTTTATTGTCATTTCAGCTATATACAGAGTACACAGTGAAACGAAACAACGTTCCTCCAAGGACCATGGTGCACATAAACACAGTGTAGACAGAACAATAGTGCAACAGTACAAAAGTGCAGACAGACAATACAACACCATACAGACAAAGAATAATAAATAACAAGACAGTGTGCAAATTTTGCAGTGTGCAAAAAAGACCAGGTGAGGTAGTAATTACTCTATTACACAGTGTGTAATAGAGTCCAGTGAGGTAGTAGGGTTTTTAGTGCTTTCCATTTTCTGGGGTAAGTGGGGTAAGAGTGTGTGTGCATGTACAGAAAAACCATCAGTTCAGTCTCTGCAGTTAAGGAGTCTGATGGCTTGGGGGTAGAAGCTGTTGCAGAATCTGGTCGTGCTGGACCGGATGCTGCGGTACCTTCTTCCCGAAGGCAGGAGGGAGAACAGTTCGTGTGAGGGATGAGTGGGGTCATTCACAATGCTGGTTGCTTTGCGGATGCTGCGGGTGGTGTAAATGTCCGTGATGGAGGGGAGAGAGACGCCGATGATCCTCTCAGCTGTCCTCACAATACGCTGGAGGGTCTTGCGGTCAGAGACGGTGCAGGTCCCAAACCAGGCAGTGATGCAGCTGCTTAGGATGCTCTCAATGGTCCCTCTATAGAAGAGTGTGAGGATGGGTGGAGGGAGACGGGCCTTTCTCAGCTTCCGGAGGAAGTAGAGACGCTGCTGGGCTTTCTTGGCTGTTGTTCAGGGTCCAGGTGAGGTTATCTGCTAAGTGGACACCAAGGAACTTGGTGCTCTTAACAATCTCCACAGAGGACCCGTCGATGTTGAGTGGAGAGTGGGTGTGTTGTGCTCTCCTGAAGTCAACAACCATTTCCTTTGTCTTGTCTACATTCAGGTGAAGGTTGTTGACTGTACACCAGTCTGTCAGCCGCTGCACCTCCTCTCTGTATGCTGACTCGTCGCCTTTGGTGATGAGACCCAGCACGGTTGTATCATCGGCGAACTTGATAAAGCTGTTAGAACTGTGTTTTGCAGCACAGTCATGAGTCAGCAGGGTGAACAGCAGAGGACTCAGGACACTGCCCTGGGGGGCCCCCGTGTTCAGTGTGATGGTGCTGGAGGTGCTGCCCCCGAACCGGACTGACTGGGGTCTCCCCGTCAGAAAGTCCAGGATCCAGTTGCAGAGGGGGGTGTTGAGGCCGAGCGAGCTTAGCTTCCTG
This sequence comes from Astyanax mexicanus, assembly GCF_023375975.1. Classification (NCBI taxonomy): domain Eukaryota; kingdom Metazoa; phylum Chordata; class Actinopteri; order Characiformes; family Acestrorhamphidae; genus Astyanax; species Astyanax mexicanus. The sequence goes on along the minus strand of NC_064408.1, from coordinate 85,030,784 downwards.
GTGAGGTTCTGTGGGATGATGGTGTTGAATGCTGAACTGAAGTCTATAAACAGCATTCTGACGTAAGTGTCCTTCTTCTCCAGGTGGGTGAGGGAGAGATGAAGGGTGGTGGTGATGGCATCGTCCGTGGAGCGATTGGGACGATACGCAAACTGCAGGGGCTCCAGTGAAGAGGGCAGTGTCTTGATGTTCCTCATGACTAGCCTCTCGAAGCACTTCATGATGATGGGTGTAAGTGCAACGGGACGGTAGTCATTGAGGCAGGACACTGTGGACTTCTTCGGCATGGGGACAATGGTGGTGGACTTGAGGCAGGTTGGGACAGTGGTGCTGCACAGGGAGATGTTGAAGATGTCCGTGAGAACATCTGTCAGCTGGTCTGCGCACTCCCTGAGCACTCTGTCGGGGATGTTGTCTAGTCCTGCAGCTTTTCGTGGGTTGACTCTGCGCAGAGTGTTCCTCACATCCACTGCAGTCAGGCACAATACCTGCTCGTCCGGCTTGGGCATGGTCTTTCTCGCCATCGTGTTGTTTTGTGCCTCAAACCGTGCATAAAAGTTGTTTAGGGCATCAGGGAGGGAGGCATCACGTTCACAGGATGGTGGCATTGTCCTGTAGTTGGTGATTGCCTGGATGCCCTGCCACATGCGCCGCGCGTCACCCGTGTCCTTGAAGTGGCTGTGGATTCTCTGGGCGTGTGCGCGCTTTGCCACTCTGATAGCTCTTGACAGGTCGGCTCTCGCTTTCCTCAGGGCCACCTTGTCACCCACTCTGAAGCCTGAGTCGCGGGTCCTCAGCAGCTCACGTACCTCAGCAGTCATCCAAGGCTTCTGGTTTGGGCGTGTGGTGATGGTCTTGGAGACAGTGACATCATCAATACACTTGCTGATGTAGCCAGTGACTGATGCTGCATACTCCTCCAAATCAACAGAATCGCCTTCAGTAGCAGCCTCCCTAAACATGTCCCATGCAGTGCACTCAAAACAGTCCTGAAGGGCAGAGATGGAGCCTGCCTGCCGATTGCTGATAGTCCGATAGAGTTCACACAGAGCCTCTTTAGCATTAGCACCAATGCTAGCGCTGGGTGGAATGTAGACAGCAGCTATTAGCATGGCGGAGAACTCCCGTACTAAATAAAAAGGTCTGCACTTGACTATCAGGAACTCCACCAGCGGAGAGCAGTGTTTGGCGACAGTCACAGCGTTGTTACACCATTCCGTGTTGATGTAAACACACACGCCTCCACCGCGGGTCTTCCCGGATAGAGCCGCGCTCCTATCCGCTCTGAACGCGGTTAGCCCGGCTAGCTGAATGGCGCTGTCCGGAATGTTGTCGTTAAGCCACGATTCCACAAAAAACAAAACACAGCAGTCTCTGAACTCACGCTGGGTAGTTCGCTGGAGTCGGATGTAGTCCAGTTTATTGTCAAGGGAACAGACGTTTTCAAGAAAGAGCGATGGTATAGCCGGCCGGCTAGGACTAGCCTTTAGCCTCGCGCGGATCCCGGCTCTCTTTCCGCGCTTCCGCTTACGCTCGCACCGCTTGCGATGGCACTTACGCTGGGCTCCGGCGTCAGGAAACACCGCGGGCTGGCGGCCTGGGTCTCTTAGCAGGCTAAGCTCAAGTAGCGTCTGCAGAACCTCGTCCGGTAGCGTGTTTTCTGGCTGATTTCTCCACTGTAGCAGGGTCTGGCGGTGGTAGAACATGTGCACGGGTGTTCCGATGCACATATTTGCAGGAATAAACGGAAAAAACGACAAATAGTAACACAAAAGCACCATTTAACGGACCCGGAGCGGCCGCTGCGTGTTAACGCGCCGCCATCTTGGGTGGGTCAATACAGTCTGCAAATATGGAAATACAAAAAGCTCCTATACGCTCAGTGGAGCTGAAACAAAAATGGAAAATGAGTGTAGAATCAAAGAAAATTATCATAATATTCTATCTGAACTGTGTATACAGCCCTGGAAAAATAAAAGACCACCTACAAATCATGAGTTTCTTTGATTTTACCAAATTGAAAACCTCTGGAATATAATTAAGAGGAAGATGGATGATGACAAGCCATCAAACCAAGCTGAACTGCTTGAATTTTTGCACCAGGGGTGGCATAAATTTATCCAAAGCAGTGTGTAAGACTGGTGGAGAAGCACATGCCAAGATGCATGAAAACTGTTATTAAAAAACAGGGTTATTCCACCCTATATTGATTTCTAAACTTGTTTTATATATAAACTTGTTGCATAATTTGAGATCTGAAAGCTCTGTATCTTTTTTGTTATTTCAACCGTTTCTCATTGTCTGCAAATGCTCTAAATGACTGTTTTTATTTGGAATTTGGGAGAAATGTTGTCTGTAGTTTATAGAATAAAAACAATGTCCATTTTACTCAAACATATACCTATAAATAGCAAAACCAGAGAAACTGATTCAGAAACTGAACTGATCTCTTACTTTTCTTAAGAGTACCACCACAGTGACAGTTTTGTACCATTTTTTGAGAGCATGAAGCAATTTAGGGCACAAATACAACTTGATTTTTTATTTTGTTGTTTTTTCTGCTCTCATATGAGAACCAGTAATTAAAAAAACAAGAACAAAACCAAAACATCCTCCACCACACAAGTCAGAATCAATTCATTCAACAGCTTCTTCAAATAAGAAAAACAAAACAGAATGCATGCCTAATTACTCCTCAGTTGCATGCTCGTCCATAGCGTTTAATTACATGCAGACATTATAACCTGTAATTGTGTGTGTTTATTGTGTGTGCGTCGGTGACCCTCTCTCTCAGTGTCTGTATTTGTGTGTGTTTCTCCTGTAGTAAAAGCAGAGCTGTTGGTTTGGTTGCTGAGGAGGATTGATTCCGGGCAGCGTTTCCTTGCCGGTTGACCGTGCGCGCGCTGTGGTGGTCTGGTGTCCTGAAAGCTAATAAGACAGCACAGAAACCGTCCTCATGGCACGAGCTCTCTAACCCCCCTCCCCCCCCTAAATCCCAGCTCGGGTTTCTTTTTTCCTTTTTTTCTTTTTTGAAGAATCATCGCGCATCTCCGCAAGTTTCGGGTGAAGCGCGGCGGGAGGGGGAGAGGAGAGAGGCGGGCAGGAGGGCGGAAAACAGACCGAGTCTTCGCCCTAGGTAAGTAAATTGGCAATAAATTACACAGAGAGAGAGAGAGAGAGAGAGAGAGAGAGAGAGAGAGAGAGAGAGAGAGAGAGAGAGAGGCTGAGTGAATGAGCGACTCAGAAAAAAAGAAATAAAGAGAGAGTAAGAGTCAGAGAAGGGGGGAGAGAGAGAGAGAGACGAGGAGGCTGAGTGAATGAGCGACCCAGAGAAAAAGAGAGAGAGAGAGAGATACAGAGAAGGGAGGGAGAGAAAGTGTGTGTGTGTGTGTGTGTGTGTGTGTGTGTGTGTGTGTGTGTGTGTGTGTGTGTGTGTGAGAGAGAGAGAGAGAGAGAGAGAGAGAGAGAGAGAGAGAGAGAGAGAGAGAGAGAGAGAGAGAGAGAGAGAGAGAGAGAGAGAGAGAGGCCAAAGCATCCGGTAAGAAGGCAGCTGCTTAGCCTTGTGATCCGACAGCGCTATTTTCCCAACTACTTGTTCATTATTTACGAGCGATTTCTATCGATGTAATTTCCCCCGAGTCTTCTATATTTCACATTTCATTTCATAAGACATCCGCTGGATTGTGAGAGATGTGAATAAAGAAGAAAAAAAGCCCTGCTGGATTTCCTCCGTGTGGATTTTAATAGGGATCGTTCAGCACCCTGGACAGCGCCTGGCGGGTTCAGCCGCTGCCGATACCGCCGCTACCGCCGTTTCTGCCGCTTCTCCTGTTTCCGATTTTTCTACAGCCACTTTCCCAACATCTCTGCACGGTAGGGCTAACATCTGCTGCTTTCTCGGTTCTTCTATCTCTCCTCTTCCATTCCACCAAATTTTAGTGCAAAGTGACTTTATTTAGCATGTGAAACCCCATCGGTTAGAGAGGTAATGGAATGTGCTATGGGCTGTTAGAACTACTCAACCTGAAGCTATATAATCTCTGCCGAAAGAGCAAACGGGATATAAAAAGCAATGTGAAACTCCAATAAGTCTCCTATTTGAAGTCTTCTGTATATGTTCCATATATATTCCATATGTTGATGTTTATTGCTGTTCAGACACAGCTAAGTCTGGTTTGGGTATGCTGCAGTACTTTTAGCTTGCAGGGTTTCCGAGGGTCTTGCACATGGAAGCTGCTCATTTCCCCCCGCGCTGCTCCGCATTGGGGTTTACTACGTAAAATTATGCAGCACATATCAGTTGATTTATTAAGGCACCGTGCTGAAAGTGGTCCAAAGGAGTATTCCAATAGAGTGTGAGCCACATACACACACACGCAGAGAGAGAAGAGAGGAGGGGCTGGGGGAGAGGCAGCCAGAGCCTATGGCGAAATATATGTTTCTAAGTAGCTATAAAGGTTTCAAAAATATATATGTTTTTCCATTTTATTAAGGGCAAACATAAATATATATAAATAAATATATATATTTTTTGAAAATGGGCATTTGAAACCATGCATTAAAATATTCTTTTCAGAATGAAATAATGAAAGAACCTTTCAGTTTGTTTTTGACAAAGAACCATTTGTGTCAGAAACTTCTAAAGTTATAAAAATGTTCAGCATTCAAGCATCTATTTGTTTTAAGCTTAATGTGTCGTGTTTTCTAGTCTTGATTATGTGTTGCTGTTCTGTACATTTAGCATGTTCATTCCTTCTAAACCATTCATTTTAACACACAAACCTTTTTGATAATGAACTGATAAAAAAATGGCAGAGCAAGGGAGTCCAGGAGCAGCATTAAGAAACCAATCTGAGGCGATGGCTGTGCTGGTATTGATTTGTTTTGACTGTATTTTTGATAGGGTTTTCAAATAATGTGGATTATGTGTGTTTCTCATCAGAACCCATTAGAATCTATAAATTTTACAATGTTCATCATTTGCAATAGTTATATAATGTTGCTCTTTTGATAGCAAAATAAATTATTATTTTATAGCACTGAAAAATCTTGCAAGAGAAAAGCATCCTCCTAGCAAATGTAATGGGATGGCAGTATGTGGATTGGGTGAGTTAGGTTGAAGACGGGCCAGTGAGCTCATAGATAGGTGATGTGAATTATCAGGGTTTACATGAGGCCTGATTGTGAGTGCCAGATGGATGGGACATTCCATTCTGGAAGTTGTGCAGACCTATAATATTCCTCCATCCACAGTGTTTTGTGTGTACTGGGAAGCCATCATAGAAGACAGCATGGTGGGTGGTAATGATCATGATCTGTGGTATCTAGCTAGAACTGTCCAGGCAACTCTGGAAGAAATCACATCTAATCCCACAGGTCAGAGCAATGCTCTTTATCTGCCACAGGACATGGCATGTCAGTGTATGATTAAGTGCATTACTCTATCAAAAGGTAGAGATCAAATAAAAAAAAATACAAAATAATACCACAATATATTCATGCATGTCACTGACTGCATACTGTGGACAATGTGTATATCAATCACTGCTGTTTTATGTAGTAATCTAACACCACTTCTTTTGCATTGTTTAGTTTTATGAGCAACTACTCTAAACTACTCTAAACTACTCTTACTCTAACTACTCTAATCTGATTGAATCATTGATGTGCCCTGATTTGATTTGTTTGTCTTTTCTTTTCTTTCTTAAGACAGTTTCCAGCTAAATTCAATTATAATCTTGTCTAATCTTTAGTCACTAACAATAACAGTCAGTAACTGTAAAAGGACAAATAGTGTATTTGTACAAATTAAATACTACATTTTGTTTGCAATTTGTATATCAAACAATACTGTAGAAGGACAGAGTCACTCGGAGTTGCATTAGTAGCGCATTTATCCATTTAAATGAGCAGCTACCCAGACTAGTAAACACAACACTGGATTGGAATTTATGGATTTCCTAAAAAAATGTTGCATAATCTTTGTTTAGTTAGATATAGTGTTGCTGGATCGGGTTTGATTAAATTTGGTCTGGCTATATTTGGTCTTTATGAAATTCTTCTTGCTGTATTTGGTTTGGTTGAGTTTGTTTTTGTTAAATTTGGTCTGAATGGTCTGAGTTGATTTGTTCTTTATGAATTTCTACTGGCTGTATTTTTTGTTCTAGTTTAATTTGGTAATTTGGTCTGAATTGATTTTTTTGCTGTATTTGTTCTGTATGGGTTTGTTCAGATTGTATTTGGTCTGGTTGGATTTGTTCAGAATGTATTTTGTCTGGTTGTATTTGGTCTGGTAGGATTTATTCTGAATGTATTTGGTTTGGGTGGATTTATTGTGAATGTATTTGTTTTGGTTGAATTTGTTCTGAATGTATTTGTTTTGGTTGAATTTGTTCTGAATGTATTTGGTCTTATTGGATTTATTCTAAATGTATTTGGTTTGGTTGGATTTATTGTGGTTGTATTTGGTCTGGTTGGATTTGATTTAGCTGTATTTGGTTTGGTTGGATTTACTGTTGGATTTACTGCTCCACATAAATTGGTCTCGTTGGATTTATTTTGGCCGTATTCGGCCTGGTTGGATGGGTTCTGGCTGGGATTGGTCTGGCTCTGTTTGGTCTGGTTGTTTTTTTTCTGGCTGGATTTTGTCTGACTGGATTTGGTGTTTGACACTCTTGGTCCCTGTTCAGCCTTTGCTGTTCTTTATAGATCTGTATGGAGAAATCACAGAGGCTAAGCTCCATTAAGAGACAAATCTAATAATAGTTCCTTATACACTCCCAGCATGAGGATATCAGGAAGAGAATAAGGGGAATGAGTGAGTGAGTAATGGAGTGAGCAAAGGATTTTGTTTTACAAAAATATACTCAAAATAGATTTAAAAGTGTACATACTTTATTTTCCTAAGTAATCTACAAAAATATGGCCACAAACCAATAAATAATTATAAAGTGTATAGTGCCTTTTTATACTGGCATCTATTTATATTTTTATCACATTTGAAAAAGATGATAATCATACTATTTTATTGGAATTATTACAATTTTAATCATCATTATATCATTAAAACTGGCAATTATTCATTCCCTGATGACTATTTTGCTTTGGGATTATTTTGCCTCTACTAAAACTGACTCATCATATCCTTTTTTTTTTCTAACTTAATATTAAAAAGTCTGAATAGACCCTCAGCTGAGGATTGTTGTATATTGTGGGCTTGCTGCATTGACTCATACATGGAAAAGAGTGCCAATAATATTCTCTCAATCATCTCAAAAAGTCATTTATGTATGAAAACATTGTGATATTGAAAAGAGTTCTTTGCTTGCAAAACAATGCATTTTATTCACAAGGCAATATCTCGTCCATTTCTTTCTCCAAATTAGGAGGAAATAAATTGCACATAAAGTCGCTGCTTAAATTGTAACTGCAATAGAAAATACCCCCCTGATTCTGTGTTTAATGGGTTCGGAGATGGAATTTCATTAGCATCTACTACACTCTGGATTCTGTTTCAAGTCCTTGTTTTTTGGTCTAACAGCTAAGAGACAAAAGACAAGAAAGCGAGAGTTTGCACAAAGCTGATTTTGTCTTTCTGGGAAAAAAAAAAAACATGAAACAAATGTGTCCCAGTGAAAGTGAGAAAAGTTCTCAAAGTAATCCAGGTCACTAACTCATGCAGGAAGCAGTGGAAGAATAGCTGGATTCCTCTGTTGTTTCAGTGTGTAGCTTTAATGAAGGACAGATGGAGGTGTGAAGGTGGGCTCTGTTCATTATAGCATTCATTAAAGCAGGAATGAAGAGAATTGTAAACACAAACCATATGGTAATATGCTTTGGGAAAACATTTTTGTTTGGTTGGTTGTTTTTAGTTACATTTAGTCCATTTTTAACCTTTGTGTTCTGACAGTTAATTTTAATATTTGTATATTTTATTTTGAATTACGTTATTGACCTCGTTGAAAGGACGGCCAGATATGCCTGGGATAATGCATGTAAATGTGTTCATGGTTGTGACATTTCCTTTTGATTTACATGTTAAATTCTATTGATTTTTGTACAGTGGGGTTTTTATTTACCTATTTTGTTCCAGAAATTCAGTTGGCAGGCATCATGGACCCTTTAAACAATGCTTTGTTGAAAGTTCCTGCTCTTGAAGGTAGGGCATGTGTTGTACAGCCCTCTGTGTGCTGGAAGGTTGTGGGTTCAAAACCTACTCAAGGAACCGTGATAAATAAATGTGGTGTATGGCTGGATTTGTTCTGGCTGAATTTGGATGTGGGTCTTCTATGGATATTCTAGTTTTCATCCACCTTTCAAAAATACACATGATATTGGAATTGGTCGTGCTAAATTCCTTACGTTTATGAGGATGTGTGTGGTACCCTGAGATGGACCCACTATGACCCTGACCAGGAAAAATACAGGAGGATACAAAGATAGATGGATGGGTGGATGCTGCTGAGTCAATAACTATAGCAACTACCAGTAAATCCTTCAGAATAGTGACTGTTGGTGTTATTTATGCAGTGCTTGTCCTGAAATGAAACAAAGGTCAAATGTGTTAAGGAGAGTAGAGCAATAATAATAACACAGACTTCAGAATTGCTGCCATGTCCTTAAAAAGTTAATAACCATAATTACGAATCTGTCCTCTGTGTTAAACAGGGTTTAAGGAGACGAACTGCTTTAATTGTTTGTTCAATAGAGGCCAAATGTACACAAATAAATTCATAATGAACAACTTACAAAACAAAAAACACATGTTTAGTTTAGGCGAACGGGCTGTGCTTTTACTGTAGCCTGAAGAGAACAGGTTTTCACACTAATTGTAGAAAACAGTATCATACATACATCATTTGGTTTTGCAAATGTTTTTTTTTCATAATAGAACACTTCAAATAAGAAGATTATGTTGTTGTTTTTTTATTTATAAGAAATATTCCACATGCTTCCAATGTACTGTTAAGTGCCAAAATTCTAGCAGCTCATTGTTGTTTTTCTCTTGAAATTAAATACACTAATAATATATTGAATTAACTAACAAATAGTGAAAAAAGCAAGATGTGCTCTTTGAAGCAGTTATCAGTTTCTGAGGCTGGTATCTCTAATGAACTAATTCTGTTCAACAGAGGGCACTCGTGGTCTTCCTTTTCTGATGAGAGCCAGTTTCATCATAACGTTTTTGATGGTCTTTGCCATTGCACTTGAGGATACTTTTAAAGTTCTTTTTCAAAGTAATTTTTTTTTAGATTGACTGATTTTAATTTCTTAAAGTATTTTTTTTAGTTAATTGGTTAGCTCTGGCCTTAATATGGATTCAAATGAATACATTACATATTACATTACACGTCAAACATTCACATTGGAAAGAGCATAAGTTAGTTCTAGCTTTTATAAGACACCTTATCTTGTGTCCATTGTCTCAAATTCAGCAATTATACAGTAAAAAATACATGTTTGTAACCACAGTTCCAATAGGTCTAAGAGTTAAAAAGTCTTCCCACTAGTGTAATACACCTGATTGGTCTAGATGGGTGAATCAGGTGGATCTTATTAGAGCTACAATAAACCTCTGAAGGAGAACCAGCAGCAGCAGCAGATAACCTGATTCACAATCACATACTACTCAATCTGTTGCTGTACACATGTAGGACACACCGTTGTGGATTGCATTACTGTCTGTTATCTCCTGAACAAAATAACATTTCCAAGTGTTTTCTTCAAAAGTAGGTGTAACTTCCAGAGCAGTGGTCTGTATTGTGTTTCTGAAACTCCCTGGATGAAGATGAGGTTATGAGAAGCACACGATTCTCATCCATGGAGCTCAGAACCCAATCAGCTGCCTTTGATAGACTTATTCGAGGCCTAAAGTACAGCTGGGGCTCTGTCTCTCTCACTCATCCTCTTTCTATGTCTTGCTTTCACTCCATCTCTCTCTCTCTCTCTCCCTCCCTCTCTCTCTCCCTCCCTATTGACTCATTGAAGAGCGAAGGAGGATGGATGATGCTCACCCCAATCAGGGGTCATGTGTGGGGGGAGGTATTGACTTTGCTTAATTGCTGTGTGTGTGTGTGTGTGTGCTTAGCTGTATAGTTTGGAGGGATGTGTTGTTTGCAGGGTTTGTTGTATGAAGTATTAAATAGGCACATTTTTGGCCTCATTAAAAAATGGCTTTATTTTTTCGAAGTTTAATGATTTTATTTACATTGTATTCCATTTTTTAATGGTGTCCTTTAATAATCCTTCCTTTGCAGCTCTAAACTTTACACAGCTCCTGTAGATTTAGCAGTAAGATGAAGAGTTTATCACATCAGAAATAGAGTTCCACATATTTTCAACTGGTGGTAGGTCTGATAATATGTTTTGCCACTGCACAGCATCTGTTTTTGTTCAAGAAAGCTCTTGAGACAGCAGCAGTTTGCGGAAAAGCATTGTCTTGTTGGAAAAAAGCACCAGAGTTCTTTTAGAAAATACCCTAGAATTCATTTAGAAAAACTTTACATCTACCCTACCCTAAATCTATGCTAGAGGAAGATTTGAGCTGCAGGAGAGGGATGCGTTACACATACAATTCTATAATTCTATATATGTAGCTCAATAAATACTGTGTATATCAGTTTGCATTTTTTATGTATTCCTTTTTTCTGGTAACATTTGTTGTCTTCCTTCTAAATAACAGTGCAGTTTGATACTTCTGTGTTTATATATACATATATATATATATATATATAGAGAGAGAGAGAGAGAGAGAGAGAGAGAGATTCATTTTCATTGTTTGTTTGCTTGATTCTTTTTTTATTATAATAGCAGGTTTCCTCTGTTCTGTTCTTATACACTAAAATAAGATTTTCACTGTTCATTTTTTTATTGCTGAATTGTGTTTCTTTCACTCTATTAGTATTCATTTCACATTTATATTCTCTATTTTACCGTTCTTTAACATTTTCGGTGCCATGCTTACTGACTCTCTCACTCTCATTTCTCATTCATTCTTCTCTCCGTGTCTCTCTGCTTCTTTAGATAGGCTGTGGAGTTAAAACCCTGACTGATATAAAGGCTTCCATTCTAATCAATAGTGCACTGGCAGGGCTAATGGATAGCTGCTGTAGTGCAGAATAGAACAGGGCAGTGCAGGAACGGAGAGAGAACGGAGGAGAATCATCTGCAGATTCTGCAGCATGTTAAAGAACAGAGCGTGAAGCTAACACTACTATAAACACACACAGACAGTGTGTGTCACGTATCAGGACATTAATTCTACATGTATTACTGTGTATACAATACTCAGCCATAACAATAGAACCACCAGCCTGATATTAAGAAGATCTCAGTTACATCATCAAATCAGCTCAAACCCCTGAGACATTGACTCCACAAGACATCTAAAGGTCTGGCCTGTGGTATCTGGCACCAAGATGTTACAAACAGATTCTTTAGGTCTGTATGTAAGTTGTGAGGTGGAGTTTCCATGGATTATACTTCCATTGAGCTTTTGGGACCATTTTGCTCTTCACTTGTTGTTCTTTCGAACACTGTTCACAGGTTGGACCCCTGTTTATCAGTGTGTGTGTGCTTAGCTGTATAGTTTGGAGGAATGTGTTGTTTGCAGGGTTTGTTGTATGAAATATTAATATTATTTAAGTTTAATCATTTTTACATTGTGTTCAATGGAATTTTTACATTGTGTTCAATCTTCTCAATTTTCCAATGGTGTCCTTTAACAATCCTCCCTTTGCAGCTCGTAATTTTACACAGTTCCTGCCGATTTTGCAGTAGGGTGAAGTGTTTATCCTTTAGAAATACAGAGGTTGGACAAGGAAACTGAAACACCTGGTTTTAGACCACAATAATTTATTGTCCTGATGGACAGTTCTGGTGGAAACAGGAGAGTTTAGGTGTACATTGATTTCTGTCGTGTTTTGGGCAACCATAGTTTTATGTTTTTTGGATACAATCCGGGTTAGCACCTGAACATCCCTTTCAGACAGCTTCCTCTTGCGTCCACAGTTAATCCTGTTGGATGTGGTTGGTCCTTCTTGGTGGTATGCTGACATTACCCTGGATACTGTGGCTCTTGATACATCACAAAGACTTGTTGTCTTGGTCACAGATTTTCCAACAAGTCGTGCACCAACAATTTGTCCTCTTTTGAACTCTGGTATGTCACCCATAATGTTGTGTGCATTGCAATATTTTGAGCAGAACTGTGCTCTTACCCTGCTAATTGAACCCTCACACTCTGTTCTTACTGCTGCAATGTGCAATTAATGAAGATTGGCCACCAGACTGCTCCAATTTAGCCATGAAACCTCCCACACTAAAATGACAGGTGTTTCAGTTTCATTGTCCAACCCTTGTAGAATTCCACATATTTTCAGTTGGTGATAGGTCTGATAATGTGGCTCGCCATTGCATAGCATCTTTTATGTCTCAAGAAAGCTCTCGAGGAACATCCAGGTACTAATGTCTGATATTTTGGAGATGTTCTGACCCAGTCAGTAAGCTATCATAGACTGGCCCATAGTATGTGTTTAACCCCTTAACAGGCAGGCATTTTTATCAATTTTCTGCCTGATATGACAAATTATTACAACAGATTATATTGCAAATATATTACGAGGATTTGTATTCAAACATTGCATAAAATATATTTAAGGTTTGGTAAGAAACGTTATAGAAAAACTAATTGTAATATTTAAAAAATATATTAAAAGTAAATCTACAACTGTCAAAATATAATGAATAAAAATTGGCTCTTTCCTAGACTTTTAAAATCAATATTTTCCTGAATACAAATCAATCAGTTAACCTTTAGTTGTGTTAAGTTTGTCTAGTTTTACATCTATTTTAAAATTTTTGAATTAGACTTGGTTCCTGTTACTGATCTAAAATTATTAAGTGGTGTAGAGAGTACACAGACAGCTTCTTCAAGTGCCCTATTAGAGTCTCTAAAGCCCTCAAAGTGTTCAGTATGTAAATACGAAAAATGTAAAAAAAAAATGTAATGTGTTCTGGAGACAGTTAAACATGTAGCATGAAGGAAGTGATGTAAGAACAAAGCAGTTCAGACTTCTCTGGGGCACACTCATAGACTCTAAACTCTGTAAGCTAAAATGTGACCATTTTTGGTGTGACAGCTTGTTCAAACATTTACCCACCAGAGTTTCATTTAGCTTTCAAGATTCACGCAAATTTAAACACATTTAACAAAGGTAATGTAGAATTTAAGGTGCTTTAATCAAATCAAATCAAATCAAATTTATTTGTATAGCGCTTTTTACAACTGGTGTTGGCACAAAGCAGCTTTACAGAAACATGATTACAGGACAAAGAATCAGGCAAAACATTAAACATAGAATATACATAATACAGAACCCCCAGTGAGCGCGGAGGCAAGGAAAAACTCCCTCAGAGCTGCAGGAGGAGGAAGAAACCTTGGGAGGACCAAGACTCACATTAAAGGGGGGACCATCCTACCACTGGTCAAATGGCTTTTAAATTAATTTTAAAAAGTCTTTCATACATCCACATAGGTTTTATATATTCAGGTGTATAGCAGCTCCACTAATGGCTAATAGAGTAAGATGGATGATGAGCAGCTGATCTGTGGTGGTGGATGGAGAAGAGCTGACTTCAGAAACTTCCATCAGTCTGGCCAGACAGAAGACATGAGAGCCTGAGGGTCCAACATCCCTCGGTATCGGGTCAGACAGGTGGGCAGTCAGTAACTCGGAGGAAGGCAGAGAGATGGAATTAGTTTTGACTGGATTTATGTAAAACAGAGAATATAAAACATTATCAGAGTGTGGCAAATGACTCCGGCAGATCTAAATAAAACAGCCTAACTAAAGGCAGAGAGCCAGAAGGTAACATAGACATGGAGGCTCCCTGAAACACTGGCATCCACCCACTCCACCGTCCACAAACCTGAGTGACCGTGTGCAGTGGGAGAACAAAAGCACCAGCATCTCAGTTTACCACAATTCCCTCTGTCCATGAACCCCTGAATCTGCAGCCTTATCTAAAGGGAAAAACATTAATTACCAAAAGCTAAACTAAACAAGTAAGTTTTCAGTCTAGACTTAAAGATTGAGACTGTGTCTGAGTCCCGAACATATTCGGGGAGATTATTCCAGAGTTGAGGCGCTTTATAAGAGAAAGCTCTTCCTCCTGCAGAGCTCCTCTGAATTTTAGGAACTACTAATAAACCAGCACCCTGAGATCTAAGTAATCGCGGTGGTTCATAACAGGAGATGAGGTCTTGTAAATACTCAGGAGCGAGCCCGTGTAGGGCTTTATACGTTAACAGAAGAATTTTATAGTCTATGCGGAATTTGACTGGAAGCCAGTGCAGTGCTGATAGTACTGGACTAATATGGTCAAATTTTCTCGTTTTAGTAAGGACCCTGGCTGCAGCATTTTGAACTAGCTGAAGTTTATTTAAGTTACTGCCGGAACATCCAGACAGTAGCGCATTACAATAATCTAGCCTTGAGGTAATAAAGGCATGGACTAATTTTTCTGCGTCATGCAGTGATAGGGCATTTCTTAGCTTGGCAATATTACGGAGGTGTAGAAAAGCTGTTCTAGTTACATTAGATATGTGTTTATCGAATGCTAGATCTGAATCTATGATAACTCCAAGGTTTTTAGCTGCTGAACTAGGGGTGGCTGAGAAGTCAGCCAGATTTAGCATTAAGTCTGATAATTTATTTCTAGCAGCTTTGGGGCCTAATAGGAGAACTTCTGTTTTATCACTATTTAATAGGAGGAAGTTGTGCGACATCCATGATTTAACATCTTCTACACAATCCTCGATTTTCTTTAATCTCACTCTGTCATCAGGTTTGGCTGATATGAAGAGCTGCGTGTCATCCGCATAACAATGAAAATTCACATCATGTTTTCTAATAACTTTGCCCAGTGGGAGCATATATAATGTAAATAATAACGGTCCTAATATAGAGCCTTGTGGAATTCCATATCTTACCTTGGTATAACTGGAAGACATATCATTTATCCTCACAAACTGATAGCCATCGGTTAAGTACGATTTAAACCATGCTAAGGCAGTTCCGGTTACACCGACCATGTTCTCTAGTCTTTCTAAAAGGATAGTATGATCTATTGTATCAAAGGCTGCGCTCAGATCGAGAAGTACCAGTAGGGAAACACAGCCTTGGTCGGCGGCTATAAGTAGATCGTTTGTTATTCTAACTAAAGCTGTCTCAGTGCTATGATAAGGCCTAAATCCAGATTGAAATTTTTCAAAGATCTGGTTTCTTTGCAGGTAAGAGCAAAGTTGTTGGGCTACAGCTTTTTCTAAAATCTTAGAAATAAAGGGTAAGTTTGAAATAGGTCTATAGTTAGACAGTACACTAGGATCAAGATTTGGTTTCTTGATCAGAGGTTTAATTACAGCTGTTTTAAAGGCTTTGGGTACATGGCCCAGGGTGAGCGATGACTTTAACTGTACTACAAGTATAAAGGTAAGAAAACTCTAATTTAAAGTGGAACCAATAAATCAAATAAGCACAAATAAGCAGATGGCAAAAACTAATCTAATAATAGCTGCAGAACATTGAAATAGAAAAAAAAATAAGTCAACTGAGCTGTATATTCTTCAGCTCACAGCCTAGTGTCACCTTTAATTGGTGCATCTGTTTTCACTGTAATGAAAACACTGAGAAAGTTATAGCATGATTCTTTCAATATAGTGACAACATTTAAGATGGAACTGAAACTTTGAAGAGCTCAACTTAGCACTTGGAAGTAATTACTTCACATTTAAGGTGGAATGGAAAAAGTAAGGAAGGTGTGTATTGGTAGTTTTTACTGTCTAGTTCTCGTTTAACCCCCTCAAAAACACCATCATGTGTTCACTGTTCACTTCTGTGCTTCAGAGTTTGGTTCATGTACTGTACGTTGACTGTTGCACTCTGAAGCTTTTAAGGTTGTGCAGAGCCGGATAATCACAAGTTCATGAGACAGCTGTTCCCACAGTTCATGTTGTGTAGTAGTTTTTTTTTCTTTTCTTTTTTTCAGGTCCTGAAGGACAGTTTTGCTTCATCTTCTGTAATTGATTTGGGACACTAACACCTACTAACTTGACACAAAGGGGAGACTGGGGCCTTCATTCATTTGTGGGGCCTTATTCTGTAACACTGTATCTACGTATCTTCCACCTGAATGACAGGTCACTATATGGAGTGATCGGTGTTATTGAACAGTTGTAATATGACTGATCAGTGGATATGAATATTCACATAAACATTTTGATATATGTTGAAACACCTATATTGATTTTAAGTGTTCTATGTACTGAATTCTGATACTAAGGCATTCACTGGAAAAGTACTTTGACTTGAATATTACAACTGTTTACATCAGTCGCATATAAATAAAATATATCCCATCATCACGTTATCTTTTAACAGACAGTGTTTTTGGCAGTGTATATTTTATTCATACAGTGCTGATGTAGGTATAGAAATCAAATACATTCTGAGCTGTTTTTTTATTTTATGCAGTCTTAGTCTATGTTCTGCTGCATTTCAATATTCTATATTCAACAACACAATTAGAGTTAACACAATTAACAGAATCTGCAGATTAATGAGGACAATTTATATGCATGTACAGCTCTGGAAAAAAATAAGAGACCACTTACCTTAAAAATTATGAGTTTCTTTGATTTTACCAAATTGAAAACCTCTGGAATATAATCAAAAGGAAGATGGATGATCACAATCCATCAAACCAAGCTGAACTGCTTTAATTTTTGCACCAGGAGTGGCATAAAGTTATCCAAAAGCAGTGTGTAAGACTGGTGGAGGAGAACATGCTAAGATGCATAAAAACTGTGATTAAAAACCAGGGTTATTTTACCAAATATTGATTTCTGAACTCTTAAAACTTTATAAATATGAACTTGTTTTTTAAACTTTGTATTATTTGAGGTCTTAACGCTCTGCATCTTTGTTATTTCAGCCATTTCTTTCTTATTTACTGCAAATAAATGTTCTAAATGACAATATTTGTATTTGAAATTTAGGAGTAATGTTGTCTGTAGTTTATAGAATAAAACAACAATGTTCATTTTACTCAAACATAAACCTATAAATAACAAAATCAGAGAAATTGATTCAGAAACTGAAGTGGTCTCTTAATTTTTTACAGAGCTGTTTATTTTAGCCACAAAATATTAAAAAACTTAACTTAATGTGCAGCATTGTCTAAAGTGGAGCTGGTATTTAGATATTTTCCAACAGAAAGAAAGGGAGAGTAAAAACTACAGTTGGTTTAAGGAATGCTGAATAAGGTGGAGGTGTAAAAACCCACCATGTTCCTCCCACACACTGTACAGTTTTGGTGAAGCTAAATTCTGCTTTAACTGCACTACAGTGTTTTTGAGTGATGATATAGGAGAGCTTTGTATGAATCTATAATTAAAAAAGGTTTATAATGTGGAGGCAATGAGCTCTTGGAAGAATTTTATTTAGCACCAACTAACTACCCTTTTACCTCAAAGGCTTCTGTGTTCTTGTGACCTTGGCCTTGTTTGTGATTGGATTTTATTTTTCTACTCTAGTTTTTCATTGGCTTTCTCCTGTGCACTGCTTTACTGCAACTGCAAACTTTAATCAAATGTTGGACTTAAACATTCTGCTCATCTCCTTCCTTATTAAAAATGTAGAAAAATGTTTAATTCGCCTCTTCTAAAGATGTTGGAATCCTTTTTTTTAGAGGCTGATAGAAGCATTTCTACAACAGGTATTTAGTTGTGGTGAAGAATAATCAGCATTCACATTAAATTAGTTCTCTGAGTTGTCATGGTTTCTGTAGATACTGTAGATGGCTATGGAGAAGCAGAGCTGCATCACTGCATCAGAGCTCCAGCAACGCATATTCAGGGTTCCTCGCTTGATCAGGTAGAGCTTAGAAGAACTGGAGCAACAGATCTTTTGAAACACTACTGACATACAAAGGATCAGGGATAACACAGAAATAATTGAAGAGGAGGGAAAAAAGGCAAAAGTTTGGCCAAAAATTAAATGTGATTCCCATATTATTCAGTGGCAGACTCAGAAAGTATTTTGTCCCTCAGGCTATAAGACTGTTCAACTCCTCTGAAATTGGCATTTGTCCAATAGCTCATGAAGAATGGTTTGATACAAATGCTCTAAAAAGATTTGGAATTAAATAGTTTTACATTGACTTTCTAATGAGAGGATATTAGAGAGTCTGTAATTCAACAATTAACTGTATCTAATAAATCTGGGACACATTTTAATACTTATGTGTGCTTACACATATTTAATTATATATGGGAGATTATAGAATGTAGAATATATGAAGAGTATATTATTACATATAAATAGACTTGCTTATCATCACTGTCTGACAGAAATCTTTCTCACTTTTTGATAAAATGTTGGAATGCCGTCAGTTGTTCTTTATATTTTTTGAAATTCATTCTGAATGGATAAATAGAATTGCTCCAAAAACTTACTTGAAATAAAGTGTTTTTACACTGACTTCCTTTAAAAGTTCTGTAGGAAACTTCTGCACAACCTCTATTACACAGACACTAAAAGACTCTACTTTTATACATGTATACTTTATTTATTTATTTTTTTTGTATCTTGCAAGGTCTGTGAACTGTGTTAATCTGCTACTGAATGTATAGAATTTTTCGAATACTAAAAAAAAAACTAAAAAAAATAAAAATCAAATTTTTGACACATCTAACCAGCACAGTAACATCATACTGATATTAAAAATCGGCTATTAATTAATTCATCTTATTAGACAGTTAGCATCCAGGCTAACATCCATTTTTTACATTTTATTCAGATTATTTTATATTTTTTTGGACTGTAGGAAGTAACCATTTAATCGAAATATGATCAAATATCTAAATTCTGTTAACTGTTAACATTTGCATCTCATATCTTGCTGTATAGTTTATTACAGAGCAACAAATTTCAGCTATTAATATAAAAACTTATTAGAGTGTAGTTACTCTATAAGACATATTTGAGTAGCCTAGAATCTCCTGAAAATAACCTCTGGAATTTGTAAACTCCTATAAGAATTAAAGTGCGGCTATATAAAATTGGTCTAGTGTTTTAAGATTTACACTGAATTGTGATTTTTGATGATGAATGTGATTAATGCTCTGTGATGATTATTTATTAATGAATTACAGAGCATTTAATTAACTGGATGATTTTTTTTATTTGCCTGACAGCTGTATGAAAATCCAAAATTTGACAAAAAATGTCAAAACCTGGAAACAGAAAACAGAATTTGCCCAAAAAAATAGATCAGATTTCATAGGCCTTGAATAAACATGGGACTACATTCAGGCTTCATTGTGGCTGCTGCTACTGTTTCCAGCTAATTGTCTATTTTTATTTAAAGCTCTCATTGGGAGAGTTCCTCCAAACATAACCCACTGCTATTGTTTTTATGTTGAAACGTGTGTACTTTCCAGCGCTTTAGAGTCATATCATCTCTGCTTTCATTGAGTTAATGGTGTTAAAGGTTTTTCACACAACGATGAGGAAATTGCTTTTTGTGGTGTAAGCACAGATCAGAATGGGAGCTGTTCAGAGTATAAATTGTAAAAGAAGCTGGAGGGTCTGCGAGCTTCCTCTCCGCCACAACAAAGTAACAGCAGCAAGCTGTACAGAACAATAAACATTAATTTAGCGTGATATCCTGCAGAAACTGCTCCTCTCTGCCTCACAGCATGTGATTATCAACCCGATTCCTCTTCTGACGGAGCATTCAGTGCAGTAGTATAAGTTTACATCTCAACTAGGTGAAGGGAAAGTGTGATTGTTTATTTATAAGAACAAACATTATGACTTTATGAGGTAAAAAAAAATGTATATAAAAAGGCCTTAAGCATGAGAAGGACTAAAAAAAGATTATTAGGCTTTGATACAGGAATAGGGCTATGTGATATTCATATCATCTACAATAATATCTTAATTATCCAGTATGCTAATCAGTGAGGAAAACCATGTTCACTAGGTCATGCTATATAGACTACTGTGCATACACACTGAGAATGTTTATGCTGTGTGCTAGAAAGGGCTATCACTAAATTCATATTAGGCAGGCGACTAGTTTCTCCAGAAGCTCCAAAAATCCAATTTGAAGCAAAAAAGCATCTAATCTTCAGGGATAACATACTGCACAAAATATTTTGTTAATTATAATTAGTCACAGAATATTGTTGTTAATAATTAATTTTTAAGCAATTGACCCCATTATTATAAATGCAAAGCTGACATAGGTTGCCAGATTGACACAGAGTGGCAAGCAACGATGAGTCTTACTCTATAGCTGATCAGTAAATATATAGACGTATAGATGTTAGACCAGTTTCCATGGCTGCAGCACACTGTTTGCATGCTGTTGTCAATACCAGGCAACCCTGAGTGTGGAAATGGGATTGGGGTTGGGCAGATTTGAAGGCTAAATCTCACACAGATGTCTGTGACATACATCAGAGTTTAAATAAGAAAAAACCTTATTATTATTATTATTATTATTGACAAAAGTACAGATTATTGAGGTATTGTTTTTGTCAACAGAACACACCCCTATACAGGACTTTTTTTTTTAAGGTTAGGTTACAGATTTAGGGTTAGGTTCATAAACATACGCATATACACGCTTTTATTGGCTTAGTGCTGAACATATTATTTTTTATAAATCCTAATTTCTCTTTTTACTTTCATTTAAATCTGTGATTGGTCAATATCTCATACTGAATGGATTCATACTAATGCTAAAAACAGACTTAAAATAAAATATTTTTACTTTGACTACCATTGAGAGTTAAGAAGCCTTCTGCCGTTGTGGAGATATTGAGGATATTAGAGATTATGTGACCCAACAATTAACTGTATATAAAAAATCTTGGACACATTTTAATACTTACATGTGCTTACACATATTTGATTATATATAGGAGATTTTTTATTAATACAAGTAAATATCAACTTTCAGTGTAGAACATATAATATATGAGGAGCATTAGTACTATATATAGATAGACTTGCTCATAATCACTGTCAGACAGAAATCTTGTGTCTCCACAAGATTTTTAATTGTTTGATAAAGTGTTGGAATTCTGGCAATTGTTCTTTTTATTGTTTCAGAATTTAATGCTGAACGGACCAATATACATGTTCCAAAAAATAACTTAAAATATCATGTTTTTACATTGACATCTATAAAAAGTTCAATAGTATGTTTTTCCCGGTCTACAGCTAGCTATGTTATACCTAATTATAAAAGTAAAAGTGTGTGTGTGTGTGTTTCTGAGAGAAAGAGAGAGAGAGAGAGAATGAGATGTGTGTAGGCTAATGGATGGAGCTGGTGTGTGTCTGCAGTGGATGTGTCGGGGTTATTCAGAGGCTACAGTATTTACTAGCCTTTCCAGACCCTTTAATATGCAGGATAGATGACAGTAATCTCTGTGTGTGTGTGTGTTTGTGTGTGTGTGAATGCGAATGCTCTGTGGTCATCTGTGCGATTATATACAGGCACTGCCGCTGTGCTTGTGTATGGGTCATTCTTTTTTTGTGGTGTTAAACAGGAGGGCACACAGGTTGATTTATAATTAAGTACTATAATCTGACACACACACACGCACACACAGCTCAATATAGATATTTGGTAAAAGCCAAAGTACAAAATAAAAACATTATTGGAAATAATATAAAAATACCTGTGGAGTCTCTGCTGTGATGTGTTGCTTTGTCATGCATAACATTATTAAAACAAAAACAAAAAACAAAGAAAAATATATGTATTTCATATATTTCTGTGATTTCTTCTGCTTATGGGTTTATATTCCAACCCTCACCTAAACCTCTGTGACTAACAGAGCAGATTTCTTGGAAAAAACTGCTGTTTTGGGGTAGAATGTACTTTTCCTGATGGAAAGCAGCCAGTTATCTCCACGGGCACAAAATGTTCATATTTCATCATTCTTCCACACCACGGACGAGGCGTATTTCTTGTGTAACCTCCACAGTAAGTTGGTTTTCTTTAGACGACAGTTTCTTATTCATGTGTGCATAATAGTGCAGAGTACACTCTGTAACTGTCTAAAAAACACAGGCCTGCTCCTGTTACTAAGCTGAACTCAGTTTATATCACAGTTACATGCAACAAACACTAATGCTTGTTGCGATGCTATGACACTAGTTGTTTGTTAAAGGAGAAGATATAAAATTATATTTAACTCTGTAACCGAGGAATAGTCCATTGTGGCTCTGGTGTACTGGTGGCTCAGCGGTTAGAGCAGGTGTGTGTAAGAGCAGGTGTGGGTTTGAAACCCAGGTTCAACAAGCTGCTGTTGTTGGGCCTTTGAGCAAGACCCTGGGACCTGCAGCAATGGCTGCCCACCACTCCGGTCACGTATGCTTACTGCCTCTGTGTGTATGTGTGTTCACTATGTGCATGCGTCTATTCACTGCACGGATGGATTACAGGCGAAGGCCAAATTCCATCTGTGCTTCCAGCAGAAGTATGGTGAATGTGGTTGTCTTGTCCACTGCAGCAGGTGTTCAGTTACAGCACAGTTTCCCACAGTGAATTTCTCCTGGAGCTCCAGCGGAGGACATTCAAGTAAACTGGACACTGGAATGTTGTCTTTTGAAAGAATATCATAATAGTGCCGATTAAATCATTAAGACCACAAGTGGGCCAAATATTTTTTTTCATGCTTACACAAAACCCCACAAAGTTTCATACAAAAACTGTGTGATTAGAGATTGTGTGTGTGTGTATTTCCTTCTAAACAGATGGAGCTACGGGAATATTTTGTCATGCTGATTCAATCTGATTTAGAATAAAAAGATTTTGGTTAATTGCACTTCCAACTGTGGCTCGTTATAAAAAGGGAAAAAAAACCTGGAATGAACACAAGAGGAGTGTGGGGAAAAAGCCACAGGCATGTGGAAAAGTGTGAAAAGAAGATTTCACTCTGATTGTGCTTTTCTCTAGAGGAGTAGAGAGAGAGAGAGAGAGAGAGAGAGAGAGAGAGAGAGCGCACATGTCTCCAATGAATTTAGTATAAGAGTGTTTAATCACTGTGCAGAAACACCCAACCAGAGGTGTCATGTAATGAAGTACAAATTCTTTCTGTCACTTTACTTGAGTAGAATTTAAGGTTTACTGGAGTAATTATTTTTCAGATTATTTTTTACGTCTACTCCTTACATTTTCACACAATTATCTATACTTTCTACTCCTTACATTTTACAAATAGCCTTGTTACTGCTTTCAATTCAGCTTCTCATCGATAAAAAAAAACCTATCCAGACAAATGTCTCCATTCAGATAAAGTGAATCTGATTGTGGATGGATGAGAAGTATAAACAGTAAGGAGCAAAGAAAAAATTTCATTGTACGAGAAGAAACTTGTTTTTTATACTGTGCACATGACAAACTCTTTTAAATCTTGAATCTTGAATCAGATACATTCCAACACCCTATTGGTTTAAACTCAATCCATAATGCACACGTTATGCCCTCACTCCACCAAAAACATAGCAGATGTATGAAGTCTAGTATGAAGATGATCTGTACAGAGAGACTCAAACAAACCTGAGTAAAATGTCCCAACTAAGCTTCTTTAATATATTTACATTGTACTAAAATACATTCATTTTCAATGGGCATACTGTATATGCATCTGAAACAGGCTGCCTAGTGCATCCCAACTTTATCAACATTAGTGCACTATAGGACCCTGTGACACGGCCTAAGCTTTTGTCCTTAGTGGCATTTTTTCCCCTTACATGACTTTTACCTGAGTGTACCATGTACACTAATGTTTATGTGTGTGTATGTGTGTGTGTGTGTGTGTGTGTGTGTATAAGCATCTGTGTCTGTCTTGCTTCTATTGTAAAAGTTGAAGTTATGTTTAAATGTAATGTTTAAATATTCCTGATAGTAATTAAGTTTATGCTTATGGCTAACACACACACACACACACACACACACAGAGACACACCCTGCAGTCAGAAACACTGAAATACAGGCTTACGCTTTCATTTGTCATCTGCCAATTCTGTCAACCTAAGCAACCATTTGTTTCCGTGGAAACGGGGCAGACACGGCAGTAACCCTGCTGGCTCTGCACCGCTGCCGTCCGACAACATCGCCTCCGAGACCACATGCTGAGTCTGTGAGTGTGTGTGTGTGTGTATGTGTATGTGTATGTGTGTGTGTGTGTGTGTGTGTGTGTGTGTGTGTGTGTGTGTGTGTGTGTGTGTGTGTGTGTGTGTGTGTGTGTGTGTAATTCAGTGTTTTCACACTCAGGTAGTAGGCAGTAATAGTCCTGCTACAGAACACAGCAAACATAATTATCTGTGAACCTGAATAAACACCAAGAAAGTCCCTTTTTCCACAGCGCTCACCCTTCACTCTCACTCTCACCCAATACTTCACTCACACTCCTGATATCAGCGTTAATTAAAACAGCAGTGGTCTAAATGTGTCTAAATGGTAGACTGGGTTCTTGTTCTTGGGCCCAAATCCTAATGTT
The DNA here is from genome assembly GCF_023375975.1 of Astyanax mexicanus. NCBI lineage: Eukaryota > Metazoa > Chordata > Actinopteri > Characiformes > Acestrorhamphidae > Astyanax > Astyanax mexicanus. Next base: position 85,006,201 of record NC_064408.1, on the reverse strand, counting down.
ACTGACCTGAATCTGTAGGACTACATCCTCCTAATACTGTAACATGATTTAACTGTTACACCGCAGCCTCTTTTTTACATCCTTTACAAGGCATGTCACGATACTCATTGCTATCTTACACCCTGGCAACAGTCTATTTTCATGCCTTCTGCCTGCGTTGTTTAAATTGCAAAGGTGCTGTTGAATGTATCTACGCTGATGAGTGTGGTGGTGAGGAAGTGAGGTGTGTTCAGGTAAATTTCTGCTGTATTGCTATCTTGGCAACAGAAAACACAGGTGCTCCACTGACTGAAAACAATCTAGACAGATGTCAACAGTCAGACATTCATTGCTATCTTGGCAGTAATTTGTCAATAGGCACGTGCCTAGTGCACATACACCCCTGCTTTTTACACACACATGGGCAGGCAGCAGTGCACAAACCCATAGCATGTACCTGTTGGCAGCTATGCAAACTTTTACATCAACAATAAATAAAAAACGAGCAGGTCAGTCTCCTCTGCTGAGAAGCAGTGGACAGGTCCCAGTAGACAAAGTGCACCTGGCTCTCAAAGGGAATGAAAAGAGAAAAGCTGATTGGTTTGTTCCTCTTTAAACCTAAAGCACACCCTTTTGCCTTTTGCACATTTCAAACCATTAAAATTTTACCTTTACCGTTGTTTCGATAGCAAAGACACACTGACATGACCTAAACCAAACAATTTGGATTTGTTCAGTACCCACTTTGCTTAGTCAGAATTAACTGAGAATTATTCAGAAAGTAGTTTCTGAGTTTGAACTATGACTCCAGTATACACTTTGAATCATGCAGTATAAACTATAAAGTATTACTTAATTATTGCAAATTATTTAGTAACCGCTATAAGAATCTACTGTGCCTTATTCAGTGTCTACTATTAAATATTTAATAACACCGGCATTCCACATCCACCTAGATTATTCTGTATCTACAGCAAATTAGTTAATCTCCAAAATTATTTATTTAATGTCTACAATGAATTATTTAAGATCCACTATGGTTTATTTAGTATCTACTAGTAAATATTAAATCTATACTTTGACATGTTCAGTAACCACCTTAAATATCTACAACAGCGTATTCATTACCTGCTACAAATGAATCAGTATCTACTATAATTTATTCAGCATGTACCATAGTGTATTCAGTACCTACTACAAATGAATCAGTATCTCCTATGATTTATGCTGTATTTGCAACAGCGTATTCAATATCTACAACAAATTATTCAGTATCTACTATGTTTCATTCAGTATTTACAACAGCATATTCAGTGTCCATAACAAATAATTCAGTATCCATTGGGATTTATTTAGAATCTTCTATGATTTGATCAGTAACTACTATAAAAAGTTAAATATTGTCCATGAATTATTCAGTATCCACTATGATTTATTTAGAATCTTCTATGATTTGATCAGTAACTACTATAAATGATTAATTATTTTCTATGAATTATTCAGTATCCAGTATGAATTGATATCGTGACATGTAGGAGAGTCATTAACTGATGTAAAGTCCTCCCACATGGGGTTAATGGGGTACATGACTGACTGAATCTGTTAATGTTGCTTATGGAAAGGAAAGTCACTCATTTATACGAAAACAGTGAGCATCTCTATAACTCAGAGTAAATCTGCAGTACACAGTGTGGTAAGATATGTAGAGTAAGAAAGATAAATACACACCTTCCACCAGAGTGTATGGCTTTATTCATATTTGTGTTACATGTGTGTGTTTGCTATTATAGAACAGTGTGAAGTCTTATCTTTTCACTGGGCTTAGACTGCACTGAGAACTCTCTGGAGTCAGGTAGTCTTTTGGTCGCTGACTGAACTGGCCCTCAGGTGCTACTCACATAAACGGTATTAAATTCTGACAGCTTTTTTTTTCCAGACACAGAAGCTGAACAGAATGAAGACCTTGGGCGAAATCTTGCTCTGTCTGATGAATACTCATAGCAGGCGAGCATGCGGAGGGCTTTCTAGGCCAGGCTGCGTGAGATATGTAGTGCATGAATAATATCAACCTATTCAGACTGCCACTATTATTAAATCCTTCCCTCATGCTGCCATTATCACCGCTGTTCTGTGGAAAGCGCTGTATTAAAGTTTTGCATGGGAAGGTAGTGTCACTTAATCGCTAACAGTTTACAGCAGTTATTATGGTCATTTGTGGGTGACACGTGTAGCACTGGGGTCTTGGGTTCAAGTCCCTATCTGTGTATAGCTTCCATGATCTTCCTGTGCCTGCATGAATTTCTGATCTGCTGGTTTTCTCCCACTAGGGGTGTGACGAGACTCTAATATAACGAGACAAGACGAGACACGATACTGGATCCACGAGAACGAGACGAGATTTAAAAATAAAGTTTTAAAGAAAATGTCAAAAATTACACATTTTTGACGTTTTATTTGACAAAATTGTATAACACAAACTCCACAGACTGGTTTCTTTCACACATTGATTTCATAAGAAATAGAAATAAGATTTAGAATAAAAAATAAAAATAAAACTTTTCTATGTCTTATATAGTGCAAACAATAAGTGCAAACCACAACCAGTCATATTAAGCCTATGTTTTTTTTGTTTGTTTTTTTTTTCTCCTAAATCTCTTGTAATTAAACTATGCATAACCATAACCAGTCATATTAAGACTATGCTGGAAGTGCAAACAGAGACAGAAAATGTTTTAAATACAGTACAGAGCTAAAGGATTAGTACAACAGCCTGTATGATTTACTTACAGTATTTACATATGGTTTGTGTCTTGTTGGTCACTCTGTTACTGTTTATTGTTTCCACTGGAGCCAAAATGCAGCCAGACATACAACTTATAAAGTAGCAGAAGCATCTTCTATACAAATGCCGAATTTTCCTCTTCTGCACAGATGAAATGGCAAATCTTAATTGCCCTTCTGACCAATTTATAACAGATAAAATGTTTTATTGTAATAGTATCTTAATTTACTGAAATTCACGTATTAACCCTGCTATTAATCTTTGGTTTGACTTTTTGTATTGCAGAGAGTATGTGATATATGGTTGGCAGGCCTGACTGCTTCTAAAATAGTGATGTGTGGTTCGCGAACGATCTGACTCTTTGAAGTGAACGATTGGAACCGGCTCCACAATGGGAGCCGTTTTAGGTCTTATTTGGGAGCCATTTTTTTACTTCAGTATCTCGCTGTCTCTCCGCCTCCCTGTCGTTGTGCTTGTGCTCTGCAAGTGCCACAGACCCGACAGTTTTTTTCCAACGTTGTTTTTTTTCGCCCGGTAATCCCACCCTCCCTCAGTCGGTGCCTTAATGTCTCCACTGTCCGCATGTCAAGCGTGTGCTCCACACATCTGACCAATCACACACAGCTTTCAATTACGTGACGGGGAAACTGCTGTTATGCAGCAATTTTACTCATCACAAGTGCTTACAAATTTCAATAATGAAACAAAATGTTATAAAATTAGGTTTAAGATATTAATTAATTATGTAAAAAAAACATATATGGTGAGCCGTTTGGGAGCCGAAAGAGCAGGCTCTCCACAGTAAGGAGAGCCATTAGAGCCGCATCTCAAAATAGAGCCGAAAATCCCATCACTATTCTAAAAGAATTATAGTTCAGTGCTGGTTTTTACCTTATTCCTTATTTAGAACTGTCTTCAGCTAGAGTTAAAGGGTCATTCAGTATCCAATTTTCAATAGTAAATGATAAAATGATCAGGATGTGTCATCAGATATTAAGAAAACACTGTTGATATTTTCTCAGTGGGCCAGTGGAGGTTTGACAAACCACCAAAAGAACAACACAAAGTTATTTGGACTGAAATGAAATCCTGTATCTGTTCTGATGTGAGAAATATGACAATCTCTCTTGAGTGCACAATGAGCCCTAAATGGTTTAGGTAGATGGAAAACGAAATATATTTCTTGTAGACTTGTAGAATCTATACCAAGACGCGCTGAGGCTGTTGTGCTGTAGAAGCTTGTGGTGGCTTACACATTTCACAGTCCATCGCAGGTGGATACACAGAAGGTGCTGGGATCAGCAGGCCACCACAAAATTCTCTTTTCACAACCTGAAACACAAAACAATCCAAATGTAAGAGGTAAAAATATGCAATTCCAAAGATTTGCAAATAATTTTCTATTTTCCTTTATATTTCTAAAATATTATATCTTCTACAAGCGTCTGGAAATCTTATCCTTTGTCAACTCTGACCTGGACTTCTAGACTTACTCACTTTGTTGACCTCGTCACCAGTCATGCAACCAATCATGCTTTAAAATCTCACGAATAGTAGGCCTCTTAGCAGGTATGTACTGCAGGCACTGGCGAATCAGATCGCAGCATTCTGTGTAGAGTGATGGGACAGGATGGGAGAGAGATGTTTCAGTCCTTCAGCTTTAACTCTGCACATTCTTCCACAGCTAAAGATTTAGCTACTGATTACCATTAATAAAAGGAAGAGTCATTATGTGTCACTAGTCTGTTTTTCACACTTATCTTACCATCAGAGAGGCCATCCTTGAAGTACAGAAGCCCCGCCACAATATCCTTGGCGTTTTTAAAAGGGCACGACCCACAAAGCATCCGGAAAAGAAAGATCCCTAAAGACCACACAGTTGCAGTCTTTGAATGGTACCTCCTCTTCCGGAACAACTCTGGTGGCACGTATTCAAATGTGCCTGAGAACATAGAAGAGAAAGAAGCAGATTTGAGATCAGAACTTAATTTCTACGAGTAATGTGTGAATTTTACAGTGAATGCACTGCTCTAAATATTTTACCTGAATAAAGATTATATCCATATTTCTTCAGCCAGTCGCCACATCCAAAGTCTATTAACTTTAGCTCCAAGGTGTTGGGGTTAATGAGGAAGTTCTCAGGTTTAATGTCCCTGTGTAGAACTCCTCTCTTGAGGCACTCTCCTGCTGCCTTAACCACCTGGGGCATGATGTGCCTGGCCATGTCTTCAGTTAAGGAACCTCCAAATATATCTAGGAAGTCCTTCAGGTCTAAACATGGCTGAAAACGCTCCAGCACGAGGATGTAGTACCTAGGGTCATCAAACCACTCGATGAGTCTTATAATGTTGGTAACTGGGGGCTCACTCATCCTCTGCATTAGTGCCACTTCCATGGGAATGGGTTTGGAACCATCAGCCTGCAGGAAAATATGACGAGGTTAATCAGTGAGAAATATTGATAATTTGAAACTCAGTCCTGTGTTATTATGATCTGTGATCTTCAAACCTGTATTTTAGGTACACTTACGGATGGGACGTACTGAGTTGTGTCTCGCTTCACAACAAATTTAATGGCAACCTGCACACAAAGACAGTGCAGTAAAAGACTGTTATTAAGATTACGAGAATTTCAAAGGAATTTGATGAGATAATGACGTTATGGAGTGAGATTAATAAGTCAAAAACCTGTAGGCCATCAGAGCGACGTGTTCCTTCATGTACCAATCCAAAAGCTCCTTCACCAATTTTAACACCAGTAATGTAGAGAGAAGCAAACGTCTCTGTGGAAAATAGTGGTAAACATGAATCTTAGCTCAGTTTGTATCATTTATCATGTGTTCATTATTACTCTTACTGGATATGCAGTGGATTGTACAGCATGTACACTTGGATAGTTACACTTCAGTTATATAGATAAAAACACTTCTTTGTGTTCAGTGGGGTAATGAACTGACCTCGCTTGGTGTCCTCTGTCCCTTTCCTCTTCTTGCTAGAGGGGCCATCAGAGTTTGGATGGACATTACAGATCTCCTCTGTCCTTTTTCGCTTTCTCTGAAAACCAGCTGTGGACAAGATGATTAGTATATTTAGTAGGATTTTATAGATCGTCAGAATAATTCACCACATATTATTAATGTACTTTTTAAATAGGAAACTACTATGGAAATGTGCTGAATCTGATCGAGTGTCCATATAAATGCTGCTTAGTGGAGATCAGTTTCTGCCCCATCACTAGTAAAAATAAATCAAATAAAGAACATCTCTCTGGAAAATCATTAAATAAATCATAAATAAGTTTCAACAAGAATCTATGAACTGACCTGTACGAGCGCAGTGCTGCTCCATCACTTTCTGTGTGTTTATGTTTATCAAACAAACTCCAAATAAACTCCAAATACACACCAAATAAACACCAAATAAACTCCAAATACACACCAAATAAACACCAAATAAACTCCAAATACACACCAAATAAACACCAAATACACACCAAATAAACACCAAATAAACACCAAATAAACACCAAATAAACACCAAATAAACTTCAAATGAACTCCAACCAAACTCCACAGAAATGAGATTTCAGCTGGTCAGCAGTGTTTTATCACAACTCATCAGCTGTGACATCACAATTCAAAACGTTCTAAATTCTAAAATTGTACACATAGGCCCTGTGTGTGTGTGTGTGTGTGTGTGTGTGTGTGTGTGTGTGTGTGTGTGTGTGTGTGTGTGTGTGTGTGTGTGTGTGTGTGTGTGTGTGTGTGTGCGCGTGTGTGTGAGCAAGAGAGAGAGAATGTGTGCGCGTGTGCGCGCGTGCGCGCGTGCGTGCGTGTGTGTGTGTGTGTGTGTGTGTGTGTGTGTGTGTGTGTGTGTGTGTGTGAGCAAGAGAGAGAGAGAGAGAGTGTGTGCGTCTGTGTGTGTACATATGGTTATCTATGTTTTTTATTATTATTATTAATGTTACAGACAGTCCAAACTGAACACTCTGTGAATGCTCATTGGTTAAAATCAATCACATGTCTGTATTTTATTTTTATTTACATTTCTGGCTCATGTCTCTTAATATATACTTAAATACATAAGCAGAGCTCATAATGACATTATGATGTGTGGTCTGAGCTCTTCCCCTATAAACTGTTTAATGAATAAGGGGTCATTTCCTGCATATATATATATATATATATATATATATATATATATATATATATATATATATAAGTTATTATTTTTAAGTTAGACTCAGCTCACTGTCAGCAGCTCTAGCTTTGTACAGCTCACTGGAAACTCTACACTCCAGAAACTCTATCAGTGTATTTACATAATTTAACTTAGCTAAACTGACTTTACCACATTTCAGCACACAAGCAGATACACTCCATACTTTAGCCTTGCTCAGTTAGCTAGCTAGAATGGTTGCTAAGCAACCTAACACATGCCATTTTGGCAAGATTCCAACAACAGAGTCTAAAGTTTTACTGTGTGGTTAAAGCCAATGCATATACAAATATACACACAATTTACCTCATGACAGATGCTTTAATGTGCCACAAAGATGATTTAACCCCTTAAAATGCCTTGACCTGTATACAGGCTACAGGTGTTGGTGATAAAAATCCCTTTTTCTGCGCGTCTCAGCAGAGAAAACACAATTGGAATATATATAAACACAATTGTGTTTTCCGCCGCCAAGATAGAAATAGAACAGAATTTTACCTAAACACGTCATTTCCAAACCACCATGCCCATCAGCGTAGATATGTTGCTAAAATGTGATGCTATTTTAAGGGTGCAAGTGCACAGCATGAAATATGTTGACACGGTGTAAGGTAGCAAAGAGCATTGCAACGCAGGGTGTGCAATATATGCAACAGACAAGGTTGTCAATACGGTGCAAATTGATAAATAGAAGAGACAGGTATATATGCATATAGAATAGATGATAATAATTAGTACTCAGGTGATAAGAAATGGTAAAACCCTTCAGAATTGGTCGTCTGTGATGGTGTGACTATGTGATATCATGATCAGGTGGATTGTGGCAAGTGTAGTTTAAGGATTCGACAGAGGCAGAACAAGAAGAAGCCGGAAGCACGACACTGTTGCAGGTTGTAATGAATTGCAGTTCCATTAGACTTAATTATTGTTTGGTCATCAATAAAAGCTCTACAACCGAGAGGCTCATCATCAGCTCACCACTGCAGCCTAATTAATGATGTATTAGAGCCAGTATTAGGCCTTGTGGGCAACTATTGCTGCTCCAGCAGCAGTAATAATAACTGCAACCTGCACTTTCACTGCAACATGTTCAGCTCGCAGTCACCTATTACACAATGCAGATAGTTTAAGAGTTGTTTTGCTGACTGCACAAAATCGAGAGCCTCCATTGCTCTTTATGGTTCTAGGTTTCATGCTAATCAGCCCACAGTGAAGTCCCTCACAGGCTGAACTGAGAGCATTAGAGCAGAAAGAAGACATGCTCATCATAGCTCTGGAAAGCTCTGCACTCTCTCTGTAGCCACTGGTCTACACTTTTGCATTATTCACAATTTGTGGGCTTATTTTCCTGATCAATGAAGCAAAAAGCTTTGTGCCTCTGTTGGGGAATATTTTTGCACCACGCTCAGCGAAATGGGCTTTAAATCGAAACTGCTCTACAGTTTGGAACATGGGTAGAGCTTTTGGGCTGGTTCCAACAGGATGTCCAGCATGTATGTCCAAATTTTTCCAAACACACTGATCTAATTGGATGATTCTGCTATTTAAAGCACACTCATCGCTGACACAGCTGTGTATCCCCCATAGAAAAGCACAGGCAGGGGAGGGAAATGCTCTAGAGCAACTGCATGTTCAGCTAGAGGACTGTAAATCTCCTGTCCACTGGACTTTAAAGAGGGGGAATGTGTCTGCAGTGCTGAAGCCAGGGATCTAAACCAGGTTCAAGGATGGAGAGCTGTAAATAAACAGTAATAGAATATTTGATTTTTTTTAAATATGTAATATAATTTAATCATACTTCCATTCTACTACTAATTTAAAATAGTACTTCCATTCAACTACTAATTTTAAATCTTTTTAAAATTTTAAATAGTTTTGTATTTGTCATGGACAGACAGGACTTAGACACATGCAGATGCAAATCTTATAAAGAAGGGGTACAAAGGAGTAGACAAAACAAGCTGGGTCAACAGCAGTAAGATGGAATAGACATACCATAACCACGAAACAGTCTGAGGGTCAAACACAGCGAGGTAATATCAAAGGGCAGGCAATAATCAGCGTCGAAAAATACAAAAACAAGTGAGGTAGAAACGCTTTGTTAAGTGGAGACCCAACAATACTCATTGATGAGTGAGTGAAGTGCAGGTGTATATATAGTGGGGAAATCCGATGTTGTTAATATTCCGATGATGTGCTTCCTAGTAGTGCAATTTGCAGTGTCATGTGATCATGTGAGGGAGTGATGTCAGTGTGCATTCTGGGTTTTGTAGTCCGGAGGCTGAGGATCGCAGGCAGAGCTGAGTGTAGGAGAGACAGGACCGCCTTCAGTGTCAGGCGTGACAGTATTTTTTTATGTTTGTGAAGCCAATAGATTGTCCAAAAACATGTCTTTTTTTGTATTAAATGCTTGTCTGGGGTGATTCAATGTAGATATTTTTTTATGTGCATATTGTCGCTGTCCAATAAAAACATGTATCACCGAAACAGCAACTTTACAAGAGAGATATAAAACTATCTTAACTTTCAATGGAAGTCAATGCAAAAAGAGTTTATTTCAGGTCATTTTTGAGAATTTCTATTAGTCCCATTCATCAAGAAATTTTGTCACACTGTAAAGGACAAAATATGCATTCACATTTTGTAGTGAGCTAAAAATCAACAAAAATGGACTAAACGTAAATCCCATTATGTTAGATTGTATTAAATTAAGTTTTATTTCAAGAAACATTAGACAGAGATACAGGTGTGTTGTGCTGCACTCATCAGAATGCAGAATAGAAAAAATCCATCACATATGCATTACATGGTTTCTTTCATGCAAAAGCCTTGCTTTTTTACATGCCACGAGTATGGCAGTTATTCTTATGAATTGACCATGAATCTCCGTTGATCACATCACGGTTATATTAGTGATGAATCTCCACTAAACATACTTGGAATGAATTAGAGTAATGAAGCTGTAGTGAACTTGTCTGGGCTCACGGTGTAGATATAATAAAGCTCAACTGAATGTATAAGAAGAAGTGAATCTCAACCGAAGGTCTTTGAGGTGGGTAGGAGTAACAAAGCTCAACTGAATTTCTTTGGAATTGGTAAGTCTTTGGGATGAGTAGGAGTAAAAATGTTAAACTGAAAGTGTATGAGATGAGTAGGAGTAACTGTGTCCAACTAAAAGCGTTTTTACACCTGTAGTTCATTTCTTTGGTCCGAATCAGTTGATGAGTTTGTTTAGTATTTAGCGTTTTCTCCCTCTGTTTGGTCTGGTTTCACACCGACATAAACCTAAACGCACCAAAATGCGCACCAATAAACCACACGAGCCGGCTGTGTCCTCTGATTGGTCAGAGCTGTCTGGGCACGGGAGTAAATATAAGTAAATATAAAGTAAATATAGTGAGAAGATTCTATGTTCCAGCACATATATCTGTGCTTTAACACTAAATGCTGAAACGCTACGTTTTCAAACAGTGTTTAGACGTGCAGCGCAGATGTACACATAGTAAACCGAGTCGTGCTGCTGTGAGGAGTGAACGCAGCACAGACCACACGTGCATGAACACACCGTTTGTTTATAGCTGTGGTAATTAGTTTTATCTGGCTAATATATCAGTTTAAACTGCACCTTATCAGCAGTTTAGCTTAAATAAATTGACTATATTTGATAGCTGTGTCGGATCGAGACCGGATTACGTTCTCTCCAGAAGTAAACTGACCGAGACCACCTCCTCTAGTTTTGAGCCGAACCTGAGTGTGATTACTGTTTCCATACCTGCTCAATCAAAACTAAAGTTACAAATGGACCAGAGTTTGTTTTAACCAGACCAAATAGTGCTGGTGTGAAAGCTCAAAAGTCTTTGGGATTAGTTGGAGTAACAGTGTCCAACTGAAAGTCTTTGGGATGAGTAGGAGAAACAAAGTTCCACTGAAAGTCTTGTGATTAATAGAAAAAACAAAGTTCTACTGAAAGTCTTGTGATTAATAGAAGAAACAAAGTTCTACTGAAAGTCTTGGGATGAGTAGAAGAAACAAAGTTCTACTAAAAGTCTTTGGGATGAGTAGGAGAAACAAAGTTCTACTGAAAGTATTGGGATGAGTAGGAGAAACAAAGTTCTACTGAAAGTCTTGGGATGAGTAGAAGAAACAAAGTTCTACTGAAAGTCTTGGGATGAGTAGAAGAAACAAAGTTCTACTAAAAGTCTTTGGGATGAGTAGGAGAAACAAAGTTCTACTGAAAGTATTGGGATGAGTAGGAGAAACAAAGTTCTACTGAAAGTCTTGGGATGAGTAGGAGAAACAAAGTTCTACTGAAAGTCTTGTGATGAATAGAAGAAACAAAGTTCTACTGAAAGTCTTTGGGATGAGTAGGAGAAACAAAGTTCTACTGAAAGTCTTTGGGATGAGTAGGAGAAACAAAGTTCAACTAAAAGTCTTGGGATCAGTTGGAGCAATAGTGTCAAACTGAAAGTCTAATTTAAGTCTTTGGGATTTTTAGGAGTAACAAAAGATAACTGAAATTCTCAAGGATGAGTCTGGGTAGTAAAGCTCAACTTTGTGTCCTTGGATGAAGTAGGAGTTCTGTAACTCAACTGAAAGTCTTTGGGATGAGTAGGAGAAACAAAGTTCAACTAAAAGTCTTGGGATCAGTTGGAGCAATAGTGTCAAACTGAAAGTCTAATTTAAGTCTTTGGGATTTTTAGGAGTAACAAAAGATAACTGAAAGTCTCAAGGATGAGTCTGGGTAGTAAAGCTCAACCTTGTGTCCTTGGATGAAGTAGGAGTTCTGTAACTCAACTGAAAGTCTTTGGGATGAGTAGGAGAAACAAAGTTCTACTGAAAGTCTTGGGATGAGTAGGAGAAACAAAGTTCTACTGAAAGTCTTTGGGATGAGTAGAAGAAACAAAGTTCTACTGAAAGTCTTGGGATGAGTAGAAGAAACAAAGTTCTACTGAAAGTCTTGGGATGAGTAGGAGAAACAAAGTTCTACTGAAAGTCTTTGGGATGAGTAGGAGAAACAAAGTTCTACTGAAAGTCTTGGGATGAGTAGGAGAAACAAAGTTCTACTGAAAGTCTTGGGATGAATAGAAGAAACAAAGTTCTACTGAAAGTCTTTGGGATGAGTAGGAGAAACAAAGTTCTACTGAAAGTCTTGGGATGAGTAGGAATAAAAAAGTTTAATTTAAGTCTTTGGGATTTTTAGGAGTAACAAAGATAACTGAAAGTCTTTGGGATGAGTAGAAAAAACAAAGTTCTACTGAAAGTCTTTGGGATGAGTAGGAGAAACAAAGTTCTACTGAAAGTCTTGGGATGAGTAGGAATAAAAAAGTTTAATTTAAGTTTTTGGGATTTTTAGGAGTAACAAAGAGAACTGAAAGTCTCAAGGATGAGTCTGGGTAGTAAAGCTCAACTTTGTGTCCTTGGATTGAGTAGGAGTTCTGAAACTCAATTGAAAGTCTTTGGGATGAGTAGGAGTAACAAAGGTTAACTGAAAGTCTTGGGATGAGTAGAAATAACACAGTTTAATTGAAAGTCTTATAATCTGTGGATTATTAGGAGTAACAAACATCAACTGAAAGTCTTTAGGATACGTGTGAGTAGTAAAGCTTAACTTTGTGTCCTTGGATTGGGTAGGAGTTCTGAATCTCAACTGGATGTCTTTGGGATGAGAGGAACTGCTTATTAAAATCTTGGCAGACATGTTGGCAGACACTTTGTAAAACAGGTATTTGGATGCTTTTGGGCATACAGTGCACATCAGCAATCAGCAAATAACTCCACTGTGCATCCCTATCATGGTATGATTTCCTATAATTGGAGGGTGTCTGAAAGGGTCTGTTCACTGTGTTAGAGGGTGTCACTGCAACCTTTAATCGGTGCATATCTATTTTTTTAACAACACCTGTCCTTTTAGTAAACATTTATCTTCCCCGCTTCCAACACGAGCAGCCAAATTTCCCCTCCACATGCCCTGTCTGTTAAACAGTTGATAGGCATTGGCTTGACACTTTGTCTCTCGTCTCTCCAGCGCCAGATAGACAGCTGGTGTGAGCCCGGTCCCAGGCAGCTGCAGGCAGGAACACTGACAGCTAAACAGATGGCCATATCGCATCAGCGTTCCTGCTGCGCCGTTTGATGCTGCAACTGGACACGGTTGTTGAACACATCCTCACAGCTGCACTCGGGGCACCCAGAAGAAAAGATTTGCCCAAGGAAGCTGCCTGCAAACTGCCGGCTACTTCATTTCTCATTTAGCATCACGGTTGACTTGCTGATATGATATGGCACATCGTTGTGATGGCGAACCGAGGCTGATGGTGGAGTAACATGACCTTTAAGCGTGTTAATTCTTACATACAACACTCTTTCCACATCATCTTAGACAACATGAGGCCCATGGGCACGCGGTTCTGTGCTAAAGGTTCTGCGAAGCATATAGTGCACCATGTGTTGAGCTAGACTATTACTCACTGACAGCTGCTATGTTTTTAATGACTTGGGCTTGCTGCTTGGATATAAAACTACAGAAGGGTCACCAAACAGATTTGACCTTGGATTCTCACGGAGCAATTGATGAGTTTAGAGCTTAGATCGGGCCCAAAAAATCCAGCCAGAGAACGATCCGACCCCAGAACTGTCATTATGAGCCTGATTTAAACCCCACATTTTTAGTAAGCTTTTTTAAAACATTTTCGGGCTGTTTAAGTAAGCAAAATCTGTTCAGAATGATGAGTTAATTAACATTGCAACACTGGCGAGGCATAGACCTATAGTTTATGAAAAAATAATTAGGCTACAAGAATGATGTCTGAAGGACTTTCTTGAACTTTTTGAACTTCTTTATATTGAGCTTACAGCCAAAGTGCAAAAACAGCAGTACGTCTATGCACTGTACAATCATTAAACAAAAAATAGACCAACAACAATAACATAATTGAATAACATAATGGCTTTCCTCTATTTTCCTTTATAATTAACAAGGTTTAAGAATATTAAACACTTTCTGAACAAACAAACATTTTATTATTAAGCCTAATATTAAGCCATTTTACATATAGCCTAAATCCAAAAACACACAAAAAAACAGCAATAAGGCTATGCACCACAAGTCAAGAGCGTAATGTGGACAAGCTCCGGCCAGAGCTGCGTGATTTTAACATTTTAACTTGTGCAACTTTTTTTAAACACAGTTTGATTTGTTACTTTGCTGTATTGTAATTATTATGACATAGGTTTATATATACAATAAAATAGCATTAAAAACAGATGCCTACATCACAGACCATTTTCTTGTGCCTGACCCGACCCGAGGAAAGTGGTGGGATATCTTGGTGGGGCATCGGCTCAGGCTTAGTCTCAGGCTTGGGCAGAAAATATAAACTTAGATAAAAAAAACAGAGACTTTTTATTCAAAGTTAATATTACTAATACTGTCTTATTATTAATAATATATTGGTAATAAGACATAAATAATTAGATATCAAACATTTCTGCCTTTTAGGAGAAATTAGGCTAGTTATCCTTTTGTTTATTTATTTTCAATTTGACACAATCTTTTTATGTTTAATAATCTAACCTATGCTTTATTTAAACTTAAATGTCTTTACTTAAAATGAAATAACTTAAAAAGTAAGGAAAATAACTGATCTCTCTCAAAAGGGAGAAATGATTGATATATGGATATTTGTTGGAAGGGCTCAGTTGTAATAATAACACTATTATTTATGTAATAATGACAGAATGAATCATCATGTGGCTCTGAAATATCTTTTGTGTGCAGCATCTTCTACCAACAATTTAACAACTTATCACATTGAAGAAAATCATACATTATTGTGTGCAATTTCTCTTGGTTCTAGCTGTCGAATAATATAGTACTTACAATGTTGGAAACACTCCAGCAGCACATTTCTATATAGTCAGGCTAGCAGCATTAGAAATACCAGCGACCAGGATTAGAGCTTAATTAATTAGGTGACTAGCCAGTAAGCAACATTCATTTTGTATTTGCTAGCTTGCTAGCTGTGCTCTAGCCATCATTTAAAGGGGATATTTGTTATAGCAGTTTAATGCTAAAACATGCTCTCCAAGAAACAGCTGTAACTGGTTTGTAAACAGAATTCATTGCAGCTCTGTGTGTCTAAAACCATCTCAAACTTGCCTTGCCCAATTTATTGTTGGTTTCTGTTGCTGACCCATTTTTGTATTTTTGACTACTCTTTTGCCTTGCCCTTTTTTTTTGCTAGATTTTCTGTGTTTGACTCTGTTTTGCCTGACTACGCTGCCATACTGTTAGTGACCCTGCCTGTCCCATACTACTCCTGTAGACCTAGCCCTTTTATTTATAAACGATGTGTTTGGTATCTTTGAGTGTCTGTCGTGTGTCTGGCCTGCGTGACAGCAAAGTTTAAAAGGTATAATTTTAGGAAAAAAATATTCTCATTATAATAAGGAAAGATTTCTGCGCTTAAGTCTCGTTAACTTTACTCGAATTTATTTAAAATGTCTACAAATTAAAAAAAAAAAATATATATATATATATATATATATATATATATATATATATATATATATATATATATATATATATAAATAATAAACACAAGCAATAGTAGGCTGTAGTTGCTGTTATAGCTGTTTTAGATAATTTAAGGTAAAATCTTCTTATTCTAACGAGTAAAGTTCACTGAGCTCAAGAATCGTGTAGACATGATTTCCAAAATTTAACTCCTCTGTATCCAGGCAGAAGTTGCTGGCAGAGAAATTGGCTTTTTGCCTCGGAGAGATATGGCCAGGGTCCAGGACAGGACTGATTATGATATTACATTCAGCTCTACCACATGTGGAAAAGGTCAGGTCCGCTTTTGCACTTGTTTGGCTTCTACTGTCTCTTCTGCAGCACCTTTTAAAAGGTCTTCTTCCTCATAACTCTAACAATAGATTGCTCTGCTCTTTGGGAGTGTGTGTGTGTGTGTGTGTGTGTGTGTGTGTGTGTGTGTGTGTGTGTGTGTGTGTGTGTGTGTGTGTGTGTGTGTGGCAGCTGTCTGATGTGTGTGAAGTGGCTTTTGCAGCGTATTGTGTGTTTCGTGGCTTGTCGAACACGCTGCTGTAGCATTATAACCTGCATTTCATCAGTGCAGTGCAGCGGGGGGAAATGATTACTATAAATACACCGGGAAGCATTAACAACCCGTGTCAGGATTCTAATGGCTTCAATTAGTCAATTCCTGGAGTAATGTGCATAATTCATGATGTGTGGGCAGCCATTCTTAATTTGCGGCTCAGCCTGTGGCTCCTGCACCTTTGTGTGCCGGTTATGACGTGCCGTCACATCCCCCTCCCCTCCTCCCACCACCACTACTTCAAAGTCCCCAGTGACTAATATTACAACTTCATAATGATGTAGCTGCTAAGCTGAAGCAGCTCCTGAAATATCTCCAACCCTATAACTCTTTTTCCTGTGATTTTATGCTCTGCTGTAATGTAATGAGCCACATTCATAAAATGAATTGCCAGCTTTATCATGATAAAACACATATTATCATGGCAACACGTTTACTCTTTCATTAATGAGAATAACTAGCCTGTTTTAGGTTCTGTTGTGCCATTCGTGTGATTGATGACACCACCACTCTTTTCCTTCATTTGCATTCTAAATAGTAATCCATTCAGAGACTTTGGGGATGCCCCTCTTTAACTATTGTGGATGCACTCTGACAAGAGTCAGAGACAAGTCTTTCAATTTGAAAAAAAAAATATATATATATATATATTGTAATAATAGAATAAATATAGTGGGCACTTTCTACCAATTTGATGCATTTGAATTGTAATTTATTAAACCTTATTTATTATAAATAATTTTGTTTATTGCTTTTCTGTAAGTCCTAATGGACTAGTCTAAAATATCTGTGCTATTCTACAGTATCTTATGTTTATTTAAATATATACACTAATATAAATTATCCCTCTACTAATCTACAGTAATACTGCAGGTATTTCTGCATGGTACTGATCTTATGGCTCATATGGAAGATTTTATCAGTAACTATAGTTTTCTAATTGTTATTATACAAGTCAACATACAGTTTGTGATTTTATAAAAAGTCTAAAATCAAGCTTACAGGACAAATGTATAAATGGAAAACATATAAATTAATTATAAATGGAAAACATCTTAAATTCTATGTACAGTACCAGTCAAAAGTTTGGACACACGTCTCATTGTAGATGAATACTGAAATCATTTAAACTATGAAGGAACAACTTAACTTGTGGTTTCTGAGGCTGGTATCTCTGATAAACTGTTTGCTGGTCTTTACCCTTCCTAGTGTTTGGCAGTAAAAATAAATTATAAAAAAAAAAATCTATAAAAAAAATCTACAAATGGCTTTATTAGAGAATTCTCATTAAATCAGCATTACAAACAATGTTATTAATGAAGATTGCTAGATTAAAAGACAGAACTATACACTTATATTTTTTATTAGCCGTTATACTGGCTCCTCACATGGGGCACTAATTATGCAGGTGCTGAACTGATGTTCCAGGCAATGTAAAATATGCAGGCTTGTCCAATTATCTTTCCACTGGTTCACTGATATCACTGTCCAAAGTACTTTAGCAGATAATGACTAAAATAAACACTACATAAATAAAAATGATAATTGCTGTAATTTGCTACATGAAGAAGCATAAAGAAATCCTATTATTATGATCCTATTAAAATATACATGTGACCCCATCCATATGGGTGTTTTTTTTAGTTATGAAAACATAAGCTGTAAAATGTGTCATCTTCTATTTATCTATCAATCTATCAACTCAAGAGTTGTATTTTTCTTTATATCTACAGAGCATTGGCCAATATTTTTTTGGTCTGTTGAACCTCTTTAAACCTAGCAGCAACACTGACATGCCCAACACCCCACACACTTCCACCCCACTACCATTACAGTGTCACTGCTGTGCTAAAAGTGGTCCACCACCCAAATAATATTGGGTCATCAGTCGTTCCGTGGTCAGAAACTGGGCTACAGGGGAGACTGACACTGTACAGCTAGGGATGCAACAGAAGGGATGCAGTCTGTAACTACTGTAAATGCAAGTAAAAATGCTCTTATTTTGTGGTAGGTTCTTCTGATAAACTGGGAATTGAGAACTAATGCAAGTTAGCAGTGTCTTATATGTTCACTGTATATACACTACATATTACCAGGAACAATCAGTCATTAAAATGTAGGCAGATATGGGCAATGCTTCATATTATTCCTTAAACATGTAGCAGTAATGTGTAATGCAAATCAAACCAATGCAACATTCCAGACATCTCGGCATGTACACGTTGTAGAGTTGTAGAGGTTCCTAATGGGCTTCCTGCAGCAACTTCGGGTAGGGGTGGAATGTGGATAGTGCCTCAAATAACATCCCAACTAATTTTTATTCAGAAATAGGTTTGGCAATTAAACTGGACATAGCATAGTATCTGAGTCTTCAAAGTAAGCTCTTCAGATTGAGGGTGAAGTATGCAGATGAGCATTGTCCTGTTGGAATAGCTCATTAGAGTGTGCATTCAGAAAAGGCCACTTGTTGCAGAACTTCATTAACATTCTAATCTTCTATATGTCCATTGTCCAATGTCAAATCAACCCTAAAAAACTAGAAATATGTGGTTTGGATAATTAATTTTTCATATGTATAAAAAACTTCTCTTTATTCTCACTAGTTTTTTCATTGTACCATATCGGTACTGTCCTGTCTTTTAGACTGTCTCATCTGCTGTATTTATTGTAGTGTTATAGTTTTATTGTTTATTGTTGTTGTTACACTTTTGCACTTTATGTTTGTCTATTGTATTGTCGTTCCATGTTGCACCATAGTTCCGGAGGAACCTAATTTCGTTACACTGTGTACCTGTACTCAGATATAATCACAATAAAAGCCTCTTGACTTATGACTTCATGTATTAAGTTTCACCAAATTCTCTTTTTTGTATTTTTATTAGGCCTAATTTAAGTTCTACCGCTAACTATCTGCTGACTATCCTTTAAAAGCAACTAAAAAAAAAAGTTGTGCCTATTGCACTTTTTACATTAATCAAAATTATGCAATACGTGCAACACTATATCGTCACTGTCAAATAAAAAACAAGTATCTCCAAAACGGCAACTTTACAGGAGAGACTAACTTTCAATGGAGGTCAATGTAAAAAGAGTTTATTTCATATAATTTTGGAGAATTTCTGTTAGTTCATTCATCAAGAAATTTTGACACAGTGTAAGGGAAAGTATTTATTGTTAATTTAATTTAGCAACTGTGAATTTATGACTATTACCTATCTGCTGCATTGTTCGTCATATAAGCTTGCAGTAATACGAATGTGACCAGCTGGACCTGGCCAGCTTATACTCGCACTCAGCAACACAAAACACAGCAACTTGCTCTTATAGCCTTCAACACTGGTGACCAGGCAGGTAACTATTATACAACACATATATAAATCCCAAGAGAATCAGCAGCCTGTAGAGAATGATTATACTCTGATGGTGAGTAAGCGACAGGTGGAAGGACCCCTGCAAAGTTCTTCAGTAGACCCCGTTTAACTGAAGAGTCAAACTGAGCATGTGCAAAGTAGTTGGCATAGCGTCAACTAGGGTTCAACTAGAGTTTGTACATTTTGCCAACACAGATTATTTATTTAGACCAACTTTTAGCACAAAACTTAATCATGTTATTTGAGGCAATTTGTTTGCAATAGTTTATAGTGCAATTCAATGTTTTTTGTTTAGCTGATGTAAAAATCAAATGAAGTAGAAACTATTTATATGTTGATGAGTGTATATTCATTGCCAATCGCTCATTCAGAACACCAAAATACCCAACTTCAGAGGACCATCTGCCGCTTTGAATTCTTGTTCTGTTCCAGCGCTGAGCACACCTGAGACAGGTAATGGAGGTCTATTGCCGTGAATTACCTGGTGTGCTGTGTGCTGCAATAGATTAGAAAAGAGGGATGGTAAAGGGTCCTTCCGGATTAGACATTTAACAGAAAACCATTAAAGGAACAAAAACGTTTTACACCACGAGTTTTACAGCCCCATCAGGAACACTTCAGGAATCCATTTGTTAAGAAGAGTTTCACTTGGGCATGCTAGACTATGCCTGAGTAGTGATTAGTACACAGACTGCATCTTCTTGATGTGGATACCTACCGCAGTTTCAAGAAAGGTTGGTGTGTCTGTGTGACAAGGGCAGGCAGGGAGGCATTTGCAACACAGAGGTATCAAGCTGTTTCAGACGTGGCTGAAATCTGGATTGTCTTAAACAGCCTGTGATCTGCAGTAAAAGGCCAGGAGAGAATAAGAAGAGACAGTCTGGGTCAGACAGGGTGAGATGAAACACTGAAGTGAGGGGAAAAGGAAAACGTGCAGAAGTGTGGCTGTGAAGAAGGGTCTTAGCATGGAGAGGCATATAGTCAATATAAGAGAGAGAGAGAGAGTATGCATGAGTAAAATGTTTTGGGGATATAGATTGTTGAAGTTGGGTTAGCATTTAGGCTAATAGCAGCCAATACTGATGTTGGTGCAGGTATCAGAAGCATAACCAGTAGAGAAAACAGTAGAGTAACAGTCCTTATGAAGAAGTCTTTTCACTCGGCAGCCATCTTTGCAACACCGGCGGTCATTTGTCTTCAGCTGATCATATGACACCAGCCTGCCATATCTTTGAATAGGGAGATTGGAAACTGAAGATCCAACATTTCACGTTAATATTTCTTATTTTAAACACAATTTACAAATATAAAAATATAAAATTTGATTAAACATCCTGGACAGTTTTAGTGTTTGGCTCAATAAAGCACAGCATTTAGATTTTTCAGTTGAAATCTGCACTTGCACAGATTTCCATATTGAGAGGGGGAGCTTTCAGAATCAGAATCAGAATTGCCTTTATTGTCACATGGTCAACCAGCGAAATTAGCCATCAACCCATCCATACAATAACATACAAGGGGGAAACAGGACAGGATAGGTAGACAGGGTAAGCCGCAGCGTGTGCACGCGCCGCCAATCATTTCTTCAGTTAGAGGGATACAAGGGGGAAGAAGAGGGTAAAAAAAAACATACCCCTAGACTGTGCCCTGAAGAGCACAGTGTAGGAACATCAAAAAAACCTCAGCACATAGGCACATACAATATACACAAGAGACCAAGCAATGAAGGCGTGGGAAAGGGTACGGGAGGTGGGGGGGGGGTCGTTAGGTAAACAGGGAGAGATTCAAAGTCACAGTGTTCAAGGCCGAGTGCTGATAGGGCGGGAGCCGAAAGCAGATTAGACTTCAGTTGTTTAGGCGAGTGACCGCTCTCCAGTTTAGCATGGTCACTCTCTATTGTCCATCATGGTCTCAATTTTCTCCACCTTCCTTTGCAAAGCCGTTTGCTTCTCCGAGATGTTTTCCATGTTGCGGTTAAAAGTCACAGTATGAGTGCCGACAGCTCTGCCCACCGCATCAATCAGGTCGGGCAGCTTTTGGGGGCCCTTGACAGCTGTCCCCACACTTTTAATTTCACGATACACCAGGGCAATGCCTAATCCAATCAGCAAGAACCCTGTGATCATTGTGCCGAAAAGGTAGACGTCTTCGATGTGAAGAGTCGCCAGGCACACGGTCCGCCACGTCTCCCACGCGTCCCTCGTGTAGCCAGCTGCAAACGTTCCATCAGGACAAGCAGGTTCCCCCGAACCCAGGCTTCTCGTCGAGAAGATGGTGTCAATTGCATTGAGAGACCATTTGATCAAATCCATTTCTTTTAGTTTGAAGAGCAGTGTGAAGAGAGTCTCTTAAGGAATAGCAGTGCCAGACAAGACAGGAGAAGCCAAGCAGGAGAGATAAGGGGAGGAGAGGGAGAGAAAGGAGGGAGGCAGTGAGACAGTGAGGTGACAGAGAGAACTAACAACTGACCCTCAAACCGACCCACCAAACTTCATTCCTATTAATTGATTCCTTGAAATGAAAAAGTTCAGAAAACTCAAAATTTCAAGGCAAATTACTGCACTAGATTTTTTATTTTTGAGGCCAACTCAAACGTTTAAGTTTTGAAGAAAACCACCACCAGTGGTTAAAACCACTATTTGTTCAGATAATACAATTTTCATTTTATTTATTTTTTAAATTTAATGCTACTTTTTTTTAGTTAATATATTAAATTAATATATTAAGTCTCACCAACTTAATTAATATTTTTCAGTTTTAGTTACTAACTTAAGTTCTATGAAATGTGTATTGTATCTTTTAGGATCATCTAAAAGAAATACATTTTACATTAATCAAATTCAGGCAGTTAACAGTTATAAAACACATACAGTGAGTCCAAGAAGTATTTGATCCCTTGCTGATTTTCTTTGTTTGCCCACTAATAAAGACACTATCCTTCTGCACTTTTAATGGTAGATATATTCTAACATGGAGAGACAGAATATCAAGACAAAAATCCAGAATATAATTTTAAAGAATATATTTTAATTAATTTGTATTTCAATGAGGAAAATAAGTATTTGATCCCTCTTGCCAAACACACTCAATACTTAGTGGCAAAGCCTTTGTTTGCAAGCACAGCGGTGAGACGTTTGTTGTAGTTAACCACAAGTTTAGCACACACACCAGGGGGAATTTTGGCCCACTCTTCTTTGCAGATCCTCTCTAAATCATGAAGGTTGGTGGGCTGTCGCTTGGCAACTCTGACCTTCAGCTCCCTCCATAGATTTTCGATCGGATTGAGGTCTGGCGACTGGCTGGGCCACTCCATGACCTTAATGTGATTTTTCTTGAGCCAATCCTTTGTTGCCTTTGCTGTATGTTTAGGGTCGTTATCATGTTGTCCCTCAGGATTGTGCGGTACATGGCTCCATCCATCTTCCCAGTGATGCGGTGAAGTAGCCCTGTACCCTTGGCAGAGAAACACCCCCAAAACATTATGCTTCCACCTCCATGCTTGACGGTGGGCACAGTGTTCTTGGGGTCATAGGCAGCATTTTTCTTCCTCCACACATGGCGGGTGGAGTTGAGGCCAAAAAGTTAAATTTTGGTCTCGTCTGACCACAAAACCTTCTCCCAATAACTTGGTTCATCTTTCAAATGATCATTGGCATACTTGAGGCGCGCCTCCACATGTGCTCTCTTCAGCAGGGGTACCTTTCGGGCACTGCAGGATGTGAATCCATTGTTGCGCAAAGTGTTGCCAATTGTTTCCTTGCAAACTGTGGTCCCAGCTGCCTTCAGGTCATTTGCTAACTCCTGCCGAGTGGTTGCAGGACGATTTCTGACCGTTCTCAGCATCATTGCCACCCCACGAGGCGAAATCTTCTTTGGAGCACCGGGCCGAGGTCTGTTGATTGTCATGTTATACTCTTTAAACTTTCTGATAATTGCACCAATAGTTGTTACTTTCACATCCAACACCTTACTAATCTTTTTGTAGCCCATTCCAGCTTTGTGAAGGTCAACAATTCTGACTCTGAGGTCCTGTGACAGCTCTTTGGTTTTACCCATGTTGGAGACTTGAAATCTGTGTGATCTGTCTGATTCTGTGGACAGGTGTTTTTCACACAAGTGATTAGTGAGAACAGGTGGCTTCAGGTCAGGTAACAAGTTGATTGGGAGTGTCTAACTGGTCTGTAAAAGCCAGAACTGCTAATGAATACTAAGGGATCAAATACTTATTTCACTCCATGAAATACAAATCAATTAATATATATTCCTTAGATTTATTTTCTGGATTTTCTTTTTAATATTCTGTCTCTCCATGTAAGAATACATCTACCATTAAAAGTATAGAATGATCATGTCTTTATTAGTGGGCCAACGAAGAAAATCAGCAAGGGATCAAATACTTCTTGGACTCACTGTATATAAATCTCAATAGAAGCAGCAGTCTGTGGAGAATGATTACACTCTGATGGTGAGCGACAGGTAGGGAGTGACAGTAGCTTTCCACTCTAACAACCGACCTTCCTCTACTACTAGCTGGACTTTATCTGTAAACAGACGCCATGATGAGCACTAAGAGAATTCTCACTTATACAATCTCTAATCTCTGGTATGGTACAGCTATGGAAAAGGATGTTGCTTATTTATGGAAATAGATTTACTGTACTGCAAATATGGCGACTTCTCTAGAATACAGTAACTGTAGACATGCATGTATTATAAAGATAGAAACGGACATAGCATATCCATGGAAAAGGCTGTACAGAAACAATGAAAAAGGCTGTAGAGTGACCATTAAAATATGTGAGGCTAACCACTGAAGTGGATGAGTCTTACCAGTGTATCATTCAGCACTGTTTTCAATAAGCCTATATTATAACATTACATTACCTTACATTTAGAGGATGCTTTTATTAAAAGCGACTTACAAATAATGATGTACTTTAGCAATAGAGGACATAAAAGTTCAAGGCAACAACATTTTTGACAGGGCCTAAAGGAGGCCAATGGGGAAAATAGTGGGATAGAGGAGAATAAGGAGTTAAAAAGGAGGGGGAGCTGGAAATGAGTTTAGAATGAGTTATTTTGTTAGAGGTGTTAGGAAAGTATCATAATGATATAATGATAATATACAGCATGTCTGCTGGATGATGACAGCTAGGTAGTATGAGTATTACAGTATTTACAGATTTCCTCACGACTGCAAGCTTACGCTGAATGTGTTTTAGAAGGGTTGTTTGGGGGAAAGGGTGGGTGGAATAGTATCTTGAATCCCCTCTGACCCAAACGCCACCCACCCATGGAAATCACGTCTATGCATATGAGCACATTTTCATAGCTTTCACTCTGATTGCCTGAAACCTGCGCGGCATAATGATCATCAGAGAGCATTTACACTGATAGCTGCTCTAACGAGGACAGTTAGGCTGCCAGGGATTCAGGAATTGCAGCCCAGCCCAGGTGACAAAATAGGAAATACATTTGTGTGTGTGTGTTTGTGCGTGTCTGTGTGGGGGGAGCAGAGAAGCATCACTCAGAGGTGAGATGAAATTAGGAGACAGTAATAATGGAACTCCAGCTGCATGGCAATGTCAAAGATTGATTTTGAGGAGCTGCCCAGAATTTCCAGGCCAGTTCTCCACTTCCTGTTTACCCTATCTCTCTCTCTCTGTCTCACAGTCTGGGCAGCAGGTAGGGCTTTAACAATCGACGAGCATTAAGAAGCTATTAGGAACTGTGTTGGGTGAGGTTATTATACGAAACCATTGTACAAACTCATTGTACAGTTTATTGTTTATTAATGTAGCTATTGCCTTTTCCAAAGCATCTCTTTCAAGTCCCTTCTTTGCCATTGCTGCCAAAATGTTGAGCCAGACCTTATGTCCTCTACACATTTATGCTTTTTCAATACTGTATTTTTAGGCAGAATAAAACAAGGGAACATGGGACATCTCCCTGTCTCAGAAACACTGAGATGAGTTCATAGATAATAACAGCGTTTGCTGTAAGACTTGGGTAATTAAGTGAAGAAAGACAACACTGACCTTTTGTGACAAATCATTAAGCAGGAAAAATAATATGTACCATTTTACATCACTCCCCGATAGCAACATCAGTGTGGCCTGAACCTGGCTAATTAATTATTACAATAATATTAATGATTACAATTGCTGTGCAGTATTTAATATACATATAGTTGTGTGTTGGATGTGAAAAAGTAGCATCCCCTCCACCTTTTAACCAATACTGTCGGGTCCACCTCTGGGTCATTGTTGCAATATAATGTTTTTATGTTTAAGGTTTTTATTTTATTCACTAAAGAACAATACTACAGTCATCCAAACTATAAAGAAAAAACATATGGATTTATTTAGTAAACAAAAAAGTGTTAAACAAACCAGAATATGTTTTATATTTCAGATTCTTCAAAGTAGGTACCTG
The DNA here is from genome assembly GCF_023375975.1 of Astyanax mexicanus. NCBI lineage: Eukaryota > Metazoa > Chordata > Actinopteri > Characiformes > Acestrorhamphidae > Astyanax > Astyanax mexicanus. The sequence continues at coordinate 84,980,298 of NC_064408.1, read as the reverse complement.
TTGCTTAGATGACAGCTTCACACATCTTGATTGGATTTTCTCAGTCAGCTTTATGAGGTAGAGTCACCTGCAATGGCTTTCAGTTAACAGCTGTGCTGAACTTCTCAAGAGTTAATTACTTAAATGATTTTGCCCTCCTTACTGAATAGCCCTATTTGAATAATGTTTTAATCAATATTATGGCAAGTAAAGAAAAAATGACTTTCAGTCAATGGTAAGAACATAAACTTTCTCAAGTATTCTCAAATGCAGTCACAAAGACCAATATAATTAAACTGTCTCTCATCGGGACCACACAAGGAAAGGAAGACCAAGAGTTTCCTCTGTTCATCAGAGTTTTCGATCTCAGAAACCTTAAGTTAACAGCACTCAAGATAAGAACCACCTAAATGCTTCAGAGTATTTTGGTTTGTTTATTACTTTTAAATTACTACATGATTCTTAATGCGTTCCTTCATATTCAGGGGTCATTAAATTAATATTAGAATTCTTATCATTTCAGTTTATTATTATTTGGATTAGCCACTAGTGGTGATTAACAGAACAACAGTTATTTATCGTTTTATTTGGACTCCGTCCAAGCCAGAAAATAATTTGGTAAGAGGGCTAGAAAAGACTTACAAAGTACAAATGCTACTAATAAAGTCCAGAATGTCTAACTATGCTAAAATTAACTGACTAGCCAACAGATTAGTAGAGCCCTTTTCAGCAGATTTACTGCAGAAAACTTCATAAAAATATTTTTTAATTGAACATAACATAATTAAATAAATGTGTGACCAACTAGCTTGTTGACTCCTTGCTCAACTATGACTCAGTTACTCCATGGAATATAGACAGTCAATCTTTTAATTCCTAATAAAATTTAACCCCACCTTCTTACAATATAGCAGAACAATGTTTCTTTAAATTGTTTTCTGGTTTAAAAAAATGCACATTAGTAATATATATAAAGATAAGATTGATTTTTGTCAGTAACTTGCCCTCACAACGTAGCAGAAGAACAGTTGGGTAAGTTTTTTATAAGGGAAGGTGAGAAGTGTGAAAGTTTAACATGACTTGAGGGGTCCCCCAAGTCAGGTTTAGCCCCTGAGGACATGAACAGCTAAGTGTGAGATGAGTGTAGAATGTACATGAATGTGTATTTTTACTTTCCCCCAGGGCCTGAAATAGAAAATGTAGCTATGTCTTCTGCCATATCTCGTGAGTCATTTATATATCTTAATCTTCACAGTGCAGTGGTTCTAGCTATGTTGATTTGTAATGAATTTTATGGCCAAAATATGACTGGTTAAATTCAGAATCCTCGTTTTGAACTGCAACTATTTAAACCAGGCCAACTGCCATCTGTTGGACCTGTCAAAATGTCCTTCTCCTTCATATATTAATAGGTACAGTTGACTAAATAAAAATGTAGGTAAGAAATTCTCAGCACAAGCGGGAGAGAACTGCTCTACACTCCAGGAACTGCAGATCTTAATAGTGTTCTCTAAATTTCCGTTGAGAACTCATCGATCACCCTATCTATTGAAACACATAACCTTGGTGCATTTGTCGATAACAAGCTTTTTTAGCTCACATTGCAGTCCTGACACAATCAGATTTCTCCTCTTCAGTGATCAGAGAATTTCACAGTTGATGTCTAAGAAGGTCAACCATATGCTTGTTCAGTCTCTAGTCATATCAATGCTTGATTACTACAATTCACATTATATGTGCTTAAATGTTTGCGATTACTTTAGAATGTTCTTTATTGCAGCAAAAAATATGACCTAAAAAACAATCAGATTTTTACTAAAAAGTCCTAAAAGTAGAAAGACAATCAAGTTCAAAACAAATGAGACTAAAATATTATACTTAGTCTTTTATTTATTAAGGAAAATTATCACATATTTGTGAGTGGTAAAAGTATGTGAACCTCTAGGATTATCAAATTGAAGGTGAAATTAGAATATTTTCAATTAATAGGATGGTAATCAGGAGTGTTTAGGTGGAGCCTGTTTTATTTATATCAAATTTTTTCCCATTTTCTCCCCAATGTACACGGCCAATTACCCAGCCCTCTCATTAGGACTCCCTCTTACTTGTAATGCCCCAACATCAGGAGGGTTAAGACTAGAACATGCCTCCCCCGACACATGTGAAGTCAGTCAGTGCCTCTTTTCCAACTGTTGCTGATGCAGCGTTGCAGAGTAGCATCACAGTGCGCTCAGAGGAAAGCACAGCGACTCGGTTCAGATACATCAGCTCACAGCTGCCTTGTGCTGAGCGACATCACCCTTTTGGAATAATGTGGGGAGAGAGCACCATCTACCTACCCAGAGAGAGCAAGGCCAATTGTGCTCTCTCCGGGCTCCGGTAGCCCTGAGCTACATAAACAGGATTCAAACCATCGATCTCCTGATCATAGTGGCAGCGCTTAGCTGTATGAACCAAGGGGGTAATTGCTGCTCATCAAGCTGGAAAACATTACAAAACCATCTCTATTTACAAATGGAGGACATTCAAAAACATTGTTTTCGCTCCCCAGGAGAGGTTCACCAACAAAGACCATTCTAAGGAGCCTGGTGTGCAATAGCCAGCGAGATCACAAAGGACCCCAGGGTAACTTCTAAGCAACTAAAGGCCTCTCTTATAATGGCTAATGTTAATGTTCATGAGTCCACCTTCAGGAGAACACTGGACAACAATAGTGTGCAGAAAGTCACCGCTCTCCAAAATAACATTGCTGCTCCTTTGCAATTTGCTAAAGATCACATCAATAAACCTCAAGGCTACTGAAAGATTGTTTTTTGGACTTGTTTTGAGACCAAAAAAGAGTAGCTCTGTAATACTGTAAATGACTGGCTGCCAACTGAAAGTTATGCTTCTAATATCTGATTGGCTCACACTCAAGGTCAGTAGCAACACCAGAATGCTTTTTTTGTGGTGACAAATTTGCAAGATTGTTGGGCAGCAGCCATCTTTACAAATGTAGGCAGATGCAGCTGGTCACGCTCATTGCTACCTTCAGTAATGGAGTAATGGAGATTTAAATTGGTCAGTGTTCAACCTCACTCACAAGATAACGCCTCACAACATATGCAGGTGTGGGCATTGTCAAGCTGTCCTGAGGTAACACTACATGACTAGTTTATATACTGCTATCCAATGACTTTTGGCGTGTCAGTGAACTGTATAAATGGCATCTGCCTATGCTTTAACCTTCAGGAGGAAGGCTTGATGGGTAAGATAGATTATTAGAACATCGACTCTGGCAGGTTCAATGACCTCCACCTGTAGGGGCTCAGATACACCCAAACAGTCCACAGACTGAAAAGTAATGATGGATTGTTCACCAAATTCTCCCTGACATTCAGTCGATATTGTAAGTCTTATCTTTCACAATTATTCTAATAAAATTTCCTGCAAAGCCTACTAAAACTACTGTCTGTGGAAACCCTGGTCTTCTGAACGTGCTGCAGCCTCAGCAGGTCTGTCTACAGCCAGAGTTTATCTAGCGCTCCACGTGTTCCCCGTTTGCTGCAGAGGCTTCATCATTCTTCGCCTTTCAGTTTATTTCACTAATTTGTCACATTAATTAAAGAATTAGTGAGTGAATGGAATTAGATGATAGACTGAGAATATAATAGTGTGCACAGTGGAGATAGACTGCTCGTTCTCATTTTCCTTCTTTACCCTCCTCTTTCTCTCTCTACAATCCCTCGCTTCTCTGTCGTCTTTTTTCTCACTCTATTGTCTTACACTTTCAATTTCTCATCTCTTTTTCATATCTTCTTCCTGTCTCTCCTCCGTTACTCCCTGTTTTCTGTCCCTCCATCTCTCAAACTACCCTTCCTCTCTTCTATCTTTCTCTCCTTCTCTTCACTGCATTTCTCTTGCTTTGTCTCTCTTTTTATCTATCTTTGCTTCCTCTTCTCTCTTATTCTCTTTAATTCTCTCTCTTTTCCTATACTCCTTGCTTCCTTGTTGTGTCCCTTCTTTTCATTCTCTCTCCTTCTTTCCCTCCTCATCTCTCTCTTTCTTTCTCTCTGTCTCTCTTACTTAATTCCTTAAATCTTTTGTATCTCTCCCTCCATGTATCATTTTACCCTTTCCCTTCTGTCTCTCTCTTATTTTCTCTTTCTTTCTCTTTCTCTCTTCTATCTCTCTTTTTCATCTTGTCTTTCTCTGTTGCTCTCATCCTCTAACCCCTTGCTTCTCTTTCTTTCACCCTTTTCTCATTCTACCCTTTCTTTCACCTATTTTTCTCTCATTCTTTGTACTCCCATCTTCTTGCTTTCTTCTTTCTCTTTTCATCCCCCTTTGGTTCTCTTCCCTTCATTCTCTTGGTCCATCTATCTCTGTCTTTCTACTCCTTGCTTCCTCTTTCTCTCTCTGTCCATCTCTTATTCTAACCAGTTTCGTCTGTATTCTATTCCTATTTCCTTCCCTCTCTTCTCTCTCTATTTATTTCTCTTCCCTCCTTTCCCTTTTAATCCTCTCACTTATCTCCTCCATCCCTCTCTCGTTCTTTCTCTCTCTCATTCTCTCTCTCTTTCTATCTATTACTCTTTTGCTCTACTAATTGTTTCCTCTTTCTTTTTATCCTCATCTATAATTCTACCCTTTCTCTTTTCTATCTCTCCTTTTCATCTTGTCTTTCTTTGTTGCTCTCATCCTCTACCCCCTTGCTTCTCTTTTATTCTTCTCTTTTTCTCATTCTACCCTTTCTTTCACCTATTTTTCTCTTATTCTCTGTACTGCCATCTCCTTTCTTCCTCTTTCTCTCTGTCCATCTCTCATTCTACGCCGTTTCGTCTGTATTCTATTCCCATCTCCTTCCCTCTCATCTCTTTCTATTTATTTCTTTTCCCTCCTTTCCCTTTTAATCCTCTCACTTATCTCCTTCATCTCTCTGTCTCGCTGTTTCTGTCTCTCATTCTCTACTTCTTGCTTCCTCTTTCTCTTTCCCTCCATCTCTCTCTCTCTCTCTTTCTCTCTCTCTCTCTCTCTCTCTGCTCTGGGCCGATGGTGGCAGAATGATGAGTGAGGAGCACAGTGGTAATTAAAAGCTCCTGATTGGGGGGTTATTAGGTGCTTGGAGATGGGAGATATGTGCCGTGCTTCAGCTGAGCCACTGAGCCATTACACACTGATCTACTGTCACACACACACTCTCACACACACACTGAATGCTTGTAGCAGTGCTGCTAATGCCGAGAGCTGGCAAACTCACACCCCTCAGACTCAGCTATTCTACTAAACCAGACATATAAGTGCAGTGCTTTGAGGGGAATTTAAAAATTTTGGGCCACTTTGCTCCCTTTTGAAAATTTCCAGCTAATTTTGTGGTGATTTTCACTGTTACTTTTCAATTACGCAAGAAATCACACCTGCAAAGATTTTGTTCACATGAAATGAAGCATTAAACCACTCAAGGCTGTGCTAAACTGATTATGATACGCTTATGGCCAAGGTCAGGGCCTCGCGTCAGGGTTACAAATGTATTAAATTAAACTGAAATGTCACTGAAGCACTGAAGCGAAACTCAGATGACACTAATGCAGAGTAGCTCTATACTAATGTAAATGACTGGCTGCCAACTGAAAGTTATGCTTAATAAATCTGATTGGCTCACACTCAAAGTCAGTAGCAACACCAGAATGCTTTTTGTGGTGGCAAATTTGCATCTTTCTTGGGCAGCAGCCAGTTATAACATTGAAAGGTGGTTAAAACATTTTTTTTGTTTTTGTTTTTTTGTCAATCCCCTTGATGTAAAGATACAGAGAACTGGCCTTTAACTCTGCACCCACTTTAATTTTGCAAATCTATAGCAGCCAAAATATTATGAAGGAAATAGTATTGAAATGTAAATGAATAGATTTAAAAACATGTCGTTTAGCTGTGCCCTTATAGTGCTTGAAGCAACACTATGTAGCATTTGGACCTTAAAATAAAAAAACATAAAATGATGACATACCATTGACCTGTAATTAGGGGTGTATCATCTCTATTATTGATAATCCATGTTTAGAATGATGCAAACTGCACTATGTAACACTATGAAGTGAGATGCAGGACAGTGCTTGAGATAACTGTACTTAAAAGCACTTGCATTTTCAGCAGGTTGATTTTGAGTATGTAGTTTTTACCATGTTCTGTGGGTAGTTTTCTTTACAATTTGCATTTACAATGTTTTGCTAATGTCATCTCACATTACCACTCCTTACAATGGCCATGGTTTCATTACAAAAGGCTTCATTGACCTCATCGTTCTCATTAGCGCATATTCTCAGCTTACTCCTCTATAAATTACAACAGCATTTTAGCTCTACATAAACTTTCACTGTCACACATTAGCCAGTGTCTGTCTTGTGTTTTTCCTTTTTTTGGTCCTTCCTGCTCCTGTCCACTGTTCTTTTGTTTGGTTTGTCTCCTCATGTGCTCCACATGGCTCTGTTTTCTGTTTGATCTTGTGTCTGCCTTAGCCCCGCCCTGTCATCTGTTATCCCTCCTGTCTCATTTGTAACCCCGCCCCCTCGTTACTTCCACAGGTGTTCCTTGTCTGTGTCTGTGCATAAATATCCCATGTACTCCTTTGTTCTTTGTTGTGCTTTTTGTGTTTTATCCTCTGTCTTTATGTGAGCTCTAGCCTCACAGGACAGATTTAGACCCTGTCCCAGTAGACCCAGTCTTTTGTTTAATTTCTATTTGTTTGATCCTCTATCCTGCAGTTTTGTGTAAGTTTAGTTTCTGGTTTGTTTCTTGTTTTTCTGGTTTGTTTGCTTGTTTATTAGTGGTATGGTTAATCCTTTATTTTATAGTGTTTGTTTCAGCAGCCTTGGTGTTTGTTTTACTTCCCTAATGTTTGTTCTTTGTTTATTATTTGAGATAATTGCATCCTGCCTCCACCATATTACATGTATGGTACAGCATTTTGATAATAAAGTCATATTATTTGGAAAATGAAGTTGTAATATTTCAAGAACAGCGTCATAATATTTTGTGAGAATGAATTCATATTATTGCCCGCAAGTCCTCAATAAAGGAGATGATTTCCTTCAAGTCTATAAGGTTCTTTCTTCTGAATAAACACAGTTTCTTGCACAAACGTTTCAGAGCTTCTTATACTGCTAACAGTCCTATGCTCCAGCAGATTAAGTATTTCTTTATTGATGAAACCGATATGAAAGTATAACTATACCTAATCCTCAACGTCCCTCATTTTAACAGGAGTAGATTGCTATATCATATTAAACACTACGGTCCTAATAATGTGCAATGCAAGAATAAGAGAGAACTAGGCTATCAGATTCAAAATTGTGTTTGTTCAGGTTTGAGACTTTTTTTCGTGCAGCAGCATGACTTGAGTGTTCAATATCCTGAAGTTTATTTGTATAACTTCTTTACTGAGTTCCCTCCACTGGCTTCCTATTGCGACAGGCATCAGATTCAAATACCTGACCTGACGCAATGTCCAACAAAGTCAAAAATGTTCCATCTCCTTCATACTTGATAGTAATGGTCAAAACCAGATCTGTACCAAGAGATCTTCAAGCTTCCAGTTAAGCTTGACTCCCTCAAGTCCCACAGAAGACAGACATCCTGATTCTTCTCTGTCCTGCATAAAGGTGGTAAAATGAACAGTGATCCATTTGGTATCAGAACAGTAGAGTCACTCACGCTCTTCAAACTGCAACTGAAGACTCAACTTTTCACAGAGGTGTCTAAACATTATCAAAGCTTGATTTATTTTTCTGATTCTAGTCTCTACAAATTAGCTATGGACCTTTTCAATAATTCAGTAATCAAAAAATCACTTTTGTAAATGTCTCTGGATAAGAAATAATATCCGTAATGTAAATGTAACTGTACTATCATAAGCATCACATACAGAACTCAACAGACAGCTAGTAGCATAGTTTTATTTGTATTTATTTGGTATATATTTGTTGTAACTGTGGGAATTCCTGGTTAATGTTTTGTTTTCTTTAGAACTCAGTGTATCCTGTTGTATAACAAATGCACTACTCTTTTGGATATATTTCTGAGTATGTTTTCATAATTTATATTTTAGTAAGCAGATTAGGCTTATTTAACATTTTTCTCCTTTTATGCCATAAATAAAAAAAAGTATCATATTACTATATAGCCAGAGATGAATGTACATTTTCATGCATTGCACTGAGCATGTAAAGCAGCCTGCTATGTGTATCAGAGACAAGCCAGAATACATGCAGCAGAAATGAGATCAAACCGTGATGTTTTTATGAGCTGGTGAAATGTCACGCCAGATGCTGTTTCATCACTCGCCTTTTTCTTTTTAATCTTCATGGCCGACGCTGCCACACATCACATCAGCATCTCTGGAACTAAGCAATAAACCAAGAAAGGTGTGTGTGTGTGAGCGTGTGTGCGCCTGTCCGTTTCTGTTATTAAAATTTCATATTCCCTTTTTTCTTTTTCTTTTACAATGGACACTAATAATTGTGTTGTTTATGTACTGTGCCTTATAAGACTGATATATGCAAATTACATCTGCCTTGATGATCCGAGCCCTTTACATGAACTCTGCAACAGAGGGTCTGCATCAGTGTTTACTATTTTGACGTGAAGGGCAGAACTTAATTGCTGTAGAGGAATGCTGAATAGGATATCATATTCAGATAAGGACAATACTGTATAAACATCATAAATAAAATATGGGCATTTTTGCACCATAATTACCTACATAAACTGCATTAATTAAAGATTAATAATGTTACAGGCATGTACACGTACATAGTGAATAATACATTAAAAATATATATAGCATTATTAGATACAGATTTTTTACATATCATCATTGTCATGCAGAAACCTTGAGTTTCGATTTGTTAGTTTTTCGCTTTTTTGGCCTAATATGTATGAATGAATGAATGAATGAATGAATGAATGAATAAAGTTACACTTATATAGCGCCTTTCTAGAAACCCAAAGATGCTTTACAATTTACACGTTTTACACATAATCATTTATACTCAGCACTCATCCACACATCAGTGAAAAGCAGCATCCAATAGCACACAGTGTACTCTCAACCGGACACAACTGTCCACCTGAAGGACTGCATCGGGCACTACAGCAATGACAAAGTGCCAATCCAAAATCCTATACAGTACACATACCTATAGAGACATATACAAAAGAATTTAAGGTAATTTTTTTTTTCTGGGTAATGTCCATGTTTTTGGACTGTGGGAGGAAACCGGTGTCCCTGGAGAAACCCCAGGCAGACACAAGGAGAACATGGGAACTCCACCCAGATAGGGACTTAAACCCAAGACCCCAGTGCAAGGAGGCAAACGTGCTAACCGCTAAGCCACTGTGCCACTCAGTAAAATTTTTCGCTTAACTTGAATCTGACCGTTATTTTTTGTCATGATTTAAATGATGAATAAAACAGTAAACATGATCCGAAACGACTTGGAAAGAAATATTTAACATTGATCACAGGAAGTTGCTCTCTTTTTGTCTCCTGTAAAATTGACCTTTTGAACAGACAGTGTTTTTGTATGACAGCAATGATATATAAATATCATACTTAAGGCACATCGTCTACACATAAATATGGATATTATACGTTTTTTCTTTTGTAATGATAGTAGACTCTGTAGACAAGCAGCTAGACAGGCCACGCCTTTGCAGAACAACACCAAAGACAAGACTAATCACTAGTGCATAGTGAGTTAGAATACACACACACACAAACACACACACACACACATACACACACACTGAGTTGTGACCACACAGCAGTTCCTGCAGTGCAGCTTATAAATCACGCAAAGATGATAAAAGTAAATGGCTTATTGATATAGTGAATGGAAACCAGAGAATTATTGAAAACCACTTGGACCAAGACATAATTTAGTGGAAACAGAAGAGAGAAAGTGTGTGTGTGTGTGTGTGTGTATGTGTGCACGCACCGTGCACTGCGTATTGACTCCTATTGCTCTTTTTACCACTTCCATTAAATGCCTGCTTGGAAACTCCCTTCATCTTCCACCCTCCACTTACTTTACCACCTCTCACACTCTCTCGCCGGCCCACTGTCTGCATCTGTGTGTCTGTGTGTAAAGCACATGGCACATCAGGGAAAGCCCTATAAAGCCAGATGGGCAGTAACATGTGAGTTAAGCGCAGTGTTGCGTGTAGATTTACGGTTGTGTTTAGAATCAAGCCCTCCATAAAACGCCAGCAGTTTATGCTGATGTTTAAATGCAATTGAACCCTCAGTCATTCCTATTGCACTTTAATTTATTTCTGCAATCTGAATTTCTGACACAGCAACTCAGACAAATATGTTTACTGTCTATCTCCAAATAAGCTCTTCTCTAGTGTTCTAACAATGGAGGAAATGCTTAATTATATGGTCAGAGGTAATTTGTTGGGCTTACTCCAGTTCCTAACATGGTTGGAAGTGAAGTTATCCCACAAAAAGTCAAGTGAATGTGCTGTTACTTCAGTGAATTAATGTATCACATAAAAGTATTTTACCAAGAAAGTCTCATATTTTTCTATTTCTAGCATAATTCATCATATCTTCTGTCATCTTTAATTAAAATATCACAGCTTTTGCAACCTTATCATGTTTGATTATGTTGCTGTGCACCAGCATATACAAATATAAAATAAATATCATATAGTCGGTGTTACTTTAATTTTATCATAGGTAAGGATGTTCTTTCTTAAAATTTATTTTACCTCTTGAGACCCTGCATCCTCATTTGGGGACATTATATTTACCCTTTTCTGCACCATGATACTTAATTTTAAACTGTTGACCCCCTGACCTCATATGGATACACGGCATGTACCATCTATTGGCTAAATGGCAACACTATACTCAAGGATAAAATCTTTGTAATCTTTGAAATACAAATTACTTATGCCTGAACCACATAAAATAAGCCAAAATAAGCAAGCCTTATTCATTCAGAATAATTAATTAACTGCACTAAACCAATATTTTACCAAATAATTTATTAAGCTTAGAGTAAAGTCCCAAACATAGAAGCCAAAACTTTCAAATCTCACATAGACTTAGAGGTAATTAAGATGCAGCTTTGTTGTATTACTACAGGACACGGATCCAACAAAGCCACGCCCGCCTAATACTGATTAAGCACCCAAGTAACATATTCCGAAATGTTTCATAGCAGTTTTAAAGTGAAACACTGGAGAAATACTAACCAATATGGTCTTATTACTCATTCCTTCTTTTACTTTTAGTGGCAGTTTTCCAAGTGCCAGTTATTCCAAATACAAGTGTAAAGTGTGTCCTTCTGGAGATGCTTAATGCTGTGAAGTAAAGACACATTTATGTATAATGTTATATACAGATACAGATCCTGATCTTAAATGACAAAAATGACATTTGAACTTGATTGTCAGCATTTCTAAAAAAAATCTAACTAGAAGGATTCCATAGATTTTCTACTCAGAAAATTGGGAGAGACTCACCAACATTGAGTTCAGAATCCAAGATTCTTTCTATTTATTATTGCCTCATTACATGGGGTGTGCACACAGTACTGTTCACAAGATTTCTGTCTTATCATCTGGTATTGTTTACAGTGCTTACTGGGGACAAAGGCTAGAAATGATAATCACAGGTCTGACTCCATGCTTATTTTGGAACACCCCCTTTTATGAGATCCAATCAAATCCCAATAGATAAAATCATGTTCAGAGAATCATGTTAGACTAATTGTCCTGTTTTGTTCAGAAATACATTAATAATCACAACAGTAATTGAGCTCTGATTTTTGATTCACACTGATTTGAGTTCATTAGAATAACTCAGTCCATCCAGCTTGTCTCAGAACAGGAACTGATGAGTATTAGACTGTGTTTTTGTCTTTTTGGTTTCTGTTGGTGTAAAATAAAACACAGAAAGTGAGAGGAGTGATCTACAGTAGAACAGTCTAGGAGCTGATCCAACACAACAGAATTAAGGCTAAATGTAAATGACTAAAAAGGTTCTGAATAATACAATGGAACATAAGCGAGAAACAAGAAACTGGAATAAAAGTGGATTTGAGTAAATGGGAGTTTAGTAAATGGCACTAGTTGCTGTTCGTCTGATTTAGGAATGGTACATTGTGAATGCAGGAAAAGAAAAAGTTAAAATATTGCTTCTTCTCAGAATTACATCATTTGTCTTTGTATTCCAGTTCTGAGTTGTGCGAGGTCTCTTACTGTAAATTCATTTCTGCACCCAAAGCATTTTACTTCCTGACGTCCTTGGCACTTTGTGTAAAGTGCTGATAACACAGCGGAATTGGAGAACATTTAGTGCTGTCTGAATGAACGCTCTTTGTTTGGATGCGAGAAACTTCACCTTACCATCTGCCAGCCAGGTATTTCTTTCATCTTAAGCTCTTCAAAAGATGTACATTCAGTTCATATTCCTGCATCTCCCGCATTCTTTCCAAGCTGATGAAGTCAACTGATGAAAGGGCCTTTCAGCTCCTCCATACTGCACACTTATCACTGACCTTGCATAAATGTGCAGAGACTGTGTTCTCGTCAGGTTGTGAGCCTCTGACAGGCTGCGTTTTGTTTGAGACTGAGCTCTGCACTGTGTGCTGGAGTGGGTGTGCGAATGTGAAAGACAGAAGTGAACATAATAATTCCTGACTGACGCTTTTGGTAATTATCAAAAACAAAGGCAGCGTGGGCGCCTGTCGAAGAGAGAGAGAGGGGCTCTGAAAGAGCATGTGTTTATATGTGTGTGTGTGTAAATCACGTAGCTGCATTCTGAATATTTACATTATTTGAATTTCCATCTGGATTTGAGTGATATTAGAACTTAATTCTTGTCATTGATGTTATTAAAACTTCATTCTGAATATTTCTACTAGAATTTCATCATGGATATTGAGTTAATTAGAAATTCAGTTATTCAATTCTATAAGGCGGTATTTGTAAGTCATTATATATAAACTGCTGTAATGCCTTATGATGCTCTCCTAATTAACTAATGAACATATTATAACCCAATATTATAGTTATAATTATAACACACAATTATAATGTTTTATAAACAACTTAATGGACTTTATTTGAAATGTCATCAATGCATGCTTTAAGAAAAAGTATAATTAAGTTCCTACCATTTTTGTCATTCAAACATATGCAAAATTCCACAAGATGCACATTAAGACAAAAACACTGTTGCAATTTAAACCGTTAACCCATAGCAAGAACAATAAGGAGTATTTTGTCTTTAATCAAACAAAAAAAAGCCCTATTAACGAGGTACAGGTACAAGTGAGTCAGTAGTGATTTTCTACATGTAATAAATGTGATATTTACAGTTTAAAGAAAAAAAAAAACAGTGTTATGTGTTCAGGCACATTTATGTGCACTGTATATTCTGATATCATGAATAGGCAGCCAAGAACAACATCCCTGTATTTTAGCTAACCAGTACTTCTATTCTGTAACTTATAAATGCTAGTTTTTGTAAAACAATGTTCATAATCTTTTTGAAACTTTTATATACCATTACAATGCTTGTGTTATAACATGCTCAACTTAACAAGCTGTAATGACTTATAACCATATGTATAATGCCTCACAAATGCAGGCTTCATTGAAAGTGTTACCAAAACTTCTTCTGGATATCAACAACTATATCTTAACTATATCTTTATACATAGAAATACACTAGATATAATACACCTTCAACTCAAACCATACATTTTGATTATATTATTCCTTTCACTCATGCAGCATTATGCTGCATCACTTTTCGTACATTTTTACCCTGCTCTTTACAGTCTTAACCACGCTCATCTTACATTGCACAATAGCTGATTACTTCTTTCCTATTTCTATTTTCTTAATATTTGTGTGTCTATATACTATTATCACCTCAATAACCTTATGTAATCTATAGCCCCAATAATCATAAGCCTGGGTACATATAACAAAATCACCCTAAGGCTCAATCTGTTCCTATAATTCACGGTTCAAGTTCATGGAGACATCTTTAAGGTATACTACAGCAACATATTTTAATTTAGTCATTATAGAAGAAATATAATCACTTATTATGCTGCTCTGAGGAAATCATTCCTGTAGAAGGTGGAAATTGTGTGTGATTGGTTTAAGCTCTATTAACTCTAGGCTTTTTAATGTGAGTGATTAGGCTCAAATGCTCCCTTGTTGTCACTTGACTGATAGTCTTGACGGATAGACTCAGGAAATCATAATTAGCGCATGTTTAATGGAGCTGCAATAATACCATATTCACAGATCATTACTTAAAACAATAGTTTAGTCAAATATCAGACTTACCCAGTTTAGCCCAAATTTAGCCGATTAGTCAGGACATGTTAAGTGTCTTTCACATTAAAGAGGTTTTACAGTATAGTATTTGTACTGGATCTACAATGTTACAATTCAAGTAAGTAATAAAAGTATAAGTACAGCTCTGGAAAAAATAAGAGAGCACTTAAAAACAATGAGTTTCTTTGATTTTACTAAATTGAAAACCTCTGGAATATAATCAAGAGGAAGATGAATGATCACAAGCCATCAAATCAAGCTGAACTGCTAAAATTTCTGCAACAGGAGTAATATAAAGTTATTGAAAATTAGAAGTGTGTAAAATGCATTAAAACTGTGATTAAAAACCAGGATTATTCCACCAAATATTGGTTTCTGAACTCTTAAAACTTTATGAATATGAAATTGTTTTCTTTGCATTATTTGAGGTCTGAAAGCTCCTCATCTTTTGTTATTTCAGTCATTTCTCATTTTCTGCAAATAAATGATCTAAATGGCCATATTTGTATTAGGAATTTGGGAGAAATGTCTGTAGTTTATAGAATAAATCAACAATGTTCATTTTACTCAAATATTTACCTATAAATAGCAAAATCATAGAAACTGATTCAGAAACTGAAGTGGTCTCTGAGCTGTATGTCAGTTAGCATGTTGCTAACTGCATATCATGCATGTTTAAGCGAATTGTTAAAGGGCACGTATCTTATGTTATGTGTTTCTTGTTTAAGGAAACTTTGTGTAATGAATAAAACAAATGTTTACTAACATATTTCACTGATTTAGTCAATCCGATTCAGGAGCTAAGGCTACAGTGCTGTATGTGGATCACTATTGTAGCATTTTGGTCACAGGTAGCTGCAGTTCCTTGTCAAGCCACTAGCTGGAGCACACGTGACAATACACGCTTGACAATACACGCCAGACCAGCTACAGGCTCAGCTCAGTTCAGTCAGTCTGTAGTTTTACAGTTTCTGCAGTTCATATATGTAGTACTAATGCTCCTTGTGGCGGAAGAGGATACAGATTTTAAGCCAAATAACTGGATAATACTACTCTCTTCAGCCCAATCTGTCACGGAGACCCAGGCAGGTAGACGAGGAGGCGGACACAAGTGCAGGTAGGGCGAAATAAATAAATAATTTATTAAATAAATAACAAAGAAACAAGTAAACACGTATCAAAGATAATAAACCAAAACAAACAAGAGGAACTAGTGAACATAAACTAAACAAACAAGAAGTACTAAATATATATATATAAACAGGGAGTAAATAAACAAAGAATAACCAAAAACCAATAACCAAAATAAACAGTGAAACAAAATAACATAAACCTAAACAAACAAGAGATACAAGAAATAGACTAACAGGGCTAGGGATATATATACAAGGGAAGGACTAGAATTAAACAAGGAAATAAACAAGAAGCTAAACTAGGTCAAACTAAACTAAGCAGGGCAAGGGAGGAAAAACAATGGATAAAAACAGGAAACTAGAAATAAACAGAAAAACACAGAATAAGGAGCAAGGGAAACAAACTAGGAATAAACACGGAACTAGGGCTTTAGCAACACAGAAACGCGGAGAGACAGACAACAGTGGAAGGTGCAAAGACCGACGGAGACAAAGTGGCAGAGGAGGGCTATTTAAAGAAACAGGAAACACACTATAATTAGAAACACCTGGGGAAGGGGCGGAGCTACAAATGAGACACAGGTGGAAAAGTACTGAGACGGGAGACACAGGGGAGCACAGGTCACGTGGGGAAGACACACAGAGACACGAGACGAGGCCAAGACGTGACACAATCAGTGAGTAGCAGAGCTAACTAACCACACACACCACCACGTGCTGCAGAAGTATAGCAGCAGAATACAGAAAGCTAAAGTAATCAAATTCAGACTGTTTTTCGTGCTGGATAAACAGCCATTTTCTGTTCTTTCCACTTTAAGCTCCACACTGTAGCTGAGCCGCATTTTATGATTGTTGTTGCTATTTTAAAAATAATAACCTAGTTATATATTTATATATTTTAAGCAGTAAGATGACTCCATTAATGAAAACAGGCAACGAGGTGGCCTATGTAAAGTAACTAATTCCTCTGGTATTAGCGTCTAAGTAAACAAAAAAATAAATAAATAAAAATACAACTATTTACACACATATATAAACACTATTTACACACATACAACTATTTACACACATCTTTCCTGAAATGGGTTTGTTTGGGTGAGTAAAGAACGTCCATTTATATGCTGTCAGCTCAGATTCCCAGTGTTCGATTAGAGGTGACTGTAAATAGGGGAATCTGTACCAAGTTTGCCTGCCATCTGTGTGACATTAATGTGTCATTTGGCCCCGCCCAAGTTCGGTATATATAGCTGAAAGACAATCAGCAAATGAAATCAGACCAATTGGACCACAGATTGGTCCATCTCTAATGTTAACATAAGATACATCACAGTGAGCTAATAAGACTAGCTTATGGTTTGAGTAAAATGTTTGTTTGTTTGAAAATATTTTAATCTGTGGACATCGAAAGCAAGACAGTAATGTGAGTCAGGTCAGCATGTTGGGGGTGGAAATGTGATAGTGTTGTACATTTAACCATATAACCGGTTTAATTAAGCACCTGCAGAGATTTCACATGAAAGTTTACTAAAGTTTATGCTAAAGAACAGACAGGAAGACTCCTACAGGCAGCAGACTGTTGCTCATAATTTCCATTTTAAAGATAATGAAAAATAAAGGAAAACAAATCACAGTTTAAGGAAAAAACAACACCCAAAGAGTGAGGCTTCAGAGTTCTGACTATGCAAGATAACTCAACATCTGGCTCTGGTCAGAAGGTTATCCGCTCCAACTAGTAAGTTACATACTGATCAACTTGTCCAATTAGCTCTCTAATAACTGTATAGTTACACAATAACAATACATGTTATAACATCGTAACTACTGATAACAAACACACAAACAGATTTATTACAGTTGTACAGGTTAAGTAATTGCACACATGTCAATGTCTAAATGTTTATGGTGTGGAGCGGATTAACAGCTGACATGCTATTTTATCTCTGTGTGGTCCAGAAGTTAACCCAGACATGATAGAGCGGTGTATAATGATGGGGCGTGGCTGGGTTAAAAAGTAATATGATGCTTAAATTAAAATGTTTAAGCTTGATTGCAGGTGAGGTTAATAGGGATAGACGGTAAGAAGGTGGTTCAATTTATTTATACACTCTCCTCTAATAAGAATGACAGAAGCAAGGAAACACTCTCCTGGATGCAGGATTAAACCTATTCTCCTGTGGTTAGGCTGTTGTGAAAGATACGTTAGGCTTGTAATCATGGAAGTATCGTAGTAGAGATGCTATTTATAGCATGTTAGATTGCAGTGGCGGCTCCTGACAGATCTCTCAGGGGGGGAATATTATGATGATATGATTTTATGGAGACCTGTTCAATAATAACAGCTATCTAACTCGACAATAGTCAAATTGCACTGCGCAAGTTAATTAGCTAGTTAATTTGACATTGTCACTTTGCATTACACAATTAGTCTTTGCTTTCTGGTCACCTCATTTAGCATTACCTTGAATAAACTTTACATGGCAATATAAATATATTTATCTTTAAGTTACATACTGTACAGTATTTGAGGACTGATTTATTCAGAAGTTCAGTGTAAATGCCTTCTTGAATAAAACTTTACCATTATTAGTTTAAATAAATTAAATAAAGAAAATAACAATTTCTTTCTTTTTCTGACTGTATTTTGTTTTTGCTGCTGCTGATACCGAATTAAAATTGGCATTACGGCTGATGTGCACTAAATAAAATACACACAATTAAACAGTTGGGAAGATACAATATAAGTGCAATAACAATTTAAAAACGACATCACTTACTTGTATAAAAAATTGCCTTTAATCTGCCTTTAAAGCAGTGAAGTAATAAATCCCCCTTTTGACCCTGATTCCTCTCCACCTGAAGCATGGCCTGTGCATTCAGTCATGGGTCAGTCACTGCAGTAGCTGGAAGCTGGTGTGTTTATTCCACTGTAGGGACGGAGATCCGGTCTGTAGCAAGGTTAGCAGTGCAATGCTAACAGGCAAACTGTTAAATAAGGACACATCTAACAACAGCAGTTGACTTATAGTTATTACGAGGCACTTAATGGTCCTGATTTAAGTGAAAAAAAAACTGTAACTGGTGTAGTGAGTCGCTTCCACTCCGGTGCTATACACAGTGTATGGGGAAACATACACTGTGTGAAGTCTGTGAAATCCCTGCCCAGGTTACGTGTGACACAAGCATGCAAGTGCTTTCCAGCCCTGCCTGATTCCATTGAGATTCAGTTAACTTGGGAGTCAATGAGAGCGATCTCAAAAGTGGCGGTACTGTGGGGAGCGCAACTCGACCCTGATTGGTGCAAGATACTCAGAGGTAGGACTGGCTGTCCAGAACAGTCACAGCTAGTGTAACACTGGTTGCATGTGCTAGAAACGTTTTCCTTTTTCTCACCCTCTGGTGGGGCATCACTCGATTGTCCTAATAAAGAAACCACCACTGTTAGGCTTAAGGCATATGCATCCTCCCAACCGTTTGTTATTTTATAAACCCCTCTTTTTTACCCCTCTTTTTTTTAGACATTGCAAATTGTATTCCATATTCTGAACAACTGTAAACCAAACCCCTGTTTTTAATGTTTGGAAACCGTGCTTAATTGAATGGCATTGACATTTAAATGCTTACCCTATTATCTTAGAGCATTCTTGTCAGTCCCATAGTAACAAACTAGTGTGTAAATTTCACATTTACAAAATGTTTTAGTCGCGAGTACAGAGGGAGCTGGTGTGCCATTTACCCAGCATTCCTTGTGTCATGTGTAATCCCTGCTGAACCATTTGGGGTCGGCCGTGGCCCACTATCGGAGTGAGCAGGTGTCGCCTGCAGGCAGAAAAAGAGACACTCCCATGTCTTCCAGAGATATGGACGTGTTTTTGTCAACACTTCTTATTCATGCAGCTCTTGTGGAGATGAAAGTGCTGCATCTCGCATTACCCTCACCTTGATTCTGACGTTTGGTATGTGGACTGAAGGTGAAATATTAGGTAGGTGTATGTGTGTGTGTGTGTGTGTGTGTGTGTTAATAATTCTATGTATTCATTTGCATCTGCTCAAATAGAGCAGGTGTGTGTGTGTGTGTGTGTGTGTGTGACTACAGCAGTGTCCTTTGAATACAGAGTGACTTTTATCACACTTCATTTCCGCAACACAATTCTGCGAATTATTCTCTTTCTCTTCTCCATTTTCCTGCGTCTGCTTATCAGTGTCTTTCTGTTAACCTTTTCTGCATCAGACTGTAGAAAATATCACTTAAAGTGACATTTCAGCAAAAAGATTTTACAATTTTCACTTCTTCTCCTCCTGAGACTAATTTTAGTCAATCAGCCAAATCATGTTCAGTGTCTGAACTGGTGCTGTGAGTCAAATGTAGCTAAGAAATGGAAGCATATAACCCAACAAAAAGCTTTTTTATTCACTTTAGAATATATTATGATATAGATTAGCAATTACACTGAAACAACATAAGCCAATACTAGTCCAGAAGTATTAATCTGGGTACACTGTTAAAACTGTGGTTCTTTAGTAAAGATGAAGAACCATTTAAATCTAAGAAACATTTAGATGTTTTCCAGATTCTACATTGCACCAAAAAGGGTTCTAACTGTTGATTTTGGTACTTAAAAAGAACAACAACCCCTTTTTAGTGTTTTATTGTGAATTTATTTGCTACTTTAAGATTACCTGCATTTTTAAAGTCCGAAAATAACAATAACAATAAGTAAATCAGTTCTTAACAGGCTACCAGGGCAACTGCACTGTTTTATCCAACAAAATCATAAGACACTTCAAGGACAAAAGCTCTACTCTTCTGAGAACACTTTACACTAAATGCTGAGGCATTGCTGCGAGGGTTTTAAAGTATTCTGTCACTTTAGAGCATTTCTAAAGTAACGTTATGCTGTTGGATGATTCATTATGCCACTTTATCTTATCCCAAAGGTACTGGATAAGACGCATCCTTTCATAAACTCAGAACTCTAATTAAACAAACCATGAGCTATAATTTGTAGATGCTCCCTTACAGAAACTAAGCAGTGTAATTTGTAGGTGCTCCCTGTCAGAAAGCAATGCTGTAATTAAGTAATAAACTTCCATTTTTTTTTTTTTGCTAAACTTAATCCCAATTCATAATGATAAGGCCACATTTAAAATTGCAAAACACAATGTTAGACTCCAGCATTATACTTTGTAGATGCTTCCTTCCATAAACCAAATGTAGTAATTGATAAACACTGCCAATGGCTAAATTTTGTTGATGTTTCCTCTTATAAATCATGCAGTGTATTTCATAAGGGCTCCCTTTTAGAAACGGTGGTGTAATCTGATGAGGGATGCGTTTCCATTCATTGTTGACTACATTAGCCTCATAGCTTTATTGTAAGACAAAGAAAATACATTTCAGACACCAAACCTGTCTTAACTGATTGGCCACGCTTAAAATACACACGGTTTGATGTCTGAAAAGCTATTCTTCTTGGAAGTTCTTGGAAACAATAGCAGGAATGGGAGTGCCTGTATTGTCAGGAGCTGATGCATTAGAAGTGACTGCTTGCTGTCTGCCGGCCCCAGAAATTGCTCCTGGGTGTATTCTGCTCTGAAAGGAGGATAAGTGTGTTTGCTCCCGCCGGGGTTAGCCGAATGTGCTGCATCAAACCCCCCTCTTAGCTTCAGAAAAACCAGCCACTGTGAGCCATGTACACTTAGTTCCAGTGATGAATAAATATAATTACAGCCATTTGAACACAGAAAAAAACACACAGAGACACACACACACATGGATGTTCTTTTATGAATTTCATGTGTCGCTATAGCTAACCATTTCCTTAAAAGTACATATGCAACCATAAGAATGTGGTTCTCAAAGTACAGGCACTGTTCTTCTTGGTTCTTTTAGATACTGTTTAATATCAGAAAAAATGTTCTTATAATTCTTTAGACTTTTAATATTGTAATTTAATTTTTATTTAATTTAATCAGTTTTTCCTTCTACCTCTGAAATGTTCCCCGTGCCTGTCACGGTCTCGTCCTGTTTTTGCATCTCTCTGGTGTGTCCCTGTGTTTATTTACCCTTCTGTGCACGTGCTCTGTGTGTATCCTGTGTCTCTGTCCCTATCTTGTGTGTGCTTACCCTGTTCGATTGTAGCTCCGCCCCCTTGTTACCCAGTCCCAGGTGTTTCCTATTTCCTGTCCACGTCTTTGTGTATAAATAGTCCTCCTGGTTCTTTTGTTATGCATCCGTGGTTGTACGTGTTTGCATGAGTCAGGTTTTGTGTTTCAGTGTTTTCTATGCTTTCAGTGTTTCTTTTTGTTCTGTTTTTTTGGCTTTGTTTATTCCTTGTTTGCAATAAATACCTACCTGTCCTACCTGACAGTGCCACTGGATTTAAACAAGCCCAAAGCATGATCCACCCACCCCCGTGCTTAACAGTTGTTTAGCTGATTTAACTTCAGTCCTAATTATTCATTCAATTTCAAATTCAATTTCATTAACTGCACAATACTTGTTTAGATTCATTCAGAAATTTATGGTGCTAAATGTTTTGGTGCGGACACAGGAAAAGTTGAGTACTCTTCCACAGAGGCGCTGCTTGCTGTGATTGCCACTTGCACATCAACTGTTTAAAGCCTCAGGCCAGTGGGTGCCCCTAAGGGCTGCCAAACATTAAACTAGAGTATTGGCAATATATTGCATTGACAGTAGCGCTGAGGTACACTTCCACTTGTTTGCTTTTCAGCATGGGTTTCCAAACATGATTATTTCTAAAAATAAGCAGGGGGTCTTGAAGTTCTTAAAGTTTTTAAGGTTCAACATATTTAATAACCCCCTCCTCTCCTTAAAATTACCATAGTACTGCTTTCTAAAAAATAAGAGAATAATCACGTTAATTCATGCATTAATGTGATGGATAGAGGCACATGTTCCATATGTGGTTTGATAGGGCTTAAAAATAGTAGCAGATCATCGTCTAAAGTGAGACAGGCTCTGTATTTGTTTTCCTGATATGTAAGTGCAGAAAACCTTGATTTTGCCTCATATCTGTTTTTGCGTATTATCGTTTGTCTTCAGCTTCCACTTCTACCTTCTAAAAAGAGCCCCATTTTAAGCAAATCTGGTTTTGTAGATCCACAATGCACCTGAGTCAAATTGAATGGAAGAGTCGAGTGGAATGGTAACAGAGATGGCCTGATTCAGAGAATGGACAATTATGGGAAATGTCCAAACCTGATTCTCTGCATGTTTTGCATAAAAAACCCATTAGCATGATTTTTGCAACATCCCAGGGACTAGGTCTAGACCCTCAGGATGCAACCCCAGATTAAGAGCCTCTGTTTATACTTGTCAGTTTTGGCTTGATTAAAATGATCCTTGGTGTGATTGCTCTTTTAATACAGTTTGTAAGTGTACTTGCTGCCATATAAACTCTGGTGCTAATCAAACAATTGAACTGATACTCCCTGAGTAGATGGATCCATTTCTAAAAGAAAATTTGGTGCAGATCATTAGAATGATTAGTATGAGTGTAATGTTTTTTATGTGTAATTTGTGTGATAAGCTTATATTTCCCATCGCTATAAAACTGTAGATGCTCTCTTTACATTGTAATTAATATACAATGCCTTTTTGTACAAACCATGTGCTATAATTTTGTAGACATTCACTTTCATAAATAAAGTGGTGCAAACAAATTCTGGTGTAGGTAAATTAAAGTATGATCAAAATATTTACCAAAGTCATCTAAACACGCCAAACACAGGATGTCTAATCTAAAGGTAAAGATGTTGATTAAATGGCAAGTCAAAATTTTGGACCTTTTAATAGAATGTTTTTTTTTTCTTAAATTATGAATGAATTTAAAACTAACTTAATACTGAAGTCATCCACATTATGAAGGAACACATACGGAATCATGTAGTAACTTAAAAGTGTTAAACAAACCAAAATATGCCGTGAAGAATTAAAGTTGACTCTGATTAACTTGTCCAGTGCAACAGAGGTAACCGCCTTTCCTTGGGTGGTCCTGATGAGAGCCAGTTTCATCATAATGTTTTGGTTGTCTTTCCGACTGCACTTGAGGAGACTTTAAAAAGGTCTTGATTTTTTTAATTGACTGACCTTCATTTCTTCAAGTAACAAGAAATTCAAGTATTGAACTTTTGAGAAGTTCAGCACAGCTGTTAACTAAAAGCCATTCCAGGTGATTCTACCTCATAAAAGTGAATTCAGCCAATATGTACAAAATATAAAACATATTCTGGTTGGTTTAACACTTTTTTGTTTAATAAATATTTACATTTTTTTCTTTATAGATTGGATGACTTTTTTTTAGTATTAATCTACAATGCAGAACATTTTAAAATATTGAAATGTCCATAACGTCCATTATTAAAAATGTAGTTTGCTACTTATAAAAAAATTCAATAAGCCAGTTTCAAGGTCTAATCTTACTCCATACTACTGAATGTAAACACATGTTTAACAAAGGTTTCAAATGTCAGTGTAGATATGAGTTATCAATGTTTTTGATACATGAACCCACACTAATATTATTAGTAGAGAACATTTTGGGGCTTGAGTTAATACAAAGTTGAGTTAACAAAGTTATCTAAGAAGACGATGAGGTAGTAGAGGGTCGCAAATATCTGTTATTAACATGTGAACAAGGTTGAGTTCGTGTTTTGTGGGATGTTAGATTAAGAGGTTCAGACTTCAGGTACAGAACATGTGTTTCTCCACATTTCAACAGACCTTTTGATGTTTTCTTGCTTTTAGAAATAGCTCTAAAGTAGGAATGTCATGAGAAAGGATTACGTTCTATTCAAATCAGTGTTATTAGGGCAGTAATGGGCCATCTGTTAAACAAATGGTGGTAAAAAGTTTCTTTTAATTTTCACAGTGGGCTTCTCTGAGTGTCGTACACATGCTTTTGCTCTCTCAACTCTGGATCTCACTCTGAATCTTAAGAGAACTCCCCTGTGTGTCTGCTCTAAATAATGCATGTCTTGCATGTGGGTTCTGCATGCTAATTTTTTGAGGGAAACTAAATATGTGCATAACTGGCCGAGAAGCCCTCTGTGATCATTTTTTAATAGTGATCAAGCGGGTTGCTGTGGATTAATTACATACATTTCAGACAGTTCATACATTTCAGCTTTCTGTAAAGCTTGTACTGCAAAATACGAGTATGAGTATTTAAAGACTGTATTTATTAACAGGTTGGATATGTACAGTAGACTGGGTAGATCAGCTAATATAGGGCTGTTATAAAAATGTCAGTCATTGTTTGAAAGGTATAGGAATTCAGAGGTTCTGCTACTTGTCCTCAATGTGAAAAGACTCTAATTCCGCCACTGAAAGTCAGAATCGAACACAGAGCTGCTGCTCCTGTATCTGAACAAGAGGAGAACAGGCAGAAACCCTCAGCACAGCAAAAACACAATCCAATGCAAAAAGAAAAAAATATTGACATTGTAAGATTAAATAAAGGTCCCTGGGTAACCACTGGATGGGAATCATTATTGGCCTCAGGTAATATGAAGTCTAAATCATTATTAGAGAAATGAGCCGCTCTATACATCGCACAAATCAATATCATCGCCACTCTGGAAATATTACCAAAGTCTCTGGACTTCTTTTCTCCCGCAACATAGTCTGTGATTGCAGACAAGCTACGAGCAAAAAATGATCAGAAGGTGAGAAATAAAAGTATCATAAGTATCATAAGTTTTTTTTTCTTTCTGGTGTGAAAAATCTGGCAACCACTAGATTGCATTAATGCCTATTCATCCATATTCACCCTAATGTTTTTTCCCCTTTGAAACAGTCTTGGTGGTTGTAATGCAACACTATTTTGAAGATAAAACATAGCCTAGTGAGAGTTGGCTTATAGGTACAGTGCCCAAGTTTACACAGACACATCGATGATGCAATGAGAAACTCTATATGCTCACTTCATATATATCTGCTAGCTATTTTAACCAGCAGCTTTATTTGGCACTTTTTTTTATTGCCTTTTCTTTTTTTTTTTACCACTGGCGATACAAGTTCACAGCAAGTTTTGCACTCTTTATTCTCCAACTGTATATGTGCTTATCGCAGAAGTCTATTTTTACTTCATCAGTCTAAAGAACTTGTTTTCAATATGAACCAGCCTTGTTGTATTCTGATGCTAAATCTTGCTGTGAAAGTGCAGGAAAGGTTTTCTATTAATGATTCATCCATTTTAGGTGTTGCTGCACAGAAGAACAGTGCCTCACCAAACCAGTCTGTGTAATGTTCCTGTTCTGTATTTAATCTGGGGTTTTTGATAGTCTAAGTGCTTTGTTATCTTTTTAAAGACTACTACTACTTTGTGGGCATCAAATACGTCTATTTTTTAAGTGCTACACAACAGCTCAGAGGAGCCCATGGCAGCTGATATTTCTGAGGTGTCAGGGTGTTTAAAAGCTTTCCATTTTTCATCATCTGGCCTTTACTAATGATAACTGTAAATAAGCTATAGCCCTACCAAGCTAATACGATATTATTTATTAATAAGCTAATATTTAAGAGCTTAAATCTCTACAATTTTTTTCATTGCACTCCTTTACTTTTTTCACTCTTAGGGCGCTTTCACACCAACACTATTTGCTTCGGTAAAAATGGACCCTGGTTCCTCTGGTGCAGTTTGTTTGGCCAGATTTGAAAACAGTAATCACACTCTGGTGCAGACTAAAACGTCCGTACAGAGACCAGCCAGAAAAGGTGATGGTTTGTGGTGAGAATGTGATCCCACCTCAATCCAACCAATACCAAATAAACTCCAACGGTTTGAGCTTAACGGCTGTTCAGGTGCAGTTTAACTTGATATATTAGCCAGAATTTAGTGTGGTCTCTGTTGCTGCTTCGTGCTAATCTGTTTTCACACTGAACGCCATATTTGCAGTGCTCGTCGCCCACTTAACCCACTCAACCCACTCAACTCTGTTTACTACTTTAGACTGCACAACTATATGAGATGCTCTGAAACACAAGACTATCTTGATATATTTATTTCCTTGCTCCAGCAGCAGATAGCTCTGACCACTCAGAGAAGACAGTATGCATTTGTGGTTTGTTGGGGCTCATTTTGCTGGATTTATGTTAATGCCCGTGTGAAACAAATCAAACAAAGGGGGAAAAAACGCTCCAATTAAACAAACTCATCAACTGATCCGGACCAGAAAAACTTCTGAAGGTGTGAAAATGTCCTAAAAATACCCTAAATAAAATACCCAGAAGTATTGGTTGGGATGTTTTCTGCTCTTTGCTATATTAGCCTTATAGTTCCAGTACAAACATAAAACAGCAAACTTCAGACACCAAAGATATCTTGACTGATCCACTACATTCATGGTAGAAGAGGGTTTGGGAAAGGGCCCGGTGTAAATCTGTTTTTCACCAGATTAGTCCCAGAATAAGTTGTCAATCTCAGTATTGACAAATGTCTGGTGCCCTTTGGGTCATTACTAAATGTAGGAGACAGATGGTGGACGGTTTTCTATGCTGTTCACAGCCATGACATCCATTCGTGACTGTACTTGCAAAACCAGCATATCTGACTGGGAGTGACCCAGCCAGCACTTATTTTCTCTGTTTCTCAGTTTGACAGACAGGAGAGCACATTTCGTCTCGTTCTCCCCTTTGAGAAACACTTATTCATGCATGTTCATTTTGATCTTCTGTTCGGTTCCGTGCATGAAGAATAAATCTGGATTGACATTTCTCGCAATTTTCCCGGTGGAAAATAGCTCTTCTGAAAAGAGAAGAATGACACGGCTGTGTGCTGCTGTCTGAAATGAATTTAGCATCTGTCAGGCCATCATCTCACAGTGTACGAAATCATTAGAATTAATTAACTCTCTCAAGTTGAAAGTTAGTATTGTCTTTCTTTCTGTACTATTTAATTCATAATTAATTAATGACAGAGTTACATAGTTCAGAAGAATTGTTCTTTATCTCTTGAAGTCATTGTGCTGTACTATTGTGACACAAAAGTGACAGTTGCATAATTATTAACATTTGCAATCAATTTACATTCTGTATCAACAAAACAATGCAAAAAATGTCCTTCTTACACAGTCATGTATTTCTTTTTTGTTAGTCATACAGTGACATGAAAAAGGATATTTTCCCTTTCTTCCAAAAGCAAGAAAACAGGTGCGTCAACCTACATTTTGGGTTAAAAATATTTGTTTCAGCTCATGCTTCAAGGCCTTCATCAGATATACACAACGCTACACAACACTAGACTCCTCTGAAAGCTCTTTCTACCAAACAAGAATTTATTAAAAGAACTTTTATCCAGGTCATTTCAAAAGAAAGTATCTTAAACACTAATGAGGTGTTATGTGATCGCAACTGGTCTATTATTGAAAAATATTTGACATAAAATTAAAACATTCCTTATCGCTCACATTCAGTAATGTTAACAATGTTTACTTTAAAATATCATTATTTATCTTTGAAATTCTTTACTGGCATGTGCATTCACAATAAAATAAAATGTATAATTCCAGCACCATCCAAGGTCAGATTATTTAATGAAAATACTTAAATAACGTTTGATTTGCTTATAAATGTTTCTATTACAATATAAAGTACTACATCAGAACACTGTAAAAATCCAACTTAACAAAAGTTCATAGAGCAAAAAGCCCTAACAACAGACTTTTTTAAAGTTTTGTGTTGAATGAACCTTATATTTATTGAAAATTTAATTAAGGTATATAATAATAATTGATATGGTATAAAAAGTACATGTACATTAATAATTAGCCATTTTCTGCATGAATAGCATGTTTTACAGTGCAGTACTCTTTTTAAAATGTAAGCAGATTTTGTTAATTAAAGGCAAGCCCCCTAGAGCTGAAAAATTACTCCAATTACTCCAAAAACTCCAAATCAGATAGAAATTGATTCATGTTCCACCGAAACTTCACAGAGAGATTCTAAACGTTGCATGACGAATTTGCATCAACTTTGTAACCTTGAACACATGATGATTAGAGCTCATGCTAATCTATAGTTAATCACCCTCTCATGTCTGATGCCTGCAGCGTTTCTGATGAAAAACAGCCTCGGCTCAGAAATACACTGTGAATGTTTCATTCAGCTCTGATCGTTCTCATAACTCTATCCTAAATGACCCTAAGCAATTACACATGCTGTACCTGACGCCAGTTCACAAATGCAGTTCGCCAAATTATCTTTTTTATTCTCGAATGACGGGGGGGTTCAGTGTCAGGAAGAGAGGCATTTCTCACAGTGACTCATTACAGCTAAACACTCGATACGGCTGTGTTTTTGTAATTTAATTTCATGGTCAGACTGTGGTCCTTTTTCAAATGGCAGAATAAAAGTGTGACCTGAATCATAACACCGGGAACAAATGAAAGGGTCTGCAGGCAATTTCGAGGCTCCCCCGCCCCCAGGCACTGCATTAATACATGTTTGAAATGACTTTTGCAAAGAGAGTCATGCAGGAGCTCCAGCCAAGCTTAGCTTTCTAAAATTAAAAGTGAAAAAAAGAAAAAATAAGAATGCAGTGTTATTGTTTTTACATAAAATGAAGGTGCAGTACCCTTTTTCTTATTGAGTACTTATTGAATATCAAACAACTGCATGGGTCATAAAAAAAACACAGTTTCATGCATGACATTTTGCACAAAGGCACTAGATTCTCTTTTAGATTTGTTTCTTTACTCCACCTGTTTATATATATACCTAAATGATTCACATGTTTTTTTTCCTCAATTTTTTTACTTTTTCACTTAGATGGGTTTAACTGCTTCATTAAAGAAGATAATTTTAGTGTTTTATTTTATTTTTTTTGCTTTTGATTGTCTTTGGAGTGAACAGATTTGATCCACTGGGAGACAAGGAAACCTTTAATAGCCTACAAAACAGTAAGAGACCCTATCAGTTAGATCCTATGCTAACCAAAACCAAAATAAAAAAATTTGGAACATTATAAAGACAGTGGTAAGCACAGTGTAAATAAAGGACTGGTAGGCCAAGGAAGACCTTCTCAGGTATTGTTTTCCATAAATGGCATGATGTTTCATTGAACTATTGAGAAGCACTTTAAGCTGCATTTTTGATGTATGAAAGTTGTTCTTCATCATCTTATCTGTTTTGGATTACAACTCAAATAATACAATACACTGCCTGGCCAAAAAACAATGCAGTTAGTCTTTGTTTGCGGCTTTACACATTTACTGTAGCATCATCTCCACAAGCTTCTGCTATGTCACAGCATTAATTTCTGTCCCTAAAATCATGTACTGATGATGGGAGATTTGGAGCTCTGAACAAAGTCTTCTCCAGCACATCCTAAAGATTCTCAATGGGGTTAAGGTCTGGAATCCATGTGTGAAAATGATGATCTCATCCTCCCTGAATCACTCTTTCACAATTCCAGCCCCATGAATCCTGACATCCAAAAAAAAAAAAAATCCATCATCATCCTCATTCTTTCAGCACATACTGTTGCTGAACCTAGACCTGACCAACTGCAGCAAAACCAGATTATAGCACCGCCCCCCACAGGCTTGTACTGTAGACACTAGACATGATGGATGCTTCACTTCAGCCACCTCTTCTCTCACCCTGATGTTTCCATCACTCTGAAACAGGGTAAATCTGGACTCATCAGACCACATGACCTTCTTCCATTCCTCTAGAGTCTGATCTTTATGCTCCCCAGCAAATTGAATCTAGTTTTTGCCAGTTAGCCTCACTGTAAAGTGGTTTTCTTAGGTCTACACAGCTGTTTAGTCCAAATCCCATGAGTTCCTATTGCACTGTGAGTGGAAATGCTCTTACTTTCACTATTAAACATATCCATGACTTCTAGTGTTGTTTTGTACAATTTGATTTCACCAAAGGTTTAATTGATCGCTGATCACAATAGTTCAAGAATTTTTTCCAACCACATTCTTTTCTTAAAGAACTTATTTCCTTTCCCACGGTCCTTCCACTTTTTTAATAAAACATTGGACAATTATCAAACCGATTTTAGTATTTTCAGTAATCTTTTTATATGTTTTTTCTGCTTGATGCATGCCAATAATTTGACAGAATAACATATTTTCCCCGAAAAAGGATGTGTCTTTCAACATCGATGTTTAACAAATGAGAATCTACTCACTGCATCAGTTAAGGTTAAATAACCTGTTGCCACTTGAAACATAGTTAGCCATGCAGTAATTATCCAATTAGGGGGCCTCTATTACCTTTTTAATTGGTTAAATCCAGCAGGTGACCCTTTTTTGGCCAGTCTGTGTATCTGATCCTGCGGTGGAGGAGGGCACTGATAAACTGTGGACCTCTGTAATGGTACACCTATATAGTGGAGCAATAAGGCAGGTCGAGCTCATAAAGTGGACATCGAGTGGCTTTTAGAGCTAACAGGCTGCTGACAGATGAGGCTGTGTATTATAGTGGTCACCCATACAGGTGAAAGTAAAGTGTAAAAAGAAATTCCTGTGATTTCCAGCTTTCTATTGTTCCCTTTGAGCAAAGAATAATACATATTATTAATACTGACATATGTGATTACATTTTGTAACAGTGAAAATGTTTAGATTGTTGCATCTTTTATTCTATGCTAAGATTAAATTAGATAGAAATACATAAAAGAAGAAACACATAACACCTTGCTTGTTTCATTGCTTGTATACAACAGCTTTGCAAAGTGTTTTATGGGCCAGTTTCCAGGACAGGACAAAAAAGACTAGTCCTAAACACATTTTTCTGTTGCAATGAGGAATCTCTACTCACAACGGTGTGTAGTACAAAAACAAGCTGAAATCCTATTTAGGAAACAACCGTATACCCTTTATCTAAAATCAACACAGGGGGCCCTATTTTAGCAATCTATAGGCAAGCCGTTAACCACACACTGCACAGCTTGATTTATGTCATGCTATTGTGTCTTTGCTATCGTAATAACGGGAAAAGTACACCTTGACCTAGTGTACTAATTCTCTTAATTAATCATAGGTGTGTTTAGGGCACACTGTGAAATAAACCAGGCAGCATGTCACTTGCTGTTTCCTTTAATGGCCAGATGAGCTCTGACTTGGCGCATTGTTATTTCAGGGGTTAAGTGTCTTTGTGCATAACACACAGGGGTGTTCGCATGTTGGGGATGTAACAATGAATTTGTCAGTATTTACTCTAAATGTGGAGCTATGTATTATAGCTTAGTTTTGGGAGTTGATCCACGCCCTCACTCCTCCCACTTCCTTCCCTATTTAAACCGTCACTTTCTGTATACATGCTCGTTGAACAACCTCGCACCTACCTCCTCCCCATCTTCCTCCTTCTTTAATTTTATTCTTTTTCCTCATGTTTCTCTTCGTGTGAGGGGGGGCTTCAGCTTCACACTTTACAGTGAAGTGAGTTCGCTCCCCCTCTTTTCTTTTCTTTATCTCTTCCCAGTCAAGGGCGTGGGTCAATACTAGCAAAAAAACACATTATTACAAATATTGAAGAACACAGACTTCTTTTTATAGTGCCTATTGTACGTTTTATACAGTTTTCTTTGATGTGGAGGTCATTTTCAATTTTTTTGCCATGTCTGAAGTGCTAACTGGTTGTGTAAGTGTTGTGTAAGTGTAATCTTTTTTTTTTTAATAAAAAATAACACAATGCATTTTCTTTTTTTTTTCAAGCTATTTAAAAAAGTGCAATTTACTGTCCATCCTCTTTTGTCTTTAAATAACCTCCCCTTTAAGATCAGTGACATCACAATTTTCACACTTTTCTTTTTACCCACTGAAGACACTTTCGTAATTCCAATATTTTTGTAAAATTAAAATGTATCTTTTAAACAAAACAAGGTTCCCATGAACAGTTTTATACCTTTGCAACACCCTATCATTGTCCTTACTGTCCTGCAGCTTGTCATAACACGGTGGGCATAGGACAGGAATTAAAAAGTATAATCTGATGCAATTAAAATGAGAATATGTGTAATCTGTAATCTAATAAATATGATCAATAGTCAAAAGTCTAGCATCCAGTGCAGTGATGATGCAGTTATGTAAAAAAAAAAAGATAATTAAAAAAAGCCTATCGACCAATCAGATTGCATGGTCAGAACAAGCTGTGTTCTGCTGCCGTATCAACATGTCCATATGCTTGCTGCAGAATATATGTTCTGCCTGTGTACTTGAGTGTAAGTCAATTAACAGAGTCAGTCAGACAAGACATTGACTGCTGGCCAAAACACAAAAGGACGCGGGACACACCTGCCGAATTAGCAGCCGTGGCTCCATGCCAGGGTAACATATGGAGGCCATTTTGAGGTAATGAAGACAATACCGCCGAAGTCTCTGACAAAGCAGGCTTCCCACCCGCTGTTAACTCTTCAGAAGACATAACGACAGTGACAGCAACACCTAATTAAACCTTGTATGAGGTGTGCTTCAAGCTGGTATATCAAAGACAGCTCGATATCTTCACTAAAAGCTGCATGCAATGAGACCTACAGAAGTATTGACTAAGTAGTGCAATCATTTTATCATGATTCAGCACATAGCCTCATGCTATTAGTGCTAACAGGCTGCTGACGGATGAGATTAAGATGGCTATACAGCAATATAGTGGATATTAGATCTGGGCTCTCATTTTGGATGATGCATGTTAAAACAGGGTTCACAAATGGGGAATAAACACCCATATTAAATAGCTAATTTTTGAAAGCACCCTTTCAGGTTTTTAATAGCTGTTGCATTTGAATACATATATTTATCTCATCCTTAACAAAAAAAGCAGACATTTAAAACGTTTGAACACTACTGAAGAAAACAGTTCAAGATTTTTGCAGAGGGGTTGGTCTGGTTTTGGATCAAGGTCAAGGTAAAAACCCATACCATTACTGGTAAGCTAATTGGTTAACCAGCTTTTGCCCAGCATGGTGTATGATGCATTTGTGGCCATGCTGGTCATGCTAGTAGACCAGCTTGGTTATGCTAATCATGCTTCTCAAAAAACTGCTCAAAAAATGCTCTTGGGGTGCTGAGCGCCTCAAAAAAAAAAAAACAGCCCCACGAAAATGTGGTTCCCAGGAGGTCTAAGTGGCTAAAATCAGATTTAGATCCAAATCAGGCACTCAAACTAATATGTACATGAAACAATCACAGGGAAACATCTTTTCAGCAGATAAGAAGGTAAAACTACTGGCGGCACATTTTTTTTTTTTTTTTTAAATCCTTCGCACATTAGCTGTTGGAACATTATCTGATACACATACAGACAGTACTAGTCTAGCACACTGGCTTTAATATAAACACACAGACTGACCAATGGCAGCAGAGCTAGCCCCTCTTACTTCAGTTTAAACAGAGGACAGTGGCTGCAGAATGCAGCATTATTTTACTTAATAAAAAAACAAAATACAATCTCAATGTAAAGAGTGCAGTACCATTTGCGTAATGAGGGGAGAGTGTTATATTTTGATTTAAAAATTAGGTTTAATTCTATACTTTGTAAGAATTGTGCATTTTAGCTTATCAGAGACAAACTTTTAAAAATGACAAAACACAACTTTTGAGCCCCCTTAAAAAAGGACTAGAGACCCCCTTGGTCATGCATGTAATTTTAGTTGACTAGTTTGGTCATAGATCTAATCTGGTCTACCATCTTAACCACTATTAATGACTTGAACTGGCCATACTTTTTAACAGGGAAAAGATTATGCCTGTTTTTTTCTAAAGCTTGTAATAGACATTATTTCATATTTGAGCGTGTATGTAGCAGTTTAAAGACTCCAGGCACACAACTGCCAGTGCTGTTTTCCATTTCTGACAACTGATATACTGTCACTCATACTGACAATGACATATTTGAACGCTCAGAAGGCCTGAGTGACGTTATTTTCAGACAAAATTGCTCGTGACAATTGTAAATCAGAAGAATTTAACATTCCTTAAAGCAATAGTGATTCTGAATTCTGAAAAATAACATAGCTGATTCTCCTTCTCTCCTCCATGACCTGGAAGCTGATTTAGTGATGCCATTTTGACGCCTGTCCAAATACTGAAGGTGACAATAGAAGCCGTTTAAAATCCCTCTGAAGCAGCTTTTTAGTGGCGGAGACACCAGAGCATCCTACCCAAGAAGTCTTTTAGGAGTGATGTCACTGTGGTCACACTCACAGAGCACATGATCACATGTTTTTATATTTATTAATTTTTTTATGAATTATTTTTGGTGGTAGATTGTGTAGAAATAACAGTTTTATAAAATCCCCTTACTGACATGAAAAAATAACATATATAATCATTTCTTATTAACAAGTAAAAAAAAGAGAAAAACAAAAACCTTCCACTTTTATCTTTTATCTCATTAAATATTTTATAATATTTGCCAATAATTCACACGAATTCAGACATTTTGTGTTTTCTCTATAATGAGCAGGAGTTTAAACATCTGTAATTAACCCCATCAAAAAGGAAGGCTGTTTGCAGCAGCTGTGATTGGCTCCAATTAAAGTCTACATCCAATTAAAAGGGATGCTGTCCCATTTCCGTTGTCCCATTTCCTCAATTACTGCTTCTTCTCTCCTTTCCCCCTTTTCCTCTGCTCTCCTCCATTCCTTCACTTTCTTCCGGGGTAGGAGAGGAGCAGTAGGAAGGGAGGAGGAGGAGAAAAGAAGCAAAGGTTTCTGGACTCTGTGTAATGATTTGGGAAAGCACTTAGCATCATGCTAACTGATTATCTGCAAGCTACATTAGCCTGGTAGCTCCAGTACAAAACAAGAGAAGTAAACATCAAGCAGTAAACATGGCTTGGCTGATTGATTACATTTAGAAAAAGGTGAAAGAGACACACATCTAGGTTTTTGCCAAACTATCACTTTAATCTCAGGTCTGACCTGAAACTCTTCGAGAAACGTAGCCACGCTTTGACTTTAGTTCGTCCTGACTTTTTATGTCGAGCCATAACTTGCTGTGTGTGTACTTTAGGCCAAACTTTCTTTGGCTGAGCCTCAGAGTCACATCGCACTCATAGATTCTGCGCATCAACACCTCAACAGACCCCCTGTGGAGGATCAAAGAAATCTAGTTGACACATTTCACTACTTTAATATCATTGATATGTAAAGCGCTGCAGCAACGGGCTCCTGCAGGCGAGGACTGCCCGCCAAGATGGGAGACAGAGTGGATTAACACTTATCCATCACTGTCAAAGTTCATCCCGCTTTAAATTCCAGGACTGCAAGGCAACGAGGGAAGTATTGCGAATGGAATCCAAGAGTGGATCTCATGCTTCTTCCTCTGAATAACTATTTAAATAGCTTTTATTAATAATGAGTCGTGACAGAGCGCATTACTCTTCCATTTGGAAATGGGTTCTTACCAGAATTAATTAATAACAGTCACATTAGGCTGATATACATATGCAAGCAGTGTTGTTAGCATGCAAATGAGCTGCAACGATCGGCTAATCAGTCGATTAATCTGCGTCAGACGAATTAAGTCATTATTTAAGGCTCTATTTAACAATATGGATTTGAAACTCTCAATACTACAGTAACTTAGTGAAAGTATCATTCCTGGGAGGCTTTGGGGTTTTCTTTTTGCGTCTATTTAGCGTATTAGCATATGACATTAAGCACCTTTTTTGCAGATCCCACATAGAATCCATTTAACATTTAGCGCAGCTATTTGTCACTTTAAGTGTGTCGTTTTTCTATTAGGATGTTGAAGCAATATATTAATAGCGAATTAGCATTTTTTTGTACTGTATTAGCAGCCTTGCTGGAGCTGAAATTTTCTCCATAATTAACCATTTGTTTGGATCCAAGAATGGCTTAATTGACTACATTAGTGATGTAAAAGGGAACCTTTCATTTGTAAATTAGATTTTGTGCCCGAGGCAGAAAATGCTTGAGCAATTGCACATCATTGCTGTACTCAAGCAGACATTATCTGGAATAACCTGTGCTTTTTTAAATTGTCGCTTACTTTTTGCTCCTTTCATTTTCATTTAGACCTTCAAAGTACTGGTTACACAACAAGACCTGGAGATTTCTCAGTAGTCCAAATCAGTGTTTGTATTCTTCTGTTTTTGAAATTGAACATACCCAACAAAATAAACCCAAGCCAGTACTATGCTAATTTGTCTTTGATTAAGAACAGGAGCTACTCCATGAAGAAAGAAACCTTTTCATTTACTGTTAAACATACGGTACCAGTCAAACGTTTGTACACACCTTCTTGTTCATTTTTTTTATTATTATTTCTTAATTTGATTTGTTTCATACATTGTTAATTAACATTAAGGACATGAAAATAATGACTACATAAGAAATTATGTAGTAAACAGTACAATAGTGTTTGTCCTCCACAAACTCCTGAATTAAGATGGTGATTTGAGGTGATTCGGGACAAACTGGAGCTTCACTGCATGAAGAAAAAGCAGCAACTATTGTTCAGCACCTCCAGAAACTCCTTTAAGACGCTGAGAAAAGATCTGTCCTTAAAGCTAAATGTGCTACTTTAATTTAAAGTATAAAACATATTCTGGTTTGTTTAACAATTTCACATGTGTTTCTGTATAGCTTTAATGTCTTCAATATTAAATTTACAATGTAAAGGAAAAAAAAACATTAAATGAGAAAAGGTTTGTCCAAACTTTTGACTGGTATTGTTTTTCTTCTACTTTTACCTTAGTAAAGGCTTTGCAACACAAAACATCTTATATTTTCACCATACGCTTGTATTTTACAATACATTAGTCTGAATAAAAATGATTGTGCTATTTTAAAAATTGTGGTATGCATTATGTATGGATGTTTCAGAGTAGATTCATTCAAACATTCACTGAAATATATAACACTATCATAACATTTCCTTAACATTAACTTAACATTTCCAATTTTCATTCATGTTAATGAAATATTTTCAATAAAAGCATGAATATTAAAAATGTTATCTTCAGAAAATTGATCACGGGGTAGTTTGTCTGTTCAGTGTAAAACTAAATGAGAACTTGTTTGCAGTCATTAGTGCAGTGAGGATAGAATAGAGATTGAAAGCACCACGTGAAAGGCGGCGTCCCTGCTGGCGAACACCTGCATCTCACACAATCCCTCACTGACTCCAAAAAAAGCTTGTGGAGACCTCGCCATAATTCAGATTCCAGCAGAACGACAGAACACAGCAGGAGCACTTCCTCTTTTAAAGCCGAGCTTCGCCGCAGGCTGGATGTGGGGTTTGTATTCAACCTCTCTCAGGGACTTTATGTCACATATTAGCCTGTCTGTCCTGTGTTTTTCCCTCTTTTGGTTTTCTGTGCTCCTGCCCTGTTTTCCTGTCTTGTGTTTCCAGCCATGTGCTTTTTTGAGCACATGGCATTGTTTTGTTATTGTTCTGTCTCCACCCTAGCCCCGCCCTAGCCCAGCCCTAGCCATTAGTGTTGTCACCTTGTGTCTTGTTTGTAACCCCGCCCCCTCATTACCTGTCTTCACCCTCCTTGTGTATAAATAGCCTCTTGTATGAGTGTTGCCTTGTGGAGTCTTTTGTGTCTTTGTTGTCTGTATATCCAAGTTTTGTATTTTGTGAATTTATGTTCCCTGAATCCAGGTCTGTTGTTTTGTTAATTCAGTAAGTGTACCTATTTTATTTTGTGTCCCTAGTGTTCTAGTTATTCAGTGTTTTGTTTGTTTAGTCATACTTAGTTTTGTTCTGTTCAATATTCTACTTCTAAGGGTTTATTTCTTTATTTATGCGATACCCGTGTTTGTTTTCTGTTTGTTTTCATTTATCTTGTTTATTAAAAATACTTGTAATATATCTGCACTTACGTCCACCCTCTCATTCGTAACACTTTACTTGTCCAAAGGAGAGAAAAAGCGGGGCGAAAAGAGCACACTGCCAAAGAACTCCACGCCTAAGCAGTGCCCTTGACTTGAGATGAAAAGGCTCTTTTGTTTTTTCTCTGAATGGCCTGACAAAAAAAAGTGAATAGGTGAGTAAGTAAATAAATAAATAAACAAACAGAAATATCAATTATTCTGCCATTGACAGCCGGTGCCTCCTCCTGTCCTCTCAAGTTTCTCAAGCGAGAAACATGAATGACAGCGTATTTAAATTTCAGCTGCAAAAGGAAGAAAAAAATAAAATGTCCAAAGTTCACAGCATATTGTTTTCTTCCTGCCTATCGATTTCTGAGCTATATCACGCCATCAAAAAGGAATGATATGAAATGTGAGATCTGCTGGGAGGGCTTGTGCTGAAAAAGAGCAGAACAGAGATGAAATATACGGGAAAATGTCTCAGTCTCAGTCAAAAGACGGTTAAACACAGTGCTTTGAGTCTGAGTGGGAATGGATTAGGCAGGTAAATTACATCATTAGCTTAAAGGCTATGTGTTCTGATTGCTAAGGGCTCTTATTGATCCACTCATGAGGTAATCTTCAGTAGTTTATGTTTCATTCTTTCTTTCTTGCTTTTTTTCACCATGTTCTGACAGGACTGGTGAGCACAGAAATGAGATTTCAGCCGCCCATCTGCTTCTCTATCCACTGTTAAAAAGCCTCAGAGTCAGACATGACAGAAAACGTCTCCTACTCTGCTGTATAGCTGACAGCACACACTGTAATAGCTCAAATAAGCCGTTTTAGCACAGCTCACTCCTTTTAACCCCTGCAGGCAGAGGAAAAATAATTAAATCCTGCTTGTTTATTTTTCACGATTTTCCCTCTTATTTAGTCGTGACCAATTGCCACCCACTAGCGAGGTCTGCCCCTGTCAAACGCTGCCAAACTTGGCGGCTGAAGGACAGCTTGTGGTTTCTAAAGCCAGGATTTGCACTACATGATTTTTTTACCCTGATTTTAGCTCTGGTTTTCTGTTTGGCTGATTCTGTGCTATTCATTCCTAGTCTGCAGAATTTCTAGCAGTGGGGAATTTTGAGAAACAATTGAATAGTGTGGGCATTTATTGATGTGGCCTGTTAGCATGCTTCTATAATGTAGCTAGCTAATCATTGAGCAACAAACCCACCAGAAACACCAAGAATGTCCCCTAATCTCTTCCATGTTTATATTTGCTTTATTTGCAAAGATGCACCGTATAAAACAGGAAAATAAGAAACAGCATTAATAAGTCTTTCGTGGATGTTCAGAAACACACTGTTGAGAATAGCTACAAAACTATATTTAGGTTTAGAGAGAAGAATAGACCTACAATTGGTCTGAATAATGTATTTAAAACAATTGTTAAACTTTTTAAACATTTAAAGTTAAGTTATTGTTGAGATTTTTAAACATGAACATAAACATGTACAAGGAAACTTCAGACTTAAATCAGATTTAAATAGTCGGTTCCAAAAGTCTTATAAAATGTTTGGCTGCTCCTGTTAAACTAACACAAGCTTACAGTCTGTTCAAAAAGTCTGTTAGTTATCTAACTGTAAGCTTGTGTTTCATTTATAAAATGTTTATGACACTTTTTTACATAGTTGATGCATTGCTTTAAAAATGTTAGTTTATTAAACATCAGCATAACGTGTGGTATACTATATTTAGTTTATTATTTCTTGCTTTATTGTATTTTTCTATTTTTCTCTTTATGCAGCATACTTGGCAAGAAGCAAGGAAAGAATTTCATTGTACAAGAAAAACTGTTTTCTTACTGTGCAGATGACAAACTGAATCTTTGAATCTTGAATACCCACTAGCAAAAAAAAAAGAAAAAAAGAACAGCGGTCATGCTTAAACAAACCTGCAGATATTGGTTTAGCAGAAGCAAAGTCCAGATTCAGCCCTCCTGGTGGAACTGCATATAATGAAGGACATTTTTCATTTTCTTATACATTCATACCTTCTGCAGGTCAGGCTTTTTCCAGCTTTTTTCTTTATATGAAAATGCAGTTGGCCTGCTCCTTAACATATACAGTAAGTGGTGTGGATAATTTAAAACTAATTGATTGATTAAATAAGGCAGAGTAATTTAATTGGAGGGAAGGCACATGTGGACACCAGATATGCTTGTGTTGCCTTTGCCAGAAACTGTTACTGATGCTAGCCTCAGCAAAAAAAAAAAAAAAGTTTTCAGAGGTACCAGGAATGTTTGGGGCTTTTGCTCACTTTGTAACTTAATTATAGTCCTACGTGGATAGACTGCTTAAATGCATTTTCTCTAAAAAAGAACAGAATGCAGAAGAGTGCAGAAGTTCAAACCCAAGGTGCATTAATTATTACCAAGAAATGTAAAAAAAGAGCTAATTTCCATGTGCTACTTTAATGCATATATAACAGTATTTTTACATTTGCATTTAGAAAAAAAGTAAAGAAATAAGTTTCCAAACTCCAAACTGTAGACTAAACAGTTACAGTTAACAGTGGCTCAAAAGACTTGTGGCTGATCACCTACCCCTTGTTTTCAAATGTAAACCTTTCTCTTAGAACAGAATTACAACAGGAAAGGGTGAAATCCTCCCCCTAAAAACAGGGACAACCCTTTAAAAACTTGTAGGCAACCCTGCCAGGCTGATGTGATAGCAGTGGCGTGCTAAAGTTCCTTAACTAGCTGCTAGACTCATTTTAAGGCACTGCATGTCTTTAAAAAGAAGGCAGGTAGTAAAAGAATGTATTATTATTGTCCAATCCTGATTACTATAATTTAAACTTAAACCCTATTATTCAAGACTTCTGTGATGGTAAACTGAAATTAACCTTTATTAGCTGTTATTTTATTTTTATATGATACAGTCTCTGCTGTCTGTTGCACAATTTAACAAATTTAGCTAGCTAGCTTCTACTAGCAATTTGTTGTATTTAGTCATTTAGTAATGAAGAAAATGGCCATAACATGTTGAAACTACACATTAAGTCATGGATTATAGTGGCTATCATAATTGTTCAAGAAGGAATATACCTGTGGGTTTCTTTGGTTGCTTGTGCCGCCATCTTGCCAGTGATTTCTTATAGCTTTCTGTTTGGATTGTGTCTTTATTAAATCTCAGTTTGAAGGGCAATATACCCCTAATATTTCCGCCTCCCCCTCAAGCCTAACTCTGACCCCTAGGCATAAAGCGTATGAGTGTGCAAGGAGACTAGTAATGCCGCATTGATGGCAGATCAGTGAATTACTGAAATAAATAAACTTTTCAATGATATTCTAATTTTTTGAGATGCACTAGTGGTGTGGATAGCAGCATCTATACCTCGAAGAGCTGTGCAAAAAGATATGCTCCTTGTGAGCAGAGGTAAACAGAAAAGTCTGACAGAAAGTCATTTTGAACAAGGCTAAATGTCTTTGTTGCTGAATGCCCCAATGAAACTGTCGGGGTGTGTGTGTTGTGTCTAGTCTTCATTATTTGTGTTAAATGTTTGCAAATGTCAGCTCAGTGCGCTGATTAGACGTCTGGAGACCTTGGCTGTCAGACAAACTCCAGCAAGTAAGCATTTGAATATTAAACGGGTCAGTCCTGGCAGACCTTTGAGCAAGGTTCGATACATTTGCAGCTTGACTGATTAAACTTAGAGATACAGCAGCATGAATTAATGTGATCCATGCAAATGAGTAGAGTTTAAAGCTTTCTAAGAAGGACGAACGTTTCTGTTTATGGTACCCTTTGAGGCTTTAATGGATACGGTAACTTTGAAACTTAATATATGAAATAGAATCTGAGATTGTAAGATTTATTATGTAAGAAAAGTCCAGAGTCTATACATTCCTTTTCATTCTCTGTACAGCAGATCTTTCACTTTGTAAAAATAAAAGTAGCTTTTTATGGATCTGGGAGTAATGATGCATTTATATTTTAGCTTGATATCTGTCTGTGAATTTAGAAGGAAAGGCTTGCATGGTCTAGTTTGCTAAGAAGGCAAAATAAAACTATTCTTTGAGTGCAAAAGACTTTTAGAGACAAAATGTAGATACTGGAGTGATGGTGCAACAGCAACAGAACATCTAAACAAGGCTTTTTTTAGAAACAAGAAAAAAAGTATGGTTTAAAAAAAGAAAAATGGGTGGTGCAGAATTCCTTGAACTAAGATAACATTCCCATGTGGGGCCTGAATGAACAGCAGAACTTGGAAACAGAAAGTTTTAATGGGTTTTAAGTGGGATCAATAAAGCATCCATCCATCCATCCATCCATCCATTCATCCATCCATCCATCCATGTGATGGGTCCCATTAGGGTCAGTGATTGGAACAGGATGGACTAAACATGGGCACCATTTGAGTTGTACTTCTGCATACAGGGCCTAGATGAGACCATGTGAGATTATTATCTACTGTAATAATGGGTTCCAGTAACAAAGCATATATAAACCCACATTTAGAGACCATGTTCCAACCCTTGTGAGCCCCAAATTAGTTTGTTGGCTGGGAAATGGATTACTTTCCAACAAGTAAATACAGGGATGTGAATCGATTATGTTTTTAACTTGTGTTTCATAAGGAACTTTTTATTCATAGATTAAAGTATGGACTTAATTACGAGCACTAACTGTAAAAATAAAAGATAAAAGTGATAAGGGTATTTCTTTAGCTTCATATTCATAAAACCTTATGAGTTCAGAAATCAATATTTAGTGGAATAACCCTGTTTTTAATCACAGTTTAATCTTGGCAAGTTCTCCTGCACCAGTCTTACACACTGCTTTTGGAAAACTTTATGCCACTCCTGGTGCAAAAATTAAGCAGTTCAGCTTGGTTTGTTGGCTTGTGATCATCCATCTTTCTTTTGATTATATTCCAGAGGTTTATAAGAAAATCATCATTTTAAGTGGTCTCTAATTTTTTACAATATATATATATATATGTTTGTTAAGGAGTCTGATGGCTTGGGGGATGAAGCTGTTGCAGAGTCAAGCAATGATGGCTTGGATGCTGCAGTATCTTCTTCCAGACAGCATTAGTGAGACTCTGTGAGAGGGATGCGTGGAATCTTTCACAATGTTTGTGGTTTTGTGCATCATGTGGCGTAAAGGTCTATGATGCAGTGAACAGAGAATCCAATGATCTTGTGATCTAGGGTCTTGTGAACAGAGATGTTGCAATTCCCACACCAGATCTTCTGTAGATGGACTGTAGAGAGCATCCACATGATGGAAGGTGGGGGGATTCGCTTTCCAAAGTCTCCACAGGAAGTAAAGGTTCAGGAGAGACATGGTGAGACAGAGAGAGAAAGAGAGATGCAGCAAGCAAGAAAGTTTCCAGTTTAACTTTTTGACACATTTTGCAG
The DNA here is from genome assembly GCF_023375975.1 of Astyanax mexicanus. Taxonomy (NCBI): domain Eukaryota; kingdom Metazoa; phylum Chordata; class Actinopteri; order Characiformes; family Acestrorhamphidae; genus Astyanax; species Astyanax mexicanus. Next base: position 84,936,616 of record NC_064408.1, on the reverse strand, counting down.
CATTTTAGTGTTTAACTGCCAGAAAATATGCAGGAAGCATGATAATCTTTTAGAGTGTGTTTTTTTTTCTACCCATCCACCTGTATAGCAGCCTATAATTAATGTATTGTCATGCATCAGTGGAGAGAGCACACACCTAACTTTAAATATAACGGCAGACTGTAACTGTGTGGGCTCACATGTCGCATAAATTCAATACATTTAAGAGATGTTTTCTCATTTGTTGGTAAGATAGCTAATATTGCTTAGTATATGTAGATATCAATTTATTTTCATTGAAAAACATTTAACTGTAACCTTTTTATACAGAACCTTTTTAATACTATGAGCAGTAGGGTGGAGTGTGCTCTTGATTGTAATGCTCTTGTAAATCCCTGATTAAGCCTTTACAAGCTAGTTTTGGCAGACTGGCTGCTTATTCCTACATTGTTATGCAATGACAGAGATAAATAAAGCATTTCATATAGCACCTTTATTGGTGTTAAGTATACATTCTGTTTGACAATTTACATTTCATGTGTCAATTTTAAAAAAGCTATAAGTAATTGACTGGTAATGGCAACATGTCCACAGACTGATGTGAATTATTGTGTGATGTGCATCATGTGCAAATCTTACACAGCACAAGTCAGGACAATGCAGGATTGTGTAGTTTGCCCATGTTTAAAATGCCTGTTAGAAATTATAGTTTTCCTTGATTTGACCAAATTGAAAACATCTGGAATATAATTAAGAGGAAGATGGATGATCACAAGCCACCAAACCAAGCTGAAATTCTTGAATATTTGCACCAGGCTTGGCATAACGTTATCCAAAAGCAGTGTGTAAGACTGGTGGAGGAGAAAATGCCAAGAATGAAAAGCATGAAAACTGTGATTAAAAACCAGGGTTATTCCACCAAATATCGATCACTGAACTCTTAAAACATTATGAATACTAAACTTAATGTTTTGAGTTATGAGATTTAATCCATGTTTTAAAATAAATTAAAAGTAATCTAACTTTTCAACTCACAGTTACAATGCTGTGTTTACAAATAGTAAATAATGGGAGGAAGTTGGGGACAAACTTTAAATGAAATGATTACTTTGCATAAAGAAAAAACTATGAAAGCGCATGCTGATTAACACAGGCTAAAATACAGACTGAATGACACTATACATCACTGTATTACACACAAACCATGGAAAAAATGCTCTTGAAAATGCTTAATTTCCCCCAGTTACTGCTTAGAAATGTACAACAATCTGGAGCAAGTCAATTAGCAGTTATTGGCTCTGTAATGTAGTTTACAGCTATTGGCTTGATGAGGTTGCTGTGCAAAAGACTATGATGTGTAATACCAAATGAAAGTGCTTTGGGTGAGGCTTAATTTGCCCAATTCATTTCTTAATTGCAAATGATTGGTTACGAATATAAGGCTTATGGACACCCTTAAAAAAGGGGTCTATTTAAGAAGCACAGAATGCGTTCATTTTTCTTTGTCTGGTTAAACTCTTATTATTTTTTGTTTTTTTCGAAAATATATATGTTTATGTATATGTGTTTGTATATGATTCTTCAAAAGATGGTTCTATACACCACCAAAAGGGTTCCACTACTATAATAAGTCAAAGTGTATATATGTTTAGTACAGTATAGACCCTTTTTGTTAGAGGGCAGGACTTTACATGGCCATTATTAAATCCCTCAGCACTGAAGTGTTTCCTGAAAAACAAATGAAATGACTGTGTCCAGTTTATCTGACACAATAACCCTGATGCAGTGTGTTCCTTTGGCCATTAGCAGTCTTAATCAGCTTTGTGCTGACATGCCTCTTCCTCCTCTCTCTCTCTTTCTTCTAGGCTGCTTCAGGCGAGAGCGATGAGGATGCGACTGGAGTCCAGTAAGAGAGCCTCCTGCTGTGGATGCCATGGATGAACTCTGGCCCTTGGAGCTGCTGTAACAGTGTCTGGGTGATGAATGGCTGGTCTTCTAAAAGTCAATTGTCCAGTGCTGCCCAGTCTCGCTCACACAAGTCTCTGGACCTAATATACATTGACCTTCAAAGACTGCCTGGCCATTTTGCTGGACCTCCAGCCTGAACAGTCTATATATTTCTCTGTATTTCTGGAGACTGTCTGATAACTCATCCGACTGACTCAGCGGACGTCTTTTTTACTCGCATCCTCTCAGCTTCCTTCTCATTTTACACAGCCAGACACTTATAAACCCAAAACCCACACACTCACGCACTCAATCTGGTGTATACCCACTAAGGATTTCCCTCACTCTCCTTGTACAGGCCGGATGCAGGAAAATCATGGCATTTTGTCCATAAATGCTGAGGCGTGGCTGGCCTGCAGTCTCAGTAGTCTAGCGGGATCAATGGAACCTCAGTGAGTAATGAGCAGATAGCTTCTTCCATTCAGTGAGCCAGAGAGGAATCACCTGCCAAAACCCAGCTTGGCTTTCCTCTCTCACACACTCGCATTTCCATTGCAAAGCAGTTCAGCTCCAACCTCTGCCTGAACTCAGATTCATTTTATACTGCTTCAAACTGGAACTGCATCTCTTTGAGAAATAAAGACTCCACTGTAACAGAAAAACGCTGAATGTCCTGCTTTTTTGTAATCTAGGCCTGACTTTTCCATAACCGAATTATTGTAACTACAGAAAAAAAAAACCTATTTGCCTCTGTCCTTTGCTTGGCAAGAAAGACAAATGACTCTCATAGTCATGCTCACTCTCAAGGATTAGATATATAAAAAGGAGTCTCTCAATTTACCGGAACGTATTTCAGCCTTGTAGAAATGGGAATCAGCTTTTACACAAAAAGAGAGAGCCCACAGCCAAGCAAAATAGAGTGAAAAGAATTGGGCTAAGTAATTGGAAGCGGACTCCCTAGAGCCAGTGCACAAGAGGGACGACATAGCAGTGAGATAGCACCAGTGGTGGTGGCCCTAGCCATGGTGTTGCCACCACCGGACAAACGACATGTCTGTCTCACCACTATAGTCATCATGACCAGCATGGCCTTCATGGATGCCTACCTGGTGGAACAGAACCAGGGGCCAAGGAAGATTGGCGTCTGCATCATTGTCCTTGTTGGGGACGTGTGTTTCCTCATAGTCCTCCGCTATGTAGCGGTCTGGGTGGGCGCTGAAGTTCGGACAGCCCGCCGCGGCTACGCCATGATCCTCTGGTTCCTCTACATCTTCGTCTTGGAGATCAAGCTCTACTTCGTTTTCCAAAACTGCAAGGCGGACCGCAAGAGTCTTGAGACGGTGGCACGAAAGGCTTTGACTTTGCTTTTATCAGTTTGCGTCCCAGGCCTGTACCTAGTCCTGGTAGCTTTGGACAGCATGGAATACGTTCGGACGTTTAGGAAGAAAGAGGACATGAGGGGACGACTCTTCTGGGTAGCCCTGGACTTGCTGGACCTTCTAGACATCCAGGCAAACCTGTGGGAACCCCAGCGAACAGGGCTGCCCATTTGGGCAGAGGGGCTAATGTTCTTCTACTGCTACATCCTTCTGCTCATCCTTCCTTGTGTATCACTGAGTGAGATCAGTGTTCAGGGGGAACACGTCTCCCCCCAAAAGATGATGCTGTACCCCATGCTGAGCCTGGTCACAATCAACGTGGTCACCATCCTCATACGCGGCGTCAACATGGTGCTTTTTCAGGACAGCCGTGTCTCCACCATCTTTGTTGGCAAAAACGTGGTGGCAATAGCCACCAAGGCCTGTACCTTCCTGGAATATCGGAAACAGTGTCGCGAATTTCCAGCAGCACGAGAGAACGCAACCGGCATTCCCTTGGAGATCCAGCAGAACTCGGTGGGACATGGACAAGCCCTACCAAACGCCACAAGCCTTCCACATGAACCTACACCAGTTCAAGAGATTATTGATACATGACCAAGTCACGGTTCGTGATCGATTCATCCTAGAAGGTTTCATCTTGGAATGCATGAAAGACTTGGAGTGAACTGCTAGTCGTGGGTTTTTGAATGACTGGGTACTGTGGACACATAGTGTTGCTTGTATCATTTTTGAGCTTTTACTCTTTCTAGTTTTGGATCAAGATATAATAAAATGAGGACAACTTTGAAACTCGTTTACATGAGCACCTCTGACGAACAGATGTTTGGGGGGGAGGTGCAAGAAAGAGATTTTTACTGACTGATTTGCCGTATTTTGCCAGCGTGAATAGATTCCTCTCAGTGACGGCTGAGTGGCTGCAGCTCAACATGTTCCCCCCCGAGAACACTGAGGAATGTGGGATTTTTATAATGCTGCCTTTTCGTTTGCTGCATACCTGACCAGTATACCAGTATATATTAGCATTTCTCTAAATCAGCTCCTGGGAGACAGATGGACTTTGTGAAAAGGTCTAGGGTGGGAGAAGTGAGGCAGATAAAGTACTTTTTGCTTTATTTCTGAGAGAATGCAAGTATCCCAAATGTCCATTTGTGTTAAAATAATATTTATGGTCAAATGTTGGACAAAACTCAACAAAATAGCTATGGACCGTTACTGGCAGTGTTCAGGTACTGCAGCGTGTGTGTATTTACTTACATACACTTGTACATATAGGAACGTGTGTAGGCCAGTGTGTGGATTTTTAATTACAGAATTGATAACAGGATCTTACATTAAAGAGTGATATACAAACAGAAAAACATAGAGAGAGAGAAAAATATATAAATAAGTTGGACAGTTATTATGAACTATTATAATATATCTTGCTGTACATTCCCTCACACAAAAAGCCTTGGAGTCGGTGAATGCACTTGCAGACCTTATTTGGTTAAACAACATAAGAGAAAAAAATATTATTATTATTATTATTATTATTATTATTATTATTATTATGTGCCAGTGTGTGCTTTTTACTTTTTATGTTGGAGGGTGTTTAATAAAAAAGAGCATTGGATCATTGTGTTTGAATTATTCATGGCATTGGGAAGATAAGCAGTTCACTCTGCAGTTGCAGGTACTGAGTAATAATGGTTGGTAATTACGCTGTATGAGGAAATCCATTGCAGGATACTGTGACAGCAACTGTCATCCTGTTCCCTATTCAAATCGCTCTTGTCAGAGTGGGCTAAATGTGATAAATGTCACCAATGGTTGATTAAATTGTGGCCAGGAAAAAAAGTATTGAAGAAAAGACAGAAAAAGAGAAATGAGAGAAAGAAAATGGCAAACTTTGTAACAATAAATTACCTGTAGCCACATCACGAGCTAACCTTTCCCAGCTTTCTGAGGCACCCATTCATAAATCATCAGGAAATGAATTGTGCCTCCCTCCACAGGGTCAGCGGCAGCAACAGCGGCAGGAATATTTTATAGCGGGGGCTATAGGGAAGCAGAGGCTAATGCACAGACCACACTCCTGTGAACTGGATTTAGAATGAAATGGGCAACCCGTTGAACCTATGGGGAAAGATAACCCATTATTGATGATGTACAAACTGACGACTTTCAACAACAGCACACTTTTCCACAGAACAAACGACCATAAAGGCTTACCATACATCACACAGCCAGGCAATGAAAGAACATTCTTAATGCTCCAGACATGTAGGCACACAAACAGCCTGCTAGTTTAAAGGTTCTGTTTTCATTTATTATTTATCACCTACATTCACTTAGATTTTTTATTTTCTGTTGTCACTCTGATAATTTTTTTATATACTTTGTCACTTTAAGGATTTTGATTTTACATATTTAACTTTGAGGATATACGGTCATAAAAAAGAACCCTATCTAGTTAGGCTAATGGTAGTTCATAAGCATATGGGCTGCAAAGAAATCCTCTGTGAGCTTGACAGGCTTAGTTAGCTCAATATGCTAGCCAGTTGGCTTTGCTGTAATTGGCTTTTGTCAGTGATAATATACAATAAACAGTTTAATTGTGATGGTAAATCTGTTTTGAATTGCTTTTGAGACACAGAAGTAGTAAGGGTCACATTTACATTTGATATATTGATATCAGTAACATATGCAGTCATGAAGTTCTGGAAATTCTAGCCAGTAACGTTTAATACAAAAACCTACAAAAAACCTTGATTAAAAAACATCAAGGCTGACAACTATCAACCATTGGCCATGCAATTCTTGGCCAATGTAATTAGGTCTAATTTCACAGTCTCAGGTCACATTTCTCATTACTGACATACTTTGAATGACCCCTTAAAATAAGTAATGAATTTTAATATTGATGCAGTTCCTTACAGTTGCTGCTCCAGCTTTAACCGATTTAAAAATATCTGGATGACCTTCTAAAAAGTGAAGGAAAGTGGGCTGAGTAGCTAATCATTCATCTAACGTTGATGCCGGTATCCATGTATATATAGCATATTCCATCAATCGCAACAGTATAATAATGTCTGCAAAACAATAAATCACCCCTGTTTATGCAAACCTTTACTAAACACACTAAACAGAGCAGAACTATCAATCATTAAAACAATGAAGGTAAGTAAGAGAAGTCATATTCATGACGGCTTTAATAAGCACATAATAGTCTTTTCCATTCTCTCAGTTCAGTTGCTAAATCTGAAACCTGTGCTTATTAAAGTCCACTGTAAAGAGTACGACAGCACTGCTGGATGTTGATTCTTGTCATAGACTCTTTATCTTATCTTTATTTCCTGTAACTGGACTGAATTCTGTTCTTACTGAAGCAATTTGACCAGATATGCTGGATTACAGTCACAGCTCCGCAGAAGATTTAATGATGGCACATTGATTATGCATTGAATAAAGTAGATTAAGTAGATTGTTTTAATTATTCAACTAAGCAAATAATTTACATAATATACACTGACATGCCAAAGATATGGGACAGGAACTGGTATTGTTTTGCCATTAAACAGATTGTATGAATAATTCTAGCCAACTAGTAACTTCAGAAATATAATATTACATCCATCCTGTTCTCTCTGTTTTTATAATAAATACAATAAAATACATTGTCATAAATACAATGTTTTATGCTAAAAAATGTATTTGAGCTTTGCAAAAGCATAATATAATAATTCTAAATATAAATACTGTATTGTCTCCATATAGTAATACTTAGAAATACTGACTGAAACAATCCTGCCACCTCTTTCTAGACCCAAAACATCCAATTTCAACAGCATTAATTCAGTGCCTCAGTGAAGCGAGATCTAGTAGTGTGTTGACGAACTCCCCTCCACAATCAGCAGGCCATGCCAAATAGTCATTTCGTCCACTGTTTTCCTGTTCTACTTCAATATCCTCTGCCCTACAAAACAGTAAATTCACTTACTGTCACGCCGCCAGAACCCAGGCTAGAGCTCATCCATTTAAATGAAAATAACTTCCTTCTCAGTATTCCAGCAGCGCCCACCGAGGGGGGATTATACCATTGATAAATGAGTAACAGGGGATTAAAGCAATTTTGGAGGTATCAGGAATCACACCATCTGCAGCATTTCACTGTCTGTTAACAGCCTTGAAATGCTGAACAGTTTTAAAATTAACTTTTCACAGAGCAAAACGCAAAAAAAACTAAATTTATATACATGGGCTCCTTCTAAAAATAGAAGTTATTAATGCCCACAGGTCAGTGTTTTGCTTATGTTTTCTGTAGTGCACAATGTTATCAGGAATGGCGGTTCAGGGGAACTGTGGAGGTCAAGATGAGATCTGAAATATCAATTAGACTCTGTAAGTTCTGGTAAGACGGACAAAGCAAAATTCCCCAAAGAATGGCAAGTATTTGGATGAATGTTTAGCTGCACTGTTTCACTGTGGGGCGACGATTGCAGAGACATAAATTTTAAAAGTAAACTACAGAATATCTACAAGCAGTGTATGCAAACCTTTATTAAAGACACACCAAACAGAGCAGAACTGCCATTCATTAAAATAATGAAAAGGTATTTAAGAGAAGTCATATTCATGACTGCTTTTATAAACAAAATAATAGAGTTTCCCATTCTCTCAGTTCAGTTGTTAAATCTGAAATCTGTGCTTATCAAAGTCCACTGTGAAGAGTATGACAGAATTGCTAGATGCTGATTCTAGTCACAGACTCCTTTTCTTTTATTTTCTGTAACTGGACTGAATTCTGTCCTCACTATAGCAATTTGACCAGATATACACCAGATATGCACTTTTTCACTGTAGATCAAAGATATAACTTCATGATATACACCACAAAATGTGTACAAGCCAGACAAGTTGGGAACTCAGGTGCAGGGTTGGACTGTTGGGGTCAAAATAGAACACTATCTAGTATATGCTACAATCAGAAAAGGTATATCTGAATAAAAAAAGTAACTGCATGTCATGAAAAGAAGTCTTTACCAGCTGTGAAGCATGCGGGCAGATCTGTCAAGCATTTGGGGTTATGATGCTGCCAGTGGTTTTCTACAAAAGGATAATAATCTACAGGCTATATTTCCATCCCAAATCTAACACACCCATTCAAGCTCTCCTGGAGGCAGTAATTATATGGATCAGGTGCGATTGATTAGCATTTGGAGCTAATATCTGCTGGAAGGTAGCTCTCCAAAGCAGGGTTGTAGACCTTTCTCAGGAGTCAAAACTAATGTTGCACGATATACCGATACTAAAAATGTATTTCAATACTTCGTCTTTAAAAACGGTACAATACCCCATTTATTTAGTACCGATGCTAAATGATGAGCATGTTTTAAAATAAGAGCGGTATTTACAAAGAGTGCCACAAGGGGGCAGTGTGCGCACGCAGCACTCCAGCACTTGTCTCCTCTCTTAGTCAGAAGAGAACGTGTAGCATGGCTGCTAATAGGAGCAATTTTGCAGACCGTCCTCAGCTTGTAAAAAACTACACACACAAAGCGAAGTATGGATTTATTTTGCATACACATTTGACAGTCAGGGTTACCCCGTGAACACATCAAAACCGGTCTGCAAACGATGCTTTAAACCTATATAAACCAAAAGAGCCAGCGCCTCCAACTTAGCCAAAAATCCTTCTGACAGACCTGCAGATTTATTTAAAGAATAATGGGCATTAACTGCAGTCCTAGACACACTAGACTGACTAAAGAGCACATTGACACGCTTATGTTTCTGTCTTAAAACCTTGAGGTGGCCAAATAACTGTCCAGAAAATAAGTCAGCGAAAATAAAGAGGACAACACGTTTTTTTTCCTCATAACTTGGCCATGAAGCTCAGCTGCTGTAACAGAGAATTATTTTATTTTTGTTCAGCTCTGACATAACTTAATGCAATAAAAATTTTATTAAGTTAAAATTAAAAGTTCAATTATCTGTTATTCCATTACTTTTCCTGGTTCCTGTTCTTTTTTTCCGAGGTATTGTTTATTATTTAGGCAGGTATTGTATCGAAAGTCGTAAATTTGGTAATGTGACAACACTAGTTTAAACATACCTCAGTACCTTGATGGAAGACACAACTGTTACTGTTTACTACTTCTTAATTTAAAATGACAAAATCTGTATTTTATGTAGTATTTACAAACACTTCTGGTAGAGTTATAATATATGCAGTTTTGCTGATTTTATTATTTTTTAAACAAACAAAAAAACTATTAAATGTCTTAATCAAGCACTGTATGGCCTGGTATGGTGATATTTGGAAGGAATGAAGTCTGCACATCAATAAAATGTGAGGTACAACAAAGTAAAGAACTTCAGAATCTAAACACAAACCCAGACTGATCCTCAACAGTTTAGCCATGACTAAAAATGTGAAAACTTTCCACCACCAGCAGAGCACAGCAGACTGGGTTAACATGGTCTGCACCCCTGGAGTGACCTGAGGTTGAGTGCTCTGTCAAAGGCACAACAGCAGCGCTTACGAGACAGAAACCTGCAGCCCTGCAGCGCTCCTGTACAAGCTCCATCTCCCCCGGGGTCGGTCCAGGTGAAAAGGCCTGTGGTTGTTATTTCTGAACAGAGCTGTGCTGATATTTTATATTTAGTATCTGGATGAGCCTACACTGATTATTACCCTATTTTCTATATTCGTCTAATGTTCTCCCAGCGGGGCTGTGCAGAATTCAGAATTTAATTCAATTCAATTAATTAATTTAAATTTGAATTGGTTCCACCTTACAGGATGTTGAATTGATTTTGAATTGGAATTACAAGAAGCAAAATTGAAATAATTGCCATTTAAAAATGTATTCTTATCACATTATCACATATCACAAATGAAACGATGATAAAAGCAATAATTTATCATTTATTAAAATACATTACAGGTTAAAGATGTTACAGCCAATGCTTAACAGTTCCTCAAATGGCCTAAATGTTTAAACAACTTTTTTGAAGGTATTCTGGGAAATGAAGTGCTGTCCAATCATTTTCCACAATTTGAAAGTTATTACAGTTTTTAATGTTAATTTGTGCCCTAAACAATAATATGTTTTATTAAATTTATGTTATCATATGTAATATATACTGTAAATCATTGTTGTTAAATATTTCATAATTATGTATTATGAATTTCTTTGAATTTCTTTCTACATGCTGCAATTTACATTTGAATAGCAATTCTGCTTACTGTTTGTGAACTCAATTCTCAATTTAATTCTGAATTTTTTGTCCAATCCTGGCTCCCAGAGTCTAGAAAACAGAAGGAAGTGCATTGACAAATATATTTAAAGAGGAATTCATTCAGCTTGTCAAATATCAATTTTAGTATTTATGAATAGATATTTAATTGTCATATAAAAATAGTTTAGTTTAAGTAGGAATTGTTTACTGTGGCTATGGTCACAGTATGTCTGAAAAGCTCTAAAAGCTACATAAGAAAAGTATTAGGCCAAATATTTGGGAATATATTGTCTGATGCCTTAAAAAAAAACTATAGGTTTGAGATTTTGGGCAAAAAATATGTGCAGAGTGTTGCAAGGCCAAATACTTCCTGTTGGGTTTTTATTTTCCAATTGGCATCTACTGTATTTTACTATTATTAACTCTACATTGCACAATTTAGAAGACGTGGACATTTACTAGAGAGTTTAAATAGTACACTATATAGAAATCAGAGTTGTTACACCATTTACATCAAACCACCTAAATTATGTTGCAAACAATGTGCTAATGCAACAGAATCCCCTTCAAAATAAAAGCCAACATCTTCAATTATAAGAGATGTAATATTTATATGACATTTATATGAGACATTTTTTAAGATTTATCTCCTTTTCTCAGTATAGGGGTACAGTATGGTCCTTGGTATTTCTCAGTATGAAGCAGATGCATGAGCTCAAGATTAGGAATAGAAAACTAGAGTATTCCTATTAGCACCGACCCAGGCCACCTAGCTTCCTGTTAAGATTGATGCAGCAGCAAATATCAAGCATCTTAAGCATGTCCCATTTAATCAGATTTATAGACTGCATTACAATGGAACGCCGCAGCATCAGAAAAGTAATTTAATCTTCAGCCAGTTGGGTTCAGGCCGTAACACCACACTTCACATGAACTAAAAGCACCGGCGCCTTTCTCCCATGTGCCATAAATCTATATTTCGCATCGCAAATGTGTGTCTTGGACCATCTCCAGCACTAACGCAGCAGTTCCGCGCGTGACTAATGCCACTGGGTGTCTTCACTTCCAACACTAATCACCTGCATGCACTCATGTCCTATATCCACACAGAACCTACATCAATTACAGCCTGTGCACATTCACTTTAACATGATTGCTCAGCCCAGTTTTTAAGATCAATTGATCTGTTTGTCGTTTGCAGCCCAAGGAGAGTGCATGACTAGCTAGTCAGTCGTCCATCTTTTCTGTTGGTACCACCAGGACCAAGCAGATATTAATATAAAGCACGTTGTATTACAGCAGTAAACCAGCATCTGCAACACGGGCTCCAGAACCACAGGGGCGAGTGGGCAAGCTTCTTCTTGCTTTGTTTAAGCTGCTGGTAATAAAAAATAAAAGTCCCCTGAACCACTCATAGTACCAACCTACAGGCATGGACCAGCCAATAGCCTGGCTTAGGGTTTACTCACGCTAAGCATGGTTTGGTTAAATATTGCTGGAGCACGGTTATGACCCCTCCCCACTCCCCCACTGGCCTGTACTCACACTGCGTTTAAACAATCTGTGCTTGAGCACACTTTTGTCATTACTTACTGCTTAGAGGGCTTGCAGGTGTTGTGCCAAATTCAGCACCCGCACCATGAAAAACACCCTCTCTCAGGATCAGGTCTTCTTGATGAAAGCGAAAATAGTCCACATTAACTTATTTGGAAGTACACACCAAAAATCACGGTTACATAGAAAGCGACATAGTGCACACACCCAAAAGGGTGCTCTTCCTGACAGGGGTGCTGAATTTGCCACAACACCGTCATGTGTTGTGGCTGTTCAGTAGGAAAAATGCTACTGTTCACACTGAGCTTGATTTTAGTGAATGCTTTAAATTTGAAGCATGGTGATCAAAATGGAAATTTTAATACTATTCTGATCATGCAGCGCTACTCAAGTTACATTCACAAAGAGAAAAGCAACTGCCCTATTGGTAAACAAATAAATGCTGAGGCTAAGTTAGCTTAGCTATATATATATTACTATTCTACCTTGCTAAATGGTCAGTTCTCAAACAGGTGGCTAGTAAACTTGACATTACGTATGATAAATGATGCTAAACACTTTAAATTATTTAATGTATGTTAGTAGAGCATACAAATTACCCCGGTTCTTTAGGGTAGCTCTCTCCCTCACTCCCTGCATTGAAAAAAAACTATCCTAGGGAAAAACTGCACTGTCTTAAAATAAATGTTAATAACTGTAATTACAACATTAATAAAAAATGTTAAATAGTTAAGTGATGTATTAACTAATTATTAACTGACACTAAGTAAGACATTATTACATTATTAAACATTATTAAATTATAATGCTTTGGAATATTGTAAATAATAATGAATTGAGACACTAGTTAAAATAGTGTAATGATTATTAAAGTCTTAGTGTCAATTCATAATTAGTTGAGTGTAAATAGCTGTGCATGTCAAATAGCATAATTTTCGTCCCAGCACCTTTGAAGGTGGAGTGCTACCCGTGATCTTAAAAGTGCCAAATCACTCCTACATGTGCAAAGTTAACCCAGAGCACTCGCATGCAGTGTGACTCAGAGAACAGGAACAAAATTGTTAAACAAACACCAGATGGACCAGAACTGTTGAACAATGAAGATATAAGTAAGAAGAATCACACATTAATGACTACTCATAACAACAAAAACATTAATAAACAAACACCTTTATAGGCTGTAAAATGAATGCAGTTGAGCTTACGTAGGCTAATCCCAGTAATACTAAAAGTCATCTGTCATCAGCCATTTTCACTCTGGTGTTAGCTCTTAAATCTGTCCTTATCAAATCCAGCCACAAGAAAATAATGATATATACACTATGTTTCCAAAAGAATCTGCCTGTCTTTTGTATGATGTTTGCCCATCTTTTGAAAAGTTTCCACTATGTTTAGGAGTGTGTTTTTTGAGAATTCTTGACCATTTAAAGAAGTGCATTTGTGAGGTCAGACGCTGATGTTGGACGAAAAAGTCTGGCTTAGTCTCCACTCCAATTTATCTCAAATATGTTCTATCAGGTTTAGGTCAGGAGTTAGGTTCTTTTGCACAGTTTCTAAAAAAGACATTTAGTATCAGACACTATATGACACAATTATACATATATATATATATATATATATATATATATATATATATAGGATCTATTAATTAGATGCACGTTTTATTGGCTATTTTCAACAAGATTTACTTTTGTTTGTTGCTTACAATCCATTTTGGCCATAACTATGATGGCACATTTAATTTACACAAGCTGCAGCAGTAAGGAGTGGTTTCCAAAATGTTAAGCTAGCCACCTTCCCTCTAAACATGAGCATGTAAAATGTGAGTGCAGCTATCGTGCTTACCACAAGTGGAATGCTGCCAAACCCACAGCATCTGTAGAGAGGAGAATTTCGATTAAGTGTCTTCAGAATTGGTTAGATGCTCCTGAGGATTCCGACACTCCTGAGCAGGTCCAGATTGAATGAGTTCAAATGAAGCTTCGGTGCTACACCTTAGCATGAATCACGATCAAATATTTGAACACTGAGTTCATACCTCTGAACACTCTTTAGCTCCAGTTATAGGACTATGTAGTAGTGTCTAATTGATTTATGTAGTCAGCGCATAGGAGCCTCAATGCTTGATGTGGCTTATACTTACTTCTACTCTACAAAATAAAATGGCAGTTTAGCCCTCTCTCACCTACTTATCTTAACTTGCTCAGGAGCACCCTCTAGTGTTTGTTAAAGTTTTTTTTTTTACTATAATGGAATGAAAAGGATCTGACCAAGCTCCTTATAAACTGTCTGGGGCAGCTTCCCAGACATGGATTAAGCCTGATCTTGGACTGTACAGCAGATGATTGGAGATTTTCCATTGAAAGAGAAATATAGTCTAAAATATAGACTAGGATTAATCCCTGTTGAGGAAACTCTGCCTCTGTGTCCTGATCCATGTGGAATACCTGCTTCTATATTCCTTAATAAAACCAGTGAATAAATCCGATAAAACTTTACATTCAAATTCAAGAGAAAGGAGTAGCTATTACGTATCACTAGAGCAATATGAATTAATTACATCCTCACTTTAAAATACTAGTAGTCCACAAAACACAAATCACTTTACAGTGATTTAAAACACAAAGAGATGCAGCATTTTAAGTAACTAGCAACAAGTCAAACAGGATCAATATTAAACTTATTACCCGTGTTCAATCTAATCTGCAAAAGAGCCGGTTCAGCAGCAGCTTTCCATTCTAACAAAGCAGGAGCACACATGACGTATCTGAAAACTGACATCTAGTATTTAAACAAGTAGAATCTTCAACTGGAGCTGGTTATGTATCTATAAATATTAAGTTGTATCAAATGCTTGGATCAGATCAGAGACCAGATCCCAATATAAATTCAATCAATGCATAGTGACAAAAATCAGGCTGTAAAACAGCTGCATCTGCCCGGCGGCGCCACTTGTCACCGAGCAAGGCAGGTATCTGCTTGGGACCCCAGGCCAGTCAGGGGCCCTGAGGGCTCACACACTTTAAACTACAGCAGTGGCAATATGCAAATCTGCAGTGACTGTAGGAGAAGATCTAAACTCCCTAAGGGGGGCCCGTCTGACTCCTCTCACTTTCTTTGCAAGGGGTTTGCATGAAAAAATTAGACTGAGGTGAGTGGAGCAGATAATAAGCAAATGCTGCAAGACTAGCCTGATCTGTTGATGGTTCATTTAAATCACTTTAGTTAATTTAACACAACTTTAAAGAAATGTGTGTGAGTGAGAGAGAGACAGAGACAGAGAAAAACAGTGTGTGTGTGTGTATGTGTATATATATATATATATATATATATATATATATATATATATATACACATGACTTAAAAATGATGAGTTTCTCTGGAATATAAGATGGATGATCACAAGCCATCAAACCAAGCTGAACTGCTTGAATTCTCACACCAAGAATGGCATGAAGTTATCCAAAAGCAGTGTGTTAGACTGGTGGAGGAGAACATCCCAAGGTGCATAAAAACCATTTGGTTTTTGTACCAAATGTTGATTTCTGAACTCTTAAACCTTTATGAATACAAACTTGTTTTTTTTTTGCGTTATTTGATGTCTGAAAGCTCTACATCTTTTTTGTTATTTCAGCCATTTCTCATTTTACTCAAACTATACCTATGAATATACAGTTAAAAACAGAAGTTTAGGTACATCAATGTATAATCTCAATTATAAACATCAATGTATAATCTCAAAAAAGCAAGTTATTGCACTGCTGGTACAAAACATGTGTAAAGCTTAAACAATGTTTTTTGAGCTTTTGAGCTCATTATTGGTTTGGGAACTGTTTTGATGGAAACATATATAATAAATACATATATATTTTTGTATTTTTTCAGTAATAAATAACTGGTTATTTACAGTACATTAGTGTGATTAGACCTACAATGCTGTGTTGGGGTGTTTTATTTTAGTTTCAGTAGAATATGTTGTGAGTTCAGTACATTATATTTATAAATGATGATAAAAAAATGTGGAAATGAAAAATCAAAAGGAGCTCTCTTTAGGAAGAACGTTTTGCTGCACATCACCCTCCACAGTGAACTGATTGTAATAAAATTATTTTAGGTCAAAACCACCTACAAACAGGCAGCATATGTATAACTATTTCATGCAATAATTTTAGCTCTAATTAGATACTATTTTAAGTCTATCTGAGGTGCAGTTTGATGTAAGTGTGTGATGCTAATTGCTGCATTTTAATTACTTATTAGCTACAAACTTCAGACACCAATGTCTGACACAAAACTGGAGAATTACTCCAAAAATAGTGTCATGGCTGTCTTTTTTTTCCGGATGGCTCATTCTGCATAATTTTCATGGCTAGAGGAGCGATGAAGTTCATAATTATGTTGATGAGGACAAATCATCGTACCTCTTTAACATGAAAGCTTCCAGTTCACCACAGCTTTAATTGTTTCAAATCCAAAGGTAGTCTGGGGACCTGGGACGAGTTGTGAATATTAATTATGCTCTGCTTGTTGAAACAGTCTAGATAGGGACATCAAGGGACTATTAGAATTTAATAACCTTTCTCTGATACTGATTGTGTTTAATCGGAGGGGCAAAAAAAGTCTAGTAATATCCGAGAGTCTGACTGTCATGATGAGAATTTAAAAAATAAAAAGCCCACACTGAGCAGGAATGGATCTTTCCCTGCCAAGGAGAAAAATGAAAGGTTTCATTGAGAGGACCTTGCTGTGCATTACCATCCCATCATCCCAAAAACGGTTATGGATTTTCAGCCAGAAAGCACACACAAATACCTCTGTTGGAACAGCTCCAAGGTTAATGTGCATTGCTGCAGCTCTTGGTATTCATCCACAGAGCTACAAACAATGTGTGTATAAATTTTATTCAAAGAGTAACCGCTCCACCACCACCTATTTTTTTTACAGAATTCTGCATAATTGCTGAGATATAGTCATAGATATTGAAAACAGGACCTCAAATAACTATGGAAAACCTGTAAGACCACCAACTCTGCCTTCCTCAGATAAACATCACTTAAAGCTTTGATCTTTCAGAGAGCAAGAAAATGCAAGTCATTTCATAGCCTTCAAATCATTGACCCCCTCCATTCACCGAAAGCTTTGATCTTCCAGAGGGAGAGAGAGAGAAAGAGACCAACCAAAGTATAAAGAAGTCTGAGTCAACGAGTGTCACACCAAACAACTATGATTGACTCTGTATTAGTTGTATTCATTTGTGTGCAAATGAAAAATCAGTGGAATTACAATTAAAATGTCTACAGTTTTGCATCAAAATCATCACAACTGTCACGTTTTTTTCCAGTGTGTTAAAATATTCATATAATATAAAAAAAGGAATTTTTTTTGAAGAAAGATTCAAATCACCAAGTTACAAAAAGTCAGGGAGTCTTGAACAGTGAAATGTTCCCAAGATATTCTGCATAATACTGCAGCTAAAAACAGAACTATCCACATGGGTTCACACTTTTCTGCCTGTTAGAGGTTACAGAGGGAGCTCATCAGACACAGACACACAGCCATGAGGCCAGTGACCGGCTTGTTAACTCTGTGGCCTGAGGTGAGGCTCATTACAGAAAATCAATCAGCTGAACCTGAAGCACGCCAGGGGAATCTCAGCACAGATTAGAGAAGACATGTTAATGATGCCTATTCTTACATACATCAAATTACCATTCCCAATCATGTGAGAGTCGGTACAAGAGTCCAATCTCGCACACTTGTTATTTTAAATAATATTGAATTAACTGACATCTATAGGTTTTGCCCACGAATGCTATTTCATACCGGTTGCTTAGCTAGGAAAGCTTTACAGAGTACTGGTGAAAATTCTAAACACTATGAGAAACAGGGCTATTGGATGACTATTTCAAACTAATTTGTTATAATTGTATTGTATTTTATATTTATTAGCATTTTAATTGTAATATTGTTTGACCTCGGCTTAGTTACAGTGCATATGGCACCAAAACATTTTCTACATTTATAGAACACTTGATTTAAATACCCATCTTTATAGATTAATAACAAGGTAATATTTTTCAAACTCGACATTAATAATTGGAAGACGGGGGCCTTTTAAAGCATGGTCCCAGTGCCCTTCTTCATGGTGACTGCTCAGAAATACCAAAAAACAACACAAAAACGCAAAACAACAACCCTAAAACATCTATTTTACCACAAACTAACACCACAATACCTCAGAAAAAATCCTCCATACACAATTCCTTAAGAATTAATCAAATTTAAAAAATCAAGTGCACCCCAAAGCATTATGGGAAAGCCCTATGTCACAGTATCACATGACACTGTGTGGGTCAGTGTTTCTTCCTATTTTATATTTTAAAAAGGTACACAGTAAATACATAGCCAGTGCCACAAACAAACTAAACTAACTCACTAAAGAGCTCATGACAAAGATGTGAAATGTGAAAATAGGACGGATATTGTAAAATAAGTAAAGTTTTGTAAAAAATACTAAAAAAAAGTGCTCAGAAAAAAAAAATAATTTTCTGCTCATTTCCATGAATTACCACTTTTTTCCCATTAGATTTCCCTTGTATTTTTGACATCACATACTTTTCACAAGCACCAGTTTCCCAGTGTTCAGTATTGACTACAGAGCCGATACACTACTGCATGGAAGACGGGGGCCTTTTAAAGCATGGTCCCAGTGCCCTTTACTTCTTCATGGTGACTGCTCAGAATGACCAAAAAAACACACAAAAACGCAAAACAACAACCCTAAAACATCTATTTCACCACAAACTAACACCACAATACCTCAGAAAAAATCCTCCATACACAATTCCTTAAGAATTAATCAAATTTAAAAAATCAAGTGCACCCCAAAGCATTATGGGAAAGCCCTATGTCACAGTATCACATGACACTGTGTGGATCAGTGTTTCTTCCTATTTTATATTTTAAAAGGTACACAGTAAATACAAAGATGTGATATAGGATAGATTAAAAAGTGCTCAGAAAAATATTTTCTGCTTCCCTGAATTCCCACTTTTTTCCCATTAGATTTTCCACTTTACATAGCGCACATTTCCAGTGTTCAGTTATGACTACAGAGCCAATACATAATTGCTTAATAAAGTCATTCCCCTTTAGTTAAAAACCAGTATAGAAGGTATTGTAATATATTCATCATAAGCTCTTTTACAGGTTTCAAATCATGAGCTGAGAACAAAACAAATTTTAAAAACTTTAGAGTTCAATGTTAGAGGAGTTACAAGAATTGGAAGAGTTGCAAGGGATTGTAAAATGAATGAGATGGCTATAGATCAAGATATTAAGTTCTATTAAAATAATCATCCAAATTGACATGTAGTAATCAAACTTAGAAGTAAAGTCAAAAATACACCTACACATTCATCCAATTACCTAATCAGCCAGTCAGGCGGCAAACATGACATAAATGCATTTTTTAGCAGCCTTGCCATTTCTAAAGAAACAAAATGTCATCATGTTTTCAACGTCTTGAGGAATCCATTGCATAAAGGACACTGGATGGTTTGACGGACAAAGCAGTACAATCCCATTTCATCTCTTGGCCCTACAAGTTAACCTACCCCTCTGTTTTGCGTGCATGTCTAGGGGTAGGGTGTTGCGATTCTTGTCAAGCTCGAGGGGAAGTGTAAGGACTGCATGGAGGTTCAAACAGAGATTTTTCAGAGGCACACTACAAACAGAGGGGTATGAGAATCACTGGCAAGATGGCAAGAGAATCACTGGCAAGCGACAGAAGAAACCCCCAAACATATGCATTTTCCTCATTAAAAAACTATGATAACCCTAATATTACCATAGTTTATTGTGAAGTTTCAATATTTTATGGTCCTTTTCTTTATAACAAGCATTAATAAATTGCTATTAGATCAGCTCAGTAGTTAGCTAGCTAACTAACTTTCCTATTCCACCTTAAATTGTGCAACAGATGGGAGAAGCTGAAGCATTTAATTTAACATTTAATATTAATTAATTTCTGCACCACCTACCCCTTTCTGAAGACATTTGATGCCCTAAAGTTTTACTAATTAACCAGCAGCTAGACTGCTAAACTTTAGCACTCCACTGCTATCACATCATCTCAGAAAGTTATTTGCTAAGTGCGGACCACGCCTAAAGAAGTAGAGAAGAAGAAGGAAAAAGGGGATCATTTAAAGGGTTAATTGTCTCAATTCTTTGGGGGAGGATTTCATCTTTCCCCCTTGTAACTCTGTTTTAGGGGGAAGGGAAACGCCCAAAACCAAGTGTAGGAGTACACTAGAGGAATGGGATTGAGCCTTAGTATAGTGTTTCAAATTAAGTGCTTGGCGAGTGTAAAATCACAAAGTCTTGTGATACAAACGACAATTTATGTCTAAGAGGACAATAAAATGCCACCTGTAAAGCACATAAAAGTAACAATAAAAAACAAATTTGTGGAACATGGACAGAAGTCATTCCATGTCTTTAGAATGTTTCATATCTGAGGTTTCCACAACTGATGTAAAACAAAATGCAGCAAATAAATGGTCAACAAGTAATGCTTTCTTTTCACAAACATAAGCCAACTTCCAATTAAAGAGGGATACAAACTGCAAAACACAAAAAGCTAAAGGCTCTTGGACAGGAAAAGCCATTTAGAGGCCAAGACTGCGACACCTGCAAATCTCACTATTCACTTACGTAAATTCCTACATATTATTAAAAACATCAGTCTGTGTAGCAGCCTGAAGCCCTTTGTAACATTATTGCACATCCTTTTACTGCATTACTAACATTTTTAGCTTAGGGTGCCACCTGCTGGTCAAACCCCGGAAATTATCTCTGTGCTAGGACCAAGGTGGTGGAACAAACTTCCACTGTGTGTCAGAACAGCAGAGCCACTCGCAGTCTTCAAACGCAGAGTGAAGACTCATCTTTTCTAAGAGTTAAAATCTCCTTGGGTTCTAAACATTATTGAGCTCTGTGTATCTCTTGAGCCTAGTCTCTACAAACTAGCTATGGATATTTTGAAGAACAATATGAAGCACTGTTGTAAGTCGCTCTGGATAAATACTGCTAAATACCTTAAATGTAAATGTAAAACTCTCATTCACTCACATTAACCTCTCCAAATAATTCTGTCATGTTATGGCTCATTCCCAGTCCAGAAGATTCATCAACCTGCAGAGTTTTCTCGCCTAATGATCCAAGTAATTAAAGCTTTCAGGTACATGTGAACATTTTAGATTCAAAACCTTCAGGACCAAAAATGAGCTCATTCTGTATTGCACTTTGCGCTTTGTCCTCCTTGCTCCCAACATACAAACCCCTCATTTTCCATATATTTCACTGACCTCTTATATTCCCAAAGTAAGGCCTAAATTAAATGCAAACCAAGTGTGGGGAGCTGAGAGTTGGTGTCCAGCAGATCAATTATTAGATAAGGCAAATCAGGTGGGTTTGAACAGGATAATAACCAGACTGTGTGGTATTTCAGCCCTTCAGCCAGAGGTCAAAAATATCACCAATGACGTGGAAAACAGCAGAAGACTTGATTTACCCAGAAAATGCTTTTAAAATTGATACATTCTGTACATTAGGTATTTTAATAAATGAATTCCCAGTCAATATTGACCTTTAATTTTTTTACCTCGCAGACCTTGTCTACAGGTCCAGATCCATCATCCTGCAGGCATCACATCCTACTGAAATCTATCAATCAATCACTTTTGCATGCAGTCTTACCTCAGAATATTGATGCTCAGGTAGGTAGGTATTAAGGGTTGGTTATATTTGGTGTTAAAAGTCTGCAGTATTGTACAGCTCCGCACATGTAGGTTTGGGGACTGCATTATAGATGCAGTGCAGTCATCACATGCTGCTACCTGGACACAAGCTATGTTTTTGGCAACTCATGGAGCAATCTCAAGCATGACACGTTGAAAATGGCACAATCCACAAACACTATGAAACAGGTATAAATGACAACATTTAATTTGTGACATTTGTAATCATCCCATTTCTATAGACTTGTATGACAAATGTACAGGAATTATTTTATATATATATCTTTTTTAGTGTTATTGCTTTACAGTAAAATGCATTGGTTGGATATGTCCATTATAGCAAGACAATACATTCAAATATAAGTTATACAGATGTCAGTTATGGTTTCATAGTATCTAACTTTACATTAAATATATATGTACATATACCTTTTAATCATATTTGTATTTATAGACATAAATCCCACATCAGATTGAGCTCACAGTGCATAGGGTCACTTTCATTCAGAATGAACTAAATACACTCCTGCTGCATTTCCTAGTCATTAAATCTGTTGTGTGTATGTGCGCTTAGATTGTACACATTTTCATACAATCTGTACGATACAGTTACAACAAGTAAGCCTTCTCAATTTCTACCCTTTGAAAAGTGATTATTAACAAATATGCAGTTAAGGTCCAGTGAGACACTGGCATGTGGGGGTGTGTGTGTGTGCATTTTGGATGAAACAGTAGAAGACGACAGCAATGCTGTTCCTCTCAGATGGGGACCAGCCAAAAGGGGGCGTGGCCACAGCACAGACCCCACCCATACACACCAAAAAACAAACTCCAAGAGGATCCTCAGCCTCTGCGAAAATCAAACGAGGTTCTCCACTTGCTGTTAAATGTTAAAATGTATGTGCAGAAAAGCTTTTCTGGAAAATAAAATAGAGCTGAGAATTCAGCTAATTAATGTCAGTAAAGTTTAGAAAATGGCACTAGAGAAGAGTTTCTCTCCATGAAATCAGATCCCACACATGACAGCACTCAAACATACACTACACAATGTAGAGCTTAGTGCGGAGGCAAGAAGAATCCATCGTTTGTCAGGAAAGAAGAGAGAGAGAGAGAGAGAGGAGAGGACATATTACAATGGTGCGCACGACTTATGGGCAGGTCGTCCAGTGTGTGGTCACTTCCTCCCCGTCACAGTAGCAGCTTCAGGACACCAAAATGAAAATAAAGTCTCAGAATAAACTGCACCACAACCCGTACAGTTTCAAATACTGTTCTCCATCAGAGGATCAGAAGGTGGTACACACAGGTCCGGATCCATCTCCAACGCTCAGATAAGGACGGTGGAAAATAATGCCCTGGGGAAGACCTGCATAGTGCCCCCATTCAGAGCTTTCTGTCCCGTTTCTCACTGCTGGGGGATATTTCACAAAGCAGCACTTATCAGTTAGTCAGACAGCTTAGTTAGCCCAGTTTCAGATAGCCCTATTTTAAGACTGAAACCTAACCTGCACAAGGTCTTATCTTATTTAGCCAGATAACTTAAATTCAGTTCAATTTAGTTTAGTTACTTTCTGACTCAATTCTAAAGTCCAAATTTCCACATTTTCAGACAGTTTGGTGAGCTAGACAAATGAGTTACCGAAATACAAGTTATCAAACTATACAAAGCTTCAATAAGATAAATAGAAAACATATTTAGCTTGATAACTCAAATTCAATACAGTTTATTTAGTGTCTCTGCTTAAAAAATCCAGATCAAGACCAGCTGGTCATCCAGAAAAAACATTATTTGCTGGTTGGCTCTGGATTTTTCTATGCAGGGTTCTCACTCAGATAACGCAATTCTTTCTTCTAGTTAACTCGCATGTTGTTGACTTGCCATATCTGTTGAGTAAATCAGGTACCCCAAAAACAAAATTACATTATATTCAGCAAAATTAAAATAGCTGGGCCACACAGCCAGCCAAACATTTGAAATTCAAGCCATTTCTCAGCTAGATCTCAGTTCACACAACCAGATATCTTAGAATTTCTGAGTTTAAGTATAATTATCCAGTTTCTTTTAGCTACACCAAACAATTTGCCAGACAGCCCTCTATTCAGTCTAAACCACTGTTTTATTTAACCAGAAATCACAGTTAATCAGATAAGCCTCTAGGTTTTCCTTATTGGACAACCCTCGCTCTGGGCTTAAGTAGTCTGAGTAACAGAGAGATCCTGCATTCTGCAATACCCCCAATCCTCATAGCAAAAGAAATTCAGGTTTGTCCTTTGAAGAGATGTAGTAAGGAACCAAAAGTGATGTTCATATTGAGATTGCATATAGTAGCATTACCTCTTGGCAATACTGACTTGAAAACACACCCATTTCTCCAAAACTGCACATAAATCCGTTGTCCTTGGGAGCCACCAGAGTCTCTGCTTGTTTTTGCATGGTGTGGAAAACATCTCAACCGCCGTTTCTGCTCATAGCTGCCAGGTAGCGATAGGGCCATGGTCACCGCAGAAACATCCCATCACGCCCTGCGGATAGGACACGCTCTCAGGGGCTTGTGCTCACAAAGTCTTTGCAGTGAAAGGGACTTTTTTCACAACAATCACACACATACACACACAACCTAGCAGAAGGAAGCACTAGTTGATGCTGAATGTAGAGGACTGCTTGCTTGCTTTGTTTTAAAGTGCATGTATCTACATGTAAAACTCTCAACAGAACACTCATTATCTACCACTAACAGGCATTAAAAACCCATAATATTCCCTGATACAGAACAGCTGTGATCAAGACCCTCCTTCTGCTGACGGACGAAGTGAGGGACACACCCTCTTATGCAGGGGAGGGGGCAGGGGAGGGTCCAACACTTTCTTCTCTTCCTTCTCAGAAAAATAAAAGTGTTCTTAATGAGGTTAATTAGAGCAATTCTTCATCACATAGACCTCAGCAAATAAATCCATAAATTCTTCAAACAGCAAACTGCTTATGTTGTGCAACTTCTGGAGATGACCCATTTCCCACTGTCCCAATTCTGAACTAAGGATACATTAACAGCAGTCTGCTCCAACCGGCCAAAAAGCATCCCTTTAAAAAAAGAGACAATTTTACCTAGAGGTATGACACAAGGACATGACCTGAAAGTGCAACTTCTACGGCCAAACATCTGTTTGCCATTGTCATGTTTCAAAAATGTTCAACCACAAAAAAGAGAGAGTAAGTAAGTGTTTGTGTTTACACAATGCAGTGCTGAAAAATAGTAAAATATGTACATCTGGTAAGGTCTCAAAAAAAGACCAATGAGAGAAAATTGAAAAAATATAAATAAATAAATTACTATATATCCAGTGCATATGGAAGGTTTCCAGGTTTCAATATTTCTACATTTCATGTTATGTTTTTTTTTTTTATCTACACACAGATTGTTTTTTATTTTCCTGGTTAAAGCAATTTTGGCCTCTTTAACCACTGGAGTGCACCAGTGCACAGCCTCTCTCAGATATCCCCCTGCTTAGACACTGCTCAGTTTGTGTAAGTGGCCTATGTTGTTTCTAAATTACCTCTGATTTAGAACAACTAAGGCTACCTTGATTTGGGCACTTTCAGTGCTGTAGACACTTTCCCCACAACTTTGCCCTGATACAGTAATTAATGGAAGAACATTGCAGCAGACCTAAATTGTAAGGGTCAATAACTATGGGTCTTAATATTCATGTATTAAGTACTAATTATTAATACCCATGTATGTTTAAATACTTACAGATTTTGAAATCTTATGGAATCGTATGTCTTTTGTCACTGAAGAGTATTATGTGTAGATCAGGAGCTGAATCAATAGGAGCTAACAGTAGCTCAAACAATGAAATGTGGACAACTTCTAAAAGGACCTGCAAACTTTCCAGATACACTTTGTGACAAAAAACAAAAGCAAATGTACAAAAACAGCAAGAAGCTCTTCAGGGTTCAGGTACATCAAAGTCAACACCAGTGGGACATGGTCCATATTTGGCAGACGAGTGATCCACTCTGGGACATGAGGGATATTGTCCTTATTTTCTTGTTTCTTTTCTTTTTTTCTTTTTGTTTTCAGAGGGAAAAGAAGAGCTGCCGACACAAAGATCCTCTCCATGGATGAGGACAGGAAGGTTGGGACCAGGCTGTAGATTAAATCTTATTTTAGGACTTAATTTTAACTGCAAAGCTTGACAGGTACCTGGAGTTCATAAATGATGGTAAAATTGGTGACTTTGATGACACCAACCGTTTGAAGCGTTTTATTGTAGAGATCTTTGCAAATAAACTTGGAGGGAAAAGACTCCATAAACTCCAGTGGGTTGGGGTGTAATCTGCTGTTGGTTACTGCAATATAAGGGCAGTTCTATTTGCTCAAGCTGAAGGGAAGCCAACTTTGAGGTAATGGTGGTTTTGTACACTACAGTGGAAGAACAGTGGTCTTGCTTAGTTAAGGAATAGTTTTGTCAAAAAAGCTAATGTTTGTAATGAATGAAAGTGAACAGCCAGCAATTAGCACTAAGCAAGCAGATTAACACTAATTTGTGGCTACTACCTTTCATCCAGTCTTAGCCATGCTAGCATATTTGATTGCGCTATTCCTTTAAGGGTTTAGAATAGACGGTGGTATCTAGTGGTGTGTTCTGGACAGAGGGTTGAAGAACATTTATTATTGGAGATGCCTGGTGATGCATGGAGGTTTGGCAGCTGAATCTTCTAATGCTCCTGACACATAGGCAGGTTGACGAAGGTGAAGACGTTGTACTCGATCATGATGGAGAAGCAGAGGAAGATGGCATACAGGACCAGAACATACATGCCCAGTTTGAAGTCCAGCTTCCAATGATTGACATGGATGCCCAGGATCTGCACAAACAACAGTGTTAGCTCGTTAAAACTTTTTAATAATTAAAATCTACAGGGTGCCAAAAGTCGAAGGATAACCTTTTATCTCAGAAACAAAAGGTGAAATAAAATAAAAAAATAACATATTTAAATATGCCATCCTGAAAGTTGCAAAATTTTGTTTTTGATATAAAAATATCCTGCGACTTTTGACTCACACAGGGACCAATGACAAAACATACACAGCTTTCAGAGCAGGGTTTCACACTAGGCCAGATATTTCTTTTCCATTTAAAAGTCATGCTTTTTAAAAGGTAAAGAACATTGCTAATGAACAAATCCAAACATAGTTGTTGTTTATTGAGTTATGCAGTCTAGAAAAAAAAAATCTGCTTTGTGAAACTACCACCTTGTTTTTGACAACAGTAAAAGAACAAGGCTGGTTGTGACAAGTCCATTATCTTGCATACCAAGAGGAGATGTCTACAAATACTGCTTTATCAGTAACAAACATTTAAGGTTTTAAGTTTTATGACATATAAAAATACAGCTAAAGAGTTAATTAAGTAAATCTTTAAAAGTTCTTGCTTTTTGATTGAAAATTTGAAAATTTAAATTTATTAAGAGCATTTACATGCACTCATATATTCTTCAAAATCAGATTTCTGCAATTATCTGGTCATTAAGGAAGTATTGATATAAACAACATACTCTGATTTCTTAGAGTGGAAGAAATCAGAGTATGTTTAAAATCATATTCGGAATAATTTCTCAGTCTGTGAATGCGTGAAAACAAACCGCTGTACCGGAAATAAGTGAGCAGCGTTTAACACAGCACCGATGAGATGATGGCAGTTTGATGACACTTTCAGAGCGAAAATTAAAGGATTTAAATAAATGCTAGCTGATGCATATTCATATTATTTCTATATGTTGAAAACTGTGATGAGAAGATTTGTTTTTTACATGATGTTTACATCAAGTCATTCTGTGAGTATATTGGAGTTTTTAAATTATCTGATTCCACAAGTTCATTTAAACATATTGGTTGGATTACTGACAATTAATCTCCAATGTTATGTAGTAATCAGACCATAAAGTTCATATAAACACACACATACATTTTCTTTGTTTATTTAAAGTTTTATATAATTATTGTCGTTATAACTATTGTACTGACAACCAACCCCATTCTATGTGTCTTTTAATGTTGAAAATCTATGGCATTTAAAACCTAACAGCTAATTATATTAACAAAGCAGATGCATTGGAGATACAGCGGGGGGAGCTAATTGAGCAGCAGACTCACAGTGAGAGCCACAGAGCCCAGCAGCAGCACCACAGAGTACACCAGCCCTCGACTGTTTATCATCACCTGAGCGGAACAAAGAAGACAACATCAACACCCAGCAACATTTAATCCATTCAGCATTAAAGCCCCAATTAGGATGAGCCACTAAAGCATCAGAATTAGCCTCAGGATTAGTTGGGAGTTTACTAAACAGGGTGAATCGTAAGTATTATGCTGTGTTTTAGCTGTTTTGTTATTTGCAAGCCTCTAGAATCTAAAATATAAAATGTTATTTATTTCAGTGTAGGGTTATGCTTAATCTGGGCCAAAAGTAAGGCTCTAAACAGATTACAGTTTTTGTATTTATGTACAAATTTAGTCTAAAATGTGATCAGACCTTGAAGAACTTAGAATAAATTAAGAGAACCCACTTAAAAACAAATGCTGAAAAAACGCCAATTCTACATTACTACATTAGATTGTCAAAATCTTTCTGAAGTAAACAGTACTATCGGAAATGAAAGGTGGAGTAAGCTGTGATAGTAGAACAGACATTACTGTTTTTACAGTACATGGCTTTTATGGCTTCTGTACCATTTCATTCTGCATTATACTTGCTTTGCTGCCACAGGACCAGGACAGCTTGCAGTTACTGGACCATGAATTCTGGATTTTATCAGCATATTTTACAGAATCTTAGTATATCTGTCTCTAAAATAACGCTTAGTTTAGTGGGTCATTTAGCAAGACAACAGTCCTAGGCAAACAAGTTTTTCTACATCGAGATGTTTAGCATTAGGAACATTTTGAAATGGCCAAGTAAAGCCCATATCTTACAAGAGTGGAAATGTTGTGAAAGAGCGTGAGAAATCGGATACTCTTATGTAATATCTGGAATATTTATCAGACTTACAGATTAAACAAAAACATTTCAGCCCTTAGGCCTTTCTCAGCATGCTCTCCAGCATGCTAGCCAACACAGTTTTACAGACCAATCAGGTGTATAAGTGTTGGCAGGTTTGTTAATTTCTCGTTATTTTTCGAGTGGTTGCTTCGAAAATAGCATTGAGTTAGTTACATATTGAATTACTATTATTTTTATACTTATAATTAGACTTAAGTGCTCTTTTATTCAGACTGTACATATATGTGTCAGTAAACAGTATAAATATATTGAACCGTTTCCCAGACAGAGATTAAGCCTAGTCTTGGCCTATACAGCAATTTGAATGGAGATTTTCCATTGACTGTAAAATGCAGTGTAAGACTAGGCTTAAACCTTGTCCAGAAACTGAACCATAGTGGGCCATCTGGACATTGCTGGACACACACACAGTGTATTTAATGCTTAGTAGTATATTCCTGCTATATATTCCACTACTGCACATTTAACACCACATGGATTTTTATTCCCTTATGTTAGAATTACAACGTGATTCATAAAAGACTCAGACCGTATAGTTTTAACACGCGACTCACTGAACAAAGTCATGAGTATTTATCCAAGTAATGTGTCCGAAAATTGCCCACTGGCAGATAACTGTCTGGATCTCCTTACCTCTGACCCGTAGTTTATGGCCATTGTCTGCAGAGCCCAGGGCAACCCCAGCCCCACCAAGATATCAAACACATTACTGCCAATGGTGTTGGACACTGCCATGTCCCCAAGCCCTGGAGCACAAAGACAGATCATCAAGAACAGAGCATGCAGCTCATGTGAACCCCCCACCCCACCCCTAGGTTCAGATGTGTTTGGTGAACATGTTAAAAGTATAAAAAAAGAATTTAAAACCTACAAAGTTACAGAGCTTACTCCAACAGTCTGTTTCTTGATTCTACATTTAGGCCGCACTGAAAATTAGATAACAGAGATTGTATGCTCCTCTGGATGAACTCATAACAGACCGGATCAAACCTGATTAGGAGCTGGATGCAGGAAGCCCATAAGATGCCCATTTCCGGTACAGCTATGCTGAAGTAAACACTTTGATCTACAGAACTAATCATGCCTAATTCCTATGTTATGTTAAAAGGTGGGGCGAATATCTGAGCGTGCTTTCTGTATTTCAATGCAGTAACATCTCCATTTAAGAAGCATCCTGCTCTTCTCTTCAGATGATCTTCTTGTCTAATTTGTCTTAATCATTATCTATTGACTTTGAGTTTATTTCACTGTGCATTAGAACTTAGCAAATATATTTTGTTGAAATAGTAGAAAGTTTTAATATCAACTGTCAATAGTCAGACAAAAACACCACTTAAAAAAAACCGTAATAGCGACCACATCAGTGTGTACTCCGACTTTTGTGTTTTTGTATGCAGGTATTAGCCACACTAGTCTTAATTCCAATATGAAACTAAAAAAAGCATGCCTTAGACACAAATTGGTCTTGGTGTGGAAAGCTTTGTAATGTGTATTTGTTTCCTTCAAGATTCTTTAATCTTGATTTTTTTTGGGAAGAGAGAATTTGTAATTGTTAAGTCCTTCCAACAAACAACAACATATAAACTGTTTCTGTTTTTGGGGAAAACAGTTAATTGTGTATTTTCACATTATAAAACTGAAATGTGCTTTATTCAGACTTCGGACACACTTTAAATACAGTGTTTTTTTCATTATTTTACTCTGTTCTGAATTGTAAATTAATACTAAAGTCTACCAAACCATAAAGAAAAAATATGCAATTATTTAGTGAACAAAACTTGCTCAGATTTTTTTTAGTTTTGCACATATTGGCAATTTTTTTCTGCTTTATGAGATGAGGTAGAGTCACCTTGAATTGCCTTCAGTTAACAGCTGTGCTGAACTCGTCAAGAGTTAATTACTTGAATTTATTGCCTCTTAATGTGTTTGAGAGCATCAGCTGTAAAGTTGTAAAGGGGTAGAGTTGATATACAGTGTATAGCTCTATTTGAGTAATGTTCTAATTCATATTATGTTCAGAACAACTCAACTAAGTAAAGAAAACAATAATTTAAGAAATTAGTCAGTCAATCCAAACTTTTGAAAGTATCCTTAAGTGAAGTCACAAAGGCTTTCAAAAACATTATGATGAAACTGGCTCTCATCAGGACCACAAAGAGTTACCTCTTTAGCACCAGATAAGTTACTAGCTTCAGAAACCACAAGTTAACAGCTTCCCAGATAGGGGTTTACCTACATGCTTCACATAGTTGAACACTTTCAAGTGTACTACACAGTACTACTTAATGATCTAGGTGACTTTAGTATTAATTTACATTGTAGGACAAAAGGAAAAAAAAAACTTTGAATGAGAATGTGTGTCCAAACTTTTGACTGGTATGTGTCTTTACTTATGAGGACACTTAAAATAATTATGGTTGATATGTTCAATTAGAAGTTTAAATGATACTGAAATCCTGTTCATTACATAAAAAAGTAACCAATGATGTAAATTTTGATTTCAAAAGATTAAAAATGAACCTTGTCGAGCTACAATCAGGCTGGCAATGCAGTCAGGGACGCTGGTGCCCGCTGCCAGGAAAGTGATGCCCATTATCACATCCGGAATGCCAAGAGTGTATCCGATTATAGTCACCTAAAATAACAGGTGAAGAGGAGATTAACATAACAATGATTATCAGCATAAACAGAGTATAAATACAGAGAGAGAAAAAGCGTGAGGTTTTACACGTACCATCCACACCATGAAGTAGGAGAAAATGGCGATCCAGACGGTGGAGAGAAGGAATGACAACATGAAGTATTTCTCCCAGCGAGGCTTCGCACAGTTAGGAATGGTGAAGAACAGCAGCAGAAGCAGCGGCCAGGAGATCAACCATTTAGTCTTGTTCATACAGCCCCCTATAGGACACACATGTACACATAATCTTCTATTAGCTACAATATCCTACTAAAAAACACAAAAACAATATTTCAGAACCAATCTTTTTTTTGGTCTACTATATTTGGAAAATAGAAGTTTGTGTGAAATACTGTAAAATAACATAAAAATAATTTTATATTACATGTAGTTTTTTTCTTTAAACCTGCAGGCACGTAACAGTATTAGATGTTATCCTGACATAAAATCTTTGTCATCTGACATTACGACCAACATTTTAACCTAAAATTAACATCTACTGATGTTAGAGGCCAGCTGGGAAATTTGACCCAAATTGGACTAATAGTTATTAAATACAGAGAAGGCGACAAATGGCAACTGATTATCTGAATTTTGATAGCCCTAATAAATAGGTGTGGGCAATACAGTGGTATGAAAATGTTTGGGGTGCCCGAACCTTTTCATACCACTGTATAAACTACAAATATAAATTATAGACTGCTTTTAAAAGATAAAACTGCTATATTTATGAAAAGGATTTTTAAAATACAATCTGTGTCACAATATATTGTGTATGATACAATAGGACACACCTATTAACGTGTATACAAATAAAAATGAGGATTTCTGAACAGTTTGATTTTTGCTGTGCCAGAGCTTTCAACTGAAATCTTATTAACGTGTCTTATAATGTTAAGATAAGGTTTGATAGCCTTACCGCAAAATGTAAGATTTGCCAAAATTAGCATTTTGCTTTTCACAGTTGTTAAATTCACAGCATCCAACCTTTATGCATGAAATGATGCAACATTGTAAGAGAAAATACATGCATAACTGTACACATGAACACATTTCTGATACACATTAAGCACACAGCAGGTAGATTTATGTCCCCCCGCTCTCCCTCTCTTACGTGGGAGTCTGAATGGTGAGGTCAGTTCTCCCTCCTCCTCCTCACTGGGTTTATCCTCCGGTACATTTCCATTCTCAATGTCAGTCTTCCCATCAATCACTGCAGTCTCCACCCCATTGGCTCCCTGCACCAGCTTCTGCCTCTGCAAGCAAGAATCAAGACCAAGACAGGAGAGATTAAGACATTTAAAAATAAAAAGGTTTTAGTGATTTGGTTTATTGTAGTTTAGGCTCATAAATTGGCCACCCTTTAACATCATAACAAATCTCAAGATTTTTGTGTCGATCTCTGACCATATCCAAAACAATTTGGGTCAAATCAAGAGCACAACATGTAGCAAGTGCAGTTTTCTTCTCTTATTGTGTGGTGTTACCTCAGTTATAATGAGGCGACTGGCCATGCGCAGACGAGTTTTTGGTCCGAAGTGGTTGGTGACCATCACACGCAGACCAGCTTCAGGGAAACGGTAATTGGGTGGACTAGCATTGATGATTTCATCCACCATGACCACTGAACCTCGGGTGTAGTTCTTAGTGGGCTTTACTGGATGTGAAGAAAAATCAGTTAAACACAAACAACCAAATAAAAATAAATAAATCTTCTAAATGTTCTCAATCCAAGAAACTCAATCCGAGCCTGCATACAGCAATATGACTAACAAAGGTACCTACTTAAAAAACAACAGGCCAGAGGTCTGTAGTTTTTCTATTAGTTTTCTATAGGGTTCAATTTTTAATGGTTTAAAACAGTTCATATATAGTTAATTTCTGACATCATCTTGTTAATATTCTAAAACATAAAAAAATCTGTTAAAAAAAAAAAGTACCTATTTTTGCCTTTTTTTTGTTGCTACAAATACATCTTATAGGATCTTTCAACCGGGTTCAAATATCACAACATCTATCAGTAACAGCCTATTACCATAATAAAAGTATCTCATTTACTTGAAGTTTATTTGAAGTATTTAAAAACATGTTATAACGTTGGAATTTTAAGCCATTATTATATTTATTATTCATATAATGCATTGTGATTTTGAGTAATTAATTAAAATAATTAAAGGATAGTAGCCTGACCTGGATTAGTGTGTGTTTATAAGTGGGCAGCTATTCAAGCTGTGACTGATTTTTTGACGTATAAAATACTATAAGCACAGTTCATAATGCATTGTGATTATAATCCCAAATTAATCATATAGAAAGATTAAATTTTTATGCAATTTAACAAATATTTACAGCCATGTTTATAATGTCTTATAAATGCATTGTTATGTGTAATAAATGTGTTCAGAGAGTCCTATAGACCTGACATTCATAGAAAGTGTTGCTTTATGCAAACAAATCACTCAACACATGAAAACTCAGCTTTTTTTGGTTTGAAGAGCAAGTGTAGACAATATATCGTCACTGTCCAACAAAAACATGCATCATCTTTTTTGTTGATTTTTTTGTTTACTACATGATTTGAACACATAGGCTCTCCCTTACAATGTGTGAAAAATTCTTGATAAATGGACAAATACAAATTCTCAGCAATAACCTGAGATAAACAATTTTTACATTGACTTCCACTGAGTGTTATAAAGGTTTTATCTCTCATGTAAAGTTGCTTTTTCAGAGATACATGCTTCTCAATGGACAGTGACAATATGACATTGGGTTTATTCCCAAATCAGGATTATTCTTTCGGTTTAAGTGTTTAGATGTTTAAATGTAAACAGATTTCTGTTAAGCTAGGATTTTCTGAACATTTGACAAGCAGTATATGCCTCTACGTCTCAATATGATTTATTCCAATCCCTATAGTACTGAATCTAAACAGAAAAGAATCAGAAGCACAACAAGAAAACCTTGCGAAGCAGAAGCGGAGTGGGTTTAGTAAGGCTAAACAGACAGGCAGGTCAGCATGTGCAAGTAGGAGCCAGAATCAAGAGGAATTTATTTGAGAAGCCAGAATTCACTAGAGAGACTGCCTTAGACTTCTGGAGGAAAAAGAAAGAGCAGGAGGATGAAAAGAACAGGCTGAACTGGAGTGGAGGGGGCACCGGGGAAGGATGAGAGGATATAGAGAGAGGGAGAGATGAAAGAACAGGAGAGACACAGGGGGGTTACCTTCTGGATAGCACTGGACTCAAGTGAGAAGAGCATAAGACACACACCAGAACACACACACACACACACTCGCAGGCGCACACACACACACGCACAGAGCCACAACTCAGCACACAACCTCAGCAACCAGCCCTGCTGATCGGAGAAAAGAGATGTGTTAAAAGGGAAAACACATTTAAATTAGTTCGTTAATTGATTACATAAGATGATAAATTAGATAGAAATGGCATGCAGTATTGTCGTTTAATACCCTGTCAATATTGTGATTACACCGATACTGGTATGTATTAAATGTCAGTAGTGTACCATAATTAGAATTCTAGCACTAATAAAATATACTGGCTTAGAGGCACGAGAAGGAAATGGGCTCAAAC
Source organism: Astyanax mexicanus (assembly GCF_023375975.1). Classification (NCBI taxonomy): domain Eukaryota; kingdom Metazoa; phylum Chordata; class Actinopteri; order Characiformes; family Acestrorhamphidae; genus Astyanax; species Astyanax mexicanus. The sequence continues at coordinate 84,901,386 of NC_064408.1, read as the reverse complement.
ACCAGTACAAACTAAGTATTTCAGAATGAGAACATGAGAACCTAACTAGTATTTATTATTTATTAATTACTATGGAAAAAAAACACCTTACACATCTACAGTGGCTTGCAAAAGTATTTATACCCCTTAAACATTTTAACATTTTGTCACCTTAGAACCACAAACTTAAATGTATTTTATTTAGATATTAAGTGATAGACCAACACAAGTGGAATGAAACAAAGTGGAATAAAAAAGATTCACTGTCTTTAAAATTGTAATCAAATAAATATCTTGAAAGTCTGATGTGCAAAAATATTCAGACCTCCTAAATAAAATAAAGTTTAAGTTATATAGCACCTTTCTAGATACCCAAGGACGCTTTACAATTTACACGTTTTACACACAAGCACATTATTACACATTAACACTCTTCCACACACCGGTGAGAAGCGGCAGCCAATAGCGGAGGACTGCATCGGGCACTACAGCATTTACCCAGGACAGAGTGCCAATCTATATCTGGGCACAGTCATACATACATTTACACACACAAACTTACATATATACCACACTTTACACACATACACACCAGATCAATTAAGAGTGTCCAATTTACCAGATCAATTTAGAGTATTCAATTTTCTGGGCAATTTAGAGTATCCAATTTACCTGATCTCCATGTTTTTGGACAGTGCAATTGCCTTCAGAAGTCATTAAATTGGTAAATAGAGTCCAGCTGTGTGTAATTTAGTCTCAGTATAAATACAGCTTTTCTGTAAAGGCCTCTTTGTTAGAGAACACTAGTGAACAAACAGCATCGTTAAGACCAAGGAACTCCAGAAAGGTTAGAGATAAAGTTGTGGAGAAGTTTAAAGCAGGGTTAGGTTATAAAACAATATCCACATTTTGAACACCCCAAGCCACAATATTCAATCCATCATCCAAAAATGGAAAATGTATTCTACACCTGCAAACCTACCAAGACATGGTTATGGTCCATTCAAACTGACAACAAGGAGATCGAGCAAGGAGAGCACTCAGTGAAACAGCTAAGAGGCCCATGGTCACTCTGGAGGAGCTGCTGAAATCCACAACTCAGGTGAGAGAATCTGTCGACAGGACAACTATCATAAGTCATGCGCTCCAAAAACATGGCCTTTATTGAAGAGTGTCAAGAAGAAAACCATTGTTGAAAAGAGACATAAGCAGTGCTGTTTGCAGTTGCATTTTGCATCTGTGACGAGACATGAAAACTGCTGTTCACAGACGCTCTCCATCCAACCTGGCTGAACTTGAGCTGTTTTGCAAAAAAGAATGGGCAAAAATCTCAGTCTCTAAATGTGCAAAGCTGGTAGAGATAAACCCCAAAACACTTGCAGCTGTAATTGCAGTGAAGGGTGGCTCTACAAATATTGATTATACTGAATATTTTTGCACGTCACACTTTTCAGATTTGTGTTTGATAAAAATATTTAAAACCACCAATCATTCACAATGATGTGTTACTTTGTGTTGGTTTATCAGTTAAAATCTCAATAAAATACATTTAAGTTTGTGGTTGTAAGGTGACAAAATGTAAAAAAGTTCTAGGAGTATAAATACTTTTGCAAGTTACTGTAATTTAACTTAAATACAATAATTCTTGGCACCAGAAGAGGTATCATGAGTGGAGCATCCAAAGGTCTCTGAGTGGCAGGTGGAGAACGGTTAAAATTACACAGGAATGCTGTTCTGCTGCATGAGTAACCACATGTAATAAAATAATACAACAATTTCTGTACTTTGAGAGAAAAGACGCAGATGATTACAGTGCAGCGCACTGACGGCTGAAATATGAAAATGCACAGTCTTTCTCATAGGGGTTCACAGTAATTTGGCAACTGAAGCCGCTTGAAGCTCTTGTATGACTAATATTTTTTCAATCTTTTGTTCTTTACTGTTCTATAGTTCATTTTGTAAGACCTAAGAACAGCTTGGTAAGGAATTGCCCAAACAAAATACCCCTTGACAGAGAGCCTCACACCAAGAGAAAATTCTTTAAAAAAAATGTGTCTGCAAACATTTGCAACACAGTCAACAGAATAGATGAATAATCTATCATTTATCACTGAAAAAACTAAGCTAACTAAGTTGTTTGTCTAGAAAGAAACTCTGTAATGTTTATATCCGACACAACCATTTTAATAGAGGGTTTAGATGTGATTTACATCCCTTTAAATAACATAATTTATTTGGCTTTCTACCTTTTATACCCAGTTCTGAAGGCCAATTAACTTATCCCTGTTTCTATAAACCCACTCCCCCACTAGCAATGGCTTCAAAACACAAGCATACAGACTAACACATTTTATTCACATTTCTATTCTTCAACATATGAAAAGGCAGCCACTACATCATTTTAAGCTTTTTGATGCAGAAAGGGTGCATCCGCAGCTTCAGTGCATCAGCAAACAGACACCTGTGCTGACCAACATCACACTAGGAGTGCCATCTACCTATCCAGAGAGAGCAAAGCCAATTGTGCTCTCTCGGACTCCTGCTGCTGATGGCGAGCAGCAAGACTGGGATTCGAAACAGGAATCATTAAATTCGAAGAGGGTCGAAAAACTGGCTTTTAAACCGGCCAAATACAAAGCAATCTTCAGTGAACTCCGCCTGTCTGATTAGCCTTACCTGTACCTAGTAAAGGCACTGAGGGGTCATCAGAGACATAGCCGAAATAATCATTACCATCTTCCAACTCGCTGCCGCTTGCTGCGTTACCATTAGCCACATTCTTGTTGCCTTTGCCCATGAAAAAGTTCTGCATGCTGGAGTTAAATCTGGGAGGAAAAGAGAGAAAAAGAACAATTATTCAAATGATTTACACAAAACATGACAAGAGCATTTCTCATTTCCAAAACTGTGCCATGTTTTTAGCAAATCTATGTAATTCTGTTGTTTCGGCTTAATCCTCACATTTAAAATTATGGCCCATATAAACAGAAGGAAGTTATACAGCATAAACAAAGAGCTGAGACTGGGTCCAGCATGTCACCATGAGGTGGGATTATTCAGACATAACAGAGAGTGAGGCTGGCATGCAGTGAATTTCACACAAAGATTAGCAACACTACTCAGCGCCCTATGGAACATGATTAGGTGGTGTTCCAAGAATCATCTCCAAATCACAAGATGATCCGTAATATTCTGTATCAAATTTAAAATCATTAAAAATTGAAGTCCTAAACTGACTTCTGATCTGCAATAAACAACTGGAAACATACAATGTTTCATACCAGCACTGTTTGGTCTGGTTAAAACGAACTCATGTTCGTTTGTATTCTAGGTGCAGTTTGTTTCAGCAGGTGTAAAAACAGTAACTGCACTCAGGTGTGGACCAAAACAACCATAGAACCACAAAAGAAAGGTGGTCTCAGTCCGGTTCCAAACAAACAGTGGTTTGTTTGTGGTGAGAACGTGATTCTGTCTCGATCTGAGCAGACTATAAAATACACTTATCGGGTTTCAGCTAAACGGCTGTTCAGGTGCAGTTTAACCTGATATATTAGCCAGATAATTATGAACAAACGCAGTCTCTGCTGCTGCTCCATGCTAAGCTGTTTTTACAATGAATGCTGTATGTGCAGTGTTCACTGCTTGGGGCCAACTGAATAAATTCAAATAATGATACGTTCTTGTTCATTTTTAGAGCAAACACTGGAAAAGCATAGTTTCCCTTCAAATTAAATGTTGTCACATGTATGTATTCCTTTTTGCCTATGAAGAAGAGTACTTTCTTTAAACAGACTTAATAACATATCTATTTACATTTGGACTTTGTAAAACTGTGGTGCCCAAATACGTGCAAGGGATGGAACTATAAAATAATGCCCTTCTAATCCAGATTATTTGCTGTAGCACAGGACTCGTACACTATAATAATTTTTTTTCTCTTTGCATGCATGCATTTACTCAGGAACTATAAAATTAGAAACAGCTACATTTTAAATGCATTTAGTCTAAAATCATCCTCTTCATGTCATTCACAGTAACACAAGACCAGTACTGTCCCACAGAGCATCCACACAAAGCAGGTGAAGCCCCATATTTGGGTCATGTATAATTAGGACTTGCAGCTGTGGCCGTTATCCACATAGTAATCAGTTAAGACCAGAGAGGTGTGACGGGTTAGGAGGACATCTAGTTGATGATGAGAATCTTCTCCTTACTTCATTATCAGGATATATCCTGCGTACATGACCACCAGCACCAGGCTCTCCCACCTGAAAAGAGAAAATCACCCATCAGAACGAGTCCACCAACCATGCACCAATCACAAAGAACAAAGAAGAACTGAGAAGTGCACTCACCACACTATCTTTTCATCATAGATGAACTGAAAATGAGAAGAAAATACACCATTGTATTAATCAGAAACATTTTAACTGGTAAGTTACTAAAATAATTAAACAAATTATTTAATATCAAATACACAACACACTGCAGGGTGTTCATAATAGATCTGATATGTTTTTGTAGCTGCTGTTATAGAAATAAATACACTATAATACACTAACTGTACATCAGTGTAACACACAGGCCATATCTATTGCTAACAAAATGACAAAATAACAAAAAACAGATATTAATCATATAACTTTTGAGATAAAAGCAAACTGAACTAAACACGTCTATTTATCTGTATGTAAATTAAATGAAAAGGAATTGCATATTATATTAATACATTAATATGAAATATGAAAGTCTACAGTAGCTAGTAAGTGGCTACAGTAAATAATTGTTTTTTAAAGCATTAATAATAACTTGAATATTTTAATGGTAATTCTGCATATACTCCTGGTAAACAACATGATACCAAGTACCCTTTCCCTTATGTACTTGTTGCTAGAGAGGCTGAAAGTGTTTAAGGAAATTTCATGCAGGACTTACTGCAATCAGTGCCACTACAGAGAAGGTGTAGTAGAGAGAGTCACGGAAAACAGCCCACCAGGTCAGCAGCACCACCTAACAGAGAATCACACAGCTTTAGTCACAGGCTACAGGGCTGCATAAATTACAGAACATGCTGCATGTGAGGTCTATTACACTTCATGGATTAATGAAGCTTTATGAAGCTTTACTGTCATGTTATGGCAATCTAAAGGTTCACAGTAAACAAACTCGATTTGTGTATGCCGCACATGTAAATAGAATTACATTTTCTAATTAAGTTAAACTTCCAATTTCTCACAATACCTCTTCTGCTGGAAGGTTAAGAGTAAGCAAAAGTTTCCTTTAAGTAACAAAGTTCCTGATCTTACTTGTTCTTTTTATGTTTATATTATTTGTTAATGTAATGTTAATTTGAACTGGTATTTGAAAAAAAAAATTCTATTAAAAAACTAAGTAATCTAAATAATTTCTATTGCAGACATTTCTAACATTCATTTTTTCCCTGACATTTTTCCCCTTAGGACCAAAAAACAAAAACTCCACTTTTTTGCCATCTGCAGCTGCCGAAACCTTTTTCTGCATTCTTACATTTAGGAGACATCCTCCAAACTAAAGAATATCTTAGATTTGTATCAGTAAATGTCATATTATTATAACTTTCTGCTTTTACATTTTGCATCACTCACTATACTCTAACATTTTTTCCTATAGTTACCAATTGTGCTGTTTTACCCTGATTATTGTTTTGTATTTTTGTACTGTATTGTGTGGCTGCTAAATTCCTTCAGGATCTATTAATCTACCTATCTATCTAAAAAGAGCAAACAAATTACTGATTTCTTCTGATTTAATGTGTATACAATGCATTTGTAAGGTTCCCATACCCTTTCCCTTCTTGCATTGTACTAAATGCATTTTATAAGAAATTAAAACCAAATCAAACAAAATCAAACCGTAACAGGATGAAAAAACAAAAAATAATTACACCACCAAGCACATAAAAGTAAATCAGGTTACATAGTCAAGAAATGTTATATAATAACCTAAAATCAAATACACTACTTAAATTACAATTATTACATTATTTAACAGTTAAACCCCATTAACATGGTCTAATTATGTCAGCCTTACTGAACTGAGCCACTTCCACCCAGCTTAAACAGTGAACACTGTGTTCCCAAAGTCAGTCCAAACACACAGCACTGACTCCACAAGAACCCCCTTTAGAAACGCTTTAACACTAATTCCATCAGGACACAGATCCAATCCTCCTCCCGCGGGAGACAAACTTCCACAAAATAAACCTTCATCCCTGCAGCAGCTTCCACTGTAAACAGAACAGAGCAATCTGCACTCTCTGCTGACATCAGCAACACATCCTCATCTTCTGCTTTGTGCATTCCTCCATCCAGTCCTGTCTCTCTGTGCTGTGTTTTTAAGTCCCAAACCTGGGTCAGAGAAAAGACTCTGCCTGAGGCATTTTTCAGATTCACCGCAAGTAAATAAAGGAATACAACAAACATGTTCATTGAATGCTCTATTGCAGCTCTTTTATTTATACAATAGTTTTCAGTGGCTGTGTTCAGTGTCTGTTTAACTGTAAGCAAATTAAATGAAATTTATGAAATTATAAAAAAATTTAATAAAAGCTTTTATTACACCAACTCTCAACGCACTGCCCTTATTTATTTTTCCATCAAAACAACCATACAGAAGTCATTGGCTATTGTCTAAAAATATTAATTGCTGCTGAGGCTCATAGATTGTATGAATCAGAATTTGGCTCCAACAGCCTAAATCCTTGGACGTTCTGTCTATAGTCCAGGCCAGCAGAGGTGGTGGTGTGTTGTGGAAAATAATATGGGATGCTTTTATTGGTATGGAAAATTCTGGATCATGTTTTACTAACCAATTGCTCGAATGCTATATAGGCTATATGAGTATTTTTGCTGACCATGTGTCTTCATGGCCATAATCTCCAAACAGGTTTCATGAACATGACAACGAGCTCAGATCTGAATCCAAAAGAATATGTTTAGAGGAATTGAGTGACACGTTCATGTCAACATAAACTAGAACCTAAAAGAAATGTCAGATGGAACTGAATCATGTGGAAATCATATAATGTAGCTGTTTTTAGAGCAAAATGAACAATCCAGTATTAGTATAGGTGTTTCTAATAAAGTGCTCAGAGAATCTAGATTTAGAAGCAAGTGATTTAAACTGTTCTGCCCTATATTGTTCACTACTACCTTTTGTATTTGTACTTTCAAATGTAATAAACAGTTGCTGAGTCACACACACCCAATACTGTCCCAACACACCTGCATCATCATAAATAGTACTTTACTACTGCTGCCAGTGTAATCATGTCTTATACTATAATTATTGTAATAATTACTATAATAATTGTCTTAAGAGCTATGAAGCCTTTTATTTTCTAGAGTATCTTGCTACACAGGTCAGTGTAGTGTTCTTTAGATACTATGGGATATAGCAAGTCATCGATTACAACACTAATTCCAGTCCCATGACTGTAATTAATATAATTTGGCATGACAGTGTATTACTTTAGCACTTACTAATAAAGTTATGATGTGTTGCACTGTCAAGAGATTTACAGAATATCATATTTTATATCCCATCATGCTGCACATGGTGTGAAACAGGTGTGTGGTGATTTAGGTCAGATGCTCATTGGAGAAGTACAAGCTTCCCCTTCTTGACAGCAATTCATTAGACTCCCATCTCCACTATAAATCCAAAGAAGAAAACCTCAGACTCCAGACGAGCCTGGGCTGATCCTTCCTTTAAGAAAATTATTTTAGAAGAAGGTGCAATTGTGCAAATGCGGCTTTAAGGGAATAGTGCCAAGTGCACTTAATCCACCTCTGTCCATCGCACTGAAATGATTTCAGCCAACAAATCTGCCAAACAGCAGTTGTGTGTATTTGTGTAACTGTTATGTAACAGTATTTCATCCCTAATAGAACAGCAGACGCTGCTTAGAGTGGCAGTGCCTGTTTACTGCTGTGATTATGAACAATCACAGCCATTCAAAAAAGCATACAAAACCCCTACTAATACAAACACTAATACCACAGCCAAACAAATAACCATCTACATGACCAAATAACCAATGTTATATAGGTTTAGAGACATTTATTATTCATTTATTTATGAACAAATAATATTTGTTCATAAATACATTAATGTGGTGAGACTCCTGAGCATTATAACTAAATGTTCATGTATGCAGACACACAAACACACACCTGTCCAGCAAAAATCCCACACACTCCAATAATGCAGAGGATGTTGAAGACTGCAGAGCCGACGATGGTTCCAACTCCCACATCACCATGTGTGATAAACACACCTACAAATACAAATCACAGTAAACACACCTTAGGTCAGCACACATTAACCTATGCATGTATAATAGGCATGCACATATGTTTGCATATTAACGATATATACAAACTAGGCAGGCAATCATGGACAGACAATATTATTAAGCAGGTTAATTAATCCTTGTTTATGCCTGTTAAACTTTTTCAGGGCCCATACTGCTGTTCAAATCTACTTACAAATTTTGGCTTAAATTGCTCATATGAAAAAAAATATTTATAATTGGTCATATATTCTATTATTTTATACAATTAAAATAATGTAAATCAAATAATTTGCTATATTGAGGAAAAAAAATACTGTTTTAGCATGATGACTCAAAGAAATTATACTACAGCTTTTTGCAAACTGCATGCTGCATTTCAATCAGATGTTTTATTATTTATAATATTTTTTAGCAAAAAAAGGGACACTTATTCACATCTGTTAGGAACAGATAAAGGTTTTTTTATCCTTGGTGCTGGTTAAGACTGGTTAAGTCTCAATGTAACAGTTAAATGAGCTCCAAAACAGGGCAGTCAATCAGAACAGAGCTTATTTAAATGAATCAGTCTCAAAATCTTGTTTTAATACAAATAGGACATGTAGAATAAGACACTAAAACCTTTACATGCCATGAAATATTGACTGTTTATTGTATGTAATAGATACTTATAGTAATAAAACAATAGCTAACTGAGCCAATCCTTCCCTTTTGGTAAAAAAGTCGTTCTTTTTTATTTGAATAGTTTTACATTAAACAAACTAAAATGTGCTTTATTTAGACTTACTAAACACTTTCAATAGTAAAGTAAAAACTGATTTCTCCCAAAATGAAGAAATGATTGATATATAATTATTTGTTGGAAGGGCTCAAATTTAGGATATGCACAAAAAATTATGAAATCTGCATATTTATAAATTTACTTTAGGACTACAATGTTTGTGTTTCTTTCCTTACCTATTACAGATGCAAACAGCTCTGGGGCAGAGCTTCCTGCAGCCATGAATGTGGCTCCAGCTACATCCTCACTCAGGTCTAACTTCTGCAGAACACAATTACACCACACAACACACAGTTTACAACCAACAAACACCAAAACACACCACTCAAACACTGAAGCACACAGCCCATGAATTACAACCACACTACATCCCACAATCCACATACATTAAAGCACAGAAACAAAACAAAGAATAAGCTGCACTAAACCAAGCTAAACCAATTTATAATCACATCTTAATCTAGGTAAGCAATAAATAGACAGTCAGTGTAAAAAGTGCTGCAGTGTTAAGATCTTACCTCACAGAGCTTCTCCAGAGAGGTCACAAAGTAATCGTCACACACGATGGCCAGAGCCAGGAACATGTAGAGGGCCTGCAGGAGACACACACAGCCAAGTAGCCAGCAATCAGGACACACTCAATAATTATCAGCTTGCACAACAATAATTAGTGGTGTATAGGCTTCCATTATTTGCTAGATAAATTAGGCTTGTAGCTCTATTATAAAATGTCATTAACCAAAATATGTTAACTGTTAAACAACATTCAGTATTACTAATGATAAAGTAACATATAAATCACTAATGATAAATTCAAATGTATTTTTTAGATTTAGATTTTTAGATTCATGTACGAATTCTATCAGTCAGGTTCAGACGTGAGTATTGTGGCGTGGAAGAGGAAGGAAGACCCGTGAGACTCATGCTGAATGCTCAATAGCTCCTTTATTAAACAGGCTTGCCACTCACTTACAGTCTTTAACAAGACTAGGAGAGCTAAAACCATTCTCTCTATAGGCTACCAACAGAGCCAAGTGACTAAACTCACTATCCACCTACTTTACGGTGAGTGCCCTAACCAGCACCCATCTGCATGGCCCCTCCCCATACCCTAGGTTACGGGGGAGGTACCAATTACGTAGGCTGGAGCAACACAGCACAACAAAATACAAGAGGCCCCACACACAGAAGAATAGAAACATGCCTACAGGCAGCCACACACACAACCCAGAGCCGCCACAGTATCATCAGCCTGTAGCCCCGTGCTAACCACGGCTAGCACTGCTGGAGCAGCATTAGCATTAGCTGCTTACCGTGCTAAGTGCTAGCTTATTCACCGTTCAGAGGCGAATATATCCGACTGTAGTCTGCACGTTTACCGTGTTAAAACAAGGTACATGGGACGAATAACTAGCTGAGAGCACCCTGGCTTACCGGAACACTCAGAGTTTGTCAGTGTAGCCCTGTCAGGCGCTAGTGGTAAGTGACTAATGCTAATGCTCCAGCCTTAGTGCTGTCGTTATAAATAAGGAGGCCAGTCACTTGTTAAAACTTGATTGGGAGTTCTTGTCATGCTCAATGTGGCATTTGTTTACAAATAGACAAAAAAAAACTAAGAAAAAGAACCAATCAGCTTCCATGGGAGACTAGTGTGAAAGCCCCTCCTTGATGTGGAGATCTGAGTAAGAGCAGTTGCCATAACAAATAGATAAATCTTTTATATTTTTTGTGTATTATTACAAATGCTAAAAGCTGTGTGAGGTTTGTATCAGATTATATAAGTGATTCAAAATCAGTTTCTGAATTTCAGCCTCAAACAGATAGGAGGTTTGTCCTGCATGACAAGAAATACAGAAACTGGCCGGCCGTGTTGCCTATAAAGACTTTGCTATGCTATTAATTTTGCCTTTGTTAAACTAAACCCACAATGTGATGGCTGGTCCTTAGTCTATATAGCTCTCACTGAGTTGTTTATCTGCCTCATACAGTGCTGTGAAAACAAAATGTAACGTTGTTGTGCTAAAAAAATGGTGTATATAATATCAGGCCAGACTGTTGAGATCTAAAGAGGAAGAACATCTTGTCCTGGGCTAAATTGTCTTTTTTGTTGGGAACCTCCAGGGTTTGGTTTAATCCTGTTCATGTTTTATTTTATCCTGGGCCAATTTTAACCCTACTCTACCCTATAAAACAGTAAAATGACTTTTCTCCCTTCTCCCCATCCAAAGCCACAGACACTGACGCAGAGGCTGGAGTAAACCAACAGCTGTGTGCTGAGCTGATCTGCTCAGACAAAAGGTGATAAACCTCTAGTGGTCGGTGCTTAAGCACCACAAAAGCCATAAGAGTCAAGGAGAGAAAGATGGCCACCATAAACTAGAACTAGCCAATGAGCCTCCTGCTTAACTACAGGTGATTGACTCATGTATAGCTCTAAAAATTAAATGATCAATCAAGATGTGCAGTCCTCCAGCATGAAACATGACTTCCTCTCTGTGTGGCTCCTCTGGTGAATAAATTATAGATCAGTCTTCTTGGTGCAGCAGTAGCAGCAGTAGAGGCAATGGTAGTAACAGAAGTTGTCCACAGGGGGAGACGGAGCACTGAAAATGATCCAGTGTATAGGATTTTGAGTAGATGAGGACAGAACTAGTGAGGTTTAACTAACACAGCACAAAGCAATACATTACAGCATCATACAGCGAGTTACGTAACTATCAGCAGATTTTAATTGTGCTGCAAATGGTCAGTGTGAGCAGGTCAATCAGGCTGAGCTGAGGCTATTTATATTATTAGGATTAGGATTATTAGGAGCGCTAGCAGCTGCAAAAAAAAGCTTTATGGTACAGGTGAATGATGCTTCAGTAATACAAATATAACAGAATTAATCATATTTTTGGTCAATGCTGTACACTCATTCTGTAAAACATACTTTTAGCCTGGTATAAACCTATAAGATGCATCAAGGTCAAGTGAAGGAGTATGTACAGTTTGTACATGTACAGAATGTGTACTCTTCAGACACTGATAAAGAGAGAGTGTGATAGATGTGCAGGATAGAGGTATGATGGGGAGTGCAGATGAGTTTTGAGAGAGAGGGAGAGAGAGAGAGAGAGAGAGAGAGAGAGAGAGAGAGAAGAAATATAGGAAAGAAATGATGTGCAATATGGTCATAAAATAACATTACAATATTTTAGGATATAAGATCATGATTTTGTACAAAATAATGATATTGTAACAAAATAAAAAAATGTTAAAAAAATAAAGTAAGTAACTGCAAAAATCTCTGCATGCAGAAATAGGAAATTAAAAAGACATACTACTTTCAGGAATATTGCTATTATCACGATATGGAGTTTTATCAGGTTAAAAATGTTTGAGTTATTATTGAATACAATATGGCACAGCCCTAGTGCTAGGAAAGAGAGAGATAACAAAAGAGAATGACACAAATAGAGAGGAAAAAGTAGAGAAAAAGAGAGAGAGAGAAATAGAGACAGAAAATAGAAAGAAAAAACGAAAAGAAAAAGTTTTAGAAACTAGAAATACAGTCGGTTTCGCTCTTACCGCCAGGATGTGCAGTAAGACGGCTCCACTCTTCCTTTCAGCATTAGTAAAATAGTCATCAGGGAACTCACGGATAGCTGCAAAAAAAAATATACAAACACAAAAAAAATTAACTTTGACATTCTTTAATTCAGTAGAACTGTATGAAGCTTAAAGGCTCTTCTGTAGTGACGTCTGAAAAAAGCTGCAGTATTAACTGCAAAATAACAATTTTCAGGCTCAAGAAAACAAGATTTCTAAATTAATGACACTGATAACATGTTTACGAGCAATTCAAAGTAGAAAAGGTTGGGACAATGCAGACAAAGGCTGCAGATTTTTTAACTTGTGTTTGAGACAGTATTAACCCAAAATATTTCAAGTTTTGTCTACTCCACTTTATTTTATTTGTTAATATACATCCATTCCGGCATTGGAACCTGCTACACATTTTAAAAAAAGTTGGGACGAGGCAGTAATTTAGGTAAGGTAAAATTAAATAAATAAATAATAATGGGATTTCAAACATTGTTCTGTCAACGTAATTATAGTCAGGTTTTTTTTTTTATATTTGAGGAGCAAAGATGAGCAGAGGATATCCAGTTTGTCACAAATGCAAAAGAAATGGTTAAAATGTAAAAAACAGCAATCCTCTAAGAAAACGGAAAGAGCGACATGCAAGTGGATATTCCCCCCTGTTCAGTGCATAATATCTTTAAACCATTCACGTGTTTGGGAGGCATTTCAGTGAGAGAAGGACATGGACACAAACCTAAGCTTCACACCTGCAATCTCTAATTCCTCAGAGAGCACTGCATTAAGAACAATCATTTAACAAGAGCTGATCGAACCACAAGGGCCTAGTTTAGCATATATTACCTCCAAGCACTACAATACAGAGTTACATTCACAAATGCTGCTTAAAACTTTACTGTGCAAAACAGAAGCCTTATGTTAACCATGTCCAGAAGTGGTGTTGACTTCTATGAGCACAGAGGAAACAAGTAGAGCAAATACAAAAAAAGAACCATCCACACTGTTATCAGTCCAACAGACATGGTCTGCACATGTGGTGGCACTGGTCAGTTTAATGATTTTGGGAACACTGGTTGTTTAGACCATGCTGGGCAAGCATGGCCAAATTAAATGCAACATAAAACATGCTGGTCAAGTGTTGGTTACCCAGCAAGTTTACCAGTATAGATTTTATTAGATCATCTGAAACAAACACATCCACCACCAATACCAAACAGATTAGCGAGGAAGTTGTTCACTAGTTGGTCCCCAGACAAAAAGTGTTTTGAACAACTAGTACACTGGTTCTGGTATACAACCTGCACCACATCAGCACCAGACAAGCTTAGACCATCTTAAACCATCTTACACAGAATTCCATTTTATGTGTAAGAACATTGACTAAATGTAAACAAGATAAAACATACACAATGACAAAAAACTACCAGCTTTTTAGCCTACTGATAGGGGTGCAGTGTGTGTGCTTTGTCAAGAGCATGTTGGACATCAGAGCAATCACACATTTTACATTTACATTTTGGCATGGGAATTAGGGATGCACAATATATTGTTTAAGCAGCGTCATCGCGATATGCGCATGTGCAACAGTCACATCGCAGAATGTGCAATGACACCAAAGCCAATTAAACCAAACACATAATTTTGCAATGTTTTAATTGACACAAGAAGTAGATACACAGTGTTCTAATTTTCTGAGTGAACAGCGTTCGTTGTCTTTGTGTCTGCGTGAGTTACAGGCTGCTGCTGCCTGAGAAGCGTGACCGCATGGCATCCACATGGCTGGGCACGTGCTTGTAAACGCATAGGCTGACAGCTTGTCGAAAACTGTGCACCTTAGTCTGGCATATTTTGCGCAGATATTTCCAGTTACGCTTTTATTTCCAGAAAAACGCTCTTATTTACTTTTTAAAAGGCCATTTGACTCTGCTCTCGGGTGGTCCGGATCTCTGACGCGAAACAGCCCGTGGGACGAGGCGAGGCTGGTGACGTCACGGGCCCATTGTTTAATATTGTGATATATATTGTCGGAAAAAAAAAACATTGCAATGTCCCTAATGGATATATTTTTAAACCTGTATTTTACTAAAGAAACTCAGATCACAATAATGTGTATATAATATTTTGTTGTATGTTATAGTCCAGCCTACACTGTATCAATGTCCTTCAGAGCAGCTCCATCGCTCTGTCTCTGTGGGTCTGATGCGCTCTGCTCGGCCGTATGCATTCCCAGCTGGGCTACGGGCTGATCCTTCACACCACTCTGTACACACACTGCACAGCATCTGGTTTCCCAGCACACCCCCCCCCCACACACACACACAGAAAGCCTGCTACAGAGCATGCAGCAAACTGCTTGTACTGTTCAGCATGGCTGGTTAATGCAGACTCCTTTTAAAAGGTCAAGTAGAAGTTAAGTCCCCTGTGACGTGAATAAAGCCTTTTGTGATATGAATACAAAGTACGGTTGATACTGTTTAGTATGCAGTCAGATCCTGCTCAGGCTAATGAAGTTTCTATTGTTCTGCCAGACCCCTCATCTACTGGAACCTAAACAGCTGTATTTCCATTCATTTCTATCCAAGAATGATTTTTAAAAAATGCACGTTTAGTAATAAAGGTTTTTATTTATCCAATTAGCTGTTATCACAAGTCAGTAACACTGAGATAAATAACTGATCAGCACAGTGATTTATCAGTCTACTCATGCTTTAGTAGAGTTTAGTAACACTAAGATAAGTACCTGAGCAGCACAGTTATTTATCAGTCTACACATGCTTCAGTAGAGCTCATTACACAAAGATAAATAACCAATGTTAATACAGGGAATTACCAGTCTACTCATGCTTTAGTAGAGCTCAGAAACTGATAAGCACTGATTTGTCTCTGATCTAATATATTTTAGAAAAGAAATGTATATATATATAGCTAACTCTCCTTCTGTCCTTCTGTCCCCGCCCTCCTCTGGCTCGTGGAGGTAGACAGTCCGTCACGAACCCTGAAGATATCAGCCAATAGCGTTCGCTGAGGGAGGCGCTTTTGACCCCGCCCCCAAACTGTCAAAACCACCCCTTTCAAAACTCGAGCGCAAAACACTCAGTCGAGCACAAACTGCTGCTGCAGTTAATTCACACAGAGCGCAATAAAAAAAAAGCACCCGAGAGGAGAAAAGTGAAGCTCGAGAGCAACATTTTCTTCAGCGAGCACACAAGTACCTTTTTTTTTGCTGGCTAGTTTCACAATTGTGCTCACTAGAAGTTAATTTACACACGCAAAATATTAAAACACCCTGGTTAATTTTTTCACCTGGTATTTTTGCACCCCTGACTTGTATTTTGTAGAGAGATTGAGGAAGGTATGTGGATAGAGGAAGGTAGAGGGAAAGAGAGGGATGAGAGAGGTAAGGAGACAGATAAAAGAACAGAGGGAAATAAGAGGGTACAGGTGAAGAGAAGAATGGAGAGAGGTGAATGGAGAGGGATGGAGGAAGGTACATGGACAAAGGATGGTAGAGGGTAAGAGAGGGACAATACACACGCAAAATGTTAAAACACACTGGTTAATTTTTTCACCTGTTATTTTTGCACTCCTGACTTGTATTTTTGCACCCTCCACTTTTGACATTGATGTGATGCCATATGATTGTGAGGTTTTATTTTTTTTTTGAGGTGAGGCCAAACCAGCATGTGAATAAGACCTTTATTGCATTTACTTTAGAGATAACGGAGTCAGCAGCACAGCAAGTAATGATTTATTAATGAAAGTGAGTGATGGGAATTTTAAAAGGAGACGGGCTCCGACTGCACACTGAACCTGCAGACTGAAAATAAACACACTCCACCAAAAAAGACATTACAGCATTTCAAGTTTGATGGAGAGGAAAAGTGAGGGACTGATTGTTCCCAATAGTGTGTGGGAGTTTTGCTGTCATTCTCGTATTTAATGGTTGCAGCTCCTTGACTGGTACCATGCTTTTACTCCTGTTTTCACAATGTATCGATCGCCTGAAAAAAACGCCTGATGAGCATTACTCACTTATAAGGTTATCAAAGCGATGGAGAGGGGAAGAGTGAGAAAAAAGAGAGATAGTAACAGAGAGAGAAAGCAAGGGAGAGGGGAAAAAGGAGATAGGAAAGGAGATAGGAAGGGGGAGGGATGGAGAGAACAGAGATAAAGTAAGCGGAAGACAGAGAAAATGAGGGAAATAGGAAGGAAGGGAAAGAAGGAGCATGGGGGAGACAAAAGGGGAGAGAGAGAGAGAGAGTGTGTGTGTAAGGGCAACAGGGATTGAGAGAAAGAGAAATAGGCGGAAAAGGAAGCACGCCACAAACAAAGTCGTCTTTCGCATCACTCTCCCATACAGCTTCTCCTTGTGCAAAGTGCGCTGTATTGTTGACCGATGCACAGTGACACCATCTGCAGCAAGATGATGCTGCAGCAGTTTGGAGGTGGTATAATAATAAACCTCATTTCAATCCTGAAATATTACTGTGTCCATCAGTTATTAGATATATCAAACTGAAATGGCTGTTGCAAACACCCAAATATTTAGAACTAAAAATTATTAAGATTATTAGTGCCCAAACTTTTTCATATGACTGTATTAGAAGAATATGATGGAAGCAATCAGAAAATTGCTTAAACTGTAAACTTTAATATAGTTGGTACTGGAAAAAGCAACACATCCGATGCAGATGGCAATAACTGGACGGCGGGCAGCTGATCTGTGGATGACAGGGAAGCCTGACTTTCTGACTGACCCTCATAAAACTACAAAGAAAGGTGAAAGAAGAACCTTAGTGTCAAACAGACAGGTGGGCAGTCAGTAACTCGGAGGAAGGCAGAAAGATGGAATTAGTTTTGTCTGGATTTATAGAGAACAGACAATGTGCAGCATTATCAGAGTGTGGCTAAAGGGAGAGAGCCAGAAGGTAACTTAGACACAAAGGCACAGTAAAACACTGACATCCACCCACTCCACCATCTAAAACCTGAGAGATCACATGCAGTGGGATACATCACAGTTTACCACAGGTCCTTATGTTCATGAATTCTGTGGAGCCTTTATCTAAGGAGAATCATATTAAATGACCAAAACATGTTAAGGGGCTATTCCTCTTACTGAGCTCCTTATTTTGGGATATACTAGGAAACCAGCATCCTGTGATCTAAATGTTGACGGTTCATAATGAGGTCTCTCAAATGTTATAGTCTATACAGAATCTGATTGGAAGGCAGTGCAGTGCTGATAGAACTGGACTAATATGGTTGAAATATTCAGTTTCAGTAAGGACACTGGCTGCAGCATTCTGAACTAGTTGGAGTGTATTTACGTTAAGTTAAGAGGGGGAAATAGAGAGAGAGAAAGTGGGAAGGGTAAAATAGAAGAGTAAAAGAGAGGGAGAGAGGAGGATACAGAGAGACAAAGAGGAAGGTATTGTGAGAAAAAGAGACAGAATAGATATAGAGAGAGTGATAAAGAGTGTGAAGAAGGTAGGATGGGGGACGAAGATAAAGAGGAGGCCAGAGGGAGAGATTGAGATTGACAGAACAGAGAGGGATAGACAGAGCGGAAGATAGAGTGAGATAGAAGAACAGGGAGGAGGAGAGGAAGGAGAAGAAGAATAAGAAGAAGGATGGAAAGTGTGAGCTGAATGGAGAGATGAGAGAGCAATTGAGAGGAAAAGAGGAACATAGGGAGAAATAAGAAGGTGGAAGGGAGGGGAAGGATGGAGATGGAGATTGAGGTAGGTATATGGATAGAGGAAGGTAGAGGAAAAAATAGAAATGAGAGAGGTAAGGTGAGGGATAAAAGAACAGAGGGAAATAAGAGGGTACAGGTGAAGAGAAGAATGGAGAGAGGTGGATAGAGAGGGATAGAGGATGGTACATGGACAGAGGATGTTAGAGGGTAAGAGAGGGACGATAGAAAGGAATGGGGAGGGATAGAGGAACACAGAAAGAGGAGAAGAAAGGGATGAAAAGAGAAAATGAGAGGGATGGAGAAAGATGGAGAAACAGAGGGAAAGATGAAGGTAGGGGGGGTAGAAAGAGAGAGGGATGAAGAGGAATAAAGGCAGATAAACGGAAAGAGAAGGATGGAGAGGAATGGAGAGGGAGCTAGATGAAGAAGAGCAGAGGGAGAAGGCACAAGTAAACAAATTAATGTTGCTTTCATGACAACTGGGAACTCGGGGCGTCCTACTTCCCACCTTAAAGCACTTGTGCAACTTTAGCTGTGTCAGGAGAGGAAAAAGGAGGAGGGGAGGAGAGGATGATTTCTATCTTGTTAGGCTGCTGTTTGTGCAAAAACACACTAGCTTTTTTTTACACTGGCATTAACAGTGGGTCGATGCTATACAAGGTCATGGTATTCACAGTAAAATAAAAGAACAGCCTGATAAAATACATTATATAGGTTCTTTCTGTGTAACTTTCATCAACACACTAACACTACAACAACCATACTCATACTAGACCAAAGATTACATACAAAGGTGCATGCCTATGGTAGTAAATCAATTTTCAAAAGTCTATAGCAACCAAGAAGACACTCTTGAAATCAAGCCAACATTTGATTATGGATTGCTTTCTTTTGGCAGAAGTGAGCCCAAGAGATGCTTGTTACCCTTGTTTTATGATCATGTGCTGTTTTTTTGGGGGAATCCAGCTGAAATATATTATAGCTGCATACAGACAAAGTTCTACATGCCACATCTTTGGTCTAGATAGTTGCTTTTCATCATTCACCATTAGATATCAGTATAGATAACTAGGGCTGAGTATCGAACATTCAGTACCAAAAAGGTACTGTTTTTTGTATTTTTGGTTAGAATTTAGAAAAGGGTACCGAAAAAAGTATCGTGAGTATCTGTACCAATTCAAAGTATCAAACCCGTACCGGTATTGATAATTTTTAATAGATAACCTGAGGACCTTTCTATTGGACAATCCTTAACATTGGGCTAAAGATTCTTGGGCTTACCAAGAAAATATTGGAGGGTGTACTACAAAGCAGTTCCCTTAATCTCCCAGAGTTTAAGACAATACAAGTAGAACGCCTAGAAGAGAGCTGGTGGTACAGCTATGATGTACTTGTCACCAAATCTATTCTCTGGCAAATATACAGACAACTTCAGAATTAACAATAACAATAGCATTCCCCGCTCTCATCAGTATCAGCTGTCCAGCAGCACCAGCTCAAGCCTCAAGCGACACATGACTAACTATTTTCACACATTGTTTGAAATCTCAGTTACATTGGCTTTGCATTGAAGTTACCAGTCTAAAAAACATTGTCCAAATATGTCTTGGCTAACCAAATAAATCTGGGGGTGAAGCGGAACACACACTTTAAGAGGACCGCAGCCCAAAGGCCTGTAAAACATCTGAAGGAGGCAACAGACTAAAAATAGCATCATACAGATTAATGCCTCAAGCAGGTCAAGGTGACTTTTGTGCGGCTTCAGCCAACAGCATCATTAACCAGAGCTCATCATACATGCTGCCTGTGTTGTGTGTAAGTGTGTGTGTGTGTGTGTGTGATGCCACTTCTGGAGCCAAAGACACAGGGAACACGTCGGATGGAGGAAACGCAGCTGACACACTACGAGTGTTAATGCATCAAAGGGTTTAATTTCTAAAATCAATAGAACAAGGAACAGCCAGGTGTCTCGTCAAGCTGCAGGATTCATTTTAAATGAATCAACGTTGCAAAACACAACGTGAACCAGGTTGAATTTTCATAACCTCTCTATATCACGCTGTTAGGAACCCTTCTAAGAAACATGGAGCGAGTTTACAAAGGAATCTTTACTGCTGAGCAGATTCTCACTGCTGTGTTTAATTAGATGGCTGTATTTACACATCAAATGCAGCTAATTTACTCTGTGCTTTATGAGTTATCTTTAATAAGATCAAGGTACATATTAATTTCTTTAATTTCTTTAATCACCTTTATAGCTGCAGATTGAGTAGCTACCACACTGATCACTCAGAGACAGAGAATAATATTGATTATATCATAACAGCAACGTATGTGAAGATGTGGACTGTAGGTTACAGGGTAACTGACCATCTATCAGTTAAGAAAAAACTCAAAATCCATATGATAAAATATAAAAAAAGGTGTCCTATTTTTTACGTGCTTGTATATAATGAGTTAATTATTTTCCAGATCTTTTTTTAGTTTTTTTTTTTTTTAAGTGTAGTGTCAATGCCAAAATTCTCTCAATCCTGTCTCGAGTTTTGAACTTGTCATTCACATCTAGAATCATACACAAAACTGCACTATGTAACATAGTCACAGTTAAATGACAGTTAGCATCCAGGTAATTTCTGACTACTGGCTAACTAAAGGCTTTGTCCTATACTGCAGTGCTAACAAAGTATTTATAAAAGCAAATGCAAAAACCTTTATACTAATTATGTATAACATATTTTCTTTTCCCAAAAAGAGTAAAATGAACATTATGGTTTTATTCTATAAACTACCCAATTCAAAAAAATATTGTCATTTAGAGCATTTATTTGTAGAAAATGAGAAATGGCTGAAATAACAAAAAAGATGCAGAGCTTTCAGACCTCAAATAATGCAAAGAAAACAAGTTCATATTCATTAAGTTTTAAGAGTTTAGAAATCAATATTTGGTGGAATAACCCTGATTTTTATCACAGTTTTTTTTCGCATGTTCTCCTCCACCAGTCTTACACACTGCTTTTGGATAACTTTATGCCACTCCTGGTGCAAAAAGTTCTAAGAGTTCAGTTTAGTTTGATGGCTTGTGATCATCCATCTTCCTCTTGATTATATTTCAGAGGTTTTTAATTTGGTAAAATCAAAGAAACTCGTCACTTTTAAGTGGTCTCTTTTTTTCAGAGCTGTATGTTTACAAGAAGATTTATAACTTTATACTTTTATAGTAGCACCCAAATTACTGAATATGTGCCGTTCAATTAAAAATTTCAGGACTTGAGTAGTCTGTAATCAGGGAGCCACTTGCTTGAATACTTAACATACCTTTTTACATAGTTGGGTTTTATGCTTTAAATGTAACCATTTGGTTTCCTACATAAACATAAACACTGCTGAAACACATCCACATCAGCATCCATCATGTGAGCCATCAGTGGCTTTTTACGCAGTGTGTGAAATATGAGGGGTATGTAGTGAGACGCTGGTGAATTAGAGCTCATGGTATTGTCCTCTCTGAGGACGCTGAAGCTCAGCTGTGTTTGACCCACTGCTGACTAATGGCTTTCACACAGCAGGCCAGTGTTCAGTCCAGACTAACTCCCCTCAGCTTAACATTTAGTTCAACAGTTAGATTCTGACTCAGAGTCACACATTACAGCCATGTAATTTTACTTCAAACTTCAGCAGACAGTTTCACATAGGGTAAGTACACTGCATGAGTTTTTACTATATTCAGGTTTACTTATTACCTCATAAACTACATTTTACCACACAAATCACATTGCTACTCAATATTTACACCCACCCACCGAGTTGGAAGTGCTTAATACACCCATAGAAACCAGATGAAGAGAAGAGAGAGGACTAATATGTGAGCTGTTGAGAAAAAGATACTCAAGGTTACTTAAGCAAGCCCATGGCTGCACTAACACAGCAGGTAAACACACACCCAAATACAATCTTTTTCTTCATTTGTGACACAGATGTGCATCTGTGAGGCAGTGTGAACAGCAAAAACATACTGAATCTGACCATATGTAATGCTGAAATCCAAAACATGTTTGATTTAGGCAACATGACTTAGTATGAACAGCCAGATCAGAATTCATGCAACTGTTCCACCATGTCAAGAAAAAAAAATTACATGAGGAAAAGGAGAAATGGATGACAGTATGGACTGGTTATTGTTCCAGTAATATTAGAAGACAATCACATTGTGTTTCTAAGAAACCACTTTAAACCCCCCCCCCCCCCCCCCAAAACATTTAAGTATCAAAATAGTTCTATGAGTTAAAGTTGAACTGTTTGTATAAATACAAACACTGCATTCAGTACAGAACTCTTAAACTACCCTTCTGTTTAAGACTAGCTTAGCTAACTTAGATAATTAAAACATTAAAACACTATGTACTCTTCTTTTACCCTCAGCTCTATTCAGGTCACAACAACACAGTTTCAGTTTAGTGAGACTCAGCAGAGAGAGACACACACAAACACGCACACACATACACACGCTTCAGGCTGCATTATTCATCAAGAAAGAAAACATTTTAAGTAAGCTGCACATTCCTAGAGGAAATACAAAATTAACAAAACAGACAAACAAACAGACTTTAGGTATTTAGCCTTATGTCCACCATAAACTTTAGAGTTTGGTGGTCTGATTTTTGTAAAACAATACCTTGAGCTAACTAATATATAACTATTGCTAGCTGATAGTGATCTGGGTTACTGAAACACTCAGGGTTTCTTAGTTTAGCAATGCCAGGCGGCATTTACTAGTGCTAATCGCTGCTAACCATGGCTAGCACTGCTAACCGTAGCTATTTCTACTGCAAACCACGCTGTAAAAATATTGGAAATCTAAGCTATTCTAAGCTTAGCTCTTATTGTAAATTAACGGAAGCGCTGTACTCACCCAAACTCAAACAGTTCTCAAAAGAGAAAACAAGTAAAGAAATGCAAATTAAGATCCTGTGCTTGTTTGTCTTTGAAAGAATTACACTTTTATTTACTTGTGCGACATTAAAAGGGAAACACCAATCAATTAAAAACAATCTTCTTTTTATGTAAAGCTTTTATTTGACATTGAAAATTAGCCTTAAACCATCCATCAGGTGTGTTTGGGGCAGAAAAAGCAATAAATGTGCAGAACAGGATGCCTACAGTACCAGGAATAATAAACAGTGCCCTAAAGAGCTGTCTGTGTTAGGTAACATTAATTACAGTTGTAATAATAATGAGTGAATCCCACAAAATGAGTAATCTTAATGTTTATTTAAATCTGAAATTGTATTTGACAGCAAGTAGATAAAGTTGAGCAGTTTAAAAAAGTCTAGACATTACAGGAGTGCGCAAGTGAAGCAGTTGGCATGTGCAGAGAGAGAAATAGAGAGAGAGAGAGAGAGAGAGAGAGAGAGACTGGAAGCAGCATGGCCCAGTACAATAAAGAGTGTTGGACAGAGTACAGTAGAGTTGGAGAAGCCGCAGCACAAACCCATCATTAAATCCATCATAAATTAATGATCCCGCCCAGAGCTGGACTAAATAGGTGCATCTCTCACCACACCCGATGTTCAAAATGACTTGCTCAAAGCCACAGAAATTCATTTCAAAATTCTAAATGAATGCCTCCCCCCTCCACTCACCCCAAACCCCAAGCAGTAGTCCAATTTCAGGAGAAATGAAGGCTGAGTGTTTCTCATTTAAAAAGCATTCTAAACAGTCAAGATAAACGGCACCAACATCAATTTCCCAATTTCACACAGACTCACTAATGCAGCTGGCAGTGTCAGAGTCTGAGCATGCACTCCAGCATCCCCCTAGATGAGCACAGCATAAGCATTTCAAAAACCAATAATAGGAAACTCAATTCATTAAAAGCAAGGAACAATTAAAACAAAAGCAAATCTTCTTTATAGCCACAACCTATAGGTTTTGGTGGTTTGTGCATTAGCTGTACAGAGCTAGTAGAGTACAGAAACATATTTTTAAATACATGCATTGTAAAATGCTTTAGAGTGGATGACTCATGTGATTTTAGCAAGGTCTCTGTTTGTGCATTCAGTTCGAATTCTGCAATTATTTAGTTTAATAATAAATAGGAAAATAAAGACTGAGTAAGCCATTCTAATATCTCCGTGTTCACAGTAGCTGTAGTCTCAGAGCCATAAGCACCACTGTAATTGTCCAGATAACATGCTAAAGCTGTCAGAAGGGCTTGTGGCATGGGCAGAATAAACGCTGCTTACTATTCGTAAGAAAACACTGCAAAATGTTGAAATAAATGTGAAGGAAACAGTAGATTGTCAATCACTTTAAATGGTGCTGTCTGTTTACAAATAAATAAAGTCTTAAAAGAATATGTATTTACTTTGCAGAGATGGGCACAAAAGCAAATTGACACCATTTATTAGAATGCATTGTCCCTTCCACACTCAGGAACACATCTACTTTCAATTTAAAAGAAATAAATCCTAAGGACTGCTGCTTTACTTTATCAATATATAAGACTAATTTTGAAAAAACATGGTTTTATCAGGCATAATACAGCAGATAGCACACAGATAACTACAGACTGTATTAAAAAGCACTGCATTTTCTTATGCAAAACCATTACCCTACTAGTGTTTGTCCTGGGAAATGATTGACATCATCACTTTAATACCAGGAAAAGAAAATCTGTTACGTTCGCTGCTCGCACAGCAGACGGTCAGATAAACTACATTTATCACTCTATTCTCCTCCTGTCCCAGTGCATAATACAGCATAATTAATCTGTAATCTGTTAATCTTTCAAATGTATGTGGGCCATTACTTAACAGAGAAAAATATAGAATGGCATCTGTTACAAACCCACGTGGGAGCAAGACAGGCTGTTTCACCCACTCTAACAGTTACGTCAGATCCAATTTGTCTTAAAATTTTGACTTTGTATTTTAACAAACCCTCTCAAAATATTTTCTCATAATTGTATTTTCAAGATTCAGATTTCAGTGACACCCAGAAGGACGTGTTGGATTGCAAGGCTATTCAGAACAAAAGTAACAGTGACCAGAAACAACACAATATTAAATGAGCATTCTCCTGTTAGACTTACACACTAGAGTGTGGGTACTTACAAAAAGGTTGGTCCACTGCTGGTTGAATTGTACGAACCTGCACCCCACTACATGACACCAGCAGTGTTGCCAACTTAGCGACTTTGTCGCTATATTTAGCGACTTTTCAGACCCTCTAGCGACTTTTTTTTGTAAAAAAGCGACTAGCGACAAATCTAGCGAGTTTTTGTGGTGTTATTGGAGACTTTTGGCGACTCTGAGATAAACACGCGCTCTTCAGTTACTGTCCTCCGCGCTGCCGTGAGCCCCGCCCCACACCACTCACAGTGCAGACCCACACTCAGAGCACACACACACACCGCTCCACGAACACTGTAAATGAATCGCGCATGCCCACAGCCGCCACTGACTGACCCCGCTCTGTATTTACAGAGCAGAAGAATAAATATTAATGTGTCTTCAGTGTGACACGAAAAGAAATCCCTTAATTTAACTCACTTCACTCACCTCATTCACCACATAGCCTGTCACTCACCTCCTCCACAGTGTCTGCCTCTTTATAAAAAGCTAAATATCTATTGAACCATTGAACAATGTGTTTATGATAGGTTTAAAAATAAAGAAAACTTAAGAAAATGTAAAAAAAAAAAAAAAAAAAAAAATATAGAACAACAGTTCCGGCTGCTCTTTTAATAACATTTAAGAACATGGCAAAAAACTAATTTATGTAATTCACGTAAAAATAAAGTTAATGTAAAAAAAGTGACGTCCTATTTAAAAAACAACAGAAGTTGTTCCTTTATAACATTTCTAACACATTTATGGTGTTTTTACTCACTTTTTTTCTCTCCCACAACCCTAATCCTTTACAGCTTCAAAAAGATGTATTATGCAAATTAGGCGATGACGTAATTTAGCGACTTCTAGCGACTTTTAGGACAGCCAATAGCTACTTTCCTTACTGAGGAGTTGGCAACACTGGACACTGGACACTATCAGCACTGCGAGGCAGTGAAACGGACAACATTTAGAAACATTTTAAAATAAAGACCTTTTTTCACTAATAACAGTATTTGCAATGTCAAATGTTACTTTACAACATGTATAATGCCCTGCTAAGTGCAGCTCAGCCACTGACTTGGTCTCTTTGTAACACATGAAATCCACTGGAGATCCTATGTAAACATATAGTTACTTACACACAGAAACGAGTAGTCCAGTTCCAGAAAGTAAAAATCCACACCGGTGTTGGCTGAGCTGCAGCAGAGTTAAACAACCCAAGCAGGTGAAACAAAACCCCAGGATGGATTTTTACTTTTAACTAGTGTAAACAGAACTGTTAAAAAAAAAATACACCTACTTATTTCAAATGTACTTCGCTGGTGGTGTTCCATACACAAATTCTAACCATTTGTTCCTTAACTCTTAATTACTGGGCCAAGCAAGTGTGCTCTATAATTTAGGGTTTTCTATTTCTATTACCCCATCCCCATCCCTGTCATACACACTGCCTGGTCTACAACAGTTACAATGCCAGGTTGTAATAAACACAATGTGTATTTTATGAAGCTTCTGAGACACTAATGTATCATTCACAAGCAGGCCTACATCTCCATCCTTTTGTGCTGTTTCTATACTAGGGGTAGCAACAGCAGCCCCAAGCCCCTCCCTGGTGCCGCCCATGCTCAATAGCCTGTCGTGTAGGCACAGATGCTATGCTATGATACAATGCATTTAACAGTGGGTGTTTTCTCTAAAAAGGCACGAGTTAATAAAACCAAAGCCAAACAATTTATTTTTGGATAATCAAACATTACCTAATCCATCTGTCCACCTCTAATTTCAGTGAGCTATGTAAGAAGGTTTTCAAAGGTGTACAGGCCTTGGAAACATGGTAGGATACTGTCTATCACATACATGCCATATAAAGTCCATCCGTACAGGTCAAGCCTGTGCATTTCAATGTTGTACAGCATGTTGCTGCAAAGCTGTGTTTACACTGTAAATCCCCCGGCTGCCCTGACACACAGCACAAGCTGCCACACACTCTGACATTTAACCCCTCCACATGGACATGGCTCATTCGGCCCGCTCCTTCACAACTGCAACCTTAAATGTCCCTACAGTACCAATAATACAGGATTCATTAATAGACTGAGTGCAGAATAGGGATGGACTATATGGCTCTAAAATGATATCTCAATATATTTTAGAGTATTTTTGTGATACTGATAATCTTGGAGCTTGGTGTTATGACAAAGATGGCATTTTTAAAAATTAATTTCAAGAATATAATACTGCAATATAAGATACATTAATGTTTTATTAGTATAAAATATAGCTTCATACATTTAGCAGTAAGAAAAAAATCTAGAACTGTTCGCCTTGTTTGTAAACAGTCACAAGTAAAGTTCAAAAATGTACCACAAAATTAAAGTGCAGATAACATGTGAACTGCAAACATACAATTAAAAGTAAATACAGTAAATAGAAAAAAAAACACATTCACACAAGAATAGACTGCTTTCAAGAATTTTGCAATATCATGGAGTTTTTTTTATAATGTCATAATTTTTTGGCAATATTATTGCATATAAAACAACAGTACACCTCTAGTGCAGAATACAACTGAGTTAAGCTGTATTAACACTTGTTAATAATCAAAGTAGGCAAGTCTCGCCCTCAGGTCAACTGGACAATTAATAAGATTTGTATATTTCACTTGTTATTTGAATAAAGCATATCTGGAAATACAGAAAATGAAACAAATGAAGCATTATATTTATATTGTTATTAAAGTCTGACAGAATGAGAGAATATCTAAACCCAACCAGATATCTGAAACCCACAATAAGCTAAATCTGCACACATTTATTTACAGAGCAAGGAAAAACATAATAAATAAAAGATAAATAAAACTGATTAAGGATAAATATCTATCTCCTAGTCTACAACTGCAGCGTTTTTGCTGTAAGATGAGCAGTAAACACATTAGGGTCTTGTTTTTCAGCTGCACAGAGCTTCTGTTTTTAGTGTTTCTCCAGAGAGTCCGGAGTCTGACCTTATTTTCAGCGACTGTTACTATGCAACATACCTGCTCAAATAGCAAACAAAAAAGTTCCACAATGAACTTTTATTCAACTTCAGTACAACAGACGTGATGATCTACTGCATTTACTAGAAATTGCGGGTGATTTAGAAAAGTGGTGTCCTCAGTAGAAGTAAAGACATAAGCCTTAAGTGCAAGTGCCAAGTGCAAGTAGGAGAAAGCTGTCCTGTCATCGTCTTGTAGGCAATCATAAGGGCTTTGACTTTGATATCAGTAGCAACCGATGGCCAGTGGAGCTCAATGAGTAGTGGGGTTGAACCTGTTTGGTTGGTTGAAGACCAGGCCTGCTGCAGCGCTGCTGTGCTCTGTTTACTACATAATTTATTACATAATTACATGTATACATTTTCATGTCTTTAATATGAATCTATAGTATAAATATAAATAAATAAAAACATTGAATTAGTATGTGTGTTCAACCTTTCATGTTCTCGTCCTGTTTTATCTCTCCTGTCTGTCTCTGTGTTTTTCCTGCCCTCCTGTTTGTTTATTTACCTTTTTCCTCCATGTGCCCCTGTGTGTTCCTCCTGTGTCTCCACCCCTGTCTTCAGTGTGCTCACCTGTATTCATATTTAGCTCCGCCCCCTCGTTACCCGTTCCTAGATGTTTTCTGTTTCCTGTTCCCTTCCATGTTTATATATAGTTCCTTTGTTGCAGTGCCCTTGTCGGTTCATGTGCGTTTTTTTGTCGTTCAGGTTACGTGTTTTTTCAGTCTACATGTTCTCTGTGTCTCCTTGCTACATTACTTTATTTTATGTTTATTTTGTTTTCTTGTGTTTTTTCTAAGAAATACTTGCAATTGCTTGGGACTCTGTGTCTCCATTGCTCCACTGCTATTGGAAACTTACAATAAGACTTGCGCCATTTTTACATTCCCAACATTTGAAGCAGAAATCTGGAGATATCAGCTTACAATCTGTGGTAGTGATGCAAGCAGGACACTTTGCTAGGCTAACATAGCTAACAAAGGTACCACCCCCAGCCTGCTACCCACAAAATCTAATCACATAAAAACAATTTGGATCAACGTAGTCAGAAACTGCAAAAACTGCACAAGTTGCATAATCTGTTTTTTTATATTTTACTGAATGTTCCCAGATTCAGATCATGGTACATGGGCTAATAACATAGCTGCATGGCCACATTGTACAAAACAAATTTCCATGATATGCTAATGCTTACAAGCTTACAAAATAACTGGAGCATGTCTGGTGGCCAGTGACATTAAAGGAAACTTAACAGGCCAATTATAAACAGTTAAAATAAAGATTATCCTTTTTAATTGTTCCAAAAATAAGTGATCCAGACTGATGTGACTTTACAAATAGTCACGTGGTGCAACCATGACAGTAATCTAACGTTCGTAAATATAATATTTTATTATTGTTGTAAATAATTCTCTCATTTTTTGAAAACCTTTTTCAACTAATGTTTTAAGATATTGACAGTATTGACATTGACTACATAAATAGAAGAGATACAAAATATGTGTCATAATTTTATATATTTTAAATCTTTTTTAAACTAAAAAAATAATCCAGTCGTCACATCGTGACCTCTACATGAACGTAAAGGATGTGTACTGCACTCCATTTTGCACAGCTGTTAGACACTCTCTATGTAAATGAATATGCGACATCTGGCACTGGATTCATCAGGAAACACAATTCCAAACCAAACATGGATGAACAGTCTGCAGTCTGTGTAAAGCGCAGAATGCAGCCTCCAATCTGGCAAACAGAAAAAAACTGGAAGCTGCCATGCACAACCTAAAGATCATATCTGCAGAACAGCTCCCAGACTGCAATTCAACCACTATGGATGTCTGCTCTCTTACTGAACTAAACACTATCTATGCCTGCTTTGAGCCACTGCTCAGGCTCAGCTGACCAGCACTAACCGGCTCTTCTCTACAGAGAAATCGGCACACTGATGAGGGTCTAAACTTAAAAAGCAGCAGGCCCAGATGGTACTCCAGAATGGGTCCTGAAAGCATGTGCCTCTGAACTCTTTAACCTCTCCCAGAAACAGACTACAGGTACAGTTCTGACTGCCTTAGCCAATCAATCAACATCCATCCTGTCCAAAGAAATCAATCATTACATGCCTAAAATGATGACTATATATCGATATATCAAAGTGTCATGATATTTGTTTTGAAATATTGTACATTTTCAGAAATGCAGTTTTGATTAATTATTTCTTGTTAAAAGAAGATTAGTGGCAGACAGTGGTTTCTTTTGTTTTGTGTTTAATCTACTGCTTAAAAGGTAGGACTGCAAGAACTGGTTATTTTTGAAGATTACTTTTATGATTAATCTATGAATATTTTGGTCATATCACTTGACACTTGGAGTCAACACATTTTTATAAGAAACATTGTCAATAATGTCCACTAATCGTACGATTATGTATATATTTTTTATATTATCCACCACTAGGATGGAACAAACACCTCTTTTGCCTTCCATACCATCATCTTCCATCCAGACTGGTCTTCAAAATCAACACCCCTGGAATCAGTCACTCACTCAAACTGGCAGCAGGCTTCCTCACCAGGCAAGTCGCTCACATTGCCTCAGGTAATGTGGGTGTGTTCCCAGCCCCTTGCGTTGTGGGATGGCTAGTTTAGTAAGCTATATATTCAGCAACAAACCAAATAGAGGCACAAATATTATCCTCTACTTTTTTACACGTTTTATTTTTCTGCAAATTGTCCCTGCGTATGTGCAAAAATGCAACATATAAAACAGGAAAAGGAAAAAAAGCAGCTATAAGCTTTTATTCAAAATTTAGAATCACACTGTTGAGAATGGGAATGAAATGTTGGTAGGAACCAAAAGTTCAGAGAGCAGGTAAATCGGTCAAAATCTCACATTGATTTGTCACTTCTTATTCTGTTGCTGTGTCACTTGCAAGTTGTCACTAAATTGAGGCTACTTCTCTACAAAATGACTGGTTGCCCTGTCGCATGCCACTGTGAGTGCTAGGGCTATTTATTAGCAAGAACTTACGATGAGTTCCACTATACAGGGGATCACATTCAATATATTACAATACTGTAAGCAAGGAGACATATTGTAATTGTTTAACTCAAATTTTAGGAAGTCTCTTTTACTATAAAAAAACACATCATATTTAACAAATCCAAATTTCTGCATCCTTTCGCCCAAACTTTATACTTATACTCATATGACTGCATCTCCAACTACAGCAGCAACACAATCAGGTACGACAACAACACAAAAATAATAAGCTACATCAAAAATAAAACGTCTTATAGAATGGTGCATCAAAAACAATATTTTTTTCCTCAGAATCTTAAAAACCAAAGAGTAAATTCCTGACTTCACATCACTGTACATCAACAGGACATTGGTGGAAAGGGTGAGCAGTGAAGATCTCACCTGGTCCATTAACAAAACAAACACTGTAAAAAAAATAGCAAAATATTGCCTCAATTTCATGCCACAGCAGCCCCTCAGCAACTTCCACAGCTCCACTGGCAAGAGCATTCTTACTGGCTGCATTACAATCTGATACAGCAGCACTACCACTGCTGAATGCAAGACCCTCCAGTGCAGCATCACAGCTGCACTCTCAACAGGAGATGCCTGAGGAAAGCCAGCGGCATCGCTTCTGAGCCCACACATCCCACACAACCTGAAACCTGTAAACTGGTCACATCAGAAATACCCACAAGAATATATTACACATACAAACACTAAAGACGTTTACTGACCTAAACCCTGCTCCTCTCACACTCTCAGTATATCCACACTGTGACCTTCACTAGGGACAATAGAGGGTGTGCGCTGACATCACATTTCCACCGGAACACGCTCCCTGAACTGGACTGACGGGCAAAATATTCTATAGCATGGCTGTGCAAACCAGCAATGTAACAACAGGAACTATATGCTCAAATTCATGGCAGTTTAGCTCAACAGAGATCTATAGAAATTACCAAATTACCAGGGTTAACCAATGATCCATTAACATTGATCTGTTCTTGAAAATTTTAAGTACTTGATTTCAACAGTAGAGATTTATGCTCCTTAGCAAAGCCTGAAAGCAAACACGTTCCGTGTTTGGATTCCAGTTGGTTCTGTGAATTGCAGCAGTCCATTAGATTATTACCTCTTTAGCTTGGGCAGTCCATAGCTCTTATCTTTCTCAGAATCTGTTTGTACAGTCAATTACACAACAGCTCTTTCCCATTTTGGGCTTTCTTTGGATTCACACTGAACACTAAGGCTGTGTGATAAATGTTTCATCTATCTATTTTTTTATTTTATCATTACTGTGATATAAATTTCCACAATAAACACATCAGAAGCGAAAACATTGTGAACAACAGTAAACCCAATTTACATTTTCTGCATTTTGCAACAGGGGGAGCTTGTACTGCGAACTGTGCATACATGACATAACAAGGCTGGATCTAAGACAAGAGGCTTTTACTTTCATTACATTTGAGTACAGGTACACAGTGCAACAAAATTACATTTCTCCGGACCCATGGTGCAACATGGAACATAAATACAATAACAAAGTGCAAACTTGCAATGAATGTGCAACATAAAACTATACCACTACAATAAATACAACAGAAATAAGACAATTAACAGACATGAAAGGGCAGTGCAGTACCAATACGGTACAAATAAAATGTGCTTGGTGTGAAGTGTGAGGTAGTGAGGTACAGTGAGGTAGAGGTCCACAGGAAACCTTAGGATATCCAACTGAATTATCGCACCTTACACTTTAAATGATGATTAGCTGACAGATAATTGCATAAAGTAAGTGATAAAATGCAATTAACAAAAGACAATTAATGAAGAAATGAAAAAAATATATATTTTCAAAATAAAAGCTATATGTAGGATGACTGTAGGGAAAGGCCGTTCTGAAACATCAGTGTAATAAACATTGACAGACAGCAGCCATAAAACACTTCAACACCATTACCATAATTACACCTTACAGTAAGAGCAGGAACACTGCTCCTGTCAATCATCACTGACCACGACCTTATGCTTCCTTTAGACTTTACTGGAGACTCTTCTAAAGCATGTATTGCAACAAAATCGAAATAAATATTTTGAAGTGGTCTCTTGATTCTTATTTTTTTCCAGAGCTGTAGTACAATTTACTATATTGCAATTTAAGCAGTAAGTAGATACAGCTAAAATTATATGTCTAATAAATCAATCATCAGTGTTTGCATTATAAACATGTACATAAAATACGTGAAGGACACAATGTCATGCCTATCACAGTTCTGCGGCTCATTAGTGGGTGTAAAACTGTCCTAAGGGGTCAGAGGAGTTTGTCAACACACACACACTCCCCTCCTCACAAGCAGAGGGATGAATCAGAGTGAGAGAGGTGTGAGTACAGAGAACAGGCAAATCTGTCCACTCAGCAGCCGTCTCCCAAGCAGTTCTGCACAGTCACACACGACCAGGCTTTATCTGAAATCTAAGGCCATACAGTGGATGAAATTCCAGCAGTGTCCTTATATCACCTTATATAGGAACTACGACATACCTTGGTTACAGTTGCACAGAAGGTATAGGTGTCCAAAATCTAAATCAACATATGAGTTTCTATCTGTGTGGCAGAGTGACGACAAATTTTTAGTTTTTTTATATGAACTCATGCGACCTTTTTTGACAATTAGCTCATTATTTGATGAGGAGAAGGGGTAATGGACAACAGAGGTGAGGTAGGTTTTCAGTAGCAGCATAGTGAGGTAACAGAGCGACATCTCAAGAAAAACAAAATCAAAATACACACAGCAATCACAATCAACACGGGGTGTAGAACCCCCTGAGGTAGTAAAATAGTAGTGTGTAGTGTGATCTTGAAGTTCAGTGTTTCCACACACACACACAATTTAAAACATATGTATTTATTTATTTGCTGCATCTCCTTCTGTCTCTCAGTCTCAAAGGTGCATCCCATGGATTTTCTCTTTCTATTTTATATAGGAAATTAGTTATCTGTCCATCAAGCTATCCGTCATTCTTATTTTCATACATCCCATTCAATCCATTTATCTAATCCAACACGCCATCCATCTTCATCCATTTATCTATTTGTGCATCTTTTTCCATCAATCTCCATTTCCATTTTTTATATTTATCAGTCCATCTATCTTTTTATCCATCAGTCCAGGTATAACACTTCATCATTCATCTTTACATTCACCTATTTATCTATCCAGCATGGTTGAACAAAATGAGAGGGGTGGATGAAACAATTGATGGTGGATGGATAAAGAGATAAATGAAAGGGTTGGCAAAAAATGTCAACATCTTGGTTTAACATAAAGTAAATAGGTGAGAGCATCCCATTGGATAATTACTTAATAGATCATTTTCTTTCAGCTGATACAACCCTAACTGAAATCATTTAAGAAGACTGCTGAAAATTAAACATAAGCAATTACTTAAACGTTTGGTGAAATCAAATCATAGAGAAACACCACTAGAACTCAGGGATTAGTTTAATAGTGAAAGTAAGAGCATTTTCACACAAACAATGCAAAGAGAACTTAAAGGACTGGGTTTAAAAAACAGCAGTGTAGGCCTAGAAAAAACACTTATCAGTGAGGCTAACCGGCAAAACAACTTTAGTTTGCTAGGGAGAATAAGATCGGACTCTAGAGGAATGGAAGAAGGTCATGTGATCCGATAAGTTCAGATTTACTCTGTTTTAGAGGGATGGAGCACCAGGGTAAGAAGAGAGGCAGGTGAAGTGATGCACCCATCATGTCTAGTGCCTACAGTACAACCCTGTGGGGGCAATTTTATGATCTGGGGTTGCTGCAGTTGGTCGGGTCTAAATTTATCAACATTATGTGCCCAAAGAATGAGGTCATTTGGCTACCTCAGCCGGATCAATAGATTTTTACTCCCCTGACGACACGGGCATATTTCAAGACAATATTGTCAGAATTCATGGGGCTCTTCTTGTGAAAGAGACATCAACCACTGATTGCTCACCACAGAGTTGAGACCTTAACCCTATGTGTGGTCTTCTGCTGTGGTAACTCATCCGCCTCAAAGTTTGACATGTTGTGCGTTTAGAGATGCTCTTATGCAGACCTCGGTTGTTATTTGAGTGGTTATTTGAGTTACTGATGCCGTTCTATAAGCTGGAACCAGTCTGGTCGTTCTCCTCTGACCTCTGGCATCAACAAGGCATTTGCAGAACTGTATCCGCTCACTGGATTTCTTCTCTTTTTCGGATCATTCTCTGTAAACCCTGGAGATGGTTGTGCATGAAAATCCCAGTAGATCAGCCGTTTCTGAAATACTCAGACCAGCCCATCTGGCACCAACAACCATGCTACGTTCAAAGTCACTTAAATCATCTTTCTTCCCCATTCTGATGCTCGTTTTGAACTGCAGCAGATCGTCTTGGCCGTGTCTACATGCCTAAATGCATTGAGTTGCTGCCATGTGATTGGCTCGTTTAACATTTGCGTTATTGAGCAGTTGAACAGGTGTATCTAATAAAGTGGCCGGTGAGTGTATATAAACTGTTTACAGAGCTCTCTTTGGAATCACTAGTACAAAGATTTTTGTTGTATTTGGATAAAATACAAAAAATAGCTGTCAAGCTATTCCACATGCACTTATCTACACAGTGCCAGTTTTGATAAACTTCTTTATGGCTGTTTCTATGGTTACTGCTCACAGATAACATCTGTGCTATACAGACTTTTGCAACAATCAAAAACCCAGTCTTGACTGATGCAAAAACTGCAGTAACCCAAATTAACCTTTTTTAGCCCCTCTTAGATCTTTTCTTTACCAACAAGAGGACTGGCTCTTCATACTGAAGGGTGGGTCTTAATACAAGCAGCAATAACGATGAGCATTACACGCTCTTCCAT
Organism: Astyanax mexicanus; assembly: GCF_023375975.1. NCBI lineage: Eukaryota > Metazoa > Chordata > Actinopteri > Characiformes > Acestrorhamphidae > Astyanax > Astyanax mexicanus. The sequence goes on along the minus strand of NC_064408.1, from coordinate 84,864,941 downwards.
TCACACTTCCACCAGTGAACTCTCCCCTCCACTGATAACGTCTCTGGTGGAGTGAAGGAAGCAGAGGGAGGAAGGTGTGAGGATGTGGAGAGTTTAATAAGAGGGTCCCTGAGGGCTAAGTGTGTGTGTGTGTGTGTGCAGTGTGTGGCAGCCTCAGTGCAAGGTCAGCTTCCATAATGCACAGCAACTTTAATCCCCACAAATCCCTTTTAAAAAGCTTCCTTCTGCCGTTTACACAGAGTTGACAAACCTGACATCCATCGTCCACCATTACTGCAGCCCGCTAACATCTGGCCCACTCGCACAACAGTTCCACAGTCACTGCTGGAGCTGCAGCCAATGATTTCCCACTACCAGATCAAAACCTCCATGTTTTAAATAATAATTTTAACACATTTAAAACATCACATTTACTAAACGTTTTCTATTGTCATACTGAAGATACAAGTTTTTGTCCGTACACTGACTAATTACTCCCATAATCAATTAATCTACGTCATTCGTTCAAGCAATCCATTAGGCTTGTACTGTTTTCCCTCACTTTGCCCACAGCGCAGGCATTGCAGACCTCTAAGGTCATCAGTAATTTTGTAGCCGGCAACATGCCAACATAAGGAACTCTGAGTCCGAGCGCTTTATCTAAATGAAGAAAAATTAATGGATTTTTGAAACATTGCTGATCTAGCGCTCTGAAATAGTGTGACTTTGTTAGAAACACATATTCTGTCCTTCAACTCACTGGCCAATATATTAGAAACATCATCTATGTACTTCCAGTCACTGGCCACTTTATTAGAAACACCGTTCTTGTACTTCCACTCACTGGTCACTTTATTAGAAACACTGTCTCCTTGTACTTCCACTTACTGGCCACTATATTAGAAACACCTATCTTGTACACTGGCCACTTTAATAGAAACTTCTAGCTTGTACTTCCACTCACTGGCCACTTTATTAGAAATCCTGACCTTGTTTAACTCACTGACCACCTACTTTGTGTTTCAACTCACTGGCTACTTTATCTAGCAAGGCATCTTTGTCACATGCTTGTCCTGTCGCTTGTCAGCCTCCGTGTTTTTTTCCCCTTCTTTGTTTGTTGTCCTAGCGATGGGGTCTGAGCCTACCTGCTCTCTGTGTTCATTTGTAGCTCTGCCCCATCATTACCTGTCCCCAGATGTTTCCTGTTTCCTGTTCCCTCCATGTGTATTTAAGCCCCAGTGTTTTCAGTGTTAGGTAGTCTGGTCTTGTGAGCATTTAAAGTCAGTCAGGTTGCTATTTCTTTGTTTTCTCAGTTTATTATGTGTTATAGTCCTGTCTGTTTGTGTATCTTGTTTTGAGTTTAGTTTAGTTTTTTTGTTTGTTTACTTGTAAATAAATTACCTGCATTTTCGGCCAAATCCTGACAATCTTTTTTCATTAATTTCCTTCCATTTACTGGCCACATTATTGAAAACCCATACCATGTGCTTTCAATCACTGGCCACTTTATTAGCAACCCCTATCTTTTTCTTCAACTCACTGAGTTTTACCTACCTTATAGCCTAATGCAGTGGTATACATTCAAATACTGTTGTTAATCAGTTCCATGTACCTGACATTGGTCAGTTTCTGACCACAGGACTGCTGTTATTATCCAAATATTATTTGGATGGTTGCCCACTTTTAGCACTGCAATGACACGCTACAGGCTGTGACTGTACAGCAGCACAGATGAGTTACAAGAGGGGATTTCTATTAAAGCACAGAGGGGGAGTGTGTTGTATGATAATACTAGAATAAGCTGCCTTATGTGCACTTAAGCAGAGCTGGTGGAGACATTGTGATGACGTGACAATTTTAGTTGGGCTTAGCCAAATCAACCTCCTGCTCACACACACACACACTCTGTCTCACTCTTAGCTTTTCTCTGTCCTACACAGATCAGTGGGGGGACTAATCCAGTCATCATGTTCCTCAATTAATAATGACATGTGTAAGTGACAACAGATCCCAAAAGTATTGTGTAACGTCCAACTTTTTAGATCATCAGTGTGTTAGACTACATTCTTTTTTTTAAATAATTCTTTTGATGTAAAATACAAAAATTCAACACTAAAGCTCCAAGGTGAGAGGCGTAAGATACAGTAGGCAGTTCAGAAGCTGAAGCAACAGAACCAAATTACACCAGATAAGAAAGTAATTATTTGTGTTGGATAAAAGAACTCTAGGGGTCACCAACCCTGCTCCTAAAAAAAATTACCTTCTAGCAAACTTTAGCTCTAACCATTAATCTCTTTAGTCCCAACTGATCCATCTAATCACTGCCTCCAGGAGAGTGTGATCAGTGGAATGGGGTGTGTTTGATTTGGAATGGAGGTGTAACCTGCAGGATGGTAGCTCACCAGCAGCATGGTTGGAGACCCCTGCCCTACACAATACCTGTGTCTAGGTCTAAGTCTAGGATACAGTGGAGGTAGGGCTGGTTCACAGTAGGACTGTCATATGCAGACTCTTTCTTAGCCGTTTATATAAAAACAGGGTATGAGGTTTTGTGGTGAAACCACATATACAAATGTCACGTTTTGACATGGCAATGTAAAACTCATGTTTCAACATTCATAGTGCCTGTGCAGGAAATTGTGGGTAGGTCTGAGAGATCAATCAAATTAATTTAGTTATTTTTATGTTTTATGTTTTAATGCAATTTTCAATCTTTACATACAGCTCTGAAAAAAATAAGATGTTTAAAAAATAAAAAAATTGAGTTTCTTTGATTTTACCGAATTGAAAACATCTGGAATATAATCAAGAGGAAGATGGATGATCACAAGCCATCAAACCAAGCTGAACTGCTTGAATGTTTCCACCAGAAGTGGCATAAAGCTATCCAAAAGCAGTGTGTAAGACTGGTGGAGGAGAATATGCCAAGATGCATGAAAAATGTGATTAAAGACCAGGGTTTTTCCACCAAATATTGATTTCTGAACTCTCAAACTTTGTGAATATGAACAATTTGGGAGAAATGTTGTCCGTAGTTTATAGAATAAAACAACAATGTACATTTTATTCAAACATATACCTATAAACAGCTAAATCAGAGAAACTGATTTAGAAACTGAAGTACTCTAAAAGAAAATTCCAGAGCTGTATATATTACAAATATCTCCGTAGATAGATTAGTGTTCTATCATAAAACCTGTAACAAACTCCAATTCTGGAACATCTCCAAATATTTTAATTTGTTATGTTAGTACTAAAAAAAAAAAAAAAATCAGGACTTGCTGACATATTTGAAGAAGACATGAGTTCATCCACTGCCTCCTCAAAATCATTCCGAAAGTCTGCTGCAGTTCCCAGCTGTATACAAAGGATCTTCAGGTTAGAAAAATGCAGCTCACCTCAGCTACAGCCTTAGCTTTGGAACACAACTTGTTCTATTTGTTCTATTCCCTGCAGGACGGACTGATTAGATAAGATAAGTATTGTATGAGAACCAGAAACACTGGACATCACACAGGAGACGATCATAAATATACTGTTAATTTGTATAAAAACAAACAAACAGCTTTGTGTGTGATTTTGCACATAATTTGAACTGGTTCCTGCTCAACTCTGGCATTCCACACACACACACAAGCACAAAGATGAACCTCCTCTCCCTTCATCAGATTACTGTGATGCAGTATCTTAGCCCTGGTGTAACAGCAATCCCTGGGGATTAGCACTGCATACAAATCAGCACAGCTCCACTAAAACCTCCGCCTTATTGTTCAAACTGTCCGCCCTAATACTGCATAAGCATATCAATTATACAGCTATGGTCTGAACATTCAATATCCCTCCCTGCCCTCCTGGGCCAAAACACAAACACTCTGTGCTTCTGCAGAATGTTGCATCTCTGCCAAGAAAACGGTAACAATAGGAAGTCAATTGTTATAAAAGAGCTATTATGGAGGTTCGTCTTCACAGCACTTTAGAAAGCGTATTCAGACCCAGAACTGGCCAGAGTTGTATGGAGAATCAGGAGGGGAATAAAATATTAAGAAGGCCTGAAGAAGAAGGTTTACTGAACTGGAAATCTTTCAAATAAAGCTTAGCCTTTCTAATCAATGAGAATGACGCAGCGAAAAATATCTGTGAGCTAAAGGACATGGTTAATATTGATAACACGGCACGAACATGCTAAACTCTGAATACAAATGATTATTAAAAATGTTACACTGCCAATTTCTTAGGCCTAAGGTTCATATTCTCCAGATGACAATTACAGTCCACTCCTGCTCCTAACACGTCAGGGTGGGTAACAGGGCTGAACGTTATTTACACATTAAACTGTTATTTACTGTTATTATGTCTCTAACTAATATCCCATGCATAACATTGTGTTCATTAAAAGTCCTGACCACATTAAAGTTTTACTCTATTAATGGCCAATTTCTCTTGATAAACAGGTCTTGAAAAACAAGAAGAGTCCAATATTCAAAAACCAACCAAAGGAGCTTTTGGTTTGACATACACAAAAGAATGATGAATCACAGCCAGGTGTGACATTTGAAAATCCCAGATATACAGTTGTGGAAAAAAAAATTTAGAGACCATTTCAGTTTTTTAATCAGTTTCTTTGATTTTGCTATTTATAGGTGTATGTTTGAGTAAAGTGAACATTGTTGTTTTATTCTATAAAATACAGACAACATTTCTCCCAAATTCTAAATATAAAAATATTGTAATTTAGAGCATTTATTTGCAGAAAATGAGAAACAGCTGAAATAATAAAAAAGTGGCAGAGCTTTCAGACCTCAAATATTGCAAAACAATAAAACAAGTTCATATTCATAAAGTTTCACGAGTTCAGAAATCAATATTTGGTGTAATAATCCTGGTTTTGAATCACAGTTTTCGTGCATCTTGGCATGTTCTCCACCAGTCTTACACACTGCTTTTGGATAACTTTATGCCACTCCTGGTGCAAAATTTAAGCTTGGCTTGATGATTTGTGATCATTAATCTTCCTCTTGATTATATTCCAGGGATTTTCAATTTGGTAAAATCAAAGAAACTCATATTTTTTTATTTATCATCTCTTATTTTTACCAGAGCTGTATATCACTCTAAAAGGTTAATTCATTGAAAATTTCTAATGCAGGTCAGCGCTACTGTGTTGTGATGTTAAAGGCTACAACATGAAGAAGCGATACATCTTTTTGGACGGTCACCGACAATTGCCAATCCTGTTACATCAGCTAACCAAATCAGTACAAGTAGAGGGGAGAGGAAGGGTCATCCTGGTCAGTACAAGGCCAGTTCAATTGTCCTGTTCTCCCACTCAGGAATGTCTCTGCCAAAATGTGCTCTGTATGTGTCTGCTATTAAACAGATGCTACATAATGAAGATGTAGCAGCCCCTTAGCTTACGGAGTTTCAGTTTAAGTTTAGTGGTTTATTTTACTGGCTTGTGTGATTATGCTCAGCTTAAATAAAGCACCAGGTTGGTTACCGTTGTTTTGTCTTAATAAACAACCTAAATGATGCTTTAGCAACTTATCATTAGCAACCATAGTGAACATATCTCCAGATTTATTTACATTAAACAAATCTCCAAGCATCACTCTAATGATTTGCTTCTAATCAACCACCAGACATAAAAACACCACCCTCTCTTTGTGGGACAGCAAATGAATATAAGTTTGCAATAAACAAAACAAAAAAATTATGAATCAAATATTTTTGGGTCACAAGTTTGTTGAGTTGATGAGGAGACTTGACATTTCCACTGTAAATGCCCAGAAGTCTTCACATCTGTCATTCACTCATCTGACCTTTAGCAGAATTCATACACATCAGGACCAATGCCAACTTGCGTAATTTCTTTGTAGCTACACTGAGTCTAAATAAAACTTGGTCAGTTTTCATTTTAGACTCAATTTCTCTAACTTTAGTAATAAACAAATGTAATGAAAAATATATCATATAATCTCAATAATGCACTTGAAATTGTTGCTCTACTGTGCAAAGCTGTAAATACAGTGGCTTGTAAAAGTAAACATACCCCTTGAACATTTCAACCACAAACATTTTCACAAACCCTGAAATTTCATTGGAATTTAACGTGAAAGTCCAACACAAAGTGGTATACAATTGTGAAGTGGAAAGAAAATTACAATAAAAAAAGTGGGATGTGCAAAAGTATTTAGCCCCCGAGTCAATACTTTGTGGAACCACCTTAAGGTAAGTCTTTTAGGGTATGTCTCCAGCAGCTTTGCACATCTAGTGACTGAAGTTTTGCCCATTTTCGTTGCAAAACAGCTTAAATTCAGTCAGATTAGAAGGAGAGCATTTTTTAACAGAATTTTTAGATCTAGCCACAAGTTCTCAATTGGGTTTAGGTCTGGACTTTGACTGGGCCAATAACTTGGTTGCGCGCAGAGAAGCTAATACTTTTGCACACTGCACTTTTCAGTTTTTTATTTGTAAAAAATGTTTTGAATCATGCATAATTTTCTTTCCACTTCACAATTGTATAACACTTTGTGTTGGTCTTTTACATTAAATTCCAATGAAATATATGTATGTTTGTGGTTGTAATGTGACAAAATATGGAAACGTTCAAGGGGTTTGAATACTTTACAGCAACACAATACAACCAATAGCCACGAGAGTTATGAGAACAATGAATACAGAAACCAAGAAACATGATGCTACACTGCGCTCCTCAACATCCTGAACATAAATCCATGGAATATAAAGCAGGTCTTGTTCAGCAGCCTTTGCATCACATTTTGTTCTTAATAACAAAGAAGAATCTATCGTTTCTACAGCTACTGCAGTCGATGTGGAGGCGGTTTATGCTTCTGAAGAGAACAGATCAATAAGGAACATAAACAGGCCTTCGGAGTCACAAAGCAATCTCTTGTGTATCCCAGTGGCCCAAAAAGCATCTGCAGCACTTTCAACATAGCCTGTGATGTTAATATTATTTCAAATGAACATAATCTAAGTTCAAGATGAAAAAAGAAAATGAGCTAATGAATGAAACTGCACTTAAAACTGTGATCCTTTACGTAACAAGGGCAAAAAACGTGTGTACACAACTAGCAAACAGAAAAAGCTCACAGCAGCGGTGGCCCCATTCTGCAGACCCACCACTGCTGTCTGTCTGTCTGTCTGTCTGTTAAAATCTGGCCTCATTTAGAACCATTAGGGATGTGAAGAACACATGGCACAAGGCATAGAAGAAAAGCCTTACATAATACCGCCCATACACCCATACACAGAGGGCCAACTAACAATTGCACACACACTGTGTGTTCCAAAAAGCGTGAAAAAGTGGACCCGGGCTACAGTTGGCTTTTGTTTTCTTCCTAAATATGGAAATCACATCAAAGTGAGCAGGTCACCGCATGAGGGACTCTGTAATACACTGCAACGTATATTTGCATGCAGTGTGAGATAAACAATACATCTGTTCAGTAGGGAATTGGTTGGCCCTATTTGTTAAGGTCAAATTGGAAATGCTCCCAACTTAAGCTTTAAATCAGTTGGGAAACATGAGATTAGGGGCTCAGCTAACCACTGATTTCTAAATGTCTAAACAAACCAACAAAAACAAACAAATAGCAATTGTTGTTTAGCTACCAGTGAACACATTTAAAATGTATGGTTGTCATTAAAAACCCAGTTCCAGTTTATATCTTAAAAGAGCCCGCACTTATAATGTCCCATTTACAATCATGCATCATTTACGTCTGTAGTTTTGGATGGTCAGTCTCTCTTAGTTTCTCTACAATGAGCTACGACCAGGCTTAATCCCTGTTCAGGAAAATGCCCCTATAGGTTAGTGTTACTAAAAAAATCTAAATTATCCAATAAAAAGGTTATTTATGGCACTTGCTCTCCAACTGCTCCTCAAACACCCATGTCAGTGTTCTCTTTTTTGTGCTAAATCTTCTGAGGAATTATTTGAAAATTAATCTTTAGAAACCACAAGATTCTATTGCCATGCTCCAGCAAATCATTAAGAAGAAATTACATTTTTGTAGTGTTGTCTGTCTGTGACTGAAACAAGTAATCAGGGATAGTTTCTGAACCAACCAGTGGGTGGAAGAAAGAAAAATATGTCTTTAATTTGATAATAAATCTTGAATTATATGTCCAGGATATAAATGAACGGCTTAGATTTTAACTGTAGTTTTTTTTTAGATTAGTTTTACTGTCTCCTATTTTGTCCCCAATTTGGAAGGCCAAAAACCTCCCACTCACTAATAATGCCCTCCCACACTAGAGGAAGAAGAATACGTCAGCCACTGTATTGTACAAAATATTGTTATTATTCGATCCCCCATCCAAATAAATGTATGTATAAAACCAAGCAAATAGGCTTGTAGGCCACTTCTACACACATTAGTAAAATAATGGGTCGCATTTAGGAGCTCAGTGAATTCAAGCGTGGTACTGTTATAGGATGCAACAACTGTGCAACAACTCAAATCTTAAAATTTTCTCACTACTAAATATTAAAAGTGGAAGCGACTGGGAATGACAGTAATTCGCTCTGTCAATGTAAAAGAACAGATGCTGTTCATAAGCAGATACTGAGTCACATAGTGCACAGAGAACACCAATATTTACAGACCTCCAAAATCTTTATGTGGCCTTCAGATGAGCTCAAAAATAAAGCATAGAAAGCTTAATTGAATGTGTTTGCATGGATGAGCAGCTGTATCCAAGCCTCACATCATCAAACGCAATGCAGGCGAGTGGATACTTTTTGTAATAAAGTATATCAATGGGTAGGCAGCACACTCAGAGGAAAGCGCAGCAACCCAGCACCAATACAACAGCTAACAGGTGCCTGTTAATATGTGTAGGCAAGCAGCTCTGTGCTACCCTGTAGCATGTTATCTAACTGACTAATTTAGTTGGCAGTAGTGGCATAACACATTTCTATTTGTAGTGGAGCACAATCCCCCACAAATTCAACCCAAATTCAGCCTGGACGATTTCTGTTCCTTATCAGTCCAATCAGTATTTTGAAAAATATCAATATATATTATAATAATTAGTATAAAAATATTATAAATGAGATATACATATTAAGAGTTGCTGCTCTAGACATCTCACATGATGTTACAGCCTGTTAATTAATTTTTTTTTATTTTTACTTTTCTTTAGGTTATGGTTTTAGGAAAGTTTTAGTAGCCAAGCTGTACAGATCTCTCTGCGACTTAACATTTGTAAGCTACCCTCTTTAACTTGTAATCAGCCATCCACCCAAAAATGAAAAAAAAAAAAAATAATAAAAAATGGCCTACACCAACACATCAGGCAGGAGGCAATACTGGACCAGGGTGTTCTTGGAAGAACAACTTTCTCTAATTATGCTGCCATTAAGAAAAGAGATAATTTAAGCCATAAATCGTATCTTGTCTGTTTATCAGGAGTAGGCGGAAGAAGGCAGGAAAACGGAGCAGGAAAAGAGGGTTAGAGAAGGAAAGCATACAGTCTGTACTCAGCATGAGTTCTCAACAGAGAGAGAGAGAGAGAGAGAGAGAGAAGGGAAGGGGGGGGTTATCCCAAGAGATTACAGGCAAGATTTCGATTGTGTAATCTTGTCAACTGGCACTCTTCAGAAGAGCTTGAAAAGTTAATGGGGTACACAGGGTAACTCTGCAGAGCAAAGCCAGCCACCACGGAGAGCTAAAACCATCTGCAGCCTAATTCCAAGTCTAAATGCAAGCACGCACATGCAAGGAGAAAATGATAAAAAGAAATCCTTGCAACATCAGAATCGGAGAATTCGCCTCATAGGCACTTTAAAAGAATGTTAACAAACCCTCAGAAGTCAAAAGTTTTTAAAATCCAGCACAGTTTAAATTATGTGTAATACAAACACAAAAATCTAATTTGCATCCAGAGCCACTGGCCAATCTTTATAAATATCTATATTTAACTTATTTTAGCTTTTGAATACAGAATTTCAAGCAAGTGCTCTATTTTAGGATCCAACCATATCTCACACAAGGCCTCAAATGTAATGCTTCAAACTACACAGACTGGGATTCAGGTGTAGCTGTGGCGTATTACAGCAACTGTGTGCTTCCACTCAACTGTCATATCAGTAACTTTATCCTGTTTACAGACACTAGGATTTGTCCTCTATTGAATAATAAGTGTTTTAACCACCAGAGTAATGTCATAATGCAAGTTGAGTACAATTCTGGCTTTAAAAGAGCTTTTATCACAGAAACATTTTATAAGAGTTTACTGTAGCACATTATAACCTTGTTGCATTTTGAAACTTTATTACAGTCCATATACAGCTCTGGAAAAATTAAGAGACCTCAAATAATGCAAAGAAAACAAGTTCATATTAATAAAGATTTAAGAATTTAGAAATCAATATTTAGTGGGATAACTCTGGTTTTTAATCACAGTTTTCATGCATCTTGGCATGTTCTCCTCCACCAGTCTTACACACTGCTTTTGGATAACTTTATGCCACTCCTGATGCAAAAAATTAAGCAGTTCAGCTTGGTTTGATGGCTTGTGATCATCTATCTTCCTCTTGATTATATTCCAGAAGTTTTTTAATTTGGTTAATTACTTATCAGTGGTCTCTTATTTTTTTCCGTACAATTATTTTTATGTACAATTACATGGCAAATTTGATGGGTTATCAGTATGTAAACGATTCATATTGTATCACCTCTGGGAATGGCTTGGGAATTCCCACACCTGTATAAGTTGTGAGGTGTTATCTTGTTAGATAGTATGGCTGAACACTGGCCAACGAGATCATGGTAAGGCAATGAGAATTATCTGTCTTTAAACAAGAAGCTTTTCACCTCACAATTACCTATGCCAAATATCCCACCCAGTCAGCTGTACCACCCCATCACCAGCAATGCCCTAACACCAGGAGGGTGAAGATCAGCACATGCCTCCTCCGATACAAGTTATTTTTACATTTCTTGATCCGCAATGTCACATATGTACCTGGAATATGTCATAGACAGTGATCATTACCACTGACAGTGGACAGCGCAGTGAGTGGTAAAGATTGTATACATGTGAAAAGACAAGTGGCTCAACTCAATAACTCAACACAGAAATGATCCACATTTAATGCATGAGAGCCCACACACACATATCCCACAGGTATTCTTTAGTGCAGTGTTCTTTAGCTTCCATTCGACATGGCAAAGTCATGGGACACAATAACTAGTACTCTTCTGGCACAAAAGGCTACAGCAGCTTACTTTCACCAATCCACACTGAGGTTATAATTTTTCTTTTTTTTTACCCTAGCCAGAGACACAGTATATGGCACCCAATCAGAAAATAACTCTTAAAACAGTAAAAAATACCTGTTAATTCTTAAAAGAGAGTGGAAAATGATAGAAGAAAAATGGATGTATGACCTTGATGTATGTTTTAAGTTCATAACCATAGAAAAACTTTGAAAAATGTGCTTAATGGAACGTTAAAAACAAGAAAATGCAGTCTATGGAACCCTAAAAATTATATTTCAGAGGTTTGAATTCATGCCAAGCAGCACATTAGTAAATCACTTAAACAGTAGTTTAAAAAAATATAAAAAATATGTCTTTATGGCTCAAATTAAAATGTTGTGCTACTTAAGTTAAAATGGTGTGCAATTTACCTCACAAATAGATTAAATGAATGTAACCACCTCCACTGCACAAATAACATATCCGTAACTTCAGAGCGGATAAAAGCGTGCCGGTACATCAGCTGTCTCCTGGCTGGACTTAAGCAGGATTAAAAATGCTTCAAGAGCACAGCGAAGTTACTGCAGGACACATCAAAACCGCTGCCTGAAACTTTCTCTACGCCCTTCATGAGCCAACAGCTTTAGGCTACAGCAGCAGGCCTGAGAAGAAACAAAACAAACTCCGTTTCTAATGAGAAATCCTCAGCTTCTCTACACAATCCCTTCTGAGGCATCAGTATTCATGTATGCATGAGCATAACAGTCAACGTCAGGAGCTCCAAATTACTCCCAATTCCTTTACCTCAGTTTGAACCTTGCTTACCATGTGTCCCCTCAGATCCACGCCACAGCTGCTGTCACGCATGTATTGCTAAATCAATCTGAACTCATGCAGAGACGGTCAGATTCCTTTACAGTTCAGTGATGCTTCCCCTCATCAGAGTGGTCATCCTTTACCACACCGTTATAGAACACAGACCCTAAGCTTACTGTAGTGTGCAACACTGGCTACATACAGATCTATATGACATATACATATATGGAGATGTTAAGTAGTTATGAAAAACAGCCATCAACAGCCATTGACATCATCAGTATGACATCTAGCTATATAGCAATGAGCTACCATTTAATATAATTTTCACTGCATATAATTACATAACATAAAACATAGCTCTCTCATGAAGCAATATACTGGATATCTGTCTGATAAGAACTTGTGTCTCCTAAATGATGAATTTACAAATAGGAGTGGCAATCACAGGGCATCTCCTGATACGATATCACAATACACTGGCCACGACAGTGATAACATAGTACTGTAGTTCTACTCAATATATTACTAGACAATTCTCTGATACTTCACAGCATTTGTGTTACTAAAGAGGATAAAATAATCCTAAATAAGCAAATATCAGAATGTTTTAGGGGGTAATTGGTGTTATGCATTTGATTTTGACCACCACCTGAATGAAGCAGTAACAGTAAGGGGGGAATCTTGGGGAGTTTAGATATATTTAATAGATGACTAATAATTATTCAATATATTACTAACTAATAATGTTTTGCAAACAAAAACGATCCATCACATTTTGACCCACCCCTATTTACAAGAGATGGAAAAAAACTTCTTACATATCAATGCAAGTCAACGTAAAAGAAGATATTCCAATATTCTGAGCATTTCTATTGGTCATGATATTTTGTTACAATTTAAAGAATTTACTTACATTAATATAGTCACATTAACGCCTGTTGTTGCAAATATGCGACTAACCGTTTGATTCAATCAACCTGCCAAGATAGCGCCTGCATTCCCCCAATGCCTGTTAGTGCATATTCGCCACGGACCTAGGAACCTTTGACAATTTACAATTCAAATGAATCTAGAATTCAAATTAATGAAATGTTTCCTGTAATATTTGTGTATATTGTGTTGGTGACAGTAATTGGTGTTATTTATTATTGAATGCCTGCTGTTGGGTGCATAAATAAAACATTGATTTTTCACTGTTATATTACTCTGTTATTGTTATCTTAGTATGGACCATTATGTCTGCTGTAGCAAATTTGCAACATACCAAATTTACCCCAAATAGACCATATTGCCTGTTGTTGCAAATTTGCAACATACCAAAATTTCTATTTATTTTTGTGCAAAAGTGAAATTAATAATCTCAACAATATTTACTATCTACTTAAAGGTAAAACACACATGAAACATTTTTTCATATACAGCTACATTAATTCAGGCGTTAAGGGGTTAAAAGATCAAGGTCAGCAAAAATAGAGATACAAGGTCTTTACCAGACAAAGACAATATTTGAAATGATGTTTTAGTTTTTTTTTGCAGTGCACTTACAGCAGTACACTTAATTGATTTCACCTACAGGGTCATATACCTATCCAAGCACCTCCACAGGTTATATTAATAGTGCCAAGACCACTGGTTCTCAACTGACCTTGCCTCAAGCCCTGCATACCTCCTTTAATAATTAAGCCACAACCTAAAAGAAAATTAATCTTGTAGACCTTCAAATTTATATCCCTAATTGAATAGTTGAACAGTCTATGCTAATGAAATCAACACAATCTAGGGCGCTCTCTTTTTTTCACCATCAAAAATTACCCCTAAATTGATTCAATATAGGGTGCGTCATATTTACATTTGAAGCCATGCTACCACAGAAAGACAAACAGCTCTGGCACACTGCTGAGAGTAAGAGCTTGACATTGGTATTAGACTAATTTATTGTGGACTGCTGGTCTGTTTGTTACTCTATAACATTGTAAAGTTATGTAATAAATAAGAAAAAACATACAAAATCATGTAACACAAATTAGAACACATCAGTTATATTTTACAATTCCTTATCATTTCTTTTAAAATGAGTAAACAAACAGAACAAAATATAATACAAATATAATAATTGTTTACTGTAGAGGATTTTAAAAAAAATCAACGTCTTATAGCAGGCTTGACAGCATATAGAAAGGCAATTTTAAAGCAATTCTGTGAGCCTTGTTTTATATTAAGGACCATTTGGCTACAGTATTTTTTGTGATATTTTTGATCCTGGAATGGATACAGCCAGGCTTTTTAAGGCTACTACAAAAACTGTTAGTAATTGGACAGATACTAGTTGGCGTGACTAGGATCATATCTGAAAAAGGGGGGGATGTGTATTTTTTTACCTTTAGTGATTACATATTACATACTGCATGTAACTGTGTATGTGTGTATATGTGTGTATGTATGTAGTGAATTGGTGCATAACTGTTGTAATTATTATGAATCCAAATAAACTGAAACTGAAAGAAGAAAATCATTTTATCATTTAAACAGGGGTATAAAATCATTTAAATAAAACTTTACAGAGCTTTGAGTAATGTTGTAATTAGGAACTATGAGAACCTGTAGTTACAAAATACTCTTTATTAATGTTTTTTAACGTGTGCATTCTTCCTCTAAATATTACTAGATCCTCTGGATGCTTTATTGATGCTACCAGTAGGCTAACCTAAAGTCTACTTCTAAAGTTTAATGGTGTTCTACAGGATAAGGATAGCAGCTAATTACACTGTGTTCCACTATTGCTAAATCCTCCCACCCAAACAATCACAACACACTGTACAAAACACACTACTGGTTTGTTTGGTGTGTTTTGATAAGGTTGCCAGAGTGAGCAGATGTAGCAGTATATAAAACAAATCTCATATTTGAAATTCTTAATGACCTCATAATTCTGAGGCAATTTTAAAAAACATTAAATTTTCACAAAGAAAATATGAGCATGTTTGTCAACTAGAAAATAACATCCATAGTGATCTATGGCAAAAGCTTCCGAACCAAGGTGTAAGCAGTTGCCAACTGTCTTCAATAATGAAAAAAGGAAAAGAAAAAAATACCTATGAATGTTTTATAAATGTACAAAAATAACGCTGAACCACTGGTCCAAACTCCAAAAAAATAAAAAATGTTTCCTAAAGTTTAGCATGGTGTATTATAGAAGCCTCCTCTCTTACCAGGCTCAGTGCAGTTTTTGCGTTCCGTGTCATTGTCGGCTGCAGAGGCCATCAGTTTTCTCCCCCAGTGCTCATGAGCCGTCTCCCCTCCATCCACAATCATGCCATGACCTGGAAAAAAAACAGAGAACATAACTCAAAAAAGGTTGCTTCAGATTTTGGATATTTTTTCAACTCTTCTGGAGGCATTTTTTTTCCGTTTTCACCATCTTCTGCCAGATACTACTGTTGCTTTATAGAAGGATTTGTTAGAAAATCCCATTCAGCGTATGAGCCCATCTCAGTTACTGTGAACAATTAAGTACTCAAATGTTTTTTGTTTTTTTTTGAGCCATCAGTTTCTATATACAACAATTGCCTTAAGAAAGAACCTTTGAAGAATCATTTCATAGTGTGCAATCTTAAAAAAACAGGGTTATTCACCCATATATATGGTGTTTGCCAAATGGATCTTTGAGTATATAAACATATAGCTTTTACTCAAAAAACATTTAAACAAAAAACTTCTTTAGCAAAGGCAAACCATTTTGATGCTTTAATTGTTCATCATCTAATACTTTACAGTGGTGAAAATTGTTTTGTCAATGGTTCTTTACAGAACCTTTTAAATATATATAGACCTATGAAGTGAAGGTGTTGGTAGTGTGAGGGGGGTTGTAGCCTATTCCAGCCGACATCGGGCAGAAGGCAGTATACACCCTGGACAGGCTGCCAATTCATTGCAGGAAAGACAGACACAGACAGACACACAGACACAATCACACACTCCTAGAGGGCAATTTCAACTGATTCCTAAATCAGCCTGAACGTGCCGTTTTTGGTCCGTGGGAGGAAACCCACGCAGACATGGGGAGAACGCGCAAACTCCACACAGAAAGACCCAGGTCACCCCAGCTGGGAATCAAACCCAGGCTGTCCAGGCTACCCACTGCGCCACCACACCACCCACACACTGGTGTATTAGCAGAATTTACAAACATTCAGCTACTTGCAATAAACCAGTAAAAACAAGAACAATTTTATTAGCCCAACACAACTAATGTAATTGGTTTTACCAAATCTAACAGAAAATGCAACTTTTAATAAAACTGCAGTTTTAGGATTATTCAGTCCACTGAATAATGCATTACTAAAAATGCACGTTTACAAATCAGATGGTAGATCAAGTGCTTTATCAGCTGGGGTCAGGTGTGCTTGAGGCAAAACACTTCAAATAACTGGACTGGCAATGGGTGTGTTAACCCATGTTGGCTGTTTGTAAAAAAACTACACTGAGGCAAAAACCTTACAAAAGGTTCAGAGAAAAGATCACTACCGTAGCAACTGAAAAGCACTATGGATTCAAGCCAGTATCAGTAAATTCCAGGAGAAAACACCATGCCTCATGTGAGGAAGCTGTACGTTCCAACTGGATAATGATCCCAAGCATACCTCAGAGCCCACAAAGGCTTGGTTTCAGAAAAAATCCTGGAAGATTCTGAAACCACAGTGGCATAATTTGAACCTCAAAGAAACTCTTTTCAGGGATTTGAAGAAGGTGATTGCAGAATGTAAACCTAAGAATCTTTGTGAAGAACCCCCCGCTCATGCAGCTTTGCCATCAAGCTGCAGGTGCCCAGAGGTAGCAAAATTGGCCCTGCTCCCTCCGGGTGAGTAGATGGCGCTCTCTACCCATCACACTTAAAGGTGGCACCGGGCGGCACGAGGCGTCTGTGAGCGGATGTATCAGAACCTGGCCGCTGTGCTCTCTTCCATGCACGCTAGCTGCTCAGGCAATGATTCATCAGCAGCAGCTCGAAAAAAGGGGTGATTGACTTCACACGTGCTCGTTCGCATCCTCCAAGGGTCGCAGGTGCCACCGGTGATTGGGAGGCACACAGGAGTGGGACAATTGGATAACCAAATTGGGAGAAAAATTGGGGAAAAATCTGAAATAAAACTATTTAAAAAAAAGAATCTTTGTGAAGTAAAGGCTATTGCCTATGAAGAACGAGCTAAGACTTCTTAAGAATTCTGCTAGAAGCTTATTGATCTTCATTTCAGCAGGAAAAAATTTATAACGGTGTTGAATTGTGGAAAAGACACTTGTAATATTACTTGTGATGCACTTTTTAGCTTAAAGTTAGTAAATTTAGCTAATTAACCTGGCATAAAACATTTTCATTGATACTGTACATTAGGGGGCACCCCACAACACAACATTATCACCATACATTGCCTGTGACAGCAATGATTTTATGATACTGTGATCCAGCAAAACTGAGTCTGAGTCTTAGGGAGTTTAGAACACCTATGTTTTAATAAAAATACTCAATTTCCACGCGTGAATCGATACAAAAAATAAATTAAAAAAAATCACACGGATACAATAAATCGCATTATTGATATATTGTCCTACCCCTAAAACCCTTTCCCTTTTTTAAGCTGAATATTTTACTGAATTCATGAACATAAGTGTCAGGGTCTTGTCCTGTTCTGTGTCTCTCTTGTCTGTCTCTGTGTTTTTCCTGCCCTCATGTTTATTTATTTACCTTCCTCTGCATGTGCCCTGTGTTGTTCTTGTCTGTCCGCCCCTGTCCTCTGTGCTCCCACCTGTGGCTCCGCCCCCTGTTTCCTGTTTCCTGTCCTCTTCCATGTGTATATATAGTCCCTTTGTTTCAGCATCCCTTGTTGCTGCTTGTACATCTATCGTCAGTCAGGTTTTGTGTTCCCTTGTTTTTTGCAGTCTTTATGTTCGCCATGTTTCTTTTTTGTTTTATTGATTTAATAAAAATACTCGCAAGTGCGTCCGCTCTCCACGTCTCTTTGTTGCCTAATTCCTAACAGAAAGACTGATGCTCATAAGTCCATAATTTTTCAACATTTCATTAAGTGAATGAAGGCTATTCATATTTGTAGCACAACAGAAAACACAAGCACATCATAATCAAAACTAAAACTGTAAAAATAAGAATTATGCCAGCAAGTTACACGTGAAAGACATACATACAAGACACTATCAGTATGCACCTGAAGTCAATGATGCAGCTTATTCCTGCTGACCTTAAGCACTAATGACCAGATTGACGTTTGCAGTCTCAATCCAGCAGCCTCGACAGCCCCAGACTCATGCACGGAATATGGATCAGCCTTAATGTGGCAATTAAACGATGACAGGTAAAATGAACAGCCACACAGGACGCTCCACAGACATCCCATCACTCAGCTCTATTTTCTGTGTCACAACCTTCAGCTCCTGTAGGTCAACCTTACCCTCCCTCACCACATGTTACTCAGAGCTGGCAAGAGCACGCCCCACACACTGAGCTGGGTGGAAGCCAGAGCTTACAGTGCTGTAAAAACATTTGACCCCTCTAAATGGCATCATTATTTTCATATTCCACACACTCACTGCTTTCAGGTCCTCAACTAAAATGTAATATGAGTGAACACGAGGAAACTGAATGAACACCTGTATCACCTATGCATAAACAGAATTGTTACAGGCTGTGTCACATTTAGCAGCACAATTCTGACCAAATGCTTCCTATGACTAGAGAAGAGTCTTTTTTTTTACATTTCGGTGGAGAAATTCTGTTCCACTTAATTTTGTTGCAGAATTATTTTAACTCTGGCCCGGAGGGCTGCAGAGCATTAAGTACCATTTAGGACACTGACGCAGCATCTTCACCATGCTCAAATCAGCACTTTAGCCTCTCCAAGACATCCAATTTGTGTCTTTTGAGCAGTTCAGAAGAGGACATACGCTTGCACTTTAGATCAGTGATTGAGCTAGACTGTAATACATTACTCATACATTCACTCAACTCATCTTTTATTTGAGTTAGATTGTGATTCAGAGCCTGTGCACTTATTTTGGTACAGCTTCTGTATTTTAATTTTAGTGATACAGTGCCTGTACCCTCACTATAGTACACCTTTGTAAACAAAAAAAAATTGGACACCATCAGTTAATCCGATTTCACAGGCTTGTAATCCACCAATCACGATGAAACATGAATGAAGAAGTGAAGAACAATTTAGCCTCTAGAGGGCACTGTTCATGAAGATTATTTATATCTCATACAAAGTGTGACATTTTGACAGAGTAGTCATGCTTAGTACAGTTTTGCATTGTTAATTGTTTTTAAATAGCTTTTTTCGAACTAGTCTCTGGATTTTTACCACATAATCCGGAATTTGGTCTATTACAGGAGAGTTTGTAAGTAAATTATTAGACATATAATAATTTATTTGAATAGCTATAACCTTTCTCTGCTTAAATTAGACCCATAGCTTAAATTAGATTTTAACTGCTTAAATTAGATTTCTCTGCTTAAAGTGTGATTCATATCAGTTTTTGGGAACCCCTACACAGCTCAAGACTGTTTTCCATATGTTCATAGGCCTTGCTTTTACAAACCTAAATGGCCAGAAGTTAAGAACGGCATGTGAAATTTGTGAAACTTAGGCAAGATGCCAAATTGAATGCAATTTTTTAAAAAATATGGCCGCAACCAACCAACCAACCAGTTTTCAGCACTGATCCTCAATCTGCTAAATGTGCTTGAACCCGCAGGTTGCCGTTTGCAGCTATATTTATTATTATTATTTATATTTTCTTTCCTACAATGCAGAAAGCCAGTGCAAGCTATAAAAGTATATTTGGAAATTGATCATGTGGACCCCCTAGTGGTTTGGAAACCTGAGCCCACACAGGTAGCAGGTCCTAGACCTGTCTCTACCTGTCTGAGGCTGAAATACTTTGCCAATTGTCCATCTGTTGTGCTGCAGTTGTGTTTGATTTAGCTCTGCGTTGGCGGTGCCCCTCACCCAGCCATCAATCAAATGAAAGTCATGGAGGGGGCATGTGTGATTTAGAACTATTCCCTTTTGTCCAGATACAAAAAAAGACCATCCAGACAGGATTGGATTGATTGAGGGAGCGAGAAGTGATGGAGGGCAGCATGCATTTCTACTGCCTTTGATCATTTTCTCTCGGATCATTACGGGTGCGGTCAGGAGAGCAACGGAGTGCCATCAGCACCTCTCACACACCCTGAGGGTCTTTCATCATGTCACCGCCATCATTAGACAAAAGAGAGGGAGCCATTACTGACAATGAAAGCTTTGCCTCCACTTTCGTCCTGCGAGATAGCAGATTTACCATTCTCTCGCTCTCTCTGCTGTATCGCCCCAGTGCATAATCTTTTAAGCTTCTTGTTGTTTTTAATGTAATTAATAGAAGCCCTGCTGAGGCTGCTGCTGTGATATATGGGAGGCCACTTATGGCTGCTCAGAGGCGGGTAAAAGAGCAGAAAAAAGGAAAAGAGGCTGAAGGTCAAGGACAATTTGAGGACTAGGATGAAGGATTCCTGTATGACCTGCACTCTATGGGCCTTACCTTACACCCTGGCCAAGGGCGTCACAATGCTTATTGCTACATTACACCCTGCCAACAGTCTATGTTTAAAAAGCAAAGACGCTTGTGAATATATCTACGCTGATGGGTGTGGTGGTCTGGAAGTGAGGTATGTTCTGCTAAATTTCTGGCATATTGCTTTCATGGCAAAGGAAAACACAGGTGTGCCACTGACTAAAGTAAACCTAGACAGACATCAACAGTCATACGTTCATTGCTATCTTGGCAACGCAGATGGGTCTTATGCCCAATGTGTGCATACCTCCACTTATTACACACACACAAGCACACAGCAGTGCACAGACCCAACTTTTAATATACATCAACAATAAATAGAAAGCTAAATAAAATAACATTGCTGTTCACATAAAAAAATCTGCTTGCATTATTAAAATAGCCTGCGCTTCTGGCTTTTAAAAGCAATGGCAAATTCTGATTGATTTATTGCACATTACGTGCAAAACACACCCATGAGTAAATAAGAGAATTAGAACATGCCTTTTGTGAATTTCGAGCTGTTGTTACAAAACCAAAGACACACTGACACGCCCTTAATCAAGCTGTGCTGTGCACAGTTTACAGCTCACCTACAGATCACTAAAATAGGGCCCTAATAATACTTTATGTCTCATAATTTGGGAACACATTCTGATGTTATATAGAGACATTTTTAAAATGCACTGGTACTCAACCTGTTTTTTGAGGTCCTCGAACACATTTGAGTTGAATCTTAAATATACACTGCATTAAGAGTCCCTTGGGGCAAGTTTAAGAACCATTCCGTCAAGCAAGGGAAACTTTACATAAATATTGCTTGTTCTTTTACTTCTGTTGTTCTTTTACTTATTTTAGCATAAAACCCCTGAAGAACCCTTTTTACGTAATAAAAAGTAGGTGGTAGACTAAACAGACAGAAACCATTTTTGACCTTGAATTTAGTTTTAGCTAAAACCAAGGAGAAAAACTTTGAATATGCTTTCACAAATATCTTATTTGATCAAATGTTTTTTGAAGTTTTCCTTATTTTGACAAGCGTGAACTGCCAAACCTTTCAAATAAACCATGCTTAGTTCTCTACCTAAGAAAACAATTTTTAAGGAGAGTAATCATGCTCAGATTTAGGAAAATATTAGCAGATAAACCATAGTGAATAGTCTGAATGACACAGCATAGACTGATTGACCACAGTTAGTTAAATATATTGAGATTCAATATGCATAATTTTGACTCAAACAGTGAGTGTGTTAACAAACTACATACGATTAGAAAGAGATTGCTGCAATTATCTTATTAGTTATGTAGTCAAGTAAACAGCATAATCTAATTTCAAATTTCAATAAGAGTAAGATACAAAATTCCGATTAAGAAATCTGATAGAGAGCTGGATTTTTGTTCAGGTTATATATGCTTAACCTACATTTCTCAGGCTCGACATGCATGAAAATAAACTGTGGTACCAGAAATAAGTAAGCACTGATTCAGAGCCATGCAAAAACTAAACCTTTTCTAACTAACTGATGTTTATATTGCAGCTCAGTGTGATTAAAAAGTGTTTGTGTTTTACATGATGTTTACGTTACATCTAACTCTCTGAAACTTGTGTACTTATATCAACTCATTTTTATTAACTGATCTCATGAAAATGCTCATGTTCTGCAGTAACTTAATTACAAAGTGCCTGTGTATGAGGTCAGTGATACATGTAGATGTTTAGCATCATGCAACATATTGCATAGGAAATAAATTAAAATTTATACATATGAGATAAATGTGGATTATATTAAATTTGCTAATAAAAAAACATGAAATTTCTGGACAATCAATGAAAACCTATGGATTAAATGTGTTGCACTTTGGCTAGTGCAGTATAAAACTGAGCAAACCAAATGGAGAAATGTAAATGTCACAATAAATTCAAGTCTGATGCGGACTTTAGCAATCAAATGTGGTGTGAAAAGCAATCCTACGCCTGCTGTAAACTGTCCAATAACAGTGCATGCCACATTGCACAAGTTTCTTTTCTACAAATACAATCTTGGCCAAGGACCATTTGGAGAATGTGCCACAACAACTGATGCTGTAGATCAGTTGTTATGATTTTTTGGCAATAGGCATTCTAAAAATGACAACTTGATTTCGGTGCCAAAAAAGCCCTCAGGATAATGTTTTGCCAGAAAATAACAAGTGTTAAACTGCAAAGAATGAGAGTTTAAAGATGTTCATGATGCTAAAACGGCTCCACTCTACAGAGAGAGCTGGAGGTCAGTAGGCTGACTGTCTGTCATATGTTAGCCAGCTCTGCCATTTCAAGGCAGGGTTTAGTCACTCTACAGTATATATAATCTGAAGACTGGCTCAGGCTAACATACAGAAGCTAAGAGGCATCTACGGAAAAATACACTATCGGATAATTTCCCAGGAAAGGTTAAACCTGATCTAGACTAAACAACATTTTGAATGGTTTTTAATTTAAATCCCTGTCTAGGAAACTGTCCATATAGGTCCAAATGTTTTAGACACCCCTGTCCAATACAAGCATTCTGCTACTTAAAGTACTGCCAATATAATAGGAATATCATAGCAGATAAATATAAAACTATTGACACCATGCCTCATGCCCAGCATGGGCTAGAGGGGGTATAAATCTCCCAGTACACACAGGCAGCCACATTTGACCATAAAATAAAAAATAAATCAGCTCTACACTGTAAAAAATGTTCACTGTAACATTATTACAATTACTAACTGGCAGTAATTTCTCCAGTGCTGCTTATATTTTATTTACTGCACTGATACAGCAATCCAAAATTACAGAAGATTGCTGTAACAAAATAAAAGCACAGCAGACTAGTTATATGCTGTTCGTATAGACTGCAACTATAATTATAATTCCTCTACTGTAGACACTGCACTGCTGCAAAAATGTTCAGGGTAGTACGTCCATGCATGCAGCAATTTAAAGCAGCAATTTGAACAGTACGATCATGCGTTTAATTTTTTTTGTACAGCTAGACAAAATGCTGACATGATAATTCTAATACATTTTTTAGGCACATCATGGATATCGTTAGTATCCAAATGACATAAAACAACTGCACGTTTCAGTACAGCTAGGGCAAAAGTAGTCCTGGTTACCTGGATTTAGTGCAACACTAAATGATTAATAACAAATCAACATTAGCGACATTTATATAAATAAATGTCATATAACACTAATTAACGGCAGAAATAAGTGTCACGTCACACTACTCTCCTTCCACACTCCCGAACTCCACTTCCCAAAAACCCACTAGCGATGAAGTCACCGTCTGCCGCTCACCTTTGTCCAATCGTGTTAGGCTCCCCCGTTCAGTCACCTGTATTCTAGGAAGTTCCGGTTCAATGTAATTCTCTGTTTTGTATATAAGCTTTCAGTTAGCGTCTGTACTTTGCGAGGTATTGTCGATGTTGCGTACTGAGCGTTTTTCCAAACCTTTTTCTGTCTGCCCTTTTGTTATGACCTATTTTTCTGTATCACGTATTTTGCCTTTTGTCTCAGCCCTTATCGGATCTTATTGGAAGCAAATTTTTTAACAGCGCTTCGATCTGTTTCTTTTGACCTCATAAATCACTTTCCTCGGAGGAAAGTGCAGCGACTGGGTTCTGATACATCAGCTCACAGATGCCCTGTGCTTTGGACATCACCCTAGGAGTGATGTGGGAAGAGAGCACCATCTACCCACCCGGAGGGAGCAGGGCCTTTGCTCCCTCTGAGTGCCGGCAGCTTGATGGCAAAGCTGCATAATATGCATGAGTATAATATAAAGTGTAGAATATCTTTGTACTTTTTTACATTTATCAGCTGTTCAATGTGATTTTCTTTAATATATCCATCTCTGCTGAATATCCCAGAATCCAAAAACCTGCTTTCACTGGCATTTTAGATAGTCTAAGCTGGTTTTAGTGCTCAATGGTTAATAGCTGGTCATACAAAAGAAAACATACACTAGGCTGGTTATTAAGCAGCCCTTGACCAGCAAAAAGTACAGTATGTTGAATTTGATTTTGGTAAAGCGGTTTCACCAGCTTGGTTAAGCATTGTCATACTGGTTGTTCTGCTTCGTTAGACTGTTCATGCTTGTAGATTTGTAAAATCATTACACACAAATATGAATCAAACAGCTTAATCAGCCTAATCAGCCTTAACTAGCCTTGCCTTTTTTATTTTAGAAGGGACTGACATGCTAATAGTAAACTAATAGTAAAGATTTACTATTTAAAAAATTTTAAAGCTGTATTTAGCTCTTTAGTATACATGATAAGATGACATGTGCTTCATCATGTGGGTTCCAGTGAACCCACAGGTTTTATGTTGGCCCCGCATAATTGATGTCAGTGATGGGACCAGGAGGGGTTAAACATGGGCCCATCTGGTTTGTACACTGTACATGGGGCCTAAATGGAACCCACATGAGATTAAGATGGACTGTAATTATGGGGCCCATTTGGGAAGCCGAAGTGAGTGCCAGTAAAAACACATGTATAAATCCACTCAGAGCCCAATGAGAAGTGTCCGAAAAAAAGACATTGGGTGGGCTTGGTTGCCCACTACCCTCTCAGTCCAACAAGTGACACTGATGACCAGCAGTGCACGCATACATTTATTTTTTAAGGATAAATATAGTGTGACAGTGTAATTTTTCATTGGTCCATTCCTAATGTATGTACAGTGAGTCCAAGAAGTATTTGATCCCTTGCTGATTTTCTTCGTTGGCCCACTAATAAAGACATGATCATTCTATACTTTTAATGGTAGATGTATTCTTACATGGAGAGACAGAATATTAAAAGAAAATCCAGAAAATAAATCTAAGGAATATATATTAATTGATTTGTATTTCATGGAGTGAAATAAGTATTTGATCCCTTAGTATTCATTAGTAGTTCTTGCTTTTACAGACCAGTTAGACACTACCAATCAACTTGTTACCTGACCTGAAGCCACCTGTTCTCACTAATCACTTGTGTGAAAAACACCTGTCCACAGAATCAGACAGATCACACAGATTTCAAGTCTCCAACATGGGTAAAACCAAAGAGCTGTCACAGGACCTCAGAGTCAGAATTGTTGACCTTCACAAAGCTGGAATGGGCTACAAAAAGATTAGTAAGGTGTTGGATGTGAAAGTAACAACTAGGGCTGTGACGATAATTTTATTACCGCAATACCGCGGTTATGGGACGTCACCGCGGTGATGAGCTCATTACCGTCATTACCGCATTTTTTTATGGCTGTCAAATCTGATTGACTGCGTTTTGAGCGGTAGTAAAATGCTCCATATAAGCACAACTGTGGTGAATTCAGTATTAATATGTCAAGTGTAAGTCCTACACTATAGGGCTGTGCAATATATCAAATATATTTTGATCGCGATAGATATTGGTGTCAAACGATCTCAAAATTCATAATATCGAATATAAAAATTTTTGTCATTTATCTGTGCTGCCGCTGCACTGGCGCGGCGGCGAATGGGTTAAGCAAAACGCGGTGCGTGGTACTCATTGAGGTCAGAACAGCTCTGGAGTCTCCTGCTCACTTCGTCTCCATTGAGGCTGCTGAAGAGAGTGAAGATTAGCAGCACTAATATTGGCTCGGAAATGGAAGCTACAGGGCAGGCTCAGTAAGTTGAGAAAAAAGGAAGAAAAAGACTCAGAACAGAAGAGAATCATCTGCAAGTTTTGCCGGAAAGTGGTGTCTGCACCTCTCGCCAACACATCAAACTAATTCACCCACCTCAAGGTAAACCATAGAGCCATGTAAGGTGTTCCGTGGTCACATTTTGAGAAAGTAAAATATATTAATTCATTGTCTGGCTGTTGGCTGTTCTGCGTGAGCACCGCGGAGAACGCGCGGCATTGCGCCTCAGTCTTGGGAAAAATAGTAAGGTTGGTTGAAGTGTAGTTCAAACAGCAAAGCAATGATATAAAACTATAACCACCATCTTTACTGAAATGTTGTTATCTGACCAAGTCTGAGGTAAAATGCGCTGCGCCTTGTCTCTTTCACAGCACGCGGAACTGAGTTCAGAACCGCTACAAATATAACCATATAAAACTCAGTTCAGATAAATAAACTTCAGATGAGTAAGGACACGTAAAGTGAAACAAAAATTGTCAAACATAAAGGACAGGTTTCTATTATTTTAAAATGGAACTAATGTCTTTTTTTTGGTCGGTTGTCTCTTGCGAGCCGATTTCTTAACGTCACGACATTTTAATCAACATATTATATGACGCGGGTCCCGTCAGGATATCTTGCGGCACAGACAGAACTGAATTGTTATTGGCGGGAACAGGAGTTTAATCAATCCAGAGGATGTGGGAGCACATTAATAAATAGTTAAGAAAATTGTAATAATCACGCAGTGATTCTCATGCACGCAACAAAAAAACCCTAAGCACAAAAAAGGAGCGGAGAATGGACCGACACGCGCACACACACACCGATTTTTTTTTTTTGTAATGTGGTAAGAAACGTGACCGCACTATTCAGCGCGGTTTTAATAAATATTTTTTTTTTTATTTTAAGCACTAAATGTAATTTATTAAATTTATTTAGGACCGCGGGGCAGGTGCGGCAAAACTGTGTATGTGGCGGGCTGATGCGGGATTAAAAGAAGGTTTTTTTTTGCGGAACGGTAACGGGACAAAAAAGAAATGATGTCTGAATTAATTTCCTCCAATCAAATATAATTTAACATGGTTTAAGAATATAAAATAATTTATAAACAAACGAAATATTTAATATTGAGCTAATAGCCCAAGTGCAAAAATACAAAATCTGTAATACTCTGCACTGCACAATTCAAACGAAATAGCCGTAACGCAGCTGCGCTCCTGCCCTGCGATGCAGCCGAAGCCTGGTGTGAGGCAGCAGAAATTCTGGGGTGAAAACTACATAACTACATAACTACACAACATAAGGAGACATAATGCACTCCAAATATTCAGGAGGGAAGTGAAATAAATGATACTGTACAGATATAATCTGTATCTAGTAGATATTTAATGAGAAATAAGAAGAGTGTGAATAAAAAAAAAACAGACGCCTATCACAGACTTCTTGAGCCTTGAGCCCGAACGCCCGAGGAAAGGGGTGAGAAATATATTTTTTTCGGGGCCGGGGGTCAGTGGAAAATTTTGCTGTGGATTAATTCGTCTTTTTTTTTAAACGAATATTAGAATATTCGCTACCAATTACTGCCGAATATCCTGAGCTCAAAACCGCTATTCGGGCCAGCCCTAAAATAGATCTATGGATGGAGAAGGGGGAGGCGGACAAGCTCCTCCTTCAAAAAGTCTGCTCGGAAAAAGACAGGTTAGCTGTACAATGACGAATTATACAGGCAGCATATGTTCACTTGTTATGCTGTATTTATGGTTTATGTAGAGGTTGTGTGTAGGCTGTATGGTTTGAAGAATAAAGATCTGTTACCAATAAATTTGTGGTGTTTTTTTTTTTTTTGGGGGGGGGGGGGTGTTTTGGGGTCTCGCGGTTAACCGCAATATCGCGGTGATGCGTCAGTTTTTTACCGCGGTTATAAAAAATCAATACCGCCCCAGCCCTAGTAACAACTATTGGTGCAATTATCAGAAAGTTTAAAGAGTATAACATGACAATCAACAGACCTCGGCCCGGTGCTCCAAAGAAGATTTCGCCTCGTGGGGTGGCAGTGATGCTGAGAACGGTCAGAAATCGTCCTGCAACCACTCGGCAGGAGTTAGCAAATGACCTGAAGGCAGCTGGGACCACAGTTTGCAAGGAAACAATTGGCAACACTTTGCGCAACAATGGATTCACATCCTGCAGTGCCCGAAAGGTACCCCTGCTGAAGAGAACACATGTGGAGGCGCGCCTCAAGTATGCCAATGATCATTTGAAAGATGAACCAAGTTATTGTATAAGGTTTTGTGGTCAGACGAGACCAAAATTGAACTTTTTGGCCTCAACTCCACCCGCCATGTGTGGAGGAAGAAAAATGCTGCCTATGACCCCAAGAACACTGTGCCCACCGTCAAGCATGGAGGTGGAAGCATAATGTTTTGGGGGTGTTTCTCTGCCAAGGGTACAGGGCTACTTCACCGCATCACTGGGAAGATGGATGGAGCC
This sequence comes from Astyanax mexicanus, assembly GCF_023375975.1. Classification (NCBI taxonomy): domain Eukaryota; kingdom Metazoa; phylum Chordata; class Actinopteri; order Characiformes; family Acestrorhamphidae; genus Astyanax; species Astyanax mexicanus. The sequence continues at coordinate 84,836,153 of NC_064408.1, read as the reverse complement.
ATGTACCGCACAATCCTGAGGGACAACCTCCTCCCCTCTGCCAGGGATCTGAAAATGGGCCGTGGTTGGGTCTTCCAACATGATAACGACCCTAAACATACAGCAAAGGCAACAAAGGATTGGCTCAAGAAAAATCACATTAAGGTCATGGAGTGGACCAGCCAGTCGCCAGACCTCAATCCGATCGAAAATCTATGGAGGGAGCTGAAGGTCAGAGTTGCCAAGCGACAGCCCACCAACCTTCATGATTTAGAGAGGATCTGCAAAGAAGAGTGGGCCAAAATTCCCCCTGGTGTGTGTGCTAAACTTGTGGTTAACTACAACAAACGTCTCACCGCTGTGCTTGCAAACAAAGGCTTTGCCACTAAGTATTGAGTGTGTTTGGCAAGAGGGATCAAATACTTATTTTCCTCATTGAAATACAAATTAATTAAAATATATTCTTTAAAATTATATTCTGGATTTTTGTCTTGATATTCTGTCTCTCCATGTTAGAATATATCTACCATTAAAAGTGCAGAAGGATAGTGTCTTTATTAGTGGGCAAACAAAGAAAATCAGCAAGGGATCAAATACTTCTTGGACTCACTGTATGTATGAACTCCTTAACATGACAAAAAATAATATTAATAAATACTTCACAATACATCACTTTAGCATCACATAAAGCAAATTAAGTAACATGCTTGTTAGGGCAATGTTGATTTAAAAAAAATGGTCGACTCAGAATTTCATTGTCGACTAAATGTTTACTATGTCGACTAAACACAGTGGAAAAGGGTTAAGGGCTGCTCAATCACTCATATTAAGTTTCATATTTGAAACTTATTCATGTTTTATCTGTCATAATGTAATATTTAAGATTTAAGGGTAGAGAATGGACAACAGGGTGACATTCACAGGTGTGCTGACTTGAGCAGGTAAGGTAAAATGTGCAAAAGGAAGCAGTGATTGAGAGGATGACAGTACTAGTCATTGATTAATCAACTAAACAAACAACTACTGAAATAATCTTAAATTGCAGTGCTAATGCACATCATAAGGGAAATTCTCAGTGTTTTTATTGTCCATTACAAATACATTGGAGACTGGTAGATTTTTAAATGTATTTTTAAATACACATGGACAAATTCTATTCAACATCTATTTATCTATCCGTCTACAGAGTTCGTTTATATGTATTTATTTAAATATCTATAATTAATATCATGACATGTTGGATCACTGACGAATACATTTCAATACATATTGTTCAGCCCTACTGTTCAAATAAATAGGAGCATTAAAAAATACCTTATGCACACTGCGACAGAGACATGGGTATAAGGGCAACTGTACGAAGATGTACTAAGATGTACCAGGACGTGGGGGTGGGGGACACCCACATCCTCCAGTGTCAAGGCCATCAAGGGTGTGCAGGTGCATGCATTTCATTCCAGCAACCCTCAGACTGGCCATGCACACAGAAAAACTGCACTGTAAAATGCACCGTGCAGATATTGGGGAATAAACCAAATATCAAATGGCTATGTATAAAAACATGGCACAACTCTGCTTCATCAGATCTGCGTGCACAAAAATGCGCCATGTGCTCTAGTCTCGGGAGTAGTGCAGTGCGTGCATAGGGTGCGTGTCCTTGAAACGCACGAGCCATCATCGCATGGCATTGCATTGCACTGCTGATGCTGCTCTGCTATTGCTGCTGGGCTGTACAGCACCGGTGTTTCTCTCGTGCATGCATGCAGAGCTGCACTGCAGAACCCGTGCAACCAACCAACAACCTCTATATACATCTCTTTCTCTCTTTATTTTTCTTACACTCTCTCTCGCTCTCTGTTTCTGGACTCACCTGCCTCGGTCAGCAGGGCTGACATGCACCACGCCACGCACAGCACGCTGCACACGCAGCCCGCCTGCGCCAGCAGCAGCTCGCGCCTCCTGCGAACTTTGAAGAGCCTGGTGATGACGCGCTTCTTGGAGACGGTCATGTTGCCGCGGCGGTCGTGTGCTCGCGCTCGTGTCGTGCTGCTGCTCGTGGGGCTCGTTGCGGTGGGCTTCAGCGCGTGGTCCTCATAGCCAAACGGGGAGAAAAGCACCCAAAAGCGGCGGCGGCGGGAGCACTCCGCGAGCTCCGCTCACTCCTGCATGCCTGCGTTTCTGCAGCCCCTCCAAACCCGCCGAACGCCCCCCTCAGCACTGCGCCTGCACCGCCGGACTCCAGCACGCAGCTCAGCACTACACTCTCGCGCCCATGCCGAGCGGCGCGCGCGTCCGCGTGTCAGTATACGTCCTCCAAAATGATGAGGTACAGCAGCAGTCCTCCTCTCACACACCTGCACGCGCACGCATACACACGCTGCTGCGCACTCCGCGCGCCTCTCTCTCTCTCTTTCTATCTCTCTCTTTTTCTCTTAGTGTCTCTCTCTCTCTCTCTCTCACTCTCTCTCCGGAGCTGATTGCACTGAGGTTAATTGCTTGCTCGCTGTGGCGGTGTGCGCGTGGTGATGTGACAGAGCCACGCCCCCTGAAGTTCTGCACTCCACATACTTACATTAAATCATTAAATGAGATTATATTAAACATCAGCGCGTGGGCTAGGACTTCAGGGGGCGCGGCTTTGAGTATATACACACTCTCAAAACGCTGGTGGACACCACTCCCTCTACAAAATGCTTTTAGCTACTTTAAGTTGCTAAGTTGCTCCAATTGCTAACACACAGCGTGTCTGGTCCCTGTAGATAAGTATTTCTCACATTTTCCTCTTATTTAATGTTTTATCCTTTATTTTATTATATTTTCTACATTGTACATTGATAATTAAGATGTAAAAACCATAAAGGGACATATATGCAATTACAAAGTAAACATAACAAGTGTTAAACAAGTCAAAATATGTTTTATACTGTAGATTAATAATAATAATAATGAATATTTAAATGTAAAAGAAATCAATGTAAGGTAATCACAGTGGAATTTTATTTACATTTAAATATGTTTAATTAGTTGTACCTTTGAATGCAGATTGTCCTTTTAAAAAAATCTTTTTTTTAATTCAATTTAATTTGAAAAAGCCACAACTTTTTGTACATCTCGGGTGGATAAGTTAAACAAAAGAGAAAAAATGACAAACATTGACAAAAGCTATAATGTGTGTGTATGTGTGTGTGTGTGTGTGTGTGTGTGTGTGTGAGAGAGAGGGAGAGAGAGAGTGCCTTATCATTTAAACACTTGCCTGATAGATTGTAGATTCAGCTCGGACCCATGAAGAAATGGAATCTCCTGAAGGTATCTGGTGGCCTGGTGTCTGTATTGATTATTAATTGCATTCACAAGACTTGGGTGCCCATGAGCTTGTCACTGGTTCACCGGTTATGCTTCCTTAGAGCTAATAACTGCATACCTATAATATATGCTGTTTCTATAATATATGTATATTAGGAACATCTGCACACCTGCTCAATCATGCAGTTATCTAATCAGCCACTCACATGGTAACAGCGCATTGCATAAATCTGTGTGGGTACAGTCATGAAGCATCAGGTAATGTACTTATCAATCATGAGAATAAAGAAAAAAGGTTATTTTGTGTGTCAAAATTATGTAGAAAATAAAAAATGTAAAAAAATAAATAAATAAAAGAAGATGAAATACATTTGATTTGACGTCCAAAGCATGTCAACACTTGTACAATTCTAATCGTCTAACAAAGTATCGTAGGGCCTTGTCTTTTTCTGGACTTTTGAACATTTTTTAGTGGTCTAGGGCAAAAGACCACAGTTTGGTTGACAAAGAAATTAGAGGTCCATATTGATTAATTCTATAACAGAAAAAGAAAAAGAAATGATGTTGTGCCAAAATCATACAGACAGTTGTTCCTAGTTCTGTTACTAACTACATTATAAAATATTTTTTATTAAATATATAAAAGGTTCCATTTTCATTAGACAGTAATATTCCTAGTCCAGCAAGACATACTCATATAAGGACAGTACAGCAACATTCCTCTACACAATAAACATTATACTGTACTGTACATTTTACATTATAACAGCCTAGAGCATCATCAGGAGTCTAGCATTTCACATTCTAAACAACAAATAATGCTTAATAGGAGGGTATATGCGGTCTCTGCGTCATGGCCCTGAATTAATTTACATACAACCCTAAGGCAAATTTCACACTCGCGCGCACACACACACACCAGGCATTCCTCAATGTTTGTGTGTGTGAGTGTCCGTCCCTTCTCTGGCCTGTTTTATGTCCGCTGGGCTTTGGTCTCACGCTCTGGTGCAGTGTACAGAGGGCATCCCTATTAAAACACTGTATTAATAGGCTGCTTTTGCCGTAATGAACTCAATTCCCATCGTTGCACTTTTAATTGCTTGGCCTGTTCAATTAAGTGTTGATGACATTCTGGCTAATGGAAAAATCACGCTTTCAAGTGCCACACAGTTACACAGCATGCACACCTAGGCACTGAGGGCAGGATAACCCGTGGCCCGGAGATGATGAGTGCATAACGGAGGTCATAGCTGCAGGTTCACACTAGCAGATCACCTCCAGAGGTGCTAGGTTATTTCGCTTATGTAGAAATGCGCTGCTATGGTGCTCATGGACTGAGTGGGAAAAGGTTGTTGAAGTTGTGAGGTGTTATCTTGTGAATGAGGCTGAACAGTGGTCATCTGGTCAGCATGTTCACGGCAAGGTGATGTGATGTGAATTATCTTTGAGTGAGGCTTGATAGTAGGCGTCAGAGGGATGCGACATTTCTTGTGCAGGTATTTAACATTCCTCCATCCACAGTGTCATGTGTGTACCAGAAATATGTCACAGAAGGCTTGACCACTCACAGTGGACAGTGCAGAGGGTGGTAATGATTGTGACCTGTGGTGTCTGCGTAGAATTGTCTGTGAACAGAAATGATATCCACATTAGTTGCAGGAGGATCCACATGCCTATCCCACATGTCAGTGCAGTGTTTTTAATATCCATGGGAAAATGGTAAAAGCAATAGAACATGATACTAATTTCTGTCTCACAACATGTAATATACTCAGTTTTAAATAATTCTAATATTCAAGAAATTATGCAGATTGATCACCTCCATTAGAATGCATCTGTAAACTGTTTTGGGCTACATACTCTCTCTCTCTCTTGCTCTCAGTCTCTCCCCATCTCACTTTGTGGTTCTCTCTTTTATCTCCTTCGGCTTGCTCCCTCTGTCTCTGTCTCTCTCTCTCTCTCTCTTTCTCTCTCTCTCTCTCTCTCTCTCTCTCTCTCTCAGCAGTAGGTGAGTAGTGGTCTGTTCTCTGATGTGGAGCAGTGGGAGTAGAGCTGTGGCTAAAGCTGGCTAAGCCCTGCCTGGCACAGGCTCTGCCATGCTAATCCCCTGGCGCTGGCACTGTCAATGTCACTATGTGTGTGTGTGTGCGTGTGTGTGTGTGTGTGTGTGTGCTCAACATGCCAATATGGAGTCTGGACTGCTTGAGCATCTTCATCCAGTTCAGTTTATTGTCACATACAAAAATCACAGCACTCTAATAGGGCTGTAGTAAAAATCCATAACAGCTCTTTTTCAGGACTGTGTGTTATATTAGTGCAGACTGTATGTGAGAGGAGTTGAACCATTTTACTGACTGTATTCATGCTGTATATGATCTATACTGTCCCTATACAGTTATTGAATTTCTAAAAGTAATGAATACGTTCTTATTGTATTAGGGTTACGTTTACATATATCCACAATAACAACATACCTTAAAACTGGAAGCAAATGTAATGTAATATAGAAAGGCCACATTTTAATAATACATAAGATAAAGTACTGTCTATTTACTCAGTTATATATATAAAAGGATTGTGACGTGCGAGAGAAAGACTGTGGCTTAGAGCACACTTACAGTGCTAGCACGAGAAGAGCACTAGGTGTTTAAACTGACCAGTGAAAACACCAGAGAGGTTACTGCAACGGCTACTACCTAGTATTATGATTGGTTACCAAAACAATTAATTGATTCTGATCAGCATTTACTACTGTAAACTGCAGTTTAGCTAAAAGAGTGGCCCAGCGGTGCACTATAGGATAGGAATCCCTGATGTAATGAACAAATGTATTTTAAGTATATTTTACAAAGTCTTATTTATAAATAAATTCTTATTCGTATTAATTTCATATTTTTATAAATTTAAGAAATATACATCCTAAAAAAGTATAGCGTAAAACACACTAATAAATGTACATGTATTTTTGTGTGTGTGTGTGTGTAAGTAAGAGAGAGGGACAGAGAAAGAGAGAAAGAGAAGCATAGAGAGAGAGAGAGAGAGAGACAGATAAAGAGAGAGAGGTGAATGGCATACATGCTGTTACGCTTTAATTCCAGTCTCTTTACTAAGAGACACATTCAGCTCACAGTGCAGATGTTCATATATCATCTGTTTTTCAGTTGTCACTTTTTAGAGACATGTAAAAGTTAGAAACGTGTGAGAAGCACATCAAAGTGCTTCCCCTGTCTGTATTGTCAATATGTTCACAGATATTTGACATGTGATCCACCTCCCCTCGATTCTTTGATCATCTTTAGCTTCATCTCTGTATGTGTAAGTGTGTTACTGTCAGTGTACGAGTGTCAGATCAGACACAGGTGTGTGAGACCCTGTTCAGTGTGAATAACAGATTCCTCAGGTACAGAGGTGGAGGCTTTTTCTTTACTAACACAGTGAGATCCCAAATGTGTGTGCGCACGTGTGTGTGTCTCTGTGCGAGTGTGTCTCTGTGTGTGTGTGTGTCTGTTTGCACGCGTGTGTGTTTACGCATGTGCACACACAGCAAGAACAGTGAAGCATACGTCACAGTCCGTGTGACGTGTGTGAAGGGCGGGTGTGGGGTCACACTGTTCACACAAAGGACATGCACACATTTCCAAACACAAATGTCTAGTCCATACACTGTACAGGTTCTCTGCTCAAAAACGAATGCTTCTGACTTTACAATAACCTATACAACATGTTTTTTTACGTTGTATTTCAACACGATTTAGCTGCATTTGTTCACGTGCAGAGTTATGGGCAAGGACATTGTTAGACCCCTAAATGTTCTTGAACAAAACATGTATAAAACAAGGGTGGGGAGAAAACCACAACAATTGGAAAGCAAGTCTCCAGATCAGGTTGTTTTACAACCATCATTACCCTGTAAAAGTGTAAATAATTTTTTTTTTTTTTTTTTGGTTTAGTAGCAAATGCTAAGCAAGCTAGCATACACAGCTTTAGTAGATTATTCCCTCTGTGTGATGAATAGCCTATAAGGAAGGACACTTCATAGGACACTCCTACCAAGAAAACGCCCTATGTAGGCTTTGTAACACAGCTTGTGTGTTACGGTGCTCAATATGATACAAAAAATATGATATTTACAGTGCATGTAATTGGTCTGTAAGTTTTCTGGATGTAAAAACGGTGCTGTAAAGGCTAGGGAAAATTTGTGGGGAAAACCACAAATTAAATAGCTCTTAATAGTTTATTGCCTACATAGAACACTATCTGGGTCCAAACTCTGGCCATGGTTTGCCTATTAGTGACTGCTATATACAGTAATGATGAAAAAAGTTCATATAACCATTTAAGCATTAGAACCACTACCTTCATGAAAAACTCTTTTTTACCAGTCTCATTTTAAAATTGTTGTCATTAATTTTGCAATGCTCTCTAGTATGAATGAATGCCATGTGAGCTCCGGTGCTCCGGTCTCAGACTGTTTTAGTTCAGTGGAGGAGTGGACGGGAAAGAAGGACAGGATTTCAGCTTTTCCTTATGAATATTCATAGAATACCAACGTCTCATCTCTGATTGGCTAACAGCACTGTAACATTCCCTCCAAAGCTCTGTAGTGGGTGCTTGCAAAGCCAAGGCAGGCGAGGCTATGAAGCCTAATTCATGGGTTGACGTCAGTTTAGGGCTTTTCCTAAATTTACTTGTTTTTCTGCCTGTTTTCTTTTATTGGCTAATGCAAAAAAAGGTGGTAGTAGAACAGTTTCATGTGCAGCGTGCATATGCAACCCAGAGTGACCTACTGTATTTCAAAAATAGTACTAAGTTGTTTCTATGGAAAATCTTTAAGGGTAAATTGATTAAATGGCAAAACTTTTAAATGTATTTATAAATGTATAAATAACCTTCAAGCTGCTACTACTGTTTTACTTTCTGTATATCTGGTCTGAAGGTCTGTGATGATTTAGACAGTTATGCAGTTAACACAGGTATACTAATTGGTGGGACACAACCTTACTTGTTAGCTGCACTGGCCTCATAGCTGCAGTGCAAAATAAACAGTGTTACTAGTCAGACTGCATTTGTTGTGAGGGTGTGTAAATGAGATTTTTTGCTAAGTTAGCATTTTAATACTTTGATGCCTTGTACCACCCAATTGTGGTTGGATGTCACACACAGTACATATACCCACACACATAGGCAGGTCGCTCCCTGGGGACATGCTGAATTTACTCCTTGCAAAAGCTCTGGCGTCAGCGGCAGCAGGATAAAATATTCATCATGAGTGTGGAGCGCAGCTTCAGCAGCACAGTGAGGTTTGTTTGTTCATTGGAGAGCAGAGAGAGAGAGAGAGAGAAGGAGAAAGAGTAAACAACAGTAGGAGTTCAGCACTGGATGCATGCCAGCACACTTCCTTTCCTCTGCATCCATCCCACTACTAATGAACCTAAATTGGGACACAGGTTAGCACTGACCTGCTGTGACTCAACAATAAAGCAAGGAGGAAAATCAGATTTGCACAGTTCTCCCTCTTACCCCAAATGATCTTGCTCCTTTAGAAGCTTTGCCATACTGTTATCTCCATCTATATAGACTAAAGAATGTCACAGAGCTGTGAACATGCTTGTTTTTCATCTTATGTTGAAGATCAGTCAGTAAGCCAGAAATCTCTCTCTCTCAGCTTCTCAAAGCCTCACTACTGGAGAGCCCCAGGGCTCAGTTCTTGGTCCACTTCTGTTTTCCTTTCTACAGAACATCACAGGGATCAGCAAGCAGCTCACACTGTTGTCTGTACTTCTCTCATGAAATCCTGCTGTATATACATGTATGACATGTGGGTAATACTCTCATTTGTAATACTCTCAGACTTGTTTCAGAGGTAGGAGATGTAAGTGTTGTGGTCATATACAGTTGAGGACGATATTATTAGCCCCCTTACAAAATAGTCCTTGTTTTCTAAGGATTTTCCAAGTGATATTAACCAGAGCAAAATAAACTAAACACAGCTTTTTTAGACATCGTAGTTTTATTTTGGATGCTTACACTATATTATATTCCACTCAGAAATGAAGATATTACACAAAACACAAAAACTATCAGGGTCAAAATTATTAGCCCCCCACATCCTAATAGTTAATTGTGTATCCTTTTTGCTGGATTACTGCCTGCAGACGTTTGTTGTAGTTTACAACAAGTCTCTCACACTTCATTTGAGGAATCCTGGCCCATTCTTCTTTGGCAAATCTCTCAAGTTCCTCTAGATTCGATGGTTGTCTTGCATGGACATTTTTCTTTAGGTCACCCCACAGATTTTCTATTGGATTTAAGTCAGGGCTTTGTGCAGGCCATTCAATGACATTCACTTTGGTCATCTGGAGATAGTTCTTCACCAGGAGGGATGTGTGTTTAGGATCTAGGGTTGTCACGATACCAAAATTTTGACTTCGATACCGATACCAACTGTAGTATCACGATTCTCGATACCAAAACGATACTTGGAAGAAGAAAAAACAATAATATCTGAACATAAAATGTTTATTTTTGACTGAACTGGATTGAACACTGAACAATCGGTGCAAACGCTTTGATTCTAAAATGAAACATTTGAACAAAAAACAAGTTTTGTTATTATAACCTTAACTATAACATAATTATCTAAACACTTCCTAAAAACTAAAACTAAAACCAGAGGTAATGGTAGCCTGACTATGTGAACCTGACGGGCGGGCAGAAGTTAAGTTCTGAATAAGGAAAATAAAGAGACAGAAGAACATTACAATGTTATGTTCATTTTAACACTCACTGCTCCGTTTTATTAATCAACCGTTTACCGATTTTAATAGGGCTGGCCCGAATAGCGTTTTTTGAGCTCCGGATATTCGGCACTGATTCGAAGCGAATATTCGAATATTCGTTTTTAAAAAAAAGAGGTAAAAAAAAATAAATAAAAAAAGCAAATCACGGCCCCTTTAATCCACTGAAAAATGTTCAATTTGCTCTGCCCGACGAGACATATTCACCCCGGATTTTTGGTGTTTTTATCCCCCATATTTTTGTGTTTTCACCCCATATTTTTTCTGTGTTTTTAGCCCAGATTTATTTGTGTTTTCATCCCGGAATTTCTGCTGCCCCACACCGCGGCTTATCCGCTGCGTAAGCAGGCTAGGAGGCTGCTGCACGGTTTCTCCGCTGTGCAAGCCAGCCCAGTAAATTGCTGTTTGTGTTTTCACACTTAGGCTATTTGCTTAAAAAAACAAACAAAAAAAAAACGTTTGTTCAGGAAGTATTTTATATTCTTAAACATTGTTAATTATATTAGAGGACAGTCATTGTAAACTGTACTTGGTCTATTTCGGTTAAAGGATCGTGCAGGGCATATTACTGATTTTGTATTTTTGCACTTGGGCTATAAGCTCAATATTAAATATTTCGTTTGTTCAGAAATTATTTTATATTTTTAAACCATGTTAAATTATATTAGAGTAGAGGAAAGTCATTGTTAATGACGTTATTGTACTTGGTCTATTTCGGTTTAAGCATTGTGCAGGGTATAGCCGTATTACTGATTTTGTATTTTTGCACTTGGGCTATAAGCTCAATATTAAATATTTCGTTTGCTTAGAAATTATTTTATATTTTTAAACCATTTTAAATTATATTAGATAAGAGGAAATTCGTTCAGACATCATTTTTGTAGGCCAGGCTTTTGTAACCGATTTAGCCCCTACTGTTGCCACATTACCCCTTACGTTTTATTATATAAATCAGTTTCGAAGAGCCTGCATTTTTTTTTATCATGTATAATAGAGGTCTGCGCGAGACTGATTTTTAAACCCACTCTTCCACGCTCCCGCGTTTCTGTCTCGTTACCGCTCCGCAAAAAAATTGCTTCTTTTAATCCCGCGCCCGCCCGCCACATACACATTTCTGCCGCTCCCGCCCCACGTTCCTAATATAAATTAAATAAACCACATTTAATGCTTCAAATTTACTTATATATTTATTAAAACAGCAGCGCTGAATAGTGCGGTCCCGTTCCTTACCCCAGTCCAAACACCATCGGTGTGTGCGTGTGTGTGTCGGTCCATCCTGCGCGTTGAGAGTTTTCTTTAGGTTTTTTTTTTTTTTACAATTATTACAGTTTTCTTAACTATTTATTAATTTGCTCCCGCATCGTCTGGATTAAACTCCCGCTCCAGCCAATAACAGTTCAGGTCTGTCCCGCGCGCAAGATATTCTGACGGGACCCGTGAAAACAGAAGTGGTTAGAGTGAGGTGGAACTCTGGAAAGGAGAAAAAAACGAATATCCGAATACCAAAATTAAAAACCGAATACCTACTCAACGAACGAATATCCGAATACCCGAATATTCGGGTCCAGCCCTAGATTTTAATAAGCCCATGTTCAGTGTAACGATCAAGCAGGCTACGTGCCTGACCACAGATTTGCGATGGAAACGCGAAAACGTGAACATCCTGGCTGTTTTCGGGCTGTTTGAATGAGCGAAATATGATCAGAATTATGTTAAATAACACTGTAACATAGAAGCATAGAACTATTATTTAATTAAAATGATTTTTAAGAACAGCTAAACACAGTTCTGCAAGTCAAACGCGGAGGCGTTCACGTACGAGAGAGAGAGACAGAGAGAGACACAGAGAGAGAGAGACAGCAAGAGTGAGAGAGAGAGATTTGCGTGTTCTGATGTGAGCTACTCACAGGTAAAGGTTCTCTTTTATCTCCTCGTGCTCATATTCTAGTCCCACACATAAGTCTGCAGCTCTCAGTGTTTTCTGTCGTATTTTGCGGCTAGCGCGAGCGCTTACAATTAACACCGCGGACCGCGAGGTGCCGCCGCGCTTGTGCCGAATACGATACTGAATCCGACTCCCGCTTCGCGGACAGAATCGGCACAACACCCCCCGCTGTACAACTGCGGGAGTGAAAACAGCGCTTATAAATAAAGTAGTTTAGTTTCACTTTCAGTTTTCGTTATTTTATTTAAAAATAAAAATATAAATAAAAAACAGATGCCTACATCTCAAACTATTTTCTGGAGCCCGAACCCGACCCGGCCCGAGGAATGTGGTGGGAAATCTTGGCCCGAACGTGCCTCGGGTCAGTTCGGGTTCGGGCAGAGAATCTAAGCTCTACTCCTCTGCACTGGATAGACTTATAACACCGTTTATAAACTGGGTTTGTGGTGTTGGTCGGATTCCCTTCTTCATCAGCGATGTAAGCAAATTTTGCCCACACTTCACTCCTCGCGCCCGTTTTGTCCACAAGTCGCGGACGAGAGACTCGCTGCTGCTCTGCTGGCTTGCGCGTGCGTGTGTCGCTCTCAACCGAGTCAAATGAATCGATTCACACGAGAATCAATTCATTTGTTCAGAACACTAAGTTTATCTGAATCCTGCCACACCGACTGCTGCGTTGTGAATCAGTTTTCTTATGAACTGAATCAAATCGCGCCTACTAATTTGACTCATTTGAAGCTAGTGACTGGGCTATATACAGTATCGAAAGCATTGAACGCTAAAGAACCGAATCGTTTGTGATGACGTAGTATCGAAAAAGAATCGAACCTTCGGTACACCGTGCAACCCTATTAGGATCATTGTCATGTTGGAAAATGAAGTGACGTCTCAGACCCAGTTTCACAGCTGACTGCTTAAGGTTCTCTTTCAAAATAGTCACATATTTTTCTTTATTCATGATTCCATCCACCTTGACAAGATTTCCAGTTCCAGATGCACTGAAGCATCCCCATAGCATAATACTCCCACCACCATGCTTCACTGTGGGGATGGTGTTCTTTGGGTTGAATGCCTGTCCTTTTTTTCTCCAAACATAAGCAGTGTCCCTGTGGCCAAAGAGCTCTAGTTTAGTCTCATCAGACCATAAGACACGCTTCCAGTATGAATAATTTTTCTCCAGGTTGTCCCGAGCATACTTAAGTCTTGCTTGAAGGTGCCTCTTCCTCAAAAGTGGAGTTTTTCTTGGTCTGCACGCTCGCAGGTCATTCCTGTGCAGAGCTCTAGTGATGGTCTTCTTAGAGACTATGATTCCTGATGTGGCCAAGTCATTTGCCAGTGCCTTGGAAGTTAATCTGGGGTCTCTAGACACATTTCTCACTAGTATTCTTTCCAGTCTCTCTGAAATCTTTCTCTTTCTACCTCTGCCAGGCTTGTTCTGCACTGTGTTGCTGTCTTTGAATCTCTGAATGATGCCTCTCACTCCAGTTCTTGACACTTGGAAACGCTTGGATATCTTTGTATATCCCTCTCCTGCTTTGTGTGCATCAATAATTCTTTTTCTCAGGTTCAAACTGATTTCCTTTGTTTTTGGCATGTTGCTTCCTCAACTGCCAGCTCCATAATGAGGCTTTTATACCATGTTTTAACTTAAATGAGTTAATTAACTTAACTTAATTGAGTGCAATCATCTGTTTCACCTGATCACCTTTATGCACATCACCTGAGAAGGTAAAGCACATCACTGCACAAAAGTGGCTTGTGTGATGACTTAATAAATGTTAATTTCTTAAAGGGGGCTAATAATAATGTCCCTGGTCATTTTAGCTTATTCTTACATAATAATATTTTGGTGCACAAATATAAATATTTTGGTCCTTCTAATGAAAAATTGTATGTTCAGAAATGCTCTGTTAGAACTGCCTTGCTCTGCTAAAAAGGATCTTGCCAGAATCTTGAGGAGACTTAAAATTTCATAGGGGGGCTAATAATATCGTCCTCAACTGTGTGTATATATATATATATATATATATATATATATATATATATATATATATATATATATATATATATATATATATACATATATTGTGTGATGTACTGTTGTTACCCATTACACTTCTATACCATGTGCTGCACAACTTTACAGGACAAGAAACAAAACCTACAATATTCAGTGAAAATCATTGCACACATACTTTATTTTAAGTCATTTTGGTGCATATTTGATAATCATCATTCATTCATCACAACATTCATCATAACATTTTGACACAGTATCTGTAAGAGCTTGATTTCAACTATGTAAAAAAAACTAAAGTAAAAAAAGCACTAATAAATGAGCTTATATTCAGAATTTACTATGCCAAAATGGACAATGTCTGACAAGGGTAGAAGGTAAGTAACAAAAGGAGAAAGAAAAAGCGACAGAAAGGAGAATAACCTTTATCTCTTGCTTACTGCAGAAGCTCATTGAGACAGATCGTAAAGGTTATTTGGGAGAAAAGCAGATAGTTCATTTTTAACAAACTGACAGCTTTGTGCTGATAGAGCTGCAGGCCAAATAAATAGCTCTAAACAAGCCAGAGACGAGGGGAGATGTTAGAGAGTAGGTCTTTATGTCTGAGATCCAGCACTCATAGATGCAATATTAACTGCATTAATCGAGTAGAAAGTGTATACAGTATCTGTACTGTATTTATTATGTGTGCATTTAGCTTATAGTGTAGTCTGAAATAGTTTATTGTAACAACATATTAAGGCTACAACTGTTCATCCAAAATGTAGAATTTTAACAAAGAAATTGGGATTGTTTTGGGGCTTTTGGGCATTTAAACGGATTAAACTAAATATCAGCAAATACTGGAAGCAAACAGTATGGTTGCTCAGCTGTGCTTGTTTAACATATCCATTAAAAACCCTGTTATTTTTCAGCATTAAAATGATTTTTCCTTTTTCAGTGTGATAATAGACAAAATAGCTGTTGCCACATTGCTTTAGCTCACTATAGCCACTTAGAAGCAAAGAGCAGCACAGCAGACCATAGCATAGCTTTGTTTTTAGCTTTTAGCATAATAACTCTTTAAATTAAAAGCTTGTATTTGAAGCTTGTAGAGACTTTGTTTATTGCAGTGTCACAGTGTCTCTTGTTGTTACACAATAATGCATTTAAGTAATTTAAAACATAATATTTTTAGATGATATACTGTATTTCTTTGTAAGACATTTTATTTAAGCAGTATTTTACAGTACAGCAGTATTTTACATCTCAGCCTTTTTGTCTCAATTTGCTTGTAAGCTTGTTAATGTGGTGTTTTAAAGTGAATTTTTTATCCAGCCATATGCCTCAACCTTAAGTGTTTGGTTAATTGAGTGTTAAAATGGATATTAGTAGTTTTGAAAAACAGGATGATTTTTTTTTTTTTTTGCAGCATATAGGACTAGTTTACAGTTATAAAAAGCTGACTGTAAAGTGTTCAAAGAATATGGCAACTTTTTCACTGCAGCACAAATACGGTCAACTAAACCATACAGAATCGTCCACGAATAATTGAATTTTGCGCTTCAATAGTTGACAATATTACATTTATTACATAAAACCAGACTAAGAATAAAGCCTTGAGGGACCCCTTTTGTGATTGGCAATCGTCCTGATTTATTTTGTCCCATGATCACACAATGCTGTAGCCTTTTTAACAGTATAGAATAATCTACTGTATTGAAGGCTTTTGAAATTAATAAATGGCTTGTGTGATTTAGATTTATTTTTCACTCAGCTGCTCTTTTGAAAATCTTTCTGATAGAGTTCATGTTATATTCTGTCTGAATACTGGAATTCTTTACTGTTCAGCTCTAAACAGCTGTAACGTCTCATAGCAAGGACATTTGCCATCCCACTGCCTCGACAGTGTGGCTCTTTAGCATAATGATACTGCAGAATATTAGTATAAGTGCCTTTGTAACTTTGCAGAACACCTGTTCGTTTGAGGGACTAATTCTCAGAAGTTGTGTGGTATTTAACACACACGGACATTTCACGCACAGCGGGGATGTGTGCAGTATAGAAAAGACAGCTGGCCTCTTCAGGCGGGGTTCATTTCAAACCTAGGGGAGCGCAATTTAAATGTGCTCATTTTCCGCTTCTGTAATGCTCCAGTTAGCTCCAAAGCTGTTCTCCAGAAGCATGAACCTGTATAATGTTGATTTGATATTACACCCCCGTGACTCGCTCGCAGGTGTCACTGTAGAAAATGTAACTCACAAATGTTTCAATATTTCCTGTTTAACATTCCCCGAGCCGTTAGCTACACTGCAAAAAGTGATATCTTCTTGGCAAGTGGCGGCTTCTTACACGAAGACAGGGGTGCAAGTGAAAGAGGCCAACATAACGTAATAGGCTGCAATATACGAGTAAAACTAGGTCAACAAAGTACATCTACAATTAGAGCTGTCATGATGTCTTACTAACAACTGAAAATATCTATATTTAAATATAACAAACTAAATTAATGAGAGAAATTAACATATTTATTTCTAATACATAGTCTGGTTAATGTTATAGCAAGATTTAATGTTTTTTATGCTTTATGGCTATATGGTGGGAGTGAGTAAAATGGGAGTGTCCATCAAAACAGGTGGTGTGCCAACTCAGGGAGAATTGACTGAACATTAGATAATGCTGCTGTAGCAGTTCCTACATTTTTAGCGTTAATGTCTGTATTTTATTGTTTCAATTCAATGCTCAGCTTCTATCTTAATTTTCATTTTACAAATATTTTACACTCTTTTACACTCTATTTTACAAGGGTAAGACATGTGTTAGCGCTGTTTGTGTAGATGTAGAACGAGAGCACACTTTTAGATACAGTATTGGCTGATACCCAAGATGTTACTATTATAAAAGTTAAAGAAAAATTGTATTTTTTTTTTTTTTTTTTTTTATATATATATATACTGTATGAAAATTTGAAAAAATTATGTTGTGTGAACAGTTGAACATTGTTTGAAGATTTATCGATAAAAATGACTAAATGACATTTTGGTCTACAATGACATTTTTTTAAATCCTCTGCATATTGCAAATTTCTAAAGGTAAAAAGCAAATATTAAAATTATTTCAACCATTCTAAAGACTTTTTGCACACATTTTTATGATGCCTTCACTCGCCAAGATGCAGATGCAACACAATGCAGGGGGTAGTAACACTTCTCTCCAGTGGATGAAATGAATAAGATGAGTTTAGAAATCTGAGATGACGCAGATGGGTCCTGGGGTACCCAGTGTGAATTGACCTGGTAAAAATCATTAGCATGAGTCACACATCAACAGCAACTCATCAAAACTAACGTCTCCATTATTAAAATAAAAACAAATGCCACATTTCTGCATCATTCCTCAACTTGCACAACAATATTTCTGCATCTGACCAGATTAACTCTTTTCTCGTAATGAAACAACAGCAATGTGTGATTTGGTACATTCCAATCTGCATACAAAGGATACCATAGAAAACATTGACTGTACCTGCTCACACTGTTCTTCTACAAATCCATGCATATATGATTAAGTTATTTTTATCAGAGCAGTCCATTACAAATATTTTTCAGGTGACTCTCACTCTACAGTGGGTGCATTCTTATCTTTTTCTTAGTAATTTTTCTTGGTAGCTTATATCTAATCTCTTTATCTGCTTCTGTGACAAAAAAACACAAAACAACCTTAAACATCCCTGCCACCTTTCCATGCTATTTGGGCTAATATAACATTACTTGAAGTGAATGCTATAAATAATGGTGTTTACTGGTACAAGATGTTAGTGTGACGGATTCACGGCACCAGTGTGACGGATTCGTATGTGGTCTCAGCTTTCTTAAATAATACCCCTTACCAGTAGAACAGGAATTGGCACACGCACACACTTGCCCATTCTTCCATCCTTTAATATATGCGGTAAATTGCAGCACTGAAAGACAATATGTACTTTAATTATTTTCTTGTTACTGAAGTGGCTACTGCAGTTAACACCAAGCCGCAGCATAGAAAATCACGACTGCTCAGATACAGCACATATATGGCAACAACATATAAAACTGCCTACTGAATATAAAACTGAATATAAAATACATTTACATTAATATACATAGTCTCTTCGTTACCAGTAGAATCTTGTTGTCACATATAGGCCTGGGGATTCTCCTCCCAACCACCAGAGGTCACTCTCACCAGAATACTGAATGTGGTTCTGCATTAGGCGGCCATTTTGTCTTTGTCCTTGAGCCTTTATAAGGGCAAGCTTGTGTGTGATTCTTTGCAAGGTCTTGTATGTATCTCAGTTAATGTTTGCTGCAAGTCTGAGCCTGGATTTTGTTTATATTTATCTGATCTATCGTGTTTCTGAACTTTTGGACTGTGTTTTGGATTTTTGCCTTTGGATTACCCGCTTTTGTACTTTTGCTGTGTGTTATATTAAACCTGCACTTGGATCCTATAAACCTGGTCTGCTGGGTCTTTCATGACAGAAGACCTTGCCTCTCATGGATCCAGCAGGTTTAGAAGAGCAACTAGCCCGCCAGGAACAAAGACTTGATGAACTGGTTCAGCTAGTTCAAGCTGCTCTACGACCATCTCCACCTACTGAACAACTGGACTCTACAGCCAGCAATGATCCAAGCCAACTTTCATCTGCCTCTAACCCCCCTATTGCTGATCCTGGATCCTCTACTGTTTTTATTGCGGTTCCTGAAAGGTATGATGGCTCTCCTGATCATTGCAAAGGCTTTCTAATGCAGTGCACTCTTTATATAAACCACCATCCAGCCCAGTTCCAGTCTGAGGTTGACAAGATACATTTTGTGCTTTCTCTACTAACTGGAAGAGCTAAGGAGTGGGCCACTGCTCTATGGACTAACAATAGTGATGTGTTGCATTCAGAAAGTCGTTTTTATGTTCTTTTTAAATCAGTTTTTGATCATCCTGCTGCTGGACGTGATGTTGGATCACTTCTTTGTGATTTAAAGCAGGGGTCTAAATCTGCTGCAGAGTACGCTCTCGAATTCAGAACTTTAGCTGCTGGTAGTGGCTGGAGTGAGCCAGCCTTGCTGACCATGTACCGCAGAGGATTGCGCCGAGATCTTCAGGCCGAGTTGGTGTGTCGGGGAGACGCCATGTCATTGGACCAGTTTATCCAGACGTCTATTGCCCTGGACAGTCTTCTGTGTGAAAGAAGAAGACTCCGAAATACTCAAATGGTATACCCATTTCCTGTACCCTCTAGTTCAGAGCCTGAGCCCATGCAAATTGGAAGGGCTCACCTGTCCTTAGAGGAACGGCAGCGGAGACTGCGAGACCGGCTTTGTCTGTACTGTGGCCAAGCAGGCCATATGCGTTCTTCCTGCCCTGTACGTCCCAGCTCTGCTGGGACGTCAGAGGTGAGTGAAAAAATTTCTTGCCTATTTGAAAACAAACAAATGCTATTACGTGTCAGTGTTTGGTGGTGTTCAGAATCTTTTTCTCTTTCAGCGCTAGTCGATTCTGGAGCAGCTGGTAATTTCATGGACATTGGACTGGCTCGAAAACTTCAGATTCCACTCAACACCTGTCACACTCCTCTGAGGATCAAGGCCCTGGATGGACGTCCACTGGGTGATGGCTCAGTCACCAAAACTACAACAAACCTGAAACTCAAAGTAGGTCTGTTCCATGAGGAAACTCTAACCTTTTTTGCCATAGACTCTCCTGACCATCCCATCATACTAGGCTTCCCCTGGCTTTCCAAACATGACCCCTCAATCTCCTGGAGAAACTGTGACATTGTAAAATGGAGCGACTTTTGTTTAGCTAATTGTTTATCTCTACCTTGTTTTTCCACAAAAATTGAAAGCCCTCATGTTGACACCACAGACTCCATTCCCCCTGAGTATCTTGATCTAGCAGAGGTATTTAGTAAGAGTAAGGCCTCTCAATTACCCCCACATAGACCATGGGACTGTGCTATAGAGCTTCTGCCAGACACCTGCCCACCAAAAAGCAGGATATATCCCCTCTCTCAGCCAGAGACGATAGCTCTAGAAAGTTACATTGACGAAGCTCTTAAGTTGGGCTATATCAGGCCATCCACTTCTCCTGCAGCTGCAGGTTTTTTCTTTGTAGAAAAGAAAGATGGTGGATTAAGGCCTTGCATTGACTATAGAGGCCTAAATGCTGTAACAGTTAAGTACCGTTATCCTCTCCCTTTGGTGCCAGCAGCCCTTGAGCAGTTACGTCATGCCAAAATTTTCACCAAGTTAGATTTGCGCAGCGCCTACAATTTAATACGTATACGCAAGGGGGACGAATGGAAAACAGCTTTTATCACCACAAGAGGTCATTGAGTATCTAGTTATGCCATATGGTCTCTCGGGCGCCCCCTCAGTTTTTCAGGCTTTTGTTAATGAGGTTTTGAGGGACATGATTGATCGATGGGTCATTATATATATCGATGACATCTTAATCTACTCCGCTACCCTGTCTGAACACATCAATCACGTCAAGCAAGTTCTGCAAAGGCTCCTGCAACATAGCTTGTTTGTCAAGGCAGAAAAATGTGAATTTCACAAGGACCAGATTTCTTTCCTTGGATATAACATTGATGCCAATGGTGTAAGCATGGATCAAACGAAGGTCAGTGCAGTAATCGACTGGCCTCAACCTAAAAATGTCAAGGAATTGCAGCGTTTTTTGGGGTTTTCAAATTTTTATCGAAGATTTATTCGTGGTTTCAGTTCTGTTGCAGCCCCCCTGACGTCTTTGCTGAGAGGACAACAGAAAACTCTGAAGTGGACTGAGGAAGCCTCTGCTGCCTTCACTGCTCTGAAAAAACATTTTGTCTCTGCACCAGTTCTTCGGCACCCAGATCCATCTCTCCCATTCGTGGTCGAAGTGGATGCTTCTGAAACCGGAGTGGGAGCGGTGTTATCTCAACACTCAGGTATGCCACCCAAATTACATCCATGTGCCTTTTTTTCTCGGAAACTAACCCAGGCAGAAAGAAACTATGATGTAGGCAACAGAGAACTGTTATCCATGAAGGCAGCATTTGAGGAATGGCGGCACTGGTTGGAGGGTGCTCAACATCCATTCCTGGTGTTGACGGATCACCGTAATTTGGAATACCTGAAGACAGCCAAACGACTAAATTCACGGCAGGCCAGGTGGGCTTTATTTTTCACTCGCTTTGATTTCACAGTGACATACAGGCCAGGCTCTAAGAATACCAAAGCTGATGCTCTCTCTCGAATCCATGGACCTGAACCCGTCCAGAAAAATGAGAACATTCTTCCCTCCTCCATTGTCATAGCTCCTATACAGTGGGACATTATGGATGAAGTTCTACAGGCACAGCAAACCGACCCCAGTCCAAGCACCTGTCCAGCTGAAAAGACGTACGTCCCTTCCAGTGTGCGCAATCATCTTTTACACTGGATCCACACCACCCCGAGCTCTGGACACCCCGGCATTCAACGTATGACCGATCTGGTAAGCAACAAATTTTGGTGGCCATCTCTGAGGAATGATGTCAAAAATTTTGTCAATGACTGTTCTGTTTGTGCTCAATCTAAATCTCCTAGGCAACTTCCAGCTGGCCATCTGGAACCCTTGCCTATCCCTAACCGACCTTGGTCACATATAGGTATTGACTTTATTACGGATCTGCCAGCCTCTCAGGGTTTTACTACCATTTTGGTTATCATTGATAGATTTTCTAAAGCATGTCGCCTTGTTCCTATGACCAAATTACCTACTGCTTGGCAAACAGCTGAGGCCCTTTTTCAGTATGTATTCCGTTACTATGGTTTGCCAGAGGACATTGTCTCTGATCGTGGCACTCAGTTTACGTCTCATGTCTGGAAAGCATTCTGCTCATGTCTCAACATCAATGTCAGCCTGACCTCTGGGTATCATCCTCAAGCTAATGGACAGGTCGAACGCCTCAACCAAGAAATTGGTAGGTTCCTGCGCTCATATTGCAGTAGGTCACAAAATGATTGGAGCCGCTACTTGCCATGGGCCGAATATGCTCAAAACTCCTTAAGACATTCTTCTACTGGTCTAACACCTTTCCAGTGCATTCTAGGTTTCCAGCCACCATTCTTTCCATGGACAGGGGAACCAAGCAATGTGCCGGCAGTTAATGACTGGATGCGGAGAAGTGCACAAACCTGGGAGGAGGCCCATGTCCGCCTACAGAGGGCGGTGCGCCGCCAGAAGTTTCACGCTGACAAACACAGAAGGACAGCTCCCACCTTGTCTCCAGGCCAGATGGTGTGGCTTTCCACCCGGGACCTCAGGCTCAAGCTTCCATCCAAGAAGTTAAGTCCTCGTTTTATAGGTCCATTTAAGGTGTTAAGGCAAATATGCCCTGTATCTTATCGTCTAGACTTGCCAGCTACATATCGCATTTCGCCTACATTCCATGTCTCTCTGTTAAAACCTGTTTCCTCTAACTCCCAGGTCCCCGGGCATGTGTCGGAGCCTCCTCCCCCTCTTGATGTGGAGGGCTCTCCTGCTTACAGTGTGAGGGCGCTCTTGGATTCCAGGCGCCGTGGCCGGCGGATGTTCTATCTGGTGGACTGGGAGGGGTACGGTCCTGAGGAGCGCTCTTGGGTATCCGCTGACGACGTCTTGGATCCGTCTTTGATCACGGATTACCACTTGGCAAACCCAGGTCGTCCTGCTCCCAGGCCCAGAGGTCGACCCCGGCGCCGGGGTGTTTTGGCGTCGGGAGCCGCCCGTCAGGGGGGGGGTTCTGTCACATATAGGCCTGGGGATTCTCCTCCCAACCACCAGAGGTCACTCTCACCAGAATACTGAATGTGGTTCTGCATTAGGCGGCCATTTTGTCTTTGTCCTTGAGCCTTTATAAGGGCAAGCTTGTGTGTGATTCTTTGCAAGGTCTTGTATGTATCTCAGTTAATGTTTGCTGCAAGTCTGAGCCTGGATTTTGTTTATATTTATCTGATCTATCGTGTTTCTGAACTTTTGGACTGTGTTTTGGATTTTTGCCTTTGGATTACCCGCTTTTGTACTTTTGCTGTGTGTTATATTAAACCTGCACTTGGATCCTATAAACCTGGTCTGCTGGGTCTTTCATGACACTTGTACAACAAAAATACATATTAAAATGGACGGACATAAGCAAATTTCACAAACTTCATTTAAAATATAACAGAACATTAACAGATTAAGATTGAACTATTAGTGAAACACATACCTAGAAGACAATATGTCATTTTCCTATTGTCTTGTCACTGCAGTGGCTACTGCAGTTAACACCAAGCTGGGTAAATAAAAAATATATATTATTAATAAATGATAAAAGGATTAGCTCACAAACTGCTAGCAGAGCTGCAGAAAGTAAAGGGAAAACGGAGCCTCGTGTTAGTCTCACTCAACTTTTAGCAGAGAAGCAAGGAATAAGCCCAAAAACTCTTATCTATGACCTAAAACAATGGATTCTCCACAAAAATACATCTTGGTATGTCTTATAATCGAATTAAGAGCAGTATTTTAACCACCATTTATATATAAAACACGGAGCTCAAAACCCGCATTAAAAAAATCATGACTGAGGGACAGTGGGTAAGAAAGATCAAACGTAGCGTAATTGCAGTTCACCACTGACCAGTAGGGGCCACTAAACTCCGTTTTAGAGCCTTAAAGTGCAACATTTTCAGAAATTCATTTAAAACAAAGGTATTTTCTTACTCTGTTTTATCTTGAGGTAATAAAACTAAAACACCATCAAATGGAATTATATTATTAGTTCATTTTAACAAAAAATAGCACAAAGAAACAAAAACTACTACTAATATTTAGCAAGCTTTCAGGCAAATCTCTAGCCTGCTAAACATGAGTAAGTGAATGAATCACAAGCCAGATACATGAAGTGCTCTAAATATGAAAATGAAGGTAAATGGAAGTTAAATTGACATCCATCTTTTAACCACAATATAATTATTTACATCACTTATAATCAGTTTTAAACCAAGTATGGAGCCTACCCACAATCACTGGACACAAAGTCAGGAATACCTCTTGCAAGGGACCAAACACACCAATTAACTCATACTCAAAGCTAGGGCTGATTTAGCACAGCCAATTCACCTACCCTGTGTATTTTGTAAGGTGAGAGGAAACCCACAAGAACGCAGAGAGAATACATCAAACTCCTTAAACATGGTGACCGGAGCGATGATCAAACCTGAACACTACCGACTCCTGGAGCTGTTTAACACATAGTACAGTAAAGGCAGCAGTACTGCATCCCACAGTTTAATTACAAAAATATTAATAAGCATATTTGTTCCTGAGCAACCTTTCACTAAATAGGTTCTATCTATCTAACATCACATTGTGAATGTTTGTAACGTAGGCATGCTGACTTTAGACTAGGAAGGACTGATTTATTGCTGCTGACCTGGACCATGATTACAGGGCCAGACCCCCCATCCTCGCCAGCAGCTACAGCACTGCATCCAGTGCCTGTGTGATAATCCCTCCTGTCCCGCTCAAGGGCTCTAACCACAACTTTAATGCCCATCAGTCTCCTCAGAGCTGAGCTTCAGTGCCAGTCACGAAGGGCCAGTTAGCAGGCTGTGTAATACTCCGTCTGGACTGGACCCTTAAGAGGACAAAAATAGCACAATAATGCAGACAGGAAGACATTGACGAGATGTTTTAGACACGGCACGTTCTAGATGTTCCCATCAGTCAAAATGAGTGACAGCTTGATTAAATTGATCAATCAATCCAAGGAACGTTTTTAGGCATAAATAGGCATAAATAAATCATCACTGTGTCTGAATATGTTGAACACACTGACACATCTTACTGTGTATAAATAATAATAACTCTGCAGAACACTGTGGTGGATTCTCAACGCTGGTTGCTGACTCTTTAACGAATAGTACCAACTACACAACTTTACATGTAACAATAGTTTTGATTGGTATGAGGTTGCTAGGGTGGGCGGGGCAGAGCATCATAGGAAGTATGTCAGAGAAATCGTTTGGTAGATAAGGACAACATAGCGGATTTTAATTATCATTAATAAGGGTGATAAAGCAATTATAAATACAGAACCATCAAAGTGAAATGTGTTTAAACCTGCCCTTTCAAATAAATATGTTTAAAAAAGGTCATTTTAGGTACTGGCCGATAGTAGCTCAGAAAGGATTCTCTAATTCTCATAATTCCAAAACAATTATACACTTTTCACATTTTCTAAACAAATAATCATTAAAGAGACTCATTTAAATTTATAAAAAAAGTCATTAAATATCATACAAAGTTAATTTGGTGCTTATTTGTTTTTCTTTTCTTTTTTTTTTTTTCTTTTTTTTTTTTACCTAAAATGGCCCATTTTTAGCTGATTCCACCCTACATATCATCACTGTCCAAAAAAAAAAAATCTCCAAAGCAGCAACTTTACAGGAGAGAGACAAAATTTCAAAGGAACTCAATGTAAAAAGAGTTATTATCATGATTCTTATTGGTCCATATATCAAGAAATTTAGACACAGTGTAAGGAACAGTTTGTGTGTTCAAATTATGTAGTAAACTAAAAATGTACAAAAATGTAGATTCTCGTTTTTCATTGAACAACAGCGATATACGCATTTGTACATTTAAATAGTCTTTTTTTTCTAATTAGCTTTAAAGCTACAAGTCTCATTTTGCTATATCTTTCTAGCTTACAAACATTAGCATTCTCTTAAATCTTTTCTGTAGGCGAAATACACAAACACACACTTAAAATGCATCAAGAGGCTGTATATAAGAACAGTGTGTAAAAAAAAGCTGACAAAAATATCTGTGTAAAAGTTGATATTTATGAAGGTGGAATTTAACGTTGGAGCTTGTGTAATCCTCCACACACTGCTGAGCACATAGAGGAGAATGGGAATTACTGACAACTAGTGTACAGGAGAGGTAGTGCACACATAGACCATATTTTATGTTTATTAGTTTATTAAATTAATTAGGAAAGAAATTAAACACATTTTTACAGTGATCATAATATTATGAAACAGTTCTGAATATTTATACATCCTGAGAGACATCCCACTTTTATTATTTTGTCTGAAAGAAAAATTAATACTAGGGCTGTACAATATGACAATATTTACCATATTGTGATGAACTGTTACACCATTCACTTCTCACTGAGAGTATTGTAGATATTGTCAGTGCTTAAAAGCACTGAACAACTGCATACTACATTTCAGAGAATGTTAAAAATCTAATTGAATTTATTTCATAGAAAAATATCACTGTTCTAAATAAGTAATGTCTTAGTAATGCCTCTTTTGCATGTTGTGTATGCATCAAAATATTGTAATACATATCATGATTAGTAAAATTATATCATATAATATTTTGCCAAGCCATAATATATACTATTAATTTTGTTTAGGAAAAACACAGACAAAATCTAAAACGTGTTGCAGTTTAGTAGGACCATTTCCATACATGTTGGCCCAAGTCTTTATTAAGATGAGGCAGACGTTGTGTAAACTATAAACATTTGGAACATTTTAAATATAAACTATAAAATTTTAATGTTTAAACTTGACATTAAGCCTTAAACCAACAAATTATGCACGAAAAAGGAGTCTTTTAAGCACTGTACAATAAAGCTTGTATCTTTTCCTCTTGTAAATGATGAAGCGCATGACAAGATAGTACATCCGTCTCCATGGTGACAGCAGCATCCTTCTTCTGCTGAAGAGTGACAAGGGCATCCCAAAGTTTACCCATGTGCTGAAACCCTCTCCCCTCATTAGGAGTGCCCTTTATAAAGCTGTGACTTCACATAAAGTGACATTCTGTAAGTGTTTAGGGGGAAGAACGTGTTTAGGATAACCCTGTTGATTTGTGGCAGAAGTACAAGTTTCATACTTAATGGCCTATCATGATAATTATGTTAACAACATATCATGCAGTAAATGGACATGACCTCAATATGTTTTGTTGACCTTAATATCTCCAACTGTATAATAATATAATAATGTGAATGAGCATGTCTGAAGCATGACTTTTTTAAAAATAGCACTTTTTTATGTTTGTGTTTTAATAATTGAATTCTGGATATTTAACCATTTAATCAAATGTCTCAATATTATAAATACATTTAGAAAAAAAGTGTGTTTTAATTATATTTTCCCAATATAAGTGTGATGGGTATGGAGTTCTTGGAAATTAATAACTAATCTAAATCTACATAGTTAAAAAAAATACTGCTCTTAAAAAGGGTGTAAATGCATTATAATTCCATTATATTATCTTCATATCATTGGCATAAAGTAGTCTTAAAATGAGAGTAATATCATTTATCTCAATTAATCCTGGAACAGTATAAATATAAGTTCCGATGCAAGTTTAAAATAGCAAGTTCTGAGTAAATTTTTAGTCATTTTTTGAGTTACGCATTGACAAACCAAATCAGTATGAGTATGAATGCTTGAACTGCAGCATCAACAGCAAAAACATATACATTCAAAATGTGTCTACAGTTTGGGAACAATATTGTTCAGTGTCGCTGACTGTGTATATGAGTTTTTTTTTTTTTTTATATTTCTGCTTCAAGAATTTAAATCACTTCTCTTTTTATGCTTTTAAACTTACTAAACATCTATTTATTATCAAATTTCTTGGTGTCTACACTATCACTCAAGATTCAATCACAGTCACCCAAGACTTAATCACAGTGCAGAAGTTCCTCATTGGATGGATGAAGTATTTGTGTAATACATGCTGTATATTGTAGTAAGCGAACATTGAGTAATTGACAGAATGGCATTAAACCATTAGGGACATAACAAATAACTAGAACGTCCAGAAATTTCACTGTAAATATCATTAATATTTTTCTCAACAAATGAAAACCCGTCATGTGCTCATTATAGATGTGTTAGAGCAGCAAAACAGTAAAATGTGCAGAACAGTGGGACAGTAGGAGCAGAATTAGTAGACTCACGACTAATGTGTGTGTTAGCTGTGGGTGGGGACGGCACCCCCTGCAGAGAGGGAAGATGGTTGGACTGGATTTATTACCCCTGCCCTGCCCACAGCATGGGAACATGGCTGGAGCAGAAATATTCGCACACGACGCACAAAGAAGACGACAGACGACGAGAGGGACAGGCTGAGGACGAGGTGCCAGGTTTCTAGTCAACCTGCTGTGATACCATGCGGTAATGAGGGTGGAAAGGGAACCTATTTTTGGCTTTTTTTGTGTGTGTTCCCTTTTATTGTTAGCATGAATATGTGTATGATCAGTTAAAAGCTACATACACTTTGAAGTAACAACACTCCTTATCACTAATATATAAGTGGAGTCAACTTTACTGCTGTGAGTACAATAAAATCTGGTTAGAATCATTCTTATACTGTATATTCTGTTGGCATAGTTTTAGCCAGTACAGTTTTAAGAGTACATTTATAGAACGTGTCCTTTTTAGTAGTTTTGGTTATTAGTATTATTATAAATATCCACCCAAACAATTAAATTCAGGTGTTCACTTCAGTGGCCACATATGTATATAACCAAGAAAAAGGAGTGAATGCAGTGGTGTAAAGCATGTCGCCACTGGACACTGAGCTCTGAAGGCATGTTATCTAGAGTGACGTAGCACGCTTTGGATGTCTTGCAATCTGATGGGCAAGTCTCAGTATGGTGGTTGCCAGGAGAATAGTACTTGTCTGACTACATTGTGCCAAATGTAACGTTTGGTGGAGGGGGGATTATGGTATTGAGTTGTATTTCAGGATTTGGGCTCAACCCCTTCGTTACAGTAAAATGAACTCTTAATGCTTCAGCATTACAACTTTGCAGGAACAGTTTGGAGATGGCCCATTCCTGTTCCAACATGACTGCACACTAGTGAACAAAGCAAGGTCCATAAAGACATGGTTGAGTGTCAGACCACTCAAATGCACAAAATCATCTCTCAAAAGTACACTAATTCCTTCAATTTTTTTATTCAATTTAAAATTGCTAGTTGTGGTCTCTAGAATAAATTAATGCCATGTGAGCGGTTTTTTGTGAAAAGAGTGCTCTGGTGATCCAGTGTAATGCTGATTTAGTCTGGTGGAGGAGTGGGTGGGGAAGACTGATATCGGCTCTTGCTCATGAGTATTCATACATGCAAACATATCTCCTCTGACTGGCTTAAAGTACTGCGACACAGCAAGACACACAAAAGTTAAAACATTTTAAAATAAAGACATTATTACATTAATAAGAGCCTTTGCAATGCTAAGTGCAGTTTAGCATCTACAGGAGATCCTATGTAAACATAGTTACTTACACAGTGGTGGGTAGTCCAGGCACAGAAAGTAAAAATCCACCCCATACAATGGAGGTTGAGGACGATTTTCATTTGAAGCATTTATATATAACTCAGAGAGACCTGTTGTATTTCACAAAGAACAAGAAACAGTGGATTTTAGCAGAAGGAGACCTTTAACAAGTCAAAATATCAACCAAAATACCTCAAACAAAACCATCAGGCTTTGTCCAGTGTTTTGGCAGTTGGAGTGGCTGCTCTTGTTGTAGAATAATGCAGAAGTTGAAGAAAAAATCTCCATAAATCTCCACTTTTAAACTCATTAGACTATAGGAAATTATTTAAATAGGACTGGGTTCATTAGGATGTTTTTTGGTAAACAAAAATGCTTTTAAGATAATTGTTATTAACTATTAAACTAAAGTAGGTGTGTTGAATTAAAAACAATAAAACATGTGGTTCTTCAGAAGTCTAACTGCCCCGTGCTACACTACTTCACATTAGTAGAAATGTCAGTGTAAAGGAAATAAGAATAAACTCAAGCCTTTTAACAGAATCCAGTTATGAGTGGCCACCAGTATGTCATTAGTGATCTTCCAGGCTTTCCCCACGGTAAATCTCTGCTAATTGATTGATTCACTTTGTCATCATATGATTCAGAGTTTGACATGGTCTGTATTATGTAATTGAGCAGACGCTCAGAGCCAGAAGCAAAATTCAGTCAAAACATTGAGCTACATCACTGCATTCCAAATTAATGCAGCATGTCAATTAGTGCAATAATATTGATAGTAAATGCTAATGATGTGCTGTAGAAACAGGAATGTGTTCTGTTAGCTGAAACTTAACCTAGCAGTAATACCCTACTGACAGCAAACAAAGGATTATCAGTAATCCCATCATAGTAACTGACATTCAATATTCATTCATTAACTGAATAAAAAAAAAAAACACACATAAGGTTTGAAAAAAACCCTGGCTGAAACACATGCAGTTGTACTCAGTAGTGAAATATGTCTCCAGTTAGTCAGGATGAAATCTTATTGCTTTCTGATGCGTAGTAAAGCAGTTAAGCAGCTTATATACAACAGCCAATCACTTTTGATACACCTTGATTTTCTATGTGCTATTGTTAAGAAGGTTACCCATTGAAAATATGTTAATTTCCTTTCTGTGGTAGTCGATGTTTACAAAAAGATACTACTTAGAGTTATGTACTACCCATTAAAGACATGAGAATATATCATTATCCCATTAAAACATTTTGATTTAATCATATTGTATTGCACTGTATTGATACATGGCGTCAAATATTGAGATTTTTATTAAAACACAGCTGCTCTTAACTTCCTAAAAGTCTACCCCCAGTTTGACTTACTAAAGTTGCTTCATTACTCCATGTGGTGGCGCTAATCAAATGATTAGGATAATTATTTGTCAAATTCTGTGTAACTGATACACATAAAATTTGTATTTACTGGTATTTTTTAGAAGTATTTTATCCTTTTCAGTAATATGCTGTAATGTCACAAAGTATTGTAGAGGATTGTCTTGTGAGTTCATTGGTAGACACCATTCTGCAGTCCAAACAAACATTGCTGCATGTTTGAAGTTTATACTGGCTAAATATACTGTGGACAGAAACAAACAAAATTGAGTTATTTGGAAGGAACACACAATGCTGTGTGTGTAGAAAAAAGGCACAGCACACAATCATCAAAACCTCATCCCAACTGTGAAACATGGTGGAGGGGGCATCATGGATTGGGGCTGTTTGCTGCCTCAGGGCCTGGACGGATTGCCGTCATCAATGGAAAAATGAATTCCCAAGTTTACCAAGACATTTTGCGGGAAAACTTAAGACCATCTGTTCACCAACTGAAGCTCAACAGAGGATGGATGATGCAACAGGACAACGACCCAAAACATAGAAGTAAAACAACAACCGAATGACTTTAACAAAATAAAATGTGGCTTCTGGAGAGTCCTGACCTCAACCCAATTAGGATGCTGTGGCATCATGACCTCAAGAGAGCGATTTACACACAAGAATATTACTGAACTGTAATATTACTGAATATTACTGAACAGTTTAGTGAAGAGGAATGATCCAAAATTCCTCCTGACCGTTGTGAAGGTCTGATCTGCAACTACAGGAAACGTTTGGTTGAGGTTTTTGCTGGCAAAGGAGGCTCAACCAGTTATTAAATCCAAGGGTTCAGTGGGGCCGAGTGGTCCAGCGGTCTAATGCGCTGCCACTATGAGCGGGAGGTTGCCGGTTCAAACACCCGCTTATGCAGCTTTGCCATCAGCTGCCGGTGCTTAGAGGGAGCAAAATTGGCCCTGCTCCCTCTGGGTGGGTAGATGGCGCTCTCTCCCCATCACACTTAAGGTGGCGCTGGGCGGCACGAGGCGTCTGTGAGCGGATGAATCGGAACCTGGCCGCTGTGCTTTCCTCCGAGCGCGCTAGCTGCTCAGGCAATGATTCATCCGCAGCAGCTCGAAAAAAGGGGTGATTGACTTCACACGTGTCGGAGGAGGCGTGTGCTCGTCCGCATCCTCCTAGGGTCACGGGCGTCAACGGTGATGGGGACGCACAAAGGGGTGGGAAAATTTGGATATCCAAATTGGGAGAAAATGGGGGAAAATCAGAAATACAATTATAAAAATCCAAGGGTTCACACACTTTTTCCACCCTGCACTGTAAATGTTAACATGTTGTGTTCAATAAAACCATGAAAGCATATATATTTTGTGTGATATTAGTTTAAGCAGACTGTGTTTGTCTATTGTTGTGACTTAGATGAAGATCAGAACACATTTAATGACCAATTTACGTAGAAATCCAAGTAATCCCAAAGGGTTCACATACTTTTTCTTGCAACAATATATCATCCAAACTAAAATATTATAACAGGCCAAATGAAGATGAAGATGAGATGAAATACAGATAAACCAAACTAGTATTGTATTTATCTCATTAGCTCTGCAGTAGGATAATTCCAAATGAAGGGTTTAACTGAGGAAGAGTAGCATCTTGGCTAAGTGGCAGTAAATGAGGAGAGGCAGTTTGCCCATCATATGCAGAATTAAAGAGAAGAGTGCTGTCAGAGTACTTGGACTTGTTGAATGTGGGGAATGATGCATTTAAACTGGTATAACATCTTTCAGAAGTTTATCTTAGGCCTCCTGATGTGCGATGCGAGTAATTAGAATTGTTAGACTGTCAATGTGAGTAATTAGGCTTGTTTAAAAAAATATTGAAAATGTGCCTCAAATAGTTTTATCTTCTTTTTGTTTAAAATGAATGTATGTAACACACCTGCCCCAGTATATAAGTTTGTTAGTGTCTGATTTGAATCTAAGTCTTTGTGTTTCTTCTGATAGGATTTACTCACCCCTCCTGAGAACTAAAACCTTAATTTCATTTACAGTATGTTTTTTAAGGGAGGGTAATGTGGCTCAGCAGCCTCAAACCTCTTATCCTAGAATCGCCTCTGCAGTTTTTTTATTTAAACAACCCTACCAGTAACATGATGTTACGCAGATTTTTTTTGAGCTACTGCAAACACATTGCCACTGGAGCTCTATATACCTGGAGGAGAATGCTATCTGACAGTTATGGGGGAGAAGAAGTGCCAAATGTGCTCTCTGGGACTCCGGCTAGCTGAGGATCGAACTGATGATATCCCAAAGATGGTGGCAATGCTTAGATGACTGCACCACTCAGGGGCATTTTGATGTAGATGTAGGTCCCACACAGATAAACTCCTGATACTAAAGATACATGGAACAATAATTGTGGTCATTGCATTAACATCAGTCAAAATAATGCTAAATGAAAATGATATGATAACGTCTTTGGTATATAGAAAAAAAGTATTATTGTTTATAGAAAGAGTGACACAGATGCAAACAGCGTAGTCTGATGTCTGTTGTTCGTTAAACTGGTCACTACCAGAGCCTTCAGCCATCAGTAACAGTAATGCTAGCCTGCCTACACACTACCTACTCCTTCCTTCACATTATGCCAATATGATGCTGGTGGGTGGATATTTTGTTTGTCAGTAAAAAAGGCCTTTTTCTGTGTAAGTAGGCAGTTCTTGGCCACTCTGATAAAGTGTAGTTTAAGATGTTGTTTGGTGTCAAAAGGTTGTTTCTTTAGTTTAGCTGAAGCTACAAGGCATATGTACTTAACAATTACTACAAAACAAACATACTACAATGTATGCCAACTGGCATGGTAATAACCTAAGATAACTTAATGCTTAAATCATTACACACCTCTTAAACAACATTTAGTCTTTAGGAAACCATAAAAACAACACTATTACAGATGGCATAATAATGTAGCACTGTTAGTAGCACAGTGTAGCTACTGTTTTTACACAGGTTTATAGGTGCTATAGGTGCTTAGGTTTATACCTAAGCACCTATAGCAGTAGGTCATGCAGTGTCAGCTAGAAAAGAAACAGACTTTAGTCACCAAACAATTAACTCCACCTCAGTTACAGTACCTACAATAAAATACATTTGCAACTAAAATAATAACCTTAAAACTGGATTAAATATAACACAATTAATTAAATGATTTAACAACAAAATTTATTTTACACATTTTAAATATATTAGGAGGTATTTTGACATACACACATTACACCCACATTATCTTAAGTGACATCCCATTTTAAATTCATGAACATTAATATGAAGTCAGTCCCTCTTTTCTGCTACTCAGCCCTCAGAAACCCTGCTCTGTAACTTTACATGATCTGACAGTTTGTGGATAATTTGCTATGATTCCTACACAAACACTTTTTTCAATAAAATCACTCACAGCTATCACAGTTCTAGGAGGGGAGAAATGTTAGCAGAGTTCAGTGAGCTCTTTAGAAACACCTACACCTACACCTAAACATTCTACACTGCATGGCGGAAAGTCAATACCTGGATTTATTTAAGTAAATTGATCTGGGGTTGATGCTGCAGTTGGT
The DNA here is from genome assembly GCF_023375975.1 of Astyanax mexicanus. NCBI lineage: Eukaryota > Metazoa > Chordata > Actinopteri > Characiformes > Acestrorhamphidae > Astyanax > Astyanax mexicanus. Next base: position 84,801,810 of record NC_064408.1, on the reverse strand, counting down.
CTGCAGGTCTGGGTTCGGCAACAGTATGTGCTGAAAGAATGAGGTCAGCTGACTACATGAATATACTGAATATAGACCAGGTTATTCCATCAATGGATTTTTTTCTTCACTGATGATACGTTCATATTCCAAGATGACAATATCAGGATTCTTGGAGCTGGATTTGTGAAAGAGAGATTCAGGGAGCATGAGATCATCATTTTCACACATGGATTGTTCACCACAGATTCCATACCTTAAGCCCATTAAGAATCTTTGGGATATGCTGGAGAAGGCTTTTTGCAGTGGTCAGAAATGTATGCAACACAGAATTGAAATAAATCTTGTGACGTTGCAGAAGCTTATTGGAACAATGCCACAGCGAATGTGTGCTGCAATCAAAGCTAAAAGCAGACCAATGAAATATTAGAGTGTGTGACCTTTTTTTTTGGGTCAGGCAGTGTATCTATCACTATTCTTAGTGAATTCAGCCTGCATGGCTAGGTCCTTGATTTTATACACCTGTGGTAATGGGACTAGACAAAGCTCCTGGCTTCAATGATTAAGCTGTGGGTGAAAAGACTTTTGTCCGTATAGTGTATCAGTCTGATCAAGTATGTAAGTGTCTATGTGTGGGTGAAGATTTTCTGCCATTCATGCAGATAATACCAGCGTTTTCTCACAGCTGTAAGCCATGCTGAGCGTGTCCCAGCATGCTGTGGGGTCAAAGTGACCCTGGCGCCCGAGGGCCATCTTTCTGTCCACTGCACTCTTCAGCTCACAGCTGCCATTTCCATTAAAGTGGTGGCTCCAGTGACAGAGTCAGCATTATGAAAGCTAAGAGGATTACCTCTTGGACATTTCTGGCGCTACCAGTCAATTATCAAAATGAAAAGCAACGTCTGGGCACGGAGAACATCATGCTGTTTCACAGACGGATCCACACTCCTCCGTCGCATAAAGGGTTACATGAGTTCACACACTCCAGAAAAAAAAAAGGAAAATAAATAAGTAACAGTCTAAACTGCTGTATTCATGGCATGTGGGTGGGGAGCAGAGGGAGGTGGGACAATACTGTGGATTATTAAAAAAAAAAAAAAAAAGACTTTAAATTTTTAATGTCTCTAAAGTGCAAAAATGCATTACGCAACTCATCCTAACATGTGCAAGCTGAACTCCAGACACTTCTCGCAATACGTGCACTCAACTGCTGTGCCTGGGTGGATTTAGAGTAGCACTAGAGATAGACAGAAACTTTGTTTGAAGTGAAAATTCTAATCTGCACAATTTCCTTTTTATCCCAAATACAGACAACTTTCCAATATCCAATATGCTGTAGCGTTTGCCAAGGAAATGCAGAGGAAGGCAGCATTATTTTAAAGAAGACACAGGCTTACTACTCACTAACAGCACAGAAAAGTACTGGGAGAGTGTAACCAACTATATCTCCACAGCCTAAAACTGATCCAAGTTGATAAAACTCCCATGAAACTACATCATGGTAAGTCCTCTAAACTGAACTGATCTATTATTAACATACCCTCTCCCTATAGACAGCCTGAAGACGGCCACAACACCCATAAAAACACACAGAGAACACCCAGAAACACTCCCACGCTACCACAATACTGTAGATCACTATTCTTCACTGTTAATATAAGGGAACATTTCATGGTGTTATAAAATAATATTATAAAATAATAAAAAAAATGGGGGTAGGAACTTGCCTCAAGCCCCTCCTCCCAATCTAACATCCTATAAGTACTATGTCTACCTTTTTCATGTGTCCATAACGAGTCTCCTCCCTTTTAACTCTGTTATCTCTCTTTCCTGGATCAAAATATCAGAGAGGGAAACTGGCTTCTTACTACAAGCAAATACTACCTGAAAATCCAGCCCAAAGTTCACGGAGTTCGCTCCTCTCACTTAAATCTTCTCTCAGATCATCACATACTGTTTCTACAGCTCTGGAAAAGCTCTGAAAAAGAGAGCACTTTAGTTTCTGAATCAGTTTCTCTGATTTTGCTATTAATAGGTTTATGTTTGAGTAAAATGAACATTGCTGTTTTATTCTATAAACTACAGACAACACTTCTCCCATGCTCTGCATTTATTTGCAGAAAAAGATAAATGGCTGAAATAACAAAAAAGATGCAGATCGAGCTTTACCTCAAATAATGCAAAGAAAACAAGTTCATATTCATAAAGTTCAGAAATCAAGATTTGGTGGAATATCCCTGTTTTGTTTTATCACAGTTTTCATGCATCTTATCATTTTTCCTCCAACTGTCATACACACTGCTTTTGGATAACTTTATGCCACTCCTGGTGCAAAAATTTAAGCAGTTCAGCTTGGTTTGATTGCTTGTGATCATTCATCTTACTCTAATTATACTACATTATTACTTGATTATATTCCAGAGGTTTTCAATTTGGTAAAATCAAAGAAACTCATCATTTTTAGTGGTCTCTTTTTTTTTCAATGCTGTAAATCTGTAATCAAAATTATAGCTTGCCACACAGACCGACTAAAAAAGTGTCTAGTGAAATGTTTTTAAGGTAGCTAACTTTAATTGTGTTTTTTTTAATAATTACAGTGTTTTGAAAAGAAAGCTGAAAGGAGTTCAAGTTATTTCTGTAACAATTGTGAGGCTTTCTTTTATTAACTGAGAGGTACCAACACTTTCGCCCACGTGTTTAAAAATAGTTAGCCCCATGCTAATTGGCAAACATGTCTTTTACTTATTAGCCTTGTAGCTCTTTATACACCAAGCATGTCTTAGTGTACCTCACTCATGAAAAGAGGAAAATCATTTTTATTTGAACTCTTTAGTTTAATGACCTTTGGAATGGAGTAGAAGTTGTAGTGGAGTGAAGTCACTGAGTTTAGCGCTGTCTTCTCAGCAAATTAAGCTTGAGTGAACACCCAGCTGTCCACACGTGCCAGTTCACCTGGGGGATTCACCCAGCACTGTAGAAGGCAGCACACATCTGTGGGCACACCCACTTTCCCACCCAGATACAAAACCTGAGGAAAAATAAGAGCAGCACAGAGATCTACACTACCTCCCCACAGTCCACACAACCCCACAGAGCTGGAGGTCTGGGATTAGTGCCAAACCTGGGTCTCCACCAGTGCAGGAGAGTGCCCCCGCTGCTCTGTAGCTGCAGGAGGAGGTTGAGGTGTAAGCAACCAGACAGTCATTGAGACAGATCTAATTTTGAGAAATCAATCTTTTTTTTTTGTCTGAACATAAACTTACATGACAATTTTGAGTCAGCGATTCATTGTAAAATCATAAACATCATCACCTTGTACACAGCTTGCTTAGGCATAGCAATCCAGTGATGCCATACTAATGCATTCATCATTACACAGCGTCAGGTCAAGCTTGTGGTTAAATAGGAAAAACTCAACTGTGCTTATTTCTCAGAGAAAATAAATGCTAGCACCTGAAGGAGGAACTGGATTAAGTCTCTTCGAAACATCAAGTTTATTTGAGAATTTTCAAATAGAAAATGTAGAGGAGAGACTAGATTATAAAGCTATGATGACTTGGTTGCATCTCATACTTGTGAGGCTGTTAGGTAAGGCATTAGCCTAAGTGCTAACCTGATAACCTTACAAAAACACCCAGTGCATCTACCTCACCTGAATTTAATAAGAATTTCTGGTTATTAGCCATTTCTGTGGGTAAGGGTGTTCCTGTGTTGTTTCCCCCTCCACAAGATGGTAAGAGCAGATGTATGGATATTACAAGGTGCCCCACACCATGTGTTCAAGAGTCGCAATGATTAGTCAATATAATCAACAATGACAATTATAACAATTTGTCAACTCCAAATGTTCACTGTCGACTAATTGTTAATTAGAAGCACTAAAGAGAGAAGGGTAACAGCTCACTCACACAGTAAACACTCACCTCTGCCTGCATCTCCAAAAGTGACAGACACAACTGATTACACATTCCCTCACCAAAAAGCAGCACTTTCCACATTTAAAGGACAATGTACTGGACATTTAACAGCCTTTAAAATCCATGTTAAGCAGTTTCTAGCATTTTGAAAAGAGAGAAAGCAAGAAACATGAGCCGCACCTACAGCAAGCAGAGATGGCAGAAATAAGAGTTGACTAACCACTTAAAAATAATTAGTCGACTACCAAAATAATTTGTCGCCGTCTTAATCTTGTAGTTCCAGCAAAATTCTTTTTTACTTTCTAGAACAGTGATACCCTCTACCCAAGTACTTTATACAATTCATTGTCAACCATGTCAAAGTCACTGCAGCGCTGAGAATAATAACCCACAGGTCAAGTAATACTTGCTCTGTGGTGGTCCTGACCATTGAAGAACAAGGTAAAATGAGGATAATGAGGAGGTGGTGTTAATCAAGTGTCTGGTTGGTGTATATTCTCTGACCAACTATACTGTGTCTCATATGACAGTTACAGTTACTACATAATCAGATTGGCATATTTTCTGATCCTGAAATTTGTTTGACAACAAAAGAAAAAGAGAAAATACCTCATGCAGATGGCAGTTCCTCATCAGTATGGTTCAACTTCATCTGATGTAAGAATTGACCATGTTGGAATTATTTTATTTTTTTCTTCTATTTTATTCCCCATTACCCAACCCACTCATTAGGACTAACCATATTAAAAGTGATGCCACAATACCATGAGGGTGAAGACTAGCACATGCCTCCTCCAATACATGTGAAATGCCATTTTAAAACTGCTGCTGATGCTGCATTGCAGAGTAACCAGTGCGCTTGAAGGAAAGCACAGCGACTCCGTTCTGGTACATTAGCTCACAGACGGCTTGTGCTGATCAACATTACTCTTTTTGATTTGGGGAGAGTGCCATCTACCCACCCAGTGAGAGCAAGACCAATTGTGCTCTCTCGGAGCTCTGATAGCCGATGGCAAGCTACATGAACAGGATTAGAATCCGCAATCTCCTAATACTTTATATGTAAATAGTAAAATACAAAACAAGCAGCATTCAGGATTTACAGCAAAAAATGTTACAATGTATTGTGTAGTCACAATGAAAGCCATTCTCTTGCATAAAACTGACATGCCTCCCACATTCCACTCTCTCCCAATTCAGTATCCAGCAGTTAATTGTGGACCAGGTATAGGAGCTAAAACAGAATGAATCTAGAATATCAAGACCTAATAATGTTTACATTGCTTAGGTACAATGTGCACAGATGTTTAAAATGTCATGGGATAGCAGTATGTAAACTGACCATAAATTGTTAACTCGCCAAACACCTTGGGACTGCATACACCTCTACAAATTGTGGGGTGTTATCTTGTAAGTGAGGTTTAACACTGGCCAGCATGCTCAAAAGTTACCGAAGTGATGGTGGGTACATGATGGTTGGGAGATTCCATTTCTTAAGTTGTGCACGCATTCACAATTCCTTGAACCACATGTTGCAGTTGTACTCGGAATAAGTCATCAAACACATTCCACCCACAGTGAACAGCACATTGGGTGGTAATGATCATGGTGTTTCATGGTGTTACAAATGTAGCATTGTGCCCTCTTACTTCAATACATTATAGATAGACATTTAGAATAATTTATTCTTCAATCTCTGAACGACAAAAGACTAAACTGTAAACTGTACGTGTGTGCGGGTATGAAAAATTCTGCTATCTGCTGATATATTATCTGCATCAGGGTTTCTCTGCGTGCCTCAGCACCATTAAGATGGTGTGATGTTTCAAAGCTGGCATCAAGAGTTTCACTGCACAAACATAAGGCCAGCGGAGACATCTGAAAAATGGCTCCATCTGGTGTTTGGACACAAACTAAGAGTAAAATCAACACAAACACTCAGCGCATCCCGCCTCTGCCTCCACCCACCTCCACCCAGGCTCATCTGTTTTTGCAGAAGCTCAAGAAAAAGAAACACAAGCTAATTTTCATTTCAAAAAGAGATTTTTTATCAGAAGAACAGAACATAAAAAACAAAACATCCTGAAGTCCTCTTTTCTTTTGACTGCTTGCTCTACACAAATATTCTAGACTTCTAGAGTTCAGAAGAGCATCTCTAAGGACTTCCAAGGTCCTCTTGAGCAAGCTCAGACTGTGAGCATCTGCCACGCTCTGCAGGGTAAACAGCGGTAAAAATAAACTCAGAAAAACTACAAAAATAAGAAACAAGGACATGTCTGGGGTTCAGACAGCTGGAGAGGCCCAGGTTAGCCCCCATCAGAGAGCTATTTGTAGGGAAACAATGCTACACTACTGCATACTGCTGATACAGCAGCTCACGGATCCTGTAGTAGTCTTCACACTGACAACCCTCCAGACCTATACGACCAGCCTCCGTCTGTGTGAGAGATAAAGAACAGAATGAAACACAGACACATAAAAAAGATCTGTTATTTTTTTTCCTCTACTAAACGCATTATCAAACCTAGGTCATTACAAAAAAAAAAAAAAAAAAAAACACCTCTTAAGAGGAGACAGATGAAAGGAGTGCTGGATGACATGGAGGTGTAGAACTCACCCTGCGAACGGCCACCAAGTTATTGCAGACCAAAACTCCGCCCACAAACTCTGCCTGGATGCCCTCCCGCAGCAGAACCTGCTTAAAGTCCGACAGTCTGGGTTCATTTATGAAAACAGCCTGGTGACCCGGAGTCTGCAAAAACACACAAATATTACTTATAATTGAAAGCTTTCTATAGCAGCTGGGGGTAACCCCCCTCATTGTTGCACACTATTGTTCATTTCTTTGGAAGAAAGCACATATATCAGAAAATATAAAAATAAAAAAATGATTACAAAGCACGTAAAGTCTAAATTCAGACTTTAGGCAGTTTAGATCATCACAATGCTTCACATGAATGTTGAGAGCTGCTGATACCTAGTTGTGCAATTTCTCTCCAATCATACAGTTGGAAGGCTGTGATGACTGAAGGACCAAATGATGAAATCCATTATTACATTTTGTAATGGTTTCAACAGACACTCACTTATAAGACAGAAATAATAAACTCTTGAGTAACACTTTGTGAGGTGTGAGGTAAGGCACTGTGGGGTACTGCTCATAAATCCTCTTTTAAGCTACTACAGTATCTGCCTAACTCAGAAATCTTACTCTGAGGTAGCACGCAGATAAAAATAAAGTATATCTATAACACAGCAGGACTCCACACCAGCTGGAAAGAAGACATGAGGACAGTGTGACAGATGTGAAGCACCACTCTAGCACAGCAGCTCTGCTGCGCTGCCAGTGCTCATCACCAACAAACTCAGGGAGCCTGACAGAGGGACAAACAAAGGCTACGTTTACATTACCAGGCTGAAGTGACTTTAGATCAAATTTTGTGGCTCTGATCTGATTTTTGGCTGTCAAACTGTGCTATAAGGCAGGCAGATTATTTATAATTTATAACATGCTAATGCTATCTTGCACCAACAAAATAAATATTGTGAACTCGTTTGTTTTTAATTTATTTTGTTTATTGTTCTTCACTTGCAAACATACTACAAGGTCACGTGACACCTTTCCATCCAGCCTTCGCCATAGAAAAAACAGAACTCAAAAACAAGTCAACTGGGCAAATGGAGAAGCATGCAATACTTCCTGTTCATTAAAATAATAGTGCATTAATCTAAATGGGTAAAATGAGGTGAAATATTCAATTTAACAGGAAACTAAATCGAGGCAGCCAATTAAATTTTGGGGGGAATTCATTGAGATTTTTTGTCCATTACATCTAGGGCTGCAACGATAAGTCAATATAATCGACAATATCGATTATTAAAATTTGTAGGCTACAAGTTTTATTGCCGACTAATCGTTAATTTGCAACAATACCGCATTACAAAAAGTGTCGGGGATAGAAAGCACAATGGGAGATGGGTTCACTCACACAGTTTACACTCAACTTAGTCTGTCTCCAAAAGAGTCTAAATTCAACAGATTACATATTTAATCACTAAATATCAGTACTTTCCACATTTAAACAACATCTAGACACTTAAATGCCTTTTAAACCTCATGTTCAGATGTTTTTATCGTTTTTAGAAAGGAAGGACAAGGCAGAAATGATCACTGACTAATCAAAAAATAATCATTAGTGGACTACCAAAATAATTAATAGTTGCAGCCCTAATCACATCACATTTCTAGTCCAGATGAAATCCTCTGTAAACTATACAGACATATTAGAAAATAAATATTTATTACTTTGTGAAATATAAATTAATTAAAAAAATGTGTTAATGATTCTTGCTGTTAGAGATTGAGCATCAAATCACAAATAATGTGTGTTAAATTGTGTAATAATAATAATAACATTGAAATTTTAGAAATGCACACAGCTTTTACTCCGTGTTCTCTGAGATCTTTTTAATGCACTCCTCCTGGTTCAGTGCGGGAGCACACGGCTCAGTGCAGAAGCTATAAGTGGCTGGATTTGGAGAGTACAGTAGTGAAGGGTCTTCAGCTTTGCAGTGTTTTATCCGCCCTGCTCGGTGCTGCAGTCTCTGAGCGCTGTCCTACAGCTCAGAACGCTGCGTCTGTTCACTGCTCTCTTAAGGTCAGCACATCTATTTTAATCTCCCCACAGTTCTGGCATCTCTCTCTCTCTCTTGTCTTTCATTCACCCACGCTGTCCCAGAGTAAACTCCACATTATCCTGCTCTTTCCTGAGGGGTTCTCCTCCATCCCCATACACTTCTGTGAAGAGTTCAGCACCCCCACACTTTCTCTTTCTTCCTCTGTTCTCCCTTACCCTCTACCTTACTAGCTATCCTATCACCGCTGCTACTGCAGTGTCTCTGTATAACAGGGTCTGTTTCCATCTGCATCTCCATTTTTTTTTAGCTAGGACTTTAAAATTAATCCCATTTTTTGGTTATCATTATATGAGATGTCAAGATAAACACATCATAAGATGGCTTGAGTCATAACTAACAAACTGCATTACCTATATACAACAAGCATGGAAGACATTTGAATTACAGACTGTGTTCACATGACAAATAGACTGAAGGTACAGAAAGGTAGAAGTACACTGTGAACTCTTACTAGGGGTGGGCCATATGGCCCTAAAATAATTTTACAATATTTAATGGAATTTACGAGAAAACGATATTCACGGTGATATGACAAAACACTTCAAGAATACACTACTACAACAAAAAGAAAGTATTTTTTTCATTTTAGCATATGATATGATATATGGCACCCCCTAACTAAAATATAAAAAATATGTATCAGATTAGTAACAGAAGTGAATGATCCAGAATGTCAAGATACTAATAATGCACTCCAAATATCCAGGACTGAAGTAAAATGAATGATACTGGACAAATATAATCTGTAGATATATAATGGGAAATAAGAACAATGTTAATTTTTCTTTTGCTAAAACAGTAATAAAAAAAAAAAAAAAAAAAAGGGAGCACCCTGATGTGATAATTAGGAGGTGGATAATATGGCACAATATTTCAGGGTATATCATCATTTACAATATTCAAAAATGTTGGCGATATAACTCACACACCAAAATATTACTTAGCCTGATTATTTTTCTAGCAGCAGCTCGAAAAGCTCATCAAGACACAAAACCAAAAAATGTCATAGTTGGCTCAAAGCGATCAACAAACAGGAGGGCTTACTGTAGCCACATAACCATTATAAGCCACATACAGAGATATTATCAACAGTGTCATCAACCATCAGTGAGTAATCCAGCTCAGAAAAAAACTGGTAGCATCACAGTTACTCTGTCAGTTAGCACCGCATCTTTAATTTATATATTAGCATCATGGCTTTTTCCGGCTTACACCTAAAAGAGGATGGCAGCTCTGTCTGCAAGTATTTTAAACATTTTAAATCTCTCACAACTAACCAAGGTTTGTGGTTGTGTCTGTTAGCATTGCGTCTTTAACCTGGCTGACAGCATCACAGTTTTAACCCATTCCCACCCAGCCAGAGGCCAGTGGCTGTGGGACTGCTTTAACTTAGCTCTTGGCATCTGTAAGGTTACAGTTCAACTCAGATTAAGTGATGGCTGGCCAGTTTGTCAAATCATTTATCACATTGATTTTGGGACAGAATTGGGACACTGAGGGAGTAAAAAAATATTGAGCTTTAATAACTTCTATAAAAAAAAAAAAAAAAAAAAAAAAAAATTCAACCTTTAACCTTTAGCCACGTGTTTGCGCTTTAACTGTCTATTTTCTTTTACTTACCTCAATAAACTATTATCGTTTTCTCTTTATACTAATTCCACTCACTCCTCTCGTCTTTCTTTTCACACTTATCTCTCTCTCCTACTCACCTCAGTTGCAGGTAGGGGCTCCAGTGTGGGAATGACGTCACTCTCTTCTGAAATCTCCTTTTCGTCCTCTCCGAACAATGTCTTCATGGCCCGCTGTGTTGCCATGGCGCTGGGCTCAGTCGCCAGCTCAGACGACACATCCATGGAGAGTTCTCCTTCCTCTGCCTCGTCCCGGGTGTCTCCTTCCTCCGCCAGCACCCCCGTGTCCACTTTCACCACCCGCATGTCCAGCACTCCATCGATCCAGGCCAGCTCTGTGTCCCTGGCCTTACAGAACTGCAAAGAGCTGACCAGAGAGTCTTTCAGTCTTACCTGGAGAAAACACAACATACATTCATTACTCAAGAGCAATTCATTTCAACAAACAATGCTGACTTATCATGTATGATAAATATCCAAGGACTGGGATTTAAATTAGCATCATGTTGATGTTTCAATGACTGTAATAGGGAGATTATTTCTACTCCGGGCACAACACACTGCTAACTGCACTTTGTAACTCTGGAGAAGTAGGAAGGACAAAGTTCAAGAATTTGTGTAAAATCTTGGAATATTAAGTCTAACTCCCCGGTCTTCATGTTTTTTCTTTAAGTATCTCTCAGCTTGTGAAATGACCTATAAAAGTTAAAAATAACCAATTCTTATATAATTCTGCAATAACAGTTCACAAGCACACTGATATGGTACCATCAAAAAAAACTATAGTAACTATCCTATCTATACTATCCTATAGTAACAAATAGTACCAGTCAAGAGTTTGAACACACCTTCTCATTCAACGTTTTTTTTTTTTGTAAATGAAACCTGAAATCATCCATACTTTGACATACGAACACACAGGGAATCAAGTGTTAAGCAAACCAAAATACTCTGTTAACTTGCGGGTTCTGTGGCAGGTAACTCTGATTAACTTAACCTGTGCAACAGAGGTAAATTTCCTGAGGGGGTTTTGAGGAAAGTATCTTTGTATCTCTCAGCTTGTAAAATGCAGATGTAAAAAGTGTGATGTGTATGGAGTGCAGTAGGTGAGTAAAAGCCAATTACACCCCTGACCTATAGGTGGAGCACAGAAACTAAAAGATACTTATTCATAATGCAGCGTTAACAGTTGATCCTATATGGGTTAGATATAGCTTGCTTGGAATCAAGTATTTTCATAATGAGTAGAAAATATGACCAATGTAATTTTTTTTATCTCTATTTAATAATTATTTCTGTAAAATACAAAATTAAAATTTACTAATATCACTAAATGTCACAGCCCAGAAACCTCTTAACTACACCTGATAAGGGACACAAGCTTAAGAAAACCTCTATTACCACTGCAGTCCTTCTGAGATTTAATGCACAATGAAAGAAAGCGCAGAACAAATTTTTAAAGAACAGCTTTCCTAAGACACGGTAAAAAAAGCCTAGCTCTTTTTATTCTGTGCGGTATCTACTGTACATACCAAGCTTTTCTTTGCTCTACATTTAACATGAGCACTGGCCCAGAAAGAGTCTTTACTTTTCTATAGGTTTAAACTCCACCTCGGCGAGTCGTACATCATTATGACAGAATCAATTCCACGGCCTGCATACACGACCTGCAGTGCTAAAAACACCAGCAGCAGCAGCAGCAGCAGCAGCAGCAAGCAGAGAAGATAGAAGACTACTGCAGTTTCCCCACAGTCACAGCAGACTCACACTCTGTACTTTGACATTCTTCACTGTCTGTACCTAGATTATGGGAACGTCTAGGATAGCAGATGTTTTAATGCTTAATGCTCTCTCTGTACCGGTGCACGACGGGTCAATTAAAGTTTACCCAGCAGCCCTAATTTATTTTTTAAGTGTGTTTGTTCTGATTCATTTAGCTAATATCAATTTTTTAATAATTTACTTCAAATTGGTAAACTGTTGCACATTGTGGACAATGTCACATCCCATACATGAGTGTATAATCGCACTGTTGAGTGGTATCAGCTCCAGACTCAACGCATATGCTTTGTGTCAGATGAGTTATTAGGACAATGCAATCACATTTTCCTACCTGACTTGTATGCTATGATAGGGATGTAACAACGCAATTTGTAGTGCGTCTCCACACAATATATTTTTTAGTATATAATATATATTTTACAGTAAAAAAAAAGTAATGAGTGAATGTGTTACAATCTTTTGTGTCCAAGACTGAGTCATATAAATTATTAGGGATAAACAATTATATTGGAATTATATTGGCCAATATTATATATGACCAATATTTCAAATCAATACTTGCTGATGTATTTATTGTATGCTGGAAAGGACTCAATGATGCTAGCCATGCTACTGTTGGCCAATACTGACTGTGATACTTTAATAATTATTGATTTAAGATATTTTTTATTAATTTTAATGTTATTAAGATAAACCAAAGTGTCTAGTCTCTAAGTTATAAATGTGTATTTTGGCATTGGCATCAGCAGATTTGTATATCTGCAAAATCAATTCCTACATCGGTGCATTGAGACAATAAATCCAGCCTAATCCAATCCCATAATCTTAATCATGTTAATAGTAAATATATAACATAAAATATGTAATTAATGTCATTACCTGGTAGATGTGTGTTTCGCTGGTGGCGTCCACAGTCTCCTGAAGCTTGGGGGTGTACACTTTAATGTCTTTTCCACAGAAGGCCTTACACGAATCTGCCAGGTCCTGGCTGGCCTCTGGAGGCCCGTGGACTATGACCAGCTGTCTGGGCTTCATCTGGTTTATAATCTTCTTAATGGAGTCTCCATCTGAGCGGCCCTCGTAGTCTATGTATGTGACTCGAGCTCTAGTGACACAAAAATGAACAGCCCTTGTTAAAATTTTGCAAACGTTCATTATAAAACCCTGCAAAACACCATTATTTTATTATTACTTAAGCTGCTTAATTAATTTTGTTGTTATTCTTTTATTATTATTATTATTTAGTGTATTTTGTTTTAGCATACTCCTGATTGTACACATTACACAAGAGGACAGCAAATCCTGTCTAATTTCTGTACTTCTTTTCATTTTAAAATTTAATTAAAACTTAATTAAATTGCCCCCAAATTGGCTTTTCTCTTGTTCAAGTTCTCCTATAAGACGTAGTACGTGGTTGAATCTTAGACACATATTTTACACAGACAGACATGCAAAAGGACACCAACCTGATCTCCAGGTTCTCTGTGGTGCACGTACACTTGGTGGGGACGTCCGACAGGTCCTGGTCCATTGGCTCATCTCCATTAGCCATACCGGACTCCAGCTTACTCTTCTCCTCCTCTGTAGCCTGCAGCTCAGGAACCAGGAACTCCTCTGGCCTGGGAGCAGCCACAAAAATGGCATGAGTGATAGAACAGGGAACACGGTTCCAGACACAGACAGCCTTAGGCATCAAATTATATTAAAAATAGGTGTGCACATTTCTGAACCTGGAGATCTACCTCTCCACCCCTAACCTCAAACATCTGATCCAGGTTATTAAGAACATAATAACAGGTGTGAGATTCAGGTGTGTTAAACCTGAAATCTCCAGGATGGTACATCTTTAAGGACCAGAATTGAGCACCCATGTTTTAGAACATCATGATGATTTTCACACATGGCCATATGGGTTTGGATTTTTTTTCTGCTTTAATAATTAAAACATTTATTTAAAAAAGGCATTTTGTGTTTACTTGTGTTGTCTTTAACTACTATTTAAATTACTTTGATGATCTGAAACATTTAAGAGTGACAAACATCCTGAAGGGGCAAACACTTTCACACCACAGTAAATATGACATAATAAAACAGTCACTGTTTTGTATAAATGAATAATTTTTGTCACTAATGCCATACACAAAAACTGCTTTTTCTGTTAAATATTTTCAGTTGCCAACTCCTTAATTTTAGTCCATTAAAACACATACAGAACACAAGACAAGTTTAGTTGGTGCTCTGTTTAAGGAGCCTACAATAAACTACTTACTCAATAAATGTCCCTTGTAATATGTAACGTAATAAAGACTTTAGTCTGACAGTTACACTGGATCTGCTCTCTAACAGAAGAAGAACTGTATGAAAGTTTTTTACAGGAGCATATCTATATCTATCACTTTGTGTGTTACCATGACCTCCTTTTTTAAACTGTGTTTCAATAAGGTGTCTTGATGTTTTAAATGGACCCACATAGTTTTAGAAGAGGAGCTGCAGGCCTTACAGCAGCTTACCTGATGATTTCTCCATACTCATCCCATTTGATCCTCTCCTCGTGAGAAGGAAACATGGGGTAGGATTTCTTGGCCTGTTTGAAGAAGCCTCCCTTGCGCCCCCCCTCGCCTTTCATCATCAGGTCATGGTGTTTGGTCTTCCCCATAGCAGGCTGCTCCAAATCATCCTCCATATCACTTTCATCACTCGAGTCCACATCGACCCTGAGAACAAGAAGACAGAAGCATTAGCAAACATGAGACACACTCTCCTCAAACCTTCAGTAATCCCTGCTGGACTTGCCGATGTGGTTTCTGACATTTTTTTAAACAAACTTTTTGACTGCTTGAAGCTTCTGCACTGTACTCAAACTTCATAAAGAAAACTCATAAAAAGGGCTTTTTTTTACGGAATAAACACAGGCAACACCCAACATGATTTACAGGGTTGAACAAATGGTTAATGGGGTGAATGACAGATCGTGCTTGGATTTTTGTAGGTTTATAAACTTAATAAATAAAAAAATCAAGAAATCTCAGTCACGCGTTACCTAGCAAACAAATAATAACTGCACACTATGACTCACTCTTTTGCTTGTTCAAGTTTCTTAGCAGCTTCTTTCTTCATTTTCTCCTTCTCCAGGTACTCCTCCAGCTCACGACCTTCCAGTTTGGTCCTTTTCTTTATCTGTTTTTAAAAGAAAAAAAAAGTTAGCTAACAAATTAATTCACTGTTGCATTCAAAATAATTAGCAATACCACACATCTGATTTTATCATATTAAACTAACAAACTGATGCCCGTGTTAGATTTTAGGTTTTCTTTAAAACATACACATTTTTCCTATTACAAATTTAAAATGCTATTAGTAGAGGACTCTGGGAAGTCATGAAAGGACGTTATGAAAAACTGACCAGCAATATCACTGGTAAGATAGTTATAATTTTTATGGAGTGCAATGTGTGAAATGTTGAATAAAAACTTTTTCTTTTCACTCCATTCTAATGAATCTGAATATAGAAAAATCTAAACAATGTATTGGATATTGCAGTTTAGCTTGGTCAGAAGTTTAATTTATCATTAGGTAGAATAAATTGCTAATCTATATTAGACCACCTCTTTTTCAATTTATTTGGTGTCCAAAAAAATCTTCTATAGACTTTAAAATATGGCATGTAACATAAGAAAAACTTGAAATTATATAAGCCAAGTACTGCCTAATTCTTTTTCCGGACAAAGCTCACCTCCAGGTCTATCATCTTCTCTCCAGGATTGTCTATAAGGTATCGGGCCAGTGTACCCGGTGTGGTGCGGTAGGTGAGAATGATGGAGTTTTTAGAGTCCTGGCACCACTGGATAAAGAGTTCCCTGGAAAAACCTGATTCCAAATCAGGCTGGCTGCACAGAACCACTTTAGGACTGGGCACTCGAGCCAGATCAGACAGACCGTGACACAGAGAGAGGTGACGGAACTGGAAGGGGTTGTTTCTCTTGTCTTCAAAGCATCGCATGAGCTTATCACTCATCCACTCCACCTATTAGGAAAAGAAATAAATGCTAAATTGTACCACAAAGCAACAACCTCTGCGATCTCAGCTGAGCCTTATAAGGGGATATTTTGATACAATTTCTACTCGCAAGTAAAAACTATTAAAGTTATTTAAATACATGTAAAATATGTAAGAAACATTTACTTTAACAATTATTTGCAATAACTTAAATTTTCTTTATTATAAATATTGTAAATCTGTGTTGTGAATATAGCTAGTAATTATGAAAATTATTGTCAATAAATTGATTAAGACTGCACAACAATACTCATTCACAAGTGGAAGATTTAGTCACTTCTAACTGATTTGCCGTAAAGTGTGAATAAAGCCTGAGTTCCAGAGCCAATGCTGATCTAAGCTGGACTGGATCTCAGCTGTGCTACAGCTGAATGTATTAAACTTTGCAGGGTTGTAGATCTCTTAAACAATGGACAGTGGAGCTTGGTTGTGAAGTATGTCAGACCTGGGACTTAGAGAACTCCACAACATTGTAGCTGACATTGTTGAGCAGAGTGAGGGAATACACCCCCAGCCCTGCATCCTTGGTCCTCCAGATTTGATCCAGCAACTGAGCCAGCTCCAGCACACGTCCAGCTGTATCCACAGCGATCAGCACATTGCCATCACCACGAAGAGTCTCCATAATATTAGCTGTAGGAGGAAAAAATACAGCTTAGCTTCACCAATCAGCCATTTTTAACATTGCATAGATAGACTGCACTGAATGAAAGCATGCTTGGTAACATAATGTATGTAAACCTAATTTTATTTTATTTTATTTTATTTTTAACTTTGTGACAAAATGTCTTCATTATTGTCAATGTCAATGTGTTAAGTCAGTACATTACTGGTTCTAATATTAATACAACTATATGTGCTGATATAACCAGTAATTGCAATATTAGATCCTTAAAATCAGTAACAAACAAATAATGGTAAACTACTTTGTATCACTAAAACACTTAACAACAACACTTTAGGTACTTTATGAAGGTGGCTGAGAGGCTCAAGCACTGTGAAGGTCAGTAAACTTACTCAGGAGCTGCTCATCACGCTGTTTTCTGCGAGGCTGAACATAAGTGGCATTGAAGGAATCAGTAATGAGCAGGGAGGGTCGGCTGATTGACTCGAGGGAACAACCGTTTAGATGACTGCAAGATTCAAGCAAATAGTAAGTCATTTATTTAGCAGAAGCAAAATATCAATGGCAAACATCAGCATGTTTAAAACGTTTAGCCTACTTACATTTCTCTCTTATGATTAAAGTCCACAGCATAAATAATCTCCTCCTCTCCATCTTTCACTATTTTCCAAATGGTCCCACCAATCATATGACCAGCAGGAAGCGGAGTGATGGATAAACCATGACCCTTTCCTAGAAGAAAAAAAAAAGATATGAAAATACAACAAGTGAGAAGTCTGCATGTATACGTAAATTTGAAACATACAAAGTAGGGCTCTCGTTTCACCTATATTAATAATATAGAAATATACAGATTTCTCCGACAACTTTAACAAAAATGTATGTACACAACAGACAATGTGCCATATACACTATTTTATTTATTTATTATTTATTTAACCGGGCAAGTCATTAAGAACACTTTCGGGTGTGAACTGTTAACAGCAACAGTGGAAGAAAAACGTTATCCGCTTTATGCCTCTAAAAGCTTAATATAAAATGTTCTATTTAAATTTTTACATTGACTCAATCCATGTGCTGGCATTCAACAATTTTAAGACAAGATAATAGCTATCCCTTAAAGCAATAAAGTTAACACTTAATTAAAAAAAATTGTACAGTGAATTTAAGAATTACCTTTCAGATTTACAATCTGTGAGTATTTTAACTGCTGGATCTTGTCAAAAGCTGAGTCCACATCATCTAGTGTGAATAAGGAAAAGTCTTCTGTGTTGTGACGAGACTGCAAGAAAGAACATCTTAGCAAAAACAACAATAACCTGTTTGTCAAAATGTCAATTTGCCAGAACCCTCTGTCCATACCTGATAGAGGTCATACATAAACATCTGTCCCATCTTGTACACAGGGATGGTGGCATAGATGGTACAGTTGAGGCCCAGTTTGCCAACTGCATAGGGTAAAGCGCCCAAGTGTAGTGGGTCTGGATGAGAGAGAAGCACTGCATCGACTTGGTGCACATACCTGCAAAGCAACAGGGAAAACATTCTGCATTCAAATACAGCTGATAAATTAAGCAGTGCCTATAGAATCCACCAATGGAGATCATGAGCATCCACCTTTTCATAGCATCTATGATGTCCATGGAGAAGCTCTCGTCCCAGCCGCAGTCCAAAAGAAAGCGGAACTCATCTACCTGTAACAGGTAACAGAGAGCAGACTCCTCCTGCACGCCGGATACGGCAGTCAGCTTGATGATGGAGGTCATCTTCAACACAAAGTTTTTTCACACTCTAATGCGGAGAAAACAAGAAAAAAATGTTACAGCATATAACTTCCTACACAAACTGATTAGACTGAATCAGTCATAAAAAAACAGCTTTTAGATTTAGCAACAATGAACTCTTTACAGGTTACAGCTCTGTAAATATACTAGTCACTACACAGCTCAACAAATCCCAACACAGATAACCTAGTTAGCTAGAGAACTAGCTACTAATTTTGGTGTTAAAAAAAACAATAGGCTACATTGTTTACTTCGCTTTTATTAACCTATTATGCTAAAATGAAGCTGGACTTTATACTGTGAGCTTCTAAATAATACGGCTGAAGTGGACATTTCAGTTCCACCTTAAATAGTACACCTGTTGGACTGTTGAAGGTGGAAGCTCACAGTATAAAGTCCAGCTTCATTTTAGTTTAGTAACAAGGCAGAGTACACACTGTAGTTACTAATTTTTAAACACCAAAACTAGCAGCTTGTTCTTGAACGATGCCTGTTCAGTTTTGTTGAGCTGTGTTGTTACTTCAGCACCCAGTTTTTTTTTAAAGTACAATGAGGAACGAACAAAAATGATTACAAAAAAATTAAAACATCATAGTGGCTACTCACTGCACATACTGATTAGACTGTATCAGTGATAAAACCTGCTTATCCTACATATTTAGCAATCACAAGGAGTAGCTATGCAAATATACAAGTCACAATACAGTTTAGCAAATCCTAAGTTAACTTGGCTAGAAAACCAGCTACTAATTCTGGTGTTTAAAAAACAATAACTACAATTTCTGCTCTGCTTTGTCAAGAAATAAAATGAAGATGGACTTTATCTACTAGTGCATCTCAAAAATTCCACAGAGTGCTCTATTTTAAGCAATCATTTATTGTATTGGCTTACAGCCAATGAAAACCCAATTGCTACTTTTGGCAGTGTGGGCAGTCCCGCTGGAAAATTAAATCCACATCTCCATAAAAGTTGTTAGCAGAAGAAAGCAAAGTGCTGTAAGATTTCGTAGGAAAACACTGCACTGACTTTGGATATGAAACAGTGGACCAACACCAGCAAATGACTCCAAACCATTACTGATTGTGGAAACTTTACAATAGACCTCAAGCAGCTGTGTGCTTTTCCTACAGATTCTGGGTCCTTGATTTCCAAATGAAATACAACATTTTCCGATAGTCACTGATGGTTTGGAGAGACATGTAATCTGGTGTGTTGGTCCACTGAGTTTTATCAAGTCCAAAGTCAGTGCAGTGTTTTTCTGGAAAATCTTACAGCACTTCATGCTTCCCTCTGCTGACAACTTTTATGGAGATGCGGATTTCATCTTCCAGCAGGACTTGGCACACTGCCCACACTTCCAAAAGTAACAAAGGGTCTTACAAAGGGACACTAATTTTGGGGTTTTCATTGGTTTTCATTTAACAATAAAATAAATAAACGCTTATAATAGATCACTCTGCGGGTAAGCTATATAATATAAGTTTCACATTATATGATGCAGCAGCTAAGTTACATATAGAGTGAAACGGGTGTACAATTTAAAGTGGAACTGAACTGAAATGTCCAATATTAAGCCCATTTCAGCCTCGTTATAAAAAATACAAAGCACAGGAAAGGTACTATGAGTTTCTATTGTGTATTTTAAAACCGAAAAAGCAAATAAACCTGAATACTTGGGTTTAAAAATAATCTTCAACTAAATACATTTTACCGGTCAGCTCACAATAACATCAGGTTAGCTAAGCTAGCTAGGCAACCAGCTTTGAATCAACTGAAGGCTAGCGTTAGGTTAGCGAGCTAGCTAACAGAAGCTAAAATGAAGGAAAAAAAAGTCATATTAACGAACAGCAGCATACCGGTCGAAGAACTAAAGAACTTCACATGAACGTGTGTCCCGATAAACATGTCCAAACCGCTCTCAGCGTCATTTTTTATTATATTTAGAGGAATTTCACTGTTCAATCTCGCCGCGCTGCGCCATTACAGAGCAGGGTCGGCGGAGCGTACCACTTACTGCGTGTTTTTAGGTGAAGCCGAACTAATTGTATTACATTATTTGCGTTTTAAAATAATACGATACATGCTGCAGATCTACCGTTTATCACACAATTTTAACTATATTTAATTTTATCGACGAATATAATTAAAACAAAACTTAATATCAGCAGAAATAAATAAGTCGTCGCTCCCCCGCGTTTTGAGAAAGGTGGTAGAGCTCAGTGCCCTCTGAGCAGCTCCACAGCGAAGCGACAGGAGACGAGGAGAAGGTAACGACACTTTTGTGATGTTTTTTTTTTTCTGTAATTATGTGGGATATATAGTGCTTTTGTTCAGGTAAAAGTAGTAATTGAAGCAGTCGTAATTGTGTAGTTTGTTGAAGCACACAGTAAACAGCTTCCTATGTGAGAATTATGGCTGTTAGGCTAGGCTAGGCTAGGCTAGCTAACTCTGAGGCTAGTACAGGGGCCTGCTGGTGTTGGTGCTGTTGGTTGGTGAGGTCAGTTAGTTAAACCAGGCAGGGGTATGATGAAGGGTTGTGCTACTAAATATCAGATTTAATTTATTTAATTTATACATATTTGTGATTAATCTGGTTTATTTCTATAATATAGTCCCAGCAAGGAGCCCTAAATATAACATACTAAATATCAGATTTAATTTATTTAATTAATACATATTTGTGATAAATCTGGTTTATTTCTATAATATAGTCCCAGCAAGGAGCCCTAAATATAACACACTACAGTAAAATAAACAAGACGTCAACCTAAAATGTCATTTATCTGTATGAAACAGTCCTAAATCATGTCTGTAAAGATCTGAATGTCAGTCATGATCAGACGTGTATAAAGTACTAGAGATTTAGACTTTAGTAAAGGTACAAATTGATAAATTGCTACTGCTAAGTTTCCTTTAGGATCAATTATCTATCTATCTATCTATCTATCTATCTATCTATCTATCTATCTATCTAATCAAATGCTTTATTAAAAATAGTGATGAGTAGAAGTTGAAGTGTTCTTTAAAAGGGTAACTAATCCTCCGATTTTTATTGACGCCACCCTCAGTTTAAATTTGGAAAAGGCTACAAAAAAAAAAAGAAAATAGGAGGGGGAAGTGTGGGAGGGACACTGGGTAATGTATGGGTTTAGGGGCGGGGAAGAAGGGAAAGCTGATTGGCTAAGCAGCAGCAGTAGCGTGCTTCAGATACTTGGACTTATTGATTGTCTGATCTGCGTATTGTGATGTAAAATATTTATTTTTTTCGTACTTATGTATTGTTTATTACTAATACATAATACATGTATTATGTATTATTTTACATTTTAAAATAGTTTATTCTAAAATGTAGTACTCAAGTTTGGAAAGTAAAAGTAAAGTACAGTGCTGTGTAGTTATTACTAGGGATGTCAAACTCAAAACTCAAAACAAAAGATGAATTGATTCATTTGAATCTGTGTCTCAATACATTAATTCGAAGTCTGTATCAAAACAAAAACAAAAAATCATGTAACTGTCACAAATCAGTGTTCATTATGTCACAGGTTATACATTTTTTGAAATCCTAAAATAAAATGCAAGCAGTTTTTCCCCCAAATGTTTCTAAATGAGTTTTTCAAAATCTGATCTGTGTGTTGTCAACATGACACATGACAACATTGTCACATTTTTTAAAGAGGTTAAATGCATTGTAACTCTTCTTTGTAAAAAGGCACAAACCTTGCACTGCTTTATTCTTCATTGCTTCTAATGTGCCATCATTTAAAAGTGCCTGATTGCCTACCAGATGTCACTGTGGTGGATGATGATTCAAACATCTCACGAAATGTAACCTTTTTCCAAATCAGTTGGTTCATTTGATCTTTCAAAAGCCCCTCTTTCATTATCAGTTATTACAGAAAGCAGTTTGAATGTCATGTTGCAGGCAGGCAGCAGAGTAAAAGGCAGAACGGGAGTATAAGATCAGCATCATTTGATTCACTCAGTGATGAAGAGCTTCATCAAACCAGTAACGGTGCAGAGCATCCACTGATCTGGATTCTTATTTTTTTTTATAATTGTAGTATTCAAAATATGTAGTTAAGTAAATGTGGAAGTAGGAGAAAAAATTATATTCCAGTAGATACAGCATTATAGTAGTGAAGTACTTTACTACTTTATTACTTTACATCTCTGTCCATGATCCAGATACACCAATATTCATATTAAGAGTTAATTTGCAATTATAGCATCTCTGATATTTTTAAAGGGCCATTATAATGTAAAGCAACAACAGTTTGTACCACTCTCTCCCCAGCTCATACTGTACATGATAACAAAGCTGAAACATCACTTGTTTTAAGCCTGTTGTCTTTGGGGCAACGCATCTACATGCAGCCACCTTTTTTGAACTAACAGAAGTTTTACTCCACCAGTTTACTCATTATAAGAAGTTTTATAAAATTCTACCCAATGTTACAATACACTCACAAGACTCATTAACTACATTTTATCATTCATTTCAAGCCTGTAGTTGAAAGCTAGCTCTATTACAGTCAGTAGTGGAACTCATTGTACTCTCATCTTACAGGCATCATGGTGAACTTTGCGTTGTTGGTGCGAGAGCACTGGGTCAATGTCCTGGTTCCCCTGGGATTTGTTGTTGGTGTCTACCTGGACAGGTGGAATGATCAGAAGTTGACAGCATTCAGGAACAAGAGTGCGTTGTACAGCAGGTGTGTGTCTCACATAACCAGCACCAAGGTGCACTTACTCAAATAATGTATAATTAATTCACTCTATCATTTACTTTCACATACTCTTTATTTGTTATGAAATTATTTTGATGTGAGCTAGCAAACACTTTTTTTTATAACAAACATTTTGTTCTGATAGATAAAAGTTTATTAAAATAAACTAAACTGATGAAAGGTCTGCTCTTTCAGGGAACTGAAGCCTGGTGAGGAATACACCTGGAAGTGAAGACTCCCTCTGCATATTTATTGGACCTCCTGCTCTGTTCATGTTGACATTCTGTTGTCCTAAGCCCTGTAAATGACTTTTCAGTAACATTTGTGATGTAAAATATATTGATCCAACAAAACTGCTGTCAGTGTTTTTTTTCTCCCTGGTAGTTTATTGTAATTTCCTGCGTCTGTTTGATGCAGAGTTTAATTGTACATTTGTACAGATATTAAGCTACACGTCAGCTTTTGCATATCAGTTAATTCATGGTTTTATGTTTCCCCCTAATGAAGGTGCATACACACTCTGCCCAATACAAAATACAGTTCAAAAGCTACCACAACTGTAAATGCCCTATGTTTGGTTTGGCTGCCTTGTATTAACTGGCTAATGCAAAGAGGAGGCAGAAGCCAAATGTTACAGCCAAAATAGCAGCTATTTTATATATACGTTTTTTAACCCCTTAACATCACTGGCTAAGCTAGCACAAAAGAGATACAAAATCACACTGGCCTGTGGCCACCTTAATGATAACTTCAGAATTTCTTTTTTTACATGTGCTGCATCTTGTAGAAATCAAAAAACCACACGTTACTGTTTTTTGTCATTTTATTTTATTTTTTGCTGTGAGAAATGGCAGTGTTTTATTTCTCTATAATGTAGACAGGTATAAAGCAGAACAGAGAACACATGTATATGATCACACATGATTTCATTAATAATCAACAAATTAACTTTTCACTTTGCCTTTAAAGATTCAGATGTGTGGATTATTCCTTTCTCAAACAGCGACTCTGCCAGTGATATCTGTGAATAGTAAATACACAAAATTAAAGCCATTGTAGGTTAAAAAAGAATGTAACATTAATGATAATGTTCAAATCTAAAAGTTATGAACATTTATTAACAATACAATACGTTATGCAAATTAATCTTTGTGAAGCTACACTATTCAAGTTCTGATGAAGGATTGTTTTACCTTGTTTTCTTCTGTATCACATGGTAAACTGGAGACTGTGATAAACTTTGGGTAAGCATGAATGAGGAACTCCAGGGCATCTGTGTGCTACAGATTCATAAAAATAAAGCAACAGCTCAACTTTCTTTTAGTTAAATACAATAGCATTAGAAATCTAAAGTATCATCATATTGTTTTTTTTGTGTGCAAAAGTAGAAATGTTACCTCTTCTTTAATCTCCATGCTCTTGAGTTCTTGTTGATGGTAAACTCTGGAGTTCTCAGTGGTGTAGTAAAGGTGAACGGCTCCACCATCACCACACAGCCTGTGGAGAAGGAACATACCCGTGTTAAATACGCAAAGTCTGAATCTAACATGGTTAATCACAGTACAGTGTGGTTATCTATATGTAAAGATGCTGGATGTCACTTTAGTTTTATTTGAGATTTGTATGCTTAAGAAATTAAATTTAGAATTCTAAACAAATGTTCTCCATTGTCCTATCCTGTTCTTTAAAAAAATGTATTGAATTCTGTAGAGCGGCAGAGAACTATTAAACTAATTAAAATCACTTGCTAAATCAAACTTGTGTTATTAGATGAAACAGCAAAATTACATTTCAGTCTCATGTAAAATGTTATCTGTGAATTCAATATGTACTGGTAAACATGAGGCACCATTACGATTTACCATGAAAACCCTGTTAATTATTTTACAAAGTGCAGTGATTAAACAGAAACTAAATATGAAATAGGCAAAATGCAAAAAAGCTCTGCATCCAGTCTACAAAAAAAGGGTTTGTATTAGGTTACTTAGATATAGATGTTACTATATCAACTGATATTGATTAGCTGCATATTATTTTATTTACTTAATATTTCTTTCCAATGTAGCTGAGCCAGCTAAACCAAACAACCATGTAACAAACAAATGTTAAACCAAACAAATCATTCTTAACAACTGACAATTATTTTGTTTATTAACATACCGTAACACTGTTGGTTATGATAGAATGTAAATAAAAGCCTCTTGATTTGACTTCTTCAGAATAATAAACACTTTGAATGAACAGAACTGAACCGAGAGACACACATGTTGATAACTCACCTAGCAACCCCTGCCCGGATGAGTCTGATTTTGGTCTGACCCTTCATTTGAACAGTCACATTCACAGCTTCTCCATCCTCCCACCGTGCAGGAGCTCCATACACACTGCTGGCTTTCTCCTCTACACACCACACAAACAGACAAAGCTGTGTTACCTCACACTTCACATTCATATTTGAAGATTACACCAAAGGTAGATCTGATTATGCAAATGTTTGAGCTGTAATTCATTTTTGAATGTTCAGATAATCATCCTCCAGCTACAGTAATGCACTGTTTATGAGATTACATAACATCACAAGCCAAAGCAGCAGACGGAGTATTAACAAACACCAGAGAAAAGGTGCTATATTACACTAGTTCTAGCATCCCTGCAGTCACTGATTCGTCCTTTTATAGTGGATCAGCATTGTCTTTTACTGCTTTCATGTGCATTTAAAGTAGGGATGGAAAATACGATACAAATTTTAGTTGTATATGTTGTATGTATCTTTTGTGATGCTTTGCCTCAAGTTTCAGTTGTCTTTTTTTGTAGACTAAAATTGATAGTCTTAAGTGTTTATTTCCCCCTTTTTAAGCCCTTCCAGAGTTTTCAGATTGTTCTGGATTAAGTTACTTCCAAATATTTTTCTGATTGTGCAGACGCCCGAATTCACTTCACTGCTAACATTACCAGTGAAGATTAGCAAGCCTGTTCCATAAAGGACCATTAAGGATTATATTTACTGTTGTAACTCATAACATGATCATGATGCATCATCAGATATTAAGGAAACATGTTAAGTTTAAGCTCTGACAGCTTATATCAGCAGAGCTTCAGACAGTATTTTCTTATATGAACTGTGCAGTATGTCACAAAAATCTGTGTGTTCCTTAGCTCACTGTGATTCCCCCAGTCCCATTTCCACACTCAGGTTTGCCAGGTATAAACAGCACCATGTAAACAGTGTACTGTAGCCATGGAAACGGACAAGCTGGCCTTTTTTCTGCTGTAGAAGTAATCAGTGAGCTTCAGTAAGGTAAATCTTGTGATATGGCCTCTATATTTCTACTCTCAAACAGAGGCTTTAGTCTGGCTCTGTGTTAACTTAAGAAGAATTCTGGTTTATACATGGACATGCCTAAAGTCATGGGGCAGAAACTAGTATAGAATGTTCCATGATTTTTGCCATATATGTCCCATATAAGCTGAAGACTGCTGCACTGACCTGTAGGATATGCATGTGGGTCTCCTGCTTTGAATGAGGATGTGTTTTGCACATGGAAATTTTAGCCAAACACCACCGTTCACAATCATTACCACCCACTGTGCTATTCACTGTGGCTTGTAATGACTTCCATTATGCATTCTCTAAATACCTTTTTTTAAACTTAAATAATTTATTTCACCTTGCCATTAACGCACAATTTTTTTTCCTCACAACTTTAAGATCAATTAACATGCTGCTATCCCTTATCTCAGTGTATTTGATGTTGTACATGTGTACATGAATATTTGATAATAACCTCGAATGAGTTTCAGCCAACAAGATGATGATTACAAAAAAAAATAAAAAATTTAATCTAAGTAGTAAAAGTATAGACCTTATTAAGGGTTACCTGCATTAAGCATGGGTGGTAGACAGTCATGAAGGAATCCCAAGGCTTTCTGATCCACAGCTGCGTCCACTGGAGCGTAAGACACAAGCTTCTTCATTAAGCCGTCCATGTGGGAAAGAAATCTGTCTCTGCGTGGATCCTCCTGCTTTCACACACAAACACACAAAATGAATGTGTAAGTGATATGCAGTTAATTAAGACTTTAAACATATTTCCCTTGTGTGCATGGATGCATCAGTGATGTATTGGGATTAGTCAATAAGCCCTCACCTTGTCAGAGTTTTGAACTCCCATGAAGGAAAGGTAATCAAGCGGCAGCCCTTTTCGAAACTCCACATCCTCCTCCATCGCCATTTCCAAAGCTGCTGGCATCACCTGTCAATCACAAGGGATAAACATAAACACAAGTTCCAAAGTCATTAAATAAAATATTTCCACATCATTAAATGTTAAGCATGACACTAGACAATCTCTCTGCTATGTTTTCAGTTCATTTGACTGTGCTTTCAGTTCTGCGGCCTATTAGATTTAGTACATTTCTGGACACAGTGGCATATTTTGGTTTAGCACACTATTCTTAATTATAATTTTCTACCAGCTCTTTATGCATCACCTTAATTTAACCCACTAAAGTCCACAAATTTGCTGGCCATCTCAAAGTCTCTATTTATATCTTTGCAATAATACAGTGCAGAAATATGGTTCAAATATTTCCTGATCATATGGACTCTGCTCTTTTAAAGGCATCATTCCAAAATAGCAGGTCACTGTCAACCAGAGCTATAATGCTATGATGAAGGGTTACGGATTTCTATTGTGCCCCAGAGCCTAATTTTTAATTTTAATAGTTTATTTAACAGGGACAGTGTACATTAAATAGCATTACTGTAAATGCACCAGAATTAGCCTAAAGGCTATTTTTCATCCGTTGTCCCCGGACAGATCTGGAAATTCTTTTCTATGCTGAAGAAGCATGTTAAATTAAATGGCTGCATCTAAAGTTATTTCACTTTTAAACTAAACAAATCAATAAGTGCTTAGATATTTTATGAGAGTCTTTTATTCGGTTTCACACAAACGATAGACAGATATGGACCAATTAAGAGATAAGAGGAAGATGACAGAGACACACAAATCTATCAGTTGGAGAGGAAGAAGGCAAGTTCCTTATTGGCACTGCATTATCAGCAATATGTTAACAAAAGCATCAAAAGTACCGCATCTGCAAATTTGTCATTCTTTTAAGGCTAATAGCTTATGTTTTTTTCCTGGTTTCTGACAGATTCAATCAAACAGCAACTTGCAATGGACTTTTTATTATTATTTATAAAACAAAGAAAAATCCAAAATTGAATATTTCCATTTAAGCTCACCTTAAGTAGCAGGTCACCCCAGCTGTTCCTCTGATAGGAGGAGATGGTAATGTGTAAAGAATGAGCATCTGGGAGACAGTTGCCTTGGTGAATGAAACCCCGTGGAAAATAGAGCAGGTCACCTGCCTCCAGAACCACGTCCAATATGGGCTTTCCAATCTCATTCTGACTGAAATTAGCTTCAGAGAGCAGTAGAAATA
The DNA here is from genome assembly GCF_023375975.1 of Astyanax mexicanus. NCBI lineage: Eukaryota > Metazoa > Chordata > Actinopteri > Characiformes > Acestrorhamphidae > Astyanax > Astyanax mexicanus. Next base: position 84,773,158 of record NC_064408.1, on the reverse strand, counting down.
AGAATTATACAAAATCACATTTCTTCAGTGTTCAGTTACTAAAACTTTACTTAAAGATTGACAAAGATTTTTACCAAAAATAATAGTAAAAACTGAAGAACTACTTACGACTTGACACGAGAGGTAGTGTTTCATCTTCAGACCTGCAATACAGCAGAATGACAGTTTTGGAGCCAGTAGTTAAGATACCACTAAAACAATGCCATTGAACAGCTGATCACACTTGGAGGAGAGCACTAACTGCTAGTTATTTTACATCAGCTAAGAGACACCTGCTCTGACTAGCACCACACTAAGTCCCATCCTTCCCTATTCAGAGAGAGATCTTTGCAAGCTCCAGCAATCTCTCAATGATGCGCCTGATGCTTTTCTTTTATTTCAAAAATATATATATATATTATTGCATTTCTTAAAGCTCTAATACATAATGAAGTTATTTCACCTTGCATAACTTACATAAACTGTGACATCCATTTAAAGCAGCAGACCATTAAACCTTAAGATTTTGTCTTTCAAATTTAAAGCATTTAAAGTGTTTGCGTGAGAAAGGGACAACATTTTTATAATAAATAGCATCAGTGTGCTTTAGCTACTATTCCTGCAAAGCCCTATATATATTAATTTTATAAATAGGGAGTCAGGTAAGTACTAAGACATTTTTCTGGATAGAACTGATTTTGCTGGTTACCTGAGCAACCATGGTGGTGCTTATGGTGCTGATACAAGAGCTACTGTGACCATGGAGATATCAGAACAGCACATCCAGTCTTCATCTGCTCATTCACTTATTTATTCATCTGTATCTTTTTGTGGGCCATCTCCTACATTTTTCTTGCACTTGTTTTTTTCTTTGAGGTCACCATATAACCTTTGTGTTGGTTTATCTACCAAAACATTGTTATCATTAATTTTGACACAATAATTTATTTTTTTGCAATTTTGATAAAATTCCAAAACAGTACTTTCAAATCTGTCTGTTTTTGCTGTTTTTCTTAATGTATGGATTATGAGAATGGAAAATTCCTTTCAGCTTCGAAACGGTAATATATGGTAAACATATACAGTTGCTCCTGTGAGTGTCTTGTGACTCACCGTGGGTTATACACTCTCCAGTGCTTCTTCCCTTCTAACTGCACAATAAATGCTTCAATGTCATCATAATGAGGAGCAAAGCCTTGTGTTCCTGCTGGAGTCAGGTATCTGCAAGTAATTAATATTTAAAATATGAAAATGTGAGTCAGATATATGATTTTTAAAAACAGACAAAAAACATCTATATATGTCCCTCATATGAGATTAGTTCTCTTACACGTTGGCTCCTGCCATGCTGCCAAACATTTCCTGCAGGATGGACAGAACATTCCATACAGTGGAAGAGAAGGCTTGAGGGTTGAGCATCCTGAGAGAACAGCCACTCTGAGAACAAAACAGAACAACACACACATTAAATACTGTCATTAGATATGTGCTAATATTTAAAACAACACTGTTATTAAAATGTAATATATTACAGAGAGATTGTTGTAAGAAAACACAGCTGAGTATTATTTTATAGGCAATGACATGTAGGGGGTTTAGCATTTCAGTTTCTGACATACACACACAGGTTAGCCTAGACGCTTTCAGGGCTGGTTTTGACCGTGGCCTTTCTGCTGACGAGTGCAGCACACTGAGTGACTGACAGAGTCAGAATCACTTAGCATCACCGAAAGCTGGAAGATGACGTGACTGGTTTCATTTATACAAAAAAAGTCATCATTATCTATAATTCAGGCTGACATCAAAATCAGCTCCAGCTCTGTTCAGGAGTCTGTGGGGTCTGCTGCTGGAGTCTAATAGCATCGCTTATTATTCAGTATGCAGAAAATACAGTAAAAATATATAAATAAGGTTTGGAAGCACTGAGCTATGAAGCAGTGGAGCAGTGGAATGTTCTCTGTTGAAGCTTCACCCAGTACTTCTGGGATGAGCTGAGGATGATGTGGCGTGGTGATCATCCAACATCCTGACCTTACTTGCACACGTGTCACTGACTGTAAACAAACCCTCACTCTGATAAAAGAAGGATACATCATTTTTTCACCCTTCATTTAAAAAGACAAAAAAAACAACAACTTTTGACCACTTTGTGGCTCATGAGCATGTTTTATTTGGCAGAAAATTACCAGGGGTGCCTAATCAAGTGTACTGTTTTTGGGCACCAGCCATCCAAAAACTTTACACCCCAAGACAAAAACTTAGACCCCACTAATGTAGAGTATGTGTACATCCAAAGTATCCAGAAATTCTGCCAAATCTTTTTTTTTATATATATAAAATTTCTTTATTGAGCAACAACAATACAAAGACTCAGAAAAGATGGGGCGGACCCAAAACATGAAACTGGCTCACTTGTTTTACAATTTTCAAACCCCACCCACCGCACCTCCCACTTCTCCCTCTGCCAAATCTTTTAGCTGTAATATATATAGTATAATATATATAGTATATATATAGTATAGTATAGTATACAGGTGCTGGTCAACGAATTAGAATAATTTGAAATAGTGCAATCATGAAATTTTTTGAATGCATTTTTTGTGCAGAAAGCAAATCAGGTGTTCACCGCACCTGTCCTACTCGATAGACTAATCACAGAACTCGTTACCTGGAAAAAAATTTGCTCAGCTGAGCTTTCCAAAAGGCCCATTTAGGCCATTTAACTGTGGCACTGTTGTTTTATTGAATTAGAATAATGGACAAACCGTTTCATTGAATTAGAATAATTTTTATTATAATTACAATCATCACTTTCTCAGTATTTTGTGGCTGCCCCCTTGGCTTGTATGACTGCCTGAAGTCTCCGCGGCATCGATTTGACCAGCTTGTCGCAAGTTTCCGCACTCACAGCTTCCCAGGCAGTGGCGATGTTCTGCTTCAGTTGGTCCAGCGTAGTAGGCTTTCTGTCGCGAATTTTCCGCTTGACGATGGCCAAAAGGTTTTCAATGACATTGAGGTCAGGCGAGTTGGCCGGCCATGCCAAAACTTCAAGCTGTTTTTTAGTGAACCAATCTTTGGTCGACTTTGCCGCATGAGCCGGTGCAAGATCCTGTTGAAATATGAAGTCTTCTTCGCAGAACTGTTCCTCAACAGTCGGAATCAGGAACGTTTCCAGAACATCTTGATATACGGCAGCATTGACGGTCTTCTTGAGGAAGCAGAGTTTCCCTACACCTCGAGCGGACATGCATCCCCAGTCCATAATGCTCTGGGGAAACTTGACGGATCTTTTCACGCACTCGTGGTTGTAGGTTTCGCCACCACGACGCCAGACACGAGGACCTTGGTCACCGAAGGAGATGCAGAAGCGTGATTCGTCACTGAAGACCACTTTCTGCCAGTCTTCAGCAGTCCACTCGCCGTGTTCTTTGGCCCACTTCAGCCGTTTCTCCATTTGTTTCTTGTTCAGCATCAGTTTTACTGCTGGAACGCGAGATTTGAAGCCGAGTTCGCGCAGACGACGGTAAGTGGTTGATCTGGAGACGTCAGCGCCGGTCTGCTTGTTCCACAAGTCGGTGAGCTCGGGAGTGGACTTGAACCGGTTGCTGACTGCGATCTTTCTCAGCTGCTTGTTGTCGCGAGCAGAAGTTTTTCGGACGCCGGAACAGTTGGTGCGCTTGCTGCAGTTTTTCTTGAGAGCTTTGCAGACGGAAGACTGGCTGATGCCGAGCTGCTCAGCAATTTTAGTTTGGGTCAAGCCTTGTTGGCGAAGGGCTTGAATTTGAGCCACTATTCCGGTTGAGAGGTCACGCTGCTTACCCATGATTGATTTTACAACTTAGAAATTCTACTCAACCCTGACTTTATACTGCACAGTGAACACTCTTCACAGAAAACAAAAATTCGAGCATTTATTCTAATTCAATGAAACGGTTTCTCCATTATTCTAATTCAATAAAACAACAGTGTCACAGTTAAATGGCCTAAATGGGCCTTTTGGAAAGCTCAGCTGAGCAAATTTTTTTCCAGGTAACGAGTTCTGTGATTAGTCTAACGAGTAGGACAGGTGCGGTGAACACCTGATTTGCTTTCTGCACAAAAAATGCATTCAAAAAATGTCATGATTTCACTATTTCAAATTATTCTAATTCGTTGACCAGCACCTGTATATATATAATATATATATTAAAAGAGCGGAACCAAATGAGCAAATGCTTTTTCCAAAATCTGTCTAAAAAAATCAGCATAAGATATAAAGATACAAATATAAATACAAAACGACAGCACTGCATCTTTAATTGTTTTCCATTTACTAAAGAGATTAATTTTTTCACACATTAAGTTTAATTTTAAAAAAAGTTTGAAATATTCCACTTCAGGAATTTGTATAGAAGTCAAGGTATCCATATTTTAGTAATCTGGCAAATGGCAATGATTAAAGAAGAGATTCATATATCAGAACTGTAACATACCTCATAAAAATCCCACACAGTATATGGCAGGGCCCTCCCAGGAGGATTGTGTGTCTCTCTTTTGCCATTTGTGTAGCTGGTTACATCTAGATTTACCCCAAACTGGACATTATCCTGAGTCAACATGAAGAAGATTAATAGAACCACACATTATACAATTAACCATAAAAACTATTACTGTTTCAAGAAGTGCTAACAAACACAGGCTATATTTAATTGCAGATTAATAATCCAACTAACAGATCAGAATCAAACCCTTACCATAATGTCTTTCCAATTTGATACTTTGTTAAATGAAAGAATATGCAGCATACAAAAAAATGACTTTTTAAAAACATGGACAGTGCAATGCAGCACAGCATTCAGGTTTAAATGTAGTTGTTCATATAAACTTTTCTATATATGCATGCACATTAAAAATCAGTTTTTCAGAGAGGGATCAAGTCTAGTCATAGACTACATTTTCCTTTCAAGGGAAAATCTACATTCATAATGCTGTGTAACCAAGACTAGGCTTAATCCCTATCAGGGAAACTGAACAGTGTTATACTGAACAAAACAAAAATAACTGAATGGCTGGATTTAAACTGCAGAAATTAGTGTATATGTGAACATTTCATTTAGGAATTTCCATTAAAGCTACTTAATTTGGAAAGACTAGTTAACATGTTTGTATTTGATTACACAGACATACTTACATTTCTCAAAATTTTGTCAAACTCCGCTGTTGAGAAAAGTCCCTGGTAATACTCTTGGTTCTGTCGTTTGATCAAAAGTGGCTTTTTCTCCCAGTAGTCCCTACAAAAAAAAAAGAATGTAATAATCATAACATGTAAAAAAAAATCTGTGCTAATCTGCCTGGATCAGCATTTCAGAGACTACTGGGGGTGGGACAATACATAAACAGCAATATATGCTGTATAACATTCTTGTTCCATACATTATTGATATGGTATGTAGTGTCAAACACAGATATTAGTTATTTTGTATTTGTAATCATAGTTTGATGTCTTTTTTTCCTATAAGCTTATATTACCCAGTTTGAAAGATTTTGGTGTAGTGTAGTTGTGTAAATTCTACGCATTTTAACTGCAGCAGAAATGTTCTAATTCACGTCAGTTTATGGCTATTTTACAACACTGGAATAACGCTACAGGTGAAAGAGGTTCAGTCAGTTTATTTGTATTAAAGAGACATAAGCAAACCAAGCTTGGCACTTTGTTGTACATTGCTTTATGTTGGTTGTCAAATTCTGTGAAATTAATGCCAATAAACACATAATTCTGTGTCGCAAAATGCAGTGTCTTAAAATAGTTATTGTGAGCACTGTATGTAATTCCCTGTGTTTCCCATCCAAATAGAGTCTTTTTAAGTAATATAGTTAACTATATAAGAACATATCCGTCAAATCTAATTTAACTTATTCAATATCCAATAACTGACAGAGTATTACATCCATTACAACATTAAAAACAAATGTTGAAATGAAATGTAAATGAAACAATAGCCTGCGCATCACTTTAAAAAAAAGAAAAACTAAAAACCGTAATCAAGAATCGCTCATAATGATGGAAATTATTTTCTTTTTACAATATCGCCCAGCCCTAGTTTAAAGGTTGTGTAGTTGATCATTTAAGCCTCTAGACCAAAATATTCACAATCACATCTCAGACCAAAACATGTGCTTCATATTCAGCCACACCCTTCCATTCAGCCACGCCTCCCTCCTCCTGTTTGCATTCTCAGTGCTGTTTTGCTGTTAAGCTACATAACAGTTGTGCAGTTTTACCTGAAGAAGGTTTTGGCCGGATGAGGATGGATTATCCACTGGAAGAGTCTGCTGGCTCTCTCTCTGCTGTTGCTGACTTTGTTGAGATTGGTAAGGACTGTGTGAAGACTCTCAGCCTTCACTGGCCCAAGTCCGTTTAACGGACACTGCTCCTCCTGCATCGCAATTGCGTGATTAGTTTAATGCATTCAAAAAGCTTCAAAACGCTATAAATGGTGTGAAGTTGCAAATACTTACAGCTGAAGCCTTTTCTGAATTCTCCTCCACCTTTGCCTTTTTGTTGAGAGTTTTAATCTTTTTCTTGGCTTTCATTTCTGGTTCTGTATCATTGTTTTTCCTCTTTTTCTTCTTCTTCTTCACTTCTGCAGCAGAAACCTGCAGAAATCAAGTAAAATTCAGTTGTTTTCTAATTCCTGATAAACAATGTTAATGTATGTTTATATATCACAGGGTTAGAATCTCAAAAGCCAGTGTAATTTAAATAGACTGTCCTAATTCACTCCATTTTTATCTAAGGTGAATTTTTATTATTGTGTAAAAAAAAGCTGCAAATATTTAAATATTTAAAAATAAATAAATAATTAAAATACAAATTATTATACTTTTGGGATTTTATGAGTGTGGAAAGAAATTGAATTCCTTCTCATGCCAATTGTAGTCGATCATATTGAGCTCTTAATTACTTTCTAATTCATAATTTTTTTGTTGTTGTTGTTATTTAATGTTTTATGGGTTTTAAAGTAACTGTAATGTACATTAAAATAACACAATCAATCTCTTAACAAACAAGCACTAGTGTTACAATCACTAAAAGATCCTATGAAATAAATAAAGCAACCAATGCAGTAGTATGAGAAATGTTACATAGCTACAAGTCAGTCAGACTTAAATATTCTACTCTCTTGTCCCACATTTCATAGTAGAATTTATATTTTGGGTTAAAAAATATTTTGGTTCTGTTTTGTGGGTCCAGCTCCTGAACTGATTGGCTGTAGCTCACACCATTTACTTTGGGACTTTTAGATTTTTATTACACAATACAAGTTTTTAAAAAATAACTGTTCTCTGTTTTATTCGTTGATTACATTTATCACTGCGGAGATTTAGTGCTTTATTTTACAGCAAAATAATACAGAAAATGTGAAGAACAAAACAAATCTTGGCTGGAGTAACTGGTAATGAAGTTCCTCTGCAGGTCTAGAGGTTAGAACTCACTGGTTCAGCTGCTACTTTTGTTTTTCTATTCAGGCTGTTTTTGTGAAGGTGTGTCCATGTGCTGTACTTATTCCTTATTTAAATCGATGAAACGTTAACTTTCAGAACTCTTTATATTAATTAGTTAATCGAGTCACATTTCTTGCTAAAGTTACCAGACTAACCCAAGCACACCTTTATACACGGAGACACGGTGTATTTAACGCCTTAAAGCCCCCTCTGCTCATATTGTAAATGACAGTGTTAGATCAGGGTGTACCTGTGTCTGTGCTGAGCTCTTTGCCAACGACTGATAATAAGCGAAGGCAGACATGCTTCTCTCCACGCTGCCATAAAGCACTACACCACGAGCACAGCACAGCAGCAGGGCAGGGCTCAGCGGAGCTGGGTTACCAGATCCCGCTACCAATTCCCCGTTGAGGGTTTCAGTCATTTAGTCATCAACTACATTTTTTAATACAAATAGTGTAATTAATTCAATTTTCAAAAATAAAGTTTAACATATATTTTAACTACTACACTAACTATAGGAGTACTTTGATCATTTCACCATTGTGAATTACTTAGTATGTGATTCATCTTTTAAAATATATTTCTAATATATAATTTTAAATTATGGCTGTATGATATTGTAAAAGCCAATATTGCAATGTTTTGTTGTTCTGTCACATATATTTCGACATTAAACAATTTTCACAAGATTTCTCCAGATGTCAATGATCCAATATGATATACGATATCAGTTATGCCCTCGGAAAAACACTAAAATGTGCAAGGAGGAGATGTGTCTGCACAACCAGGGTTGAATGGGTTGAAAAGGGTTAAAGAAACAGCTTTAAATTAAAGCAACCCGTATCGTGGATTGATGTACTAAACCTGGCAACCCAGGCGGTGTGTCTCTCTCTCCGTGTAACCGAGCATGAGCTGAGCATGTGTTACTGCCGCCTGCTGCTGTGGAGCACAAAAGGGGCTTTCATCCTTTTCCCTACATAATGTTCCAATGTTATCTTATAGATTCTGTACTGTAAAAACACCATGTTAAAAAAAAACCATAATATCCACTTTATTAAATCATAGCATTTAAAAAGAAGCACAAATACACTCTATCGTGTTTTAGTACAGTTAGTGCTACTACTGGAGCTGGTTCATGGAGAGCCTGCGCACTCCCTAGCTGTTATTTTAGAAAATTACCGCACACCACTAGTGGGAGCCCGCGAGTAAGTCCTCAATGGGGATGAATGAAGCTGAATGGCTAAAAGCTCAAATTAAAAACAATAATTAACTTTTGCCTGGGATATTTCTTTAATTATAGAAAGTAGAATGATATAATCACCAAAAGCCAAAGATAACTTTCTACAGCAAACGATTTTTGAAGAACATTATTTATTTATTATTAATTTATTTTGTCATATACTCCATATACTGCAGTGCATTTAAAAGGCTTATAACTGTTTAAAGGGGCCCTGACTTTTGCTGACTTCACCTCAGCCTAAATTTAAAAAATGCTAAAAGAAAAAGGAGAGGTTGTTTGAGCGAGAAACTGGGTGATGTATAGGTTTAGAGGCAGGGTAGGAGGGAGAGATGATTGGCTGAGCTTCAGCAGCATTGGCTACCGGAGCCCTGAGAGAGCACAATTGGCCTTGCTCTCTCTGGGAGGGTAGATGGCGCTCTCTCCGCACATCACTACAAAGGGTGATGTCAGTTGGCACAAGGCGTCTGTAAGCTGATGTTTTGGGACTAAGTCACTCCGAGAGCGCTAGATTTTCAGCAATGCTGCATTAGAAGCAGTTAGAAAAGCGGCGATGGCTGACTTCACATGTATCGGAGGAGGTATGTGCTGATCTCCACCCTCCTGGTGGGCATCGGGCATGATAGGGGAGTCCTAATGGTCATGTAAATTGGGAAAAAATGGAATAAAAAATAGAAATAAAAATTACAAAAAACTAGCACTATAAGCCTGTTAGGTGCATCAGCTAAAAGCACTGTATTTTGGAAAGCTGGGGGAGAATGAAGGAGAATGAAGTTCGTACTCGTTATCATGTTTTACTACAGCCCATTTCCATTTCACACTGAAATTCTCCTTTAAATGTGTATTCTTTTCTCTAGAGGTCCTCCGTTATGAAGGGGGAGGCGTGCGGGCACGTGGCCACCATGTGGCGCTAGTGCACCATGCTGTAATGCTCAAGCAATGCAAACAGTGGCCGTTCCCAGCATGCACCACCGCTCGCAGTGTTTGCAGAGCTGGATCTAGCTATCTAACAATGCTGTGCGGGTCCGGGGAGAAGCTCTGGGAGGTTACACGGCTGGAGGAGGTGTAAGGGCTGGGTGTGAATCAGCTCGTGTGTGCTCCGGGTCGTCTGTACGGTCCGTGATCTGCGGCGGATCTGTGCGGAGACGTGGATCTGCTGCTGCTGCAGCGGAGCTCCTTCTTCACACACCGGGGTAAGAGAGACGCAGCTCACACACATCTCCTCCTTCCACTGCTAACGGGGTTAGCTGGGCTAGTGGTGGCTAAGCTATCTTAGCTGCTTCTGTGTTATTGTTTAGCCTGTTGTTTTAGATCCTAGAAAACCTTAAACCCCTCAAACACGAGCCGGAGGAGCGCGTTAAAGCGCAGCATATGGTCTTGTGTGAACGAAGCTGAAGTTGTCTGCTTGTTCCAATTGTTCCGTTCCACCTTAAATGGTGCGGCACGTACAGCAAAGCGCCCGAGGCACCTCACCGTACGTGCCGCACCATTTAAGGTGGAACGGAAAATTTCTCAGAAACAGCCGAATTCAACCCAGTTTATCACCATTATCTCGCCATTTTCTGTCGTTTCAGTTGTTTTGTGGTTTAAATCAGAACGCGAGACAGATTAATACTTAATCTGAAGTGTGTTTTAATCCTACAGACCCAATTAAATCGATGCTGCTTCGCGTTAAAGCGGCGTCTGGCTGGATTTGACGTTCCTGTAGCTTTAGCTCGGGTTATAACTAACCTGCGCACAGCGACCGGAGAGCAGACCCACAGAGACAGATGTAGCTCAGGTATAGACATTAAACTAACTAACTAGAGTGTTTAGGAACAGTCCAATAATTCGGTTCAGATCTTTACACACATCTGTAGCCTTCCACTGCTGTTAGCGTATTGCGTGTCTTGTACTCTAGGCGTTTTTAGCTAGGTAGTTATCTAGATGATTAGCTATTCCGTACACAAATATTAGTACAGGTTCAGTTTTTGAATAAATCTGATTGTTTTAGCTCTTCACACATCTTTACATATACAGCTCTAGAAAAATTACTGAAGACTGTGATTTTGTTATTTATAGGTATATGTTGACTAAAATGAACATTGTTGTTTTATTCTATAAACTACGGACATTTCTCACAAATTCCAAATAGAAATATTCTTATTTAGAGCATTTATGTGCAGAAAATGAGAAATAGCTGAAATACCAAAAAAAGATGCAGAGCTTTCAGACTTCAAATAATGCAAAAAAAAAAAATCCTATTCATAAAGTTTTAAAAGTCCAGAAATCAATATTTGGTGGAATAACCCTGGTTTTTAATCAGTTTTCATTCATCTTGGCATGTTCTCCTCCACCAGCCTTACAGCCTGCTTTTGGATAACTTTATGCCACTCCTGGTGCAAAACAGTCGAGCTTGGTTTGATGGCTTGTGATCATCCATCTTCCTCTTAATTATTTTCCAGAGGTTTTCAATTTGGCAAAATCAAGGAAAAACATAATCATAAAGTGGTCTCTTATTTTTTCTTCCAGAGCTGTCCTTTGAATAATAACATTTGTTTAAAATGAGTGCCAAGCTGTAACAAATAATAGAAGTGTACCTAATTAACCTAGGTAGTTAGTTAGTCCTTTATTTAGAGTTGTGGGTAGGAGACTTTTTGTGGAATTCGTATTTACTTAAAGTGTGAACGCTCTTCAGAGAATTGGAGAGTTCTGTTTCATTGGTGTTGAGATATAGTTTAAGAACTGTAAGCACAGTTCTAGCAATTAGCAAAGTGTGATATTGTTATTGTATTAGACATTTTTGCGTATTTTCCAGCATGTGTATGTTATGTTGGAAATTAGTATTTGTTTATGCATTCTTGGGTCTGAATGTATGAAATTTCCTAATTTGTGAAATGAGTGTTTGTTTAAAGTGGCTCTGTTGAACATTTAGAAAATGGTTCTATTTACTGTGAGCATTTTGCTCAGAACTTAATTAATTCACAATTGCTCAATTTGAGCATTTTAAATGTATATATTATGTAACAAATATGAGCCGCCTGTTCAGAATTTATGAGCATTCAATGTAATATAAATTTTGAGTTAGTTAGTTAGTTAGATAGTTAGATAGTTAGCTAACTGAACAGATGTAAGATTTAAGTGTTGTCTGGACTGAGCTTCCTGTTTTTTTTTTTTTTTTTTGACTGTTATGGCAGCACTTAATGCAGCTTGGTATGAGTATTCTAACAAAATTAGTTTGAGTGTTCTTTTCAAAGTCTGCATTCCAGGTTGCTTTAAGAATTAGTGTTATATTTATAAACTCTTTAAATGAATGCAAACTCAGCTAAAATGTTAGAGTTGAGAGCAGAAGACAACAGTTCTCAGGTGCTCTTCATCCCTAAAGGCGCATCCAGATCACTGCGCCTTATCTGTTAGTTCAGCCCCTCTTGTTTACAGCAACTGAAATGTGTTGGCACATGTCAGCTGGGTGGGAAATTTGACACGAAGTTGGACACAGACCTGGAAATATGCATGGAATTTTTATGTCAGTGTTCTGTGATGCAGGATTTCAGTGATTTGTAAATATGTGTTTATTTGTTATGTTTTGGTAAGGAGTCACAGGTTTTGTATTGATCGCATAGTAAAAAAGTTTCATTGTTCTGCAGGAGCTGTAGTGATTCTTTGTACCGCAGCTCCTGGAGTCATTGATCACCGGGGGCTGTCCATCTGCTGCGGCACACCGGACGCATATATTCATGTCAGTAGGCGGAAACATTTTATATAGCACCAGATGAATAATTGCACAGTATTTATCTACGAGGAAGCAGGACATCTGCACAAATTCCAACCTCTGAAAAATGCCCTGCTGAAGTCAGCTGTGCTCAAGGATGAGTCTGTGTGAGATAAATGGTGGTTCTTGTGGTGTTGGCACGGGGCTGAGCTGTGAAGTGTGTGTGTGAGAAAGAATTTATTCAGGCTTAAACTTCAGCTTTAAATATCCCAAACTGCGTAAGCCACTTTTTTTCCCTTCCTAACTGCCCCCCATCCCCCGTTCTGTTTTCTTTGCTTCCCAAACACATGCTCATCATATGTGATGGCAGCAAAGTGAAACTGGGCTGGTCTTTGCATCACAAAACTAGGAAAAGCACAAATTCTCAATTTACTTGTTAATACTACTGGATAATGATATGTAGACTAATAGCATACTTAATGCATACATTTGTTTTAAAATTGCATATTCATGTTGTAAAATACTAATATATGTGATGATCATTGTGAATGTGTTTGAAGCTATAATGATAACTTAATGCCAACTTATATCATCATAGATAGTTCTACTTGTAAATGCTAATGTAGACAGTAAATTTGCAAAATGTGAATTTATTACGTGTTATCATTGTTTTTAGCATTGCGGTTATGGTCAGATTATGCTAGACCATGCCATCATATATGGTAATATAATCAATGGCATTCGAGACTTTGGCCACTCCTGGTCAAAAACAAATATATATATTTTGAGATTTTACAGTTCAAAATACCAAAAAGGAAACTGGCCTGAAGCAAAGAATTGGGCAACCTGCATGGTCAGTGATTAGTAACACCCAATTTGGCAAGCATCACAGCTTGTAAATGCTTTTTATAGCAGCCAAGAGTCTTTCAATTCTTGTTTGTCTGTTTGTTTGTTTTTGCCAATTCTCCACTACTAAACACTTCATTCTGTAAGGTTCTTCTAGCTGTTTGTATGCACTTCTGTTTTGAGGTCTGTCAGCAGATTTCCGAGGATGTAAAGTTTGAAAGACTGTGAGAGCTTTTGCCAAACAAAAGTTTGGACCTTTAAAAGTTAAGTTTAGAATCATTATCCTGCTGTAGAGGCCTTTACGAAAAAAAACTTTTTTTCCCTTTACAACTGAAATGTTTACTGTGGTGCAGCACAACCCCAGAGCTTGATACAGTCAGGAAGTGAAATTTGCACGCACTGCACCGCATTTCTGAAGAAGTTGAGGGATATATCACAGAAAGTAAAAGATTCACGTGGACTTGAATGTTAGAGTAATAATACAGAGTTAATACAGGTAGTGCAACTAGCAGCCCAAAGTAGCAATAAAAGAGATGGTATTCTTCCTATTACAGGCCAAAAGAACATCAGTGTGATTTGATGGTGCTTGTTTAGACGTTTTATCAGTATTAAAAGGTTGCCTTTGTGCAGGCAACTAGGGAAACATATACCTCACTAAATTAAATATCAACCATTCTAAGGTGGGTTATGATCAAATCATCAGTAAGCATAATAATCAGCACTAAGCATGACTGGCCTGGATCTTACAGTGTGTAAAATTGATTTGATTTTAAACAGATTCTTTACAATAAATGAGTTTTTATAAATCAGCGTTTCAAACAGGGGTGCATGTTATGGCTGAAAAAAAGCAATGTACGACAATGCTGTTGAAAATCCTGATTAAATTTGGATTTTTAATTAGTTTAAGCTTCTCAAAAGATTTTTTGGTAATTGGGGTGGCTGCACTTGTTTTTTTTCCCCAGGGTAAGATGGGTAGTTTGCTGAGTGTGTTCACTGTGGACCTCTACCTCACTCTACCTCCAGCCTCTTTGTGTTGCTGAACATAATACAGCTTTAAGTCTGGCGTTCACAAAGTTATTGCAGCTCTTTAGATGTGTTTATTGTGAAAACCTATGTCTCAGTAACACTAAAACTCTGATGAACTGTTCACATCTCAACTTCTGCATTACACAGAAGTTCTCTTTAGTGCACGGTTGTCTCTGGACTGACTGTGCTTGTGGAGATTTGTGAGAGTTGGTGGAAGCTGTATTTCATATTCATTCCTGCTGCTGTTCGGCATGTTTGCGCCCCACCAGCTGCGTCCCTCGTTATGCGGGGCAGGACTGTTGTTCCTCCACAGCATTTGAATGCACTTTTCCCCTCGGGGGAAGAAATCATGCTGCTGTCCCACAATCCCGCGGCGTTGAGCTGCGCGGGCATGCAGTGGGCTGGCAGCTGTTGGCAGCGGGTGAGGAATTGACGAGCTTGGCCAGGGCTGGGAAAGGGCCTTTAGGAGCCAGCCCGGGCTGCTATGAGTAGATAACACATGGTGGATTTGACTCATTTGGATGGGCGCTTTTGGACGAGCATGTGAATGCCATAGCATTCCACAGCGATCCTACTGATCCAGAGTCTGTCTGGTGCTGCCAAACGTGGGATGGACAGTTTAGCATTGATATGGTTGAGCTACATAGAGTGATGGGTGTGGGTGAAATAGATCATAGTTAGTCACTGTTGTGGGGACAAATATTTTTAAATGTATTGAAGCCGTTACAATTGTGATTGTTTTTGTTGTTGTTGTTTTTTTAGAGAAGGGATGGAGATTCTGTTATCTTGTGCCTCTGGCCACAGCAATTTGCTTTAGCCAGATATCTGAGTGGACACTTGTTCTTTGTTTCTCCATCCATATGAAAACAAACTACAGTGGATTTTAGAGTGGATTATTAGGATGTTTTCTCACCTGAACTTGTTAAACTGGTTTGCTGGTTCACCTTTGGGTTAAATCATAAATGCGTTATTAATATTCTGGTGTGGACCACAACAACCCCCCTTGGACCCACAAGAGATGCATCTTATTTTCAATGTGTCTTGCTAAAAACACTTTTTTTTTTTGTTCTTTGTGAAACACAATAGGTCTTTGAGTTGTTTATGTATGCTGCATATGAAACGGTTCCTCAACCTCCATTGTCTGCAGTAGCTAAGAAAATAAAAATTTCAGAAAACTCTCTGTTTTAGCAGAGGCGATATGTTGACATTTATTGACATGATCCCAAAATCAATCCTGTGTGTAGACTCATTTATTTGGGACAACCCCTTAGATGCTTTTGGAAAACTGGGCCCAGTTCATTTTTGTGGGAGCGTGATCCAATTAATTATTATTATTTTTTTTTTTTTACAAGTAAACCTAGTTTTGAACCATTTAACCAAGGACTATATTTCTGTATTTACTTTCCTGCTTTAGCCCCAGACAGGTCTGACCAAAAACCAGAGATAAAGCTCTGTTTTTTTTTTTTTTGTAAACAAATCACAGAGGAAACATTCTAAATGAACAAACTCATGTACTGTTGCAGCCTATAGTAAATGAACTAGAAACAGTTGTTGTGCTGCTGGCCATTATTATCATGTAAAAATAAATGATCTCTATCTCTGGTGATTGGTAATTTCCCATTAACACAACTATTATTTTCTGCATCCATTTTACTGTAATGAGCTGCCTCAGATGCAGTGGATTCAGAGAAAACCAGCTATGGTCTCTGAGGGAAAGCAGGACTAGAGAAGCATCTAAACTGCCTCAGGTAAAACCTGTTCAAAGAAGCAGCTGTAGATGATATGGCTTCACAGTGAAGCTGCCTCGGGTTAAGCAGATTCATTTGGGAAGCTAAGCTACATCAGGTTCAGCTAGTTCAGGGAAGGAAGCTAAACTACTTTAGTGAAACTAGTTGAAAGTTAAGGTAAAGTGTTTTTTTTCTGTGTTTTGTTTGCTTGTTTTAAGAATTTTAGCTCAAAATAACAGCTTTTAAAATGATTGTTATGCTGTGAATCCTGTGAATATGATCTCTGTCATTGTACTTTGGGCTTAGCTAAGCGCTAACTGCTCTGTATATTTCTGAACATGTTTGTAGGAAGGGGGTGCGGGGGGGTTCTAGAGCTTATTATACAAAATAATATTACCAAACATTTTGACACAAAAAATATTTTTGCAGTTAATATACATGCACTAAACATTCAGCTATTTTAGTTTAGTGGTAATTATTTGTTGTTACATTTTTTTTGTTACATAAAAGTAGGTTCTTGGTAAGTTACTGTTTAAAAAAAAATAGAGAAACTAAAATATTTATATTAAATAAAACTTTTAATATTTATTTTGTTGTAGTAGTATAGTCATAAAATTAAGATTTTAAATGTCATATGGGCAAGAATATTATAGCAAAAATACCTTGAAATATTGTGAGGATATTTTAGAGGTATATCACCCAGAGTAGGAAAACACTCATGAAAACTGCATAACCAATTGTGAAGAAAACATTCTATGTAATAAGAATACTTTAATAATTATTTAGTATTTTAGAATTAGATAGTCTGAATAGCATGGTACATATTCTATACTGTGAAAAATGAAACATTTAAAATGTTTGCCATATTGTTCACTTTTAGGTAGCAAACTTTAATTGTGGAAGCACTATTAGTATGTTTATTTTTTCACCCTTCATGTGATTCGTTTGGCAGATGTGTATGAAATAATTCCACTCAATATGAAACAAAACGACCACGTCAAGACCTGCGAGTGTAGGTTGTCTCAGTCTGCTCCCAAACAAACTGTAGTGGTTTGAATGTCATAAGAATGTGATCTGACCTTGATCCGACTCAAACATTAGATTTACTCCAAGGTAAAAAGATTCTGCAGGTGTAGTTTTAACCTGGTATGTTACCCAGATAATTACTACAGTCATGCACAGAAGTAGTCATTGGTGCAGTTACTTGTTAATCTGTGCACTAGTCCAGAATACAGGACTTTCTTTGTGTATTTACTTTCTTGCTTCCTCCTCACACAGGTCTGTTCAATTAAGCAGTAATACACGAGAGGAAGTGCTATGACCTGTCATATTGGCACTGCTGTGGTGGGGTCGTAGGCACGAGGCCAAAGGCTGAGTTTTGTTTACTTCGGCAAGACATGCAGAATTACAAGGGTCCACCCTACATTCAGCTTAAAATACTCAATATTACCTTGAAAATATATACACACAAGCTTTTATTTTAATAATAACAACTCCTGATACTGGTGGCTGATGATGTGTGTAATAATGCGTATTTTTATATGGCTGGGCTTATTTATGTGTAGCGCCGCTTCTTTGTCCTTCTTTGTCCGCCTGAAAACATGGCCTTTCTCCCCTGTGCCTATAGGATCCTGCGCCTCCCAGTGGTGTTTAATGATATTGCGTTTGGTTTTGCTTTGTAAGCGCTGCTTCAAGCTTCGGTTACAGTGCGTTATCGGCTAATGTTGTCACTCATAACTGTGGTATACTAAATAGATAGAATGTTCTAACATGGGAGTTTAAAAAGTGTAAAAGCACTTTGATGTTTCAGTGTTCAAAGTTGTAGCCTCAGATCAATGTTGCTGATAGTGCTGGTAGCTGCTATAGTAGAGACGTTTGATATGTGGTTTATGGAAGCTCAGAGCAGAACATTTTCCAAATATGAACTGCTCTTCCTGCCAGCATTCTGATACACTGTGGAAAACAGTTTAATCACTTCCATAAAGACGAGTAGACCAGACTGTCTCGTGTTCCAGACTGATCAACTGAAAGTGCAACCTTGTGCTTGATTTGTCTGTTCCTCTTCTTTCCATTTGCTTCATTCATAGGAAGGAACATCTGTGTTATTGGTTTTTCTATACTGTGTGAGAGGATTGAAGAAGTGGGCCTTTGTTTGTCTTAGCAAGACTTTGTTCCCTTATGAGTAAAAAGTTGATTAAAATGAATCCAATAAGAGCACACATTTACTGAGAGAGGCCTGTGTATAAGCTCCTGCTTCTGTTTAGGTACAGAGGAAAGCATTGTGTTTGTTAAAGCAGGGTTATGTGGAACACCATATGGCTGAAAGTATTGGGACATCTGCTCATTAATCCATTCATTAATTAGTTTCTCTTAAAATCAAGGCTATTAAAATCATGTTTATTCTGCTTTTGTTGGAGTAGCTCTCTCTACTCTTCAGGGAGGGTTTTCTACTAAGTTTTGGAGAATTGCTTTGAGGATTTGATTGCATTTAACACACCAACTCACTCCAGAAGTATTTAATGAAGCATCATCATTCCAGAAAACACAATTCCACTGCTTTACTGTTGGAAAGACTTCATACTGGTTGAGCCCACATATGTAATTAGTCAAGTAGGGCCAGTTATCGTTGAATTTGGTAAAAACAACACAAACAACACTTTTTTTCCGGTACTTTTTTCTAAGTGATCATTATTCTCACACAACAGATTTATTTAACAGCCAACATGAGTAATCTCATACTGTCACCAGGAGAGGCTACAATACTTTTGGAATGAACAAACAATGAGCATGATTGTGGCACTTTATTAAGAATAAAATCAAAGTATTGACTGCTTTAACTACAAACATTTTCCCCAAAGCATATTGCTGGATGCATTTTAGCTTTTAAGAGTTCCTTTTAGGAAATATCAACATTAGATTGGCAGATTTATATTAGTGGTGTCAATGACTTAAAAATTAATTAAAATCATGATAATTTTTTTTAAATGCTGGAATTTCCTAGTGTTCTTGTGTAATAATAGTGTAGTGTGGTTTAGGTCTGGCAGACTAGATCATTTTTTACTGTATTATAATATCTCAGAGAGAGAGAGAGAGTGGAAGACAGTGTGAGTAAGAGAGCAAGTGGTTGAAGGACAGAGTGAGTGAGCCAGAGAGAGGGAGAGACAGCACAAATGAGAGCAAGCGAGTGAAAGAGACAGACATCGTGAGAACTTGAGAGAATGAATGAATTTGAATGATCTGTGTTTTTTTGCTCGCTCTCTGCGTGTGTGACACGGTTCCATAGTTGTTGTTTTTTTTTGTTTTTTTTAAACTGCGTGTGCCCTCCGCATATGTCACTTTGTTCCATACAGTTGTCCATACTTCTTTCCAGGTACTAAACAAGCTGTTTGTGTGCAATTGCACATCTATGTCATTAATGGATGGCTGGCTCACCCACTCCAGACTAGACTGTTTGTTTGTGTTTGTTTATCTCTAAACTACAGAACTAACAGCAGCCACAAACGCCAGCATTGTTATCCACGCTGCAGTCCTTGCCTGTAATGGGAGGAGCTAAGGGGCGGGTTTCTCCCGCTCTCTAATTCTGTACCAAACAGGCTCTTTACACCCTCTGTCCTCTGTCCCAGTATCTCGCTACAGCTTTTAGAACTGGGCATGCCTTCTTGTAATTAGCTTCCTAAATAGACCCCTGATGCTACTCATCATGGACCCACAATCCTAAAATATCAGCCTTCCATCTGGTGCCTCTGTTTGAAGAAACTGCAGTTAAAGCTGCTCTCAGAGTATCCAGAAAGTAAGTGTGAGTGATGGTGCTCAGCTAGACAGAGTTTTGTCTGTGTTAATAGATTATAGAGTGTCGTACAGTGTCGGACGTCACATCAGCAAGTCTGCTTGCGGTTAGTTAAAGCAACGGTTATACAATCTGTTCCTAACCTCAAATATAGCCTGTATGGAAGTGGGTAGTCTGGCTTTAGCTCTGACTCTGGTTACAACTGGCTCATGTAGTTTCCAACTCTGTTCTGCATTAGTATGTATAAATAGTGTTTTTCTAAACCTGTATTCGTGAGGTTTGTTTATATGTGACTAATATTTGATGCCCATGATCAACTTTTGATGCTTATGTTCTAATTATTGAGCTCAGTTAGCTTTAAGCCTTGCACCCACTTGCTTTCCCTGCTTTGGATTTCTTGAGTCTCAATGATTAAAATAAAAATTTAAGGGCTTTTCCATTGCTTTATAGTATCACCTATTTTCACTAGGGCTAGCAAGGCTCTTGCTGATGGGCTTGTTTAGGGTAGTACAATATGGAGAAATGTGAAGTGCAATAGTTCTGTTGGATATCCCAATATTGATGCAAAACACAATAAATTAAAATGAAGAAGGTGTTTTCACACCTTGGCCTTGTTTCTTTGCACCGAATCAGTCGATAAGTTTGTTTACTTTTTTCCCTTTAATTTGGTTTCACACAGGCATAAACCTAAACGCACCAAAATGCATGAAGCATTAAAGGTTATTTAGCACTTTGCTTGGCTACACTCATTTTTCACAGGTTTTCCCAGATCTATTTTGCTGTGAGGTTCACTATGGACCTTTACCTCGCTTCGCCTCCAGCCTTGTTGTTTTGTCACGTGATTATGAGTAGTCTGCAGAGTGGAGAGTTCGCTTTGTTGCTGCTCACAGGTAATGCAGTTTGAGTTTGATGTTATTCTTGAATTTATCATCGCTCTTACAATGTGTGAAAGCTCATATTGCATTAACAATAAAAGTATGATTTATCTAACAGCCCTGGGCTGGGTTTATGTACACTTTGGTGCTGTAAATGTAAGGAGCCATGGCTGTTTTGCATTTACACAAGAAGAAGGCGGAGACGACAATGTTTTTCACAGTATGTCAGCTCCTTTATTGTATTTCTTATTATTCAACCATGCCAGGATTAGTATTTGTTTTCATTCTGAGGCACCTTTTAAAAAGTCGTAGCATCCCTGCTGTCCTGTTTGCATGATGCTAATTGGTGTACATATGCATTCGTTACAAGTTAGCTATATTATCCTTGTAGCACCATTATAAAAAGTAAAGTAGCAGTTCTTAGACCCAAAACAGGTTTTGTTGTTTTGCTGTATGTGGGGTAAGTGGGGGGAATTTTTGGTTGTTTTTGATTTTCTGAAAATTACCAGAGTACTGCTTTAAGGTTTTAGTTGGGCAGTTATTCAGCTCTCATCTCATTTCTAAAGCTTTAAAGTCCTCAGAGAAGGGAAATACATTTCCAAATGGAACAGCTCATCCTTTAAGCTCCTTTTGATGCAAGTCCATTAGAATGTCAAGTAAAGTCAGAGAAGAAACAGCAGATGGGTGTACGAACAACAGAAAAGCTTCTTCTTGCTGTCTACCTCGTAGAGAAGGACCCTAGGGGCCCTTTGAACTCAAATGTGAGGGAGAGGGAGAGAGAGGCAGAACTAGCAGCTGCTGCCCAGCCCTCTGCTGCTCTCTACAGCTGCCCCCCCCTCCACTCCTGCACTTGTCTCTCTACAGCAGGAGTAGAGGTAATTAAAAATAGTGTGTGTGTGTGTGTGTTTTGTGTCTCAGACCTTGGTTAGCAGTGTCGGAGGTGGCTGAATGTTTGGCAGTACTGTATGAAATATTCATTCATTGTGAATGAGAGTGTTGCGGTCAGGCCCCACTGCTCTGCCTTTCACACCGCTGCCTAAACACCAGCTGATGGTCAGTTAGCTTCAGTCTGATCTTCACAACATCGAGTGCCAGAGCTAGAAGGCACTGTGCACTTTTCTACTATAACAATCCCTCTAGCACTCTTCTGACTGTCTCTTTTTTTCTGTCTTATGCTATTGCTCTCTCCACAATTTCACCTAATTTCCTGAAAATGTGAGATGCACTTCTAGGCCTGTCACGATAACTGTTTTTTAATGGATGTTAAATTGCCCTGTACCATACCAGCCCAATCACATTAATGGGATCTTCTCAGAACTCAGTGTTCAGAAAAGATCCTTGCCAGTGTATTGCCAGTGTGGATGCACTGAATATTTGGCAACCGAAGTAATCTGCCTGAGAATAACAAAAAAGCACTTAGTGTTCACACCAAATGATGATTTGTTTATTTTAAGTTCTGTTTCAGTCTTTTCTTTAACTTAGGAGTAGAGGATATTTTAAGCAATAGCAGGGACAAATAGGTAAATGGTTTATTCTTTGTCTGTTTGTCTGGTTGGATATATATATTTATTCAAGCAAGGTAAAAAATACAATTGTATTGAATATGAGTAGTGAATTTTATTCAGTATGAGGTGTAGAAGAATGGCAAAATAAAAAAAAACCTGCTAAAAAAACATTCTTAGGTAGAATGTGTAAGACGAAAACGTCTCATGGAGAAGGATAAAGATTTTTAGCACCACTAACTGGACAATGTGTTCTCCACATTGTGGAAATCGTAGAGCTCTACGCACAGCTCTATAGGCAGAGCAACACAACAAAGCTAACAATTATCACCAACCACACAAAATAGAAAACATGCATGCAACATTACCCACAACCAAAAATGCAGCAGTAGCAGTAAAAAAAAAAGAAAAAAGAGATTTCTTTTGCTCGAGGGAGGCAACCCTTTCAAGATTGTTTACACTCTGAGCTCCACAGTTCAGTTTCACACCTCTCAGCTGGATCTTCACAGTTCCCCAGTGGTCACTATACTTGGGTCTAAAAAGTCTGCCCAAGACTATTGGTGAACTTTTTAAATATTTAATAGAAAAATCCTGAGGGAAAACTTGTTTGTTACTTGTTGTGGCTTTTTGACTTTTACAGAGTGTAGATCGATTCTTCTCATTGCCATACTTTGGGAATCTGTGCTCATTTTTCCGTGTGGTTTTGATTCTGTTTTTATCTCGCTCACTCTCTCACTCTCACTTACCCCCTCTCTCTATCAGAAAGCACACGGTCTACTCCCAGTGCAGTCTGTACCAGGTGGTGTTCCGCTCCCCCTGACCCTGCGCTCGTCACCTTTCACATGGCTGCCAGTTCACAGCCTGGGCCTGCTGCTCCTCATCTTCCTGCTGCGGGAAAGCTTTTACACCATCCCAGCTAAACTCATATCCTCCTCATGCCCACTGTGCAGCAGGCTAATGCCAACTGTGACCTAATGTACCTACTGTTTACATTTGTGAGCTGAAAGAAATCGTTAGCATTGTGCTAATGGGTGTTGTATAAGCTTCCTTTACTGGTTAGCCACATTTTACCTTTTTCCTGTAGTACATAACCACACTACATACTGACTCTAAAAAATGAGCATGTAGAGAGCTGTGTAGAAGCAGAACCACCAGAACCCTCAGCAAACTGAGGCACTATTCTAACTGCTGTGCAAAAGGTGAAAATAACATGTCGTTTGCTTTACAGTTCTGATTTAGTTCAGTAAACAGGAATGAGCTGTGTTTGGGCTCAACTGTGAGGCTAAATGCTACTGACTGGTTCACAGAGCTGCTAATTAGGGGTGGGAATCGTTTACTATCTCACGATTCGATTCGATTCCGATTTTGGGGGCCACGATTCGATTCAAAATCGATTTTTGATTCAAAACGATTTGAATTATAAAATTTTCTGCTTCTGGCTTATGAATCTTATTGAAAAAAAACCCTCCATAATATACACTGGTCCTGGAGCAGGTAATGTGTTACAAAAACAATAAAATGTGCAGGAATGTGGGTCCTCAGTGACAGAGGAATCACTGGGATATCACAATGACGTTAATGAACAATAAATAAATAATAAATAACACTGCTTTATTACCAGGCTACTAGCGGTGGTGTGTAGGTGACGCTGCTGGGCTGATGTGATGATAGCAGTGGAGCGCTAAAGTTCAGGAGCAGCTGCTGATTAACTAGTTAATTTAAGGTCGTTGTATTTCTTCAGAAAGGGGGCAGGAGGTGGAGAAATTAATTCATATGGTCCATTCCTTAATTCCTCTGTGATGAGGAGCTGAAATTAGCTCTGATTAGCTTATTGTATTTTTCCGTTCCGCCTTAAATGCTGCAGCCCGCTGCCACCTGTAGCGTTATTTAAGGTGGAACTGGAAAGTTAGCTAGTTAGCTAGCTAACAGTTACTGAAACTAACTACTAGCGATCTTTTTTATGCTTGTTATGAAGCATTCTGCCATAAAACATTGAAACCACACGTTAATCTAATGTAATATAGTGCTTGTTCTGCCATCTTACCGGTGATTCTCAAACACCTACGCTCTGTGTGTGTCTGGAAGATCTCCGTTTGAAAGGACAAGCGCTATCCCCAGGGTTGCCAGGTCCAACAAAAATACCCAGCCCAAAATCAGTCTAAAACCCTCCCCTCAGAATCGATTTTGGGACATTTTAAATCGATTCTGAATCGTAGTAAATGAGAATCAAGATTCTTATGTGAATCGATTTTTTGGCACACCTCTACTGCTAATGTTAGCAAACCTGCTAGTCTACAAGGATTCTTATTTTTGTATTTTTGTCCTTCTAATCCCACAACCACTTTGTTTCAAGTAATTGAAAGTTTTTAAATATTCAATTCAGGATTGAGGTTTTTAGAACAGTTTGCATCTACATATAATATAATGTTTCTGAATTTCCTCCTATTCCTCATATGATGAACTACTTTGAGGCGTTGGGGATGGTACCTACAGTGGTGTGAAAAAGTATTTGCACTCTGCAGATATCTTTTGTTTTTGCTTTTTTGTCATACTGTTATTTTTATGATTATCAAACAAACTTTTTAATATCAGACCAAGAAAACATGAGTAAATATCAAAAACACTTTTTAAATGATTATTTTATTTATTAACTATCCAAACCAATCTAGCTCTTTGTGAAATATCAATAACCTGTGCTTTATTATGCATATCAAGGACAACATAAGTGCTGTAGGAACACTGATCCCACTGCAAACTTTATTACAGAGAGTGTGATTCGTCATGTTTTATAAGATGAAGGCAAGGACCAGTTGGAGAAAAAAATGAAAAAGAATAGCTACTCAGTACAAAAAAAGTGTTTTGTTTTGTGGTTTTTAAGGAACTTTCACACTTTTTAAATATTACAGTTTATTTTTTCCCCATTGCACACAAACCAGTTTCTAACCACCTGTTCCTTCACACAGCCTTGGCTGTTCTGCTGGTCTGATGTGTGATTTCACTGGCCAATAAGGGTTAAGTGGGAAAGTCATTTTCACAAAAGTGTTCAGATAAGCATAAGCACATTTCCCAAGAAAAAAAACACGTTGTGTCAACTGAGGACTGATTATTTCACTTCCCAAGCTTTAACACTTGATTTTAATGCATGGCCTCTTAAAGATTTAAGAGTCTCAAGATTGCCTTTGAAATTATATTTACTACAGCTGTAGTGTTAAAAATCCAAATATATTAAAATATTTGAGATAATCAGAAAAGTGCCTTAATTCCCAGCAAACAAAACTTTCAAGCTTAAAATAAGTAATAAATAAAAAAATAAAAAAATAATAATATTTCATAATCATTCCCAGACATGTCAACCCTTATCTGCAAAGGTCCAGCATGGCTGGTGGTTTTTATTGCAGCCAAGCAGAAGCAGATATGATGAATCAGGTAGTTTAGAATGAAAATCATCTGCCACACCAGCCCTTTGAAGATATGGAACAACACCCCTGATCCAGCCCATGACACTTTGTGATCACCACATGAACTGCTTTAGTTTAATAAGTACATGCAATATAATGACATGTTCTCATTTATGACATTGAAAATCATGCCCTGTTGTGATGAAGTCATTTTGTGTCTGGGACGCCATGTCAGAATGTCTGGCTATGTCTGATGTTTGCTCAGTTTTAGATTACCCTCCATCTTCATTTTGTATCTAGGTCAACCAATACACCATCTTTTCAGTTTCAACCAAGATGCGCAGAAACCACCTGAATAGATATGGTGACTGTCAGTCTATTTCTCACAGTTGCATATAGTCACAGGGCTGTGAATCCAGACAGCAAATTTGCTTGGGGGTGGGCAATATGGTGAATTTAATATAATAACACAATGCACATTCCATACCATATTCTACAGAAACACATCAATTATGCCACATTTAAAGGTAGTAACCTGAGTACCGGTGCACAGGATTTCAAGTGGAGCACCTGAGGAGCAATTTTTTAAATATTTTAAGGTTTCGGCAGGTATTTGCACAATTATAAGCTTTTGTTTATGTTTGTCTGATCTACCAAGATCAGACAAATGGACATGGATTATGGTTATTTTTATGTGTTTGTAGTATTTTAGCAATAAAAGGTGTTTTCCCTTTAAAAAACAATGTGCATACCAGTTTAGCTTTCAACCAACTGTTTGCAAACAATAATTTAAAATATTTCTCTTTTTGTCAGTGTTTGCCAACTGTTGTCGCACAGCCAGCTTTGTTTGGTATTTTTCAGCATATAGATATATCGCCAAAACCAATATGATTTCAATGTACATGAAAATGTTGGATATTGGCTTTGGCCAACAATTTCTATATTTGTACATCTTTATGTAAAGATGCCGTATGGGGAACCTAGAATAGAAATCTTTTGAGGAACAAAAATCTTAACTTTTTTGATGTGTTTTCCACGTCTAGTCTGAGAATATCAGGATTAAATGGGTATTCATTTTACAGTGAGAGGTCGGATTAACAAAATTCAGACGCATGCCCAGTAAAGCTAATTGAGATACAATTGATGCAGCATTATAACATTGCCCACCTATGTATGAAAATTGAAAAACTGAAATTTTCAGTTTTTTTTCCAAAATTGTGCATCTCTGTTTCAAACAATGGAAGAAGTCAACTAACATATTTCTTAATGCGTTGCTTTAATTTCAGGTTGCTGAAGCTGTTCTTTATTGCAGTCTTATAAAGAGTCTTGTGATTAGTAAAGATTTAAGTATCTCCCAAGATTGAACACCTGGGATGTCAAGGGTTGTAGAAGCATCATTAACTGACTCCAGTGTGCTGAGAGTTTGAACTGAAGGGTTCTTGAGGAGAAACTCTAAGACCCCTACTCTGACATAATTAATCTAATGATGCAGCTCACTTATCGTTTCTTAAGCCCTGCCAGCCAGCTGTGATAGCATTACACAGTGTACTGAAAGTTCTGTGCTTTTTCAAAGCTGCTCTGTACTAAACAATTGAATACTCTGGTTCTAATATTATGAATTCTTAGTAAAAACAAACTGTACTCTGATAATTTTCTTCCTCTGGGTAAATTAAAGTCTAACTTGATGTGGATATACATTAACTCTCCAGTAACCTATGTGAGACACTGTTTCCTGTGAAATGTTTCAGAAGCTGTGGCAGCCCCACACTCTGAATTAGGAAATATCACATATGAGATGAAAAACAGTGAACTTGGATTGTATTAAAAATGTTGTAAACTTTATTTAGATCCAGTTACCATATTTTTCGCACTATTAGGCGCACTTAAAATCCTTAAATTTTCCCAAAAATCGCCAGTGCGCTTTATAATCCGGTGCGACTTATGTATGAATTTTACCAGTCAGGTTGTAAGGAGCAGTAAAGCCACTCCACTAAAGTACAGCTTTATACAGGAGTTTCAGTTTAGTTCTCCAGCAGTATTAGCATTAGCAGCTAACTGCGCTAAGCGCTAACTCCGTGCCGTGAGTATTATTGGCCTGTAGCCTGCTGCTAACCCCAGATAGCACTGCTGGAGCAGCATTAGTATAACCTGCTAGTGGTCAGCTGCTAATGCTCCAGCTTTAGTGAAAAAATTGAAATCTAATCTTACTGTTACTTAGCTTATTTAGCTTAGCGAGACCTGATGAATTGGAAGGAAAACTTGACAACACTTCTGTTAATCACCAGAGTCGCATAAAATGTGCCTTATAATACCATACGCCTTATATTACAAAAAATACGGTATGCATAGTGCATCTTTTACCTACTGATTACAGTTTTTACCTCAGTGGATAGGATTGCTGCCGAAAGCTAGATGCGCTCACATAAATTAAGGTAACTTTCTCAAAAAAATAAAATAATTACTGGGATTATCACTTATTATGTTTGTATCACTTCTTAGTTTGGTCGTCTTTTAACAAACGGTCTGTTTTTAAGCTGAAAAATAAAATTGTACAGGGCAGTAATAGAAACGTATAGAAATCTGCTGCTTTTCTTTGTGTACCTTTCTAATCACATGTAATCACTGGCTTTCTGTGGTCTTGACATGGCTTTTAATTTTATGTATTAATAAAAAAAAACACTGCATGGAGGAATAGTTTGAGTCTTCAGTGTCATGAATTGCCTATCTGCAGAGACGTGTAGGGCCAGTGCCAGTGTGTGCATTTATATTATTGAGGATGGCTTTGATTTTTTGTGTTTAAAAAGTTTTGTATTACTGTAGGTTATGTAGTGATTGTTTAACTGTCAAACTTGAGCATTACTCTTTATTATCTCTATCTTATCTCTATCGCTATCTGTTTCCTTATTTCTCTGTGTTAGGTTCATGGAAACTGCATTAGTTATCATGTCTCCATTTCCTTTTTTTGTTGTTTCAAGTTTTATAATTTCAGGACATTTTATAGAATATATCTAGCAGAAAAACTAATACGTATATGAATATTAGCAATAACCTGTGTGGGAACACTTTACTGAAGGGGAGCATTCATAAGCCTACATGCTGCCTACAAAGCCTGTAATAGCAGCCATTGGTGGCATTAAGACTTATTTCAACAAGTGGCATTTTCCTTAAAGGCTGCTTTTATAATTTTATATAAAAGTAATTTTTTTATAATTTATCTTGTAATTATTATAGAATGTTGCATTAAGGTTTTGTGTTTATGTAGGTTTACTCTAGTGGGAAGGTTTATGTACCTGCTCCGTTTCCCTCCGTTGACTATTTTAGGCGCATTGTGATGTTTCCTCTTCAGAACATTGTAAATGAGGCCATGTTTAAAATATTCAGTAACTTGGTTGTGTAACATTTTTTAAGAGTTTTTAACTATTTAGTGATTGAATTTCAATATGAAAATGAAGCCAAAAGGATTTTTGTATGTTCAAACTAACACTGGGTGTTGATTATCATGAGTGTTTCTTTTTGTTGAAGTATTGAGCATTTTCCCATCATAGCATTAATCATATCACCTGTGACTAATGCTTATTTGTTTTTCATATCAAGCTGATATTGCAATATTTTTACTCAGACAAGATGCAAGAATGGTGTCGGATTTAAAAAAAAAAAGAAAACAAACTGATATAAAACAGCAGAGGTCTGTGAAGAACGTTTTTTTAATAAACACTGGACTACACTAGAGTCTCATCTTGCTAAATACATATTAAAGGTCTCATTTCACAGCTTAAACAATACTTAAAATCACGAACTCACAGTTCAACTCAATAGAAAGTCAATCTGGGATTGAAACCAAAGTAAAATGCATTTAAAACAAATGAGGTTGTTTTTTGTTGATGTGCATAGTACCATAAAATGATTATATGTAAATTACAGCATTGTAAATTATTTACGGTCACTCTTGAGTGTTTATATTGTGTAAGCTGAGCAATCTTGCGCTCTGCGTGTGTGCTCTGGACGCTGTGTGTGGTGTGAGTAATGAGGTTCGTGAGGCTGCGTGGCTCTCTCCCATGCAGTCCAGCAGGGGAGCAGGTGCAGCCGCCATGTCACAAGCTGCTGCTCCATTAGAGAAAAATTCATCTGCTCATCCCGAGCCCATAATTCCCGACTTAAGTCTCTGTTGGATTTTGCTAAAGCGTACATGGATAAAATCTGTGAGCCATGTGGAAACTAGAGATAATTCCTGTTTCCCTTGCCGAAATTTAAGGTGGATTTGAGTGGGTTGCTCCATCTTAAAAGGCAAAAATGCTCAGGCTTTTTAAAAGTCAGATTAGTTTGTCAAACTCCAGGCTTTGGCAGTTGTTTCTGTATTTTGACAAACGTATGCTTGGATAAATGTCTAGACAGTTTAGACAGGTGCCATTAGTATCCGTTTAAAAATAATAACCTCAGAAGAGGAAGACAATGTAGGCGATGGATGATGCAAAAGGAAGGCAACTAGAAATAATGCTTGTGAATTAGTTCTGATAAATATCCTGCACTCTTAATATGCAGCAGCTATTATGTCATATCCCATAGCTATTAACCCACCCTAGCAAAATATTCTACCGATAATGATCACACTGCAAACAAACATTGAATCTGATTTGTTCCATTCTGATTTGGGCCTCTTGAATATGTGGGTTTATGATCTGATACATATCCGATTTGGCCTGTGTAACTGTGTCTGAACTGCCAGATCGGAATTCATGTATCTTTTACATCAAGCTGAGGTTTAAAAAAATCCATGAGGAGAAGGAATGCTGGCCATGAGTAGACAGAAAAACAATTGTTAAGTGTTTGATTGTCGGGATAATAAGGTAACGGTGCTTAAATATTTTGACTGATGTCCCTGATTTGATCATGTCAGGAAAAATAATTGAAAAATAATCAATGTTTATAATAAAATGGCAGAACTCAGAACATGGCCACTGTACATGGATGCAGCAACAAAGGAAAACAAGAAGCTTAAAAATAAAGTTTAAAGAGAGGTCTAACTGTCTGTGGCTAAATAACATATCCTTTTTCAGCAAATGCAAATAAAAATTTCCAGGGATTTTCCTCTCAGCTGTCAATATAAATTCTTTTGTAGCTTTTGTGATTCTGAAACAGATTAAAGTGAAACTTAACGTGAAGCTATTTTGCGCAGCTGCGTCAGTTACACAGTACATGGTTAGACCCATATCAGACTTGGGTTATATTTTAAAGACATTGTGTGAACAGTTAGAAATAAACATCAGATTTTGTGAGAAAATCAGATTTGGGAGACTTTCACTTTCACTCTTATATGCTTGGTACTTTATCCATAATATCAGACACTTCATCTGCTTTACTGTTTGCACTGGACTAACACCTTTTTTGTAGTCCTTATTTTATTGTAATTTTTTAAAAACATTTTTTTGTTACCTGCAGACATTGTGTTTTATTAGATTTATTTTCTACTGTTTTTACCATTTCTGTACCATGGGCTACTACAGTTTTTTAATTTGCATCTCAGGTTAACAAAGTGAGATGTCTGTGTATATATCTATTACTTTCAATAACTTGCCTAATATCTAATATATCCCTTTTTGTTTTCTAGGTTGGACTCTGGATTAAAGGCATGGTAGATGGTCCTTAGTCCTTCAGCCAGCAGTTGGCCAGAGGCCTTATCATAGCCCCCATTCCTGGGGGTCCTACTGTGCAGAAGAACGACTCGGACAAACATAATGACACACAAGAAAATGCACATGAGCTATGTCCTCAGCTGGGATTTCAGCAAGGGGCACTCTGTTCTTGCCACTGTCAAAGGCCCCTTTTATACCCTTGGATAGTTCTGGAGTGGACTTACGTAACACAGAGCAAAACGGCATTATGTGTGGACCATATGCTCTTGAAAATGAAGTTTTCTTTTATTTGAAACCAAAGTGAAGGTCTAGATTTATTATTTTTTCAATGTGTTAATGTAATACAAAGCAAGAAATGATCCGTTTTCTGTTGACCTGTGCATACACAGTGCAGGCAAAATTGCATTATGGCTGCTGAATCTCTCCAACAACTTAATTTACCTGTTTGGTGTGGTGGAGAGTGACATTTGGACGATGCAGCGTAACGGAGGCGTCGTGGGGAATGGCAGCCAGTCGTGGGTGCTTCGGCGGGTCCGGCTGACTTGGCTCAGCTTCATGCTCTTCTTCATCTTGGTCTTCTTCCCACTCATTGCACACTACTACCTCACCACGATTGATGAGGCAGTGGGGCCAGACAAACGCATATTTGGCCCGAGGCCAGGTGGTGAACTGTGCGAAGCAAAGCATGTCCAAGATCTGTGTCGGATTCGGGAATCTGTGAGTGAAGAGTTGCTTCAGCTGGAAGCCAAGCGGCAGGAGCTCAACGGTGAGATAGCACGTCTTAACCTGCGCATCGAAGCCTGTAAGCGCAGTATCGACAGTGCCAAACAGGACTTACTACAACTCAAAAATGTCATCAGCCAGACAGAACACTCTTATAAGGAACTCATGGCACAAAACCAGCCAAAATTATCATTGCCAGTCAGATTATTACCAGACAAAGATGACCCAGGACTCCCCCCACCAAGGTCCGTACAGTCCTGCCGCTTGCACACCTGTTTTGATTACGCCCGGTGTCCACTTACATCCGGGTTTCCGGTCTATGTGTATGATACAGGGTCGTATCCTTGGGGTGAATATATTGACCCATTGGTCAAACAAGCGTTTGCATCATCTGTTAAGAGTAGTGTCTACGTTACTGACAATCCAAGTATTGCATGTCTGTATGTGGTGCTTGTTGGAGAGATACTGGACTCCTCACCATCTCCTCCTCCTTCCCCCTTAGACCTAGAAAAGCAGCTAAAGGCATTGCCGTACTGGAGGTTGGATGGTCATAATCACCTGCTTATCCACCTGTCGAGAAAGTCCTTAACTCAGAACTTCTTGTACAATGTAAGCACAGGCCGAGCAGCCGTAGCACAATCTACCTTTCTGGAGCGACAGTACCGGGAAGGCTTTGACCTGGTGGTGTCTCCCCTGGTCCATGCTCTTTCTGAGCCAAACTTTTTGGAGGTGCCTCCTCAGGTCCCAGTGAAGAGGAAGTATCTCTTCACCTTTCAGGGAGAAAAAGTGGAATCCCTGAGGAGCAGTTTGTTGGAAGCACCTCCACAGTCCTTTGAAGAAGAAATGGAAGGAGACCCGCCTGCCGATTATGACGACCGCATTATTGGCACCCTCAAAGCTGTGCAGGACAGCCACCTAGACCAGGTACTTGTAGAGTTTACCTGCAAAAACCGACCAAAGCCCAGCTTGCCAACTGAGTGGGCTTTGTGTGGGGAAAAGGAGGATCGGTTAGAGGTACTGAAAGCGTCCACGTTTGCCTTGGTGATCTCTCCAGGTGATGGACAAGTCGTGGCATCTGCAGGGGTCAACATGCGTCTTTTTGAGGCGCTAGAAGTTGGGGCAATCCCTGTGGTGCTCGGCGACCACTCAAAGTTGCCATATCATCAGCTTATTCGGTGGAGTGAGGCAGCTATTATGGTGCCCAAGCCTCGAATAACAGAGTTACACTTTCTTCTGCGCAGTCTCTCGGATAATGACTTGCTGGCCATGCGACGTCAGGGACGATTCTTATGGGAGACGTACTTTTCCACCTCTGAGAGTATCTTTAACACCATACTGGCTAGTGTCCGAACTAGCATTCAGATACCAGCAGCCCCTATTAAGGAAGAACCTGCCCAGGAGATTCCCCACAAGGCTGGGAAGATGGCAGGAACAGATGCAAATTTGGCCGACAACGGTGACCTGGATCTTGGACCAGTAGAGACAGAGCCACCTTATGCTTCACCAAGGTATTTGCGCAATTTCACATACACGGTATCGGATGTCTATCGAACCTGGAATCGAGCCCCTGGACCATTCCATCTGTTCCCCCACACTCCGCTGGACCCCGTTCTTCCTTCTGAGGCAAAGTTCCTTGGCTCAGGAACTGGATTCCGTCCCATTGGTGGAGGTTCTGGGGGCTCTGGAAAGGAGTTTCAAGCAGCGCTTGGAGGAAATGTCCCACGAGAGCAGTTCACAGTGGTCATGCTGACATACGAGCGAGAGGAGGTACTCATGAACTCCCTGGAGAGACTGAATGGCCTTCCCTATCTCAACAAGGTGGTGGTAGTCTGGAATTCCCCCAAACCACCCTCAGATGACCTCCTCTGGCCAGACATTGGGTTGCCAATTGTGGTAAGTTGATTTTGTCTTGTTATTTACAAAGAAATAGTCAAAATTTGCATTACTTCATTTGTAATGACAGAGCTGGCAAACAAACTTGAAAAGTTTCCCTATTCTGTCATTATTCTGTTGTAAAAATGTGGAAATGGATGTCATGCTGCCTGACCTCCTGTAGCACTTTTTATTTTTCTGTCTCTCCACTGTGAAGCAAAATGTTCAGCTGTATAAGCCAAGCCATTTTCTCATTCTGCTTTTCCTGGAAATAGATAAGCATTAAAAGCATGGAAAGGTTGTGTTTGGAAATGGAAACCTAAATGGAATTCTGAACCGTGCAAAAATGCATGCTGTCTGACTGCAATAAATCTTTTCAACTCTTCTGGAATCTTATTCACGCCTCCACTCTATTTGCTTAAGTAGCTGTGAACATGGAGGGTGAACAGAATTATTTAACCTCTGATATTATTCTTTTGAAGGTAGCTATGTACAGAATCAGTATTAATTTTGTTGTTTAAAGAACCCATATTCTATATTTAGCTTCACTTGTGATGTTTTGGCTGTATGAAATTTTTTGGCCAAAGTCAAAACCAGTAGAAACTTGGTGCTGATGTCTATAAATCGCAGACTTCAAGCGGTCATTTCATCCTAGAGATAAAGCTTTCAGTCACTAGAGATGACTGACTGTAATGTGTTCATTAATCATGTCTAATTGATTTGATTTATGACTGTGGAGCAAAAAAATATGAAAATATAAAAAATATATTTTCTTCCCATAAATTACGAAGGCGTATTATGGATGTTTATCAGGGGTTATGATTTGAGATTATGGTGTTGAAAACATAAAATCTGCATAAAATAGTTACTTTTATGTAATCAGTGGAGTGTGATATTATGACAGCGCAGCACTGCTGTTCAGTGGGTGGGTTTTAACACAACACTAAATTAAGTATTGTGTACCACAAATCTTTACATGTACACTAATAATTAAAAAAAAAAACTGTCGCTCAGTCTCTTTCGATAATTTCATACGTTCATTTCCGAGTTTAATTTCTCTGCCTGAGCTAGAGCCTGACCGGATGGTCAATTCGAGCTCGGACCGGCTTGGGCTGAGATTTCCCACCACTTTCCCTGGATCCTGTCTGGTCAGCCCCCCCCAAAAAGCTATGCTGTGATGATCACAGTATAGCAAAGTATCAAATCATACTGTGATTATAAAAAAAGTTAGAATGTTATGCTGATCTGGCCTGCACAGTGTGCACATCAGCTCCTCCACTCGTCTGCCGTCTTCCGCACAGTTAAAATGAAAAGCTACACACATCGGTCAATCACCACACCACAATCTATGCAAGGGGCATTGCCTGGGGATTTGACCCCCAGGCAGAAATCAGAAAGTACAGGTACCTACAGTACATAATCATAGTTAAAAAGATTTTAACGCTCTACTTACTAAAAATGTGGGGTTTAAGTCAGAGTCAGGCGCCCAGTTTGAATCGGGTCTGTTTTGGCTCGGACAGAACATGCACAGGCTTGGGTAGCAGCAGACTGGTTTTAATTTTTTTTTTTTTTCCCTTATCTAAGCTCTTTTTTACACTGATGTTATAAGGAGTGTTTCTGCCAGGTGTTTGCTGAGTCATGCATTAGAATCCTTGAGCTCCTCTGGCTAATGGTTGCTGCTCGCATTAAATTCAAAGCTGTTACAATTGTCTACAAGGTGATGACAGAGTAGGCACCCTTTTACCTGCACTTACTCCTAAAGGCTTATGTTACCTCCTGGTCGCTGGGCTCCTAATTCACACAAATCAATCCAGACTGTTCTCATACAGAGTTCCCCAATGGTGGAACAAACTACCTTACACTACCAGACCAGGAGAATCTCTCACTATCTTTAATAAACTCCTGAAGACAGAGCTCTTCAAAGAGCACTTACTCTCCTAACACCTCTAACAAACTACCTTATACTACCAGATCTGGAGCTTCTCTCACTATCTTTCTTAAACTCCTAAAGACAGAGCTCTTAAAAGAGCACTGACTATCCTAACACCTCTAACAAACTACCTTCCACTACCAGATCAGGAGCATCCCTCACTATCTTTAATAAACTCCTGAAGACAGAACTCTTTAAAGAGCACTTACTCTTCTAACACCTCTAACACCTCACTCTCCTAACACCTTTAACAAACTAACTATTCCACTATTCCTCTTGACCTCCTTTAGGCCCTGTCAAACTTTTTTTGCCTTGAACTTCTATGTCCTCTATTTCTAATGCACATCATTATTGGTAAGTCACTTTGGAGAACAGTGTCCGCCAAATATAATTTAATGTATCAGGCCTGCAAGAGCAAATGTTTCACCTCATATGACTGATCCTGTTAATGTAATAAAGAATGTATAATATGTGGACACCTTTAAAGGTTTTCTTCTTTAAAGCAGTATCTGCGCTGTTAGTGTATCAGTATGACATTTTGACCCAGTGGATGTCCCTGTGCTTGCAGGTGGTGCGGACAGAGAAGAACAGCTTGAACAATCGTTTCCTTCCCTGGGACGCGGTGGAGACTGAAGCCATCTTGTCCATTGATGACGATGCTCACCTTCGACATGATGAAATTATGTTTGGGTTCAGGTGAGGCTCCCCTCACATGTTTATTTAATAAACGATTTATGATTTAGTCTACTCCACATATAGACTGTATATAGCTGGACAGAGCATCGTCTCTTAAAAGTGAAGCCACCACAGGTCGGGCGCCCCCTGCTGTTCGGCTGCAGAAAGCTGTGTAACTCCACCCATCCCCATAGGTTTCAATGGCAAAACAGACAACTTTCAATCACGTTTTTTTCTAATATACTGTAATTCTACCTCCTTTATTTAAATGCAACAGCTAGTGTAACCTCTGCTTATATTGTCAAATTTTTATATCCCCACAGAATTCGGTGTTTAAAACTTTATTCGGCTCTATTAAAAAAAGGTGTGGTTATTGTAAAAGGGCTGCTTATGGGCGGGACCAATAACAGACCGTCAGCTCCGCTCCGCCCCGCTCTGCAGTCTGTGACCGCGAGGCAGCCCTCAGGGGCGGGGTTATTTAAATGAGTAGGCTGTCTCTCCACAGCCTTTCTCCCTCCTCTGGTCTCTACTGCGCAGACTCTGGTCTCTGAATCGCCAAAATGGCAGAAGATTTTGGCTTCATTTTCATTGAATGAATGGGAACGGCGACACGGCGTCCATCTTTATATACAGTCTATGACTCCACAGAATAACCAGCATCAATAATTAATTTTGTCTTTAGGAGAATGCACAGCTCCACTTGTGTGGTAAGCACAAATATTTAACACGTTTAGTTCCAGTGGGATTATTTTAGCACGTAGGTGTGGATTTTCTCACCTTTCTATCTGTGGAACACAATAAGAACAGTTAGTAAAGGAAAGAACTAATGACATTAGAGGAAAATTACTTCCAGTATTTTTTTATTTAATTAATTCGATAAGCATGTTAGTCTTAATACACTGAAGCATCTTGTTTTTTAGCACTTTTCTGTAAGCTTTATGTGCCTAGCTATAAATTAGTTAGTTTAACTAAAGTTACTGCTATTTAAATGAATAGGGTGGTAAACCTGTGAAGAATATTGGATCTCAAATTTTGTAAAACTTACACCATTAAATCCATGATTCCTGGTATTTGTTTACTTAGAAGTATTTTATCCTCTTTAGTAGTAACACAGATGCCATAAAGTATCATACAGAATATTCATGTGATATATTGAGTATCAAAGGATCACAGTATCGCAATATGATGCCAACCCCTAGTCCAGACACCACAAACGTATCCTCGTGGGTAGCTATAGTAATGAGGTCAGTTTTATCAACTAATGTTTGGTGTTATATTTGGGTCCCTGTACTTGCAGCACTCTGGATTTTATGAGGTTGAGGAGCGCATGTACATGAAGGGATGTGTGCTTCAGACAGCTGGCAAAGCAACTTGCCGAATTCATAACATTCTACAAATCAATTAAAACAGAAAAGTACAGAGATGTAGCGCACGTAGATGTAAGTGATGATGACAGAATGTAGTAAAGTTCCTGAGTCTGCTCACTAAACTGCAGTCTGAAACCAAAACTAACTGAAACACATATATGCAGTGTAACAAACACATGAACCTTGGTGTGGACTCGGTCTAGACTTTCACGTGTGAAAATGTCCGAAGTCTACTTTGCTTCCATGGAAACCAACCTCATTTCACACCTTCTGCACTTGAATTTTATTTTACTGTCTGAATATTTAAAGGAGATTGGAGATTGGAGATTTTTTTCCTGCTTGTGTAAAGCACTAGACATGCGGCAAAAAGGAAACTAAAGTGCATTTTTGTGGTAGACGTTTGTTACAGCTATGATTGCAGTGCCTCATTATATCTGTTGTCGGTGTAAAACTTTTTCTTTTTCTTTCTTTTTTTTTTTCTTTAATGAATATAGTAGTGCTTTTCCACCGGCATGGAACCGGCACCGTTCTGGTATGCAAACCTAATTTTGAACTGGTTTGCCGCATTTTTCACCAACAAAAGTAGGTTCCGAAAGCAGGAACATTCATTTGCACCGATTGTATATTCTTTAGCACGAACCGTTGCGACATCTATGGGCGTGTCTATTTGTCAGGAGCAATGCTGCTATTTAACACTTTATGTTGATGTATGAAGTGATATTTTGACGGTTCCACTAAAACTGGTGGAAACTGTTTTGCGTACAACTGGTGAAAACACCACAGATCTTATAAGCCTAAGCGGAACTGGTTCAAGAATCAGAGTTCTTTTGGTGGAAAAGCGCTATAGGAGTATATTGCGTTAATTGCATCTGATGTGACATAGGATGCTTACTAAGGCTGGACGATATGGATCAAAACTAATATCATGATAGTTTTAGCTGAAAGGCAATATGCGATATATAAGTCAATATTTTCACATCCCATAAGGTAATAACAAAAAGACACTTCTGAGACAGAACTGCCTTTTCCAAAGGTTATACATGCACTTTTATTAACATTGAGCTGTAGATGATCAAGAGATATATTGTAGAAAAATGTAAAGATCAATCAGCACTACATCTGTATCAACAAACTCGGAGAGTAGAAAAGCGAACTGTCTGAGCTACTTGTAACGCAACATAGTCCATATCGATATAAATATGTAAATATATTGATCATTCTTAAACTTGATAGATCACCCAAACCCCAATACCAATGTAACACATACTTGCGTTTTCATATATTTTATGAATTTCTGACCCCTTAGAAATGGTTAGAGACATTTTCTCTGGTTTATTTTTGAAACCACACTTATTTTCATGTTTCACAGAATCCAATAAGCTTAGTAATAAATAGAGGAAGTGTACTGTGTGTGAAGAACTTCAGTAGAGAGGGGCTGGATTTTGAGCACAGCTGTCTGGTGCAGACCCTCGTGTCCAGGCTTGCACACAGTGGTTACGTGTCAGCGTGGTCATTTGACATTAATTTCACAAAGCAGCCTTGGAATGTCTTCACCTACATTTAGCAGCATCTCGCAGACTGCGCTTCAGCAGTGTGTGTGTGTGTGTGTGGCACAGTTGGCTGTAGAGAGTGTTGTGTTGGAGGTATGAATGTGAAGAGTTATGGACTGTTATGTAAAGGTACAGTGCTGCTGTAGGGTCAGTTGGAATTTTAAGCATCTGATCTGTCGGGCCCCAGTCTTCCTGCCTGTGTGTGTGTGAGAGTGAGTGAGTGAGCAAGCAAGCAATCCAATGTGTGTGAGAAAACTGTTTTTGGTGCTGAATGTTAGAAAAAAACTTCTCTTTTTTTAATTTATTTTTTAAGTATTTTTTTTTTGTAGTAGTCTGGACAGCATCACTTGGTCTTTTTCTGATGTACAATAAATACGTCAGCATGTATCAGTTTTAAATTTTGGATAATATTAAGCATTTATCATTCCAGTTCCAATATCAACTTGCATTCTTAATAAATAAAACTATCAATACAAACGTATAAGAAATGTCATAGATTTACAAGTCAACACAATTTAGTTACAGTAATAACTTAATTTTCTGAATTTCTGTACACTTTATACAGTGACTGTAAAATGCTGATTATTAATGGGCTCTTTTCTAACTCTTTTCTGTGCAGTTGCCCATTATTAGAGAGCTGGATGTTCTCATCATGAACTCTGAAAACTTTGTGTATATGCAATTTATCACAATAAAAAAAAGCATGAACTTTCGCATCCATAAATAATAAGTTGTTAATATTAATTATAAAAAATATATATTTAAGTATAATTACTGGGGTGGAACAATATATTCATATAACGATAGGTCATGTTGTATTACATTGATTGTATCATATCTATATATGGCGTCTCATGTGAACATTTTTATTGTGCTCTAATCTCCACAATACCCGCCCCTAATTTAACTTACCGAAGTATCTGCTTAATTACTCCATATGGTTCCTAAATTAATAGGAAAAAAACCTGTGGTGAAGAATATTGGTTGTCAAATTCTTGGTTGTGAAAACTGACACCAATAAATTAGTCATTCCTTAGTGTGAAACTGATCAATGTAACTGGTAGTTTGAGACAGTGATGTAAACGTTCCTTTTCTTCTCTTTCTCTTAGGGTGTGGCGTGAAGCCAGGGACCGTATTGTGGGTTTTCCAGGGAGGTTTCATGCCTGGGACCTAAACCACCAGTCCTGGCTCTACAACTCCAACTACTCCTGCGAACTGTCCATGGTGCTGACGGGCGCCGCGTTTTTCCACAAGGTAAAGACCCAGAGTTCGTTTCTGCTCTATAGACAAAGGCAAGCAAATTAAATGTTGGTTATAAAAAAAAACACACACAGTTCCATTGTGAGCCATAGTCTAGCCTAACTGCGTATGATTAGTGTGTGCTACATGTAATGGATTTTTGTGAGACTAAACAGTGGAGAAGAGTTCATCATTTTGATGAATTTGAGGTAGTAAAAAAATAGCTCTCTGGTAAATGAATATGGTTAGTGCTACAAAATGTTCTTTAAGTAATGCCATAGAGGAGAAAAATGGATCTGTAAAGAGTAGAGATGGAACAATCAATCGGATGTATATTGGTATCGGATGATTTTCAGACAAAGTACACAATTAGCGATCAGCCGATATTTCGTTAATTTTGCCAGTCCGTTTAGGTTTTCACAGCAGCACTGTTGGGCTCATTGTTGCTTGGTCACAGGAAGCTGCAGTCCCTCATTCAACTATTATATAAAACTCCGGAGCTGGAGCACGGCTCAGACTGTCAGAGCTACCGGTCCAGCTCAGCTCAGCATGCTCACACTTAGCTCAGTTTGACCTGTCCAGAGTTTGGTTTTGATTTGCCGTTTCATGCTATTCATATACGTATGATTTAATGTGCCTTGTGGTGGAAAGAGAATAAAGGCTTTAACCTCACTTTCCATGCCACTCTCCATCCAGAGTCCATCTTTCTGTTCATACAATGAATAGCAGAGCTAACAAACACCACTAACCATATGAATGAGCAAAAGCAGCAGACCATGTTTAACCTCCACCAAACTTCTAGTAGAAGCTGCAGTCAGAAAGATAAAGTATAAAATATTTTAGTGCTAAATAAGCAGCAATTTCCACTTTAAGCTGCACAGTGCAGTTCTGTAAGAAAGATTCACAGACTGTCTCTTCTGGAGCTGAGCCGGAGTGTTAAAGAACAGTTTCTATAGTAGATTCTTATTAAAGGTTGATTTAAAGGGAGATTCACACATCTCTTAAAAAAGCTTCTAAATGGCATAAAAAGTGGTTGTACACTCAAAAAAAAAAGTGTTAGTCTGCTGCTAACTGCAGCAAATGTCTTCATCTGTTTAGCTTTAATAGTTAAATCAGTGCTGCGCTGAGCTTGAATACATTTCTTACCTTTACCCTGCTGTCACCTTGTTGTGAAAAGGCTCCATAATGTTTAGAGGCTTTCACAGTAACGATTATTAACAGTAAGTTATTAGATTAAAACATTTTGGGCTTCAGTTGTTCTAACTTTTTAACCAAAGGCAAACATTGCGTTTCAGTGACGTTCATATTTGTTCTGTTTCTGCAAAAAAATGTGAATATCCAGTAGTGAAGAGACTAATTAGAAATGTGCTAAAGTGAAAGTGTTATCATTTTAGAAAGAATTACCTGGAGAGTAAGCAATTCCTCAATAAGTGTTAAAAAAAAAAAAGCCTTTAATTACAAAGCCGTCAAAAAATGAATTATGAAATCTTATAATTTTTGCCAGGCTTCAGTTTTTTTTTCACAGATTAAGTCTGACTGCAGTTGTTTTGTTATGTTTGTGAACACTACTCTTAATATGAAAGATTGATATCAATGGGATTGTTCATGTGGTCAGACTGGTGGTGATCTGAAAGCAGTCCGTTAAAATATGTTACTCAAATAATGTGTCATTAATACTGTAAAACTGTGGGGAAAGTGAAAGGTAGCGTGAAAGCCATGTAAAGTTCCACTTTCATCATTTTGAAAAACCACAAATTAAGACCTAATGATGGAGCAAACGCTTAGATGGCTGTGTCACATAAACCGCTCAAAACACCAATAACAAACAAATCCCGTGTGTGTGTGTGTGTGTGCGCAGTACTATGCCTACCTGTATTCCTACGTGATGCCCCAGGCCATCCGGGACATGGTGGACGAGTACATCAACTGTGAGGACATCGCCATGAACTTCCTGGTGTCACATATCACCCGCAAGCCCCCGATCAAGGTCAGCATGTTACGAATGACGCCTGTGTGTCTTTCTGTGTGTGTATGTGACTGTGTGTTTGTGTGTCTTTTTCTCTGTCTGTCTGTCTGTTTGTCTGCGTCTCTGTCTCTGTGTCCAAGTGCCTGTCTTTGTCTGTCTGCCTGTCTGTCCGTCTGTCTGTGTCCGTCTGTCTGGGTCTCTCTGGGTCTGTCTGTGTTTGTCCGTCTGCCTGCCTGTTTGTCTGTACGTCTATCCGTCTGTGTGTCTGACTGTGTCTGTGATTCTGAGGCAGGTAACTTGAATTAAATTGATGATTTTTTTCATGCTGCTGATTGAAGATGTGGATTTGTCTGCACCACAGTGGTCACTTCATTGTGAAATCCGTGTAAATATCAACTGAACAATGTCAGAAATAAAAAAACAGCACTGCCAGTGATGGCAGTGTATTATGTATGCATGTATGTGTGTATTAGTCTAGACTGTGTTGTTTTTACTTTATCTGGGCGTTTTGAATCGTAAAATGTGTTTACACACTGTACCAAGGCTGGATGTACCTGTAAATAAGGTTTAAAGAATCAGTTGTCCGTGATGTCTGGTCTTTAATTGAGGATTTGTTCCGCCATTTGTTTACGAAGGGCAAACTGAAGCAACTCAAACACATGAATCGAGGCTGGTAGCGAGGCCTGTTTCACTCTCATTTTCCAATCATAACTGATTTTGAAGGGGGATTATAGAGCTGGATTTTGGAAAGCTTCGGAAAGGCTTTGATGTTATATTCTCAGAGGCGCATTGCATTCAATAAAGCATTTAATGAAATTTTCCTTACTGTGCGTGATGTTATTAGTCAGAAGAATTCATCTGTGTAGTGATACATCCCACCCTTGAAGCTCTATTATTGAATTACTCTTAATCTCTCTCTCTCGCTCGCTCTGCCTCTCATTCACTCTCACTCTTTGTCTCGGTCCTCCACCCTCCAGTCTACACCCTTTCTCTCAAACTTTTCTTTGGCAGAGCATTAAAGAAATCAATGGCATTCACTTTATTATCATTGAAAATAGACAAGCTGGTGGAATAAAGAGAAAATATTTTGGCTTGTCTAATAAGATGATGTAATTTGTGAGAAATAGCAGAGCTCTGTGCTGTGGTCGTTGACCAGTCAAGATACCCCGCTACTGGAAACCACAATCTTATACCAAAGTGTACTGTTTATGTGTAGGGCTGGATGATATGGCCAAAATCACAATATACTTCTTAATTAATTTTGGTTGATTTTATACAATGCTGATATCGATATGAACATTATACAAGCCACCACCTTTAGTGTACATAATAGTGGAGCTGCGTGATACATAAAAATATTCTGTTATGATATTTAAATACGCATAGTATTTATTATGTTTTAGATGTTGTTTTTAATACGCTTTCTCTAGTGAAGTGTACAGTTGGGTCAGTGGTCTTTTAAGTGTTGATGATATTCTCAACATTTTTATTAAAACTATTTGTTAATGCGATAAAAAAAATTATCACAGTGCAATGTAACATCAGTATATTGCCCAGCTTTGTGTATGTGTGTGTTAAAAATATTTAATAGGATTTCATAGGGAGAGAGCTGCATGACAACATGAACATGGTCATAATTGCATACACAGCTTGTCTAGTCGTTGTAGTTGTAGTAGTAGAAGTATCATTAATAGGGTAGAACTCTGGAGCAGATAAACATGGACATATTTGTAATGTGCCTTTTTGTATGGATTATATAGCTCTGTAAAAAAAAAAAAGAGAGACCACTTAAAAATA
Source organism: Astyanax mexicanus (assembly GCF_023375975.1). Taxonomy (NCBI): domain Eukaryota; kingdom Metazoa; phylum Chordata; class Actinopteri; order Characiformes; family Acestrorhamphidae; genus Astyanax; species Astyanax mexicanus. The sequence goes on along the minus strand of NC_064408.1, from coordinate 84,728,853 downwards.
ATGAGTTTTTTATTTTACCAATTTGAAAAGCTCTGGAATATAATCAAGAGGAAGATGGATGATTAAAATACATCAAACCAAGCTAAATGGCTTTAATTTTTGCACCAGGAGTGACAAAGTTATCCAAAAGCAGTGTGTAAGACTGATGGAGGAGAACATGCCAAGATGTATGAAAACTGTGATTAAAAACAGGATTATTCCACCAAATATTGATTTCTGAACTCTTAAAACTTTATGAATATGAACTTGTTTTTTTTCTGCAAATAAATGCTCTAAATGACAATATTTTTATTTGGAATTGGGGAGAAATGTTGTCTGTAGTTTATAGAATAAAACAACAATGTTCATTTTACTCAAACATATCCCTATAAATAGCAAAATCAGAGAAATTGATTCAAATTGTTTTACAGGACTGTATATTGTCCTGGAAAAAATTGCAGTTAATGATGATTTCATCATTTTAAGACTATTTTATGCCTCATATATTAGTATAATATTATGGCATAATAATGCATATGTTTTATTAAAAACATAAATGAATAAATAAATAAAACAAACAAAAATTAAGTCAGCATATTGGCTTATTCATGTTAATGAGCTGTCACCTATAATAGCTGTCATAATAATAAAAAAAAAAACATAACAGGCAATATTAAGGTCACCAAATATGTTTAATGTCAGTAATTTGAATTGTATGATTTATGACATAATTATTGTGACAGTTAGAGAGGTGTAAATCCTCCTGCATTGAGTTTTAGAGCAGTGGAAATATGTTTTGTGTGTGGTATCATGGTGCTGCAACCAGTACTGATATAATATAGGAGTTAGGTAGTTGGGGATGATGCGTTGGGAAAATGTGATCATTCAACATCCTGACCTAGAACGCTCTTGTCGCTGAATTCAGTCAAATCCTCACAGCAATGCTCTAACATATAGTACAAAGTCTTCTACTAGTGTAGAGACACTTGCTCATGGTGAGAAAAAGCAGGATAAAATCTTTTTAATATGCCTGATTAATTTTAGTTTCTTTGTTTTTCTGTGTTCAGGTGACGTCTCGCTGGACCTTCCGCTGTCCCGGCTGCCCGCAGGCCCTCTCACACGACGACTCGCACTTCCACGAGCGCCACAAGTGCATCAACTTCTTTGTGAAGGTGTATGGGTACATGCCACTGCTCTACACGCAGTTCCGGGTGGACTCTGTGCTGTTTAAGACACGACTTCCACACGACAAGACAAAGTGCTTCAAGTTCATTTAGCAGCAGCGGGTGGGAGGAAGCACAAACAGACTGGGAGTGTAAGAGTAAACTGGGCAGCTCTGTGGGCAGCTCTTAGCCAGCAGGACCTTTCATCATTACAGACTGTACGGATTTTTATTTTTTCTTTCGTTCACCTGAAACTTGACGGGCTTCAAGCTGAGGGAGAACTGATGAACTAATACAGAAAAAAGCCTTTTATTTGTTTTGAATCATTTATGTGTGTACGAGTGTGTGTGTGTACGGGTGTGTGTGTGTACGGGTGTGTATGTGTGACCCATCAGCAACCACTACTGGTCTCATTTGCACCACTCTCTGACAGTCCCTGGGAAAAAGAACAAAGGCGATTGGGAGAAATGAATGCACAGTTTTATTTCAAGGACACTTTAACGGATCTCAAACCTAACATTTGAGCTTTACAACTGACAGACTGGCCGGACATGCGGTCAGGGGACAAAAAATACAAAAAAAAAAACAACTCTGGGCAGATGGTCACCTCTCCTCTGAGAGCTTTCCCAGAGAGTTGTGGGAGAACTGGGTGAGGGGGGTGGGGGGGCAAAGGCGTTCTTGTGTCGTTGCACTCTTTTATTTTTGACTCATTTTGCATTTATATTATATTATATATATATATATATATATTCTCTTGTAAATGAAAAAAGCACTGATGGTCACGGAAATTTTATTTGTGCGTGTTTTGTGTGCAAGCGAAAAAGAGACTGTGGAGATGGTGGAGTTTAGAAACATGGATTTTACAGTAGGGCTGCAATACAGATCACTATGAGTGAAATACCAGAATCGTAAATATAATACATGTTGTAATTATAATACACATGTTGTCTAGCTAGATATTAAAATACATCGGTTAATGAATTCTGTGACAGGTTAGATTGGCTGGTATTACCTAATTTTTCACACTGCGGGGTGATTTTTAAGAGACACTATTAGGAACTTCTAATTCAGCAGGTCTTGCCGCTGGGTGGTGGTGGGAGGTAGCTAACTAAGTTAAGTAAAGCTAAGTTAAGTAAACAAAACTGTAATAAAATAGACTTTCTTTTAAAGTAAAACGAGCGCTGGATGTAAATCTACACAGATTTCTCTACTGAAAAATATTTTTAGTGAGTAAAGTGCTTCCGTTTCTTTACAGTAAGCTTAATAGCGGTTAGAGGGTGATGCTAATGCTGCTCCAGTAGTGCTAGCCGGGTTAGAAGCAGGCTGGGAAAATTAAAGGATTTTAAGTGCGCCTTCTAGTGAGAAAAATACGATATTTTGACCAAAATAATTTTATACCTTTTTTTTTTTTAAAGGAGAATTTGATAAAGACTGAATGTGTAATACAGTAGTTTGAATGCAAACATTGATTTAGAGTGAGGGTTTGGTGTGAATTGGTTTACTGTAGAGCAGGCATGTCCAAATCTTACCCACATTGGGTCGGTATGGCTGCAAGTTTTCATTCTAAGCACACCTGCTGATCATGGGCTTTTTCTTGACTGGATTGAAAACCTGCAGCCACACAGATCCTTTGCAAATCAAATGGACACCCCTGCTCTAGAGAAATTGACTTTTTAGGTATGTATTTACAATCCAAAACTAACAGTGAAGCTACATGTGTTGTCTTCAAATTAATGATTTAAAAATAGTGTCAGATCTGGAAATTAAAGTCCCTGTTTACACCTGATCACTTCATGCATCTTGAGTATAATCAGGATTATAAGTGGCTAGATGGCGCTTTCTGATCACATTACACACAAGGTGATGTTGATCAGCACAGGCGTCTGTTTGCTGTTGTATCAGAGCTGGGTTGCTGCCGCTTTTCTCACAGCGTGCTGCATCAATGCAATTGTGAACACACCTAAAACGCATTTAAAACGAAATTTAAAACCGATACCACTTCAGGATAAGACCACATTTAGACAAACAAAACTCTTCCCCATGCAATATTACATGGACAGCCATTCACCAAATTTAAGTAATGGACAAAGGCATGTAAAATCGCTTATTTTGAGAAGGCACCCATCTTGAGCAAAGCACAGGAAGATGCTGAATGGATAAACATCTGGTTTCTGCATTTGCCATGCTTTTTCTGGGTGGCTAAAAGGCAATCTCTTTTCTCTTATCGCTCAGAAGGTAATGATGGTGAGCACAGGCTTTTGGTAGGTGCTGTATTAGATCCAAGCCACTGAGCTTTCCTCAGCATGCACTGGCTACCAAGTGATGCTGCATCAACGACAGCTTAAAATGGGTGGTAGCTGAATTGTATGATATGTATCAGTGGAGGCATGTTCTAGTCTTCACCCTCCTAGTGTTGGAGGCATTATACTGATAGGGGAGGCTGGGTAATTGGTCTTCCAAATTGGGGAGAAAATGGGGTAAAATTAGAAGAAAAAAAAAATCTTTCAGGCGTCGGGCAGTGCAAGAAAGCTTTTAAAAGCAGTAAACACCTCAGTGTTATTGAATTAAATTGAAATCTGAACAAATTGTGGCTCAGTATGTCTTGAAGTTTCGGTAGAACTGAGATGTTCACACCAAACCCTGCAAACTCTCCTGCATTTCCCCTAAATGTCACCCTTCCATTCTCCTGAAACTGTAATTAGTGAAGATGCTCCAAACCTATGTTGTGTGTATTGCAGTCTTCTGTGAAATCAGTGTTTCTAAAGGTATCTCAATAACGATTGTCATGTGATCTATTGTTATGCAGCCCTAATTTAAACCTCCAGGATTCAGTGTTGAGCTCACTAGATTTTGCAAAACAAGAGAGAAAATAATCGTTTCCTGAAGTCCTCCCAGCCCAGCCATCGTCCTTACACAGCAGAGCGGGTGATAACGACTTTCTGACTGCTTCCTCTGCTCTGTAATGATGATCATTAGGCTGGGAAATGCTCCAGCAGTCCGGTTTGTATGAGTGTGAGAGTGTAGGTTGGAGTACAGTGGTCGTACGCTCGAGTGAAAGGGATCTGTGACCTGATCTTACAGCTTTAGAAACAGAGAGAGAGAGAGAAAGAACTACAGTAAATGCTGAAGTTAACTGTCATTAATGGAGCGGTTCAGTCCATAGTGCTGCTAATGATGCTCATAATGAAGGACAGTGAGAAGATATGAAATACTAGGGCTGCTCAATGTTACCAAAATCATATCGATATACAGTATATCAGCTTCAGACTGATGCTTAGATTTGATGCATTTATGATACACTACTGTTCAAAAGTTTGATAACGATCACTTTAGTATTTTTGGTTTTGATTATTTTATGTTTAAGCAATAATACACTTGAGGTTGGTGCTATAATTGTAATATTGGCACTGCTGTGCTGTGGTTGTAGGCAAGAGGCCTCAGGCCGAGTACTGTAGATCAGCACAGCAGTGCCGATTTAACACATTATAGCACAAACTTCGAGTGTATTATTGCGATTATACCACAGTTCCATTATCACTGTTCATTGAAAGATTTTAAGTTAAAGAGGACGAGAAAATACAACCTGTTAGGTTATAAACTCCGTGAGTAAAATAGTTCCATTCCTGCTCTGTTTGTAGCTGCACTGTTTGGCTGGTAGGAGCTGCATCGTTGCTGGGTTACCTGTATGTGGCGGAGTAATACATGGAGAACTTCGGTTACAGTACATTACCGGCTAATAACGTCGCTCATAGAATGCCTTTCAGCCAATCACATTGCAGGTCAGAACTAACTGTGGTATAATTAATAATAACCTATATTGTGTAGATTTAAATACCATATAAATAACATAACAAAACATATATATATATATTTTTTTTGCATAATATAACATTTTTTTGAGAAACACAACATTTAAAAGATGACCAGCATTGTGCAATTAATTTGTTTTATAGCCTTTTTAATCGATTGTTTTCTGCATCAAAATGTTTGACTTTTTGATCACTTTTGAAATATATTCACTTCACACTTTTATTCAGAATTATAATTTTAATTTAGCTTTATTTAGTTTTCTACTAATTATGTGAAACGTCTAGCAGTGAACAGGACCTACAAATCATTTCTTTTTTTGTGGATCGATCAATTTGATTTGATTGAAAACTAGATGTTTCTACAACTGTGGCATTTTCACTAATGTAAAAAAAAAAATCCAGCTCACTACATATATAGATCACTATTATAGTGAGTTTGGGGTTTGGGGATAAGTTTAAACCAAACAGTGTGATTGGTTGTGTATTACATGTCAGATAGTGTACAATGTTTTAGGGGGGGGGGGTTGTACACTGTATATTACAGTGCATTGTGGGATTGTTCCATTGCACTAAAAAGTATACACTACATTTCTGACATCAATCCAAAACCCCAACCCCAAAGTAGTGAACTCAATAGTGGTTGCAAACCTTTGAACAGTGGTGTATTATTAAAAAACTTAACGTTTAGGAAATACCAGGCTACTGTATGATATGCAATATGTGCATTTATTCTACATTACTCTGTTACATTTCTCGATGGTCATAATTCGGATAAATTCAATCCCAGTTTCACAGTTTTTTTAAACATTTATCAGAATAAATAGATGTACATGAAAAATATCAGCCCATGTTTTCCATATCAGTGCAGCTGTACAAAATACTACTCTGATATTATAAAATGACCTTAATTCTGATTGCTGACTACTTGTTTCCATTCATTGTTAGCAATATTAGCACACATTTCTTTAACACTAACGTGAATGCGAATGTTAAGTGTGTGTGGAGTCTTTATTTTTATTCTATTTTATTTTTTCTTTTCTTTTTTTTTTCTAGTATGAGGTCAAATTTAGGTGTTTTTTTGTTTGTTTTTTTAATAAATAAATGAGTGTAAAAGGAGGTTCTCTAACCAGTGCATCTCTTTATAGGGTCTTAAAGCGTCTTAAAGAAAAGGAAGCGTGAACCTGACTTGTTATTTTTGGGCCTCTGTTCTTCGCTTATTAGCACAATTCATACTGAATATTAAAAATACTCTTTCAGGCACAGTCTAAAAACGGTACAACTTTTTTTATGAATATTTAAAAACCCAAATAAAGGGACAAAGATGACTGTCAGAACATTAACACACGTCTGCTTTACAGCTCTTCATTTATCTGAACACCTCAGATATACGAAGATTTTTTTTCTGATTTTTGTTTGTTTTTGTTTATTTCAGTTCTTTTTTTTGTATCTCCGTTTCAGATTGGATGATTCAGGAGATGCCTTTAAAGGAAACTTTTATATGCCTAATGTTGGCTTAGACTGTGTATGTATAAATTTGTTGAAGTTCAGATTTGTTTTGTTTATTTTTCTTCATTGCCGCTAGTGCATGGTGTTTGGACGTGAGGCGCTGAAGCAGAAGCACAGGAATCTCATGACTGACTGACAGACTGTACCATTAGTGTGATCCTCCTCAACACTAATAAAGCAGCCCGTGCCATTGTCTCTAACTGCGTCTGCTTTGTGGAGATCTGTGTTTAATTAATGAAACTAATGAATTTAACCTGTTAAACACTTCTCTGTCAGTGTGTGTGTGTGTGTGTGTGTGTGTGAGAATCAGACTGGTGTTTGAGTGGCTGGGATGTTCTTGTGTTTAAGGTTACAACTACAACCACCCTTTTTCTTCCCCCTGAGGCGACAGTGGCACAGCTGTTTTCCTTCATCCAGAACAGATTTAAGAAGCTGGAGTTGAGCCGCGGGCGTTCCTATAGGTGATAAACACTCTCACGCTGTAAACGCCACATGCACAGTTGTTGAGGTTGTCCCCCCCCCATTTTTCTTTTATTTTATTTTCCTTTTCTACTCAGTGTAAACACTGAACTGTGCCTATAGTTAATGATGGTAGATTATCTATAGACATGTGCCTATAGATTATGATAGTTCGAATCCTGTTCATGCAGCTTGCCATCTCCTGCCGGAACCCTAAGAGAGCACAATTGGCCTTGCTCTCTCTGGGTGGGTAGATGGCGCTCTTTTCCTACATCACTCCGAAGGGTGATGTCAATCAGAAAAAGGCATCTGTGAGCTGATCTATTAGAACCGAGTCGCTGCACTTTTCTCTGAACATACATGTGCTAATCTTCACCCTCCTGGTGTGTTGGGGCATAGGAGTAATAGGAGGAGTCCTAATGAGTGGGTTAAGTAGTTGGCTGTGTAAATTGGGGAGAAAATGGGAAAAATTAGAAGTAAAATAAGAAATTAAATCATTTATATGTCCCACTTAATTTCTTATTTTACAGTATATTGTCACTGTGTAATGAAAAACAAGTATCTTAATTTTTGTCTATTTTTAGTTTTCTACATAATTTGAACACCCTTACACTGTACCAACATTTCTTGATTAACAGACCACTAGAAATACTTAAAATTAACCTAAAATAAACTCTTTTTACGTTGACTTCCATTGAAGGTTAATAAGGTTTTATTTCTCTCTCTTGTAAAGTTGCTGTTTTGGAGATACTTGTTTTTCATTGGACAGTGCTGATATATATTATATATTTTAAATTAATATAATTAATTATCCCATTTTTCCCCAATTTTGGAAGGCCAATTCCCCAACGCACTGATTAGGACTCCCCCTATCATTAGTAAGGTCCCCAACACATGGAGAATGAAGGCCTCCTCTAAAGCACAAAGCCTCTTTTCCAACTGCCGCTGATGTAGCATTAGCGAGTAGCCATCACATTTGGAGGAAATCGCAGCAACGCAGCGTAGATAAATTAACTCACAGTTGCTTTCTGCTGGATAAACATCACCATTTAGCCACTCAGAAAGAGCTCTCTCGGACTCCGGCTGCTGATGACAAGTAGCACGATTGGGATTCAAACCAGTGATCCTCGGATCATAGTGGCACAGCTGGACCACTCAGAGCCCTCTATGTCCAATATGACTTTAATTTCACAATTTACACATCACCGCAAAATCCATTTCCCAGCTCCTGAGAATATACCCCTACCCTCCCTCTCTGTTATCTAGTGTAAAATTTAAGGGTGCTTCAAAAAATCTTTCCATGAATGAATTGAAAATAAATACATATTTTATCTCATAACTTTTTTAAACTGTCATTTCGTCTCAAGCACCAGCCAGTGTGTTCATAACTGTGTGATGAAATAACTTTCTGTAATTTAGGCATGGAACTCTTGTTTTGTTTTCATTTCATTCACATCACTGAACAATTCAATTCAATAGACTTGACTCCAGCGTGTCTCCCTCTGAAGATTCTCTAGAACAAAGTGTTTCACAACTATAAAGCAATAAAGCTGAATGACTGGTTGCATCTTAATTGTTGAATTATGCAAGTTTTTTTTTTAAATCAGTGGAATTCTCCATCGAGGGAAGGTGACACCATAAAACATATACTTTAAAACATTTTCACTATAAATTGTGTACTAAAGTGTATTAAACATTATAATTTTACAAAGCTTTAAAAGCAATGCATTCATAATTACCGTCCAAAATGATTTTGGTTACATTCCTTCAAAATAAAAACATTGAGGGGAAAAATGTGCACTGACTACATGTTATGAAACAGGAACTAGTATTATTGTGTCCCATAACTTTTGCCATGTCCCCTAAATGTGTGTTTAATGGATTCCAGCATTGATTGTGGATGTGATGTTTGCATTGACAGTTTAAGACTAATAATATTCATTAATATATAATTAAAATATTCAGTAAAAGAGGTTTCTGTAAAATGAGCAATGCATGACTCATATTGTTAAAGGCATGGTGAGGAAAGTACAAGGCAGCAGATGGGCCCACCTGTCCTGTCATTCAACAGGCTGACTTTATTTGCAGGATAAGTCAAAGTCATTGTCGGTTTGATGAAGGCAACCCACAGCCTATACTATGGTTTCAAGGCTGAAACAGTTTAATTTGCAGTAGAAAGTAGATGTGTGTGATTATGATTCACGGATATATGTTTCTTATAGTGTTTATGTATCTTAGGTTTTTTTTAGATTTTTAATAGTTTTTCATTTTCATAGTTTATGTCATGGACATTTAAAAAAAAAAACAAATATAGTGATCCTTAAACAACCTCCACCATCAGTGTTGATTAACTGCATGAGCTGCATAGCAACAAGCAGCAGATAATGAATCGGTGCATTAAGATGTTATTAAATGCATTTACACTTATGTACCTAAAGTCATCAGATGAGCAGTATGTAAATTCATCATAAACATTTATCCCTCAGGGGATGGCTTGGGAACACTCACACCTGTACATGTTGTGAGGTGCTACCTTGTGAGTGAGGATGAACACTAGGCAGCATGCTTATGGCAACGCGATAAGAATTATCGAAATTATCGAGTTACCATCCACAATTACCATAATATTTGTCTATTTTTTTTTCAGTCCTAACCAACAAATGTATCATAAGCTATGTTCTCATTACCAGGCTGAAGTGACTCAAATCTGATTTATTTATTTTTTTGCTTAATGTGGCTCCGATCTGTTTTTTTCATGGCTGTGTGAACGTGCCAAATCCGTTTTTTTTTTTCAAATCAGATATGAGTCAATTTCATATGTGATCCTAAATCAGATACGTATCCAATCCATGGACATGTGAGATGAATGTGAACGATCAAATCAGAATTCATGCATCTTTTTGCTTTTACGCATGCCCTCTTTTGCGTCTCTTGGTGCAGCTGTGCAGCTATAGCTGATAAAACAGCAAAAGCAAGCCGCCTGACCTTTTTTCTCCTCCTCGACCTGAACATGTACTTCAGACCAGCTGTTTACCCTTTACTCCAGCAAAAGATGCTCCACATATGAGCTGCTAACTCATCCATTTCACCTTTATAAAGCTACGAGTCGTTTTTTTTTGTTGTTGTTTGTGAAGAAGGCGACATTTATACACACATCAATGTGCAAATGTGAGACGTTTCAGGGACAGATTCGTTCACATTACACACAGATACAGCTCACTTATATTAGTGAATGTGAACCAGCAAGACTAAAAATCTGATCTGAGCAAAAAAGTCAGGTTTGAGCAATGTGGCTTGTAATGTGAACGTAGCCATAGTCTCCACCAGACTGAACTAGACAGCGCTTGGGGGGAGACCTAAGGATGAATCAACCAGCAGTAAACTAACAAAAGCAGAAGCAGAGTGGAGCTCCAGTAACTGTAACAAGAATCCACAGCCTCTGTGAACAGGAGTGAGAGGTTACAGACACAGGGAAGCTGAATGACAAGTCACAGATGAAGTAAATAATTGATTATACTGTAACAGCACAACATGTGAAGGGCTAGGATGTACTGTATGTTGGACACTTGAATATTGTTATGGTCAACATGAGGAATAGAAAGAATTTGGTAGCTTAAAGACCTAAATTCAGACAACTGAGTAACAGCATCTCCTAAATAGCCTGTGGGCTTGGGAGTGGTAAGCACCTATAAGCAGAGACACTGCCGATTAGTGTCCTTATTAATGTGTGAGGGCAACAAAGGTCATTTTGTAATTTTTCAATTAGGAATTATATTTTTTGTAATATGTGTATTTTATGCCATTAATAAAGGACACATGAGTTTTTGGACAAGCTGGGAGACACAGAGCTGCCACACAGTGAAAGAAGCAAGGGGACTGATATCTGGCTTGCTTCAACAAAGTTACATAGTGCAGTTCTGGAACAGCAGGTATGCTCTCTGGGTCGTATTTTATAATAATTATAATAATTTAAAAAATGGCTTTACATTTGGAGTATTGAGAATGAATATGTTCTCTCTTCTGTAGTGCTGTCTCTATGTTTATGGATTATGTTTTTATGCAGTGTTGAGGTGTGTTAGGTGTGTGCCATCCCTGGAGACATGGAGATCTTGATCCTGTGACATCATTGATGGGGAGAGGCACTTTTCCCAGCATCCCACAGCAACAGCCAAAGAGAAACAGAGTGGATGAGTAAGTGAGAGAGAGAGTGAGAGAGAGAGAGTAAAACAGCTCAGATTACAGCTCAGCCACACAGTGTACTATAACACTCCTCACCTCTACCCTCCCAGGGCTCGTATCCAACACGCCTTTACTGCCAAATCTATAGCGTTTCACCCCCTCCCCCCAAACCCACCACTACCCCAGCTCTGAAGAGTTCCCTGCTCAGAGGGGTGTGGGGCTGCATTACTGAGGAAAGTCCCAAACCAGCAACAGCTGGACTGATGCTGAGCTGCTGTTTCAAATAAGTGTCTAGACGACTGCTGGAGCAGCTCTATATAAAATTAGCAAATATGTTTCCATTTTCTCAAAGCAAACTTTCTACATAACAGCATCAACAACATGATGCCACTGTTTACAATTACTGCGTTTAGTAGACGCTATTATCCAGGGCTTATAGAAATGCTTTATTTTGCTGCAGAATTTCATACTGGATTACAGTGACACCCCATTTTTTATTGTCAAGACTGTAAAAACTACACACGTGGCATATTCATACTGCATTAAAACAACGCTATAATTATTTTAATCAAGTCTGTAAAAAACACACGCTACAGATTCACACTGGAATAAAATCACTCGTTTCTGGCTTTCAGGCTGTAAAAATGTCCCACACTACAAGTTCATACTGGATTAAAATTGCTTTACCAGCTGTTACTGTCAAGATCCTAAAAACTACACACATTGTAGATTCATGTTGGATTTAAATCAATTCATCAATTATTATTGCCAGACAGTAAAAAAAAAAAAAAAAGAACATTGCAGATTCATACTGAATTAAAACCACTTTGTCAATTATTACTGCCAGACTGTAAAAAAAAGTACTCTGTAGATTTACACTAAATCAACATAAGTTTATCAGTTATTATTGTCAGATTGTAAAAAAAGAACTATGTAGATTCATACTGGATTAAAACCATTTTGTCAGTTCTTATTGTCAGATTGTAAAAAAAGAACTTTGTAGATTCATACTGGATCAAGCCACTTCATCAATTATTATTGTCTGATTGTAAAAAAGAAAACCCGCTGCAGATACATACTGGATTAAAACCACTTTATTAATGAATATTGCCAGACTGTAAAAAAAAAAAAAAAAAACGATCGGCAGATTCATACTGGATTAAAACCACTTTTTCAGTTATTACTGATACTTAGTAGAGCCACCTTTCACTGCAATTACAGCTGCAAGTGTTTTGGGGTTTGTCTCTACATCACATCTCGAGACTGAGATTTTTGCACATTCTTCTTTATAAAACAGCTGAATTACACACAGTTGGACTCTATTAACTAATTTAGTGACTTCCGACTGTGATTGATTGCACTGGATTTTATTTAGGGGTCTCAGAGGGGTGTGGATACTCAGATTTTTATTTAATTAAAATTTTGAAAACCATGTATCATTTTTATTTAGCTTCATAATTATTTGCTACTTTTTGTTCTAGCACTTAAAATATCAATAAAATACATTTAAGTTTGTACAAGTGATTGTAAAGTGACATTATGTGAAAAAGTTCAAGGTGTGAATACTTCTGCAAGCCACTGTAACATACTGGGTGAATAAAGTGACTGTGATTCTGAAATGAAAGACCCACTTCAGCCCAAAGTAATCCATCTCTCTCAGAGCTCAGACAGTCTCCAACAGACCACAGCCACCGTTCTGAAAGTTTGGGTAGACAGAGATCTTTCAGTGCTGAGATCCTTTAGCCTTACATTCTAATCTACAACATCAGAGTGGGGCAGAAATGGTCTAAAAAGGAAGGTCGTCCTCAGAGATGGAATCTCTAAAGAGCAGCGTGGAGTTCTGCAGCTATATAGCAATGATATCTAGTCTTCTGTAGAACAAAACTCAAAGCGAATAGAAGAGGAAAGATCTCTTCTGGTCTTCTAAGCTTTATCTTCAGTTGATCCTCTTCAGTGAAGCACTTGATAACAGAGCTGTGGTAAAGGAATGAAATCTCTCCAGATGAATCAATAATGCAGAAAAGAAGGAAGAGAAGTGAATGTTTTATTACTAAGCTGCTTGGAATATTTTCTCTCCACGTTGTTTAACATGGTACTGAACACAGATATCAACCACAAATGTAAAGTATTAAAGTGATACACTTTAAGTTTGGACACCTCTGATAATTTTTACGATTTTCCTTTATAAATCATTGGTTGTTCAGATCAGCAATTTCAGTAAAATATATCATATAGCAGATGAACACAGTGATATTTGAGAAGTGAAATGAAGTTTATAGGATTTACAGAAAGTGTGCAATAATTCTTTAAACAAAAAGAAAATAGGCAGGTGCATAAATTTGGGCACCCTTGTCATTTTATTGATTCGAATATCTTTAGCACTAATTATTGGAACACAAAATTAGTTTGGTAAGCTCATTGACACTTGACCTACATGCACTGGTGAATCCTGAATTATAAGAAAAGGTTAAGGTGACCAATTGTAAGTTTTTCTCCTTTTTGCAAGTGTGGCAACATAGAACTCTCAAAACACAACTCCTACATGACCTGAATACAAAGATTGTTCAACATCATGGTTTAGTGGAAGGATACGAAAATCTACTATCTTGGAGATTTTAGCTGTCAGTTTGTGTGTCACTGTGAGGGAACGTAGTGAGGAAATGGAAGACCACAGGCACAGTTCTAGTTAAGACCCGAAGTAGCCTGAAGCAAAATCTCAGATAATCAAAGGAGAAGGATGGTGAGAACAGTTATAGTCCACACACAGACCTCCAGAGCTCCAAAGACCTGCAACACCATCTTACTGCAGAAAGAGTCACTGTGCATCGCTCAACTATTCAGTGCACTTTGCACAAGGAGAGGCTGTATGGGAGAGTAATTAATGCAGAAGAAGCCTTTTCTGAGCACACGCCACAAACAGAGTCACCTGAGGTATGCTTAAGCACATTTGGACAAGCCAGCTTCATTTTGAAAGAAGGTGCTGTCGACTATTATTTGGAGGGCTGTATGCATGTTGGAAAAAGAACACAGTATTCCAAGACAAACACTTAAAGCTACCCACAGTAAAATCTGGTGGTGCTTTATCATGCTGTGGGGCTGTGTGGTCAGTGCAGATACTGGGAATCTTGTTAAAGTTGAGGGTCTCATGGATTCCAGAGATGAAGTTGTGCCGGGGCTGGATACTTCAACAAGACAATGACCCTAAACACTAAACACTGCTCAAAATCTACTAAAGCATTCATGCAAAGGAACAAGTACAGCGTTCTGGAAAGGCCATCTCAGTCCCCAGACCTGAATATTACTGAAAATCTGTGGTGTGATTTAAAGCATATCGTCGCTGTCCAATGAAAAACACTTATCTCCAAAACAGCAACTTTACAGGAGAGAGAAAAAACCTTGTCAACTTTCAATGGAAGTCAATGTAAAAAGAGCTTATTTCAGGTCATTTTGAAGAGTTTCTATTGGTCCGTTCATCAAGAAATTTTGGCACAGTGTAAGGGAAAGTTTGAATGTTCAAATTATGTAGTAAACTAAAAATCGACAAAAATGGAGATAAGTGTTTTTCATAGGACAGCGACGATATGGTGTTAATGCTCGGAAACCATCAAACCTGACTAAACTGGAGATTTTTTGTAATGAAGAATGATCCAAAATACTTCAAGCAGAAGCCAGACTCTCATTGGATTGTATAAGAAGTGTTTAGAGGCTGTTATTTCTACAAAAGGAGGATCTACTAAATATTGATGATATTTTTCTGTTGGGGGCCCACATTTATACACCTGCCTAATTTTGTTTGAATTATTATTGCACACTTTCTGTAAATCATATAAATTTCATTTTCACTTCCTAAATATCACTGTGTTTTCTGTAGCTGTATGATATATTTAACTGAAACTACTGATCCGAACAACCAATGATTTATAAAGAGGAATCATGAAAATTATCAGGGGTGCCCAAACTTTTTCATAACACTGTATATAGGCTGACCAAACTAGACATTTTCCATTCTTACAAATTAAAATTAGAATGAGGTGCAGCACATCAGCTACAGATTATTAGACCTTAATTAGGGAGGACATGGAAGGAGGCTGTTTTATTTAAACCTCAAACATTAATATGGTTTGATCTCGATTGTTGAAGTGAGCGAATAGTCATGGCCAGATCCAAAGAGCTCTATGAGGGCTTCAGAAAGGAGGGTTTTAGATGCAGGTGAATCCAAGAACAATTAAGAATCAGTTGTTCCACTGCCCAGAAAGTAATTTGTAAGCAATAAGCCAACATCAGGCTCCCCTACCAAGTTCACTCCAAGATCAGACCTCAAAATGGCAGAAGAAGTCTCCAACAATTCCGATATATATTCATCATAGACTCCACTGAATATGAATTCTTTACAGCATAAGAGGGTGCTTGAAAAAAAAAAAGATATCTGTATGAATACTGAAACTGAAAGAATTCTGCATAAAGGTGTAGGAAAACCTTCCTACCGAATGACACTCCACTGAGGCTAGTAGATGTTTAACAGGAAATACATAATTGAGAGTATTTCAGTCAAATGGAGTTTTAGTATTTTTCCTCTATTTTTCCTGCATTTCTATTCATACCTTTTTACATACATTTCTTCAGGTTATGCAATACTTATTATATTACCTCTACGTTTAAGTACTGTTCCAAATGTCCAGATGTTTAAATACGTTAAAAATAAGTATAAATACATCCACACTATACTCTAAACTGACATTAACATTTGCTGCACTGTCTACTGTGGGTGTAACTTTCTTCTATGATGTATCCCTGGAACAAATGTGACACTGTGGATGGAGGAATGTTAAACACAATCCATCTATCTGGCACCCACTATCAAACCTCCCTCAAACTCTAATAATCCACTCTGCCTTGCCATGAGCACACTGGCCAGTATTCAGCCTCACTCACAAGATAACGCCCCACTGCTTACACAGACGTGGAACATCTGAGTAGCAAACTGTTTAATTTACGACTATTTCATTATTTTGATGTAGGTTATTCTAAACATATTTAATAAAATAATATTTTTTATACTTTAGATCATTATCCAATTTCTAGAGGTGTAGAGAATTCTGATTTAGACTGAGATGTTGTAGATTTTTTAAATCAAGAGTTTTTTTTAAACTGTTTTTAAATAATCTGTACAATAATTAGTGTACTAATTACACACTGATGTCTCAGTTAGGAGAAGGGGTGGTTAAACCACTAGTGTGTTTTAACCACTAAATTGCAAAGTCATCTGCACCATTCCTTCTATTTAATTATCAGTGGACGCATTTCTACATAACATGACTTAACTAACCGCCCTTTTACAGCCTGCTTAGAAATAAATCACATTTTTATCCTCTGTGACTGCTAGCAGAATTAACTGGGCTGCTCACTCATGACCCCTGGTGCCCAAACAACCACACAGCCACAGAGAACTGTTGTGAGGAAGGCAAGTCTTAACATTTTATTAATGACTAACTACAAAAAACAAAACAGTACAGCTGCTGCACTGCATTAAGATGAAAAATGATAGTCCCATTTTAGGTTTATGTAGATTTGTTTTTGTTTTTCTGGATCCAGCACTTAAATAAGTCGTAGCACATCTATTATTCCCTTTTATAAGGACAGAAAACATATCTATTAAATGTTATTTATTACAAAACCAAACAATTATACAAACAAGTGAGTCACAGTGCTGCAGAAGAAATCCAATATTTCAACTCCTACTTGTTCAAATGATAAAGTAAGAAAATAATGCCTTCATCCACATTGTGGGTAATCTAAAGTTTCAATCCAAATTCCAATCTATATACACTGTACTGTATTCAAAGGTGCTACAGTTGCTGTTGTTCTACAATGCTCTGATAATATCACATACTACATTTATCATAAATACAGTCAAACACTGCTGCTGCTCTTACTGGACATCAGTGATGAAGATGGGAAATAGTGATCATTTTGTGGAGTTCAGGTTGATGTGATTACACCATAAAAATAATGTTACTGAATTTCTAAATGTAACAAACACATAATGAAGATCCATCATATGCAAACAGTTGAAGAACATTGTCCATAAGATGTGTTTGAATTTCAAAGCAAATTAATCCTCCTGTTATGTTGTGGGACAACCTGACCCATTTGAAATGTAAAAATACAGGAAAAATATTTTCAATAATTTTTGGAGCATTACTTGTATGTTTCTGCTGGGCTTAATTAGTGTACTGAACATGTAAATGGAACATTTCTAATTTAATGTGGTTATATGAGGAATGTTCATATAAATTTAATTCTACACACATACTTTTCCAGTCAGTTTGAGTAAGTTCAGACAACAAAAGCTTCAACAAAGAAAAATAATAAAAAAAAAAAATATTTGTAAACCATTATCTGTAACTATCTGTTTTTGATTTACATAAAATCTGATACTAATTTGCCAAAAATATTGTTTATTGGGAAAAATCTTCTTTTTAACTACTAGAAGAAGAACAATGTTAAACACAAGATAGTTTGGCCTGGAAACATTTGCTGTTTCTTAGATGAACAGGAGCGTTAAATTGATCGAATCCTCTGCAAGATGCAAACTTAAATTTGCACATCTGACACACAATTTCTATTTATTAGCTGAATTTAACATACTTAAAATACATAACATAAAATATGAAAAGTATATATGACAAATATAAGCCTTTGTATATGCATTGGTTTGGATTTGGTTTAAATTTCTTTTTTTTATATGTTAAATGCAATAATTAAACAGTAACTATGTATTAAAACGTGCAGATGTTTGTCTCTGCAGAGGATATAATTTATCTGCAGTTGAAATATAAAAAAAACAGTGTATAAACTTGAGCGCCCAATCTTTTACATACAACTGTAGCTGTAACCCAGTTACCTGCTGTAAAATGGAAAACAAAATCCTCTTTTGGGTCAAATCATTCAAGGCCTAGTGCACAGTTCGTTCCAAAAGCATGATCATTGTCCTGTTTAAACCACAACTGAAACTGTGTGTGTGGTTCTCTTCACCTCCCATTCCCGTTACCATTCATTAATGACGCACTGTGACACTGCCGGCTCTGTGTCACCCTCAGTCCAGCCGAAAGTTCAGTGGTCATAGTTTCTGCAGGAAGCGGAGCACCAGGTCTCTGAGGGCAGTTCTGAGGGGCTCGTTGTTGTCGCACACGATGTGCGTGGCGTCCTCCTCTAGCTGGATGAGCGCGTCCTCAGCCTGCAGGTGCAGGATGTGTCCGTCCGCCGTCTCCTCCACCTTCACCTCCGTGATGCCGCTCTGAGCGCAAAATAAACAAGAACCATTAATCAATCAGACAGGGTGGCAACAGCCTGGCACACAAACAGCAGCAGCAATGGCTGAAGATGCCACAGTCTGCTGTAACGATCTGCTGCTTTAAATCTACACCAAGCAGCTCCAAAAATATCTATCTAATAATCTATAACTCAGAGACATGTTCTACTGTTCTTCTGCTGAAATCAAGGTTATTTATTAATCAAGGGTATACAGCTTAGATAAAGGGTTTTACACTAGATTTTAGGAAGATATTATTGGTGACAATCTGACAACCTGATGTTAGTTAGAATATTGTTAGAATATAATCTTAAAATATTTAGCTAAATTAGTCCTCATAAGAATAACACTTTTCTCTATTGACAAGCAGCAATGGGCTTTTGAAGAGCAATGGCTTTCTCATTGCAACCCTGCCATGCACACCATTGTTGTTCTGTGTTCTCCTGATGGTGGATTCATGAGCATTAACATCAGCCAATGTGAGAGAGGCAGGGCTTCAGTTGCTTAGAAGTTACCCTGGGGCCCTTTCTTTGTGACCTTGCTGACTATTACATGCCTTGCTTTTGGAGTGATCTTTGTTGGTCGACCACTCCTGGGGAGGGTAACAATATTCTTACATTTTTTCAATTTGTACACAATCTGTCTGAATGTGGATTGGTGGAGACAAAACCTAATTTCAGCCAGATCAACCTTTTTTCTGAGTTTCTCTGAAATCCACTTTGTTCATGTCATGATACACTTCCATAAACATGTGTTGTGAAAAGCACACGTTGATAGATTCCAGTTCTTTAAATAAAACAGGCTCCGCCCACTCACACCTGATTATCATCCTATCAATTGAAAACACCTGACTCTAATTTCAACTACAAACTAACTGCTAATCCTAGAGGCTCACAAACATGTAATATTGAAACATTTCCTCAATAAATAAATTATCAAGTATTTTTGTCTATTTTATTAAACTGGGTTCTCTCTGCCCTTTTTTTAAGGAATTGTGTGAAAATCTGATGATGTTTTAGGTCATATTTATGTAGAAATATAGAAAATTCTAAAGGGTTTACAAACTTTAAGCACTACTGTATGACTGCTTCAAATTCAAATTACTCCTATAACTTAAAAGTTGTGCTCTTGTATTATAAGAGAGCAAAATGTGCAGTGTTTGTCTTGATTGCTCGTACAGCGCTTGGGCTAAAATGCAAGCATATGTAAATAAAGGTTATTACTAATATAATTATTGCCTCACTCACTGCCTCAGTCACACAGGTTATGATCAGCGGCGGGTGCGGCTGGCATTGACTGGCACTTTAAGTAGGGTTGTTGATGACCTCCGCAGTTCCAGAGGTGCTGAAATTACTCCTAATCCCCTCTATGGGACACTAACTGCTCAGTGAGGGCATTAGGAGTTCATGTGGATGTGTGTGTAAGAGGGCACGGATGGAGGCTAATGGGGGAATCTGTCCGTTTCTAATGCTTTAGGAACCTCCTCTGCACACTGTTAGGAAACAAGGCTACGCATAAAAGGCTTAATGTTAGATCCATTAGCTTTAAGTGACTGAAACAAAAGCCATGGAAGGAAACACTGATCTAAGGGGAGAGCTGAGATCTAACATCCTTAGTTCATTTTAGTGCGTGTGTGTATTAATGGGGTTAAATGGTATTTATTTTTATTTTACCGTATATTTTATCGTAAAAGTTATGTTTGTGCCGTTTGTGTGGGTCATAATACATTTTTATCTGACTATTCCTCATTATCTCTGTATCCTTTACAAATATATACAAATAGACTATTTCTATAGACTATTTGTACTTCACTTTTTTTCTAATTTTTATCCTGTTTTCTCCCCAACTTACATGGCCATTTACCCAACCCACTCATTAGGACTCCCCCTATCACTAGTGATGCCCCAACATTAGGAGGGTGAAGACCAACACATGCCTCTTACAATACATGTGAAATCAGCCACCGCCTCTTTTCGAACTGATGTAGCATAGCCGAGTAGCATCACAGCGCACTCACTCAGTTCCGATACATCAGCTCACAGACGTCTTATGCTGAGCAACATCACCCTTTAGAGTGATGTGGAGAGAGAGCGCCATCTACCCACCCAGAGAGAGCAAGGCCAATTGTGCGCTCTCAGGGTTCCAGCAGCTAATGGCAAACTACATGAACCGGCATTGCACCTTTTTTGTACTTCACTTTTATCACCTGTATTGTGACCTCCTACTAACATACTCCTAATATACACTACATTGCCAAAAGTACTCGCTAGCCTGCACTGCGCTTGGTGATGAGAGTCTTGGATGGAGCTGCTTGGCCATGGAAACCCAGTCCATGTAAAGCTCTCTATGCTGCGCTATTCTAAAGCTAATCTGAAGGCCACATGAAGTTTGGAGGTCTGTAGTGATTGACTCTATAAGAAAGTTGGTGACCACTGCGCACTATGCTCCTGGTTTTACATTGACAGAGATAGTTGCCGTTCCAATTCTTTCCCTAATGTTTGTAGAAGCAGTCTGCATATCTAATGCTTGATTTTATATAACTGTGGCCATTGAAGTGATTGGATCCTGAGGTTAGTGATTTGGATTGGTCTGTAGTTACTTTTAGAAATATAGTATAATTTTCCTTATAAATTATTATAGCATTAAATAACAGCACTAAACTGCTACAGGCTGAATAGTCATATCAGCCTTATACTGTACAGTGTATTATTTCATATTCTAATGCAAGCAGCATGGGGCTAACTACTATGGTATTTATTTAGTGACCTCTAATAAATAGACTTGCTTATGTGATTTCTGACATTAAATTATCCACTGGTGTATTATTTCATATTCTGATGGCTGTACAATCATGCTACATGTCATGGAACAGGAACTTGTTCAATGAGATAAACAATGCTTCAATGACCAGTCAGATCTGTGTGTGAGGTCTTCTGTATTGAAAGTGAATGTGATTTCTGCCAGTCACTTGTCTATTTGCATTAACAATTCATTCAGACACTGCTGTTCGCGATCATTACTACATGGTGGGGGTGATAATGGCTTCTTGAGATGACATATGACATATTCATGGTGCACAGAAATTTCAAAGTATAGGAGGTTACTGATTACAAAAATAAAAACTGGTGGCTTATGTGGCCTTTCCAGTTTGTAGTTAACCGTATTGAAGCTATAACAGAAAAGACAGCAGTGTGATGAATGTTAGGCTAACGTATTTCCCCTCTCTGTGATTATCTTGCACTCAGGACATGCTGAGTGAGTCCATCATTATATTATTCAGTTACTTAATTTGATTTATCATCCACATTTGTAAAGCACTGTAAATGAGCACTCTGGGCACTCAGTGTAACATCAGTACTAAAAAAAACAACTGAAATCAAATACAAAATATAGTGTGGTAACAACAGTAAAGCACTTGTCATGTATGTGTGTGTGTGTGTGTGTGTGTGTGTGAAATAGGGGAGCGGCAGTGGGATTTGAACGTTACGGCTCTCCGCGCTCCTGGGCCTTAGCAGCTCTTTGAAGTGAAGCAGAGGAGGTGGACCGCACACACATTCATTAAACAACACCAGAGAAATGGGGTGGGTGAGAGGGAGAGAGAGAGTGGGAGAAAGATAAAGATAGAGAGAGAGAGAGAGAGAGAGGGAGAAGGAGAGATGGTAGGGAGTGAGAAAAAAAAGAGAGAGCGAGCGAGAGAGAGAAGGTAATAGACAGGAGAGAGAGAGAGAGAAAGGAGGGTGAGTAAGTGTGCAAGAGAGAGGGATAGGAGTAAGTGAGCGAGACAGGGAGAACAAGAGGGAACGAGAGAGAAAGAGAGAGAGAGAGAGAGAGGGAACGAGAGAGTGAGCAAGAAAGTTAGACAGAGCATTAAGGAGGAGGAGGAGGAAAGCTGTGGGAGAAGTCTACTTATTGTTTGTGATGTGCTGCATTAATGAGGGCTGAAATGCTTCTCTCCAAGGCGGAGCTAAATATGGGCCTTATTCCAAACTGGTTACTATGTCTGGCTGAGAAGCAGCAGAGTCTGACACTTTCAGGTATGTTTGATTGATTTCAAATGCAAAACATATTAAGGTCAGGCTTTTTCCCTGCCACAGACTTTCTCTAAAAAAAGGACAAACATTTAAATGGGAGTTCACTGTAACTTAAAGTGAGGGTTTATGAAAAAAAAAAAAATCAGATTTCCACAATTTCCCCTCCTTACCTCATATATTGTAGACCAGCCAAGACATGTTCAATGTCTGAATTTTGCTTCTTCAGCATTGCTCTTGAGTTATGAGGCCACTACAGCTAACCTGAGATGGAACCTTATATTCCTCCAAACAGCATGGGGCTAACTACTATGGTATATATTTAGTGACCTCTAATAAATAGACTTGCTTATATGATTTCTGACATTAAATGATCCACTGGTGTCAATAAACAACTAATCGACTAATCATTCATTTTAACTGCAATGCACAAAGAAATAAGGGCTGTTCACACACCCACTTAGTTCAAAGACACAAGAGATTACACATATCTTCACAAAAAAATCAGAACTTTGCACATTTACGTGTCTTCTGGGCTTTTAAAGGGTATTTAAAAGGGCATTCCTCCATCGCTGTCATTATTCTGAAGCGATGGAGGATGCTAGGAACAGGAGCCATAAGAACAGTAGGTAGATATGGAGAGAATGACAGAAATACTTGTTGACTAATCAGAAAAATAATCAACAGACTAGCTGACAACCAAAATAAACAATAGTTGTAGTCCTAGACTACAATACTGACACAATTCAGGATTCAGTGACTGCATTATTATTTGATGTTCTTTAGCCTAAAGGTTGGGTTTACATTACACTGATTACAGAAATATGTTATTGAAATATGTGTTGACACATCACTAAAATTAAACCGGGGCGATGTCCCATGCACACTCCCACATTAAATAGTACGTTTAAAAATGTTGAACCGCCAATTCAAGCTTAAAAATTCAAGTTTTTAATACAATAGAAGTATGATCATTGGTGTTGTGAGTAAAGTGTAAGGCTTTGGAGCTAGTGTAGCTTGTTAAATAAAATTTCTGCACTGCTGCCACTATGGTAATACAACACGGAACTAATCTTTCACATTTTTAAATGTACTTAACTCTCTAGAATCGATAAAGGCCTAATGCCAGGCGGAGGCTAGAAGGGTATAGCTTCAAAGGAATGAGCTGTAGAGTAATAAAACTGTTATCTGGAATGAAGGTGCTCCATCTAATACTATTGGAATGATTTAGGGATGTCTTCCCACATCCTGACCTCAATAACGCTTTTTTTGTCAATGACTGCAATCAAAGCTCACAGCGATTCTTTCCAAACTAGTAGAAAGCTTTCCCTGAACAGTAGAGAAAGCTGCTTTTACAAAAACAAGATACACTGTTTTCAATAGAATTGATTTCAGGATATACAAGGAATGAGCCTGAGCCCAAGTTAGAGGTGAGTGTGTGATGATTTATGCATGATGCTATCTAAAAGGGTAGAAACGTACATTACTTTTTATGTAGATTAGACTTCTAGCTCCAGTGTGAAACTAAAGAAGCAAACTTCAGACACCAAACATGTCTAGACTGATGTACTATATGTGGGTGAGAGCAGAAGGTGTGTGTGTGTGTAAAATATATATATATATATATATATATATATATATATATATATATATATATATATATTCTGGAGCTGAACACCGTGGACACAACTCTAGGTAGCAGAATGTAAACACTGCATTATGACAATCGACCAGAGAGCTCAAAAATAAAGCCTCATTAACTGAAGTTGGAACAATACGTGGTGTGATATTCTCCCTTGAGATCAAAGGTACATGGAAAACACTAAAAACAGAGAACTTCTTGAGGTGTGAGCTAATTAGGAGAATGTGGGTTCCCCTCGAGCCGGGCACGGGGCAATAGCAGGAGGCGCGCTGCCTCCGTCTAAAATCACACGAGGAAATACAGCCGCTTCTGGCTTCCAGTTTAATTAGTGTGTGATCAATACGCTAGCAGCCTGCCTGTGGAAGACTGCCAGGATTAGCTCCCTGAAAGCGCGAGAGAGAGAAAGCGAGAGCAGGAGCGAGAGGGATATTAAGAGAGTATTACTTTAGCTCCACTCATCATATTGGGACTGAGCTTAGAAACAGGCCCTCGCTGCATTAGGAGGGGTCTGTAACACACTCCTCCACAATGAGCAGATTTGCTGCTTAACAGCTTCTCTCACACTAATGGGAATAACTGGGAGTATGGGGATACGCTGCTTAATTTGATGTCTCAGTCTGACAGGAATGTAAGAGTATGATATTAAAAATTTGATTTGCTACCTTGCACTGGCATCTCAATAAACATAATACATAAGCAACCACATTTTCCAATACAGTATAATTTACTAACTGTGACGAACAATGACTGTACGAATGTGGTTCGTACTTAAAAAAAAATGGAGCCAATATTGTCCGACCATGTCAAATTAGCATCCTACTGATTTACAAGATCTGCCCCCTTTTCCCAGACCAAGAGTGTCTCAGACTGCCTTTATTGAGTTTACAGTGCAGAGGCAAAGCTGATTTTCCCTGGATACCCAGTTTCAAAATGTTTCAACAGTAAATGTGCAGCTCATGTAAGAAATGTAACTACCAATCAGCTACTGAATGTAATGAACTAAAAGGGTAGGATGCCGCTCATACTGATTAAACGTCTCTGCTGTAACACAGCCTTACTACAAGCACAGCATAATGCAACCAACCAGCAGAGGCTTAAAAATGCCTATAAGTTAAAAAAAAGTTTTCTATATTTGTCAGTTCTACATTGAAACTGCTTTAATTTAGCTCCACCCTCTACCAAAATTCCCCTCACAAAAAATACATTTAGAATTCAGATAAACTAAAAAAAAATGAAATAGAATTTATAACAGAAACAGTTCAGTTGTTTGAGTATTGGTGTGTGCATACAGCTGAAGAAAAAAAAATATACACATTAGTGCTTGACCAATACATGGATTCACAGATAAAATCTTAATATTGCCAACTCTTTATAGGAATTTGTAGAAATATCACACACATCATCATGATAATTTTTTGTTTGCAGCATTATAGGGATCCAAAACAAGCACAAATAAAGTAATAGTTCTGTCCACAGAGCTGTAATATTTTATTTTATAAATTTAGGGCTGCACGCTTGTGTAGTTTAGCCCTAGTGGACATTTCAGAACCACAGTTCAGTTTAATCTAAAAAACAATTAAAAAGAGTTCCATGAAATCTCACACTTTCCCATGATTCAAATTAGGCACCAATCAGAATTAAAGCATTTCCTTACACAGCAATGGAATACAGAAAATTAAAACAGCACAGCAAGTGTTAAAGTGTCTGTGGAAAGTGATCTGAAATGTCTGTATTAGAAAAAAAATAGGTGCATACTTTACAAAATATTATTAACATTGATTTTACATTTCAAAGTTAATGCAGCTGAATTGCCGCCTTCAAATCAATAACACATACAATACTAACTGACATGAAGCTCAGGGCAGGTAATTTTCAGCGTTTAACACAAGTTCCCCAGACCAATCTATCTTACACATTACTGCCAGACTGCTCCTGACCTACAGCGTCCTCCAGAGCCTTTAATTAAGCCTGCAGGACATGGATAAAATGTCTCATTGCAATTATACTGCTGTAGACTATGACATAGTGGTGAATCTATAGGCCTGCACAGTTTAATCATATATTAATCAAAATCATGACCTTTGCCTCTGCAGCAAGGTGCTCTGAAAGGCTGCAATTAAAGGATTTGATTTATAGTGTGCTCTATGTCTCATTACTGAGAATGTGATTGTTTCTTAGCACGAAGTTCGGTTTAAACCTATTGGTTGAGGCTGTGTGTGTGTGTGTTTGGTGTGTGTGTACATGTGTCAGAACTGGCAAGGCAAAAAAACGAGGCAGATAGCAAGACAGAAAGAGAGAGAGATCAACACAGAAGAAGACAGACAGAAAGAGAAGGACAAAAAGCGATACACAGAGCGAAAAAAAAAGAAAAAGAACATGATAGAAAATAACAGAGCATGAAAAAAAATAGAAAGCAAAACAGAGAGTGAGAGAAAAGAAGCAGGACAAAGATAAACAACGAACAAGACAGAAAAAGACAGAAAGTAAAACAGAAAGACACCAAGTAAGAGAAAGTGACGGAGAAAGAAACAGAGAATGAGAAAGAGACAGAGTGAGAGAGTGAGGCAGGGCTAAGACAGAGAGAGAAAGAGAGAGATAAACATAAATTGATAGAGGGAGCCACTTTAAGACAGGGAGGGGAACAAAAAGAGACAGAGTGAGAAAAAGACAGAGCGAGACAAAGAGAAAAACAATAATATACATAGAGCGCGAGAGATCATTAACTCATACAATCATCATTAAATATGCTTAATCCATTCCAGATTGCGGGGGGCCAGGAATTTAAAGACCCCAGTTACCCTAGCTGGGAATTGAACCAAGGCCTTCTTGCTGGGAGGCGCTGTGACTGTGCTGTGACTGCGCTACCCACTGCACCACAAATACCCAGATGAGAGTGGCTCTGTGATCAGAAACTGACCACTGATAAAGTACAACTAGAGGAACACAACTACTGGTGAATGGAGTAGAGGGGGCTGATGAACAGTGCAGAAACTGGTGATCTACAGTCTGTAACTCTACACCTGTTCAGTGGAGATATGCAGTAGGTGGGTGGAGTTTATACGATGCTGACTCATAGAGACCATGTGTTGTTACCTTATGCAGTGAGGCCAGGAAAGCCTCCAGAGGCACAGCTCCACTCAGCAGGGGCTTCGGGCTCAGCAGGTCTGGAACCTCCTCCATCAGCCTCTTCCTCTTCTTACTGGGGGGAACTGGAACAGGTTTGGGTACTGGCTACACACACACACACACACACACACACACACACACTTCAATTAAAGTTTCAGTTTTCAGACTGTCTGTCTGAGGCATTACGGCTGAAACATGATATGATGATGACCACAACAAATCCTCGGTAGTACCAGTATTATTATTCTTCATTTTGGACAGCTTACTCAGGAAAGGCTGGCAGTCACTTATTTTTCTTATAATAACAGTCTCAAACTTTCATGTTGATACTACACTGACTGTAATAGGACAAATATCCTCTCTATCATAACTACTTTGGACTCTGCAATATGCTATATGCACTCTAACTTTTGTGAAGTGGGCAAGACAACTTTCACACTCATATTTCTGTTCATTTAAAATGTTAAGTAATATTACTTTGTCACCTCAGACCATATGCTTTAATCATTTTCAATGTGGGTTCTGCATCTCTCAGCCTATCCAGAAATGCATGTGTTAAAAATGTCTGCAAAAATTGTATCTGATAGCTGATTTGTTAAACTTTAAAAAAAAAAAAAAAAAAAAAAGTCCTCTTCTCAAGAAATCCCAATCATAATTAGGCATTTCTTTGTCAATTAAATAATTTTGAGCTTAATAATGAGATGTCCATTGTTTATGATCTCTTACAATTTGATGGCAAGCAGTTGTTAGGAACTTTTCTTGGCTTTCGTCTTTATAACTCATCCAAAATTATGCATTAACATTAAGATTTTATTAGCCTTATATATTTTTTGCATGCATTGTAAATTACACATACAATTAAACAAACACGTACACCTTATATTTTCTCTTATCATCAAAATATTAATAAAAGGGATCAAATAACAGGGTTAAATTCAGTATGACAGAGATTGAAGGGACAATCCAAATTTTAATACAATAGAGATTTACCTGTTTAACTAATAACAGGATTAAACTCAGCATGAATATTTTGCTCTATTCATTGCATTCACTGGATTATTCATATTTTATGACTTACAGTAGCTATAATTCCAAGTTTAGCTGAGACCGTAGCACCACATGGTGTTTAGCACATTATAAAATTGTAATTTTTGCATTATTACAGTTGCTCACTATCATTTAGTAAGTTAGTTGAAATGTTGAGCCTATGTCAATCTGCCAATAAAAAATTGGAATTTAGGTAAAAAAAAAAAAAAAATGAAACATGCTATTATTTGCAGTATGTCCTTTAAGAGAGATGTGCTGTGTCATGTTGGCAGACTTATTATTTGTATACGAGGTAAATTGCATGGTATGACAGGGTACATATTAAAATTCCTTTTTATATAAAATGCATGTATTATTAAAAATACAGTATTTTATTTTTACGATGTGGAGCACAATGCAGTCAGTTTTTTCTGGAAACCTCCAAACCCAGTTCATTGAATTGTCAGGTAAGGAAGAGTGATTCGACACTCTGGAGAATACATCTTAACTGCTCTGAGTCCAATGCTTTGTTTTGTGCTTGGTGATGTAAGTCTTGGATACAGCTGCTCGGCAGGGGAAACCCTCGGCCATGAAGCTCTCTACGCACTACTGTTCTTGAGATAACCTGAAGGCCACTTGAAGTTTGGAGGCCTGTAGCAAATGACTAAAGTTTCTTTTGTTCCCAGTTGCTTCCACTTTGTTAGAATAAGAATAACAGTTGACTGTGGAAAATGTAGTGCACCTATCACTGTATTACATTGGATGTCACTGAGGTCCTAAAAGAGACACATTCCTTCAGCAATGTTCGTAGAAGCAGTCTGCATGTCTAGATGCTTTTTTACACCTGTGGCCTTGGAATGATAAGAACTGAATTCAATGATTTGAATGGGAGAGTGAATACTTTTGACAATATAGTTTATATGTTCACTGGCTGTTTTGACTTATAAATAAAATAGAAATCCTTTAACATAAAAAATGTAGCACTACTGCAAAGATGCTTCTTGCTGCTGGACACCAACCTGGAGCACATGCTTGTTGTCCTTGGACTGTAAAACCGCTGACACGGTTGCCACAGAGACGCCAGGTTTAATCTCAGAGGGCACCAGACTTTTGGCAAGCTGTAAGAGGAGAAACAAAAAGAGAGGGACAGTTTAGATATTGAACACACTCAAGCACTAGCTCATCATTCTTCAGACTTATTTTGCTTTATTAAAGAAATCAGACCTTGTCAGAGCGAATCTCATTAAACCCAAACTGCTCTCAGAGTTTAATACCTTGCTCAGCCTGACAGGTGTGCCTGAATAGGCCTGAGTTTAATTTCTCTCACATCCAGACTCAGCTGCATCATGTGCTGCTCTGGGACAGATCCCATTAAAGGCAAGAAGTGGACAGTAGGTGTTGTGAGGCATCATACAGAGCCACTGTGACATTAATTAAAAGTCAATCATTAATTAAAAATCTGGAAAGACAGTTTAGTCAGTAGGAGCTGTGTAGTGTCATGTGGATTCAGACAGACACATATTTATTAATAGCTGATTAATCAAGACTTGTGACAGTATTTTTTGCTATGAGAAGATTTTAGTGGGGTCCTTAATATGGAGTTACTGGAGACGTTTCTAAATACATAGGATGCTCAAACACATGCAAATCTCTTTCAGAAAAACAGTGAAGAATACACTAACAAGGAAGTATCAACAACAAAGTTTTACATAAAAAAAATCTGTTTTAAATTTGTGTAGGAATCTGTGTGATTTGCTGCAGCTTTATAGATGCCAGGTGTTTTCGTTTGGTGGTTGTCTTTTCTGTTGTTGTCTGAAATGTGCGAGTGTAAAGAACCATTTAATTGGTAAAGAAGCCTCACATCAAATATCAGTTATTTAGACCTTTTAAACATTTTGGTTCTTTATGGAAACCAAAATAGGTTATTGTATGGCTCAGGTCTTTAAATATGGATCTTTCATCTATACTTTTTATCACACTTTGGTTTCTGACATTACATTGTATAACACTGTGATATCTTTAAACAAAGGGCCAAAGCAAGATCCTCCCCCTCCATACTGTGCTCCTTCACCTCAGGCAGCAGGTGGATGCGTTCGTATCTGCGGCGAAAGGGGAGGCCCAGCACTGAACAGCGGCGGTACGCCATGGGGGGCGGCTGCAGCTCCAGCATTAGATCAGCACGGTGGGACTGGGAAGGAGGTGGCTGTGTGTACTGCTCTGGACACACCACATGGAGAGGCTGAAACACACACACACGGTTTTAAGTTAAACCAACAAAAAAAAGATAAAAACTGCTTCTATGGTTCTTTGCAGGTTAACAGTGGTTATATGCATTGTTAATAATGCATTTGCAGATGGATAATCACTTTTAAAAAATGTTTTTTTTTTTTTAAAGAAGTGAACAATTCTGGGTCTAGAGGGTTTCATGCTTTCCCTGCTCAAGCACTGCCAGATTCAATCAGTAAATCAGTAAACTGTGCTGGTCCCTAAAACCCGTTTTAGAGTAACAAGAAGGATTAAAGACAAGTAAAAGAACCCATTTACAGAAGTATATAAACATGAGAGAGACAGATAGATAGAGAGAGTGAGAGAGAGCGAGAGAGAGACATCAGATCCTAAACATACAAAGAGGTTCAAACTGCAATAACTTAAAAATGCAATGCAACTGTTTCTAAGGATTAATTCAATTTTATTATAATTTTAAATTAGATGGATTAACACCCCGTGTCCAAAAGTATCCAGACACTCCTTTTAAGGAGTGCATAATTCTACTTTAAACGCATTCACTGCAGAATCTCAGCAGTTGCTCAGCTGCACACACACAGAAAAGCACTACCAATAGAACAAAAGCCTCTGAAAAAGCTGCACACGCCCAAGATCAACCTGTCCAATGTCAAGCAAGGGTAAGAAGAGCATAAAGCCCCCAGTATTGGGCTACAGATCAATTAAAATTAGTTTTCTGGGATGACAGATCTCCATTCAGTGCTTTAAAATGATTTGAATTACCATGTGACCTCATAAAAGACAGTAATACTTATTAACACATTCAGATACAGATTAATACATTTTACATCATTAAAAGTATTTTACATTGTTAGTAGTGTGACCTTCAGGTGGATTCTGCAGGTTTACGAGCATATGGAGGAAGGATTAGAGTGTGTACCTGCACCTCCTTCAGAAATTTGGACACCTGGTGGAAGTTGAGGCGTGTGTCGATGGGGCAGTACACGCATTTCATAGCCAAAGGCTGGTAGGGAGCCAGAGCGTCCAGGTAGGAGAAATCTGGCTCTGAGTAAATAAACAGAAAGACTTCAGAATTACTCAAAGCTCATACAAACAACATCCATCTGTGCTCTTCCGCTTCTCTTCAGGCTCAAAGCCATGCCTTACATCACTTCTATAAGAAACTTGAGGCTATGTTTAGAACTAAGAAAAACATAACCAGCTTCTATGGTGACTTTACAGGAGCTGGATAAACAAAATAACAAAAATCCATGAAATACTTTTAGACATAAAAGCTTTTTTTTTTAGACACACCAACCACAGATTTTTTTTCGCTTTAGACACATACTGTAATCTGTCTGTTGCTGTTTTTTACCCTAAATAGCATCTGCAGAAATGGTGGATTTGCATTAATATGGTTGTGTGGTACTCTTTTTACATTAATTAACAGGGTAGCGGGGGTTAATGTACTGCAATAACAAATCAGCTACTTTACTATATTGGTGGAGAATTGAGTGAATTAGAATTCGATTTCTGGCCAAACCACATCACATTAATGTTAAGGCAAAGCAGAATGACCAGTATATAAGAGAAAAAATTGAAAACTAACACATATTTTCAACATTATGTATTTCTTCCACTTTGTCAACATGATATCATGCTGGGGTTGAAAGCTAAGAATTGAATGAAAGAAGGTATGGAGAGGATATGAAAATACTTAGGATTACTCACTACAGGCTATACCATGCACCTTAAAGAGTTATGTTACCTGCATGACTTGACTGTTTAAAATAAATGAAGGAAGGAAACCTGGGTAAGCTTAGTATTTTTTTTTGAACTCATACCAAAAGCACAGCATGAACTGACCATAACTCTACTACCATAACTGGAAGAGACCCTGTAAAAGTGTGTAGTTTGGTGTGAAAGTGTATTTGTGTGTGCGTGCTGACCGGTGAAGATGATTGTGTTGAGACTGGATTTGCCCCACAGCTCCATGAAGTGTACCACGTCTCCAAAGCGTAGTGATGGGTGTCCTGTGAAAACCACACATGGCTGCCGGAACTCACTGCTAAACTCGCCGTGAATACTCGGATAGTGCTTCAGTTTATTGGTTTGGATTAGCTGCAAGAGTGGGAAAGAATACCGAAAGAGACACAGAAGGGCAGCTTAGTTATAATATCAAAAGTGTACCCATCTTAAATGTACAAGTGTTCCAGAGGTCATTTCCTCCTCTTCCTGTAATTTGTCATTGGAGAGAAAAAAAAAGTATTCTCTCTAAGGGTAAATTACAGGCCCAATATACCATTTTTGTTAACATGCTGAATTTAACATACATGAAAATCTGTTAAACTCAGAAAAAAACAGTGTTTGTGTTTTAGAATGTCTCTACAGAGGATGTGCTTATGTACTGTTACAACATCAACAATACATGCCATTTGGCCAGGAGTGCCCAAACTTTTGCTTTTATTTTAATAGATGGATTATATAAAGTATTTGCTGTTGTCTGTAACATCTAATATGGTAAATGTTTTACAGATGATCAGCTAAGTAAAATTAATTTAAATAAATATTACATTAACTAGCATTCATTAAATAAGTTATATATTTGATAAATTCTAACCCTATACTTAAACCAAATCATAAACCTAACCTGTGGAGACTCAACTCAGCTACAGCTACATAAACACTGTAAGAAACTGTACAGTACATGATCTATGGGAGAGCTTTTATATAAAGTGGTATCAAGTGATCAGTTACTGTTGTTTGTTTTGATTAGAAAGTGATGTTAATTATTATTTACACCCATCAGCCCACAGATTCCACCCTGTTATATCCCTTATTATAGTCCTGAATTATTATATTGTCATGATCTGATGGAGACTGCAGCAGCGAGACAATACTGCTGACTCTGAGAGCAGAAAAAAAAACCCAGAATCAAACGTATTGATCTGACTGTGATCAATAATAACTCACCTCAGCGTGTGGGAACGGAGGCTCGGGGAGATAAACTTTGGACTGCTTATTCTGACACAACCTTGAAAGAAGAGGAAACAGAGCTGCTGTCAGTTCACAGAGAATATATACAAAATGAAAAGAACAAAAAAAAAACTAAATATAATAATATAATTTACATAGTTACATTAATTGTTATTGTACATATAGTAGGCATGGTAGTGCTGCACAATATGTTGGTTAAATTAGACATCAGTGATTGTGATAAAAGGGGGGCATTGTATTTACACAATCCAAAAAACATAAATTATTTTGGTTCATAGTAAGGCAGATTAATCTTCAACCAAATGAATATTTATAAAAGTACAGATTTGCAAGCAGATTTTATGCAACACTAAATGTAAATAAAACAGACTGAACAGTTTAATTATATTCTCAGTCAGATACCACAGAAAGTCCTAGTAATTTCAGATACACCCTATTTGCAGAGTAAAACAAGCTGTGATGTATATAAATATATATATCACACGTTTTTGTTCCATATTGCCAATATAACCACAATGTGTTAGCATGCAGCCCTTATTGTTGGAATAACAATCTCATTCTTCTTCATGATTTAAGAAATGTAATGTTCACTGATAGCTACTGTTTGAAATTTTGACATCTTGGGCCAAATGCCACATTTTTGCTGTCGTTCTAATGCAGAAAAGAACTAAATACTGATTTAAATGCAACTGCAGTCTGTTTTTAATGTTTTTTTTTCTAATCGACACATGCTAAAATACTTATACTTGATAATAATAGCACTCACTTAACATAGAAAAACATAGAAAAACTTAAAAAAACGTAAAAAAGTATTTCCTCAGGGTGTTTGTGATGTTTCCAACCACCAAAACAGAAATAATTTTGTACTTACAAGCTCCAAAGTCACTTAAAGGCAGTATAAGCATAAATAAGCCAGATTTTCAGGCCAAACCCTTTTGCAGAAACTTCAATGGGCAATTTCCTGCACATTTTAGACACCGAGTTTAAAATGTACAGGAAAGCGTCAGTTTTAGTTTGTTTGTTTTTTTTGTTGTGTGTAAGTTTCACTTAATTATTTGTTCACTAGGACATTAGTAACATGTCATTTGAACACAGGTGCAGAACCTTACAACAGTATATGCTACTCTGCATACCACTCAGCAAATATCTGGGAGAACTCGAGTGAGCTGTTGGCCACAGGGGAAATGAAGTAGAAGGGTGTGGTTCCCAGGTTAGCTGAGTCCATGAACTGGTAAAGACACTCCAGCAGGTCATAAATCACCCCAGATGAGTAACACGGCACCAGCACGTTTCCCCCAGCCCGGATCGTCATTGCTAAGAGAACACAGATTAATGAAAGAGAATAAGTAACAAGAGAATACAGAGCTAGTTTGATGAAACATTAAGTGTTTTGCTGATGCAACACATGTCACACAGTGTCAGAAACAACATAAGCCAATTCTATTAGAGAATATATTATAATTACAGTGTGTGATGATTTAGGCATGCAGTGTATTAAGCAAGTGACTACAAACTTCTATTACCTATCTATTACTTAGCAACTTAGCTTTGAGGCTACAACCACTGGAGTAAACTTTAAACACTAAACATTACGTGGCTGATTTCTGGCTACATTTCTAAAAGAGGTGAAAGCATGTAAACTTGACACTTAATCAAACCATAGCTTTAAGAAAGCTTTCCCAACAACTGACCCAGGTTGCTGCAGAATTCTCCCAGCATGCCATCTGGGTTGGCGGTGGGGATTTGGGTCAGGCCTGTCAGGATCAGTACGTCACTGTTCTTCAGTGAGCTCTGGTCCATGGGCTGCAAATCACAACACAGTAAACTTTAAAGTCTGAAACACAGAAGGCCTGCAGTGGACATTAAACCTTATACTCTACCTCCCATTTTTTCTTATTTTGGTTAATTAAAGAGGCAGAAGTGTAAAGAGTAGCTTGAATTATTCTCAAGTAATAATAATTAATTGAGCAAAAGAATATTAAAACATATTTTGAAACAGCAATGTACTAGATATAAACTTAACTTAGAGAGGAACTGAAGTTAGTTAGGTGGTAGTCACACAAAAATGTTACAGGCTAAATTGTACATCTATGCCCAACCCCATTTCACCCCTTGGTTCTATCACTTAGCCCTACCCCTCAGGTTTACGCTTTCATGCTGTCTCGATTCTTGTTAGACTGCATGGGTGTAGAGTATAGTGTTAGGGGTGTATTGCCCTTCAAATGAATTTTTCAGAGGCACACTCAAAAAACAAAGGGCTGAGAATCATTGGCAAAATTGCAAAGAAACAAAGAAACCCACAAATTTGAGTATTTTCCTTGTTAAAATGAAGATAACCACTAGCTATATTACCATAGTTTAATGGGTAGTTTCAGTGTTTTATGGACACATAACCAGCATACAAAAAGCTTCTTAGTGCTTAGGGAAAGGATTTCACCCCTTCTGCTTGTAATGCTGTCCCAAGAGGCAGGGTTACACTCATAAAAAAGGGTAAGGGTACAGAAGAGGAATGGGATTGGGCCTAATGTATGTTACTATGATTCTTAACATTGGCCATATGATTTTAGGACGATATCATGATTCTATCTGGTAAAAAGTAAAGCCGCAATAACTAATGGGATATCATCAATTCCACCTTAAACACTGAAGTTAATAAACACCATAGTAACACAAACACACAGTGACTGTACATGCAACACACTGGCAAGGCATTGACATCTCTATGGTATGTTTTGGATATTATAAGAGCAACTTACTGATAGAGGAATTAAACAAAAGATTACATTAAACATGTTCCGCATTTCTAGTTTTAGTTATTAGTATTGTGTTTATTAAATAGTTATTTTGTTCTACATGAGAAAACCACTAATGGTTTTAGAATAAACCAGAAGGATGTGTTGAACAATGCAAGTTAGCTGACCTGAGGGTGTGTGGTCAGCAGAGATGATCCAGACACATAGGACACTTTTTCATAGTGCGACTGGATGATCCAGTTAGAACTGCCCAGTGAATAACCAGAGCTGAGAGGAGTGACCTGCACTGCACCAAACAGCTCCTACAGTACAGGGAGGGGAAGAGAGAGAGAGGAGAAGAGAGAGAAAGAGAGAGAGTAAGGGAAAGAGAAAGAGATATTACATCCCATCTGTTGAAGCCTCCTCCATCCCATTTATCATTACGGATCAGTTTCTAAGCAAAAACACTACTTTCCAGATATTATATGGTGTTGGTCCACTTCTAGCACAGCAGTGACTGTAACATCGTAGTGACAATGGTATCACAGTAGTATGTGTGTGTGTGTGTATTGTTGGTATAAGTGCAACAAAGTTTTTACACAGTTTTTTCAGTGTCACGACTACTTTCTGATTTGTTGTCAGACACTGACTCCTGATGATAAGATGCCTAGACCTGTCACAGTCCCTGTTTTTGCCAAGCATTAATATTACAGCAGAAATAAATGTGCTAAATGACATTATAGTAATTTACAGAGCATTAAAAGCCATTACTATTAGAATAATAAACTAGCATAATAATACTATTACACCATTTTAAAGGAAAATGAAATGTAATTCTCACCTTTGTTCCCAGCAGTTTAGACATTAATGGCTTTGTGGGGAGTTATTTTGAGAGCACAATCTGTACACTGAATTGAAATTAAAGTGTCACATCTCCAGTGTTCCCAAGAAAAGATACAGAAATGGTACAGGAACATGAGGTTTTATTTACTCTACAGTCCTAGCATCACAAGTCTAAATAGAAATGGAGACATACCACTTTCTGAGAGTAGCCCACTAGCTGCACTTTACTGAGAGCAGAGTTCACCTCCTGCATGCTGTAGCACCTTTTCCACGACCACACATCTACTGCATCCTTTAACGGCCCAGGAAGCATCCTAAAAACAAAAACATCACTCTTAAAGCTACTAAAACAAAAACACTCAACAATGTAAAACAGTGTGAATATTGTTAATGCACACATGCAACTAACACTGTTTATGACTATGTATGAAGTCCCACTGCTTCCTGACCTTTGTATTTCCTTGTTCTTCCAACAGGTGGCAGACTGAGCCTTTGGAACTCTCTCCATAAAAGTGACCAGCTCCTCCATCAACAGTCTGAGGATATAAACAAAACATTTGTTTATATACATTTTTTTTCTACCTTTTTCATGTTCATAAACTTTTATCTTTTGCTGCTTTTATTGATTATTTGTTGATTAATGTTTATATTAGCTGATGTTGTGAACCATTTAGTTCCTTCAGCTGCCTTAATGTATGAAAATTGAGGTTTATCATTATTACTATTATTCTTATTATACTATTATTATTATTATTAATTAGTAATCAATTAATTAACAGAAGCCCTTGCTCTCCTTTTACCTATATGACTTCCATCCATCAGATATTTTGCAACCCTCTACAAGTGTTAAAGCTGAAAAATAAAACTATTATGTGCACCATATTATAATAAATGTCTTTTGATCTATTTTCATACATAAGGCGCACCGGATTATAAGGCTCATTTTAAATGACAATAGTTAGGATCAAGGGTGTTGCCATGTTGTTAATCTACACAGATTTCTCTCCTTAAAATGATATATTTGGTTAAGTAAAGCATTTCTGTTATTTACAGTAGGCTTAGATGTCCAATATTTTCAACAGTGCAATTTACAGAAGCGCTAGACACGGTTGGCAACACTTTGCGATTTTTGGGAAAATTAAAGGTTTTTAAGTGCATCTTACAGTGTGAAAAATACAGTATATATACAGAACTGATAAACAGGCTACCTGCCAATCTGAAAGGTGGGTTCAGTGGCGTAGACTGTTCCTGAGAAACCTGTGTGTTCAGTGATGTAGGGCAGGGCCATCATGCAGTGGTAGTTAGAGATTAATATAACATCAACAGTGGACAAGTCCAGCAGCTCTCGCTACAAAAACAAAAACACACATCCAGCATGAAAAGGTTTAGGCACCATAGACACATTTTTTACAAACTTTAAATAATTCAGAATGTAAAAGATGCAACATTTAATTAATATATTCCAAAAATAAAAAATAAAAATCAGTTCTACCAATTGTGCACGTCAGTATAAACATATTAAGTGTACCAGGAAGCCCAAAGAAATCTATTTTAGACAATTTGAATAAATAGTGCCCTGAAATGTGAGTACAATCAGTGCGTAAAATACAAGAATAAGCACTAAATATTTTCTTGTTTAAAAGGCACAGTACCAGTCAAAGGTTTTAACACACATTCTCATTTAGTGGTTTTCTTTATTTAATTATTTTCTTTACATTGTAGATTAATATTAAATACAAAAACAGGTTAATGGACACATGAAATGATGTAGTAAACAAAAAAATGTTCTCCACAATCCCCCCAAAGACCAATATTTCAGGATACAAACACACACCTCAGGTAGACAAAACTCGGGCTGTGTGTCCACAAAAACACGACCAGCGCATTCCTTGAGCTCCTTTAACCAAGAACAGAGAGCACATTCAGTTAAGTAAAGTATCATATTACACTGAATATGCATACATTCATCCCTGCACTAATGTATTAAGAGTAAAAAATTATACTTACTTTCTCAAGATTCACTGTACCGTCCTTAGAGACCCAGCCTGGGAGTTTAGACAGTCTTGGACTGAAATGTGTTAAGAACATAAATAAACTCAGCAACAAATCATCATCACCCTATTACAAAGGTTATATTCATCACAACACTAGATATAAAAAGGTTCAGGTGAATCTGAAGTGATACGATGACACACCTGTGTACCAACGGCAGAGGGAGAAAATACAGAGCAGATGAGGTGTCCAGACCACAGTCCAACATGATTGTGGTTGATTTAAACTTGAGGACATTGCAAGGCAGCGTTGGATGACCAGATAAACAATACTGGAAAAGAAAGATGTAATCTTAGTTAGGCTAATGTACAGAATTAATTTAATGAGAATCTGAATGCTAAGCCCTGTCCACCGGCAACAATGGGCACTCGAGAGTTTTGAAGACGGTCACTTGGTTTAGTTACTGTATATCATGTGGATGTATAGTAAATGTACGGAGCTCCATCCAGTACTTTTAGGATGAGCTGGGGATGAGTTAGGGCGGGGTGGTCCTGGATTCATTCAGGCTCTTGTCACTAAATACAATCAAATCCTCACAGCAATGCTCCAAAATATAGTCGAAAGACTTTTAGAAAGATAATATACTTTTACATGCATTTACGTGAATTCATTAACAACTGGGTATTTAATGATACAAATAAAGACTGAGTTTTTTAAACATACCAATGTGAATTCTAGTACACTAACCCTACTATTCACGAGGTTGTGTTGTCTTCGAATTTCCCGTTCCACCTTAAATGCCTCGCTGTTTGAGTAAACGGTGCAGCGGGCGCGCGGAGATAACTTCCACAGATTGAAGGTAGCGCGGAAAATTCTACCATCTTTAGTCTACATTATTGTGGAGCAGCATCATCAGCCATGCTGAGGTCTGCGTGTGTTCAGAGGTGTGTACAGTCAGTAGGTCAGTGTCTGGGTTATAAAACACTCACCAGCTTCATGTTTGTGATGCGGGGATAGTTTCTATCAGGCGCTGTTTACACTGGACTCGGTTTCTCATCAGGCTGCAGTCTAGCGGTGTGGAGGAGAGAATCAGACTGAGAGACCCACACCGCCCCCGAGCGCCCAGGAGGAGAATTACCACATTATTACTGCTTTAGGAGAGCTTCAGATCCACAATACAGCTCTGGAAAACCACTTCAGTTTCTGAATCAGTTTCTCTGATTTTGCTATTTATAGGTATATGTTTGAGTAAAATGAACAATGTTGTTTTATTATATAAACTACGGACAACATTTCTCCCAAATTCCCAAAAAAAATATTGTCATTTAGAAATAAGAAATGCCTGATATTAACAAAATGATGCAGAGCTTTCAGACCTCAAATAATGCAAAGAAAACAAGTTCATATTTATAAAGTTTTCAGAAGAGTTCAGAAATCAGTATTTAGTGGAATAACCCTGGTTTTTAATCACAGTTTTCATGCATCTTGGCATGTTCTCCTCCACCAGTCTTACACACTGCTTTTGGATAACTTTATGCCACTCCTGGTGCAACATTTCAACCAGTTTAGCTTGGTTTGATGGCTTGTGATCATCCATCTACCTCTTGATATTATTCCCAAGAAACCTTTAAGTGCATATAGCATTATTATTATTTTTATTATATTAAATATAAAATATATAATATACATATTATACACATAACTGATCCTAACCCACAAATGATGTAAACTGTGAACTGTAAAAGGGATTTATTAAATGTTAATAAAAAAAATACTTGATACTGATATATATTTATCTAAAACATAAAATAAAATTATATGCTCTCCAAACAAATTCTGTGGCATTTTCC
The DNA here is from genome assembly GCF_023375975.1 of Astyanax mexicanus. Lineage (NCBI taxonomy): Eukaryota > Metazoa > Chordata > Actinopteri > Characiformes > Acestrorhamphidae > Astyanax > Astyanax mexicanus. The sequence continues at coordinate 84,687,987 of NC_064408.1, read as the reverse complement.
TTTTTCATTTTATTGCAATAATTTTTATTGTTTCTGACATATCCTTTCAATTGCTTAGGCAAGAAATTTCCAAATCTTAGCAATGAGCATATTCACCTGTAAAACTCACTCTGGCACACGTGATTTACTTTAATAAAGAATAATTACATAGCAGAGCACTAAAATGGCCAAGCTCATACACGTACGATGTGTATATGTGTATTTGTGTATTTGTGTATTTTTATTTATTCTACAATGAGCATTTTTTAATAAATATTTAAACAATGAATCAAAAGAACAAACTTTAATGTGGTTATTGAAGAGTAATATTGTCTGTATACCACTTTTAGCTGTTACTTGCATGAAAAAATATTTTACATGTACGTATGTATGTATTATTATTATTAGTAGTAGTAGTAGTAGCAGGAGTAGTAGTAGTATTTGTAAGATGGTTGTTCTTATAGTATTACTACTAGTATATAAAATAATAAACTTATCAGCAATATAACGTGTCCTGCAATGTGTTGGTTTTTGAATACATTTGATGCACATAGAATACATTCTATGTGCAAAAGTCTTTATAATATTGATTATATATATTCATACATAGTTAGTATAATATATTATCATATACAATAAACTATTTATAATAGAAATATGTTAAATAATTAATAATTAATATTTAGAGGCTACAGCCTCTGATCTTCTGCAGAAATGTTGTATAAGTGGAATCAATTATATTTTGCTACAGAAGAATTAGTGACTGAAATATTAAGTTAGACTCTCCTTTATCTTAAAGGGGAGGCAGAAATTACAGAAGGGTGTTGCTCTGAAAAATCCAAAATGTATTTATTCCTAATTCTTCACTTTCCCATATATTTTCTATTTAAATTTAACATACAGCAGCACATAGTTTAAAAGCTCAAAAGTAAAATCTACAGGTACCAGCGGAGGGGGCGTGTCATGTGGGGCGTGGCCATGGAGTGGGCGTGGTTTTCTCAGAAACTCCTGTCCGGTTGCTAATCCTCCTCTTCCACCTGCTCGAGTCCGCAGGAGCTCCGTGGGAGTAAATGGCGAGAAGAAGCTGGAGAGGAAACAGGTGGAAGTCTCTCACACTTTAAAGACATTTAAAGACAGTGTAGACTAAGATTGATTTCGTTAACGTTTTAAACAGCCTGTGTAAAAGTCGCGTAAGGACAAATTAGTGAGTTTGTTGTTGTGATTTTTCCTGTCTGGATGACAGCCAACTAAGCTGGCTAACAGAAGGAGCTAAATCGGTCTCTCTCTCTTTATTTACGCGTTTATTGTGTTTTTCACTGCTCGTGAAGGAATGAGGAACTCCAGGATAATCGGAGGTGTGAGTTTACTCTGACAACTGTTTACATGAGCTGTAATAATGGAGAAAGACTCCCTAATCCTGCTTCATGATACGAGAGGACAGTAGACTATGGCAGGAAACGCGTTCAGCAGTTCAGTCCGTGTGGAGTAATCAGAGAGAAAGTAAGTGTGAAGTCGCTTTTATTCACCACAATTAATCTGACTCCTAATTCTCTAGCTTTTTATTAAACTTTTACACTTCCACCTTAAATTCTGCAGCAGTTACATGCTAGAGACGGAACGAGCACGGGCTTTACTACTGTAAAACTCCTGCTTCATTTAAGGTGGAACTGGGAATTCTAGTCAGAATTAAAAACAGCTTTATAAATGTAATAGTTCTGTACTGTCATTTGTAGAGCCTGATGTTAAATAATAAACTGTTTTGTCCACTGTTTTAGGCAATAACAAAACCATGGATGACTCTAGTGTGAATGGTTCAAATGTGAAGGTGGCTGTTCGAGTCAGACCCTTGAACAGAAGAGGTAAGGCCTTTATGACTTTGTATATATATGTAATATCCTTATAGATTAAAATACATATTAATATTCTTCACAAGTTTTCGGTCTTCACAAACAGCTGACAAAACATATGTTAGCAAAGAACTTATTTTGTTATCTTCATAATTGCATATATGCATTTCTTCATAGTTTTGATGTCTTTAATATTATCTACAAGTGAATAACTTATGAACCGGTGTTCAGTAGTTTCTGAGGCAATCCAGCATTCATCTACAGACTGAAAATCTATGTTCTTATGTTATGTGTAAAATAAAAAAGGAAATACCAAGAACTATAGAAAAACACAAATGAAAAGAAAGCAACAGTGTTACATAAAATACAAACTCGTAAAACTTGTTTTCATGTACATATAATTAACTAAATGGACATTCTTTCCCACCTTTGTCAAGTCTGATACAGTTAAGTTTGATTACGGGCCTAGGAATAACCTGTGAATAGGGTCACACTGCAGCGCTTCCGAAAATGAAAGTGTTTTTTTTTGTGCTTTCCTGTCAGCTTGGATGGTCAAGCTGGACGTTTTCCTGCTTAATTGTTAGGACTGTAAACTAGCTTTTCAAGGTGTGATAGTATCCTGAATATATCTTCTTTTAAATCCACATTATTCATATATGAACACTAAGCTGATTTAAACTTTTTCTCTCAAAACCTTCCACCTATATAGCCTACAGCATTTTAGCCCAACCCAGTTAGACTGTAATTAGTAGCCCTGACAGTTTTTAAATTCACATTTGCATAAATGTCTTAGAGCCCAAAAATAAAATATGGCCTGTTTACTTCTAAGAGAGAAATATAGATAGTACTTAATCATTACATCATTTCTACCAGTATGTGAGATTTACATTTTCTAAAATAATAAATAATTAATCACAGTTGATAATGCGGTTTATTACTGTCCGCAACTCCTTTTACACACACTTTTACTTGGAAACGTATTGGGAGTTTAAATGGGAAGAAGTTAGTAAGATGGCCTGGAGTCAAAATGAAGCTGACATTGCAGATTACCTGCTGGAGTTTCAGTACAGTTCCTGAGAAACTCATGTGTAAACAGAAGCTGATACAATATCAGAAACTACAGCAAAGGTAAGAGAAACATAGCAAATGCAAAGTGGATTTTACCATGATTTAGTTTAACATTGGAATTAATGGTTTTATTTTGGGAAAGAAGAGGCAGGTGTTTTTTTGTGTGTGATTCCGAAGAGATGTGATGGTCACGTAGACTGAGCACTACCTGTAAAAGTACTCAAATGTCTTGTGTTTTAGTGTAAAAGGGATTTTGACATGACTATCCAGACATTTGTCTTGCCTCATTCTGTTCCTCTCTGTGTGTTATCAGTTTGTGTATTATCAGTGTTTATTCAGTGCGTCTGTTTTTTATGCTGCCTTTTCCCAGAGAAGGACCTGAAGACAAAATGTGTGGTGGAAATGGAGGGGAATCAGACAGTGCTGCAACCAGCCAGCAGCAACCTCGGAAAGGGAGACAGTAGGTAAGAGAGTGTGTGTACTTGTATATAAGTGTGTACATGTTGCAACATTGTATGCACAAAACAATGTAGGTATTTGGCTGAAAAGTTGGAATATTTTGCCTTATTATCTATCTAAGCCTTCCTCTGCTTGGCTCCATGCTGTCTGTGGTCTGGAATTTATCGGGGCTTCACACTTCGTCCCACTGCTTGCCCAGATTTTTCCTTTTTGGCCTTCAGATGTCATAGCAACCAGTGGAAGGTCACTACAAGGCCAGACCTAACTGGATACTTGTGATAGAAAAAATGGCTTGGTTTGAGCACTGGAGCTAAGAGAATATTGTTGCTAACAAGCAGAATGCTTGCATAGCTCATAAACTGCATGCCTACATTATAAGACACTCGCTTTAATGTGTGTGGAGTTATTCAGTAATGTAGTAGATTGTTTTTGTGGTTCTGACTCTGTATGACTCACTGTTGTGTAGCAGTGCCCCCTCAGCTCCTTCTGTCTGATTTAAGGTATCATTAGTCCCATTTGGCAGGACAACCCAGTCTCTTGAGGTTAGCATTTAGCCACCAAATTCTCTAGATTACATTAACACAGATGCCAGTAAACATAAATACAGTAAAAAAAAAAAAAGTAAGAACATTTTTTTTCAGCTGAAAAAGAAAGAAGTTGAGAGCTTGTGAGCTAGTTAAAAATACAAAGTTTGGTTTCAGATTTCTCCATAACGTCAGCTCAGTCAGCATGTGGGTGTTTCAGTTACATCACCAGTTATACTAGATCGGACTCACAAGAAAGAAAGCTTTGCAGATGCTTTAATGAACACATTGATGTATAATCACTACTTTTACAGTGTTATTGGTATTTATTGTAATATTAGTGTTAAGTTATTTTAATCTATTTTTGAATGTTGCCTAAACCTTTTGCACAGTAGTGTAAAAATATATATAAATATATCCCAATTCATCTATTCATACATCTTTTTTTGAATCACGCTTTGACCTGGTCAGGATCAAATTAGGTCAGGACCCCACCTGGAATCATTGGGTGCAATGCATGAGTACCCACTGGCCAGAACACCAGTCCATCATAGGGTGTTTGTATATATATATATAGCAGTAGCAGACTTTTTAAAATTTCTATTCAAATATTCTCCCTCTCCACAGTAATTGCCATTTAGTTAGTCAGGACTAAGGGACACTCTTTCTAATGAAATATACTAATGAAATACACAGTTAGGTCAGTGTACTTTAAGCACTAATGATAGGATAATCATCATATCAAATATCATCATATTACCCACCTCTAATGTGTATATGTATGTATTCCATGTAGTTCCATGTTTATCTGCTTCAGTGAGTCTTTTTCTATGGGCAGTATTTCTCTATAGCTTTGCCTGTGCATTTGCACATCATTGTCAGCAATGGGTGCAACTTGAAGTAGCTGAATGTATTAATTATCATTAAGACGTGTTGTGTATACCAGATATGTACTGGATGTATATCTAATCAATACTGCTGTTACCCACAAAAACATGTACAAAACTGAGACATGCAGACTTGTTAGTTGCATTAGCCTTTGTAGCTCCAGAGCAAAATGACAGAATTAAACTTCGTACACAAACACAAGTCTTTGCTCATCGTCCATGTTTGGGACATTTTGCTATCACTTTAGCTTTTGTCTTGTTCCCTGTTTGGCTGTATGGCAGCAGTGTGTAGGGCCTCAGTTCAGTGTTAATGACATATGATAGCTGTGTTTGATCACTGCTGAAGCAGAGCTTGTGTTGCTATTGCTGCACAATGGCTGGATTGTTAGCTTTGGAACAGAAACTTTGTCTTTCACCAGCAGTTCGTATGTCGTTGATTAAGCATGTCTTTCTCCCTCCCTGCCAGCTAAAATGATCCCCTTCACCTGTCTGTCAGTTAGACTTATTATAAACTTAACTATAAAAGCTATAAAATGGACTGCCGCCAAACGTACTGGATGGCACATTCCCAAAAAAAAAATTCTTAAGTAAAGCCAATGTTTATTTTTACATCCACAACATCTTAAAGAACCATTTGAATGCTTAATTTGTTTGCATTAAAATAGTATATCATGCAGACCATCTTATAGATGCAAAATCTCTGAGAAATAGAATTAGATCAAATAATATTATCTGAGAAAACACTATTACAGGTGCATCTTTAACAATTAGAATATCATTGGAAGTTATTTCAGTAATTCAGCTAAAAATGTGAAACTCATATAATATAGATGTATTATACACAGAGTAAACTATTTTAAGTGTTTATTTCTTTTAATTTTGATGACTATGGCTAACAGCCAATAAAAAACCCAAAATCTGTGTCTCAGGAAATTTGAATATTATATTCGACCAATTGGTACTGCTGGAAAATGAAATCTGTATCTTTATAAAAGTTGTCTGCAGAGGGAAGCATGAAGTGCTGTAAGAGTGCTGTAAAAAACACTGCACTGACTTTGGACTTGATATAACACAGTGGTCTTAGGTAATATAAAATTTTTTGGAGACACTGATTTTTGTGTTATCATAATCATCAACAATAAATTAAATAAACACTTAAAATGTATCACTTTGTGGAATACATCTATATAATATGAGTTTCACATTTTGAACTGAATAACTAAAATAATAAAGTAACTTTTTTAATGATATTCTCATTTTTTGATGCACCTGTATATTATAATATTAGAATATGTACAAGTAATCAAATTATTTGTGTTAAGTTAACCCCTTCCAGCACACTACTGGAGAAACTCCAGTATTTCCAGTTTCTAGCACACAAGATTTTCTAATTAATTTTTCATTAAAAGGAATCAGGTGAGCTACTGTCAGGTACCCCACGGACGTTTGGCAGGCAGTGTATGTAATATAAACAAGTTGGACAGTGGTAGAGCTTTTCAGGGTGAACTGCTTCCTTCATTCCTCTATTTTTTTCTTTACTCTTCCCTTCTCCGCTCGCTTGCTTGCACTCTCCTGCTCCTTCTTTACAAAGGGTGTGTCTGTTCATGTAGCTATGTGTAATATCCCCCGAAGGCTCCCACCAGTTTGCCTGTGTCTGCAGGTCTTTTGTCTTTCACTGAAAACAACAACTGATTTTAATAAAGCATTTTTACAAATTTCTGTTAGTAAAAATGAAGCCAGAGTTTAGATTTTTCAGTATTTTGTGTAAATGGCCAAAGCATTGCTTTTAACTTGGTCAGTGTGGTTGCTGTAAATTGAGTTTACTCTGTTATTACACTGTGTCTGAATGTTCTGCACAGGCATTTGGGATCAAAATGTACTAAAACTCCACTTAATAAGGAATCAGGGTGTTATTTGTAGGCAGCAAATAGTGAAGTCTCCTCTGCAATGAAACAAATCCAGTGTTTAATTTTTTTTTCTTTCCTTTGTTTGCATCAATATGCTGTTGTTAGGTCTATTGTGGTATGAAATTGTTGAGGGTTTTATACTGGGTACATTTGCTTAATTCCATATAGTATAGATACTGTCAAACCTTTATATTTTTTACTGATATTATACCGTATAATCTTATACAGATCCATTGGGTGATATTTGTTCCCCTCTGCTGTGCTGGCATGCTTACATGAGCAGTTTACAGATGTTTTTGTGTTCTTATGTGAGCAATAAGATTTTCAAAACTAGATCTGGCTATGTTTTTTTTATCCTTTAATACTTTTATATGTAAGCATCCTGATTTGCTGACCTGTAATGTGCCTTCTTAAAAAAGTTGTCTGGGCTGAAACACTTTTTTATAACTTTAATAAAAGTGGACAGAGCTAAACTGCTAAGAACAAGAGTTTGTAGTACAGAACAAGAGCAGAATGTAGTTTGCCCTTATGGCCCATATATGCAAACTAAGCGAAAACAAAACTGCCTGTTTTTAATTCACCTTTTTTGTAGTTTGTTGTCACAAAATCCAGCAAATTTACAAATACACTAGGGCTAGGGGATGGGGATTGTTGTTATTAAGGGGGGGTAGGTATGGGAAGAAGATTTGGGATGGTTGGGGGATGAGGGGCGGGTTGAGGGATAAATGGGGAGAAGAAGGGTGGTGGGTTTATACATATAATTGTAACGTGTTGATTGCTGATGTTGAAACAAAAATTGAATCACAAAAAAAAGGGATTGGCATATACTACAAAGCTAATGTTCACCTAAACCAACACAGATGTTGTAAGTGGGCCTGGGTGAGGGGAAAATATGTAGAATATGGGATCTGTAGTATTTAGTAAGAAGCTATTGGTAGTCGGTTACCATTCCATGGATTAACAGTCCACAAATAAATATTTTTTTCTTCTGACATTTTCTCCTTGATTAATCTGTTTTTCATTCTTAGCACATTCCCTAATTTTCCAATAGACATCTCAAATTGTTGCTATTTGCTCTTTCTAAGGGAGAACAATCCATTTTCATTTCCTTCCTCCCTGCTGTTTTACCACTTCTCTGATCAATATAGTTTTTATTTCAGGCTGTATTAATAGACTGAGCTCTGCTGTGCTGATCTTTGCCCTGACTTGCTCGCTGCTGTTATGATTGTGGAGGAGCTTAGAAACAGGTCTTACAGGCTTGTATTGAAAGCTGGAGAAGAACGTTTACACAGACTTGCTGTCACATTTGGAGCACTGAGGGTCTGGGTGGAACGTGAACTTGGGTTGTTTTTGAGTCAATGCTATTACGATGTGCAGTGGTACAACCGCAGGAATTTTAAGGGTATTGCGGTGGTTGCCAAATGTTATGAAATCTCTGAGAGAACAAAGAGGGCTTACAGTGAAAGTTCAGCCAAATGTCTGTCCTTTTATCCTAAATGTAGCTGCTAAACCAAGAGCCATTAACCAAGTCTGCTGCTTCAGTTTCACTCTGGATTTACAAGGCTAATGTAGCTAATGAGTAATAAAAGCTAATTCCCCACAAATTAGCATGATGCTAACTGCATGCCTCTTCACACACTCAGAAGATCAGTCAAAAAACTACATCAAAAAAACTACATAAATGTTATTAAACAATGTGAACGACTATATTTGAAGAAAGAGGGGCGTTTTGGAGTTGTAACATATTGTTGTAATTATAATCTTAATTAAACCACTAACCACTAAGATGCTAATTTAATGCTTGAGTGGTAAACATGGTGAGATCCCTCAGCACCCACAGCAGGTTACTGTTTCTCTCTGGGGCTGTGGTCAGTTTGCCCTCCTTGCAGATGATTGAAGCTGTGCCAGCTATTTCTGGAATGTTCTTTAACCACTTCCAGCACTATCAGTGCCAGCTAGCATGAGTGGTACAGAAGGTGTAGTAAATAAACACTGGGATTGTTTTGGGGATTATTAGCTTTTAGCTTAGCAGCACTCTGGTTATCAGTGGGTTGTTTTTGCATCAGATGTGACTGAGGTAAAATGATTCAGATAAGCTATATTTTACTGTTACAGAATAACAAGCCCTCCTGCACTTCTGTACTCAGATCACAATGTTACCACTAATAATAATAATATCAATAATAAGAATATTAAGAAGAATAATTTAAATAAATTTAATTACAATAGGAACAACACTACTTTGTATTTAGTAGGCATAAAGGCTTTATGTAGCAGACAAACACCAAATAATACATGCAAAAAAGCATTCTCAAATTCATTGTATGTACATTAAAGTATACATTTAAATGTACATTTCTGTATAATTGCAGCTTATACAGCATGGATGTAAATGCACAAAAATACACGCAAAAACTGTATTTTAATAGTTAAATAAGGTTAAATGCTGTAAAATGATGTACTGTGATTATTATTTTAAACTATTATTAACGTTTTATTATAGCTATTTTCCTTGATATCTGATTTTAGTGCATCCAATAATAAAGGCAGCATGAAGATTGTACTACACAACGATAAACACACACATAGCTCACATAAATAATTAAGTTCATGTTGATTAAATTTTACTGTGACCAATGTGTTAAAGCTTTGTGTGTTGTGAGGTTATTGTTGAAAAATATTAATTACTTTTTGTCTTATACCTTCTTCCCCTTAATGAATGCAGGAGTCAACCAAAGGTAAGCCTACCTATTTTTGCCATTTGTCTGCATGCGATAACATCAATTATTTGTCTTGTATATATAAATTATATATCTTATACATAATATTCAGCAAGGGAAACAAGTTAGTGCCAATAAAAAAAAAAAGACAGAAGGCAAACTTCCAGTAGCAAATGACATTGCTTTTACAGCGCTATGGGTAGTACTGTTGATTAAGTACTTGCTGTTAAAATATTGTTATTAATATATTTTTTTATATTGAATGGATGGCTGTAATTATACTCCTGACTTTTGTTGGCATAATTAATATACATATATATTAACATTGTTTTTTGCAGGCATTTGCATATGATTACTGCTTCTGGTCTATGGATGAGGCAGAAACAAGCAAATTTGCAGGTATGAGGACATTTATTTTTGGGCTAAGTTGAGTGTTTTGTCAATATTTGAATTGTGTAGTTTCTTAGTACTGATCAAAACATGTAGGCGTATAAGCATCTAGAAAGCTTGTTAACTTCATTACTACTAACTCTGAAATAATCTGATACTGTTGGTACTCTAATAATAAGATATGATATAGAACTGTACCTATTTCCCAGTACTGCAGTCAAGCACATGCACATACACCCACATACACAGACATCCAGCATAGGGCTTTTGTGCCCTATTATGAGGGACTACAAAAAGCAGAAGCATTTCATGGAAATATGCAGTAGAACTACTCTGCTTTTTAGAAGAAAGAGGACATGCTTTTTTCCATGTTAGTGAACCAAGCTGTTGATTAGAGAAAAACCTGTAAAACCAGCCTAATGGTATAAGAATACTGCAGCATTTTTTACCTGAATGTGATCTCACATGGTTTCACTCTTCATTGTGATTCAGTCATTTGTTTATTTAAGTAAATACTAAAAGATTTTGTTTCTCTGTAAGAAAACCTGAGTAATTTAGAAATGCATGTAGTTGAAACAACTGTAAATAGTTTTTGTTTTAAACAGATTTAGATTGTGTTTGTTACTCTCAGGTCAGGAGGTGGTGTTCCAGTGCCTTGGGGAGAATCTCCTGGATAACGCATTCCAGGGCTATAATGCCTGTATATTTGCTTATGGCCAAACTGGTAATTCTGCTTTTCTTTCCTTTTTTATCTTTAAAACATTGGCTCACATTTCTGATCTGGGTCATCATTTCATGTCAATTTAAAGACAGAATTGTTGCTTTCTAAATGTAATGCCGCTCTAAATTTTTGGTTACGTTATCATGCACCATTGTGTGAGGAAAAAGTTCGGTTAACCCACGTCCCTCTTATACCTCCTTTATTGTCTTACAGAGAGAAAAAAATAATAGGCTAGTTTTGAAGCTTTGTTCCAGAGTTCCTAGGATGTACTTCAACTGGCATAATATAAAATTTTGGTAAATTAGACATTTAGACTAACTAACGCTCTTGGTGGTTTTAACGCTATGTGTGTGATCTCAGGCTCAGGGAAGTCGTATACTATGATGGGTTCGGCAGAGCAGCCTGGTCTTATCCCACGACTGTGCAGTTCTCTGTTTGAAAGGACCATCCGAGTGGTGAGAGAGGGAGAAAGCTTCACTGTGGAAGTGTCCTATATGGAGATCTACAATGAGAAGGTCCGAGACCTGCTGGACCCCAAAGGGTAAGAACCACCCGACTGGATTTCCCAAGCTTTCTTTCATTCAGCTTAAAAGATATAGACATATTTAATGTGTGCTAGGGCAGGAACTTTTGCAAGCATGAAGGTTAACAGGGTCCTTCTTGCTGGTGCATATGAACAAAAGTCAGAATATGTTTTATGAGCAGAAAAAGACATTTGAAAAAAGATAGCAAAATCGAGGACTTAACTTATTTGATATATCACATTATGCTTATTATAATTGTTGATTTCAGATTAACTTAAAAATAGTACAATAAAATTGTCACTAGTATGTTACTAATCAGCTGTGTTGTTTGATATTTTGCACATTGACCTTGCAATGAACAATGACTTAACAGACAGAAATGTAGCATATGTTAGCATTTACCATGCTGTTATCTGCAATACATCTACATAAGAGACAGTTAAACAGTAATAGTAGTAATTGAGGATATACAATTACAACATATTTTATCAAAATGGTCCACAGCAGATTGTTTTGGAAAATGGCTATAATGTTAGCTTGTGGATTGTGTGATAGCTAAGAAACTCTACTTATAGATGTTTGGACAATAGTGATTCAGATCAAGCATCTGTTGTTGGACAGACAGAGAGCTTGTGTTTCTAATTCCTCAAGCCACTCGCTAAGCTAGCATTTGCTTTGTTAGCTCGGCTACAGATACACTTACAGATACAAGTATAGCATGGCTCAATGCAACTGCCGTTGACTAACTGACAGGAGTATGATGATAAACACTGTGTCTGAAAGATAAAAGGTGTGTGACTGTTGTTGGTTATTAAGATATTACAGTTAAGATATATGCTAATTGCTGAAATATACACCTCCATTACTCACCGGCTTTAACTATTGTTTTAAACCATCCCTTTTTAGGAGTTCCCAAGCATTGCGGGTTAGAGAACACAAGGTGTTGGGTCCTTATGTTGATGGACTGTCTCGCCTGGCTGTGACCAGCTATAAGGTTCAGCACAACAGTTGTATTCATTAACATAATTCAGTAGACTCTCAATATGCTGATTGTTTTAGTTTATTTGTTCTGCTTTATTTTCAGGACATTGAGTCGTTGATGTCAGAGGGGAATAAATCCCGTACCGTGGCGGCCACCAACATGAATGAGGAGAGCAGCCGCTCACATGCTGTCTTCAACCTCATCCTCACACACACTCTCCGAGACCTACAGTCTGGGGTAGGCTACATATTCATCCACTTCTTAATGCTGAATTTACAGCTCTGGAAAGAATGAAGAGACCACTTGAAGTTCTGAATCAGTTTCTAGGTGTTCTTGCTGTTCATAGGTTTATGTTTGAGTAAAATGAACATTGTTGTTTTATTCTATAAACTACTGACAGCATTTCTCCCAAATTCCAAATAAAAATATTGTTATTTAGAGCATTTATTTGCAGAAAATGAAAAATAACTAAAAAGATGCAGAGCCTCAGACCTCAAATAATGCAACAAAAAAAAAAAACAAGTTCATAAGTTTTAAGAAATCAATATTTGGTGGGATAACCCTGGTTTTTAATCACGGTTTTATGCATCTTGTAATGTTCTCCTCCACCAGTCTTACACACTGCTTTTGGATAACTTTATGCCACACCTGGTGCAGAAATTCAAGCAGTTCAGCTTGGGTTGAGGGCTTGTGATCATCCATCTTTCTCTTGATTATATTCCAGAGGTTTTCCAATTTGGTAAAATCAAAGAAACTCATTTTTATGTGGTCTTTTATTTTTTCCACAGCTTTGTATGAAATCTGTTTGAGTAATGCTGAAAGGTGTAATTGTGTGTCCCCTTCTTTGCGTGCAGACAAGTGGGGAGAAGGTGAGTAAGCTGAGCTTGGTGGACTTGGCAGGCAGTGAAAGGGCGGCTAAAACTGGAGCGGCTGGGGAGCGTCTCAAAGAGGGCAGCAACATCAACAAGTCAGTAACAAACAGGCACAAACACTCCAACTACAACAAACACACTGCAGCTACAAATATAACTAAGGCTGCACAATTTAGTAGTTTGAACTGATCTTTATAGATACATTAGGTTATTTTTCTGAGATGAAACTTTAGTCCATCTGCATTTAAAGATCAGTTTGATCCATTACCGAACAAATAATGTTAGTTACAGCATATTTGATTAATAAATAAATACTGTAAATATACTAGTGTGTAACTTGTGTTCATTTAAGCCACAAAGAGTGGGCTGTTGGTAAAAAGAAGTGATTAATTAAGGGTCCCAAAGAATTAAGCATTTGCAAGTTTAGTAAAGAAATATGAATTGAAATAGACCATGCAAAATCATGATCAGTGCAAACAGACCTAGACACAGAGTTTCGCATTTATGTTAATGTTGTCTCAGCTTGTCTGGGCCTGCACATAACTCTACCATACTGTTATGTTGTCGTACTAATGAAGATGATGATGATGACTGTGTGTGTGTGTGTGTGTGTTTGTAGGTCTCTTACTACCCTAGGTCTGGTGATTTCAGCCCTGGCTGATCAGGGAGCAGGAAAGAACAAGAATAAATTTGTGCCTTACAGAGACTCTGTACTCACATGGCTGCTAAAGGTACCCAGGTTTTGTTACAGTAAAACACAGCATGTAACATATCACATAATGACACACAGAGCATATTGGCTTGTTTTGAATTTTTAATCCCTTCAGACCCACATTTTTTCTGCTGGGTAAAAAAAATATTTTTTAACTATGCCCCAGCTCCTTGCTGACTTGCCCACACAGTGCAGACCTGGAGAACGATGGCAGTAGATATATATGAGGAGTGTTTTTAATATTGATTCTATAACCAAATATCAGCTGCTGGCAGTTTTATGGATATGATTGATACAAAATATTGCTTTTATTGATCCAAATTCACCAGGTCAAAGTTGACCTTACATTGTTTCATTTAAAGTATTTGTTAGATTTATTGTTAGAGTATAAAATCAGACAAATTGTTAACAATTATAACACTTGTAAGTCATTAGTTTTTAGTGAAACTGACAAACCAGTTATACATAACTTAAAACACATTTATAATGAGACATGTTAAGAATTATTGTAACTTTTTAAGACATGAAACTTATTAAGACATGAAAGAAATTAAACAGTAGATATTTGTTGGCCTTTATTTCCAGTATACATTAAACAGTGCAGTAACACTAATATTAATTGTTGTTTTTTTTTTAAATAATCTGGTTTTTTTATCTGGTATGTTTTTACAACCTGACAAAGAAAGCATGATCCCTTGTTTTAGGCTAGGTTTAAAATATATGTGTTTTGGACAGACAGCGTTAGATTCTGTACCAGTGCTTTTATTGTTCATGTCTTTCATTTAAAACTAACTGTGTGTGTGTGTGTGTTTTTTTTTCAGGACAGTCTGGGTGGTAACAGTCGCACAGCCATGGTGGCCACGATCAGTCCAGCCGCTGATAACTATGATGAGACTCTGTCCACTCTGCGCTACGCTGATCGAGCAAAGAGCATCGTAAACCATGCGGTGGTAAACGAGGACCCGAACGCCAGGATCATCCGGGAGCTGAGGGAGGAGGTGGAGAAACTGCGGGAGCAGCTCACTGAAGCTGAGGTAAACTCTAACTCTGAGCGCTTCCACTCTAACTCTCCAGTTGCACTCCTAGTTTTTTTGCTTTAACCTTATTTTCTTTTGTCCCAGTCTATGAAGGCTCCAGAGCTGAAGGAGAGGCTGGAGGAGTCTGAGAAACTAATTAAGGAAATGACCGTCTCATGGGAGGAGAAACTCAGGAAGACTGAGGAAATTGCACAGGTACACACCTATGAATACATGAAGTCAAAGATTATGTAATTATTTTAATTATACGTAGTTATAATTCATGTCTGCATGACCACATTTCAACCTCTCTTTATCTCTTAGAATCAGTCATTTTACATTTTTTACTGTACATTTAGATCTAATACATGTAAATGAGCTCTGTTCTGGTAAGCTGCCTTGTTTGGTTCATTATTTAAAAAGGCTAATACTTACCATAAATTAATTGAACAAATTGCTGTCTGTTGAATTATTTTATTGTGTTGTTTTTGCAGCTTTACTTCTCTATGTGGACTAAGTATTTTTTTTTTTATAATTGAACAATGCTGCTAACAAAGCAGGTGCACTATGTGCTCTCAACATGCACGTACACCTCTGCTCGTTACACACACACACAAGAACACGCAGTAGTGTGCAATCCCAACTTTTACATCAACAATAAACAGAATGTTGAAAATAATAACATAGCTGTTCTCATAAATGACCTGCTCACACACCTTCAAAGTGTGAAAGCGCAGGTCAGTTTTCTCTGCTGAGACGTGCTGAGCCGTTAAAATACCAGTCTGACAAAGTCAGAGCACACCTGGCTCCTAAAGGGAATGGTTTATTGCATGTTACACCCAAAACACACCCATGATTAATTAAGAGGATTAGTATATGCCTTTTGTGCATTTCAAGCCGCACAAGCCGGCGTACTCTTCCTGTCGTTACGATAGCAAGGACACACTGACACGGCTTAAAAGAAAACTGTATGGTGCACCGTTGACAGCTTGTGTATAGATCACTATACATGCCACTCCTGGTGGGCCCATTACTACAAATGTAGTGGAATGTTTAACTTTAACTTTTTGTTGTGTATTTTGAGCTGTGCAAGGCATATTTTTAACATTCTTACAATACCAAAAACACACTGACACACCCTAAATGAAGCAGCATGATGCGCAAATGCTGACTCCCCTATATATTGCTAAAATAGGGCCTTTTAAGTCAGGTATAGTTCATATACATAAAGAAGCTTATATTGGCTGGGAGTAATTGCAGTGGTCTGTGTGTGATTTTGTTGTGCAGGAGAGACAGAAGCAGCTGGAGAGTTTGGGCATTTCTCTCCAATCATCTGGTATCAGGATGGTAGAGGATAAATGCTTCCTGGTGAATCTAAACGCAGACCCTGCCCTCAACGAGCTGCTGGTCTATTACTTAAAGGTTTGCTGGTATTCTTATGAATGTACACTATTGTTCAAAAGTCTGGAATTTTTTTTTTATGTTAAACTAATTTGTTTTATATGGGTATGTAAAAAGACAGTTATAGTGAACATGCAAGAGTTCTGCAACAAAAAATTTAAATGTTAGAAGTTAACTATAGAAGATTGAAAATACATTAACATTTACAATGCCATGTATTTGAAAATGTGTTATCATATCCTGAGGCAGATAACTTCTCAAGAAATTGATTTAAATATATACTGGCATGCTGTGTGTCATTGGACAGGAACTAGTATCATGTTCCAGGGAAGCTTAAAACTGACCTGTGGGATATGCGTGTGGGTCTCTTACATTGAATATAGGAGTGATTTTTACAGGGGGACACTCAGACAAGTGTTTGTGCAGAAAGTTGTAGCCACAAACACTATTCATCTGAGCGTTCAAACTGTAAAAGGAAATTCAAATGTGATTTAATGGCATATATTTATGGCAAGTGCTGCTTAGTCCCTGCCTAAAGTGCAATACTAATGAGGTGATATTGTCAGTCACTGCCATAGTTTTAAAGCTACTGCATGTATAAAAAAGTGTGCAGTAAGTGTTGAATTTCAGTGTGTAATTACTGTTGTAAAACTAGTTGAATGTTGGTGAGGTGTATTCAAGGTTTGTGTATATTTGTGTGTGTGTATGTACCCATGCAGGATCATATGTTAGTGGGCTCATCAGATTCTCAAGACATCCAGCTGTGTGGTTTGGCCATTCAGCCCCAGCACTGCCTTATTGACATCACTCCAGATTCAAAAGTGATGCTCACACCAAAGAGAAATGCTCGGTAATCACACACACACTCACACACACACTCGCACACTCTAACACACACTTGCTCATATTACTCAAGTTTCAAGTTTATTTGTCATTTGCAGATCATGTCAATAAATACATGCATTGAAATGCTTAGGGTGATAATGCACAGATAATTACTTTATATAACTTACTAACAATAAAAATAAACAAAATAGAATACCATAAAAAAGTATACAGTATATACAAATAAAAACTATTGTGTATAGACAAATTAAAGTAAATCCAATCAACTATATATATATATATATATATATATATATATATATATATATATATATATATATATATATATATATATATATATATTATAAGTGACTTAGTTGTGTTAACCATAGTGTCAATATATAAATAAATATCAGTATTATTATTGTTATGGTTGGAAAATGGCCAAATGAAAAGGTGTGGGGTCATTTAGTGTCACAGTCTTGTTATGAAGCCTGATGGCCTGTGGGTAGAAACTGTTCATTATCTGCGTTGTTCTGGCCTCCGGCAGCAGGGCTGATAGATGAATGAAAATAACAGCAACTGCTTAGGTAGCAGCTTTTCTAGATATTAATTACGCCAACAATATAACAGTTTGTATCTCTGTGTTTGTGTTTGTTTTCTAGTACCTGTGTGAATGGCACCCCTATTTATGCACCGGTCCAGCTTCACCATGGCGATCGCATCCTCTGGGGCAACAATCACTTCTTCAGGTTTGTAACTGGCTCCACTTCCTGCTCCCTAACTGCACTTTGGAACCTTTGTGGAGTGTGAATGAGAAATCTTCAAGAACTGTTTAATTGTGTAACCTGATTTATATTTGTGCACCATATTCACTGTATTGCCTGTATTTGCTGTTTTTTGGAATAATCTGCTAGTTGTTCTTCACATTGATTCAAAATGTTACAATGAATGGATCAATAGTAATGGTCCATAATAACTTAATAATAACAACAACAACAACAACATATTCTTTTGAAAATTATGAGAAGTTTTTTTTTTCTTTTCCTGTAAAACTGTCATTTGGAGACACAAGGTTTTTGCATTATAGTGATAAGATGCTTCTTTCATTTTTCTGTCCTTCAGCTTGTCAATAGATGCAAATGTAGAGCTATCCATTAGTGAGAATTGCAAGTGGATTGGTATTTATGGCAGTAGTATAAAAGTCAATTTCACTCTGCACCTGCCTCAGTAGCACAAAACATAGCAGTCCTAACAGTTTTAATAGACAACACTATATGTTTGCAAATGTGTTCTTAAATGCAAATTATTGTCATATTTTTTTTCATATGGGTAGGCACATGGGTTATATATATGTTGCATGTATTCAATTCAGTGTAGAATGGATACAATAAGAGTATGTTTTATTTGAGATTTCTTATCTGTGTTTTTTCCTGTTCCTCTTTTAGGATTAACCTGCCGAAGTCACGGCCTCGTGTTGCAGCTGAGGCAGAGGAGGGTGGGGGGATGAAGGCTGCTCCCAGCATGGAGCAGCTGGATGTGGATCTGGACAGAGTGAGTCAGGGCTCCAGTGAGATCAGCTTTAACTACGAGTATGCCCAGACCGAAGTCATGATGAAGGCACTGGGCAGTGATGGTGAGCAGACTGGAGGTTATGGTTTTAGGAATTAAGGGAAATGTTCACATGGGTCTAAAATATCTTCTCAGATTGCTTATGTCATTATTGTTTTTCTTTTATCTTTGTTTCCCTGGCAGACCAGATGCAGTGTGTGCTGCAGTCTCTGGAGAGGAGACATGAAGAAGAGAAGCGTTCTGCTCTGGAGCGTCAACGGCTCCAATACGAGGAGGAGCTTCAGCGTATGCGGCAAAGCTTGGGCCCAGAGAGATCACTGCAACGGAGAAGCAGTGGGACCCCAGCTGTGACCACAACACACACCTCTGAAAGCCACCTCCGCCAAGCCAGCAATGACAGGTCTGAGGCCTACAATAGTCAACCAACAGCATCCTTTAGGTCTAGTGTGGTCCAGCTGCCGCTATGATCGGGAGATTACTGGTTCGAATCCTGGTAATGCAACTTGCCATCAGCTGCCGGAGCCCTGAGAGAGCAAAATTGGCCTTGCTCTCTCTGGGTGGGTAGATGGCGCTTTTTATCCTCAGCACTCATAGGCTGATGTCAATGAGCACAAGGCGTCTGTGAGCTGATGGATGGGTAGTGATGCTACTCGATTTTGTGGACAGTGAGTGTTTAAAAACTCTGATCTGCTCGTAATAGAACACCACACTGCAGTGCTGAGACTGACCCAGCACCCAAGTAATAGATGCTGACCATTACAAACAGTAGTATGCAGAGAAACAGAAGGACTAGATCTTGTAATTATAAAACTGCAAAGTATTCCTATACTAAATGCTCAGTGAAGCTGAATAATGGATAGTGGGAGTATAGAGAAGGAGATAGACATAATGCTATATTTGATTGGTGTATTTAAAGATTATTTGTCTATTTTACAATTGAATAACATTTAAGATACTAAAACTATCCCAATGTGTCGTTCATAATTTTGCACCACATTCTGTACAGATTATTATTAACTGTTTCTTTAACATTCATTTTAGTCAAAGCACTATTTTTCTTTTTTCCTTAGAATCTGTGGCTCTGATTGTTTTGAGTGTTGGTCATTAATATGCAGGAGCACATTAGCATATGGATTTTGTTAAAAATACTGCAGAATTAAAAAGACATAAGTGCACCAAGAGCCAGCACATTTTGCATAGCATAGTGCAAATACTGCCAAGTTTTATCACTCAGGCCCAGTGTCTGATATGTTAATGTGTGTGTGTGTGTGTGTTTCAGAGAGGCGGTGTTGACGCGTAGTTTGAGAAAGCTCAGGGAGCAGATTGTCAAAGCGAACCAGCTGGCATGTGAGGCCAGCTTAATCGCAGAGGAGCTCAACAAAAAGACTGAATACAGTGTCACCCTGCAGATTCCTGCAGCCAACCTCGACGCCAACCGCAAGGTCAGCACAGCCAGCAAAGCTGTGTGTGTGTGTGTTTGTGTGTGTGTCTGTGGGAGTGACTGGCTGACCTTGGTCTGGGTCATCTTTAAAAAAAAAAAAAAAAAAATGTATACAAATGTAAAAATTTATTTGTTTGGAGACCATATGAGTCATACATTATCAGACTGATAAAAAAAAGCTGATTTAAAAATAGCATAGTCGTATAGTCACATTTCAGACTGCCAGTGTCCTTTTTTATCAGTAAAAGTAAACAGTAGTGCATCTCCCCATGTCTCTCCCAGTAGTGTGTGATGTGTGTTTTTCTTTGTTGGTGTGTGTTCAGAGAGACACTGTGTTGGGAGAGCCTGCAATTCAGGTGAGGCGAAAAGGGAAAGGAAAGCAGATCTGGGCGATGGAGAAGATGGAGAACAGACTGGTCGACATGAAGGAGCTCTACCAGGAGTGGAAGGACTACGACGAGGACGATCCTGTACAGTGGTGTTACATTAACTACTAACGACTTACAGAGAAAATAAAGTTGTACATTTACAGTAGATTGTCACTGTCACGCAAAAATCTAACGCAAAAGTGTATAAAGTGGCAACTTTACAGCAAAAAGAAAATGAAATGTATTTAAGTTTAATTCAATGACAGCCTGAGTCATTTTGGAGCATTTCGGCTGAGACATTTTTATATACACAGTGTAAAGGATAACTACCAGATTCTCATGGTGTTAAAAAGTTAAACACAGGCTTTGTGTGACAGTGAAGATATATCAATTAAAAATGATTATTCTCACTTTTAAAAGAACATTAATACAGTATTTTAACCCAGTCTTATGTATTCATTACTGACAGTAAGTAAATATTAAAAGTGTTATACATAATTGTGTGCCTTATATGAGATAATCTGAAAACTACAGTTAATGAAATGTGGTTATGCTACGTGTTTCAGAACCACTAGGGAAAAACAACTTCAGATTGCTCCGTCTGATTTTGTGATTCGTGATACAGCTTTTTGGTTGAATGCTTTGGCAGCACCCTTACAACCTCCAACGGCACCATAGCAATCACCTAGGATACCATAGCAACTGCCTAGAAAAAAAAAAACTTTAGCAGTTACATCACAACCAAACTTGAAGACAATCTTAACCACCCAGCAACTCCGTCTTAACCTAATAGCAGCAACCTTGAAACAGTATTGCAGGTGCATTGCAAACATTTTATAACATCCTAGAAACCACCTAGCAAAATCATAATAGCCATCATAATCATAATTTACAACCAATTAACAACACTATAGTCTTTACTTAGCAACACCAAAGCAACTTTCTAACAAGCCTTTGGCAGCCACCTATAATCCCATATTAGGTGTTCAGCCTAGTGACCAACAGGGCAACAAAGCAACTGCCTGGAAGTGGGAGCCACCTGAGCACCTAATAGTCCTGCTTTATTTAGAGTTTATTGCTGTTTATTTAATATTGTAAAGAAGAAGTTGTGTCCTACTGTAGTGATATTGAAATTGAATATTTATTTTTGTAAATTTGTTTTACCAAATGACAAAAATTATTACTTTTTTAAACAAAGTTTTTTATTTTTATTTAGTTTTTTTTGCTTAGTTGAGTTTTTCTCTTAACAATCTAATTCATTTAAATGTATTGTCAATCTAAATATGATTTAGATTTCATGTCAGTGTAGCACAAACCTGTCCACAAATACCCAAATTCACTATTGTTTATGTCCCCTGCAGGTCATGCGCTCCTACTTTAAGAGAGCTGACCCATTCTTTGATGAGCAGGAGAACCACAGTCTGATTGGAGTAGCGAACGTCTTCCTGGCCTGCCTTTTCTACGATGTAAAGCTACAGTACGCAGTGCCCATCATCAACCAGAAGGGGGAGGTGTGTGCAAAAATATTCATTTGTAATCATTAGACCTTTGTTTTTTACCAAAATTGAGTTAAATATGTGCATAGAATAAATAGGGTAACACAATGGGTAAAATATATTATGCAGTTGTAACTGTAGTAAATATACTAATGGTACTGCAAAATGTAAATGTTTTAATGTATAGACTTGATTGTGTATTCTGGGACTGAGATGCTAAATGGGTTTTTTTGTGTGGTTTTGTAAATGTGTCTGTGTGTGTGTGTGTGTGCTCAGGTGGCAGGGCGTCTGCATGTGGAGGCAGAAAGGGTGAGTGGGAAGCTGAAGGCAGAAGGTGGAAGAGAGGAGATTGACCACAGCCTTGAGGGAGAAACACATGAACACAGACTGATCTGCAAGGTAAAGCATCACCATCACCACTGTATCACTTTCTCAGATTAAAATGTTTACTGGTGATACAATAGTTTAAAAATAATTGTTGGTACAATACAATGTGTGTCTACTTTAAGTAGCATCCAGTGCTGCACACACACACACACACACACACACACAAACACACAGTTTTATAGTACCTGTAGAAAAATATTGACAATAGAATAGGACACGCTGGAGCAGATAAGAATAAACCTGTTTGCACCTTGCTTAATGCCAGAAAGGTATAAACAGAGCTATAAGGGTATAACTGGAGCTCTGTTCCATCCGTAACGTTTGGAATAAATCGGGGAGATAAGTTTGGTTGGTGGTAATTCAACCTCTGACCTCACTCAAGCTCTTTTGACAGAATGCAATCAAATCTGCAAAGCAATGCTTCAAAATCTAGTAAAATCAGAAGCCCAGGACAGTAGACACTAGACTCCAACAAAAGCAAGATAAAATCTTTTTTAATAACCTTGACTTTAGAAGAAACTGTGAATGTGAATTTTGTTCATATAGTTTAATCTGTCCTAATCAAGTTAACCAGTCTCTCTGTCCCAGTGTATTATATTCAGTCATTGGCACACATATCCAATGATTATATATTGTACAGAAAATGAGGACAAAAAACAGTGCTTATGTAAGGTTTAGTACTTGTTTGTGTGACAATGTGTGTGTCTCTCTCTGTTTCTGTGTTCAGATAAAGGTGTCTCATGCCACCGGGCTTCCCCAGCACCTCTCCAACTTTGTATTCTGTCAGTATCACTTTTGGGGTCAAGAGGAGCTGGTGTTTATCGCCCCGAAAATGGACCTCTCTGCCCCCTCCACTCCTAGCAGCACAGACCCCCAGTGTTTGGTTGTGTTTAACAACAGTAAGGTCAGTAAAATTAGATGATCTCCTATACAGTCAAATAATCAGTCAGGCAACATATGATTTGTGGCTGATGTTTAGAGATTGCTGAACACATCCACACAGTGTAAAAAAAGAGTTTAGATGTGCACCATGCTAATGGGTGAGGTATAAGCTTCCATTACTGGCTGTTTTCACTTGTATAGCCATATATTGCCAATATGCCTTGGTTTATTGGCTACATTTTGAATAAAGAGGGGCGGTTAATTATTATGTTTGCACTGTTTTTTAACTCCACATATCATAACCACTATTATAGTAAATGTGTTTGATTTTAGTATGATTTTTATTCCACTTATATCTCCTGGCCTTATTAGGAGATGGAGGTTTCAGTAACTGAGGATTTAATGGATTTCCTGGCCGAGGGCGCTGTGGCGATCGAGGTTTATGGCCACATACTGGCCAACCCACGCCGAAACCTGGCTCTGTGGGATCTAGGAGTAATCCAGGCCAAAACCTGCTCTCTAAGAGAGAGGTATACATGCACGCACACACACACACACACACCACACAATACCAGTCAAAGGTTTAAACACACTTTCTCATTCAATGTCTTTTATTTTTTTCCTACATTGTAAATTAATACTAAAGTCATCTAGACTATGAAGGAACACATAAGACAAACCAAAACCAAAATACTCTCTCAAAATAAGCATTTAGGTGGGCTCCTTACTGGGATGTTGTTAACTTGCGTTTTTTGAGGCTGGTAACTCTGATGAATTTAACTTCTGGGGCCTTGTGCCTGCACTGTTAAATTAGCAAAGGAGTTTAGAAATATATCTACGCCAATGGGCGTGGAGGTCTTGGTGGCAGAAAGCACAGATAAACCAATGACCGATTAAAACCCTGACAACAGTCAAACATCAGACGTCCATTCCTGTCATTCCTAACAGGTACACTGTGCGCGCATACACCCCCACAATGCGCCAGAGCGTATCTGACTCCTAAAGGAATTGGTAAATAACACGCCTATTGGTTTGATTCGCCTTACACCCAAAATACACCCATGATTAACTAAGAGAATAAGTACGTCTTTTGCACATTTTGTGCTGCACAGGACATATTTTTTTTTTGTCCTCATGATACCAATGACACAATAAAACACCGTAAATCAAGCTGCGTGGTGTGTGGTTGATGGCTCGCCTATAAATCACTAAAATAGGGCTCTTGGTCTTCCCTTTCTAGACCGGTCCTGATGAGAGCCAGTTTCATTATAACCTTTGATGGGGTTTTTTTTGACTGCACTTAAGGATACTTTCAGTTTCAATGCAGTAAATAAAATAAAAAAAACACTAAAATTAAGGTGGCCATACTTTACCCATACAGTTTTACTCTGGGACGTTTAACAAGAGAAGAGACCCCACAAAGTAGTACAATCACAATAAGACATAATCCTCTATGACTGCAGTAAATAGCTGTCTAAGTTTAATGTTATAGTATGTACCTCGAGTGTATTGTTGTTTATACAGTATATGAGTTCATGACTAAACGTCATTATTTTCACTACCGTCATATATAACAGTATTCATGTATTATTATAAATCATTATATGACTGTGACGGTCCTGATCCAGGTGGAGTGAGGTGATGAGGAGGCTGGAGCTGTGGGTTCAGGTTCTGGAGCTGAATGAGGGTGGAGAGTTTGTACCTGTGGAGGTTCTTCCTGCTAAAGATGTCCGTACAGGTGGGGTTTTCCAACTCAGACAGGTGAGTGGGCTCCACTGTACTGCAAAGTGACCACAAATTACCATAAATTACCGTAAATTAGAATAAATTACATGTGGTTGGTTTACCGTTTCTGGCATATAAGTATAATGTGTGTGTATAAATTAATTCATTTTAATTTAATTTATTTTGCGTGCGCGCTTGTGTGTGTGTGTGCACAGGGTCAGTCTCGGCGTATCCAGGTGGAGGTGCGCTCTGTGCAGGACTCGGGTACCATGCCCCTCATGGTGGATTGTGTAGTCAGTGTGAGTGTGGGCAGCGTGGAGGTCCGTCCAGCACCAAGAGTGAGCATCAGTCACACTTGCATGACTCACATCACACACTGTCCATCTTCTTACCCTAACACACACACACACAAACACCTACACACACCTTCCTGTTTCTACAGCCTACCATTTTATACCTGCACTCATAATAATAATAATCATAGTCAATACAGTTCAGATTTATATGTTGTGAAGAAGTTATTTCTAGATATTGTGTTCAGTGTTCTGTTTAGAGTCATTTGTTTCTGAATGTATAAGGCATGTAGGTTTGAATTTTAATTTATTATAATCAGTGTGTTCATTGGAAACATTTAAATACATTTATCTACAATCCAATTGATTTCACATTAATTAATTTAATTAATTAATTAATTAATTAATTAATTAATTTAAACATTAAATTGACTAGAAAAGTTAAATAATATGTGTAGACTTTGGTCATTAAAGTGACTCTGATTCTTTTTGTGTAGGTGAGAGATGAAGAAATGGACAGCTATCAGGTAACTGCAAAACAATACAATACAATACAATTTTATTGTCAGAGTCCTTTGAAATTTCTCTTGCGCCCCACAATGGCTCTATTACAAGTAAAGTATCTAGCAGCTAGCAGAGAAAATACACAGGGTCCTGGCTTCTCTAGAAGCACACACACAGGACACACTCCGGGCGGGTTAGAAAATGTGTTTAATGATGGAAAAGCACCCGCGCATCTCACCATTACTGTTTGGATAACTTAGGATAGACACAACAGACCGGAGGCCATGCTACAGCTATCTCACCGCCCCGCACAGAGCACTAAACTCCAGTGCACATGCGCAATATTACAATACATGTAAAACCACTGTTACAACACTCACACCCAAATAAACATTCATACCATTTCAAGAATGTAATTATATAATATAGAGAATGGTGTCTTAATACACAGTGACTTTTAATTATTGAATCCAATCTGTTTGCAAAGTATCGCAATGAAACCCAATGAAATTCTGTGTGTTGCAGTTTTTCTGTTTTAACTGAATCATTGACTTTAATGTGTAGGAGAAAGATCTGGAGCGGTTGAGAGCTCAGTGGTTGGTGGCCCTCACAAAGAGACAGGAGTACCTGGACCAGCATCTGCAGAAACTCGTCTCCAAACCAGGTAAAAAAAAAACTCACCACAACGAAGTTGAGTCAAATTTTTAAAAAGCACATTTAAAACAACACAGATGATGACAGTCAGGGATTGCAGCAGGGAGGATGCGAGGTGGACATAAATGCAGGGTAATTTATTAACCAGAAAACACAAACAATGAACCAAAACTAAACTCACAACAAGAAACATGAACAGACAGGACTGCTAGAATAAACAATAAATAAACTACAGACAGAAAATGAAAAAAAAGGAATCTGACTGATGTACAAAAAACTGACACTGGGACAAAAAGACTATTTATGCACACAGACTAATCAAGAAACAGGAAACACCTGGGGACAGGTAACAAGGGGGGCGGAGCTACATTGAGGAACATGGGACTGGGGCGAAGACATGGAGGTAAACACAGGACCATGTGGGAAATGACACATGCATGGAGGGGAAAGATAAACAAACACAGAGAGCAACACAGGCAGAGAAGTGATACGACAGGAAACAGGGCAAGGATATGAAAATGACAGTGCAGCACAACTAATTAAACCCTGTTTCTTTTTTTTAGTAAGAGAGTCAGAAATCACATTACAAAACTGTATACATATTTAGAGACTGCCAGTTAGATAAATAAGAACATAACATGTGCATCAACATAGCACAATACTATGCATTGGAAACAAAAACTTAGTAAAATACATTCACTGGCAACGCAGATGTATTATAAAATGTATTTTTATCTTTCTCTCTCTCTTTGTGAAGATAAGTCAGAGGATGATGTAGAGAGGGAGTCTCAGTTGTTGGAGTGTCGTTTGACGCTGACGGAGGAGAGGAACGCTGTGCTGGTGCCGTCTGCTGGCAGTGGTATCCCTGGTGCTCCTGCTCAGTGGTCAGTACTGTAGTACAAATACTGTACGGTAATCACATCTCAGAACTTCACTTTATCTTACCGGAGTCTTGATGTTTTTGCTGCAGGGTTCCTGTGCCGGGAATGGAAACACACATTCCTGTCATCTTCCTGGGTCTCAGTGGTAGGTTTAAACTTCCTTACAAATACTGTACAGCTATACACTGACACGTATCTAAATTGTTCACAAAGTCTTACTTTAAGGGAATGTCTTAAAAATGCCCACTTTTACAAACAATTTTGAATAATGCAAAATAAAATGTATAAAAAATAAATTCCTCACTGGCAGATGTGGGGATGTGTGATTTGTACTCATAAAATTTTAAGGTTGGCAGGTCTGAGAAAACAGAACCTCTTGAAGTCAATGTAACATGGAAAGACTTTTAAATCTCCTATACCGTGTATATTAACTCTTTTGTGTTTGTCTTTTTATAGCTGATGATTTTTATGATGTTGGTTCGGTTCCGCTGGCTGGTTTGGACGCAGTTCTGAATGAAGAGGATGATGATGATTTCTTTGATCTACAGATTGTAAAGCACCATGACCGAGCGGTAAGCAGAATAACTTATATACAGCTTATATACACTTACTTATATTACTTATATAGAGTATACAGCTTTTCACTCTCTGCAACATAATACAAAGCATACAGTTTTGTGCAAAAGTGTGAGCACCCTTTTCAAATTACATTATTTGCTAAGTGCTATAAATGACAATAGATGAATAAATCATAGAATTCAACATTTTCTCTGCTCTTTAGATGCAATACTTGTTTGTTTAATGAATTGATGAAAAAAAACCAAAGACCTAAAATGTTTCATTGTTTCCAGTCTAAAAAAAATACTCATATATTAAAAAGGAATAGCCAAATATTTACCATACAGTTGACTGCATTAAATAATAATTTCAGTTACGTAATTCAGAACTTTTTCTGTTGGTTACAAACAACAGAAATGTGGCAAAATTAGACTCTAAACACAACAGTAACATCATCCCGTGGAAGCATTGAATGTAATGGACAAAATATGCGTTTTGCATTCTCAGGCATGTTCTATTCTTGCTTTAGAAATAATTTTAATTTTCCAGAAAAAGTTTCAAGGTCCATGAATATTTAAGTAAGTAATTTTAGATCAGGTTTGAATGGGATTAACACATTTGTGTATGTGTGTGTGTGCAGGTGAGGGCTGAGGCCTCATGGGACTGCACTGTTCACGAGTGTCCTGAGCTGAGTCGTGGTGGGGGTCCAGAGCAGCGTGTGTATCTGACCGTGCGGGTGGTCATGCTCCTCAGTCATCCAGCTCAGATGAAGCTTGTCCTGCGCAAACGCATCTGCGTCAACCTTACCGCACGTCAGGTCAGACACACACTCAGCCACACTCAAAGCAGTTTAATGGTTTTCCAAGTTTTTTGCACAATACACTCGGATCATCTGAGACTCAACCATCAAATATGTGTTTTCCCTTTATGATGCATGGTTTTAAACTATAGGACGTTTTGCTTGCTGTCTGGTAAGCTAGAACATAATGTCTAAAAATGAAATACGGGTAATAGGGACGACTACTCTAAGACACATGATTTTGTTAATGAAGAACTGTTAGTGAAGTAATGAGATGATAATAAAAATCTGTGATTAGAGCAAAGTGTAGCCCATGCTGTGTTACATTTTTACCTCAGAAGTTGGATGTTGGATAAAATTGATGACTGTCCAGTTACAGATTCAGATAATTTTACAGTATTTTAAAACATTTCCAAAAAAAACTGTTAGCTAAGGACTTTTGAGTTACTACAACAGGTTGGACAATCCAAAATGTGTCTCACTTTCTATATCCCAGGTCTTTAGCATTATCTCAGGTTAACATTTTAAGCTATACCGGTTGATAACAATGCTTTATATACAGTATTTTGTGCATTCAAACAACATAACGGTACTGTGTTCACGACTAATTTTATTAGATGCAAATAAAGAGAAGTGTTAATAAACAGTTTATTCAAATCCTTTGAGGGTGGAAATGCTCTCCTGACTTTCTGATTAGTTAAATTGGCTTGTGGGTGCTTTCCAGTTAAGATTTCCCTACTTGGAACATGGAAATTCCAACATTCAGGTTAAAATGGAATGCAGCATTGATATCTGGACTTTAAGTGATCTGGCCTTGCAGGCATTAGACATTATCCTGACGTAAAATTTTTGTCATCTCACATCATGACCAACATTCAACCTGAAATTAAATTAATTTAATCTATTGACATTGGTGGCCAGCTGGGGGGATTTCCAACAGATTTCTTATCACTAATATGAATCTGAAATGGTTGAGTGAGCTTCACACTGAGCACTTTCTTTCCATGTTAACACGTTTTTGATGCTTCCGTTTGTGTCCTTGTGTGTCCTTAAAAGCAGCATTGTCTCTGTACATGACTTGGTCAGATATTGTCCACTCTTACTTGATTGTATGAAGTTCAAACCATTTGAAGATACAGTCTGATTTCTCCTGAAACTGGATGAAGATTTTGTAATCAGTCATGGAACAAACACATCTGTAGTGAAACATGTAATCTGATCCCCATGTGTACTTCCAATCAGATGTCCAGATTTTCATCAGCACTGACATTGGCCCTCTGAGACAGGCATCTCTAAACCGGACCTGTTGTTTTAGACTGATTCAGTTGTGATTTTTATGTTTAATGGTAAGATTGTTCTTTCTGCTACAGGGATTTGCTAAAAGCCTGCTGAAGCGGATGTCTCAGAGGAGCACCATTCCCGGCTGTGGGGTTACCTTTGAAATCGTCTCCAATATACCAGGGGTACTGCACTCTGATTTCTGTCTTCTGTGTGCTTTTGTCTGAATCACATGAGCCCTGAGGGGTGATTGCTTTAACTGTGCAGCAGGAAGAGCCACAGTCTTTACATGAGGACCTGATGAATGCTTTCACTGAGAATTTTTATATTTAAATTTATCTCAGATAATTGAGTTAGAAAGGCAGCTGACTGTGCTGCACTGCAGCTATGAGAGCAGGTTCTTTATTTGGCTGATAACATTTTATACATAGGAACACATTATCCTTAAGAGCTTCTTCCTCTGTGACAAAAGCTGAAAAACTGCTTGTATTTATGTACACTATATGGACGAAGGTATTGGGACACTTATCTATTCATCAAACGAAGGGTATTAAAAAGGGAGATTATCTTGCTTTGGGTTGCAGTAACTGCCTCTACTGTAGACAAAACCATTGCTGTGAGGATCTGATTGCATTCAGTGAAGTGTAGATGTTGGATACCACCGTATGCTCCACAGCTCATCCCTTAAGTATTGGATGGTGCACCATCATTCTAAAGAACACATTTTCACACTTTCACTGCTTCACAGCTCAATACTGGAGGGATTTATACTGTTTTAGCTCACATCTGGCATTAGACATGGTGCTATTAGGTTGATGTTTATCTGCTCCAGGGATTCCTGTTTTATTGCCAGTATTTCTGCATTCTGTGTGTGTGTGTGTGTGTGTATGTGTGTACATTTATGCCAGTTGGTGCAACTTAACTTAATAGTGTAAATGACTTATACATTCTTAGGGTAGAATATGCAGGCGTTGCTGCTCTCACTGGATGTCAATGATTATGATTGCATTTGTAGTTTCTGAATCAGTTTGTCTGATTTTGTTATTTATAGGTATATGTTTGAGTAAAATGAATATTGCTGTTTTATTCTATAAACAACAGACAACATTTCTCCCAAATTCTAAATAAAAATATTTTCATTTAGAGCATTTGTTTGCAGAAAATGAGAAATGGCTGAAATATCAAAAAAATGCAGAGCTTTCGGACCTCAAATAATGCAAAGAAAACAAGTTCATATTCATAAAGTTTTAAGAGTTCAGAAATCAATATTAGCTGGAATAAACCTTGTTATTTAATCACAGTTTTTATGCATCTTGGCATGTTCTCCTCCACCAGTCTTACACACTGCTTTTGGATAGTTTTATGCTACTCTTGGTGCACAAATTCAAGCAGTTCAGCTTGGTTTGATGGCTTGTGATCATCCATCTTCCTATTGATTATATTCCAGAGGATTTCAATTTGGTAAAATCAAATAAACTCATCATTTATTTGTTTCCAGAGCTGTAAATTCTGATGATATTTAAGTTATAAATACATTTCTCTCTTGTAGCTATAATACAATGCATTCCTTATTTGTGCAAACAGTCCTGTAATAATAAATAATTTGAATCAACCAGCAGTCCTAATTATTTGTCAGTGTGAAAATGACTTCTAATAAAATGGTGTGAGTTAATGCTTTACTGTTCCTGTAGGACATGCAGGGTCCAGAGGACAGGGAGATGTTGGCCAGGTTGGCAGCCAGTGCAGAAAGACCAGCAGAAGACAGTGAGGCAGCTCTAGAGAAATATCTGCAGAGTGTTCTGGCTGTGGAGAATATCCTCACTCTGGACCGACTCAGACAGGTACAGGCATATTCACACACACACACACACCCATAAACACAGTGCCGTGCATGTAGCCAGTATTCATAGTAAATAATAGGCGTGCCGGGTGTTCTGTTCAAACTGGTGTAATTTACAGTGGAACACACTGTATTCTCCTTATATCCTTCATGATGTGAGAAAGAAGTACATTTATTTGACATACAGAATGACACACCACATGTCATGGCACAGGAACTAATTTTGTGTCCCATGACTTTTGCCATGAAAGCGAAAAAAAACGGGACTCTTACCTGTGGGATATGTGGTATGTGTAGTTGCCTGAGATGTTAAGGGAAAATACTGGTTGGGAACACTGCTAAAGCTTATGGATTTAGTCTGTAAAGCTATATACAGTATACGTTGGTTATAAGAACACAGTAGAAAAGGTTTGGTTGATACTGTTTGTTTGTTTGTGTGTGTGTGTGTGTGTGTGCAGGAGGTTGCAGTGAAAGAGCAGCTCGATAATAAAGGGAAGAAAAGTAGACGCTGTTTGAGTTCCCCCAGTATAAACAGGGTGAGTAAACATCTCTGAAACACATTTCATGAGATCAAAATAGAAACGCCAGCAAAATATTAATATCTCTCTCTGCTGATTTCAGCTGTCTGGCAGCAGGCAAGATCTATCCCTCAACCATGAGCCTTCAGTCAGTAAAGTAAGACCTTTTGAAATACTTTTGAAAGAATAAGGCTTATCTCAGCACCTGTTTTAAAATGTTCACTGGCAGTGACAGTCATATACAAACAACTATAGGCATTCTTGTTTAAAGGGAAAGTTATATTGCTTTTCTGACGTTTTTGTTGCTGAATTTAACACGTTAAAGGAAAACAAAACTGAATAAAAGTTTAAATGTGTCATAAAATTCAATATCATTACATTTTAGCCTAATTTTTTTTCTTCTTCTTATATTGGTGCTGTAGCTTGATTTGAGATTTATGTATAATTAAGCAGTAGCTATTTCTTGTTATTTCTTTCTATTTCTTTACTCTCTAGATGGATTATAAAACTTTGATGTAGAGTAGTTTTATATTTCTTAAATGTGTCACTTTAACATTGTTCTCTGACATTATTTAGGGAGTTTGGGATAAACACCACAATATGCCTATGACACATCCATCTGTAAAAGGCACATCACATTCTGAACTGTCCCAAAGCCACAACCCAGATCCAGGTAAACAAGTTATCCAGCTAGAGTGTTCACTTTACTTGTTTTTATTTACATTTTCTTCAGTAAATTAACAACAGCCCTAATTTCGAATACATTTGCCTCAAAATATGTGAAATATTTGTTGATTTCTAATACACTTTCTAATGTGGTTTGTGACAATGTATAATAGTTATTTTACAATAAAGACAGAAGGCCTTGATATGGCACGTGCTACTGTTTAGTCTGTTTGATAGATAATAATGGGTTATACAGTGTCAGAAAGTAAAAATTACTCAACTACACAGTGTTATGAAAGTATTATATTATTTATGCACACAGTTATCACCTTGCTAAATTGGTGTTGATAATAATTTAAACATGTCCGCTGCCTAAATGCAGCTGATCTACATGTGAGCTCATGAAGGGTATTGAGTTAATCTTAAATGTAGATCAGATAATATATAATAATCACTGTACAGTTAATGTATTTGGCTGGCCTATATGTTGAGTAATAATATGGTGAGTAATAATATCTTTAGATTTATTATGGTTCTTGGTGGTGGAGTACTATTACCTATGTGGGTGCTTAATATTTTAAAGTGGGATTGTTTATTGCACCTTTCTATTGGTTTCTTCCACTGACTCTCCACTGGTCTCTCGCTGTCTCTCATTCCATCCATCTGTCTCCCCCAATACTCTGTCTGACCCCTCCCACCACCCTTGCAGGACTTTCAGGATTGGCTGCTTCTTATTTCTCTCCAGTTAAGGCCCTGGTGACGCCAATGCCCAAAATGCTCAAGTCCCTTTTCCCTAAAAGAGATGACAAGAAAGACCTGAACATTCCTCCACTTTCAATGCAGCAGGTGAAGATTCCTATATATATATTGATCATTTAATGACTAGTAGATTAACGGAAATGGTGCACAATTACTTATCTATTATTTAATCACAAGATATAAATAAAATTGTTAGTAAATTATTAGTATACAGCTCTAGAAAAATAATAAGAGACCACTTAAAAAAGACGTTTTTTTTATTTTACCAAATAGAAAACCTCTGGAAAATAATCAAGAGGAAGATAAATGATCACAAGCCATCAAACCAAGCTGAACTGCTTGAATTTTTGCACCAGGAGTGGCATAAAGTTATCCAAAAGCAGTGTGTAAGACTGGTGGAGAAGAACATGCCAAGATGCATAAAAACTGTGATTAAAAACCAGGGTTATTCCACCAAATATTGATTTCTGAACTCCTAAAACTTTATGAATATGAACTTGTTTTCTTTGCATTATTTAAGGTCTGAAAGCTTTGCATATTTTTTGTTATTTCAGCCATTTCTCATTTCTGACAATATAATTATTTGGAATTTGGGAGAAATGTTGTCTGTAGTTTATAGAATAAAACAACAATGTTTATTTTGCTCAAACATAAACCTATAAATAGCAAATAATCAGAGAAACTGATTCAGAAACTGAAGTGGTCTCTTTTTTAGAGTTGTATATTAGACATATGCATATGTGATTTCCCATAACCTGATATGATGTCCTCAATTAAAATATGTTATGCATTCTAGGAGAAACATTGAATCTTAATGCTGTATAATTCCTACCTAGACTGTTCAGGCAGGAATATCACAGACATGCATCTTATGCACATCAATTCCTCACTCTAATAACTATAAAGTGGCTAGGTGAGAGGGTTTGATTAAGAGGTGATAGTGGTTCTTTTTCAGGTGATGTTGACTGAGGAGGAGGATCCTGAGAGGGACAGAGTAGTTGTGTTTGACCTGTTTGGGGGAGGTTCAGTAGGTGTTGGCTTCACAATACTCAAATCAAAATGATGCAAATTATTTAAATTTGGGAGAAATTCTACAGCCTAAATCAGAATCTTTTACTATAAAAATATGTATTCAGTATGTACAAGAAGGGAAATAGTTCTTTATAGATTATTTCCTTCCTTTCAAAGTAAATTCCAATAAAATGTTGCATAAATACACAACACACCACAATACCTGCTAATGAGCGGATCATCCTACAATCTGTGCAGTATGATGCATTTTTAACCTCTTAAACTGCAAGGTCACACCCAAGTACGCTTTCATAACTACAAAACATAGATCTATAGTAGTTTCTGAACATTTTTATTGAAGATAATCAGAAAGCCTGCAGTTCAATAGGTTAAATCTGTGTTTATTTATTCAATTAAGGGTGTCAGGAAGATTTTAGCAGGTTTGTCATGAGAAATCAAATATGAGAAAGAAGATTTAATAAATTTGACAATTTTTGCCAGTGCTTAATCTGCAGACTATTTTTTGGCTAATTTAAATAGGTTCATAAAACCATTCAGTCATTAACCTTTTTGCCGAACCTTTCACAGAATGTTCCCCGCATTATAATCCAGTCCGCAAGTCTTGACGAAAACCTCACTTCACCTAAACTGGTAAGTTTTGGTATTTTGCACATGGCTATCCAAACATAGAACATTAAAAATGTAAAGTAGGTTGGTATCACAGGGAGGGTAGGTAGCACTGTCTCCCCTCATCAATCCCATTGTGATGGGTGCATACATGTATCAGAGCTGGGAATCTGACGCTTCCCTGTTAGATTGCTGGCTACTCATGCTGCACTGGCAGCAGCTGGAAAAGAGGCGGTGTCTGGAGTGCCTGATTTCAGTCTTAACTCACCCAGTATTGGGACTTATTTATGATAAGGGGAGTTATAATGAGTGGATCGTTTAATTGACTAATTGGCTACATTAGGGAGAAAAACAATAGATACAGCAAATTGTCAAATTAAGATAACTGTTTGATACAGGATATAACAAATTACCATATTTATAATATCTGCAACACATCCATGTAGCAGTATGAATATACTATCTTAAATAACATAATCCAATTCAGTTACTGACTCCATGAAATA
This sequence comes from Astyanax mexicanus, assembly GCF_023375975.1. NCBI lineage: Eukaryota > Metazoa > Chordata > Actinopteri > Characiformes > Acestrorhamphidae > Astyanax > Astyanax mexicanus. The sequence goes on along the minus strand of NC_064408.1, from coordinate 84,652,388 downwards.
CCTTAAAGAGTGCAACTGTCTTGTGTTTATAAAAAAAATACAATAATTATACACCTTGACTATTTCCACATTTTCTCACAGTACACACACACACCTATATGTATTTTAGATTACGATTTTATTTCATAGACCAACACAAAGTAGCAAGTAACTGTGAAGTAATAAGAAAAGTAGAAATCTGGAAAGTGTGGTGTGCATCCTCTGCAGCTCCCATAGGTTAGTATTTTGTATAAGCACCAATTTATCATATCATATCAATTTATCATATCTGGCTAATGTAATATTGTCTACAGGATCCTGAGAAAAAATCCACTCCACAACAATTCACAGTAGAGAACATGGAGAGCGCAGTATTTTCTCCTTCATCCTCCTCTTTGCCTGAGGCAGGAAACTCGACAACTACTGAAGCAGCATCAGACACTTACGAAAAAAACACACCTGATGTTCAGGTAACACCACCTTTTTTCTGGCTTTATTAGCAGTCAGTATTACTGTACGATTACTGTAATACTTTCGTTTTAGGAATTGCTCATGAACATCCCATCAAATCAGAATTATGAGCAGGATTTTTTTTCCTACTTTTTATTGACTTTCTATGGTCTGTGGTATGTAATAATTTTCTTTAAATGTTTTAATGCAGTTTACAGCTTACTCGTAGGCATTTGCTTATTGTACACTCATAACCTTTGAGAGTATGTCATGCATATATCACAGCTTCTAGTTTCCTTGACAGGGATTAAACCTTGTTTTGGACTATGGGGATCTTTGCAAGGAATGGAAACTCTGGTCCAGGACAGACCTGACTGATCATTGTCTGGGAAACTGCCCTAGAAGCCTAAATTATATGCATCATACTTTATAGCAACATAATGCATATGCTGCATAGTTACAATTGGCTAACTGGCTGTTTACTTAATTTGCAGTTATCTATTGTTTTTTTTTTTACTTTTGCTGAATTGTTTCCTCTTTAACCGGCTGTCCAGATCCCGGTTACAGAAAGCCAAACAGAAGACCTGTCTCAGTTAGTAGAGGCTCCTGCTCAGGTTCAGTCTGAGACAGAAGACTCTACTCACAGCCCAGTTAGCAGTACATCCAGCGGCTACATGTCCACCAGCATCTCTACAGCAACACTCTCAGAAACTCTCGTCTCAAACACAGACCTACAGTTCGAGTCCAGTGTAAAGGAAACTTCTGAATCCTCACACACTCCGGAGTTACTAGAAGGCAGGGATCCTTCTGTAGATGTTATCGTCACTGGAGAGCGAGGTGAAGAGGATTCTAGCTTTAGTGATAAAGAGGGACACTCTGAAAAAGCCACGATGGCTGAACAGTCAGTTAAGGGGGATAATGGCCCAATGCTTCTTGAAAACACTACGACTGTGGATACTACTTTTGCCGTGTCTGAGGAAAAAATCACTAATTTACTATCTTTAGAAAGATCTAATCTAGGACCTGCTGCAGAAGAAGCACTTCTGGCTGGATCATCACCTGTAACACAATCTTCTAACCTATCTTCTGAGACTGGATCGCCAACTGTAACCCAACCATCCAGCCAACCGGCTGCTGATATAGAAGAAGCACTCCTGCCTGGATCATCACCTGTAACACAATCATCTAACCTACCTTCTGAGGCTGAATCGCCCACTGTAACCCAACCATCCAGCCACCCTGCTGCTGATAAAGAAGAAGCACTCCTGACTGCATCACCAGACTCAGCTCCTCATCCTGAAGACCAAACCTCCAAACCCTTACCCCAAATAAACACTGCCAGCCCTCTACCTGCTGTAAACCACTCACCAGCACCATCAATAAAGCAACAACAGCCACTTCAACCACTAGCACCAGGTCTTGAGACCCAGAAGCCCCTGAGCTCCACTTCAAACCCCTTCAAAATCCAAAAAGTAAAGACTTCTGGCTTGAAGTCTTTCAAAGGGATCATTCATGAGGTAGAAGAAGATGAGGTTAAAGAAGCCATCGATCCGCTGTCAGGCTTGAGCGATCCTTTGGAAAAGCTGGAGATCCTGTCAGATACAGAGGAAGTCCACGAGGAAGGTCCCATTCCAGACTGGCTGAAGGAGGATGAATATGTGACTGTGGGCAGCAACAAGAACGGCACAGTGCGCTACGTTGGACCCACTGACTTCGCAGAGGGCATCTGGATTGGTGTGGAACTTGATGTCCCAGCAGGTATGTCTGTTTAGTGTTCTATAGCTCTTTATCTTTCTCTACCATCAGTTCTGTTATTATTCAGAATAGTGGATTGTTGTTTAACAGAATACAAAATAAAAATTTTATCAGACATATTTAGCAAAAACTCTCTTAACAGTTCAGTACTCTGAATTCAGTTTCCATTTCTAGACTTTGTGATCTTGTGATCTTTGATGGGCACTACATTATACTACATGGCCAGTCAATCCAGTTACAAAATCCAGGACTGGAAACAGAACCCAAGCTCCAGATTTGATTAGAAAAATTAATTCAAAGAAATTTGTAATACATAATTATGGTGTATTTAACAATGACGCTTTACAGTATATATTACATACAGTTCTGGAAAAAATTAAGAGCCTACGTCAGTTTCTGAATCAGTTTCTCTGATTTTGCTATTTATAGGTATATAGTTGAGTACAATGAACATTGTTGTTTTATTCTATAAACTACATACAAAATGTCTCCCAAATTCCAAATAAAAATATCGTCATTAAAGCATTTATTTGCAGAAAATGAGAAATGTCTGAAATAACAAAAAAGAAAAAAACAAAAAAGACTTTCAAATAATGCAAAGAAAACAAGTTCATATTCATAAAGTTTAAGAGTTCAGAAATCTATATTTAGTGAAATAACCCTGGTTTTTAATCACAGTTGTCATGCATCCTGGCATGTTCTCCTCCACCAGTCTTACACACTGCTTTTGAATAACTTTATGCCACTCCTGGTGCCAAAATGCAAGCAGTTCATCTTGGTTTGATGGCTTGTGATCATCCAGGTTTTCAATTTGGTAAAATCAAATTGAATTTTGCACAGTCCTGCAGTTAACAGTGTTGCACATCATCTTACCCATCTCTCATCATCAGGTAAAAACGACGGCTCAGTGGGCGGCCGGCATTATTTCCACTGTAACCCGGGCTATGGTGTTCTGGTGAGGCCAGACCGAGTGTCTCAAGCTTCAGGCACGACGAAACGACGGCGTCAGAAACGCAAACAGAACCTCTCGGGCTCCAGCCCCAACCTAGCAGCTCTGACTGCACTCGCTAAAGGAGAGGGATCTGGAGGAACACGCAAAGGAGAGAACAGGAAATCCTGGAACAGCTGAAAGTAGAGATTCCTGCTCTGTTTTTTTCACCACTACTTCTGGATGCTTACATGCTTCATGGATAATTAGCATTAGCCTTATTCAGAATCACTACATTGCTGTTTTAATGCTACGAAAGACTTTTAAAAACAAATATATAAAAGCAGCATAGTGTTAACTTTGTAGGACACCATGCTGCCTTGTGCTCCGGCTCTTTCCTGATGATGAATGTTTTGGTGAAATACTTCATCCTGCTGCACTGATCAGTATTTTTTATTTTTTTATTGTTTTACTACAGAACATGTGCCTTAAAGTGTGTCTGTCTGCATCATCTATACTTGATATCTGTATTAGCTTCCTAGGACATCTCAGGGAAGGATGATGATCTTTATGATTACTATTATTATTAATATTGATAACAGGGACTTGTAGAATACGTTTTACTTTTTCATGAAAACCATGAGTTAAGACTAGAACTAAACACTAATGGAAGCAGCCTATGCCTTAAGGCTTAGGCTAAATCTGCATGTAATAATCAGGCCAACATTGTTAGGTGAATATAAAACATGCAGTAAGAGTGCTTGCTAAAAACAAAAATACAATGGTGGTGGGTTTAGCCTCATTTTGAATGTGTGTGTTGGTTTTGGGTGTAATAGTTTTTTTTATATGTGAATGAGTTTATAGAGTGGTTTTAAAAAATGATAATATTTATATAAGATATCTGAGTGTGTGAGATTGTGTGAGGGTATGAATCCTACAGCATTAAGATGAACATTATGACCACCTCCTTGTTTCTACACTCATTATCCATTTTGTCATCTCTGCTGAGCATCTAGGAATACTTCATCATTTCAGAGTGTAGTCCTTCTGTTTCTCCTTTTCTTTATAATCATTTGTTCACCCTCTTTCGGGACCAGGACCCCACAGGACCAGCACAGAGCAGCTATTATTAGTTGGGTGGTGATCGTTCTAAATTCTGCAGTGTAGAGCTTAGATTCTCTGCCCAAAGCGCCCCGACAAGAACTTGGGCCAAGATTTCCCACCACTTTCCTTGTGCCGGGTCAGGTTGGGCTAAAAAAACAACGGTCTGAGACGTAGGCGTCTGTTTTTAATGCTATTTTTATTTTATATAAAACTATGGCATCACAATACATAAAGTAACAAATAAAACTCTTTAAAAAAAAAGTTGCACAAGTCCCCCGCTTGTCCACATTACGAACATACCTTGCAGGGTTGTGTGTAGCTGATCCTAAAAAATATACTTTTCTTAAATGATAGGTAATCTATGCTTCTTCAGTGTTGCAATGTTAATTAACGTTCTGAATGGATTTCACTCATTCAAACAGCCCAAAAATGTTTTTAAAAAGCTCAGCCTTAATGCTCTACTTACAAAAAAATGTCAGGTTTACATCAGGCTCGGGCTCATAATGAAAGCTTATGGGGCGGAGCAGGTCAGGCCAGGCTGGATTTTTTGGGCCCTACAAGCTCTACAGCAGTGATAGTGGCATGGTGGTGGTGTGTTAGTGTATGTAAGAGGCATGAGAGGGTCACATACAGCAATGCTGCTGGAGTTTATAATCACCTCAGTTTCAATTCTGAACTGGGACTAGAGCTCACCAACCAGCTCACTACTACACCATCCATTGCTGTGTCAGATCCACTCATACCAGAACAACAGGACTACAGTCTGTAATTACAGAACTACAAAGTGCTTCTATATGATCAGTGGAGCAGAAAAAAAAGAATAATAGGCATAGAGACATTGTTATGCTTGATCTGTGCAGACAAATATGTTGCACTTTCAAACTTTCCCTATAAAAGAATTAACAATTAAAGCTTTGCTTTTGTACCTGAAACTTGTATTAAAGCGGATTCCATTAATCTGGGAAACCTAAGAAAAGTTCTTTCCCATGCCGTCACTAAACACTCCACTGTATTTGATTATTATTTTTTATTTATTTTGCTTAATTAAAAGCAAACTCTCTCATTTATGTGATTCAGTGATTTTTTTATAGCTGTGTGTGAGAAGAATATACTCAATGCCTTCAGGCTTTGGAAACATTTGGTTCAAGAGTGATAAAAATGAAGACTTTATTACTACAGCTTTCTTTTCTTCCAAAATTAAATGCTCATCATTTTTATGCATCTTGTGTAATTTATTCCTTAGATGCTGTTTATTTGTTTTATTAAACTCTCAACAAGGCCAGTTTGGCTTTACTGCGATGAGGCTTTGCTCATAATGAATCCCAGTTTTCTGCCTAAAGTCTTTCCAGAGGCTTGAAAAAACAGGATATTTTATGATTTACCTTTTTTTTTTTTTGCACACAAAGTGAAGCCAGACGATGTGGAAAAAGAAAGCCACCACTCTTTTCATCAATATACCTTTATTCTCTAGTAGATACAATACTAAAATAAACACAAGTTTTAAAAAAAGTCATTTTAAACAAAGAAACTGTACAAAAACGCTCATATATACTACAGTTTAATTACAGAACAGTCTACTGTCCAAAAAAGGCACTAAATTCTTAAATGGGACATACAATGATTGAGAGCAAACTTACTTAAACTCAATACAGTTATTTTATTCGACAATTTAAGATATTAAGTTATTGTATTATTTATTATACATCATTATTGGATTGTTTGATATATGAAAGGAGATGTTTATGGACAGATGAACCTGAAAACCCTGAAGACTGGAACACAAAGCACCCCCTGATTAAAAGCATCAAAAGCTCCTTGAACAGCAGAGGCTGTGATAGCGAGAGAGGCGAAGGGTCAGAATACTAGTGTGTGTTAAACAGCGTTTTATAATGCAGTGTGGGGTGTAGAAAGACCCCATAACTGGAAATTATATTTTGGCACAGGTTTGCATGTGTGTTTATATTTTAAAATATGATAAACACACTGATCTAGTCAGTCTATTTCCACCCACACAAAGGTAAAACAAGCTATTTCATAAACTGCGCTTTTGGGCTTAACAGCTACGTGTGCAATTTCAGAGTGTATGCTACATTTTTTACTCAACATGGTCAACTTTTAATCAAAAGGGATTTAACCTGATAACAAAGAGTGAGTAAAGTGGCAGTCTGGATCTCTGTTTCTCTCTGCAGTCAGTTTTTAATCCTGAGGCCAGAAAAGGTGGATGACTGTAACAGAGGCCTGGATCTTAATGTATTGAAAAACATTGCAAAAAAAAAAAAATTATATATATATATATATATATATTGGCTTTGAGCAGCTCCCACACAAATGAACTGCTCATGTGCATCAAATCATTTTTTTTTTATTCCTCCCCTTGCCTATAACTATAGGATCAGTCCTGTCTGGTAAGAACTACACCAGTTTCTGAGAGACTTTAGACGCCCAGTTTAGTCGTCTTCCACTGAAGTCCACTGTGCTTCACATAGAAGCAGTTTACAACACGGATTCTCCCACATCTCAGGTTAATAGGTCTAAACCTGTGTGTTTGCGTGGCTAGTTTAGAAGATACATAAATGATAAATGATCTACTGACTGACAAGCACCATTACCAGACTGTAAATCCCACAGTTCTCAACAGTAAAATGCTGAGTGGCACACATCAGCTCTAGCTGGAATAAGAAGAGATAACTAAACTGGACGGGATCTCTCCAGAGACTGTGTGTTATCTTTACTCGAGTACACAGAGTGAATATACTCTTATATAAAGATGTTTTAGCCAATAGGAGACTGCGTGTGGGCGTGCCACAGGGCAGAGGTTTGAAACTAAATGGGACAGACACTAATTAATTATGATCATCTCACATCCACAAATGCACAATCCATCTTTTGTATAAAGATACAAAAATACAGTGAACTGTTTGATTATAAAAAGAAAAATCTGTTTTGCTGAATTGGCGCCGCAAATGTTTGCAGTTCATAAATTGAGCTTGTTAAATATTTTACATGATTAAACTGTTACTGGTATTCTACTAGCAGGAAAATATATCGAGACAAAATGATAAATGACTCAAGGTGCTTACATTTAAATAATAAAAAAAAAAAAATTCCCACAAAAACAAAAATCATCACAATTATGCATCTTACATATAGGGTGAAGTAAGGGTGATTAATTAATCTGTTAAGAAAGCTCAAAAATTGTTTCAAACAAACAATTAGTTTCTGTAATACTTGTAACGTAACATTTTGAATTTTTACTAGATTTTACTAGAATTCAACATCTCAGCCCTGATTACAGTAAATCAGAACACTGCCTATCAGAACACACACAAACTGATTCTTCATACCTATGGTCTTTAAAACATCAGTTAATTTTTTTCCCCTCTCTTCTCTGTTAGCTCCTCTCCACTGTGAGCAAAACCGACCGTTACCTGAGGTACTGCTGAAAAGTACTCAATGTTTCAGCTGTGGCCTTCTAACAGTTCGCCTGTTTGGAGTTGGAAGGGGGTGCTTTGTTTTCTCAAAAACATACGTGAATCTGACACACAGAGAGACTGCTCTTAAACAAACAAAACAAATACCACAAAATATGCAAAACCAAAAATAGATAGAAGAAACGAAAGAAGAACCCTTGATTAGTTAATTCTGCATTTCATAAATATCAATGATCATTTTACACTAGGAGAAAGAGAGAAAGGGCAGGTGAAATCATACTGAGTAGAAGGTTGATCATAATCATCATCTTTTAGAACCATTTGTTTTTTCCCGAGTAAAAGAGCTACATATCGGAAACTGTACCAAGCTTATGTTATTCATAGACAGCAGACGTTCAGCGGAAAAGAAAACGCATCGGCTCGTCTTACAGACCGCGAAAGTGTTACGTCACTACGTCATCTCACAAATCGGTTAGCACCACGGACACGGTGATGCACTGGCCGGATTATCAGGGTTTAGGGTTCAAACGTCTCAGTCTTTTATCCGTCTCAACTCAGAGGAATGCTCTGACACCCTACACTAAAGTCACATTTTTAAATCTACTGATGCAATTGCACAAGAACAAGTGTTGTTTATGTCGTCATGACTGAGATTTTAGCTTATTTCTCACAAATCTCTGGACGTGAACATAGAAAAAGAAAATAAATACAAACAAAACAAAACCCAACACAGTTTAGGATTACTCCAAATCACTTTGGGTAAAGCTGGACACGTAGAAATCAAATACAAAAATGAGAAACACCATTAACTATTACGTCTACACACAGGATCTCTTCTTACAGGCGACCCGAAAGAGTCCAGGAGACCCGCAGTTTATAGTCCAGGGGACTCGCTTGCTGTTTTGTGCAGGACGACAAACTCCATCCTTTGGCATTTATGAAATCATGACTTATTAGTATCACTTTGCTTCTATTCTGTTCTTCCTCGTCCACATGATTCCCAGTACAAAGAAACAAACACATACAATAAGCTGCTGATAAAAAGAGAAAAATACAAAATAAAACTGATTTAAAAAAAGGAGAAGAAGAAGCAAAAACTAAACTAAAAAAAACTTAAAGGAATACTCCAGCATTTTTAACTTAAATCATCACTAAACTCACGTATGTTCAATGTGCAAAAGTTTGGGCACCCATATTATCCTAAATTGTGTGTAACTGTAACTTGATTGATTCACTGTGATTATACCACAGCTCATGTTGGGCAATGACAATAACGCTGTATTGTACCGTGTTCAGTTTTGTTATTGTGATGCACAATATACTTTTCTGTGTATATCCGAAATATTGTCATTGCTTAAAAGAACAGCGATGAACGGCATATTTCATTTAATTTCATGAATAATCATTCATAATTTAACAAGTAAACTAATTCAGACAATACTGAAAACAAATGACAGTAATAGATCTGGGACATTATTTTTTTTGTAGTATTTCTTAAAAATCTGACACTGTTGGTGTACTTTGTCTGCATGTCAAAAATCGAGAGAAATATTGTGCATCATTTAAAAAAAAAAAAAAAAAAAAAAAGGCTTTATAATACACGATTTTTTTTTTTACCATATTGCCCACCCCTAACAACAGTTCTAGTCCTATGTTCATTATTTAAATGAAGAAAAAAAAATACTAAAAATAACTTAAGAGTATTTTATTATTAAACAAGGTGTTTCTTCACCACAGAATTGTTGTGGTGGAATGTGCAATCACATGGTGCTCTGCTGATCTGGTTGCATTATTTTTAATTGGAGCCTTTTGGTTTTTCTCGTCACTCATGAAACTTACTGTAAGACTTGGTTTTATTTGTTTTTTCAGCAGGTTAGTTAACGGTCATCTTTAACTTGGTATATGCCACTTTTAAAAGTCTCTGGTTGTTGCTAGGATACAGGTGAGGAATGGATGAGGCAGACCTGCACTTGACACAGAGACTGACTTGCTTGGAGTGCCATTATGAGGAGATACTGGTACTCAGCTGATTACACTGTACGGCTGAACATAGGTGTGACGTAATAGAAGCTGCTGGGCACGGTCATCTATTACTAGTGTGTTTGGAGTTCGCATTTTATTCTGCTTGAATATAAAGAAGTGATAAAACGCTGCTGAATGTATATGGTAATAGATCATATGCTACATATAGAGGCAGCAGAGAGAGATTACATTAAAAATGCTGAAGTACGCCTTTAAAAACATTAAGAGGGAATGAAGGTATTTAAGCTAAATACACAGAGCGGTCAGTCAGTCAATACAGGAGTCCGGTACACACACGCACGTATGTGCACATGCACACACACACACACAAACAGTGCAGAACACTGTCACTCTTCATACATACACACACGAGCGCACACACTCTTGCCTCTCCTGTCCCAAAACCACAGGAAATTCCTGCGCTTCAGCAAAGAGATGCTGAAAAAAAAAAGAAAAAAAAAGGAGACACCTGAAGCACAGCAACATTACTTCCAGGAAGCACACCGATGAGGAACAGGAAAACACACGATTAGCACAGATTTACACACCCCTGGAGCGGAATGAGGTAAAGTTTGGGGTCAGGACCGGGAGCCTGAGGGTTTAGGAGGCAGGGCAAGGTTTAAAGGAAGGACCTGTGGCCCCACACTGTGGAAGATTCCAGAAAAAAGGAGGACTTTTTTTTAAGGGGTCCAAGCACAGAAAATGCTTTAACCTTATTGTGTGTGTTTTGTTTTTTTCTTCCCCAATACAAGCCCGGTGCAGAAGAGCAGACGCATGCCTGGCCGTTTTTAACATACAGGAGGATGGAGGGTTAAAAGAGTGACCGCTTCTAACAGCTAGAGACAAAAGCGTCATTGTTTTGGTCGTTGCGATAGTAGACCTCCACCCTATAAATGAAGCAGCACACATCCACTTCTGCTCACACACGCACGCGCACACGCACACACAGCAACCCCAAACACACTCGCACACGCCGCCACACCCAGCAGGCCTTTTTAATCATCGTCCAGTGCCTCTGTCTTGATGTCGCTGGTCACCGCCCCTGGGCGGGACAAAGCCAGGATGCTGTGATTGACAGCTGCCATCTCTACAGCGAGGGAGATAGGGTCCTGATGGTCTGCATGATTGGTGCCTTCATCCTGAAGGAGAGATAAACAACATAGATTGGTTTAAAAACAGACACAAACACAGCTAAAGCTGAAAATTAGAGCACCCAGATTAACATTGCTGTCTAGAACTATGGATAACATGCAAATTTAGCAAGGTCTTACAGAGACAGAGCTGCTTTAGGCTAATCGTTGTAGAATTATAATATGAATCACAATATTAAATCCCTTACATGCATGTGGAATACGGCTACGTTACAATCCTCATTAATCAAGTCAGATTTTTCTGGTTAATGGTTCATATTTCAAAAATGTAAGTAACCTGTACCTGAATGATACATTTACATTAATATTCTTTGGCATATCGCCACGTTGTGCCAAATTCTGACCACCCCTCACTTAAAAAGAGAAATCTGGTGTAGTGAAACATGATAACGAATACAAACGTTTGTCAAACAGCCCATTTCTATTCTCCCCCGGCATTCCAAAATACAGCCCTTTTTTACATCATTAACAAGCTCAAGCAGCACCACACTTCACTGGTGGAATTCTGAGCCCTGATATTTAAAATGAGGCACTGAGAATTTTGAAAGTGCACAGCTAGTTTATTAAAAAAGGTAGTTCTCCAGACACTCAAGTCGACTGACGAGCACAAGGTATATGTACGACAGAAGTTTGTACTTGTTACCATGTTTCACTACACCCAAAGTCTATTTCCCACCAGATTTCTGGTTGTAAAGAAGGAAAACTAATTATTCATTATTTATTTAAACAGAAACAATAGCAAACACAAGTGTAATCTGTTGTGCCCAGACTGCTTTGTGACACGTGCATGCGCAAAGGAAGCAAGAATCAGACAGGAAAGTGGAATTACGCACAACCCTGACGCTGGCTGAAGCTGACAACACTAATCAGCTGTGTACGTGCAAAAATAGGATCTGATCTGACCGTTCATATTTATGCCAACCAAAATTAATATGTACAGTCTAGAACCTCTAGGACCATGAAAGTGACTCAAATCTGATTTTAACAAAAGATCGAATTTGACATTTCAAAACCGTATTGAAAATTTCTTACAAGGCTAAAATGTTTAAATATTAAAAAAAGAAAAACACAAACCCCAGATTTGAGTCACTTCAGCCTGGTAACGTGAGCGTAGCCTTGGTCTTGTTGAAAGTAGTGCTTACATGAAAGGATAGTGCAAAACATACAGTAAATAAAGTGATAATTTAAAAATAATTATATATGTAAACATATACAAAATGCGCACACATTAGGGGTGCACTGAATGAATTTTTATGACCAATTTTGATAATTTACTGCCAAATAACCCAATAGTCTAATTTTATTGGCCAATTCTTACTAGCAAAGAGTTTGTTTTAAACAGGCAACAAGGACAAGAACACAGTTTACTGTCTCTTTACCTGAAGCTCGCATTTTGCAAACTGAAAAATGAAAACATGAAATTAACACTTAGGCTGGATGGCTGTGTAGCCCCTAACGTGCATCGGCGAGCATTCAATGCAGCACATGTGAATCTGTCTGGCTCGTGGTTTTAAAACACTGGAGTAAATAGCAGCCCAGCGGCAAACCCTGTTGTATAAAACCCTATGTATCGTATTGCCAATATGTAACCCAGTAAGCTAGCTTAGTGTTCCAATACAGATCAGATGGAATAAATTCTATAAACAGTCCTATTGTACCTGTGTGGGGGATGTAGGCTCAAGCCTGTAGAAACCAAACGGCCGAGTCATGGTTCTCTTCTCGAAGTAGGGCATTTCACACCCCTGCAGAGGACACACAGAAAACAACATAAGTTTTTCTACCAAAACATCAAAGAAGTCATGAAAAAGCTACTAGTATATCACTAGTATATATGTTCCATGGAAGCTAAAAAATGCTGCATTCACAGGAGAACATTACAGGATTTATACAGGTGTGAGCAGTTGTGGATATACACAAGAAATTAAAATGATAAAGTCAAAAACAACTGCTTTAAATGCTGAGTTGTAGAAAATCACTTTACCTGCTCAGTGTAGTCACTGGCGTCAATGTCGTCGCTGTTGGAATGTCCTCCAGGACTCTGCACGTCTATCCCATGGCTCTCCAGGATTGTGGCTTCTTGGAAAAAAGACCCTGCCATGACACATCTGAAGCTACTTAAAAACCACTACCAGACTGTCCCACATGACCAAATATGAAACAACCTCCAGCCAGAAAACTGAGCTCTGAATAAACTCTAAGGGGACGTTTTCCAGACAGGGTTCAAACCTAGTCTTAGGGCATTTTCACACCAGCACTATTTGGTCAAAACGGACGGGTTCATTTGTAATCTTGGAGTGGGTTCGTTTCAGCAGGTGTGGAATCAGTAATTGAACCAAAACTACCATACCGAGGCCCGCAAGAGGAGGTGATCTTGGTCCAGTTCCAAACAAACTCTGGAATGGTTCATTTGTGGTGAGAATGTGATCCGGTCTTGATTTGCTCCGCATATATAATATACTCCTCAGGTTTGAGCAAAATGGCAGTTCAGGTGCAGTTTAACCTGATATATTAGCCAGATAATTAGCTACTACAGCTAGCAATATGCTCCATGTTAAACTGTTTTTACACTGAACACTGTAGATGTATCATTCTCTTATCTCTTATCATACTCTTACTGCGTCTCACACTGGTGTTTCAAAGAGATGAAGCTGGAGTGTTAAAGCCGCTTCACACTGCACAACTACACAGAAGGTTCTAGCTATATTTACTTTCTTATCGAGTTAGAAAATGCTCCAAATAAATTAACTTCTCAACTGATCCAGATCAGAGAAACATACTACAGACATGAAAACTGATGTGAAAACTAGATTTTTCTTTCAATGGCTCCATTCCAAATGCTGTGCAATCCAAGACTAGGCTTAATCCCTGCCTGGGAAGCCGCCCCCAAAGAAATGTTTCCTGAACTCACACAGAACAATGGGTTAAAAGACCAATAATCTCTGATCTCTTCCCCAGTAGCAGCAAAAAAAACAAAAAAGAAAATTAATACATGAAATATAGAAGACACTTTACCAATATTGGCCCTCCTCTTGATCTCCTTGCGACGGTTAGCGAACCAGTTGTACACCTTTAAAGATGTGACTCTCTCCAAGTCAGACAGCTTTTTCCCTGAAAATAAACACATTTCCCATTAGCTGAAGGTATGACTAAGGGTTCGAAAAACTACTGAAAATGCGTCAGCTATAGTAAAATGGATAGCCTAGGGAAAGCCTAAAGTTTGCAGAAAAGGCACAGTAATTTAAAATGCATGCAATTTCAAACACTACTATGGTTAAATTAGCTCCCTTTTTTGCATCTGAATATTGATAGACAATATCATTTTATTTCAACCACATCATCCCACAAAAAATTGGTTGGATCGACATTCATTCAGACAACACAGTTGGAGGCCCTATATCCCCCTAGCACCTAGTATTTGGCACAATGCCCATAGATTAATGTTTATCTGTACCAGAGTTCTGTTTTTATTTGCAATCGTTCTGTACAGGGACTAGACAAGCTGTGTGTATGTGTGTGTGTGTGTGTGTGTGTGTGTGTGTCTGGAATATGCAGACACTACTCTACTTAGTGCTTATGATTGCTTTTGTGCAATCACTGCAGTGGTGTACACAAACAGTTGGGCATACATTGTGTTTGTTAGTTACCTGGTTTTTGAATAACAGCATTGCAGGCATTGGCGATCTCCTCTCTTTTGGCTTCATCAGGATACTGGTTGTCATTGAAATAGCTGAGGAGAAAAAATGGGTAGAAGTCTTCAACGACTCTAATAATATGGCAAAGGAATGTTATGTAGTGCTGCAGTTAAATGTAATGGCTATGACTCAGAACCTCACAGAAAAATATTTGGGCCAGGGTATTATTTTCTACACTAGAGAGCCTTTTAATGTTCCTCCTTAATTTCGTGCTCCTCACCTCTCCATGACAGCAAGACACTCCTTCCTCCAGGTGAAACGGCTGCCTCTGCGCAGCCGGAAACTACCAGGGGCAGTACTTATTGGAGGTGGAGTCTGACGCCACTCAATCTCTTCCAGGGCCAGTGGAGCGGGGCGCATGTTTAAAGTAGCACCTGAAAACACAAAACCAATATAACATTATTATTATGATTATTATTTTTTTTTTGGGCCTTAAGAAATAGTACATTATGTTATATAGTGCGCATTACTATGCACATTACTGGTTCAAGTAAAACTGATACACATCATCTATAATAAAATCATTCGATTGCTGTAGGCGTGTTAGCAGTGAAGATCAGCCAATTCCAAATCTGACCAATTTCAGTCTCATAACACAGCAGCTGTCCCTCTACAATGTGGAGGGAGCAAAACAGGACTCTGGATGGCACTGCTGCACTGTGTGTGAAACACTGCCACAGCTGTGCTTCATACGTCATGCTGGCTGGGAAAAATCTCATTGGCTTATTCTTCCTGTACATGCACCAAAAGAAAGAGACGCACACACACAGACACAGACAGACACACACCTGGTGTGGTCTTCTCCAGCTGATACCAGCGATAAAACGCCCTCTTCTTCTGCTCGCTCAGATCTGAACCCTGTTGCAGCAGCCAGTGAGAGATTCTACTCTGACTGATACCTAGAGAGAGAGAGAGAGAGAGAGAGAGAGAGAGAGAGAGAGAGAGAGAGAGAGAGAGAGAGAGAGAGAGAGAGAGAGACAATAGAAGAGAAAGAGAGAAAAATATCCAATTAAACACTCTGCAGTGAGATTTAAGCTACAGTTTAAAAACTTCCTGTCTTTTTTATGGGGGTAGTGTATATTATTTTTATGATTGGGATTGGATTTTGTTTTAAAAAAAAATCCTAAGATTGAGGTCAATATCAATAATGCCCGAAACACCTTTTTAATTACATTATGGAAAACTGAGTGTGAGTTTCTGAAAGGGAGTAAAGTTACTGACTAACAGTGCAAATGGAAAAAGACTGATACTGTATAATATTGAGCTTGTCTGTCTGATGCTTTAAGCTGCTTTTAAACTTTTGCATCAACTCAACATGTTGCCTACGGTGTAGCCAGCATAAATGTGCTATGCAGCTGTGCGTGTTTCTACTTGAGGAACACAAGGCTCGGCAGACCAATCACAGCAGATGCTGTGCATGTTGTGCAAAGTGTAGTTGCATTTCTGGGGAGGTGTGTGTCTGGCTTCTGTGGTACAGCACTCAGCGAGGCATTGGGTACATGAGGCTATGACAGTAGTATACACTGGCCTTTACATAGTATCTTAGCATTTATCTTTGTCTATGTATTAAGGCTATTTTTAAGATCATAACAATACTTTTCTGTCTCAATACACAAGTCAGTGCTGTTTATTATATCAACCAAATTAACTTAAGACTAAAACAGAGAGGGCAGTCATAATGAATGCTGCATATGTTAATGAAGAAGATTTCACCCACTGACCTGTGACCTGAGCCACCACTGCCTGAGAGATGCGCCGATTAGCCAGGAATGCCTTGATCTCCTCCTTCACCATACTGCTGTCCCGCCTGAATATGCACACAGGAAGAAAGAAAAAATTTATTTAGCTTATCATTCTTTTTTTTGTAGGTACAAATGAATTGCACTAACTAAAGAGTAAATGCTGTTTGTTGGTACACTGTGTGCAAAATCTGTTTATTTATTCAATGATCTACACCAAAAAAAAAAAAAACAATATTATCACAAGATTTAAAAACATTTCCTTGATACACAATAGACATTTTAACTGAATATAAGGAATGCACCAATGTGGAAAATCTGGACCAATATTTAACACATATTTATCTGTGGATAAAGATTCTGATATATACATTTATAACTAGACACCTTGGTATAACTTTAAAACTAATAAAAATCTATTTATTTTTAGATAGCACAGTCAGTGTTGACCAACTGCAGAAGCATGAAATAACAAAATGCAGATGCTTTAAAAATATATATATAATAATAATAATAATAAATGTAATTCCGATATAGTCATGATCCCAACTAAACATGCTTGTAAAAGATCTGTCGTCAATACTGTTACATTTGCTATCAGATCCTTGCACTGGTTAAGTTAACATTATGCTGAGTGTTTGGGAGAGAGAGAGATCTGCCACCCCTCCCCTCAGAAACTCAGATACTCAGATACTGTACTTTGGGACTTCCAGCCACAAACGGTAGTGGCCTCACCATGTACCAAATATGTAGTGATTTTATAGAGTAAAGAATAAGGCTGGACAACTCATTAAAAGCACAGACCCCTTTTACTGATGTAATATATGAATTAAAAAAATTACATTTTCCTTCCGGTGTGTGTGTGCATGTACTTTACCCTTAAATACAACAACTAAATTACCCAGTACCAAAGAAAGGTGTCACATCCATCGTTCCTTAAAATAATTGTTCATCAATAAAAATTAAAGGATTAACAAATAATCGTTAATTGTGATCTTGAAGGTCAAATCGCCCAGCATTAGTAAAGACCAACTCCAGGATTCTTTACATCTGAACAAACAGGAGTACTTTTACACTCTTTCTAACAAAGTATTTGTATACTCATGCATATAGTAGATCATATTAAATGTTAAGTGCTCTCACAATGACTAGTGCTAGTGTAGGTCACCTAGGAAGATTCAGGAAAGTATAAACTTCCACCACCTTCCAGCTAAATAAGAGATACAGCCTTAGCACAGAAAAGCTTACTGCGACACAATTTATGGTGATTACGGCACCATATCATCGTATCGCTGGCTCTTTGTGCAGCACAACCCTTGGTTTTTATAGGTACCATATGGGATGCATTCATAAAGCATCTCCATCCCGAAGTGCTGACGCAGCATCTTTGGCACGCGTTATGAATGCACATTCTGGCTTTATTCATTAGTGAATCTGCAGCTGACTGCTTCAGTCCTTGAGAAAACGTGAAAAGTGAAAAGACTACAAAACCAGACCAAAGAGGAGGAAAAACACTGAAACACCAAAATAACCTTGATATATTGTGAAACTGTATATGTTCCTCACTGTACCTCAGTGATTGAAAGGTACCACAGATTTTTATGACGTGGTTTGAGCACTGTAAATATAACCCATTGCAATTTTTTAAAGAATGCATCAAATGGGCTGCTGAGGTGGACAGAGTCAAATCAATAGCCTTGTTCTAAAACTGTGTTAAGGAAAGTGGGAATCATTATGGGATGAAAGCATGAGTGTGTTCTCTCCGAGCTGACTGCATTATTCCAGGGCTGCGTGGGTGGAGATGAGCCTCAGCTGAGATCTCAGCTTTTATGCACACATTCCTATCGTGCAAATAAAGACAAGAAGATCCAAGCGCTGCAGGATGTGAAAGACAGAGGCTGGGTGTAAGAGTCTCTGTAGCATAAACACGTACCGTGTGTCACACCTGTATAATTTTGTGCAGAATGAAATAAACATGAAATAATTAACACAAACTACACATTCTCCAAACAAGTCAGTTCATGTAAAAAATGAAAAAAAAAAGAACATTAAAAGTCCAAATTAAATAAAAACAAATTTGTCTTGATGTATTCTCCAGTAATATTTAAATTTGAATTTTTAATCTCTAAAAAAAACAATGACAACTAGGACTCTTTAGATAGACTTTGCATCACGGAAATCATAGGGCCCTAGATCTGGATCAGACACATTGGTTCCATTTCACTTCTGGTAACACACTGTAAATGTGATCTCACCTATTTCTACCAGTATATTGCACAATTTCTAAAACCAGAAGACGACAGACCGTTAATCTGATCAAGTCAAGTGAAATCCAAACATATTCGATCATGGAAAAAGCATATTGTAAGAAGAGACAAAAAAACAGTTTACCAGTTTATCAATTTACCAGTTTTAACCAAATATTTAAGCTTTTTTTTTTTTTTTTTAAAGAGTTAAATAGTTAGTTTGCTAACAAACTCAGCTCACAGTACTTTTCTTTTTCAGTGCATAGTTTCATGAAGTTATGTTAAGAACAAATCTGTAAGTGTGAGCCTTTAACATTTACTACTGACCTAATAAGATCCTCCACTTTGTCATCAATGTCCATCTCCTCGTCTGGTCCCTCAAACCCGTACGGTCTCACTGCGGCAGCTGCGCTCATCGGGTAACGAGGAGGTGAAAGCTTCCCATTGGGTGTCGTGGCCAAGGCGTCTCGACCGTTCGGCACGATACCGATGATAGAGACGGGCGAGGGCAGCACGGCCTGGGGAGGGGACGTGGCATAGCTGTTGCTAGGTGACGGCGAGAGGCCGCTGCGGTACTGCGTCTGAGTGGCGATGGAGGTGGTGGAGGCGGTCGCCGTGGCAGCATTGCTGGCACTGTTGTTGGAGGCAGGTGCGGAAGCGGAGGTGGAGCCGTTGTTGTTGGAGGCGGAGTCAGAGGCAGTAGGGATGCGGCGGCCGAACTTGTCCCCGTGCTCGCGGTCCAGCCGCTCCAGGGTGTCCAGCGCATGGACGATCTCGGGCTTGGTCATGCCGGTCCGCCGCAGCCTCTGGAGCAGATCGATCTGCTCGATGGTGAAGCGAGGCTCGTCTGTGTAGTGGGACATCCTGTAGAGAGCACAGGAACGAGGAGTGTCACTACTATACAAATATTTTTACCCATCATTACCCCATTGTAGTCAGTCAGTTTGTTTTTTTTTTTTTTACAGTTAAACCATCTTTTAAGCACAGTCCAACTAAAGCTTTCATTACACTACATGACTTATACACTTCAAGACTGGAAATCTGACACTTTCCCACTTTTTGCTCTGCAGTTTTGTTGACTTTTATGACTAAAGTCCATCAACCAATCAACTTTAACTATTTACTCAATGGAACTGAACATGGAACTGAACACAATACCTAGAAGACATTACCACCACTTGCTTAGACCCAAAACTAAAGAAAGGTTAAAAATGTGTCTTAGGGTGAGTTTGTGGATTAGCAATATCTGTAGGAATAAAAAAAAAATACTGATATTCCAAAGTATCAAATGTATCGATCCTAGGGCTGGATGATAACAAAAGAAAAGAAGAATCTCAATATTCTTCAAATATATGACCGAACCTCAATTGCAATTACGATTTTTAGATCTTACATATTTTTTGTTTTATTTGTAAAAAAAAAAAAAAAACAGCACCATTTAAAATGATGCACAAGCTACTGTATCTTTTACATTTTTAGTAAATATTTAAACATGGTGTAAAAATTACGTCTTTATGTTTCCGTTAAGGAAAAGTGTAAAATTACTGTCATAACAGAGTTCTTTACAGATTTCTGACAGGAGCACAGGTCAATCTACTGAAATGTACTCTGGAAGCTTCATTATCCCATTTTGAAAATCACATTAAAACAGTAATTCGATTAATCAAATGTATCCCAACTCTAAAGCTTCCTTAAAAAAAGAACTGATATTATTAATCAAAAGCTTATATGTAATTATTGGTGGCAGACAGGTGGTTCCAACAGGACTGTGTTTTTAATACTATGTCTATTCCATGTGACAGAAGGTTTATGAAAACTTTTTAAAACTACCATGTACAACAAAGGCAAAGGACAGCAGATTGGTACGTATCTTAACACCATCCTCTAAGTTAAAACATTCAAGTACATAATGAAAAATAAATGTTTTAATATCTGCGTATTCTCAGCTACTAAAAATGTTGAAGGACAAACCATATAGCTTTTTAAAAAATGCTTTGGTTTGGTTTGATGCAGTTTTACAAACAAACTAAGACTTCAGTCAAACTATTACGCTGAAGTCATAAATACTCTGTAAAGGCTGAGTGTACTGAGCTGGAATGTGGTACAGTAGTAGGGAAGAACAGTAGTTCTATATCTGAAGTAGAAAATCAGCAGTAGTTGTCTGATTTAAGACAGCATGAATCAGCAGATGAATATATAAAAACTTTGAGTTGCAGATTCAACTGAAGGCCAAATATTTCTGAAGTCCTGAACTGAAACCGGTTATTAAAATGGCTGAGGTTTGCCCTGAAATGCTGAGCTAAAATGACTGAATCTGCAGCGTCGTCCTGATGCGCCCAGCCTGTTCCGACAATAAAAGGAAGAATTCTTTTTTATCTGACCTAATTCTCGCCGCCTGTATTCACTCTTCCTTCATTAACACGGCTCACCCAGAGTTATCACTTCTGCTGTTGTCATGGAAACTATTCTGCTGCAATATGTAATTTCCTCAGATGGAACGTACGCCATCCATAACATGACTGGCTGTTATGGCATATTAAGATTTGCTCAGGAGGCACAGCAGAACGCTGCAGAGAGCTGAACAGTTATCACTACTTTACCACTGTGAGATCAAAAAGGTCCCCAAACTGTACCAAGAAAAAGGACCTGACTGGAGAGAACACAATCTGATCTTTCATGCATATCTTTAAGTTGTTTTGCTTCTATACAGTCGAATTCAATATCGCTAGGCATACAAAATAAGTTTACAAGTTTGCAAAAAATAAATTCACACTCCCATTGCTCATAGAACAAAAGCAAGCTTGTCCAATTGGTTATTTTTGCTTCATTTACACAAATAAAAACTTTAAACAGTAAGGGTGTGACAACTCGAACACTTGACCAGGTCCTCCTGTGTAGTTCTCCACCATGTCTCTCACAGTCAAAGTGTTCCTATGAACAGAAATCTTTATTTTTTGTAGGTGGGTAAACTTTACTGATTTCCCCCACTGTATGTGACAACGCTGACATACACATTTATAGTTTACAGAAAAACAGAAAGACACACTGGCATAACTTCATAACTTTAAATCGACTTTAAAAAGCTACACAGAAGGATTTTAAAGTATCACAACCACATGTCAGCAAATTTCGGTTTGAAATATTGGCCATAATTCCCATATCTTTGTGCATCCCTACTGAGTACTATAAGTAAAGTACACAGAAACACAAATGATCTTAGAAAGATCTGGTCGATACGGTGTAAAAAAAAAAAAAACATTTTTTTTTATAAATATACACAAGCCTAGGGGTGTGGCACACACTTTATGTAATAATATTTCCAAAATTTTGACACAATAAAAAAATCTCCATAAAGTGACAGGCATATTTTTCAAAGCAGCCCGTTTGTACACATTATGCTATTTTCTGTATTTATTTTACTTGCTTGTTACTGTTTGCATGCACTAAATATGCTACACTTTTGTTTAGTGGTAAATCTTTACTGTTATATTACATTATTTTTGTTAGATTTTTTTTATTTTATTTTATACAAATTTAGTGTCTTTGTCCTGATTACAAAACAGACAAAGTTTAAAGATTTTTTAGTTTTTAGTGAATGTATGTAGTGCAGTAGTATATTTTTTTAATTATTTTTTTCAAATGTCAATGTTTTGAAATTCCACCAAGAATATTGATAACCCAAAAATGAAATACCTTGAAATATAGCAATATTATTTTCCAGCACATTCGACACAAACACCCGATGGGATAAAGCGTATATTTAGCTAGAAATAAAGTCCACAGTTTCTAAAACTGCAGCGTTATTTCTCTCCGGTAAGGATCTGTGATTAATTGTGGAAAAGTTTTTTCTGTGAATAAAAAAAAAAACAAAAAAAAACTAAACAGATAAACAGTTTTGTACCATTTCTTTGTCATCTGTAGTTAGATTTTTAGTAGGAAGGGATTTTGTTGGGGGGAAAAAATCTAAGCTGATTTGTTAAGGCCATGCTTGCCCAGCACTACCTCTGGTATGTTCTATATGTAAAGATGTACAATCTCCATTACTGCATTTTGAAAAATCGAATTAAAACAGTAATGCAATCAATCAAGTTAATTCAATCAACTTCCCAGCACTATATCAGACCCTTTAAGAAGACCTGCAATTCAGCAGAAGAGCAGAGTTTAAGAGGTAGCCACTAAAAAGCAATGTTTGCTCACTGACTTATCCTGACCCACACCTGGAGCAACCAAACGTGTAGTGTGAGTAAATATGGCTATACCTTTCTTATGCAAATGCCTGAATCTAATCACAATGATCACAAAAACCACCCAAGCACCTGAACTGCCCACTCAACAACAACAGTTTCACACCAGGCTAATGATCAAGCAGCCCGTCTCCGAGCCCAGGATAGCTAACTAACTGGTTACATTTCAAACCGGTTTGTGTTAATAGAGAACAAAGCAGTTTAATAGTGAACTAGTGAACAGAGAGTAAATGTACCACAACAATCCTCACACACTCAAACCGGAGAACACATCTGACACACACGTCTCTGTTTGTTCAATTGTGTGGATTGAGTTTATGTTCCATTTTCCATCACCCCTCAGTGGGGGTGTTTACACTGGTTAAGCGTTAACCTACACCACCATCGGGAGAGAAGGGGGTGGGGCAGCCAGATTGTGAAGATAAATAAATAATATTTGCTTACACTATAGAGACAAAAATATTGGAATACCTAGGGCTAGTTCACTGCTTTTTCTGTAAGAAAGGGTACTGCTAAAATAATTTCTCTCACTTTTGTAATGGTCTCTGCTATCCAGGGAAGGCTTTCTACTAGATTTTGGAGCATTGTTGCGAGCATGTTAGTGAGTTCAGGATGTTGGATGATCACAAACACATCTCATCCCACTTTTTTAAAACCCATTCGATTAGATGGGGCACCATCACTGAAGAGAACAGTCCCATTGCTCCAAAAGTTCAATGCTGGGGAGGTCTTTACACCCCTCTATCCTAAACCCATCTTAAATTAGGCACAGTGCCAACAGGTTCTGTTGTTCAGCCAGAGGGGCAGTGCTTCTCCATAGGGTCAACACATGCTGTGTGTGTACACATGTGCACATTTGTACATCTGTGTCAGCACTGGACACAACTTATAACAGCTGACTGTCCACAAGCATTTGGACATAAGTAGTAAACATATAAAGAATAACACTAGTAGTTATATTCCACATACAAATATCCAAAATGTGTGACCACCCACAGATAAAGAGAAAACATTAATTATACCTGAACAACATAAAGCTGCAACACCAGACAATTTTGTATTGACGTTACAATGGACATGTACAACTTTCAGCACTGTGGAAAAAGTATCAGAGTAACAATCTAACTGCCAGAGATACTATCTTATGAGTTAAACAGATGTTTCATTAGGACCCCAAGGATAAACAGTCTACTAAAAAGCAGTTGTTCATAATGCTGTTGTGCATGCACACACAGCTGCAGATGCAAATACACATACACTTATTTCAAATGTCATAAAATATCCCCATGCAAGTTTCTGACACATGAAATGTTGAATATGTACCTATAGCTCTTTGATTTCAGACAGGCTGAACCACCAAAAAAAAGAAAAAATGAATGGGGACAAAAAAAAAAGAACAAAAAACACAAAAACCAAACTTGAGGACAAATATAATACCTTCTACATACTGTAAAACTGCCAAGACAAGGGAAACACCAAAAGTTTGGTAACAATTTATTTTGCCAAAAAAAGCACCTTTGGTGTTTGGCAGAATAAAAGAAAAGACAGACTGAATTATATCAAACAATGACGGTTTAATGAAGTGATCAAAACGCAAACACCTAGGATGTTAAATATATTCTGATCTGATGCTTATGAATCCTGGGGATGCAACTAATGATTATTTTGGTAGTCGACTAATCTGATGATTATTTTTTTGATTAGTCAACGATTATTTTTGCCATGTCCTCCATCCACAAAAACGACAGAAACAGCTAAACACGAGATTTAAAAGGCATTTGAAAATCTATATGTTGTTTAAATGTGGAAAGTACTGATATTTAGTGATTAAATATATAATCTGTTGTGTTTGTGCACTTTTGGAGACACAGACTAAGTTGAGTGCAACCTGTGTGAGTGAGACATTTGCACATTTAGCACTTTGTGTAATGCTGTACTGTTTAAATTAATGATTAGTCGACAAATTTGTAATCGAAAAATGTAAATAATGGATACTGTGTAATATATCGACTAATCGTTGCAGCCCTAATGAATCCTTGTATTTTTAGTAGTTTATAGTCTTAATTTTTTTTTTTTTATAGAATTAGCCGATATCTAGATATGTCACACACACACAGTATTTCTTTGATATAGCTGTTTAAGTGCCAGTATCGGCACTGATGCTGATATCAGTGCAATACTATCCCTGGGAAAAAATATAGGCATAGTTCGTTTAATGTATGTCTCATTGAACACAAATACAAAGACACCGAACAATACGTAACCTGCAGTCTTTCCTCCTGAGGACTAAAGTCTACTAAAAATAGGCTCAATCACTGCACAACTACATGAGAGAACGTGTGTAAGATCAGTGAAGAAATGGATGGATCAGAAAGATGAAAAGGAGGGGGACAAAACGGAAAGAGAAATGTTAGAGAGCAGAAGACATGAGACGAAGAAAGAGAGGAAAGAAGGAAAGAAAGAGACAGGGAGAGGATGAGCGGGAAAAAGTGGGGGAAAAAAAACAGAGCGATTCCGCATGCTGCTGCTGTTGCCGTCATAAAACACTTCTGACACAGCCATAATCTGGAGCACAAACACAATCCTTCAGCATTTCTTCCCTCATTCTCGCTCTCGCTTGCAGATGGCATGGATGAGTATGTAAAAGACACACATACGCACACTTTTAGGTAGACCACACAATTCCTGTCGTTTCGCTCATGCTGTGCTCGTCAGGGCTGTACAGTGGCTCAGACAGACAAGAGAGCACTGCAGACCACTGAGCTGAGCTGAGCTGCAGGGCTATTTATGAACAGCAGCTTCAGAGGGCACTCAGTGCGGCTGCAGCGTCAGAGCAGTCCAGGCCACTGCTGCCAGGCACTGCACCACACACTCAGGAGAAAAGTCATCATACTCCTTCTCCTGAGTCACTGTGTGAACATACAGCACGGCAGCGCTGAGGAAGAGTCAAACGAGTCATGCGGTTTAACCAACGACACTCCTCTTAACCTATTCCCCTCCACTGACCTGCATTACGTCTAATGCTGACATTCCAGTATCCCCAAGAGTTAATGAACCAGAAACTGGTAAACTGCAGAGAAGGACATCACCGCAACAATCAAGCAGCACATAAACAGACTTAAACTGAAACGTGTGAACAGCTGTAGGCCGACTCCTGAGATAATAGCACTGCTGTTCAAAGCACTTCATTATTTAAAATAGCCAAGGGAATCAGTGGGTTGATGACATAAAACATATGTTTTAGAAGATTTCTTTAAAAGAACCCTATAAAAACAAGCAGGAGATCTTTTTTAAAAATTCAAATAGATCTTTGAGTGATCAATCATGGCTCTATAAATTGCCTTACTTAAAGAAGCGTAAAAGAGCCGTTCAATAGACCTTATTTTTTTTTTAACGAAGTACAATTGGCTTATATCAAATGCAAAGTCTCTAGGTTTAAAATTACTCTTCAGCATTGTCAGAACAATGCCCCAAAAGCAACTTAAAAAAAAATCTTAACTACAGTCGAACATAATTTGTGATATCAATTTGTGTGTTCAATACTTATAACGATTACCACTGATTTGTCATTTATATGAATTTATATGACACAATGTTAAGGCTAGTGCTGTCAAATGATGGTAAAAAATGATTCTAATGAACACTAAAGGAGATATGCACCCTATTTCACCCTATTTTCCACATCTCATTTGACCAAACTCAAAACAACCTTTTGTCCTTACGAAAACCAAAACATCTGTTCACTAAACCAAAACACTGCCTAAGGCCGAGGTAAAGGTCAAGCAGGCTCCACAGTTACCTAAAAAAAGATATTAAAATACAGATGTGTAGATGACAGATCAACTTACACTTTCTAAACTCTTCCAGGTTGGAAAACTGATATGTGCATTCTGCTGATACATAAACATTTTTACTCATTAATCTTTGCGCATTAATCCTTTTATCATCACACTTTTTACTACCAATTTTGGCCCCAACGTCCTGTGATATTTTTTACTCCCTTACCCTCACTCTCACTTTTAATACTGATGTCCATTGGGACTAATGTTTACTTTCCCCTTTTGCTGTAAAATTCATTTACACACAAAAAACAAAAAAAAAAAAAACAGTTATGTTAACTTGTTAGGAACACATGATACAAACAGAACTCCATTATGTGAGAAAAAGCAAAGATTATTAAATCTTAAAAGTACATATTAATGATTTAAAACAAGGAAATATTTACCACAAAAGTAGCAAGAGACCAAATAACTCCAAAATAATTCCTTAAAACAGGAATTCCGTTCATAATTTAACCAACGTAATACTGAAGTTATTTAACTTTGATTATTTGCATGTTTGAGTAAATGGCTAATAATGCACATTAGCATTTATTAGTCATACTACTATAATATAAAAACATTAGCAAAACAAACAATATTATCAATAATATTTCAGTTATTAACAAGATATGTTAAATCAGCAGCTGTTTGTTAAAGCTTGTTTTTACAAAGTGTTTCTCAATCATGCACTGAATTTAATGCACATGCATTAAAATGACAGTGTAATTATTGAGATATTTTCAGTTGTCAGAACAGCTACAGTAAGGGCTAACTGTTGGTGATGTGAACAAGAGGTCACCATGACTGCAACACAAATATAGGCCTAACAATTGTATTCACTATCAGAAATCACCAGTCAGCTTACTAAAAGAGGTGATCAATGTCATTATACTTTACTGTAATTGTGATAAATGTTTCTATAGTGATATACAGTACGCTTTTCTAAGCACAGAATTGATACTATCAGTGCTAATAGGACATTGACCTGTGGTCCTGTGGATAATACAACCACCTGCAAACCTCAAATAGAACTGTTAAAAATAACATTGCCCAAATGATTATTTTAAATTGTCCACACATTATGAAACAATGTATAGCATTTACAATGTAATAAAGTTATCTAGAATCAAAAACAACAATATGGACAATCCATCAATCTCTATGTAGAACTGCAGATAGTGAATTTGGGAGAGAAACAAAATTCTACATTACACTGTAAAAAGACTGAATCATTTTTTTCCGCCATTGAGGCATTTAAAAATAGTTTGAGGTCAATTTGTTTATTCTATGAGTCTATATCCAGTTTTTGGATAGTGTATTTATACATGAAGTGCTGGAGACAGAAGCGCAGTGGAAAATGTGTAAATGGCTCCAAAAGTGCCCAAACACAACAGATTACATATTTAATCACTAAATATCAGCACTTTCCATGTTCAGCTGTTTCTATTCTTTTGAGAGATAGAGGACTATTCAGTACAATTTTGTTTAACAACTTTAAGGTTTAAAATCTTCAAAAATCTGCTTCCAATCACCCCCACAGAGCATTTCACACCAATCCCACTCTGAAAGACTTGAAATGGTGGTGAAACTATTATTCAGCCTAGCTAGTCAGTTAGTTTCTATTGTTTTTAAACAGGGCAGTGCACCATTAAATAAATACACTGCATATGGGGCAGCTGAAGCCAGATCTGTAACCCAGATTAAGTGCATCCCAGGAAACTCTTTGTCTGTAGGATTAAGCCCAGGCTTTGGTTAGTCTTGGGGCTTGAGCTCGGTCTGGGTGTGGGATCTCTGATTGCTTGCTGGAGTTTTAAAAGTCTCCTACAGGCTCGGGATGGCAGTCAGGAGTGCAGGATGGAATATGAAGCGTTTGCTGTTATTCAAGTCATATGATGGCGACCTGCAAGAAACGCCCAGAATAATCCTGCTCTCCAAAAAAAATCCCCACATTTACAGCATCTCATTATCCAGGCGGAGAGGACGAGCCCGCTGCTTAAGATCTCGATTCAGAACCACAGCCGATACAAAACACACAGCTTCACCTCTCCGGGTTACACCGGGCGCATCTGCATAATAAAGCATAGATCCTCAGAGAGCAAAACCTGTTTCTTTTACTGACCTTTAAAAAATCATTAAAAGAAGAAAAAGCGCTGCTGTCTGCTCTGAGCAGAAACTCCAGGAGCAGGACATTTAACCCGAATTAAAGTCTGCTCCTTCATACAAAACACACCCGGTCCCTCCAAATCTGATTCCACATTACATTCTACTTAGAATGCATCAAACTTAATCACATTAGTGACAGAATTTATACGTTGTTTCTACAAAAACTAAATCTGCAACCGCGCTGGCTAGCTAGCTACGCTAACCCAGCTAACCTATCGCTAGCTGGGTTAGCTAAGATAAGTTAGCTTATGTAGCTAACAGATTTCAGCCAACTGCAGCTTAGCGTACCGCACACAGCTAGCTTTAGCTTAGCTAGTTTAGCACAGGCTAGCCAGCCATATTCCACCCGCTCGCATAAAAAAATCGGATTAACCTCGATTTCGCTTTTGTTCTCAGCGCGCACACACACTCACACACTTTCTCCACATTTACAAAAACTGCAATCCAGCACCAACACAGCAGCTAAAGCTTCTGCACCAACACCACCAGCTCATCTCGCTCAGCCAGCCGCTGTAGCCCGCTCCTACCAGCAAACTTAATCCCGTCAAAACAATGAAAAATATAAGCGGTTACCTGTACCTAAATGTATTGCAAACGTCCCAGCCCGCCAGACCATTTACCACAGTCTGTAAAGCTCCAGTGCCAGACTGATG
The DNA here is from genome assembly GCF_023375975.1 of Astyanax mexicanus. NCBI lineage: Eukaryota > Metazoa > Chordata > Actinopteri > Characiformes > Acestrorhamphidae > Astyanax > Astyanax mexicanus. The sequence goes on along the minus strand of NC_064408.1, from coordinate 84,623,010 downwards.
CAGGTGAATTATTAGGAGTGAATATTTTCCAGCCTGTCCGGCCTCCTTCTGCTCCCAGTCTCTGACTGATCCGCCTTTTGTCTGACTGACAACGGCAATGTTGACATCAAGCTGTGAACGGGGCATCATGGGAAATGTAGTTCACGCTGTTCAGCATACAACTCTGGAAAAAATGATACCACTTAAAAAAAGTTTCTTTGATTTTACCTAATTAAAAACCTCTGGAATATATTCAAGAGGAAAATGGATGATCACAAGCCACCAAACAAAACTGAATTGAATTTTTGCATCAAGAGTGGCATAAAGTTATTCAAAAGCAGTGTGTAAGACTGGTGGAGGCTGGTGAACATGCGAAGATGCATGACAACTGTGAAAATCAGAGTTATTCTACCAAATATTGTTTTTGAACTCTTTTTGAAAACTTTATTAATATGAACTTGTTTTCTTTGCATTATTTGAGGTCTGAAAGCTCTGAATCTTTTTTGTTAATATTATCCATTTCTCATTTTCTGCAAATAAATGCTCTAAATGACAATATTTTATTTGGAATTTGGGAAAGAATGTTGTCCGTAGTTTATAGAATAAAACAACAATGTTCATTTTGCTCAAACATATACCTATAAATAGCAAAATCAGAGAAACTGATTCAGAAACTGAAGTGGTTCTTAATTAAACAATCAATTTATTAATCACAAAAATATTCTGTAAATATGTATTTATGTGAGCGAGACAAAAATAATTTACTGTCCACTATATTGTAGCATGTGTTGCATTCCTAGTTGTATAGTTATACATTAGCATGAAAAAGTACCTTTGTTCCATTACTTACTAACCTAGCTTGCTAATTAGCTTAACACGGTTTCCATTACTAAATAACTTAGCTAGCTTATTAGCTAAAAACATTTTCCATGACTAACTAACCTAGCTAGCTAATTAGCTTACCATAACACAGTGTCCATAACTAACCAACCTAGCTAGCCAATTAGCTAAACACATTTTCCATGACTAACTTACCTAGCTAGCTAATTGGCTTACCATAACACAGTTTCCATGACGAGCTAACCAAGTGAGCTATTTAGCTTACCGTAACACAGTGTAAGTTATCTATGGTGCTGTCCATTCTTATATAACTTACACTCTATGGTATTAAAACATGAACACGATTTAGAGCGCCTCCTAGTGCTGATTTACTTTATTTTAGACACTGTAACCTGGTGCTGGTGTTCTAATCTTCATAACTGAAGAGCAGAGTAATGTACAGACATCATACACAAATCATTAATCAATCAATCAACCTTTATTTTCATACAAAGGGTTAAACGCTTAAAAAAAGATAAAATGATAAAAAGTAGAGATTAATAAAATAAAAACAGTAAAAAACAAGCCAAATCTAACGTATATAGTACAGTATTATTATTATTATTATTATTGTTGTTGTTGTTGTTGTTGTTATTATTATTATTATATTCAATTATTATGTTCAATAATAAAATAAACTAATAATAATAAGAGTGATAATACAAAACAAAAATAAAATACTGAAAGAAATAAAAAAGAAATAAAGAAGAAAGTGAAGAGTTAACCATTTATTATACCTTGGGTGTGTTGACAAATATCCTTCAATAATGATTACTTAACTTTAGCATCTACATCATTGTGTGAAACATTGTATTTTATACACATTTATATAGAAGATTAACCAATACTCACAATATATATTCTTTACACATATAGTTAAACATTGCTTGATCAGGCATGTAACTAACACAGACTCTATTATATGACAAACTAACCCACATGATACATAAGGCATTTAACTAACACATAGGATCTATTGTATGGGGTACTAACCACGTGTTACTGACATATTAGCATATAACATATGAAATCTATTGTGTGACTTGTTTAGCTCACGCTTAAGGCATTTTGGTCACTGCATGATCCTAACTAACGGCCATCAATCATCGACTGGTGCACTCTGTACGAACTAACGGCTGTTAACTGTCTTGTATGTATTGGTTCTCCTGAATTCAGTATTTTGTAATAAATACTTGATTTGCTTTCAACTTCACTCCACCTGTCTGCGACTCTCTCCATCAAAACGAACACGTAGGGGAGTTGTGCCCCAGATGAGGGGTGGGGGGAAACCCATCTTTCATTTTCTTTTTACAACAAAAGTAAGTAAAGAAGTAAACTAAGAGAAGAAATAAATGAAGAAATAAGATGAAGTAAAACAGTTACAAGCTATCCGAAGGTGGTTAGATATTAAACGTTTATAAATCATATCTAACAGCACAATAAGATCATTCTGAAATCAGGAAACACCAACATCCAGACTCCAACACGCTCCAACACTACTGCTGAGTTCAGCTGTTAGCTAGAGTTCAGACACTGGCGGCACTCCGGTGTTGTTCAATAAGGACGGAACTACAGCTATAATTCACAAATACACGTTATCAAACATCACAGCATCGCCAGTTAGCTGTTAGCATGGCCAGTTAGCAATACCAATTAGCCGATAGCATCATCAGTTAGCCGTTAGTCTTGCCAGTTAGCGGTTAGCATCGCCAGTTAGCGTCACCAGTTAGCCGTTAGCCTTGAAAGTTAGGTGTTAGGCTAATCTGCCATGTTTATTTTTCATAATAAAAGTAGAAAATATCAATTTAAAGATGACTAAAATCGAGGACTGTATTCAATAATATAATAAAAAACATTTTTGGGAGCACTTTATTTCATTCTGACCTCACTAAGTAAACATATGATCAATATATGGAAAATATATAAATTCTTTTAATATTTGCATCTTATTTTAAATATTTTAAGCAGGGATGTTATATTTTATTATTACAGAGCAACATATTTCAGATATTAATGTGAAAAATGTATTAGAGTGTAGTTACTTTTTAAGACATATATGTAATTAGCCTAGAACCTCCTGATAATAACTTCTGGTATGTGTAAGAGATATAAAGTATTTACAGCATGTGTTAACTAATTGATTACAGGTAGTTGTTCATTAAAGGTAGATTATAAGTCTGTGCCACTTATTTAATAATTTATTTTCTCCTCAGCTAAAATTAAATTAAATCATACAGTTTAAAATTCCTGAAGGTGATTCATTTAGATAAATAAATAACATAGCATGTAATTAATTATTTTTTTAATCGCCTGACCGCATTAGGCCTAAAAAAACGTAACCCCCCCCCCCCGAAAATTAACTAACTAACTAACTAACTAACTAACTAACTAACTAACTAACTAACTAAATAAACGGATTTCATAGGTCTCCTCACAACCTGGCAAGTCTGTTTATTTAATTCCTGAGACGCCTTGTGTTACTAAGCAACCGTTTGGTTTAAAATGTTTAGATATGAATGTTTGAAGCTCAGATTGGACTGAGAGGTTCAAGGCTAAACAACAAGCGACTTTGATCTGCGATTTATCCTCAATTTATTTTACACATTTTTACTAATATTCACAAATTTTTACTAATTTTCACTCATTTTTACTCATTCTCACTACATTTCACTCATTTTACACATTCTTACAGATTTTTTAAACATTTCTCACTACATTTTACACATTTCTCACTCATTCTCACACATTTTCACAAATTTTTTACTATTTCTTTTTTACACATTCTCGCTTATTCTCACACATTTCTTCACTCATTTCTATAAGGGTTTTTTCACCATGCCTTTTCCAGTTTTTTTTTTCAGGGCCGGAGCTGCTGGACTACCTGGACTGGCTGGAGGAGCACCACCCCTACTTCCCCAGACCAACCGGTCGTGTTGTTTTTCACTATAAGAAACAGCTTTTCTACACTAATCTCACATGTCCCCCCCCCCCCCCCCTCCCTTGTGTATCCATTCAATACATTCAGTTCAAATATACTGCAAATATGTGTAAAATATCTGATATTGTTGTTTACAGTGCCCGGATCGGCTCCAACAGTGGCTTTCGTGTTCCTCTGTCCATCCTTTCCCGTGCATGGATCGGATGGAATGTCTCAGCGCCTCTACTTCCCAGCTACCGGTGAGTTCCTTATTTTTCGTTCTTTAATCTGGTTCTCTTTGTACATATGCAGCTGTACCTGACTGATCAGTAAATGAGTTTAGATGGTTTGAGCAGCACTGATGAGGTTATTTGTGTTTTTCTGTTTATTTGCAGGTCTGTTCTACCCCTCTTTCTTTCCCATCGCGTGGGAGGACAGGTTCGAGTACTGGGTGTGGCGTCTGCGCAGCCATCTTGCACACCTGTTCTTCATGGAACTGACCTGGAGACTCTACCTGAAGACCAGGTTTGCTTTTTAAATGGACTTTATTAAAGATTACAGAATTAAAATATAATACAATGAACAATTAACCATCAATTTTCTCATTACATAGATTTAACAATTAACATTCAAATACTCTCAAAACTTTCATTTCTTACTGTACTTTTTAATTTAAAATAGTCCAGAGATAATATTTGTTTTGTCTTATGTTTATTGTCGTTTGTCTTTAGGTTTGCCACATCTGCCTGCAGACAGCTGGATCCTCCGTCAGACAGGGACAACGAACACAAGGGCCCCTGCATCGCGCTCACAGAAGAGGTCTGGGAACCACCACGCAAGAAACTTCGCGTCTGAGTCACCAGTATCCTTTAGTATCCTTTATTTATTCTCTGTATATATCTCTCTATTTCTCTTAAGTTTCCTTTATATTTTTTACAGTTAAAAATGTTCTTTATATTTTATAGAGTTAATTAATGATTTTTAAGTTAACTTAATTTATGTTGAGTAATATTTAATAATATAATAACACACACACACACATATATATATATATATATATATATATATATATATATATATATATATATATGTGTGTGTGTGTGTGTTATTATATTATTAAATATTATACATTTAAATTATATGTTTAAATATTATTAATATTAATCTAGTCACAGTAGGCCTGTCATGATAGGAATTTTTTGTGGGCGATAAATTGTTCCAAAAATTATTGTGATAATCAATAGTATTGTCATTGTATATATCTTTTTTTTTTCTTTAAATTTCTTACAGTTAAAAATGTTCTTTATATTTTATAGAGTTAATTAATGATTTTTAAGTTACTTTATGTTAAATAATTCTGTGTGATTTTACAAATAAATGTAAATATTATTAAATATTATATTAAAAAAAAAAAAAAAAAAAAATATATATATATATATATATATATATATATATATATATATATATATATATATATATATATGTGTGTGTGTGTGTTATTATATTATTAAATATTATACATTTAAATTATATATTTAAGTATTATTATTATTAATCTAGTCACAGTAGGCCTGTCATGATAGGAATTGTGGGCGATATATTGTTCCAAAAATTATTGTGATAATCAATATTATTGTCATTTTAAGACAATTTTATGTCACTGATATAATGATAATAGAATATACAAAAAAGAACCAACAAACATAAAAAATATAATATAATATAATATAAAAGAAATTATATCCTTTTAAAGAAAACTAAATTTTAATAATCATAGTCTTGGAAATACATATTTTTTCTTTACCTACTGCAGTCCACACATATGTCTGTTATTGCTGGCTAAAATACTTTTCATTGTAATATGTGTGTACAAACATACAAATAAACACAATAGACGATATCACGATATCAAATATTATTGAAGTGATGTCCATTTATTGTATGATACTTCGAAAATTTAAGTTTTGTGACAGGCCTAAGTTCAATTAGTGCTTAGCTTTTAGTTAGTTTAGTTTGTACCTTTTTGTTGTACTTACTTCTAAACATATTTTTGAAACATTTAGCTTTTTATGGAATTAGATTTTAAAACATTAGCAGTAATGATAATCAGCGTTAAGTGTTAAAAAACTGATAAAATGGTAAATATTTTTTATGAGTTTTTGAAGCATTAAAATTAGCATTTTACATAATGTCTAGCTTTTTAACATTTAAAGTTATTATAAAACATTAAATTTAACCTTTTTATGAGTTTAAACATTTAGGATTTAGCTATTTTAATAGCATCTTTTAAACAAATGTTGATTTCTTTTTTGTTGGTATTGTTAGTACATATTTGTCATATTAATATTAATAAACTCTTTTTCCACCTATATTTTGTCTCATGTCTTTTATTTCTCTTTCCTGTTTGTACACATTAGCTACTCATTTGTGTGGCATTATTTCAGCACTGATACCAGATATACAAAACGCTCAACTTTAGCCTTTTAAATATTGGTTAGTGTAGCTGCTTCCAAACATTACAGGAAGGACACACATTTACTTTTTACCACAAGATTTAACATCAGAATGACCTACAGAGAAATCAGGAAAAAGCTAGTGAAACACAGACACTATATGTTGGCCATTTCTAAAAAGAATAGGCAGATTACACAAGCCATTAAAGACACAAGTCACACCATACATATTCTTTCATCTTAACTGCTTCAATCCTGTTGTCTCATGCAAATAAATGTGAGAGTCCAAAAGCAGAGAGATCTGTAGTGTTTTCTAAAGATAGCAAATAGTATCATAGAAGAAATTTGCTTTGATAGAATAAATAAAAGCTTAGCCAGTTGTGAACCTGGGAAAGAGTTTTTGATCTTCAGAAGAACCAGCTGATGTATCTTCCTGTTGTAGAAGTGACTTGTTTAACTTAAATATTATGGATTTATTATTTTTAAAATATTTTTAAAGCATGGGATTTGGAGTGACACAACATTGCACAGCATTTCATATTTTTTATTAATGTTTTTAATTACATATCTTGCTTTTGCAATTAGGTCAATGTACAAGACACTATGCTTACTAAAAAAATGCTATGCTAATAATTTTAATGCTATGTTGTGTGCACATATATACATGTAATTTCCTGGGGACAGAAATGGCACCCATTCAGTGGAATGGGTCAGCTATTATTTGGATGGTGGGTCATTCTCAGCCCTGCAGTAACACTGGTGTGCATGGTGGTGGTGAATTAGTGTATTGGCCTTTTAGCCTATGTCTTTTTTCATACTGAATTCTCTAGAAATGTGAGCAAAACTAACTTACTTTAAAATATGAGCACATAATAAATAACTTGTCATCAACACTCAAAACCACCAAACGAAGGGGAGGCAGATCCTGCCAAAAATTAAACTGAAATGAAAGGGCTAAAATGAAAACGAAAATACTTTTTTTGACATTTGTTTTTCTACATGTGTAAAAGTATCATGAATTTTTAAAAAATCAAATCAAATCAATTCATTTGCAATAAATGTTTTACTCAAGCTCAGATGTGACAAAATAAAAAATTAAGCAGAAAAATATGGCAAACTGGTATTTTATAGTCAAATCTAAAATAAATTGCCCAAAGAAAAAAACAAATGTTGGCTTTGCTTTTTCCTCATGAACAGCACAATAAGTTGCAAAATGAAAAATTAAAAATGAGTAATCAGCTTTTCTTTATCAACTGTGATAAGATACAGATGTGCCATCATGCAAATGTAAATAAAAAAAAACAGATGGATAAAAGGTAATGTGTCCGTTTAAGATTCAGTTTTAAACATAGACTCTATATAAGTACGGACAGGATGTCCCCATTCACTCTCATTACAACGTTTTGAAGCCAAAATATGACCAAAATGGAAGTTGCGCAGTAGAGGCAAATTGGAGCCAGAACGGCCATTCGGGGAAGCGCACAGCCAGCCAGAGCTCCGCGACTGAGCCATTCACGCTCTCAGGTGACCTGTCAATCAACTTGCCCTCAGCTGTCAATCACCACAATGCCACACCCCTTTAAATATCACAGAATAACTCTTATAAAACGTATTGACTGTAAAGAAAAACACTCTGGGTTATTAACTCAGGAGGGAGGCTTGAAGAATGTACAGAACTTAACTTCCAAAAGAAAATTGAATGGAAAAAGGCGGGTTTAAAAATTGTACTGGAGCCAGCCACTAGAGGGCGCAAGAGACAAAGTGGCTTCCCTTTTTAACCCCTGTCCTGCTGTCCATAGACATCGGTGCTGCCCATTCTCATATACAGTCTATGGTTTTAAAACATGAACACGATTTTAGTGGCAAAATAAAAACAAAGAGCGCCACCTAGTGCTGATTTACTTAATTTTAGACACTGAAACCTGGTGCTGGTGTTGTAATCTTCATAACTGAAGAGCAGCGTAATGTACAGACATCATACACAAATCAATCAATGAACCTTTATTTTCATACAAAGTGTTAAACGCTTAAAAAAAATAAAGATAAAAAGTAGAGATTAATAAAATAGCACAAGAATATGAAAGTTTGGATTTGTGATTAGCAATTTCAGGGAGTTAGGATTCAACTCTAGGTTATAGTATGTATGAGTACAGAATGAATAGTATGTATGTATGGTATAGTATAGTATAGTAAAGTATGAATCAGGTTACAGTTTTTTTTCGTAGCTTCATACATGGTACCAGACGTGTACCAGAGCCCCCTGCTCAAGAAAGTCCTGGGTAGCTCAATCTGGTCCAACCGGTTAAGCTGGTTGGTGAGCTTAGGTTTTGACCACCATAGGGAATGTTTTCATTGAGCAAGCTGGTCATCAGGCTGGTCATGCTGGTAGATCAGCGTGGCCAGGTTGGTCGAACAGCATGACTGACCCACGTCGGTCTACCAGCAAGACACTATTTGGCCTTCTCTTGCATCATGACCAGCATAGACAGCTTTCTATAGGGTGTGTGATTGTCTGAATGACCAGTATTTATGACCTTGGCTGACCAAATTTAGTACTGTCCTTTCGAATTTTATATTTACATGAAATCTACATGGCCTCACGCCCCTCTGTACTAATTTAAGTCTAATATGAATGTCTTAATATACCAATGTAAATGTTTTTACATATGTTTTTGATGTCCATGTTTACTGCTTTCACTGTAAAGTAAGAATTATTTTTCACATGGTTCAGTACTAGTTCTGGGATAAATAATAATACAGGGTAATATCACAGGGTAACTTTGATTTTAACTCAATTATGGGCTGTTGTTGTGCTGACTGTTGAGCAGGGAGCAAAGTGCAGGACCATAGTTTAAACTCAATACTTTAGTCTATCTCTATCTATCCGCAAAACTGAAAAAATTATTTTGTGATACACTTATGCTCTAAATGAAATCAAATACTTCTACTGTACTAAAAATATTTCTATTATATAATCAAGCATTGTGGCCAAAAGGCACTAACTCTGTAAAGTATGTTATTTTTCCCTGCTGTAAAGATAAAGAGTGATGAAGAGAGTGGGGAGTGGGAAATAACCTAACAAATCACTTGTTCTGTGTGTTGACTCCTAGAAACATGTGTACTTACAGCACAGCTTCCTGCAGATGGGGCTAAAGATATGCTTTTCGACGTGTTGGTAAGAAACTTGTATGGTATGCAACTAGAAATATACTGTACTCTAAATGTGCAAAAAGTACATTCAAGCAAAATTGGTACATTCCGTTGCTATACAGCCATTCAGTTACAACACTCAACTTATTAACACTTGATAAAAATAGACTATACAGCTGCCAGTACTTGACTATGGAGCATTAAAACTGTATTCTCTGGAGTGATCGAACTCCATCAAATGCTTTTAGAATAAGTGAAGAGAAGTAGCAGAAATCATCATTCAATATCAGTACCTCAAACCACTGATGCTCTCTTGTTGAACTAAATCAGATCCTCACAACAATGTTCCAACATGTAGGGAGTGTAAAGCCTTCTCAGAAAATGAAGTCCACAAGCCTTTGCACATCAGCTTTTATTCTAAAGTTGGGAAACTAAATTTTTGATGACAATCGGGCAATTTGTTGTTTGATAAATGTACTGTATGAAATTATTCTAATATATTTGCATGGTGCAACTGGATCATATCTTACAGACTAATAGTAAGTGATTTATACATTAATAAGTCTTATACATAATATTATTAACAGTTAAAAGCTCAAGCTTTAATATTTGACTGTAGTAAAATATGTATCTACAGTAATTCTCACAGCTTCAGCTTGTTGAGTGTGTATCAGCTGATGTTTTGACAAAAACATTCTCAGCATCACGTTACCCTTTTCAATCACACATTACTCACTGTGGTCCTCCATAGCTCTGTGTGAATCGAGCCACTGTGTTCTCTGAATATGTGCTCTGTTCTGCTCATACTCATCTTCATCTTTATGTATTCATTACTAACTGTGATTAAGTCATAGCTGTAATAAGATGCAGGAATTTTCTGAATGTGTGCACCCACTCCCAGATCGCCATAAACACTCATGTCTTATTTCCATCAGTGGTGTGTATTGTGTAGTCTAACCATGCATTTTATGTAAAGCAGACGCAAAGTCTGAGCACTAATATTTTATGTATGAGATTGTCCAAAATATTTAAACGTAGCAGACAAGTGAATTGAAAAACTCTAATGTGTTTATTCGCATAGTATTATTTAAATAATATTATGACTTGTTAAAGGACCATTCCATCTTAAATTTTGTAATATTAATTAATAATTATTTTTAACAGTATTTTGCCTTCATGATTTGAGCAAACTTAGTAACAAACTTGTGTTGCATTTGTGTCTTAAAATATCAGCTTAAAAATATTCTGGTGTTAGTCTGACCTGGAATAGGGAGAATAGTGCTACTAGTGCTGCTACTCTGTCCTCACAGGACATAGGATTCCTGTAATGTTGCTCCCTGTTTTTCCTGTAAAGCGGCTTTGTGACAACCTTTGTTGTAAAAAGCGCTATATAAATAAAATTGAATTGAATTGAATTGAATTGAATCGCATCTCTCTACATGCTTTTTTCACTTTAAGTAAGTGTTCTGTATGTCTCAACTTTCTAACTGTAAGGGGAGCCCAGCAGCATAATCATAAATTCTTACATAATGCTGCTTTAAAGATTTCTCTTTTTTTTTTTTTTTTTTTTTTACAGTTTTCTATAATTTTTTCCATCATTTGTATGTGAAAAAAAGCACACACACACACACACATTATACAGTTTACATTGTTTTATGCTTTTATGCCTTGTTCAAAGTAAAATACAGTTGATTGATGTGTGTGTTGTGGACACGTTTCAGGCTGGATGTCTAGACAGTGACAGCAGAATATCTCCCCTACTGTAAAAAAACAGCTTAGACCAGCATGAATTCCATGCTGATCTAAGCTGGTCTAAACCGGCTTATGCTGGTCTGAGGATGTTTAATTGGTCATCCAGCATAGTCATGCTGGTTGACCCATATACCAGTGTTCTTAACATTGGCCAGTAATCTGTTTCTTGCTGGTGACAAGGTTAAACATTGTCTATCTGTGCAAGTGTGCGGGGGAGTGGAGAATTTCAGATGAAAGCAGCTGTCCACTGTCCAAACACTCTTTCATCAACAAAATATTCTTCCTTAGATAGTCTATGTCAGTAAGATTGTGGCTGGTTATGCTGCACTTTAATAATGAGGTGGCTGCCTTGCTACTTTTTGTCTTTGGCTTGCTGTATTTATTAATGCCATTTCAATTGGAACACTTATTCAAGACAATAGTACAAAAATAAATACATAAATTACAGACATTAAAGCAGCATTTTACTTTAAAATAACAACTTTAAAATGATCATCGTGCTGCTTTTGTTGCTACTTCATTGCACTGTTAACTGCCCTATGTATCAGGTACGAGTTGGAAAGGACAATGTTCACATGAACTGCATTGTGTAAAATCCAGTGACCTTACTCTGCTGCCACAGTCCTCATGCTTCTTCATCTTCAGTGTTGGTCTTTAGCATAAAACTTGTCCCTATGTGTCCTTATGAGTCAAAGCACAAATTACTACCAAACTAATATTAATCTTTCCTTTTATATTTCAGTGTTTAAAGACAATTGTTTTCATTGTCTCAGGATATGCGTTTGGGGAACTCGTTCTGAATTCAAGGAGATTATATGTGACTTGCGGGCATCAGGGAGCCACTGCCGAAATGCGGGAGACTCCCGCAGCTTCAGGGAGACTTGGTTTGTCTGTAGTAGGCAGATCTTCAGACAAACACCTGAACAGTAAAGTTGGTTGAAAAAGGGCATATATATATAAAAAAGTATGGTTTATATTTTTACATCTCATCACAATGGTTAAACTTTTTGTTTTTAGTAATCTGCTTTTCATTATTATTTGTCAATACATAAATAATTAATAAAATCCAAATCCATCAAATCCTTATTTTTCATTTAAGACATATTTACCATGGATACTAATAATCTTGGAGAGCACCATCTCAACTTTAAAAGATAACTGCAGTGATTTACAGACCTGAGTAATGTGAAATATTTCTTTAATGGAAAAGCTTTTAAATTTATGAATGAATGTCATCTTAAAGCCAAACTATTTCTCAAACACAAGAAGAGGCTGAAGACAATCTTCAAGTTTACACTATAAATCTAGGATAATGCAATAAAGATATATGAATCTGTCCACGTCAGATATTCATCATACACTGGCTAAAGATTTAGCTTCAAAGAGGAAAAATTATTAGCACATGATTGATGTCTAAAGTTTGCTTATTTGGTTTTACCCTGGAGCTGTGAGGCTATTTTGCAATTTTTTAAAGGATTCTTTAGTAAATATAGTAGTTCTAAACAGACAAGAACAACTAGGTGCTTAAATGGTAGTATGCATGCATAAATGTTCTTTTGCATCACAGAAAAACATTTCATGGCTTTTATTTAGAACCTTTAAAGCAGTCATATTTTTTTTTATTGAAAGCAGTAGAATTCCTAAATTTGGACAAATATTCTACATATTGGTATCAGTGTCTACAAACATAGTGGTGTGGTACTTTTGTTGGGGGTAATTGCTCTCTATATTTCGACAATACATTTTATAAATGAACAAAACAATATACTCAAAAACACAGAATTTCACACACATTAAGGCAAATTTATATTTCTGCATTGACACTTGGAACTTTTTTTGCTCAGAGTGTAGCTGAGAAGTAATGGAGAATAATAGCTTAAATGCTTAAATCACCAAATACAGTGGGATATACAGTGTGATATACAGTCTCTATAAGAATGAAAGGGGTACAAATGGAACTTAGTCAAATATTAAACTTTAGATTCCATACAGCTGACAGGGGAAGAACTGTAAATGTATCTTTTGTCTAACTAATGCTTTAAGTAACTGTTCTTAGAGTGATGTATGTGAGGTAGGGGAATGAGCGCCACACTTTCCACTGGCCTTCCCAACACACAAACATCCTGCAGCAGTCCAGTGAGCCATTATTTCAACTGACACTTTAGTAGACGAAAAGTCCGCTAGCAACAGAATGAAATGGCCGAGCGTAAGATGAATGAAAGTACAGAGCAGATGTTAGATTAGATTAGTGCTCACAGGAGAACAAAGCTCTAGCCTGGAATATCAACCAGCAGCGACTGTTTACACACCAAACAGCACATCAGAAACATCTACCTTACAACTCCACCTCCTGGACTACAGATAGAAATCCCTCGAGTCTCTAGTGAAAGCACAATGTAGGTGTTTCTAATAAAGTGGCCAGTGAATTGAAGCACAAGTTAGTATGGGTTTCAAAAAAAAATGGCCAGTGAGTAGAAGCACAAGGTTGGTGTTTCTAAAAAAAGTGACCAGTGAGTGAAAACACAAGGTAGTTGGGGTTTCTAATGAAGTGGCCAGTGAGTGGAAGCACAAGGTTTGTGTTTCTAATGAAGTGGCCAGTGAGTGGAAGCACAAGGTTTGTGTTTCTAATGAAGTGGCCAGTGAGTGGAAGCACAAGGTTTGTGTTTCTAATGAAGTGGCCAGTGAGTGGAAGTACAAGGTTTGTGTTTCTAATGAAGTGGCCAGTGAGTGGAAGTACAAGGTTTGTAGGTGTTTCGAATAAACTTTAATTTTTATTTTAATCTGTGCAGTAAAATGTTTAGTCAGAGGATTTAGCAAATGTTTTCTTATGGAGATAATTTACAGCAAGATCTGAATACACCATTATTCAGCTGTAATGGGCACTCCTTGACGCAGTAATTTCCTTCTTGCAATAGATAACTGAAAGGGAAGATGCCTTCTATGTGTCACTAATTCACTCCTGGCTTTTTGCCTGAAACCAAGAAAGACAGAGACAGATATTGATAGGTGAAAAGAGAGGGAGAGAGTATGTAAAAATGAATACACTGAGTTATGGACTTTCTTTCTTCATTATTTATCTAATTTTTCTATGCTGCACACAAACACTGACCCTTCTCATGGTCCACTCTCACACAGTTACATACCACAGCCGCTCTGTCACTGCTTATCAAATTAAAATTGACTGACCTCTTATAATATATTTCTTACAATACACATTTATTGTGTTTCTCAGATGAGTGTGGTGATTGTGGTCAGTGGGGCCAGTCCAGTGAACTGAATTGCCTGGGCTGGTCCAAGCCAACGTTTGTGACCAGCGTTCAGCCATAAAGTGATGTGGGTTTATGAGGCTGAACTGTGGTGAAGTTTCTGGAGAGTCTGGTGCCCAGTGGGCTCCTGTTTGTGAGATGGAATGTGTTTGTGAGAAAACACAAATAGACAGATGTGTGATGTCATCGGCTGAATCATTATAGTCTGGGAACTGACCTGAAGTTACAGTGACTGACCAGAAGAAATAACTCTGGCGATCATATTTCCAAGCATTGGTAATTGGAAGGGAAACCACACACTACCAGAATACCAGTTAAAAACTAAGTAAAAAAATGTAGTCAGTAACAAAATCATATACTGTATATATGATTAAATATAGTGAAAATCATATCTGAAATCAATCTGAAACAGAGTTCAACATCAGAATCACTATCAAAAATAAAACTTAAAATTACAATCAGAAACTAAATTAAGTTAAAATCACATTCCCAGTCAGAATCAAAAATAAAATGTAACACTTAGAGTTACAATAAAAACAAAACTAAAATTCAACATAAGAATCACAATCAGAAACGTTCAAAATCTAAATGAGTTAAAGTCAGAAAACATATCAGACACAAAGTTGAACATCAGATTCAGAGAGATAAAATCTAAAACGCTGAATCTCACAGTCAGAAACAGAAAAAAACATTAAATCAGAATCACATTCATAATAAAAATCTCACAATTACAATACAAAATTTTGGTTGCATTCAAAAGCCAAAGTCAAAATATGAATTATTATTAATGAATGGCCCCAGGCAATATCAAAACTAAAATATATGCACACATTATAGATAACTTGATTTGAATAGCTCATACTTTGCAGATAATTACTGGAAATAAAACTGTGACCAAACTCCTTCCTAACTTCATTTCTTAAAGGGGAAAGGCCACAGATATTTCAAAGTGCGTGTATAATGTACAGTATTAGGTAAATTGTTGAGTAATGTAAGTTAATAATACGATGTAAACAGATGTTCTGACCACATGATCATAGTTGACTGTATAATATTAAGTGACAGACTATTCTTAAAATAATAAAAAAATCAGTTTGAAGAATAAGTGGAGAATAATGAAAGCACAGAAAGAAGCATGTAAGCTGATGTAATCCATTTCCAGCTGTCCATAATAAGGCAATATGGCAGCATTGTGTCTGGAGCAGGTTCTGCTGTGGTCTGTTACTGGAATTTGCTGACAATAACTCAGTTATATTAAAAACTTTAGTCACTTTTGCATCCTTATTACAAATGAGTCATCTCTTCTACAAATGTAATATTGAGATCAGACCACCAGCTCTGGGCTATAAATACCACACACTGCTGAACAACAATAAACAACTCCACCATTGCAGCCGCTTCATTACGTCATGTGGGTGTCTGGATTACAAAGTTCAATCCAAACACACAGAGAATGTCTCCATTATATCACAATGCAGCAATGTGTCTTCTGTGACAGATTTTCTGTATACATGGGAATTACTGCACTGCAATGGCATGTTTAGTTTACTCATTGTTTAGACATGCTCTGTACACTTTTTCAGTATGTATTTATTGAAATTTTATGAAATGAAGCCTAAAAGTGTCTTTCTAATGATTACATTGAAATGCCATAGACACTTTATTAAAAATCAATTTCTTACAGCTCAGTTTTTCTTCTCTGGCATTTCTCTGTGCTGTACACAAACACTGACTCTTCTCACGGTCTAATCTTACATTGTTACATACCACAGCTGCTCTGTGTCAGTGCTTTACAATTATAAATCCATTAATATATTATAATGTAAGCATTTACTGTGTTTCCTTGCATGATTGTGGTAACTGTGATCAGTGGGCCTAAGTCAGTAGATTGCATTGCCTGGGCTTCAGCCTTACAGGGGACATATTATGCAAAAAATATTATGTGACGTAACAATAAAGAAACGTGTAGAAACACCCTTCCCCCACTCTGTGGCAAGTCAGGGTGAGTCCGTGGGAGGTCAGCAGATTAAGGAGATGCAAGTACTTTTAAATTAAACAGTACATTAAAATAAAACGTTTACATTTTACAGTCTGGCAGTAATCCTTTTGGAGTTTATTTAGTCCAGTATGAATCTGAAGTGTATGTGTGTAGGTGTTACAGTCTGTCAGTAATAGTTGTGGAGTAATTAATTCAGTATGAATTTGTAGCGTGTACATTTCACAGTCTGAGAGTAATTATTGTTATTAAGCAGTTTTATTGTGTATTATCAGTATGTAGGCCTAATGACTACAAGAAAGATGCAGAGCTACTTACTACTTTTGTAGTCTTCGTATTTATATCAGTGGTCTGTGAGCAGCTGGGATAACAAGGCAGAGAGTACTGGAAAAGAAAGCTAGCATTAGCCAGGTTAGCTAAAGTAATCTGGACTGTGCTGCAGTCATGCTACTCATGCTAATGTAAACTGCAGTCAGTCACAGCAGAGGAGCAGGCGTCATATCTGACTACTACCTCTGCAGTGACGTGTATTGTGATCACGACTGTGATTATATGTTGAGCGATTTCTTGCATCCACTACGAGTAACAGTACTAATGGTCATTCCTAGCAGCTAGCATTAGCTATTCAACGTTATCGGTTTATTTCCAGTCTTCATGACTTCGCTTGGCACCAGTGAGGGCAGGTCATAACTGAGGTCTAGATCAGACTGCAGATTTATATGTTATCTAATCAAATAAATAGTATATTATTAATGGGTTCTGTAAAGTAGTATCTTCAACTTTAGGGTGTGTATTTTCAGAGCAGTGAGCTTTTTTCCAGTATAACGAACTTGGCTTAGGCTAACGCACCTAGCAGTGGATAAAGCTAGCTAGCTAACTGCACACAAAATCATATAAAATCCCCATAAGCTGGTTTATCTAGTTCATAATGTTGCTTTTAAATTATTGAACTCATCTTGTGCTCGTTTGTGTGGGTTCAGTATCCTCAGCTTGTCTGTAGAAGGTTGGGTGGGGCAGATAACTCTGGAGGTTTAAAATTGGACTGCTGTAGCCATTCACACACTCATTTCCTACTGATTACTCATTTAAATCAAATTTTATAGTCAGACAGTAATAGCTGAGGAGTAAATTTAATCCCGTATGAATGAGCAATAATTAGTAATTATTGTAAGGAGGTTTAAATCCAGCATCTGAAGTGTGTATTTATAGTCATAACTGTGAAGTGAATAGCCTTGTGTTTTGTAATTGATTGTAACAGCAGTCCTATTCTTCTTCATACTAATGGAAAAAGCAAACATATGATGTTACTGAGTGTGTCCTGTGGTGTAACACTGATGTGAATATCCGGCCTGTGACCTCCTGACAAATTACATTTTAGCACCTCCTGTGAAAAGCCAATCTAGCTCAAATAGTGCTACAACTTAAGACTAACTCCAATTGGAAGCCTGACCTTTAGCCTTGACTCGTCACCTTATTTAATGGCTGATGGATGTAAATACAAGTTCAGTCACCTCAGTGAGTGGAACCTGAGACACCTCGGTGTGAGTGTTTGTGTAGATCAGTAAATTTTACTAAAATAAAAAACGAATGGATTTTTTTCCCAACTAAAGAAAAACACAACAAATGCCTAAACATTTAAAAATTAACGAATAAATAGAATTGTCTTGAAGTATATTAATGTTCATAGAATAACATTAGAATAACAGAGAGGTGATGTTTAAAACCTCAAGATTTTATAACAAATTTAGGAGTAAGGATAGGGCTATAATAAGGTTAACATAGATCATTAAAATTTACTTAATAGGTATGCAGTTGAATGTAAGTTAACAGTGTGGTAAATATCTACAAAACATAAAAAAAACCTGTCCCACCAGTACTAATATATTTATACAGTATGTGTATACAGTATGGAATTATTTGATGTATAATGACAGTGGAGCACTTTTTGGTGCATTTATGCAGTAATAACTAAGAAATGCTATATACCATTCTATACCAGCAAGGCTGTGCTGCTGTCAAAGACATAAAGTGAAGACAGAGTAAATCAGCACACCCATGCCAAAATCTATGATTAAACTTATTTGTAGTACATTCCCCAAAGAAAATAAACTTGTGCTGTAGTTAATTGCTGCTGTTACTGTCTCCAATTTTTAGTTTACTACATAATTTAAACACAAAAAGGGTCTCTTACCCTATGGACCAATAGAAATTCTTCAAAATTAACTGAAATAAACTTATTTTTTACATTGACTTCCATTAAAAGTTAAGAAGGTTTTATCTCTTTTTCTTGTAAAGCTACTGATTTTGAGTTACATGTTTTTCATTGGGCAGTGACATTATACACCAGCTGTTCTTCAGCTTTTAGATTGTTTTCTCCTTGACATCGTCTGGCTGGTTTGGATGAAAGATGTCTAGCACAAAGTTTAGCACAGTGTTTTTGGTAAGATGAAGCATCAGTTCAAGGCTTTAAACACAGAAAAACATCTCTTAAATATGGCGGTCTGTAGCTAGTGGTGTGTTCAGACAAATGTACTTTGTTTGCAATAGGAACGCCTTGGTTACTGATAGAACACAGTCTAAATTTATACATTATCTTTTTTCTGGACAGACTGCTTACCCATGTATCTACAGTACGACCCCACTAGCACTAGCCTCAATACAGCCTATTCATTTCAATAGAGCTGATGCATGATGGGTTGCTATGACGAACACAGCCTTGCTGAATAGAGAAAAGTTCAGCAGAGCTCAAGTTTATTCTGTGTCCAGCCAATCAGGGAAGAGTAGATTGATAAGTCACACACATCCAAGCTTCACACGCAGAACAGTTGTCTTTCAAACAAGGAGGAGAAGCTGAAAATGATCTAACTATGATAGCTTTAAGACTGTTTTGGTGCTGCATTTGAATTCAGAAATGTCACAGATCTCTTTTAGTTTAGTTTTGGTTCAGAATGATCTGCAGATCTGAAGAAAGAAGGTGTAAGGGACCCATCTTGTGGCACGTTTATGGCTGTAGGTTACAGGCGAGTAACATAGACTCATATTTATTGAGATACATTAAGAGTGCCATTATTTTGACATATTGGTAAATAGACATAGTATAAAATTGTTTTGTGTTTTTTTAAGTGCATCATATCGATTGTATGGATTCAATTCCTTTGTAAATTCAGGCTAAGAAGCTGCATTTTTCTAATGGCAGTTGGAGTGATTGAGGTGGACGAGCGTTTGTGGGACTGTGTGGAGCTCAGCTGTCAGGAGGGTTTGGAAACGTCTGCCGCAATCTCTTCAGCTGCTAGAGGCGATGAGTGACTGAGAGAGGCTGGCTTAAATATAGCTCGAACTCTGCTCCATACACAGCACTGCAGAGCCTGCAGCGACATGGAAAAGAGCAGTGGTGTGTGGAGTGACCCAAACCAAAGATATTATTCATTCTGTGAAATAATGACTGCAAAGGAAGTTTAAGAACATATCACAAGAACTTTATGTAGGAGAAGTAAAGCAGCAACTTAAAGAACTGCTTTAGTTCTGAGTGAATTCAAGACCTGCCAAGGAAATCCATAGTTCAACCAGCTTCTGTCAGCAGAGAAAATAAAAAAGGGTACAATGTAAAGTTTTTAAATTGTTTTAATATAAAATAACATAAAAACAACACTATAAATTCATGCAAAAACTAAGAGATAAATGTGTTGACAAAACCAAGTAATCCCCAAAAAAGAATAAGAAGCTAAGTGTGAATAAATTGGAAATAAATTGGAGCTGGGGGGAGTAGACTTATTATCTATTTAATACTCTGAATAAATGCATTGAAAAATGTCAGGTTAAGTTAAAGTTAGCTTTTTGAGTGATACACTCTGGTGCCCTCAAGTGGAGTTTCTTTTTAAATCCACATATTGTTGCATTTTGGTGAAGAATACTTTTATTTTTATTGGAAGACATTAACTTAAGTCATTAATAAAACTTTCATTCATATATTTTTGTGCTTTTACATCAATTTATAAAAAAAAATGGGCACAATATAAACAACAACTACCTGACTCACATTGTGTCAAGAAGCTAAAAGCAGAGCAAAAACAGAGATCAACAATAGAAAAAATTAAACTGCACTAAACTAATAGGGAGTGTTTCAAACCAATCTGCTTTTTGAATGTGACATAATACTGGGCAGCCATTCAGACCAGAGATTATTTAAACACATCAGTCAAAAAGGTGTGGTAACCTAAACAGTGAGATGGATGATGGGCATAAAAAAATACTGTGGACCAATGTAAGGAGACCATTGACCTTCACTATGTTAGATTTATGTGAGTGGTGGACCAATAGATACCCACCACACATCCCCACATCCACTCATAATGAGTGAGCAGAACTGAGGAAAACTTCACTTTTTAAACAGGAGTCAGTGATAGAGAATCTGACCACTTCTTTCTCCTCATTGGTCTCTCTCTCTCATTTTCTCGCCCTCCCTCTCTTTCTCTCTCTCTCCACTCCCTCTCTCCTCTCTCCTCCTCCTCTGAGCATGTCAGAGTCTCCCTGCTGGCTCACAGACTTCAGGAGAGGACAAAATACACACTTCACACAATCACGCTGCCGGGACAGGAAGAGCAGGCAGGAGGTGAAGAAAGGGAAGAAGAGAGAGAGAGAGAGAGAGAGAGAGAGCAGGGAGCAGGGAAGGGTCTCCTGGTAATGGTGTCTCTTTCTGGGTGGTCAGTCTAAAGCGAGAAGAAGGAGCGGTCATTTCCAAGGATTCTATTTGTATTGTTGAAGTCCTCACTGCACTCAGGACCTGCTGTGTAGAGGTAGGACCCTGTTCTGTTTCCTCAGCTCCTGTTAGTAATGCTGATTAACAGTCAGTGTATGAATCAGGATACCGTAACACTTTTCATCTGTTCTGCCTAAAACAACTAACTTTATCTGGTAAAAATACGTTTTTATTTATTTATTGTTAGCATATATAAGAGACATTCAAAACAAATCAAATTAATATAATTTAAAATAATTATTCAGAAATACAAAAAAAAAGAATGAAGAGGATTGTTTGATCACTGAATGTATGTTAAAATGAATTGTTTGTGTACACTAAATTATATATAGATTGTAGTTTATTTCAGAACATTAAAAAAACGTTAAAATATAATTAGGTAATTTAAAAGGCCATATACTGTATATTCTATTAAATTGATTAGTTTAATATTTGATATTTGGCTGACATAAATGAATGACCTCTGTTCTGATTGCCCGCTATGTGTGTATGTGCCTCATTCTAAAATCAGTCCAAGCTGAAACACTTTTTATAAACTGCTCTGAACTAAATATTTTTAATATATAAATGTATATATTTTTGACATCACAAAAATAGGCATATTATAGTTATCAAATTATGACTGTACTGCTTTGGAAGTTTATGGTTTATAAAAACAAATACTTGCAGAATACTTAATTGTGTAAAAAAGAGATTGACTCTTTAACCTAACTTTAACTTAATTTTAAAATGTATATAGTTTAAAATTCAATTGAAATGAACTATTGTTTCATTCCTATATGTCTTTTACAATAGGGCTGGGTCATACATGGTTACATCATGATTTAAAGTCATTTTCTTGATACACAGTACTTGTCATTATACATACATGATTAAAGACAATAATAAAATTCTACAGCAGCGGCTTCTTAAAACTACTATTTAAATACTCTCCCATACATAATACAGTGATTTTTATTCAGTATTTACTGCACTTTATCTAATTAAACAGGACTAATTACACTCTTTGTAATAAAACATGCAATTGATCAGTGTTTTAAGTATTGGCAATATCCACATAATGCTTAGAAAAGTACTGTAAAATACTGTGCGTCCTGATAACAGAATGGATCACAATACTATCTAATATTGTCATACTGGGCACCTTTAACTTCCACTCAGAAAAGGTACCATAGAAGATTTGCTTTTAGTTTCTCTAAATGATGTTTAAGAAAGTGTTTATATATGTTACGTATTGATATTTTATATTGAACAACATTTTAAATGCGGACATTTTAAAAGGACCTTCACTAACAGCCAAGAAGCTTTCGTTAGTTTTAAATGTAAGCAAGTTTGTCTACTGGGATCCACAGTTTATACTTTATTTCTTTATGACTGATTCACGTTTATGGGAAGGATAATCGCTTAAATGTGTACCATGTGCACGTTGAGTCATAGGTGTGAGATCCGTTTGAGTTACTTTTAGGGAATTCTGAGTGGAGAGTCATTTAGAGTTCAGGGTTATGGCTTCTGTCATAAAATAGGGGATATAAGGGATTTACTTAAACTTGTACTTAAACTTACTCACTCTTCATGTTTAAGGGTTACACCCAGAGGTGCTTGTAAGAAGTTCCATTTACTCTATTCCACTAGAACCACTTTTAATAGATTTTAGTGTTTCTGAGTGTTTGTCAAGAGATAATTCCTCTGTTTTTACTCCACTATATGGATGAGGACAGGATGCTATGTTCTCATCAGGACAGTTTTATTTATTAGTCATTTACTCATTTATCTCCTAATTCATTTTTTTTGTTGCTTCTGTTGTGTTGTTCCCTGTAGTTCACTCCTCTGAAAATGTAGGTTTAGGACTAAAATGGATCCCTACTCCTTCAGTAGTATTGCACGATATAGACAGAGACATTTTACGAACTTTAAGGCGCACTATCAATAAATGTCTATTTTCTGGTCTATTCTCAGACAAAAGGTGCTCCGGAATATAAGGCAATTTTATACGTTTTAAGTGACACTAGTAAAGAACGAGGGTGTTGCCATGTTTCCTTCCTAAGTAAACAAAACTGTAATTCAAAAAAAACAAATCTTTCAAAATCAAAAGAATGCTAAATGTTAATCTACACAGATTTCTCTCCTGAAAACTGTTAAATTGGGTGAGTAAAGCACTTCTGTTTATTTCAGTAGATTTCCAGTATTTTAGCATGGTAGTATTTTAGTATGGTTAGCAGCGCTTAGCACTAGTAAATGCCACCCGACAGTCTAGGGCGATATCAGGTAGCACCTCTGTCCCACGTAGCTTGTTATAACACTGTAAACACACAGACTATAGCTCGATATACTCACCTCTGAATGGAGAAAGATCTAGAGCTGCTGTTAGTGGCTTATGCTAATACTGCTCCAACCTTGATACTGTAGAATTCGTGCATAAGGCGATTTTAAGAGTTCTTTTTTAGGTCAAAATTATCCATAAAGAGAAGAACAGAGTATTTAAGAACACAATTAAGTTCCTATGCTAAGAGATGTTTTACCACAGTTACCACAGTCGAAGTTACGCAGTTCTACCTTTGGTAAACTGTGATTATTGGATTTAGGCCTTCAGTTTGGGTTTAAATTTTAACATCTGAAAGTACAAAAATGCTATTTGGCATTCTACTAGTATGTTAGTGCTAAGCTAATGTTGTAACAGGCATTACAGTATGACCTGACTCTTTAGAGTTGACTTTTTTAGAGCAGTTTTTGAGTAGCCACAGCCACTACTGTTTTCCATTTCTACCAACTGAATGAAAACTGCTCACATTACAGCTCACATTCACAGTCAGTGACATATTCCCAAGATCATTTTCTAAAGGCCTAAACAATGTAAGAGCTTGGCTGTATCTGCCTTGATACTACAGCAAAAAAAAAAATCCAGAATGAGGTATATAATATACCTTTATTAAGCTTAAAAAAGAAGTATAAGCATGATAGTTAGCAACAAAACTTATAATGATGTTCAGTTTCAAGAAGCCTACAGACATTAGTAAATATATTTAAGTTATTTTCTGGTACTTTTGATATTTGTACTTTCCCTGGGTTTAAGATAACGTGAGATAAAGTGTACTTTCCACTTAGTTATTTTCCTGATTATACTTTATGTATCTAACTTTAATGAAATAGTTTAATGAACTTTAATGAACTACTCCAAAATCCAATTAATTGGATTTAGAAAATGCTTTTTGCAAGCGTCAGTTTCCAGCTAGCACTCTGTTGAGGAAGGTACTCATTAGATTTCTTTTATTGATTACATTTCGCAGCATAGCAGTCTCAGCATAGCCGGGAGAGTTAGGGGAAAGGTTAGCATTCGACCTCATTGCAACACATGGGGGAGAGTGTAAATGATAAAGTGATGCAGTCATAACTCAGCCTTTCAGACACTGCGACTCAACAAGCTCCCTGGACTCGGAAAACTGTCCAAACATTTCAGTTCATGGAGTGAAAGAAGCGTGCTGAGGAACCAGACACATTACTCCTCTCCAGAGAGAGAGAGAGAGAGAGAGAGAGAGAGAGAGACAGAAAGAGCGAGAGAAAGAAAGAGAGAGAGAGATTCAGAAAGTCTTCAGACCTTTTCACTTTCACGTCTTTCCCCATCATTCTCTACCTAATACTCTACCGAAAACAGAATTTTATTGTATTGAAATAGAAAAACTGAACTTTTGCTTGGATATAATTATGGAGACCCTTTGATATGACACTTGGAATTTAGCTCTGGGAACTTCCTATTTCTCTTGATTGTCTTTAAGATGTTTCTGCTCCTTGATTGGGGTCCACCTGTAGTAAATACAGCTGATTGGACGTGATTTGGAAGGACACACCACAAACCCAGCAGCTTGGACCGGGAGACTGGTCAGGGTTAAGGGAAAGCTGAATGGAGCAAAGTACTTGGCTGAAGGTTTACCTTTCAACAAGATAATGACTCTAAACACACAGCCAAGACAACACAGGAGGGGTTTAGGGACAGCTCTATGAATGTCCTTGAGTGGCCCAGCCAGAGCTTTGACTTAAACACAATTGAACATCTCTGGAGAGACCTCAAAATGGATATGGACTGATGCTTCCCATCCAACCTGATGGAGCTTGAGACATTCTATAGGGAATAATGGAAGAACATCCCCAAATCCAGGTGTAGAAAACACTTGTGGCATCTTACACAAGAAGACTGGAGGCTGTAAGTGCAACCAAAAGGTGATTCAGCTTAGTATTTCTAAAGGTATTCAGGGGGATTGTGGGTTAGTATGTGCAGAATGATGAGGACAAACTAGATTTTTTTCTTTATTTTACCTAGGGATGTCAAATTAAGCATGTGCCAAAATTGATAGAGCCTGATGAGCATTAGCAGTTGTATTTAGTGATATTAAAAAATATTCAGTTCAGAAGGTAGATTATCTTTTATTTATGCTGGAGTTTATGCTCTCTCGCGTTTTCTGTTTTCAAGCTGTTAAAGGTGTGGAATATGGAGCTACACTAGTGTTTATTTTCTCCATTAAAACTCTCAGTTAAAACTCAGCATCTCAAGAAAATCACAATATTTTAGTTTAAAAAAGCATCAAAACTACCCTGAGATATTATAATACCGTAGAAAATAGTCTAGTCTGCACACTACACCATGAATACTGTTTCCTTTCCAAAAAAGTAATCATCATTTAATCTATGATTTAGTTACAGAATATTGTTATTATTACAATTATTTTTAAAGAAATTGGCATATACAACTCTAAGTGTTTCTAACACTGATTCTTTTCTGATTCTGATTCTTTTACGATTCTCACCTTTAAATATCTATTATCAAAAGCTTATTATTATTAATTTGATTTTTTTTATCTATTGAGACCACTTATTTTAACACAAGGCTGCAACATAATAAATGTGACAAAACAAAACGGTCTGAAGACTTTCCAAATGCATTAAATAAAAATGTAATAAATAATAAAGATATATTTTCATATATATATGGCATATAAAGAATAGACAACGTGGATTTTGTTACATTGTACATTTATGTACAGCTTATTTTAAAATACAATTTAACATATAGTTTGTGTAGAAAACAGGGAGAATAACATAGAGAATAATGTGTGAGGGATAAACTCTAGATTTCTTTTCATTTAAATGTAGTTAAGATACATACTGCATTTACTCCCCATTTATTACTTTGATAAATATATTAGAAGTCACTTAGGATAAAGCTTCTCAGATTTCTGCAGCATCAGTTCTTTGCTCTTTGTGGGTAAGTTCACACAGAGGCACTCTTCTGTCTGCATATAAAATACTCTTCTCTCTGACAGGCTCATAAATCCATCAAAATATCTTTGCTTTTAAGTGGAGCTTTCTCTGCTTTTCTTCACTGAAAAGGCCTCAGAAGGCGTATTTCATTGTGGGAAAGTTACATAGAAGTTTTGCTCTTTTTTAACTTTGTGTTTTCTCTGTAGTCTCTTAAAAAAAATAACGTGTTCACGTGGTGTATTAGTATAATTACGTCCTTCAATAACCACCCGCTCCTCGTTAGACCACTGATGTGTTGCTTAATGTTTACACAGCCATGCCAAGTTCACTGACCCTGCTGGCACCCCTCTGTCCGGTTTTAAAAAGTGACGGACGTCTTAAACGCCTCTCTTTGCTGGCCGCAGGAATGACTAACAGACTGTTTCTTTTTAAGCCGCAGAGTTGTGGCCGAGGCCTCAGCGATAAGGCATGGGCCATGAGATCAGCGGACTATTTCAGCTCAAACATCTCGGTGAGAGGGAGAAACAGCAGCCTGCGCTGTCGCCACGGCAACAAAACACAGACAGAATAGAGATGGCTTGTGTTTGTTTAGAGTTTTGCTTTCTCTAACTCTGTTCAGAATATCACTGAGGAAGCCAACAGACCACCCGCATATCAAATGATTCTGTCCTAAATATAAAAAGCCATTCTCATTAATATATATATATTTTTTCGATTTTGTGCAACAACATGTTGAGAGTTGTGAACTTTACACACACATGGGGTCCTATCTTACATCTTGTGCAAGGCGCATCTGGATGCTCATTGCTACTTTACACCCCACCAACAGTCTATTTTCACGCATTTCGGTCTTGGCAACGGAAAACACAGGTGACTGATTAAAACCTAGACAACAGTCAGCTATCAGACGATCATTGCTATCTTGGCAAAGCAGGTGCATCACCATTTACAATATTACATCTACAACATCTACAATACTAAATAAAATAACATTGCTGCTTGCTACTCACACACCTTCACAGCATTAACAAGCAGATCAGTTTCCTCTGCTGAGAAGCAAAAAGGCACTGCACCATTAAAATGTAAATCCGCCGAAGTCAGAGCGCACCTGGATCTTAAAGAGAATGGCAAGTGACATGCTGATTAATTTAGAAATTCATATAGAAAATCAGTTTATGCTTTTTACTCGTTTTGAGCCACGCAATGTGTACTTTTCCTGTTGTTACAATAGCAAAGACACACTGACACAACCTATCTCAAGTTGCACTGTGCATGATTGATGGCTCGCCTATAGATCGCAAAAATAGAGCCCATGATTTCGGTAATATATGATAATATGTTTTTTCCTGACAGAGATGGGAACATTTTTATTAAAATTCATGTGTAACAATTAATAAACTACAAAGCTTATATAGAGTTTTGGAACAAAAACTTCAGTTAAATGTTAAAAATACAACACAACAAACCTATAAAGTAATCATCTGCTAGTATTATTTTTGTGTTGTTGTTTGTTTTTTTATTTGTTGTTTATTTTCTGTGTTCAGATGTTCTGATAAAACGTGACGTGACGTTTTTTCACTTCATCCAAATGTACAGTGTTTTTAAAAAGTAACCACCCCTTGTTTTTAAAGTTTTATTGCTGTTGTAAATAAAATCATGATTAATATAATTTAGATAAAATAGGACAAAAACTTGTTTGGCCTCCCTACTTTGTAGTCTTCTTATTGCTTGTTCACTCATTTTGTGAGAACAGTTGTTCTTGCCAGATTGGCCTGTGCCATTTTTTGTAATGAAGGATTTAACTGAACTCCAGGGGAGGTTTAGTGAGTGTTTTTGTATCCCCTTGACTTCCTCTATTATAGTTGTGTGGAGTGTTCTTTGGTCTTATTGGTGTTTTTGTTCCTGGGAATACTGATAAACCAGTGTCTGGTCCAGGACTTTATTAATATACTAGCACCAAATGTAGTATGTACCTTTAATAAATAAGGTCAGTCACTATTTATGCAATCATTAATTTTACATGACATTTTTATTTTATTTATATGTAAAGAAAATGTAAAGAACAACCACCACATTATGTCACACAAATATATAATCAAATAGATATACAAGATTTTTGAAGGACAGTGTTTATATTTTAGTTCCAGTAGATTTCTCAACACTTTTTTTTATAGCTTTTAACTTTTTATTTTATGTTTTAAACATAAACATGTTTTAAATTTTTTAGCCTGACTTTACTGGCTTTTATTGAAACAATTGACCTGCTGCTTTGCAGCTTTGAATACCCCTCAGATGTTTTTGTGTAGAATTTTTCAGATATTTGCTGACATAAGACATTGACCTAAATGTGAGGCGAAAGAATGTGACGAGATAACAGGAGAAATTGGCTCGCTCTTTCTTCCTCTATCTCTCTCTTTTTTTCCCTCGCTCTCCATTTACTTTATGAGGGAAGTGATCTCATCTCCATCCCAGCAGAAAGGCATTTGAGACGAGGTTGTTCGAGCAGTACATCTGGCAAGTGATGTCACTCTTTTGGACACGGCCGCCTCTGCTGAACACGCTCATGAAGATAAAACCTCAAAACTTATCACTCGCTTTCACTCATCTGTCACCGTCATCTCATTAGCCCGTGCTTTAGCATTAGCCAATGCTTCCTCCTCCCCCACGTGATGATGAAACGCAGCGATACAAATTATTATACAATTACTGCATTCTTTAGCCATGTTCCCTTCTCTGACTGTGAGGAATTACAGTGCATGAGAGACGTCTCTCGGGAGGCTTTTTTGGAAGGAGCATTCGTCCGGGCCGGCTTTTATGATCTCTATTTTTATATCCACACTGGAGCTTCAGTTGGTCCAGCTCCCCGTGTAAGGTGACCTGTAATGGGGTCACGTTTGTCGCGAGCAAGGCTCAGATGGACTCCAGAAGAAAGTCACTCTTAGACTACAGTAACTGTTAAATCTGTGGGCTAAAGAGAAGACTGCGGCAGAAATCTGATCTTTACACTGTGTAATGCTAAGCTAGGACCAAGAAGATTGTGGATTTTTTCCTTCCAAACAAATGTAGTCGATCTGCCAAGTTTCATGTTCAGTGTTTGAAGTTTTTACCAGTTTTACCAAGGCTCTCAAGTTTTAAAGTCAGTTCAGAGTGAGATTTTGTCGGGAAGGGCAGGGTTGGTGTTGGTTGGCGCAAAGGAGTGTTGAGGGGGGCGTGGTGGGGGTTATGATTGGTGTTGTGTGTTGTAAGCATTAGTGGCAGATTTTGCCTTGTTTTGATTTTAAAATTAGCAAGGACTCAAGATTAAAGTTGCTACATAAACTCACAGACTCTGGTCCAACTTAGTAATAGTTAAGATTATAAACTGGGGCGCAGAGTGGTCCAGCGGTCTAAAGCGCTGCCACTACGAGCGGGAGGTCGCAGGTTCGAACCCCAGCTCATGCAGCTTTGCCATCAAGCTGACGGCGTTAGGGGGAGCAAAATTGGCCCTGCTCCCTCTGGGTGGGTAGATGGTGCTCTCTCCCCACATCACTCCTATGGTGATGTCTGCAGCATAGGGCGTCTGTGAGATGTACCGGAGCCGAGCCGCTGCGCTTTCCTCCAAGCGCGCTGGCTGCTTGGTAATGCTGCATTGTGGCTGACTTCACATGTATCGGAGGAAGCATGTGCTAGTCTTCACCCTCCTGGTGTGTTGGGGCATTACTAGTGATAGGGGGAGTCCTAATGAGTGGGTTGGATAATTGGCTGTGTAAATTGGGGAGAAAATGGGAAAAATTGAAAAAAAAAGAAAGATTATAAACTGGAGACAGTGCTGATTACCTACACTGTAATTATCTTAACTACATAAGCTCAATGCCCAATGTGTGAGACTTGAGAACCATGGTTTTACACTGAAGCTATGATGCTTGCTGAAAGAAAAGCACAGGCCAGAATGGATTCTGTGCTGGTAAAAGCAATTTTTGCTTCAATTCATAAAATCTCCTCATGATTTGAAGAAAGTGTGTAAAGACTTGTTCTCTTTTTGGGATGAGAGAAATATGCCCTAACAGTTTTTCTGTAATGTGTACAATTTCTGGGATTTCACATCAATTTCTGGGATTTCACATCAGTTTCAAAACAGTTGCCACAAATTCTGTTTTTTTTTTTTTTTTTTTTTTTTACAGCTGAAAGGTTGTCAGTTTAAGCACTGCCTTCTCACCACCATGATTGCATTTCTTTACGCTAAATCAAAAGTCAAAAATCACTTTTTCTTCATGCAATTATTACCGTAATATCTTTGCAATGGCCTGAAATAGAAAAATAAAATATTTCAAAGATAGTAATTGTAATACTGTTTTGATGTTTACTTTTTTACTATTTTAGGACACACAAGTTCATTTGAAAGGAGCTGATTTAGTAATATATTAAGGCTGTTTAATGGCTCTAGTAAATGAGTAAATGTTTTTGTATTAATGTTCAGAAACATAGCTGCATGATTTTACAGATACTTAGACACTCATGTTTTCAGTGTCGTGTTAAAAAAAAAATATGGTCACTCTAAGTTAGCACCATGCTAACCAGTAGCCTGTATCCCTGCAGCTCCCTGTATTAAACAGCTTTAAATGTCTTAATATTAACATTCCACACTTTGCATTTATAGACATCAAACCTCAAAGTGTGGTGTGACATACCCCACTGCTGCTAAAGATACTATGCGCTATGTGACGCTAGCTCAGAACAGATGGTTAGGAAGTAATTAGCTGCATGAATGAGAGTGCTGTATTTATCATCAAGCTCCGCAGACTGCAACCTGGACTCACACGTGACAGTTCAGGATCAGTGCGTCAGCTGCATTGTACACGCTATGTATTAATAGCAGACGAGGTGGAAAACATCCCACTCACACTGTGAAGTCCCGAATACCGAAATGTATCGGGATAAACGTGGGTTGACTGCGTTCAGTGTGTGATGAAGACACACACACTCTTTGACAAAAATAATGCACCATAAAGAAGTTGTTGGAACAGAATAAAACTTTATAACTTTATATGTGTGAATGTAACAGTGATATATATATACAAATACAAGATGACATATGTTTGGGCATGGATGCGTATAGTTTCTCTATAGCATCCAGCGACACATTTGCCCAACGATGTTGAAGCTGGGTCTGTAGATCCTGCACACTCATAGGTTGCTGTTTTGCAGGTAAGCATTATCCTGCTGAAAAATGCCAGTTGGAAGCCTTTGCCATGAGTGGCAACAGATGCTCCTGCAGAATGTCCTCACATAGAGCCTCCTCACATCTTAACACTGCACCTCAAAACCCAGCCATGCAGAGTGCATGAAAGAATATGTAATTCTAGATAGGTTGCATTATTTTTTTGTTGTTGTTATTCTTAGATATTCTATTATCAACTGTAGTAGTAGTATTGTTGAAAAGTGGAAGCGTTTGCCAACTTTTATTCAAACCCAAAGTGTGTGTGCGCATTCACCATGCTCTGGTCAGGGGTCATGGAAGGTCAGTCTGGAGAAACACCCTAGGTGTGTCTGAGCGAGAAGAAAAACTGCTGCCACCTTTTTTTAGGAGGAGGAGTGAAGTTACAGTCCACAATTACTGTCCTGACCTTCTCATGATCCTACGGCCTTATGTAACACTAGTCTCCTCAGGAGTGGGAATCCAATACACTGTGACCAATCCAGCATTTGAGAAACCCAAACAATGTATAAACTAACTAAAACAAGCCCTCACTGCAGTACAGCATAGTTAAGTAAATACTCTTTTTGATGTGCATTAAATTGTTATGGTTTTGCATAATTTGCTGCTTTTGTGTCTTGTGAAACTTGAAGTTGTGTGAATGGCAGCAGTAAATCAGTACACTGCTAAAAGCATTAGTTAGCAGTTTCCTGAGTATCTTTAAGGGGATCTTTAATTTTAAAAAAGTCTGAGGAACACCTTAAACAATCCAAAAAGGTTCATATGAAGCAACTGTTCCTTGAAGCACATTAAGATTTAATTAATATTCCTCAAAGTACCTTAAGGGGTTCCTTCACAGTTTTACATTAAAGGACCTTAAAAAGTTCAAGAATCATACCATACCTTACCGTATTTTCACACTATAAGGCAAAGCTCTAGCTCTTCTGCTGTACAGAGGTGGGTATTATGGAACTGTAGCCTGTGTGTTTACCGTGTTTAAACAATCTATGTGAGACAAACCGCTAGCTAATATTGCCCTGGCTTACCGTAAAACTCAGGGTTCCTCAGTGTAGCGTTGTCGGGTGGTGGCTAATGCTAATGGTCCAGCTCAGCTTTAGTGGTAATCTGTAAATCTAAGCTTACAGTAAATAAATGGAAGCGCTTTACTCACCCAAATAAACTTTTCAGGAGAGAAATCTGTGTAGATTTACATCCAGTGCTCGATTGACTTGTCTGACTGAATGTTTTTTTTAAAGAATTACAGTTTTGTTTACTTAACTTAGCTTAGCGTTACACGACTTGCCACCCTATGCAGGCATGCTGATTTTTGAAGGAAAACTTGGTGACACCCCTCTTCCTACTACTAGTTACTAGTGTTGCATAAAATGCGCCTCATAATCTGGTGCACTTTATGTATGAAAATAGACCAAAAAAATTGCTTTCTAGTGCGAAAAATACAGTACCTTTAACAGTGAGGATGTGCCTAGCTGAAAAGAGAGCTGACATCTAATGCTAACATTTAATGCTAAGGCCTTACCAAAAAAGAGTCCTGAGTGCAGGCCTCATCCTTTAGCTTTTCCCTTATTTAGTCACATTCCTCTTGTCTCTGCATGGCCAAATCCTGTTCTCAGGCATTTTCTTCAAGGACCAGGGAATCATGGCGGTGGTGGTGGTTGGTGGGGTGGGGGGGTTTATGGTTGGACAACTGCCACCACCTGTCACTACCTTGTTTTACTGCAGTTAACTAGATAGCTTTCCGGCTCCGTCCAAAAGGGATGAGATGGCAAGAATGCGTTAGTGTATTTCTTCATTAGGCCCTTAAGCAGAGTCCACTATCTGTGTCTGAGTGTTCTCCCCCTCAGACGTTATATAACATCCATAAACAGGCTTCTAATGGGATTTGGAAAAGAGAATGTGAAGCAGTCGTGAATCTTTCTCAGTGTACGAAACGCTGGCCCTTTCAGCACATATCTGACGTGTGTGGAAGGGCAGCCTGAGAGAGGGTGGCAGGTGGGAACTAACACCCAGGAGAAGACAAAATACTGTGGCCATATGACTGTTTATATCCCACAGCAATTACAGCAGCAATGCCTGGCTGGCAAAAGCCAGTCTTTGTGTCCCCAGTTTAGCTCCACTGCCATGCCAACGAGGCATGTGTATGTTTGTGTGTGGATATATATATGTGTCTGTACACTCAAGGTCTATCAGGATCCTCGTCTATAAATAAATGTTTCTTTGCGTCTGTCTGTGCAGAATGCCTTGCTACAAAAAATACCCTAAGAATGCTGGGAATTCATTATTGCAAGTGCAGTGTGTGTATACCAGGTTCAGCCTCTATAGCAGGGGTGTCAAACTCATTTTGGCCGAGGGCCACATTGGCATATTGGCTGTCCTCCGAGGGCCAGATGTAACTTATAAATGTAATAAAATGTAACCAAATGTAATATATGTAAATGAATGTAATTACTCCTTAATGTTAAATAACTCTCAATATATTATTTATTCAATCAAATATTAAAGTTGCATGGAAAAAATGTTTGCTTGTTGCTCTATTAACATAAATCCTTTTAATTTGTCATGTCATGAAATCCAAAAACTCCATCAATCAAGAACCAAACTATTCAAGTGAATAGAAATGACATCAAGTTATATTAACTTTGAAATTATTAACTGAAATAAGGCTTAATAAATATAAAATCAAATTGTGAGCTGTTAAGAACATAGCATTTCCTCAGATTTAGCAGTTCCTCATCCAACCACTAGTGGGAGCTGCAGCAGCAGCACCACAAGTCCGCAGTCTTTACTGAGTCAGAGCTACAGCCCAGCCACGGGCTACAGGGCTCAGCTCAGCCAGTCTGGAGCGTTTTTACAATTTTTAAGTTCTTCTGTGTATGAAATAAAGATTTTTGTAACCGAATAATACAGCTCTCTACAGTTCATCTTTCAGCCCAATCAGCTAACAGCAGCCGTTTAGAGCATGAGTCACTGCTGGGATTACATTATAAACAGGTCAGTTATCGCGCTGCTAACCTCAGGATGTTTATAACTACGGAGTTTAGTGGACACACCACGGCTGCAAGGTTAGACTGTTGAAGGCTACTGAAGACTATTAAAGGCTATTGGAGGTTATTGAAAGGGTTATTGAGGGCAGAAATCAGTAAAGGCTGGTTAGATAAGTGATTCACGTCCTCGTACTTTGCTGCGGTGAAACTGCGACTAGCGCTGTCACAGTGATGTTTATTAACGTCATTAAAACAGATTTTGTCAGCTATTGTCTTATAAATGTTTACACAGAACTTATATCTCTCCTAAAAAGCGTTTATTTTGGTCAGTAACACTCTTCGTAACACAAAAGGCATACCGGTCTTTCGCCTTGAAGCACAGCCGTCCGTCTGCATCAACTTCTCTTTTTCTGGACATTATGGGATAAACATTTATATGTCTCAATTCCACCCGCGAAGTTACACCTTCCCTCCGGCAGGGTTTCCACATCAATGACTACACTGCCGTGTAGTGGCAGTAAGCCGTAACTTTGCGGGTAATACAATCGACAAGCATTGTGGGAAATGTATTTTTTGGTCAAAGAACGCTTCTGACTTATTTATTATAGACACTAAGATCTTACAAGCTCTCGCGGGCCACATAAAAAGACGTGGCGGGCCACATTTGGCCCGCGGGCCTTGTGTTTGACACATGTGCTCTATAGCAAACCCCAGCCTGCAGAGCAGCTCACAAGTGGTTGTAATAGTGGGTTCCATGCAGCTGTGGAATGAAACTGATACCTTGGCAGGTGTTTCAGTGCAGATAACTGATCAAGTGATAGAATTTTCAGCAAACACAAGTGGAGGCCTTTCTATAAATATCTTAAATAAGTACCTATAAAAAGTACACACTCAAGAAGCGATGGAAGCAACCCAGGTTCCTTTCAGGAGTGGGGTAGCTACAGGAATGTTGTGAGTATTTGAAGCAGGGTAACTTCAGGAGTGGGGTGACTATTCTAAGTGCAGTCATTTCAGGAATGGGGTGACTATTTGAAGTGGGGTACCTACAGGAGTTGGGCTGCTATTCTAAGTAGAGTAATTTCAGGAGTGATGTGTCTCCACAGTCTGAAGTAACTATTAGGATTGGGGTAACTGTCAGAAGTGGTGTAACCATTAAGAGTAGGGTGACCATCAGGAGCGACATAACCGTAAGATAAAAATCAGAAGTAGTGAGGTGACAATTCTAAGTGGGTGTCTGAAGGAGTGGGGTGACTATTGTAAGTGTGGTAACTACAGTAGTGGGGTGACTATTGTAAGTAGGGTGAGTACAGTAGTGGGGTGACTATTGTAAGTGGGGTGAGTACAGTTGTGGGGTGACTATTCTAAGTGGGGTGTCTATAGGAGTGGGGTGACTTATGTAAGTGGGGTGAGAACAGTAGTGGGGTGAGTATTGTAAGTAGGGTGAGTACAGTAGTGGGGTGACTATTCTAAGTGGGCTGTCTATAGGAGTGGGGTGATATTTGTAAGTGGGGTGAGTACAGTAGTGGGGTGATATTTGTAAGTGGGGTGAGTACAGTAGTGGGGTGACTATTGTAAGTGTAGTAACTAGAGATAGACCGATCAGGGTTTTTGGGGCCGATTCCGATCGCCAATCGTCTTTCATCTCGATCGGCCGATCGCCGATACCGATATACAGATCCAGATTCCCCTAATTACATCCACACCTAAGCAAACACTGGTAATTTATGCTGATAGTAAATAAACAGAAGAGTGTTACTGACCAAAATAAGCGCTTTTCAGGAGAGACATAAATTATGTGTAAATATTTATAAGACACCAGAATTTTTATATTTATATGCCAATACCGCAGGAATGCGTCACAACATCAGCCACCTCACAGCCTGTTTTTCGGAGTCAGCTTACTGCCTAAAATAGCTAATATTTACTGTTAATATATAACTAATAATATATTATTTTATTAAGAACAACAGTAATCTAATGCTTCAAAATTCAGCCTAACTCTGCCCGCCCTCATAGACTGTTATTACAAGCGCGGACCTGATTTAAACTCCACATTTTTAGTAAGTAATGTTACAGCAATAAAACAGAGCTTTTAACTAAATTCCCAAATAGCTGGAATGAGCGAAATCTGTTCTAATGATGTTAATAAACAGTACAACACGGAAGAAGACTTTTTTTATTTTACGAAACTTTGACAGCGCTGTGTATTCTCCGCAGTTAATTACTTATCTAATCAGCCTGTTCTGATTTCTGTCCCCCATAACCCTTTCAATAACCTCTAATAGACTTTAATAGTCTTCAGTAGCCTTCTGCAGTCTTACCTGAGGTGAGCAGCGCGCAAACTGCAACGTGCCTTTAATTTTATCTGAGCAGAGATGTGGCTTCCTCAGCGCGTCCAGTATAAACCAATACGTAGTGGAGGAGCTGGAGTGTGAGCACACAGAAACTGCAGTGAGGAGCGAAAACTTCTGCATATTCAGCTCTAAAAACACTGACTATAAGCCCCTGCTGTTGTTAGCTAACCTTGCTCCGTGACTGATGCTCCTGAGGTTAGCTGCTGTTAGCTTGTGAGCTAACTAGCTCCATGACACACTGACTGGGCTGAAAGATGAACTGTAGAGAGCGGTATTATCCAGTTAGTGAGGTTTTCTTTTCACTACATGGCAGAATTGGTCCAACATATATGAACTACAGAAACTGTAAAAACACTCCAGGCTGAGCTGAGTCTGTAATGTGTAGCCCGTGGCTGGGCTGTAGCACTGAGTGGGTAGAGAAGACAGCAGGGCTCCTGCTGCAGCTCCGGCTAGTGGTTGGATGAGGAACTGCAGCTTCCTGTAAGCGAGCAGTTTCACCGGTTATCCACACACAGCTCTGATAAACTGCTTAACCCTAAACTCCTGAATCGTATTGGCTAAAATCAGAGGAATATCTGCCGATCGCCGATACCGTATTTTGGCTGAAAATCGGCCGATACCGATACACTGCTGATCGATCGTCCCATCTCTAGTGGTAACTACAGTAGTGGGGTGACTATTCTAAATGGGGTGTCTATAGGAGTGGGGTGTATTATCTAAGTGGGGTAACTACAGTAGTGGGGTGACTACAGAAGCGGGGTGAATATTCTAAGTGGGGTAACTACAGTAGTAGGTTGGCCATTCTAAATGGGGTAACTACAGTAGTGGGGTGTCCACAGGAGTGGGGTAACTATTCTAAGTGGGGTAACTACAGGAGTGGGGTGACTACAAGATTGGGCTGACTATTTGAAGTGCGGTAACTATTAGTTGGGTAATTGTTGGATTTATGAGCAGTCAGAACTTTATGGAGTTGAGTAACTATCAGGAGCTGAGGGACTATAAGAATGGTCTCTTAAGAGGGAATTAGTGACGTTAAGATTTTTATTTTTTTTATATAATCTTTTTTTTTTTCATTTTACCAGGCAAATTATTAAGAACAACTTATTTAAAATGGCACACAATTACTCACAATCAGAGTGGATTGGGGTAGCTATAAGGGTAGGGGTAACTAGAAGGATTAACATAACTGTAAATAGTGCAACATCTATAATAAATGGGCGAGCAAGATAACTGTCAGACAAGGACTAACTGTAAGAGTAGGTTAACTATTGGAGTGGTATCCCATACCCGTAAATCACTGTTTAAATGTAAGTCACACTGTAAGTCATGCTGGACGAATCTGCCAGTGCTGAAAATGTAAATGTATAGGTCTCAAGAGTAGAATGACCATCAGAATTGGGGTAAATATTACAGGACTACACTCATACTGCACATATACAATTTTTGCAATTACCATAAATAAATCAAAGCTGTCAGCCAAAGTCAGCTCGCCATGTATATACCTACCCTAATTTAGAATTCTGTAGAGGTCGTCTGAGTTTAAAGTGACAAGTCAATGCTGATCTGAACTTTAGAGATGTAACACCACAAAACTTCTTAAATGTTTTTTTTTTTGTTTCATAGAGATAAACTAAAGAACTAAATCCTTGATATTGTTCTACTGAGACTTTCTACATTATGAGTCTTCTGATAAACAAAAGTTGAGGCAAGACTGTATGATGAGTCTTAGTGTAATAGTATATGAGCTCAACTAAATAGCCAGACCACAGCAGCATTCTAATGCAATGCTGTTGCTTGAGTAAACATAACAAGTGTTGCTGTTTTGAACGCTTGCTCGTATAAAGTTATCTGATACTTGATCTTTGTGTAAACAGCAGGCCGGCGTATTTTATCCCGACCACAGGACTTTTTGCACAAATCAAATTGACATTCAAAATGAAGACAGCACCCACAGGAGAGGTCTGGCTGTTCCCCTCTAATGACTATTAATAACCCGAACAGTAAACTAGCAGCTCTCAAGCCATTGCCAGCATTTTTTTTTCCTGAGTCAGACGCCGGTTTCATCAGTGAGCCCACGACCGTGTGAGGGAAGTTATGGGCCAGGGCTCTTCCCCCAGGCTCAATCCACTCAAGCATTTGTGTGAACTACACTTACCAGAAACGTTCATAAAGCTGCTTGCCAAATAACCTGCTCCGGTTTAGGCAATACGTAAGCCTGTCGTTAATCAAGTCGGCAAAGATTTGGATGTATCAGGATGACGGTGTTGTCATAGTTGGAAGTAGATTCTCCCAGCATACGATGCCTCAGGAGAACATACCATTAATGACTATAGATAATGACTGCAGTGGCCAATCACAAGCCTTCCTATTAGCACATCCCTGTAGAGCAGCATGCTCGTGATTCCATCATGTTACAGAGACAAGTAAAAGCACTTGAATGCCGGCAGGCCTCAGGTCAGCATCCAAACAAGGCAAGGCATGGCTCCCGTGCAGTGGAAACCATGAGTATGACTTGGTTTGATAATGGAAACAATGGACCAAGGCTCCACGCTGCAGCCCAGGTCACATACTCTTACAGCAGGACGCCAGCACTTCACTCTGAATTGATGGTAGAGTACGTGTGAAATTCACGATAAGCTTAAAGCTCTATTCTCAAGGTCAGATTAGTAATTAAATATATAGCAAGTTACAAATGGTCTTATAGATGTATAAGTTTTATATGTAGGTTCACTAATATTCAATATTTATGAAATAATGTTACAGTAAAGATATGCATACTGTGTTATTACTGATTCTATATAGCTTTCTGAAAATTAGAACAAATATAGATTTGACCTGTGTTATTTGTAATGAGGTCAATATGTAGAAATTTAAGGGTTTAGCTTTTGAAAGTAATGATGGGCATTGTACATCGACTAGCACTTTGGCTAGATGTTGTGTTTCTACAGGGTTTCTGTACAGACACAGTCTGTGCTGGAAGCCAGAGCAGGGCTGCGTCATGCACATCTAATCACAACACGTCCCGGAGACAGACCAGACTGCAGGTGAATTAGAGTAATGACAGCAAATGATACCCTGAGTCTTTAAGAAGGTAATTTAATCCCTTGTGCACCGATAAATGTACTGAATTAAACTGATTAGATTAATTGATATAAATTCCTATATAACAGTCTGTGACACAGTTTTGCTGTCTAGTTTTGATTTAGCTGATTATAATCAGTGCTTTGCATCTTAAATGTGCATGCAGAAATTGTGTATTTAATATTAACATGTGAGTCAGAATCAAGTCTTGAATCTTTGGGGTGCGTGTCTCTAGAACTCAAGACTCATGTGAGTTCATGTCCAGTTTTGAGACTCTGGGGTCTAAGCCCATTTTAAATATCTTGTGTGAGCCTGACTTAAGGTTCAGTTCTGAAATGTGAGTCTGAGTTGAGTCTTGAATATCTAAAGTGTGAATCTATGTTGAATCTTGAGTCTCTGTGGTGTAAGTCTGTTTTTAGTTTGTCTCTGAGGTTTAAAGTCTGAGTCAAGTCTTGAGTCTCTGGGGCATAAGTCACTTTTAAGTTTGAGTCTCTGAGGTATGAGTCTAAGTCGAGTCTTGAGTTTCTGGGGTGTGAGCCTGACTTGAGGCTCAATTCTGAAATGTGAGTCTGAGTTAAGTCTTGAATCTCTGGGGTGTGAGTCTGAGTCAAGTCTTGAGTCTCTGGGACATAAGTCAGTTTTACGTTTTTTAGATCTGGAATGTGAGTCTGAGTTTAACTTAAAGTGGGGAATGTGAGTCTGAGTTGAGTCTTGAGTATCTGAGAAGTGAGTCCAAGTTGAGACTTAAATTTCTTGAATGTAAGACTCAGTCGAGTCTTGAGCCTTTGTGGTCTGAAGTCCGAGTTGAGTCATGAGTCTCTAGGCTGTGAGTCTGAGTTGTATTTTAAGTCAGCAGCATGCGTCAGAGTTGAATCTCTAATCTATAGGTGCATATTCATGTCAGGTCTTATGTATTTATGGTGTGATTTTAAGATCTGCCTTAAGCTTGTGTCAGAGTTGATTCTTGAGTCTCTGGGCTGAGAGTAATAGTGTGAGTCTTTTGTACATAATTTTTGTTGTCACTTTTAGCTGCAGGTATTTTACAAAATAGCCTGTGTTAAAGATTGCCAGCTGGCTTTAAATAATGAACTTTTTTCATTAGCCTGTAAAAAAAATCAGTTTAAAGAAAGGCTCTGTAGTTGATGTTGTATTGAAACTGATGCTGTTGTGAGTTGTGGGAGAATGGCATTAAAGTAATGAGTGTAGCTTTTCTGCTGCTCTGGGGTAATGGGCACAATTTTGGCACTATACCTTTTAAATTGTTGATGAAGTACTTGACATTAATGGCAGAGGGCTTACTTAAAAGTCTTACTGCATTTTTTCTTCCTGACAGTGACTACAGCAGTAAATTCACTATGACTCTCATAATGCCGTGTACACAAACTCTTAACACCATATTTTCTCAGCTGCATATATGCAATGTAAAACTGCCAAAAAAAAATATATATATATATATATATATATATTAATTGAGATATAAACTCAACTTATTTTTGGCAGATTAATGAACTATTAAAGATTTACTTATTAAAGATTACTTTCAAAGTTACTTTCAACACACATACGTTTGGAAACAATTTTTTTTTATTTACTACAATAATGTTTGTTGTGTTTTTTTGTTATTAATTGTAACAACTATTTTCTTTTTCTAGCTAAAATGTTGGCTTTTGAAAGTCAACATGTGACTGAAGTTTCCCCCCTCATTGCTTGTGATTGTGTGATGGGTAGGATGGGTGTATGATGAGTGTATGAGTGAGTTTGAGCTGATCTGCCTTACACGCTGAGTGCAGTTGTGGAATCTTGGCTGATGTGGTCAGAGGTCAGTGTGTGAGATCATCAGGGAGGTGTGGTGGATTTGCTGTTGATCAAAAATCCTGATGTCATACTACAGCTTATTGCAGAGATTACATAAAGCTGCGCTAGCTCTGCATTTACTCACTGTGAACTCTCTCTCTCTGTCTGTCTCTCTCTCACTTGCTCTCTCTCTCTCTCTCTCTCTCTCTCTCTCTCTCTCTCTCTGGGGGAAATCCCCCTCACAAATCACTGCGGTGCCCCAGTGCCTGGGAACACGAGAAACCGGGCTAATGTAGATTTACTGCGAAGGAAAACAAATTAGACGTGGGGATGAGTGCACACGCTGCTAAGCTTTTAGTTCTAGGAGCTCTGCTACAGTGTATCTGGACCCAGAATCACAGAATTACTAGAGCAAATGAAGTTTAGTTGGGGGATGGTTTCATTCTTTAGTTTTTATGTATATATCAAACTCAATAAAGAGATATAGGGGCCTGAATAACCTAATAAAAAAACACATATTAAAGACAAGTGTAGCCAGGTGGTGAATTGAGAATACACCTTTAAAATGTGTGTCTGTAACTTTAAGAAACACAATCAGAAGTGTTGTCACCCTGAGAGAGGAAAGGGAGGAGCTAAGAGCATGGTAGAGAAGGAGGCTCAAGCTGCAGTGAATGGTGGTGCTCCATTTTAGGATCCATCCAGAGCCATCCTAATGAAATAAGAGAAGCTGTTTGTCCAAGTTCTCTTAAAGAAATGCTCAAATCTTGTTGAGTAAAGCTGAGTAAATCGAGGTGAGCTTAAAAACAAATATTAAAAGAGCTCTGTTAATGGTATTAAGGTGGTATTAATGTTATTTATCTATTTTCTGTAATTAGTGCCACTACCAAATACTGTACTGTGTTCTTAGTTAGGGTTTTTACAGTGTATTCATTTTTATTTTTATTGTGTTGAGTACTATTTCAATTTAATCAGAATAAAATACCCCACGAAAAAAAGTTCTTTTGTCATTTGGTGTGCGTCCTTTCCCCGGTGACACAAGTAAAGTACATAAAAGATTAAAAAAGACAATAGCATAATGAATACGATTGATGGAAATGATACATGACAGCATAGAGGAACTTGGAGAGATATGTATGTTCATCATGTTGATCATGTTGCATGTTAAAAAAATGTGCAACATCTATAATGTTTAATATATGTTTTAGATTTTACATAGTGTATAAACTTAAGTATTTATACTGTATAATGCAGTGTGCATTATTATATCATGAAAATTTGTACTTGGTCATAAATGTCAAAAGTCTAAAAGAGGAAAAATCTCTTCACTAATACACATTTCCACAAGCCTGAATAACAGTGGAGGATGTCAAATCTGGATAAATCAAATCATAATATGTTTCAAGGCATTTCTGATGAAGCATGCCTGTAATTTTCCTGATGACACTGATTATTTTGGTCACTTTATTACAGGCAGTGTGGTTTTGCAGCCTAGTCTTTCATGGCTGAAATATTGAATCTGAGTAGATATCAAGGCAAAAGCTCTGGCTTTGTCGTAGACTTGGTGACTGGTTTGCTTTGGCCCTGCTCAGTACCTTTTCTGGCCGCCCCAGATGAGAAGTTCTTTGAGTTTCACACCAGTCAGTGAGGTGAAACAGCTGTTTGCTTCAGTTGACGTTTGAGTGAGAGGCTGAAAGTAAGCTGATGTAAACAGATGAGCTCATTTAGGCTGGACCGTCGCTGCTGAAGGGTCTGACTGTTCAGTTTACCTTTGGCCTTTGGTTTAAAATGCCATCAGCAGATAAATAGACTCTGAGGCACGGGTGTGTTTCTTAATCACTGCGGTGACCTCATGGCCCTCGCATTAGCTCAGCACAGAGCACCGCCACTGATTGCCAAAAGCTCAAGTTACTCTAACACGCTCTGTGTTACCCGGTGATGTCAAATCACACAGCTGCTTTAGTCTTTACACAGGCCGGCATTAAAGTTGTTACCTTGGATTTTTTACAGATTAAGTGTCGACAGTGTGGTTCTTAGACTAAATAAACAGTAGTGCTGCAGCTAAAAAGTTAAGCCCCCTGTACAGACATAACTATAACTATAGATCTTACACAGCAGTTACATACTAAATAATAGAAATGCATTTAAAACACCTAAAAAGTAATATTTGTGTGTCTCTCAGCTTGTACAGAATTTAATGTGTAATGCGTTTTACATTGCTAGATGTTACATTACTCTATATCTCGTGACTTTCAGAGGAGCCCAAAATTCAGTGAGAGTGGTTTGGTGTAAAACTCTTTATTTTAATAATTGGATAGAATCCAGGATCTTGCTGCTGGCAATCAGCAGCCAGAGCCAGGGAGAACACTCTTGGGCATGCTCTCTGTGGGTGGTGAGGGGTGGCACTCTCTTCCCTCATCACCCCTAGTGTGATGTGTTGGTCAGCACAGGCATCTATCAGCTGATGTATCAGAGATGGGGTCTGGCACTTTCCTCCAAGCACTTTTGGCACAGTAATGCTGCCTCAGCAGAAGTTGAAAAGATGTGGTGAGTGGCTGACTTCACATATTTTAGAGGAGGCACAAGACAGACTTCATTCTCCTAGTGTTTGGGGCATTACTGTTGATAGAAGGAGTCCTAATAAATAGGTTGGATAATTGGCCTCCAAATTGTGAACACAAATAAACAAATTATTTTAGGGAAACTTACCAAGACTGAACAGTGGTGGTGAATGGCTTCAAAACTCTATAGTTGTTATTGCCTCCAAAAGCTCCTCATATTTCTTATTAAAACATTACACAAGTAAGAATCACAGTTTTAAGAACCAGAAATGTCTTGTCTACTAAATTGTTGACTATCCCAAGTAGAGCTGCACATTACTAGACTGGCATTCCAATTGATTTCCCCTCCTTCAGTATGAATTGCAGTAATAAACAATACAGGAATTGTCACTAGATTTCACCAGAAGTCTGTGATCCAACTTGT
Organism: Astyanax mexicanus; assembly: GCF_023375975.1. NCBI lineage: Eukaryota > Metazoa > Chordata > Actinopteri > Characiformes > Acestrorhamphidae > Astyanax > Astyanax mexicanus. The sequence goes on along the minus strand of NC_064408.1, from coordinate 84,578,226 downwards.
TATGATGAAAATAATGCACACCATATATCCAAGATTGGAGTAAAATAACAATACAAGGCAGATCCTAGGTAAATATATCATGGAAAATATAAAAAGCGTGAATTAGGCCTATCATAATAATTAAGTTATTGTCCTATTGTAGATGAAATAGACATGAATGCAATAACTTTTTGCTGACCTCAGTAACGCCACAAGAAAGAACTACACCAGTATTTTAGCCATTTACACATTGACCAATGCATCAATAATAAATTATCCATACGAACACACAAACTATAACAGGGGGACTTGTTACTAATGGCTAATACATGCTTTAAGAAATGCATTCATAAATAGGTTACAAACACTTGACAGGCAGTATGAATCGCCAATAAAACATACACTATATTATATATTATATTCTCTAAATGTTTTTATTTAAACGGGTCTTATGTACATGACATTGCACATCCTGCAATGTCCTTATTACACCTACATTGTGATGACGAGGCTAAAACAATATATTGTGCAGCCCTAATCCCAATTCTTATAGGAACCCCTATGAAACTTTAAAAATACTATTAATATATTCCATAAGGGATACCACAGTGTACAAGTAAAAGTGGTGTATAATAGCTGATGACAGTTCTGTCTCTGTCTGTTTGTCAGAATGAGGTCCAGGACGAGTGGAATGGAAGCTCCGGACGGTGGGCACCTGCAGGTCAAACAGCCTGGGAAAAGCTTCCACAAAGACAAGGAGCAAAGGGAGAGCATACAGGAGTTGATGAAGAAGACCCCCACTGCTCAGATGGAGAAGGACGTGGAAAGAAAGGATGAGAATGTGGTCCCTGCAACAGTGAAGAGAGCACAGAAACCCTCAGAGAAGTGTAAGAGAAAGGCAGGACTGATGGAGCTCTCTAAAGAAGATCTGGTCCAGCTTCTCAGCATCATGGAGGGAGAGGTACAGGTAAGACACTACTAGTCCTCCTTAAGTGGCTTATTGTCATGTATTATGTGTTATGTACACTCACTAAATGCTTCATTAGGAACATTTGGAGATGTAATTATATTGGCTTGGACCTCCCTATGCTCTCAGAGCAATGATTTAATTATTTGTGGCTTTCTTTGTGGATTCCACCAAATTGGAATTGGAAAAAATCCTTTGAAATTCTGGTCCATTTTACATATCTTGTTTACATTCCATGCTTACATACTGTATTTACATATCTTCAATTCCTGCATAACTTCCAGGAATACCTTCATGCTGCAAATCTCACGTTCTATCACATCCTGAAGGTGTTCTACTGGATTCAGATTCAGTCACTAGAAAGACCACTAAAGACCACTGACATTTTGGTCACGAAGGGATATACAGGGTCAGTAATAATACTTTAACAAGGTTGTGGTGTTCAAGCAATGATTGATTTGTTTTAAATGCCCAAGGTGTGCCAAGAAACCCTACCACACACTATTCCACTACCTGTTCCACAAATTTTGACCATAACATCTATCTGTCTTATCAGAAATGAGAAAATTCTGTTCTTGTTGTGCCATTTGTGATGCGTTCCTCCTCAAAACAATTATACAAGAGTGGGTATCTGCAGTTACTATTGCCTTTCTGGCAGCTTAAAGCATTCTGGCATTTCTCCACTGACCTCTCCACTCCACAAGGCATTTCCATCTGCAGAACTGACTCTTACTGGATGCCTTTCTTTATTACATCATTCTGAGTAAACTCTGGAGACTCTGTAAATCCCAGCAGATCAGCAGTTCTAAATATATTCGATCTGGCTCAACTGAAACTAACAATCATGCCACTCTCAAAATGACTGACATTACATTTCTTCTCATTCTTATGGTTGATGTGTACAGCTCCTATGTGATTTGTAAACTCTCATGCTGCCACAGAATTGAGTGATTAGATAACTGCATTCATTAATAGGTATTCCTAATGAAGTACTTGGTGACTACAGATCATAAGAAGTCATGGAAGAAAGACATTTGGATCACCAGAGTTTTCACTGAATATAATTTACATAGGTCTATGTACAGAAACATGACACTGATGAGCTCAATGCTTTATGTCACAAAAATAGGACACAATAGTAAATGTTAATTTGAAATTATTTAAAAACATTTACATAACCAAGTGTAGCACCTGGATACATCAACCATACCCCAGTTTTAATAAGCAGATAAATTCTCTACAGACTCCTGTCAGCTGTATTTCCTCACAGATTTCCTCAATTTCTTCACCAGTTCTTTTGTAATAGCATTGAATGCCAAAGATGACCACATAATGTAATGACAGTAGTGGGGTTTAGATGGCAGGATGCTAGTGCTAGAGTTTCCAATTTGCACAATCATGCATATTTATAGAGATTTCTGCAATCTTTTTTTGGGAGCAAAGGTGCATAATTGCTGCTTGTTTTTAACACTTTCATTGCATACAAACAATACCCTATTTTTCACACTATAAGGCACACTTAAAATTCTTTAATTTTTTCAAAAAATCCTCAATGAGCCCTATAATCTAGTGAGCCTTAAGTATGGATTTTACCAGTCAGGTTGTAAAGAGCAGTAAAGCCACTTCGCTGAAGTGCAGCATTATACAGAACTGGAGTAACATTAGCGCTAGCTGCTAACCGCTATTTCCCCGTTCAGAGGGGAGTATATAGCACTGTAACCTGCTGCTAACCCCTGCTAGCACTGCTTGAGCAGCATTAGCATTAGCTGCTAATCGCAGCGCTAAGCGTTAGCTCTTTCACCATTCAAAGGTGAGTGTTATCGTACTGCTGCCTGCGTGTTTAGTGTGTTGCTAATGCTAATGCTCCAGCTTTTGTTTTTTTATGCATTTGTTAATCTAAGCTTACTGAAAATAAAAGATAAAAAATTAACAGTTTTGTTTACTGAGCTTAGCCTTACTTAACTTAGTTAGCTGCCCCCTCACCACCACCACCACCACCAAGCAGTGAGAGCTGCTAAATTAAACGTTCCTTATAGTGTTTCTTAAAATGTGCCTTACATTCTGGTGTAGCCTTATAGTGGGAAAAATACGATATAGAAACTGTGTAAAATAAAATCATTAAGGAAAAACCAACATTAAAATGTACTGTACTGCTGATATCAGTTAGACATATATAGATAGATAGATAGATAGATAGATAGATGTTGTAAATATATATTTTTGAGATGCATTAAATTAATGAAAAAATGCAGATATTTAAGTGCAACATCATGAGCATCATGTGATTCTCGTACTCTTTCCGATTTAAATATAATTTAAAAATGTATATTTTTTGTGTCAGAATTTATTGTGATATTATTGCATACAATATGATATGGCACACCCCTAAACAGCACCCTAGCACGTCAGTGACGCTGCTGTTCTGAGAATAATAATAAGAGAAGAATATTTTAAGAGTAATATTGGTTCAACAGTGCTCCTGTGGCCAATTATGTATGGGGTACAGACTGTACAACAGCAGATCTATACAGATCTTGTACACCTGCTTAGTGCATCAAGGATGTCTGTGTTTCTAACAAAGTGGTCAGAAAGCAGAAGGACAAGTTAGAAAAGATATAAAAGTAGCCAGTGAATGAAAGTAAAACAGAAAGCTAGTTTTGCCCAATTGTTTTTTTTTTTTGTTAAACAGCTTTAATATGTGGTAAATTGGTCTTAATGTGTATGGCTCCCTCTTGTGGATGCTGTAAAATAATGCATTTTCTTACAGAGGGCTGGACACCATTATGTACTGACACTACTGCTGAATCATCCAAGCATTTGATGTGATTATTATACTGTTGGGACTGTCTAATGATTGTAAAGATGACTCTGTTGGCTTGACTCGGCAGGCACGTGAGGACATTATTCACATGCTGAAGACGGAGCAGAAGCGCCCCGAGGCTCTGGAGGCTCATTACGGCTCCGCAGTCTCGATCAAACCCCTACAGGCCCTGCAAAGAGACTGTCAGCTGACCTGTGACAGGATGGCCCAGGATGATGTGTATGAAATCCCTATGATGGAGGTTAGAGATGATTTTTGCTAAATGTGTTTAGATGCATTTAAATACAAGCCCTATTTAAGCACAGTGACATTTATAGTATGACTTGTACAGCAAAATCAGAAGTGTTTAAGGGTCTGTGTTGGCTCTGAGTGGCTGAGCTGAATAAGTTGCTGACACTGTGGGCAGAGGATCGTAAGTTCAAATCCAGGATCATGCTGGTTGCCATCAGCAGCCGGAGTCACTTTGAATAAGTAGATGGGCATTAATGCAGGCTGGCACAGTGTGCTGATGAATCAGGGCTGGATATCCGGTGCCTAATGATGCTGCATTGGCGGAAGTTTATAAAGAGGTGATGGATGACTTGGATGGATGATGGATTATTTTATCTCAGTTGGCATGCACTTATCCTTAACTTCCTAATGATGTGAACATTTCAAATAATAGGAGGAGTGTAATCATTAAAGGGCCTTAAAGTATGATATGATTTTTTTTAACATAGGTGATAACCTAATCAGAATGTGTCTTCAGATATTAAGGAAACTTGCTAAGTTGCTCTGGCATCTATTGACAGCATAGCCTCAGCCACTATTTTTTTATTTGAACTGTGCAGTACATCTCGTGTGGGATTTAGCCTCCGAATCTGCCTACTGCCACTCCCCCAGTCCCGTATCTACACTCATGGTTGGCAGGTATATACAGTAACATGTAAACAGTGAGCTGCAGCAATGAAAAATGGCATGCTGATCTTTCTGCTGAACAGGTAATTACTCAACTTAAGTAAGTGAGTGGGTTAATTAGGGAGAATATAGGGGAAAAAAAACTAAATTATTGAATTAAAAAAAAGGACCCATGTAACTGAGAATGTAATTTTTCATCAATACATCCATATATGGAGAGTAACTTTTTGATATTCATCATGGAGTAGATGCTGCTATCATAAACTTGAATATAAGCAGCAGTTTTTTTTTCTCAACATCCCTAGATTTAAGGCTAAAGTTTAAAATTCAATAAATAGTGAAATAGTAAAAAAGAATCCTAATTAAGTCAGGTAATTAAAATGCTTTTGAGATTAAAATCCTGGCTGATAATAAGATTAAATCTCTGAGGGAGAATAAAATACAAAAACAAGTCATTCCTGTTGTGTGATTCTGTGTGATTCGTATGAGTTGGGACATGAAAGTTCTACAGGTGCTGATGTTCTTGTCATCTTTTACACTGATGGGTGTCATGCTGTGTTAAAGCTAAGATGTTTCTTAAATGTTGTGTGTGTGTGTGTGTGTGTGTGGGTGTAGCTGGACCGTCTGGAGGGAAAGCACCGAGAGACATACAGACGCATGCTGGAGCAGCTGCTGCTGGCCGAGAAGTGCCACCGCCGTACTGTCAACGAGCTGGAGAGCGAAAAACGCAAACATATTGACTTCATGAACAAGAGCGATGACTTCACCAACCTGCTGGAACAGGAGCGCGAGAGGTGAGCACTGTGTGTGTGTCTGAACACAACCTGGTAAAAGCTGTGTTTCAGATGTTTCAGACCAGCAGGTTTGTGCTCCTGACCACAACACGCAATATCTGATTTGAATCACTTTAGCCTATAATGTGAACGTAGCCTCCAATAACTATTGCTTTAAATTTATATATGGCCCTTAAAGGGTTCTTAATGTAAAATCTGTGGTACATGGTTCAACAATGCACCAAAAATGATTCTGATATTATATTAGGAATATATAGAACACATTAGGACATTTATCAACCTCAAATTAGCTAAATAATTCCCTATAATTTGCAAAAAGTTTATGTACTTTCAAAGTCATCTTGTCAGGAAGTTCCACAATATCCATGAAAATAAAGAAAAAAGAATAATAGAATTATTATACACACACACACACACACACACACACACACACACACATACGCACTAGGTGCTCTAAAGAATACAACCCATTTAAAAAGACATTTTAATGTGCATCATTTCCACATGAAAGAAATATACATATATTACACCTAAACAGTTTGCTAATAACTGATAGAACATATTTATTCAAGTGTAAATGATGAATGCATGATGATTTGAATTCAATCAATGTACATAATGCAGCTCCAGTTCAGCGTTAGTCCATTTACACAAAGACCCCCACACAGCGAAATATGAAGCAGAAGGAGCTCCACAGTGGGCCCCCCTAAAGCCCCTCTGATTAGAGAAAGAACTAAAAGGACTCACTAAAACGATGAAGAGGCCACCCAAGGGCAAACGCCACCACAGGCAGCCCCAGAGCGGGAGGGGGACAGCTTCTTTAACAACTCTTGGCTAAATGAGATGTCACGGCACGGAGGCCACTGGTCCATAGCCAATTAGTGCAGACAGTAATGCGAGATTATAGAGCTTGTGCTTTTCATATTAATATTCAATATTTACTGCCAAACTTATAAAGCTGTATAGAACTTTCTTTTGGTGTGATTAGCGTCCAAATACAGAAAAATAAACAACAACAGAAGACAAAAACAGTAAGACAAGAAACTGTAAGCTGTAACAGACCTGCTGTAAAAATGCTTTTACTGCAACAATGTCCATAACAAACAACAATTTTAAAAGAGTTGGTTTTTATGTGGTATTTTACTATGATTTCTGAGAGGTAGTTTATTTACAATGTATAATTTTTGGTAAGCTCCTGTTAAATTGAACACTTTTTGTATGCTTTTGTATTTCTGCACTCCAAACGCAAATATATCCATCCATCTGTTTTCTTTTAAATAGTTTGGTGGGTGTCAGTATGGCTCTCTTATTGTGATGTCACCCACCCACTAGATCAGTTGATCATTTTGGTTGAGAAGCTCAGACAGTACACAGCAGAATTAGCCAGCAGACTTCGTCTGACAGAGGAATCTGTTCCTACTGTGCGTGACAAGTCTGCAGATGAGGGAGTTCAGCTATTCTGCTCCACACGCTCCTTGGGTGAGCTGCCATTTAGCACAAGCCAACACTAATGTGTGGTAAAACACTTATGTGCATATTATGTGCAGCTTATGTGCATAGAAGTGACAGAGCCCTTAAACGGCTCATTCTAAAAGAGACAGAAACCGACAAGAATGTGTGAGAGTGATTCTGTGCAAAGAACTTTATGAACATGTTTTGCATAGCCCATAGACCCTTCTAACTTGTGTAAAAAGAGGTATAATGTGCCCCCTTTAAAAAAAACTGACTTAATAAATACTTAATAAATGTATTCAAAAGCTAAATAGGAAAACCAAGATTATAGGACCAGGTTCATAAGTTATTTAATTTAATTTAAATGTAGGTATACAACACATTGCACAGTGAACAGTTGAATCCTTGGGATAAATAAAACTCATAAAACAGAAATAAAATGCAACAAAAATTGTGTAGTATAGTCCTGAGTTGTTTACTATTTAATGTCAATAAAAGAGTACATACTACAATTCACATATGTTATCATTCTGTGTTAACAGATTTTGGTCTACATGTCCTTTCTTGTAAAAAAATAACAAGACTAAATGAACTAAATAAACTTTTCCTCAAATGAGGAAATTTGATCAGACTTTTTTTTACATTTTAGAAACACCTTAAAATTCCATATTGTTGTTGTTTCTATTAAATATGTATGCTGTATTTCATTCTTCCCTCGAAAAAGAACAGTTTAAAAAATTACTAAAAAAATTAATTATGTCCACCATGGGTGTATTAGTTCATATTCAAGTATACAAACACATAGGTGGCCTGGATTAAAAAGTGTAGAAACTGTATTTTCCACTCAATTATATTAACTAATTTCAATATTATATATATTCAATATTATCCCAAGTAATACTGATCAGTCTGTCTAAGAAGGTTAGGTTTTTCAAACACCAGTAATCTGTGATTTTTACTGCTTGTTTTGTGTTTATTTGCTGCATGAGTAGAACGCATGCCTGAGTAAAGTCTTCATAAAGCATCACAGCTCTTTTGTTATGCCTTCAAAAAGGTTCAGCAAGTCAGAACAGGTGCATAGTTAATGTATGAGACCCATCTGATACGGCCTCTACAGGAGATGATAGTGATCAGGTGTATGCAGTGTGTGTTTGGGGGGCCAGTAGGGGAATCAAGATGCTGGAGCGTTCGCAGCTATGCACAACTGAATTCTCACTGAGCGGAAACGAATAGGTCACTACATCTACATAAATCACACATTTTCTACCATTTACATCATCAACTGTGTTCTATGGGGCACCAGATTCCTCCTGGAGGGCAGAAATGCTATACATTGAAAAACAGAGAGAGCTGCTCAGATGCTTTCTTCATACACTGATTTTGATCAATCAGTTCTTCTCTCCGCATATCTGTGTTTATAGAGCTGGGACTGTGAAGAATTTGTGGAGAATAAAAACTCCAACCATTATAAAAGATGTGTGGGCAGCAGTAAAGAATGAATGGAAAAAAGCTAATGTACATCTTTTAAAGACAGTGGGAAGAAAGTATACAAATCAGAGTAAGGTGGTCATCACCCCCAGAGGTACAGTCCCCTGCAAAAATATTGAAACAATGAAGCCGATCTTTTTATTTCTGGTGTAGACTGAAAACATTTGAATTTGACATTAAAAGATTAATATAAGACAAAAGATCAACATTTCAGATTTTATTTACATCAGGATCTGACACACAGTTCAGACCATAGAACCTTCTGTATGAACCCACCCATTTTTCTTGTGAGCATAAGTATTGGAACAGATAACTTTTTGTCCCCACATTTCATCAAGCAGAACAAATAAAACATCAATGGTTACAAAAGATAATGTATAGACCTTCTATCATGTACCGATGGAGTGTAGATTCAGAGCAATAAGACAAATTAGCTGCCCTTCAAAAAACTGTTTATAGTCTTTTGTTCATTAAGAGCTTAGAAATAATTTACTGTTACAGCTTAATCTAATTATCCAGTATATGTGCGGCTGCATTCATTGCAGTTCTTGGAAAGTGCAGTGACACAAAAAATACGTTAAGCTTCCACCACATGCCCATGTTATAAAATGTTTGTTGCTCACATTAAAAGGGCACTTCACTCAAACCAAGGGCACTCATGGCCCTTAGACATTTATGGAGAGTTGACATGGGGACCCTGCTTGCTAAAGAAACAAAGCTCTGACACGCATGCAGCTGCTTTTCACATGCTATAAAACTTCAAAATACTTCCCGCGTCTGGCCAAGAACTTTACATAAAGCCCTGCTTAACCTGATATTCTGTTCAGTGTTCATAATGGCCCTCAGACTGACCAGTGAAATAATAACATTATTAATAAAATAATGTTCAGATTTCAACATAAAACTGACCCTCAGTTCGACATGCTCAGTGTTTGTGTGCATTCACGGACCCATGTTGTTTATATGTGCTGTAAGTAGAGCAGCCTGTGGTTACACGGTCTATCGAACGTGGGCTGAAGATGACATAAGATGACCTCATGCTGATTTACTGATTCCCTGTTAAAACTGCCTGTCTGGAGAAAGTAGAGACAAACAAACTAAAAACAATAAAGTTAAATGAATTTACAATCTGTGCTTTTAAACATATAGAGAGTATCATCTGGGTATTTCAGGTTATTAAAATTTTGAAGTACACAGTGTCCTTTACATTGTCTGAACTTTTCCTGAATGAACAGAAAAGGTCTACAACATATATATTTACTGGTAATGATTATGTAAAAAATAATTCTAAAATAGGATTTTGTAGATAATTAGCTACTTTTAACTAATATTCACCAAAAATATCTATGAAATGCAGTTAAATGCAGCTCTAAACTTAAACCCTGATCCTCACCCTTAATGTCACAATAAGGAAGAAACACCCTGGCTCCACCCCTTACCTTTCAACCCCCACCAGAGCCCCTCCCCACATTCTGTCAATTTGATTGAGAACCTCAGACAGTACACAGCAGGATTAGCCAGTAGACTTTTTCTGACAGAGGGATCTGTACCTATTATCAATGGAGAGTCAGCAGATGAGGAAAATGTTGGGCTATAATCTCTTCATCTTTCTCAGTTTTGGTTACAGTGTTTAAAAAATGCAATTGGGCTGCTGTGGGCAGCTTTGATCCATAGCAGTGGTTAGCATTTGGTCCACAAGTACTCTGCAAAATGAAATCGTACATTTGAAGGCAAAAGGGATGTATATAGGGAAAAAACAGCAAAACGGCATCAGAGTATTTTTTTATATTTTATTTTTTGTCACATACTTACATACATGAATATTTATATTTTAGAGAACCTTTTGACATATTTTACATTTTTTATTTGTTTTATATATTTTTTATATTCTAAAACTTTCTGGATGTTCTAAAATACATCATTTAAACTCTTACTGGCTTAATGCATTAAAACTTTAGACTGGTTGTAAATTCCAAGAATTAACCTGTAATCTAAAAATGTATGACAAAAAATATAACATTTTAAATTAAGCGTATTACCTCTCAATATAATCATATTATATTTCATAACATCAAGCTGCTCTGTCATATAATTTTTTTTATACACAAACAAAAGACTGTAATAAAAACTATTTTGTCCATCTTTCATTAAGGCTTTCATCCTTTCGTTAGTAAATTGTACTTAAATCTGAGCAACTTAGTACTAAGATTTAAGCAAAATTTAATCAAAATTGCATTTGATAAATTTAAGCAGTTCAAAACATTTTTTGTTGCTTATTTGATTTGTTAACAGGACATTTTGTTCCAATAGTGTTATATATCAGTCTATATTTGCTTCACCTTTGCCATTATAAATATAAAATTAAAGCACTTATGGCGTTAATGATCTAGTGCCACAGTCAGTGTCTGGCAGTAGCTTGCACCGCTTGACCCTCTTCACATATCCCTCATGTCTGCTCTGAGCACAAGTCTTTCAGCAACGTGTAAGCACATTCCTCCCCAATCCTCTCATCTCAGAAATTCATCCCAGGTGATGTCATACCAGCCATGCAGCACCTGTGATTGGACAACAGGGCGCTAAGGGGAATGCCCCCCGGAACAATAAAATCTATTGTGTTGGCAGTTTCATGAGTGGAGCTCTTACTGTCCTCTCTCATTTAAGTTTTTTGAGAGAGAAATTTACGTTTGGAGTTGAAGTTTGAAGAGCATGTAGGTGAGTGTTTTCTTTGGAACCGTAGTCTATCGGCACAAGAGATTATTATTATTATTGACATCAGGGATGAATTTTTAGCATTGAATAAACTTCTTAAATGATATCTTTATTTTTTTTAATAAATAAATATAAATGCACTTGTGCACCTACCAGTTCATACAGTTATCTAACTAGACAATCATGCTAGGTTTCAGAATTTCTAAAACGTCTGATCTACTGGGATGAACATGCTTAACAGTATCTATAGTTTACTCAGAATGGTGCAGTAACGTGCAAACATTCAGTGACAGCAACAGTTCTGCAAACTTTCCAAAATGTTTTGAGAAATTAACAGATAATGGTCAAACAAGTTTGAGCTGACAGAAAGGCTACTGTACCATGCACAATATGTACAACCTTGCTGCAAATTGTTACAACAGAGGAAGACAATCACATTGGGTTCTAATTCTGTCCGTCAAGTACAGAAAGCTGAGGCTGCAGTGGACACAGGCTCACCAACATTCGAAGAGTGAAAAACACAGCCTAGTCTGTTTACATTTGATTTATTTAAAAGCGTAAATAAAAAAGCATCTGCAGCTGAAAACTTTAGTCCAGCTTAAAGATGTTGGAGCAGGGGTTTGTTTTTTAAACAGAAGCCTCTCAATCTAAGGACAACTTGTTTAAAACTAGATTGGTGATGTTTCATCAGCTTCCAGGCCTGTGCTTTAGTGGTTATTGAATTGTTCTTGACCATCCAAAACAGTTTCTTCTAATGGTAACAATTTGTCTCTAAGATACAGTGGTTGGACAGTGAAACTGAAACACCTGTCATTTTAGTGTGGGAGGTTTCATGGCTAAATTGGAGCAGCCTGGTGGCCAATCTTCATTAACTGCACATTGCACCACTAAGAGCAGAGTGTGAAGGTTCAATTAGCAGGGTAAGAGCACAGTTTTGCTCAAAATACTGCAATGAACAACATTATGGGTGACATACCAGAGTTCAAAAGAGGACAAATTGATGGTGCACGTCTTGCTGCCGCATCTGTGACCAAGACAGCAAGTCTTTGTGATGTATCAAGAGCCACGATATCCAGGGTAATGTCAGCATACCACCAAGAAGGACCAGCCACATCCAACAGGATTAACTGTGGATGCAAGAGGAAGCTGTCTGAAAGGGATGTTCGGGTGCTAACATGGATTTTATCCAAAAAACATAAAACCACGGCTGCCCAAATCACGGCAGAATTCAATGTGCACTTCAACCCTCCTGTTTCAACCAGAACTGTTCGTTACCACAATACATTATTGTGGTCTAAAACCAGGTGTTTCAGTTTCATTGTCCAACCCCTGTACATTCCTGACTTAGTATAAAGTTTAAAGAGCCGACTTAGCTAAACTTTCCTATTGTACTGCAAGTTGATCAGCGCAATGGGTCTTGTCTTACACCCTGCGCAAAGTGTGTTGCGATGCTTATTGCTATTTTACACTCCGTCAACAGTCTATTTTCATTCTTGTGCCTGCACTGTTAAAATAGTGATGGGGTTAAAGAATATATCTACGCCAATGAGAGTGGCGGTCTGGAAGTGAGGTGTGTTCAGGTACATTTCTGGCGTGTTTTTTATCTTGGCAGAAGAAAAGTCAGACGTCCGTATCTATCTTACTTACACAGGTGTGCCGTGCACACTCAGCACACATACACCTCGCGTGATAAATGCTCGTTCTGCAGAACACAAATTGGACCTGCTTGTGCCAGAGTCCTGCACGGGTCCGTTTTTTGAGACCCGCACCCACCCATATCCGCAGAGTACAGCACCCACCCACCCGCGAAGCTGTGGTTATTTCAAAGTTAAATCTGTACCTGCCCGGACCCGGTGCATCTGGCTCTTAAAGTGGCAAGTGACACACTGATTTATTTCACTTTACGCCCAAAACACACCCATGATTAATTAAGAGAATTAATACATACCTTTTGCGCATTTCGAGCCACGCAAGGCATATTGTTTGTATCCTTACGATCCCAAACAGAAATTGACCCAACATAAATTAAGCTGCGCTGTGCTCGTTCTATAGAACCTTACAATAGGGCCCAGTACGTGTCTTCAGACAAATCGTCCAGGCTGTTGAGAGTCCTCAGCAGATTATATGATGTTTTGGTACTTTTGGCTCCACTGAATTAATAATCGATTTAAAATGTAACATTTGAGCAAATCTCTTAATCTTCTAAGCTCTCTCAAATTAGCTTGTATGTCTAAAGGCGTATTAGTTCCAGAAAACTAAGAACCAGTGCAGAAGCAGTGATGTCATTTTTGCATTCACATGATTTTAGACATTTCAACAACGTTCTACCTGTACACTTTTAGGAAAAATAATATTGAAGCTCTTTTCTTTAAGCAACCACAAAGAACACCATCTCTCTAATAGAGAATAACTACTGTATATATAACCAAGCAAAAAAGCACTTAAACCAAGCTCTAGCTGCTACAGCCACTATGAAAATGTCTTTTTCATAAGCTGTCTCTTTGGCCATTGAAAGAAAGAAAAACTGTGCATTTGCAAACATTTATCTTAAACTAAATAATGCAGACTTATGTTAATAATTTATAAACATCCTGCAATAAAATCTGTTTATTTTTTTATTTAAAGAATGCACATTCTGCTTATTTTCTGTACGCATTCTGCTATTCTTGTGCAGACAATTCAGAAAAAAAACTCCCTTTTGTGGCATTCCTGGACGACAGGGGAAAAGCCAGCAGCTCTGGCATTGTTCCCCAACAAAACAAAACTTTTTCTTTTGCATTGTTGTCCAGTTCCCATGGCAACACTTGGTTGCAGGAGCGGAGGGAAATATTTAGGTCATGCTGGAAGCTGGATCGGGGTGATCTGTGTGGCACGGAGTGTGAACCCCTCTGAGATCTTAAAGCAGTTTGCTACTTCAGCCCCTTGTTTTTCTGTCCATTTCCTAAAACAACATCCTGACTTCTCTATGAGCAAACAGTGAAAAACGAGTGAAGAGAGGCTTGTGGGGAATTAAGCCGTGCCCCCTCGGCTCAGACGCCTCCTTCTCTGCCCAAACAAGGGCAGAACAATCCTGTGCCTTATATGGGAGGATGATATCACCAGCAAGTGGAGCTGTGCCTTTTTACACAGCCTTCACCTTTCATTGTGCACCCGTGACATGTTTGGAATGTGATGGCTAATTCGGCAGGGATTGGGGCCCTTACCCGACCCGAGAGGTTTCTTAGCGGCTCACGACGACATGCATAGTGCAAAACATGCTGCATGGCATGGACTTAACTGGAACACTTCCCAGCTACAGGGTGAGTGAACTCTGTTTAGAGAAGGAGGGATGTTTATGAACGAGCTCCATCAAGGCTGGACTCGGATTTGCTGCAGATATTATGGGTCAGGGTATTTTGTACAATTTGTTTGAAATATTGAGTAACATAGACAACATATTAATGTTTTAATTTTTACTGTAAGTTTTGAAGTCTAATGTTGTCTGGTTCAATTTTAGTGAACTTGTTGTGCTGACATGCAGGACTCCCGCAGAGCTGAATGGTGTAAACATTTACCAGCATCACGGCTGGTTAGTTTTTAGGAAGTGTTTTTGACAGCAAGACATACAGTAGATACCTTTAATGGTTTACACAGCTTTTTTTTTGCGTGTTTTGGTCAATTTGTACTTGTACTTGTAGAGTCCTACAATACTGTGATTATGCAAGCATGTGAGGCACAGTAATCTGTTGTCAGAGTCAATCATATGAGGGCTCAGGATCAGCTCCCCTCCCTTGTTCTTTGATACCATGCCCCCCTCCCTAGTTTTTCTACTTTGTATCTAATCAGCAGTTGAAGCTATTCTGTTTCTGCTTTATTTCAGGTAGTTTTTTCTGAACTTTAATGTTTTGCGGACAATAATTTCAAAGTAATGAATCACAGAAGTTTGGCATAAAGTTTTACTTGGCATGTATCAGCTTTGTATGTGGCTATGCATGTATATGATGTCATATTCATAGCTTTGACCCTTAGGTCTGTTATATCAACCACTGGACAGTGCTTTCCTTTTGCAATTGCTGACTTTTTAACCAACTGTCAAACTGATTTTCTATTTTCTATTTTCTACTCTTGTATGTCCACCAGACTGAAAAGACTCCTAGAGCAGGAGAAGGCGTACCAAGCCCGTAAAGACAAGGACCACAGCAGGCGTCTGGAGAAAGTTAGAGAAGAGCTGGTGAAGCTGAAGTCTTTTGCACTGATGCTGGTGGATGAGAGGCAGCTCCACATTGAACAGATCGATCAGCAAAGCCAGAAAATCCTGGACCTCAACAAAAAGCTGCAAGACAGAGAGCAACATCTTGAGAGCAGCTCCAACAAATCCAAAGAGGACAATCAGAGGATTAAGAACTTGGAGGTGGAGCTAGAGCAGAAGGCTGCTAAGTTCGCTCAGGAACACGAGGACATGACCACAAAGCTGTCCAGTCAGGAGACCCAGAGCCGGCAGTTGCGACTGAAGCTGGCAAGTGTATCGCGGAGGATTGAGGAGCTGGAGGAGAGCAACAAAGCCTTGCAGAAATCTGAGGAAGATTTACAAGAGCTCAGGGACAAGATCAGCAGGGGAGAATGTGGAAACTCAAGTCTAATGGCAGAACTGGAGAACCTGCGCAAGAGGGTGCTAGAGATGGAGGGGAAAGATGAAGAGATCACAAAAACAGAAGTGCAGTGCAAGGAGCTGAGACAAAAACTCCAAGACGAGGAGAATCACAGTCGAGAACTGAAACTCGAAATCGAAAAGCTACAGAAAAGGATGGTGGACCTGGAGAAACTTGAGGGAGCTTTTAATGTAAGCAAATCAGAGTGTGCCCTACTACACACAAACCTAGAACGTGAGAAGAATCTGACAAAGAACTTAGCCAAGGAGCTTGAAACAGTTAAAAATCGTGTTAAAGAGCTGGAGTGCTCGGAGTCAAGGTTGGAAAAGGCTGAAGTTAGTCTAAAGGATGATTTAACAAAGCTGAAATCGTTTACTGTAATATTAGTAGATGAGAGGAAAAACATGGCAGAGAGAATCAAACAAGAGGAGCAAAAAAGCGAAGACATGAGCAGGATGTTTAAGGCTGAGCAATGCAAGGTCATGGAAGTAACAGAGAAACTGATTGAAGAAAGCAAAAAGCTTTTGAAGCTGAAATCTGAAATGGAGACAAAGGTATCGACTCTTACGAAGGAGAAAGAGGACCTGAGGACGAGACTTGCAAGTGCAGAGGAGAATCGAAAGGACCTCAGTGCAAAGGTCAACCTAATGCAGAAACGAATGGATTGCTTGGAAGAGTCTGAAAGAAAATCCTTGAGGAGTAGAGCTAAGTTTGACAAAGCAAGTTTTTCTGACGAGGACAACAAGGTTAAAGAGTTAACAGACGAGATTGAGAGGCTGAAGAACCGTCTGAAGCAGCTTGAAGTTGTGGAAGGTGATTTAATGAAGACTGAGGATGAGTACGACATGCTTGAAAAGAAGTTCAGAACAGAGCAAGACAAAGCCAATGCCCTCTCCCAGCTCCTAGAGGAAATGAAGATGCAGATTGCCAGGAACAAGGCTATAGAAAAAGGGGAGGCTATGAGCCAAGAAGCTGAGCTAAGATTGAGGTGCAAGATGGAGGAAGCCAGAACCAGAGATTTGCAGGCAGATGTCTTGGCCCTCAAGGAGAAGATTCATGAACTGATGAACACAGAGGATCAGCTATCTCAGCTTCAGGTTGATTACACAGTTCTGCAGCAGAGGCTAATTGACGAAGAGGAGAGAAAGAAAAACATGAGCCAGCAAATCCTGAACCTCACGAAGGAGCTGGAGGTGACCAAGCGCTACAGTCGAGCCCTGCGGCCTAGCCTGAATGGAAGAAGGATGGTGGACGTTCCCCTTACGTCAACAGCTGTGCAGACAGATGCAGAAAGTAATGAAGTTGTTGAAGAGGAAACTCCAGCGGTATTCATAAGGAAATCTGTTCTGGAGGAAAATCATGTGATGAGCAACCTGAGGCAGAAAGGCCTCAAGAAACCAGCAGTGCTTGATCGCTATCCTCCAGCAGCCACAGACCTGAGTATGAGAAAATCGTGGATTCCCTGGATGAAGAAGAAGGATGGAATTTCTGTTGCTCATGATGGCGACAAGGGAACCCATAAGGTTAATGGAGATGCATCACCTGAGCTGACCATGTCTCAAAAACCAGGGCAGCCGTTGCATATTAGAGTGACTCCAGATCATCACAACAGCACTGCGACATTAGAGATCACCAGCCCTCGTGCTGAAGACTTCTTCTCAAGCACTACCATCATCCCCACTTTAGGCCTGCAGAAGCCTAGGATCACCATAGTTCCTAAGCCCACTACTGTGTCACAAAAGAGTACTCATAGTGCAGCATCATGTGGACTGGAGAGGACCAAGTCTCCAGTGACCATTACTACCATTTCCAGGGCCAAGTCTCCAGAAGGAAGCAATGGCTCATACTCTGACCCCTCAACCTCTCCAGTCTCAGTCATCACAGTCAGCACCACCCCAGTAGTCCAGGCATGTGTCTCTCCAGAGCCCCAGGAGATGACCATGGGTCGGGCCATGTTTAAATTGACACCAGAGAAGCAGACGGTGCCGACGCCCATCCGCAAATACAACTCCAACAGCAGCAACATCATAACGACAGACGACAACAAAATTCACATTCACTTGGGTCCCCAGTTCAAACGGACTCCGGATGTCAGCAGTAGTGCACACAGTCTCACAATGAGGCCTATCAGTCTGAGCGCAGAGAGCAAGGACACCAACGGCTCTACTGGAACTGTCCTGCGCTCACCTCAACAGACCTCCACATCCATTGGGAAAACCACTTCCGGCAAAATGACGAGCAGCATCACCATCACCCCCATCACTTCTGCTCCCTCCAGACCCACACAGTCTGTGGTGAGTGGCTTTAGCATCATTTACTGTTTAGTTTTTGGCAATTCATTAATGAATCTGTGTGAATTTCTGACCCTAAACAACATAACCATGTGCAATCTTCTGCATTACAGTTGCTTCTGAAATGTTTCAAAATGATATCAGGGGGCGTCTGCTCCCTAGATAGCTCTCTATCCAGGTATAGAATGGTCAAATACATTTCCTAATAACGTTAATGACCATTAACTAACACTGGAATGAGCTCATATTCCAAGCCCACCAGACTGAGGTCGTCCCAGTTTCTTCAGATTTCCTCAGTTTCACCTGGCACCAACTGACCAAGCCCCTCACATTCCCTCATATTTAACCTGTTATCAAATGACCCTGAACTATTTGCCCAGCACTTAGCAATAAATAGCTCCTGTACTTGTGTGACCAGATGTGAGCTAACATGCATATCCTGGCAGAATGAGACCCTCTACTAAAACACACACGGCTAGCTAATTCCAAAGTGTCCTTAAAAGTGAAATAATAGTGTATTATATTTGTGCATACAGTACATCAATAAATGTGGATCGTATTTCTAGGTTACAATCACTTGTTAGCATTTTGAAATGAGGTCACATTGTGTTTAAACTACTGCTTGCCTAAAATATTCTATTGTAAAGTATTGCAAATCTAATGCCTTTAATACACTGCAAAAATGATATCCTGGTAAGTGTCAACATCTAGAATCTAGTCAGTGTATTTAATATATTTCATTATGGGAGTGTTGTAATACTTTTGAAAAAGATTAACTAATAAATTATCTTAGACAATTTCTCTATATTAAATGATAAAAAATCTTCAAATATGTATAGAAACAATATGAATAATTTTCTAATATTTTAATAACACTCTTGAAACCAGATTTTGTCCAGTAATATCACAGTGTTACATAACCATTACAAGTAATTGTGATGCCAAAAAGTTGGAAATATAGAGACCCCTCCTCATTCATTGTTTATTATAAAATTGAAGGTAATAAAAGGAGTTTATTCTGCTTCTGTTGGAGCAATTTTAATTCTAGTATGGAGCATCACTGTGAGGAACTGATTGCTTGTGACAAGTGCATTAGTGAGTTCAGGATGTTGTATGAATCCTCATCCCCTCAAAAGTATTTGAATATAGAGAACACAGTTCCTTCTTCACAGCTCTGTGAAGGGGGGGGGGGGGGGGGGGGCTTTTAGCAGTGTGTGTGAGTGTGTATGAGTGTGTGCATTTGTATGTGTGCAAATGAATTTAAGAAGGGCTGTCCACAAATATGTCAACATATGTAATGAAAACTCTGTTATATTACTGGATATAGTTATGACATGTTTATGTCATGGCGTTCATTGCACGATTGTGTCAATGTTGTTTTTTAATAGCAGGGTTCAAGTAAAGTGTTGACTAGATTTAAGAAGTTTTCACATGATAACATTTTGGCAGTGTAATGTAGTGGATGATCATCCCTTTCCAGAGACCTGGGTCATTCTGGAATTTATAATTGGATGGTATTATCAAATTAATTTACATTGTTTTATAGTGAGAACATTTTATTAACACTGAAAGGGCTTGCCATCTTTAATACCTGTTTACTATTAATTAATTAATTCTCTATAAAAATATTGTGTAGATTTATGTGGTAATAGCTGGTTGTGTTTAATAAATATAAACAAATTAGGCCTTTCAAGGAATAATCATATATAAACTTATTCTTCCTTTTGGGGGAAATCAATTCTTTCATATATATATATATATATATATATATATATATATATATATATATATATATATATATATATATATATATATTATTTATTTTTTTACATTAAAGAACTAATATATGTGTTCATTTAGGCTTTTCTAAATTTCTTAATCCATGAAGCATTTAAAAAATAAATAAAAATAGTTTATTCATGGTTATTCGTCTGAAGGGCTTAAATATTATAATTATTATTATCTTGTCTCCTATTCAACCACTTCTTTCCTCTTTCTTTCCCAATTTTCCTGTCACCAGTCCGGGACGGATGTGCAGTCAACTCGGTCAGCAGCCACGCGAATCCCTATGTCAAAAGGTATGAAAACAGGCAAAGCGGTTGTGGGCCTTGCCGCAGTGTCCAGGATAGAGTCTCGAGCTGAAAGCCAGTCAATGAAAATTGAACTGAGGAAATCTGCAGTGTTCAGCGCTGTATCTACGACAGGTGGCAAGTGCTGAGGGCCCAGCACTTTCTGATAGTCACAAAACGGCCACATGTAAATCTGCCACAGAACTGAGATACACCACTGACTATCATAGAAGGTAGAATTGTAAAAGAAATGCAGACAGACACTATCATCTTCATCACTGTTTATGATAAACATAACTGTTCTAATGTTTGTCTTGTAAATAAATGATGTGTATACTTGTGAAATTTCAGCAGATTGAGTGACACGTCTGCACGTTTTGGTTGGCTTGAATGCGTCATCTTTCTTATCTGCTACAGCACTACGTTACTAACCCCTTCGCTGGGTTTCTATCTTAAACTGTCTTCATTTATCATTTCACTCATGTTTTGTTTGATATGGCAGTTGCTTGTGGAGGTTTCCAAGAGAATATGTCTATAATATTTAATAAAATTTGTTGTCTTTGATTCACCCACATCAAGAGAAAATAAATGAATGTTTTTCAACCCTGATTTTTGCTACATTGGCTTTTTTTCATTATGCTGCTTTCATATTAGATTATCGGATGATCTGTGTAGAAGAAGAGAATGTGCATCAGGAAACCTCCATAAAGTGTAACATGATGTAATCCATAATGCTGTATTTAATAGACTCATCTGTACAAACAGCGTGCATGTCTGCATAAGCAATGTAACTACAGTAGAAGATGCTTCAGTAGACATCAACCGCTGATGATTAGCCAATCATCAGTAACCAAATGTGTCCAAATCTAAAAAAAAAAAAACCCAGAAAAACAAAAAGAAGCAATGCACATACTGCTGGATTTAATACATGCTTTAGCTTTAAATAACCAATAAATCAATACTGGAGTGTCCATGAGCAGTATCTGCCAGTAGTTTTATGAAATAAATAGTATTATATTGACACATACAGCTCTGGAAAAAAAATAAGAGAACACTTCAGTTTCTCAGTCAGTTTCTCTGATTTTGCTAAAGTAAACATTGTTGTTTTATTCTATAAACTACAGACAACATTTCTCCAAAATTCCAAATAAAAATAATTGTCATTTAGTGCATTTATTTGCAAAAAAATGAGAAATGGCTGAAATAAAAAAAAAACGATGCAAAGCTTTTAGACCTCAAATAATGCAAAGAAAACAAGTTC
Source organism: Astyanax mexicanus (assembly GCF_023375975.1). Classification (NCBI taxonomy): domain Eukaryota; kingdom Metazoa; phylum Chordata; class Actinopteri; order Characiformes; family Acestrorhamphidae; genus Astyanax; species Astyanax mexicanus. The sequence continues at coordinate 84,556,870 of NC_064408.1, read as the reverse complement.
ATTTTCATAAAGTTTTAGGAGATCAGAAATCAATATTTGGTGGAAGAACCCTTTTTAATCACAGTTTTCATGCATCTTGGCATGTTCTCCTCCACCAGTCTTACACACTGCTTTTGGATAATTTCATGCCACTCCTGGTGAAAAAAAAAAATCAAGCAGTTCAGCTTGGATTGATAGCTTGTGATCATCCATCATCCTCTTGATTATATTCCAGAGGTTTTTTTAATTTGGTTAAATTTAAAGAAACTCATTTTTAAGTGGTCTGTTATTTTGTTCCAGAGCTGCATTTTCGCGCAAAACAAACTCATGATTAATTAAGAAAAATAGCCTTTTGAGTGTTTTAAGCAGATAAAGGTGTAGTTTTGGCGTTGTTACCATAGCAAAGAAATGCTGAGGCACTCTAAATCGAGCTGCGTGATTCACAGCTCGCCTATAGATCGCTAAAATAGGGCCCATGGTGTTAACTGAACATCATGACATAAATGATGATATGATTTGTCATGACAGCTGCCATAAAGGTTAAGTTGCCAAGTCAATATTTATTTACAACAAATATCTGTTGTTGGCATATATAACCAGAACTAAAGGTGTACAACTTTAAGTTTTGATAGTCCAGGAAAAATCTAGAACCAGTCTTTGCTCACAAGATATCAATTACTTTCTATAAAAGGAGAGGTTGTTACGTTTCACTGTGTTATTGTAATTATATTATTGTCTCGTTATCACTAATTGTTGTTAGATTTTAAGATAAAGAGGACAGAAAAACGATATGTTTCTTTATTAGCATCCCACTAGATAAAATAGATTAATGATGAAGACCTGGATAATCTCTTGGCTGTCTTGCTCCCTCTTGTGGTTGTGGAGTGTATATAAAAAAAGTCTCTCCACCGGGGCCAATAGAAGACAGTTCTAGAAGCCCACATTGTCTGACCATTACGTTAGATGCAAACATCTGTTGTGCTGGAATTATTCATTTCATCACATTTGGACTGTTCTGAAAGTCACGCTCTTCTGCCAAAAACCTAATTGGAAAATGATGTCCCTCTTCCAGTGCGTGTGTCAGTAATAAGGCACGGGTCCATGATGACACAATGTCTGCTGAGTTACAGGAACACAACACCGGAGATGTGAATATAGAAAAAGTCCTGGGTTTCTCTTGTATTGAACTGGAGGCATCTGGGAGCCAGATAAATAAGTGTGGTGTGGGGGCTGAGCAACAACAGCTCAGTATCAGTCTCATTCAGCTGCAGCCATGCTGGATTCATCTCCTGTTTCTTTCTGATGCAGCTTAGAGAAGCAGAATGAGTTTTTACAGTGAGGCAGCAAAATAAGTAATGCATTGAAATTAATCTGTTTTAGTATTTTCACAAACATGCTTATATTTCTCCAACCCAGAAGCTTTACAAGAAAACTGCTATTTATATAAATGCAGTAAGATTTTGGAATGTAATACGGAAGTGTGGACTATTTGTATTGGTTTATCATTAACTGTCCAGCTAATATTTTCAAACTGTATTAATATTAAGAGCTCTGAGCATTCCAGCTTCGAGATTCGAGAGAGCACAATTGGTCTTGGTCACTCCAAAGGGTGATGTCTGCAGCACAGGGCATCTGTGAGCTGATATATCGGAACAGAGTCACTGCGCTTTTCTTCTGTCCCTAGTGATAGGGGGAATCCTAATGAGTGGGTTGGGTAATTGCCTTGTAAACTGGAAAGAAAATGGGATTAAAAAATGACTATAGTAAGTCAAACAAGTAAAATGTATGAGGTCCAAATGTGGTTTAAACATCTAACACGTCTGAGTGCTGCCCTCACAAAGATGTGTGTATATATATATATATAGGATATGGTCTTTGGTTTTGTTCCTGAGACAGGGCTTTTTCCCCAAAACTACTTACTGAATAGTTTAATAATGCAAATTAAAAATGGACAAATGTAGATGAAGAAACTGTAAAAGCTTCTAGTTTCTCTGACTAATTTTATTCTAATCATTTCCTCATTTCATTATTCCTTAACCCCCATCCATTAACAAGCTCTGGCTGTTTGATCAACAGAAGGCTGCTCATGATTCAAACACACACTAAATCTGTAAACACTTCAAAAAATATGAATGACAGGTTCTACATGTATTAAAAATATATGTTATGCTGCTTCTGTCAACACGTGCAGTCCAAATACTGTTTGTAAATTTTTTGATGTACTCATTCATATTTGATTAACATGAGCAATTCATTTAAAGAGAATTTAATATGAAATGTATATGATGTTAAAATAAGTACCACCAATGATGTGCTAATAGACATTATGTTAATCGCTAAAAATCTGATTTGCACCACCTTTAAATTTCCTAAGAGTCAATTTGTCACAGGTGATTGTGTCCTAGACGCAAAGTAAACTGTTGATTGATTTATATATTTTTTTCAATGATAACACAACTGTGTCTACTCCAGTATATCAGTGTACCTTAGGTACTTATTTCTCTGTTTTATTTTATTCATTAACATGTAGCTCCTAATTGATTTTTCTGGGTTTAAGTGCGTAAACGTCTGTATTGCTTTGACAAGCCTTTAGTCAGAAGCTGTGTACAGTAGTATTAACCCATACTCAGGAACTCTGCTAAAGAGAAAACAAATAGAAAGTTGAAGAACTAAAGTAGTAAAGCCCAAAAATGAGGCCTGCTTGAATTTTGAGTGGTGGATATTTTTTACATTTTACAGGGCTCCAGACTAACACCGTCCTAGGAACTATAAAAATAGCACATGGGACGAGATTACAGCTCTTTTAGGACACTTTGGGGACATTGTTTTTATTTATCGTCAAACTCTCTTGATCCATTCTGGGTTGTGGGGAGCTGGAGCCAATCTCAGCAGCCATTGTCAGAAGGCTGGATACACCATGGACAGGACGCCAGTCCATCAAAGGGCAGACAGACAAACAGACCGACACTTAAATGTATGGGCAATTTTTAACACCTCCATTTCACCTGAAAATATTTAAACTATGGAAGTTAACCAGAGCACCTGGAGGAAACCCACTCAGGCATAGCAGGAAGGATGTGCAAACTCCATACAAGAAGACCCCAGTTGCCCCAGCAGAGAATTGAACCCAGGCCATCTTGTTGTGAGGTGACAACACTGCCCACCATGCCACAAGGGTGTTTTCCTAATACTTTGTTTACTGATCCCACTGCGCCTGTCAGCATAAAAATGATTGTTTACCTTATTTTTTGCATCAGAAGGTGCACTTAAATCCTTGAATTTTCCCGAAAATCCACAATGCATCTTATAATTTAGTGCACCTTCTATAAATTTTAGCAGTCAGGTTGTAAGAAGCAGTAAAGCCACTCTGCTGAAGTACAGCTTTATAGAGGAGTTTCAGTTGAGTTTCTCCAGCACTGAGGCTGGAGCAGTATTAGCATTAGCTGCTTACTGCAGCGCTAGTTTACCACCCAGAGGTGAGTATATCGGACTGTAGCCTGCTTAAAACCCTGGCTGGCACTGCTGGAGCAGCATTAGCATCAGTCGCTAACCGCACTAAGCGCTAGCTCTTTCACCGTCAAAGGTAAGTATTATTGGGGAAAAAAAACTGAGACACATGAAGAAAAACAACAGATGACATTATAGAAGTAGGACAACTACTTGGGTGATTTTCAGTTTGGGGCGGATGACAAAGCTCTGGGATGGTTGTGAAAAAATTAGTCTGGAGCCCTGGTTTATCCAGCTTCTTTTAGCACTGAAACTAAGGTTTCACTGGAATTAAAGTGCTCTTCTGTTAAACAGTAATATAAAACAATGTATAGCCTTAAACTTAAAAAGGAAGCAAAGACAAGCCTCAGTAATATACTTCAGTAAAAAAAAATCATCTTTCTATTATCCTTTCACTCATTATTTACACCTAACAAGCAACAAGGATTTAGACTATTCCAGAACTATCAGTGGTTCTTCCAAGTATCTTTCAGCAAGTTAAAAACAGGTCAAGGCTGGATTTTAGGATGCCTGCTCACTTTCCTTGTTTTCACCCACAGAAAATGTTGTGCTCCACATGACTATTGAGCCCCGCTGAGCCTGTGGTTTAGTGCTAAGGGCCGCAGCACAGTACACAGCTCAGCACCTCCACAGCTCAGATACGGAGCTTTCCCGTCAGCTCAGTCCGCTGACAGAAGGGTCGACACCAGAGCTGCTCTGATATTTAACCTCTGGAGCCCAGCTACAACAGGAAGTTCAAGAATGTGTATGTTGGTGAAATGTATGTTGGTGATATGCACAAGAATCTGAAGCAGCGCTCATAATACACTATTGTATTGCTATTGTATTGTGTTAAAAATGCTGCTTATAATTTAACATTATGAAATTCTTGTATGGATTTAGGGGCTAAATTAATACCTACACATCTAAAACAACAAAAAGAAAAAAGTTCTGCCTATGCCCCATGGAAATTCAAGATATGTGAGTAGTCACAATTCTAGCTGTTGATCTAGGATTAAGTAGTGTTAAATGTCCTTACAACTTCATAAATAGAATCTTTCATCAATCTGGTACCCACTACCAGCCTTGCTCACACACTTACAGTGGTTGGACAATGAAACTGAAACACCTGTCATTTTAGTGTGGGAGGTTTCATGGCTAAATTGGATTAGCCTAGTGGTCAGTCATCATTAATTGCACATTGCACCAGTAAGAGCAGAGTGTGAAGGTTCAATTAGCAGGGTAAGAGCAGTTTTGCTCAAAATATTGTAATGCACACAACATTATGGGTGACATGACATACCAGAGTCCAAAAGAGGACAAATTGTTGGTGCACGTCTTGCTGACGCATCTGTGACCAAGACAGGAAGCTTTGTGATATATCAAGAGCCACGATATCCAGGGTAATGTCAGCATACCACCAAGAAGGACCAACCACATCCAACAGGATTAACTGTGGAGGCAAAAGGGAGCTGTCTGAAAGGGATGTTCGAGTGCTAACCCGGATTGTATCCAAAAAACATAAAACCACGGCTGCCCAAATCACGGCAGAATTCAATGTGCACCTAAACTCTCCTGTTTCCACCAGGACTATCTGTCTGGACAGTAAATTATTGTAGTCTAAAACCAGGTGTTTCAGTTTCATTGTCCAACCCCTGTATAAGTCACATTGTCTTGCCATGAGCACACTGGCCAGTGTTCAGCCATATATCCCAAGATAAGACTTCAAGTCTTCAACTGTATGAGACTGAGATACAGGAAATAATGGGTCTAATGCACTTCCTTTGACCTGTTATCATCAATGATCTGTTCAGTTTTTTTCTACTACATGACCATCTGTTAAGACTGCTTGCAGGTGTACTGATTTATTTGAGTTATTAGGACCCCTACAATCTCTTTGATTGTGTATGAGTGTATTTATCTGTATAGAATAGATTGCTTAAATGTTTAACTGCAATATAAAACTTTATTTCTGATAGTTATATGAAGTGCTTTATATCAGTGTCAGAGGAAAATACCACAATAATGAACAAAAAAAAATTAACTGCTGTTGCTTCTAGCAAATGTATGGGCAGAAAAGTCCTTTACATTTGAATAAATTTATGTAGCCCTGATTTCTAAAGTGGGGTTCATAGAATACAATCAAGGGTCACTTTAACATGAGCCAAAATACATGTTCTAAGATGCAAAGAACCTCCTTTGAGTGTTGCAGTGCTACACAGAACTCTTACCTTTACTAATGAACTTTTAAAGAACCTCTTTTATAAGAATGTATAGGGCAGGCTACACACCACAGGCAATGCTTTATTATTTCTGATCAGGATATAATAATAACTATAATAACTATAGTAGATACAATAAAACCATAAATATATAATAAATATATACAGGCTATTAAATATATAGAAAGTCCAATCAATCACATTTATAAATAATACATACTTGTGGAGCCCCCTGCTGGTTGTGGGACCCTGTTCACCTTTTACATTTGATTTCTTGACAATGTAAGTCAGAGGAAGCAGGGGACACCATGTGTACAATACAAAAAATACCAATTTTATTTACTATCCAAATACTTACAAGCTGTGAACCTACATATGTCTTCTGATATTAAAATATGATGCTGAAGATGTGGAGCATTTCACCCCAAATTCATGGAACTTATTGTTTTTCTTAGCTGGAATTAAAGAAATCAGTGGTGTTCCACTTTTAAAAGTGAGTATATGTAGCCAAAACAACCAAACCCACTTGTTGTGATTTTGCATCTAGTAATAATTATGCTGATAATAACCTCTAATGACTTCAGTGTAGTGATTGTAATGTGTGGTATATTATGTTCAATTAAGTTCTCTAAGATAATCTGCACTAAATAAACTGTATATGAGTGGAGAAGCACTTACTGGAATAAGGGTCTCAATAAACATGTACATTGTGTCAACCTGTCTGAGGTGTAAAATATTTGTGTTTTTACTGTTTAGCAGAGTGGAAGAGTGAAAGAGTAAGGGAGAAAAAAGAGAATATAACATATGTCAAGACCCCCCTACACACACTCTCTCAAAATCAGATCAAATCAGATTTATTGTCACATCACAGAGTACATGTGAGTGAAAAACTTGGGTGCGAGTTCCCACAGCATGCAGAGAACAATATTTACAACACAGAGTAGAATATGTAAAATAAAATAAAAATATACATTTAACTTAAACAATATACACAATAACATAAACTATAGACATATTGCACTGCACTGTAGACGTAAGTTATATAATATAAATGAATATATGGATATCACAATTCTACAGACATTTGCAAATAGTCTCTCATTCGTTCTAAAAGATGAGGGATACTGTATATCAGGGAGTCCCTATTAAAATGTGGGAGACTCCCTGAATTTCTGACAGGTGGGACCTCTGTACTTGTGTTTGATATGCTTGTGGAATGGAATGTGTCTTCCACCTTTAATCCATCTGTGGCAGACTTATTAAATATCTTATTTAAAACACAATTAAAGTGTTTTAAGACTAAATTTCTATAGGTGTTAGATGGCTGATTGGCTGGTTGGTGTAGTACAGTGGATAACACCACCCCCTGCTTGTGAGCTACCACATCATGTGGAAGACTGGGGTTTAATTTTTGGTCTGGGTGACTATGCTGTTCTACACCAATAAGAGTCCTTGGACAAGAGTCCTAACACTATATTGGACCACCTCTGTTATTGGAATAACCTTGTAAGTCTCTTGTAAATGCCATAAATGTAAATGTAAATGGACTTTTGAAGACCATGTTTAAACAATCAGAACACAGTAATTTAGATTTAGACATTTTCAGCAGGGAGATATTTTCATGTTGAATTACACATTTTACTTAGAAATGATGTTTTGATGTATGATGGTTTGATAGTATGATGGTTTGGTAAGAAGAAAAAAAGATCCACTAATGCTTAAACAAATGTGTGAACTATTTTTTAAATGAATTAGTTATGATTAAGCTGATTTTATAGATGGCTATATTTATAAGTTAGAAAAGGTGTATAGGACATTTAAGCAGGACCATTACTTCAAAGGAACACATTTCAGCTATTAATGGAATGGTTTAGTGACTCTTTTAGAACAAATGGAACATATAAAAAATGTATAAAATTCGGTTTTCACTTTGTGAATATGAAATTGTATTGTATGAGATTTTTATTTTATTTGTTTTGTGTGAAATTTAGTTTTAGAGGACTTTAACTTTAAATCTCCGCCAGTCGGGTGACGTCACCACGCACCGCGGAAGAGCTGCTGTCAAAACTTCCGTGAAGACGCTGCCGGGATTAAACAGGGCTCAGACCGGGGATCTCTCCGTAACCGCGGTTTAAACCCCTCAGCCGGGCTCAGAGCAGGGGCCGGGCTGTGTAACAGCCGTGTGAGTGAGCAGCACAGGCCGGTAGCGGGGTCAGAGCCGCAAACTCCGCCGCTGTTCGCGGTTGGTCTACAGTAACTAACAGCAGCAGCAGCGATGGCGTCCAGCTACAGCGCTAAGGAAGAGGACGGGCAACGCGCCGGGGCTCCGGGACCCGCGGGCAACGCAAACAGTGGAAAGAAGCCCGACAACACCGCCTTCAAACAGCAGCGCCTGCCCGCCTGGCAGCCCATCCTCACCGCGGGCACCGTGCTGCCGGCCTTCTTTATTATCGGCCTCATCTTCATCCCTATCGGCATCGGCCTGTTCGTCACCTCCAACAACATCAAGGAGTTCGAGGTACTGGAGCAGCTTTAACACAGCATAGAAAACAACAGCCCAACACAGCCTAGTACACAACACTAATAACTCATAACAGCTCACTGTTAAGAGTTAGTTAACCTGGGTTACTTAACCCAGTTTATCAGTTTATCACCAGACAACACTGTCCCTTCCCTCCTCTTTACTGAGGAATGTGAACTATGTACTAATATAAGAGACTCAACCCTGTGCTCTACAAATAACCTAGCTAGCATTTCCTGTCCAACACAACTTTACATTGTAACTAAATGATAAATCTCTTTAATTTAAACCAACCAAACCAAATAAAATAAAGCAGTGATTGTATAAGTAAATAATCAAATAAGAATAAACTGAAACTAAACACAAAGTGTTAAAATAAACACCATCCTTAATTAGGTTATTTTTGCTATTTACTTTATATTGTTTGCCGTTGACATGCACTAAATATGCTAGAACCTTAGTTTTGTGCTGTTGTTGCATTGCTTTATTTTTGTTATACTTTTTTTGTTGCATTATTATTTTACACAAAATCAGGGTCCTGGTAAGTTACTCTTAATTTTCTACTAAATAGTACTTTAAAATGTGTTATTAATTTGTTGCAGTAGTATATTTAAGGTTTTGTCATGTCACCAAGAATATCCTGAAACACCATAATCGTATTTTAAAGCTGTGTCACTCATCCCTAGTTATGATATTGTTTATTAGGAACTCATTAGTCCTGTCTTTTAGAATAGGATCTGTAATTCCTTATTTTATATATAGATTAATCGATAATTATGGACCTGGAATGGTTCTCTTTACAAGCATACATATGCACTGTTAACTGTCTGGTTATAAAGATTGTATGTGAAAACTACTGCAAAGGCAGCTTCTTTGGCATTATTGAATTTGTGATGTGTGTGTTTCTATTTTGACTATGTTTTAAATGAGGTGATACTGGCCAGCCATTTATGACAGAACTAATTTACTTAAATAAACAATAATAACACAGCCTGAATAAGGGATGATCAGAGGTTGGAAAATGTCTAAATTTAGTCCTAACTTAAGAGGTCATAATGACTAAGCAGAATAGGTAAGATTTCAGATCATTACAAAGCTCTTCATGAGGTTAAAATGGAGCTTCATTGATTTTCTTTCGCTTTTAACAGATCGATTACACCGGGACAGATTCATGGAGTCCGTGCTACAATTGCGCTCAGAACTACAGCTGGAACAGCTCGACGCCGTGCAGGTGCACACTGCCCTTTACTCTTGAGCAGCCATTTGAGGTAAGCACACAGCTTGACCTAATCCTTACCAGCTTAGTTGATATCAGCTGTGTGGGGAAATGTGCTTTCAGTGATGGAACTTCTGTCACTTCTGTGTTAGGTTGCAGCACAATATAGAAGTCCTCTTAGAGAGACACTGCATTTTCGCAGCAAGAAACTTTATCTAGGACCTAAGTCATTGTGCTCTATATCTTCCAGTATTCATTTTAGTCTCTGAATATGACCTTTATAAATACACTGTGGTTTTTATGGTTAAGGCCACCAAACACTGGATTTGTCCAATATTTAGAAACTTAGAGACATTGCTGCATTTCATGACGTATACCATTGTTCAGTTAAAGCCAGCTTAAGGCAGAGTATGTGATATCGCTCACTTTACGCAGAGAGACAATCTAAATCTTACATTTGTGTGTTAAAAGAAACACACAAATGTGAAACATTTACATTTGATTAAATAATACAAAACACAAATGTAATGGTTTTTGTTTTACTTTAAATCCCTAGAGCAATGTTTTTATGTACTATGGGCTGTCAAACTTCTACCAAAACCATCGCCGCTATGTTAAATCTAGAGATGACAGTCAGCTGAATGGAGACCTCTCATCACTGAAGGTATGGCTTAATGTGAAGCTGTTCAATAATCTTTTCCCATAGAACTACAACTTTTGTAAATTAAAAGATTACTTAATATTAATTAGTAATTTTGCTTTTGATGTATAGTTTGGATGTAAGTAAATTGCCATCTTTAATCTGAAACAAATAATTTTTTAATTAATTACAGTATCCCAGTAAAGAATGTGAGCCATATCGCCTAAATGAAAACAAGCCCATTGCCCCATGTGGTGCTATTGCTAACAGCATGTTTAATGGTAAGTCTGAAGAACTCTTGACTCTTACATCAATAAACTCAAGTGTTTGCACAAAACATTTTTGCACACAACGTTTTTCTAAGTGTACTTCAGTGATTTTCTCCAAATCCTATAGACACGCTAGAATTGTACTACATCGATCCCAATGGAACCCAGACCCTAATTCCATTAATGAAGAAGGGAATTGCGTGGTGGACAGATAAGCATGTAAAATTCAGGAACCCTGGTGGCAGTAATGCCAACCTTACAGCTGTTTTCCAAGGTAAAGTTTATATTACAGATAAAGTAGAAGTGCAAGTTCAGGGCTTTTAAGGACTAACACTTAGTATGTGTGCACTGATTAATTTTATGCACCTTCGCAACTGTAACACAAATATTTCTTTTCCAGTCAGCACAAAGCCAGTCAACTGGCGCAACCCAGTGTACGAGCTGGACAGTGACCCAGAGAACAACGGCTTCATTAATGAAGACTTCATCGTTTGGATGCGAACAGCTGCCCTGCCCACTTTCAGGAAACTCTATCGCATTATCCAAAAGAAGAACAACATGACACCCACACTACCCAGGGGCAACTACACCCTAGAAGTTGTTTACAGTATCCTTTTAGCATACCATTCCTGTCTAATGCTCTGCTGTTCTGTTGGGCGTGCTGCAGATGGTGAAGAATGTTACCCCTTTGATTGTGCAACTTCATACATCATGCACAGGCTGCTGTGAGAATTTATTAAAAATAAACAATTTAAAAGCCCTGAGGCCTTAAAAAATAAAAGTATTTAGGAGAAACAAAAACTAATTGTTAAAAAAAGTATTTTTGTATAGGAATCAGAATTGAGAATAACAGTACTAATGATTTTATTAAATTAATTAGAAAACACACTCATACTAGAAATGTAAACAATGTAGATGTAGACATGTTCAATATTGGATACTTAGAGTAAAGTATTAATATCCATACCTAAGCCTGTGCAATATGGCAATCAAATATTACAATATTTCAGGGTATATTTGTGAAAACGAAATTCATGGCGATATGGAAAAACGTTTTCATTTTCATTTCATACCGAAGTCTCAGATGTTGTGTAAAATAATAATATTGTAACAAAATAATATTTTGCAAACAAACAACTAAAATAAATAGCAAAATATATATACAAAATAGACTGCTTTTAGTAATGTGATTGTCTTACTTTTTGGCGATATTATTGCGTACTATATTATATGGCACACCCCTAATCATACCATGTTGTATTACCAATTTATGATCAAATTTAGTTCAGCATAGTGAAATATTGTAGTTAGCAGAAAACAAATAAACAGAAAGCAAACAATGGCCTTCTGGCATACGCCCAATGGGCAACTCTTTCAGCACTTTTAATTTCATTGCAGGTTTGGTTGCTGTTGTTTATGTTCTTTAACCAGTTTATCTCAGATTATCCTGTGAACAGCTTTGAGGGCCGTAAGCGCATGATCCTGAGCACCATCTCGTGGATGGGAGGGAAAAACCCCTTCCTGGGCATTGCTTACATCACTGTGGGCTCTGTCTGCTTCTTCCTTGGAGTGGTCCTCCTTTTCATCCACCACAAATACGGAAATCGAAACAACAGCTCTGACATTCCAAATTAACTACAACTGCATGCCCTCCACCCGCCCTCAGTCACATGCATGGTGAAGGCCACCTGCTTACTGTCAAGGCTTGTCTATGTGTGTGTCTTTTGTGTATTTGAATAGTATGCATGTAGTCGCACAGATACTGGCAGCACTTTGGAGGGTTGATGTGTATGCTGTGTTTAAATGAGATGGCTTGCAGCAAGGTGTGAATTTTCTATTTATTTTTTGAGATAAGAATGTTCTGAGGTAAGTTAAGGTATACTTTTTATTACGTTGTTTCTGTGTGTTGAAGATGATTCTACGGGCTGTCTCTTAATGGCTTTAAGTGCTTTAACTGAAGTGTATATATTTAAATACGAACAAGTGTAGCATTGCAGACTTTTACTTGAGGATTGCGTTTGAAATAACTGGATGAATGTATATAAGCTTTACTTTCAGTCTGATTTCAAGCTGATTTCAGTCTAATTCTTGCCCGAGTCTTGCTGCCTAAAGAAAGTGATGTTAGACACCTGACATTAAATGTTCAGGCTTGTTTAACTAGATGTATGACTACTTGCGACCTTTGCTTACAAAGATTTTTGCCTCCACCAATTTAGAGGACAGATTTACCATTGAAGTGGTCAGTACAACACACAGTTTCCCAGGTGTATAATGAATATAAAAAAATGACTGATCGATTCACAGGTTTTAGTGACATAATGACTGTTCTCTCTAAACAGTGATTTCATGTTTTTCATGGATAGGTCAATAAGAGGAGGATAAGGACTGTTCCTATTGAGAAATCCTCAGGTTGAGCTGAGTTTGTCCTGCCAAGCCGACTTCCACAGGGGTGTGTTGGAGCATTGCAGACTTCATCACCTTCATGTTAGGTCTGCACATTGTTTGCATTATTCAAATGCAGCTACGTGTACTACATGTCTTTTTCTTTTTTTAAATCAGTTTTGGAGATTTGCTGTGTGTCTTTTATTTTATCTGTCACAAGTCATCCTGTCTATAATATTTTCAGCCGTTATTTGCACTTTAGACATGCCTTAGCTTACTTGACTCTTTTGGTTTCTTCAGTGGAGCTGTGTCTTTCATTCCTGATGAAATAAACAAATACAATTGAACCCATCTCTTGTTTGCTTTGTTTGTTTCAATAAATGTGTTTATCATTCTATTCTGGATACATTACATACAGTATAAGGGGTCCCCTTTTATCAGACACAAAATATGATTGCTATCAAGATGGAGACCATGTTCTGGTTCGTCTTGTTATCTGCACCACAGTGGCTCCCAGTGGTGTAGAAATGACATCGCATTTGGTTTATATTTGTTTTGTAAGCGCTGCATCGTTGTTAGGTTAACTGTATGTAGCAGACTAATACGTAGAGAGTTTAGGTTACAGTGCATTACCGGCTGATAATGTCACTCCTAAAACGCCTCTCAGCCAATCACATTGCAGGGTCAGAACTAACTGTGGTATAATAGTAAATGATCAGTTATCAATAAACACAGTTAGAAACATGCACAGTTTTTTAAATTTAAAAATAAATTTCAGAAGCTCAGATCAAAAAAATGTGAGAAGTGTTTTCTGGTCTTCTTCTCCAGACCAGCGGAGGCAGCAGCTCCGATGGTAAAGCTCAGCTCTGCTCCTGTTTCTCTTCAGTGTCCTTGGCTCGTCAGATTCAGCAGCAGGAGGATGAAGGCGCATCTTATGGTGAGGTAAACTCATTGTACAGAGCCGCTGCTCGTTATCGAGCCGCTGCTCTGTGTTTAACACGTGTCCGCAGTGTTTATCTGATTTTTCTATCATGTTTTAATTCTGAATGGTAGATTAATTATCTGCTGTTTTAGTGTGGTTTGGTCAGGTTGGCGTTAACCGGCAAAATGTCCTACTGACTAACTAACGTTAACTAACTAAACCCAGGTTAATGTAACGTTTAGTGTAGAATCCGGACACGGTCACCAGTCTGCAGTAGATACATGTGTGCAGGTAGTTTGGGCTGATTAGGACTGGAGCTTGTAATCTGCTGGTTAGTACCGGTTTGCCGCCTCTGGTTTGTAGGTCAGGTGTAACTCAGATTAACGGTTACACTAATAGAGCTGAATTACACAAACACGCACAGACAAACAGTAGCTAAAGTTTAACTTACAAGAACTGGCTAGCTTTAGTTTCTTAGGCTAACTAAACTTACTAACTAAATAATATACTGTACCAGTAAAAAATTGGCACACTTCTCTTCTCATTCAATGTGTTTTCTTCCCTTTTATGATGTTTTACATTGTATGTATAATATTGAAGACTATATTAAAGCTATACAGAAACACACGTGGGGTTATTTTGTAAACAAAAGTGTTAAACACCCAGAATATCTTTTTTATGTTATTCTAAATAGCCACACTTATCTTTAAGGACAGATCTGCACACTCTTGGGCCAAATTCCATTTTTCTTTCTTTTTTCTTTTTTTTTTTTTACACAAGAGGAAAAGGTGAAATCCTCCACCTATGAATTGGGACTACACTTCCTTCACCTGATACAGATATAGGTTGTAGTAGTGGTTAGGGGTGGGTGATGGATAAATAATTTCATGGTATTATATTTCATGGTATTTTGCAATAACAATACTCTTGGTGATATAACAAAACACTAAATAAAAATAAAAAAACTCAAGAATACACAACTGCAACAAAATGAAAATAACATTTTATTAGTGTATACAATATGATATGGCACACCCCAAATGAGCTATTAAAAAATACAAGAATTTTATCAGATTTGTAACAGAAGTCAATGATCATGAATATCAAGATACTAATAATGCACTCCATATATCTCCATATATCCAGGACAAGTAAACTAAGTGATACTGGACAGATATAATCTGTCTCTAGTAGATATATAATAGGAACTGAGAACAGTGTGTTTTTTCTTTTGCAAAAAAGTAGTACCCTGATGTGATGATCAGGGTTGGGTGATGTGGCACCATGTTTTAGGGTGTATTATTGTTCATGGCGATATTATGTTGGCGATATTATTGCGTACAATACGATATGGCACACCCCTAGTTTGGACGCATCTTTTCTCATTCAGTGTGTGTTCTCTTTCTTTTTATGATTTTTTTTACATGTTTAATTTAGTATTAAAGACATTAAAGCTATACGAGAGCACATGCAGAATTATTTTGTTAACAAAAATGGTTAAACAAATCAAAATATGTTTTATACTTGTAGATTCTTTAATCTCTTTGAGACCTGAATTTTGTGCCAGTGATGGACAAATATAAATAATAATTATGCTGTTTTCTGTCTGTTACACACTCAAAGGAAGACTCTATAATATAAAATCTATATTAAAATTAAATTTAGTAATTGTCTACTGTCTAGTATATTTATTCTTTGGCTCTAGTGCCGTTTTGTTTCCAGCACGGTGAGCAGGGCTAAGCTATTGTTTCATTGGCAGAGCAGAAACATTAGCTAAGTTAGCTAGCTAGCTACTAAGAATAACTGGATATAAGCTAGATATTTTTTATGCTTGTTATGAACAAAATGATTATAAAACACTAATACTCCACATTTGAGTATGGGAATATAACTAGTGGTTATCATTTTTAACAAGGAAATTACTCAAATTTGTGGGTTTCTTTGGGCGCTTGGGCCCAAAGTGATTCTCATAGCCCTCTGAATTTCCTTAAACTAGATTGTTCTGTGTGTTGCAGCAGGTGGCGCGGCGGACCCTCACCACCACCGCACGGAGGCAGGTGGAGAACCAGGTCCCACAGAAGCAAAAATTGTTCCAGGTAATTGTTAGTCTCTCCTCACCAATGAAAAACATACAATTCTGGCTGAATGCAAATGTTAAAGGAAATGACTGCCTTTTTCCACTGTATTGTTGTTTTCTAAGAAATACTAATTATGCCAAAGACTCTTAACTAACTGAAAGACTTGTATACTGTCATTCTGTCTTCTTTTTTCACTCCTTGCTGTTTCCATGGGTGTAAAAACAAGATCTATTTCAATTAGAAGAGCAGAGACTGTACAATTGTGAAAGTATGGGTACTGTATTACAGTGTTAATTAAAAGAGCATTGGTTACCAGAATCTTCAGTGATTGCAAAGAACTTGAGTGTTAACACTGCATCTGAATGTTTAGTGTTTTCGTAATAATATTTTAAGTATATTTAAATGTATTTGGAGACCATATCATATTTAGGAATTTCATAACAGTCAGGGTTCCCTTTGTGTTTGCTCATTTTCTCAGGTGTTTTACAGATTTACACTAAACTGCCAAATGCTTGTCACATATCATACAGTCATGCAGATCATTAGTAATGTAGTAAAGTGTTCAATAGAATACCGTGTTTGTGTTTACTTCATACCTAGGTCTATTACACTTGAAATGAGTCTACACACATAGCAGGACAGATAAGTATGTCTTGTCTGAACAAGGCATTAATGCACTAACCTCTGCATGATCTGTTGATTTGAGAAACTAATAGCTTTGTTTTAATATCATACATGAAGCAGAAGTAGCAGTAGCTGACATTAAAACACTGCAGAACAATCTAATTCATGCTTATATATGTGTCAAAAATATGGCTGGGACACAGTTTGGTAAAAATCAGAAATCAGCACAAAATATGAGATAATTAGTCCTGAATATTGGATCAGCAGACACAGTTATCAGGCGTACAAGATGAGGAAATCAAAACTAAACATATAGTAATATTTTTTTTTGCTGTTATCGACAGTTATACCTAAAAATATATACATGGTCCCAGCCCTATGCAACCCATCCTGATGGTGTTTCTTTTACTATAGAAAAACAGCAGCTACTATTTTCTGGATTGTTCTATTCTACATTAAAAATTTTGTTTTTGTTTTGTTTGATGCTCTTCAGGCAGATAATGGGCTGCCAGTTCACTTGAAGGGTGGAGCAAGTGATGCCGTCCTGTATCGAGCCACCATGGGCCTAACTGTTATGGGTAAGTGGAAAAATGGCAACCTATCAGCACTACTGGGGAGAATGTGCCAGAGATACTAAATTATATTTAAAAAATGCAGACAGAGAAATTGTCCATATGTCCTGCTGTTGCCAAAGTATAGACACTCACTGTGTGATATAGAACTGCAACTATTTTTCGATAAATCAATTGTTAATTGGATAAAAAATATCTTATGAAAAACTAAACTAAATGCTTTGGTTCTGCATGAATACATGTTGATTTAACCTGTTTCTTGTGATATATGTGTTTCTCTTATAGGAACCTTATTTGTACTGTATGAGCTGGGAAAGGCAGCACTTCCTCAGAAGAAGGAATGATTCCAATCTCCTGGATTTCTTTCTTCTGGAGTTCCATGTCTAATGTGTATGGCATATAGGGATGTATTTTCATGGAGTGTATTTATTCTTTTCATAATGGGACCAGTCTACTTGTGTGTAGTGGTGAACAATAAAGTCTGCCTCCTTTGATGATCAGCCTTCTGAGTGTCATTTCTTTTTATCAAATTAGTTTTCTTTTCAGTCTTTGCTGTGCTGATTGAGTGTCTTTTTTCCATCTGTCTCTTAAACCACACATTTCTATGTTACTCAGTACAATAATGAATGAGTTTAAAAGTACTTGTCTTTTTTGAACTATTCAGTGACTGATTTGAAAACATGCTTAAATCAGTTTGTCTAATAATAAATGCAGGATATTTATAATAATGAAGTGAATATGACGAGACATTTCAGTTGCATTTCACTATTATTTGAAGCTGAATATTAGTGAAGATTAATAAAGACATCAGCTTCGTGGTAACTTTTTAACTTTAGGAAAAATGTGGGTAATTTTAATTATAGTTATAGCAAAAGGACTCAAGTTTTGAAGTCAGTTTAGAGTGAGATTTTCTCAAGAAGGGCAGGGGTGGTGTGGGTGAGGTATGTCTGTGCACTGTTTTTTTTTTTTTTTTTTTTTTAATTTTGGCAAGTACCTAGTAAAGGAAGGGATAAAAAAATATCACATTGAGATACCACTCATGTTTGCAACACTCTTAAAACAGGCATTAAGAGACTCTGGTCATATTGATAGTTAATGTTTTAGCTGGACACAATATTTCTGAACATCAACTCTCATTATGAGTAAGGTGCTAATTTTCTATTAGGAAATACAAAATCCAGTCGGTCTGTTTTGCACGGTTATTGGCGCGATCACGTAAATTTTACCCGGATACAGTGATGCTATTTTCTGATTGGCTGCTGGCTATCTTAATTTATTGACTGCTGAGTGATGATGCCCTTCACCCACAGTTAACAACAGCGGGGCACCTCGGGGGGCGATGTACAAGGAGTTTATTATACGGGAAAGATAATGCTACGAGCGAGGTGTGGCGTGTTATGCGTGACGAGAAGTTTTCAGCCACACAAGATAAACTTAACACCAAAAATGTAACTATTCATGTCAAAATGGTTAACCTTTAAAAAGTTTACGAAATAATGACAACAGATCGTTTTACTCTTATGTATTAACATAATATATTTACATAACTAATGTATATTAACATATATAAAAAAACTGCACTTAGAGTCTGACAGTTTTGGAATAATATTAATTTATTCATTTTAAACATATTTTGTGGTAATTTAGCAACGAAAAAATGTTTCCTAATAGAAGCGTCAGTCAGACGTTAGTTTAGCAGCCTCGGGCCTCAGCTGAGGAAAGTTCTAGTGCCTTTAAGTAGCTGAACTAGTCAGGTTAGTTAACCTAGTAAGTTAGCTTAGCTAACTAACTAGCTAAAAGCATACTTATTGAGTTAACCAAATATATTAATGTGTAACATATAAACATTTAAAATTGTTTTATAAATGAACTTACCTAACCTAGTTAGTTAGGTTAACTAGGGTTATCAAGGTTAGTTAGCTTAGCTACTAGCTTGTAAAACTACACTTATTGAGTTAACCAACTGTATTAATGTTAACGTGTATAACGTTTGGTGTAGCAGGTGAAGGCAGTGAATTAGGGCATATCATTATGTGTATTTTGTGTTGTATCTATTTGTATTATTTCTCTTGAAAATACTGGGAATGCACCAAATTTGACCAGAAACTGATGTAATGTACAAAACACTGATTAAATAAAATATAGAGAAAACTTCAAAGAGAGAGAGAGAGAGAGAGAGAGAGAGAGAGAGAGAGAGAGAGAGAGAGAGAGAATACGTGAGAAGATGTGAGGAGAGAAAAAGCACACAATGAAAATGTTAAGGAATAAAATGCAAGGAATAGTTAAAACAGAGCAGGCAGTGGGTACTCAGGATTGGGCATAAAACATCCCAGTATTAACCCCCAGTGAGATTGTGACAAAAAAAAAAAAAAAAAAAAAAACTCTATTTTTTATCCTAGCACTTTTTATAACACGAAGGCGAATGTGTATAATTTAGAAAACGTGTTTTTACTTTTTAAAAAACTTACCTAACCTAATAGGCTGTTTCAATGTTAATATTTATGTGTAGTGTCAAGCAGCATATTTAATACATGCATACCTTTTGTTCAAGTATCTGTACTTATCTGAATGGCCACTAGAGGGCGCCGCCACCACAGAATTCTATATAGACCGTTGTTACAGATGCGAGCCTAAACTAGACGGTGTATTTCGTTATTGTTCACTAGATACATTTTTTTACACTTTTATACTCACATTTGTAAAGAAATTATTAAAGTTATCTTAAAAATTAGTTTAAATAAGTTATTATTGTCTGGCCTACATTCTTTATTTTTATGTGTCTAAAGTGAAAATCTAATTAATATTAATAGTTTTTCCATTAATTCCTATCATGGAAGATCAAGTAATGATCTTCTAGAGATTTTTCTTTCTTACTTTCCTTGTGACGATGATGTTTACAGATGTCCAGTGATGTGTGTGTGTGTGTGTGCGTGCGTGCAATCAGGGTGTCTGCATTCTAGAATAACTCGAACTTTCATTCCTCCAGATGACCTGCATGGGACGAACGCACACACGCAGATGACCATCACTCCACAGGAATGCAGCTAAAGTTTCCAGAAGTGTATCCCCCCCTCCCACCCCACCCCCTCCATACTCCAGGCCGTTACAAAGTCTATCAATCCATGGCAGCTCTCCACAAACCACTGGATGTCGTAAGAGCTCACACTAGTGAAACAGGAGTTGGGGCACAGCCCCCTATTAAGTAGCAGATTGTGGAGAGATTCTGCCCATTTGGAAAGAGGCTTCCTATCTGGGACGTCCCGGGACGAACCCCCCAGCTCCTCCTCCAGAAATCATCACACTGCAGCCGGGGCATCTCCGCAGAAATCTGCACCTTCTCACAGTAACATTAAAGTGACACAGAAAGGGGCTGTAACATCAGGTCAGCATCATCTTGATTTTGAGAGATTTTGTTATGTGTTAGTGATTATTCTTTGTTTGGACACTCTCTGGGATTAGGTAAGTGTTGAAGCAAATCTAAGAGCTGATATTATGTCAGAGATGTAAAATGTAAAGCTTTTTAAAGATTATTGATCGTTATTTGGTTAGATTAAATGTGTGGTTATTAAGGACTAATGTCTTTAAAATATATTAAGGACATGCTCTCAATTTTCTAGTATGACTTGAGCGACTTGTAGTTGACTTTGTAAGCTACATTTGTCCAACTTGTTTTTTGAATAGAACTGATCACTAAGAAATCACTAAATGGGATCTGTCAGCTATCTATGACCTTTTTTGAAAGCTGAAATTAGATAGATATTTTGTTTATCTTAGTTTAAAGGCAGGTTGTGTTTTCTGGCTTTTTCTGCTACTTGCTGGTTTACTATAGGTATTGCCTGTATTGCAGTCTACATTTTTAATAATTTTTTTTTTTTTAAAGTTCTAAGCAGATAGGAAGGGAATATAGATGGATGCAGATTAGCTGCCTCAGGTGCGTTAGAAAATGGAATTGGAAAAAATATTGGATGAAGGAACACAATGATCGGACGGGAAATTACTGATTTAATGAAATATACATATAGAGAAAGCACACTATAAATGCACAGAAAAAAGCGCTTCATGAGAGAAAAACTTTAAGAAAGGTAGAAAAGTAGGGGATGTGTATGTGAATGTAAGAGTTGGATAGTTTGGGGAACATTCATTGATTGAGAGAGAGAGTGTAATTTTCCATCTAGCCTGCTTCATAGTGTTGAGTCTCGGATCCGAGAATTTACCGCCCTGCACACTTTCAGGTACACTCAGCCTCCAGCGCTCCTGATCCAGCTCACAAAGGGCTTAATAATTAGTGGATGATCTGGATCAGGCATGCTGGGGCAAGGAATAGTTAAAACAGGGCAGGCAGTGGGTACTCAGGATTGGGCATGAAAAATCCCAGTATTAACTCTCAGTGTGACCGTGTGTAATGGTGTGTTTATCTTATAGGTCATTCATGTGCTGCTGAGGCACAGATGGTGATGATAAAGATGAGGGCGAGTGTGGTGTCTGCCTTCATCACACTGGCACTGCTGTCATCTGTCAAAGCCCAAGGTAAAGCAAACCACCTCACTCTTACTCTTTCCTGCTGTCTCATTTTCTCTCCATACATTCTCTCACTCACCTTTTTTCTCACTCTCATTTTCTTTAACTTTCTCAATCCATTTTTTCTCTCCCTCTTTCTCCCCCCTCTCTCTCTCTCTCTCTCTCACACACACTCTCTCTTTCTCTCTCTCTCTTTTTCCATTCTCTTTCTAACTTGCATTTTTTTCTCTCTTTTTCAATCTTGCTGTCATTGCTCCTGCTTTTTCTCTCTGACCCTCTTTGTCTTTCCGTCTTCATTCTTACTCC
This sequence comes from Astyanax mexicanus, assembly GCF_023375975.1. Taxonomy (NCBI): domain Eukaryota; kingdom Metazoa; phylum Chordata; class Actinopteri; order Characiformes; family Acestrorhamphidae; genus Astyanax; species Astyanax mexicanus. The sequence continues at coordinate 84,535,135 of NC_064408.1, read as the reverse complement.
TTTTCTTTTTCTCTCACTCCTCACTCCTCTTCTTCTCTCTTCTTTCTTTTTATCTCTCTGTCTCTCTATATATTTTCTCTCTCTCTGTAATATGAACTTTCCCTTTCTGAAAATAAAAAAAATATATATTCTTTGTTATTTATTTATTATTGCTACTTAATGTATTTTTATGTTTGTCGTATAGAAATAACTGTATGTATTTATTGTTGAAAATATATTTTTTGTCTATATTTGTTATGTGTGCATGAATTGCATACATCAACAATCTACAATCTTATTTAGAGAAAAGAAGACCTATGGCAATGAAACAACACACTTAGGCAGAGAAGTAATCAGACATGTAGTACCACTGTTCAGCCAGCTGTGGTGTTAAGTAAATCTGTATCCAGAATTTGGGGTTTCATTTGTAATGTATAGTTGTAACCACTAGGTGGAGAGAGGTACTATTATTGGATATGACTTTACAAAAGCAAAAAAGATATTAAAAATGTGTACAAGAAAAAAGATGCAACATATTGACTGAACTTGATGATAAATCCTTATTTATTTTAATAAAATAGTTGTAATAGTTTTAAAAGTTTTAATATATATTAATAGTTTTAAAATAGTATTAGTAACAAGGGACAGCGTATGTTGTGTAACTCAGTGCAGTTAATTTATATCATGTGGTGTAATACTTATTAAAGTTGTTTATAGAAATAAAGGAAAAGATTTAAGCTGTGACTGCACTTTATCACAGCAGAGTTTAGAAGTACAAAGTATGGCATTGCTGGTGTTTAGTGGAAAGACGGATGGAACATTTTACTGCTTTCATCTTTTTGAGCTCAGTCCTGAGGCCAACTTTCCCCTTCATCTTGCTCCTTTCTCGGGGAACAGACAGACAAAATATGACTTTCACAAATCAAGTCTTTTTCACAGAAAAGAGAGTGCTGTGGCATTTCTCAAAATTTCACAAAAAAAATGTGTCTGCTAGTAAGTTCTAAAGTTGATTGAAAAGTTGATGTAATTTACATTTGTTTAGGTATAATTCATGGGTTACTGACATTACTTTTGGGGTTAAAGGAGAATAGATGAAGTGGTGGTGAAGAGAAGGCCTATAAATGCATTGTGCATATTATTTAGATATATGATTTAGAGCTGCAAAAACAAATGGGAAAATGTATCATAAGGAAACGTTTCACATTTCATGTTTCACTACACTTTCTTGGTTTCTTGTGCAATGTTTGAAAGTAAGCACAGTGTGGCAGCACAAATGTCCTCCATGTATGTCTAGAGGACTTTTACAGCAGAACACAGAAGGAACCTTTAACACAGAGCTACATTTCCTAAAATTGCTGGTAAACTGTAGCAGAGATTTAAACATAACATGACATTGTTCTGATTAACAGCTCAGATTTACATATGAAAAAAATGAAGGGTATGCGAAATGCAAAAATCAAATCCAGTCTATCTTTCAATTACTTTTCTATGTACTTTTACTTTTATTTAAAGGGGGTATAGTGTAAATAGTAGAGTATTGCCCTAAAATATGATATGTTTTGTCTGGATAACATCACTTGAAATATTCTTCCTGCAAACATGTTTTAAGTTTAAGCAACAGTACCAGGCCCTTGTTTATTTGTGATGTCACATTTTTGTTTTCAATTATTACACATGTTCCCCAAGGGGACAGGTCAAGACATGCATTGTGTACCCATTCCCAATTCTTGGCTGCAGCATATGTGCAGCATGAGGTTTTGCATTGTCTTGTTGGAAAATGCAAAAATATCCCAGGAATAGATTGAATTGTTGCATGTGTCAAAATACTTCTACATTAATGCTTCATCCATAGAAGTGTACTGACAAACCGTGCAACTCCAAGACAGACCGTGGCTTTTTGTTGCCCAACAGCTTGTATGGTCTTTTTAGTCTTGGTCCAATTTGGTCCAGAGCACAGTGTCCATTTCTATTAGAAAACCTGGAATACAGATTTTTTTTATTGATCACAATACACATTTGTACTGTGGGATGGTTCATCCCAGATGCCTCAGAGCCCCGAAAAGTCGATATCTGTTGTGGACATGGTTAACATAAGGCTTCTGCTTCACACAGTAAAATAATAAATAGTGTTTGTAAATGTAACTCATACTGTATTTCTTGCCCATGTGGTTGCCTAAATTGTGATTACAATCACCTGTTTACACCGCCTGTTTGAAATCACATTGTTTTTTAGCCTCATTATCTTCCCTAAATTGCCCCATCCCAGCTTTTTGAAAACTGTTGCAGGCCTAAAATGCAGGAAAAGATGTTTGTTACCAAATAAAACAAAGTTGAGCAGATAAAACATGAAACATTTAAAAACGTATACCGTCTTTAATAAAATAAAAGTACTTGGAAAAGTAATTGGAAGAATCAGAGCACTAGTTCAGCAAACACAACAAACACTATTACCCGAAAAGGTGAACTGCATTTTTTATCTAAACTGTGAGGTTAAATACTTCTGCTACTTGCTCATTTTTATTGAAATCAGTTATTTTAAGACTTTTTTCAATTCTGACCATTTGAGCATTATGTTTAGACGTTACTGATTGTACAGGTCAGAGTAAATACTTTTGATAAAATAAGCAAAATGTTAGAGAATGTCATGACACAACTAGCTGATATGCATGTCATCTAAAAAATATACACAAAGACTAATGTTGCCAATCATGGATGGATGTGATTAGCCACCATGAATTACTGCAAATTCGTATCTACAACTTATCACTCATTGTTTGTCATTGCAGTATGTTTGTTAACGCAGTTCCTTTAGTAAAGCTGTATATAACTTTTTTACAAAACTGCTTTTATGTAGATCAGCTGGTAGCATGCAAAATTACATATTACTAAATCAGCCAAATGATCAGATTCGGATCACCTGATGTTCCAAAATGTCGATCAGCTGCGTTCAGACAGATGGCCTGTAATAAGTGAGTGTCTGTGAGAAGCGAAATCTAGGGGTTGGGAATTTGGGGCCCAATTGGAATCACAAAATGGAAGCCAGCATCAAAGTTCAGTTGGTCAACCAGGTTGGTGGATTTTGTTTTTCAAATGTCCCTGCCCTGGTCAAGCTGTGGCTCCTGCCAGTATTTGGCTGGAGCCATGGCTTCACAAAATATTTTATTGTGATATTCTTGACACACATGCACACACAAGCCAACACACTATTATAACTGCCAATTATACCCCTCAGAGTACAATGACATCACTCTACACACCAAGAATATCATTTTAAAATATTTCAAAACAATGTTTTTCATGTAGTTCGTCTTGTACATGGAACTTACAAGTTGTTGCAAACAACTTTTCATGTACATGTGCATTGGACAGACTCTACTGCAGTCTGCTCAATGTGACCAACAACCCGTTTCACCTAGATCCTTTTTGTTTGTTTCTGTTCGTTTTCTTCGTCTTATTTTAATATTGTACCAGTCACTTCTTGTGTTATCTTCAAGTTATTTCATTTACATTAACTCTGAAAAAGAATGTACACAAGTGTCACCACTGGCGTTGTGTATTCTTTTATGAGGTTTGCAATGGATTGTCACTCTAGTCAACGCTATGTTCAATATGATCTGACATGTTGTTTCCAAATGACACTCCTCCATTGTACAATCAATATCCAAATATGTTTCATTGGAAACAGTCCTCCAGCAGTTCACCACAGTAAGTTCAGCTGTGTTGGACTGGCTGCTGTGACTGCATGCATACTGTGAAGAACTTGGCACTCTTTAGGTCTTTGTGGATCACTCGTTTTGGTCTGTGTCTGTGCTTGAGTAAGTCTATGGCCCTTCTGCGGTCAGACAGCTCAAACAGATGTCATTTTGATCCAAAATGGCGTTATTTCTTGTTTTTTGTTTTGGTTTGTTCAGTCTTGCTGTGGCTTTTCTCCCAACAATGATCATGCCAACTTCCAAAGCAAAGTGTTGATTGTTGGGGATCTTATTTTTTTACATTATACTAGAAATACATTTTCTTCAACTTGGTCTCAACATTGACTTGAATGTTCTACTCTTTTTGCAGTTGTCCCTCCATCAGATTTAAGGTTTAAAATTTTAAATGAGAACACAGTACAGATGACATGGAGGCTGCCCATGACAAGAATAGAGGGCTTTAGAATTCAAGTGGCATCGAATACAGGTAGGTGATCACTTCTGAACCTTCGCTTTGGGTGAGAGTCCATTTTCAGAGCATTAGTAGTTGGGTTAAAAAGCTGGATACAATTCAGTCTCCTTTGTCCTGAAAAACAGTATTTAAATACAACACATACATATTTCTTCATTAATTTATTATGATTATTTTATACTTAGTATTAAACTGCTTAGAAACTGCTTATGAACAAATTATTTGTGTAACTGTGTATTAAGAACTATCATTTACATGATCTCTGTTCTTTTTCTGTCTGCTTGTTGCATAGATGAACCTGTGAAAGACTTTACACTCCCTGCCACTGCAACAAAAACATCCATCAAAGATTTAACCCCTGATGTGGATTATGTAGTAACAATATCTTCATATTATGGATCAGAAGAGAGTTTACCCATCTCTGGACAGATTACAAGTAATGAGCTATGTTGTTTGCTGACCTGACAACCAATTACCAACATAATGAAATTCATTTTCACTCTGCTGTTCTCTATTTTAATGTAGGGAATTAATGATTAATGATTAATGATTAATTCTTCATTTTGTTCATAGTCCAGTCAAGTGGGTCTGAAGGAGGTCCCAGAAGACCACAGGTTTCTGATGCAGTCAGTAAGTACATTTCACTTTTTCACTCTTTTTTTCTCTCTTTCCTCTGCTATTTCTGTCTCTGCTCCCCCTGCCATTGCCTCCCTCAGCCTAAGGGCTCATTTTATTTGTCTGTGGCCATTAGAAATGATTCAGTGTTTTTAATCCTTTTTTATGAGTGCTGTTAACTTGAAGCATGTTAGCCCTGTATGATGCAGTGACTCACTAAGTGTCTGAGTTGGTGGGCCTCTCTTGCCTGGCCTATGAAAAGATAAGCTGCTAAAAACACGGACAGAAGTGCAAGGCTTCTCCTTACACTTTATGAGAACACTGTGCTCTCCTCCTTAAAGAATCCTTCACTTCTGCATTCTCTGCCGAGGTAGAAGGAATCCCTCAACCACTCCCGCTGTCAAGTCAAGTCAAGTGTCTTGATTAAGTACATTTAAAGTAATAGTTTAGCAAAAGGACCATAAAGGACTATATTTTCTGTAGTAATGCATAATATGATCAGGACGTATAATCAGATTTTAAGAAAACATGCTGAGTTAAATCACCTACAGCTCTCATCAGCAGAGCTTCAGACTGGATTTTTTATTTGAAATGTGCAGTACATTGCTGATATCTGTGTGGGATGTGTGCCCACTGCCATTCCCCCACTCCCATTTCCACACTCAGGGTTGCCAGGTATAAACAGCAGCATGTAAACAGTGAGCTGCTGCCATGGAAACAGGCGAGCTGGCTATGTTTCTGCTGAACAGGTAATCACTGAGCTTCAGTAAAGTGGTTAACCATAGTAAGTGTAATTTATCACCTTTATTTTAGACACTGAAACGTGTATAGTCACTAACAGGTTTGTGTATAGTAACATGTGCATACACAGTAATTACAAGGAACAACCTTTTTCATGGCACATTGTCACCTGAGTGCTTGGAGTTTGAGCTAAGGCACCCTTATTTCTCCAAAGGAGAGCTTCCAGTAGCATGAAAGTGATTGATTTACCTTGCTCGTAGCAGTGCAGCTCAGCTGCAAAGCGCCAACTTTTTTTTTAGTTTTACAGATGGAGATTTAGGCTATTTTATAAGCAGGGAAAAAGGCTGAAACCTTTCATGCATTGCTGAATTTGCTTTTCCATTTGCCTCTTGGAGATGTCTTTATTCAAATTAGTCTTCTGAGACCTGTAACTATCTTAAAACACACTTCTCATGTCACAACATGTTTGTTTTGTAAAGGTCAGTCAGAGTTTATACTGTGGAGACTGTGTAATGCAGTGCCACAATTACTGATACTGAATGCAAATATATATACATTGTTCAATATTGCCAAAAAACACTGTTACAATATCAGTACAGTGTATTTCCTATATGATAACAGAGTTTACTATACAGTACGACTGACATACAACAGTATGTTTCTTTGCAATTTAACATCATGACTGCTGTTTTTTTTACAGAATGCTCAACCAGTGCGATGGCAGACCTTGTCTTCCTGGTGGATGGCTCTTGGAGTGTGGGACGAGAGAATTTCAAGCACATTCGGAGCTTCATCTCAGCTGTGACAGGAGCTTTTGATATTGGGGAAGACAAAAGCAGAGTGGGTGTGGTTCAGTACAGCTCAGACACCCGCACAGAATTCACCCTCAGTCAGTATCTCAGACGGGCAGAGCTCCTCCGAGCCATCAGCAGTTTACCTTACAAAGGAGGAGACACCATGACAGGTACTTAACACACACACACACACACACACTTATTCATGTACTCAATTATGCATGGCCATGCATGTCATCTGAACTTGGCCAACATTGCCTGTGTGAATATTCACTGGGCCCTTGAGCCAGCAGAGCCAATTATTCTGTCAGATTCTATCCTAAATACGGAAGTGTGTTCCATTTCATTTATGAAACACTGATGTAAAAAGACTGAAGACTTCACCAAATATTGTCAAATCAAATATACATCTTTACAACTACACGCACATATGGTAACACATGCATAAAGCACACACGCAACGTGAGTTTTGTCTGTGCTATCAGACAGACTGCGTTGTGTAATACTAAGTCACCACTGCTGTCAGTCTGATTTAAGCTCATCGTTGCTGATGAAGAGTCCCAGCCAAACACTCAGCAGTAAAAGCCAAACTCTGCTCCCCTCTCTTCAACTGATATTGCATTTCATATCTGATTTTGATGGTTCATTCGTTTTGAGCAGTGAAGCTTTTCAGCGGTCCAAACAGCTAAAACTGCTCAACAGAAATGTGGCACCATTGAATTTGTCTTCTTTCCATTTCAACAGTTAGATTGGACTTTGTATGTTTTTTTCCTATTATTCTGTACATGGTCCTGTATTAATCAGCATACAAATACCAGTGTCATATTGTATCAGTAGAGATAGATTTGCAAACAAATTTGACTATATAAGGAAACAAACTGTAAAGCCTAATTTTATTAATGCTTATTTCATCTTGTTTGGTGACAACTATGTAGGTGATGCCTTGGACTATCTGCACAAAAATATTTTCACTGAAACAGCTGGCACCAGGAAAGGATACCCCAAGGTTCTTGTGGTGATCACAGATGGAAAATCAGAAGACCCTGTTGAGAACTACGCAAAGAAACTGAGGGACAGTGGGGTAGAGATATTTACCCTAGGTATGTGGGAGAAGAAACTCCATGTTAAAGCTCACCTCATTGGTTTTTATTGTATAGTTTCTCAGATCATTCTGATATTCCATTTTCCTCAGGACTCACAAATCGTGAAAAACCACAAGCAGTCAAAGACTAATCAAATGGATTCTGCAGACGTTATTCTCAGCACTATCATAGTTTCCGCCTCAGGAAAAATAGCTCCCTTCAGATGTTTTCCACTGAACTGACCTTCAGCTCTTTATTTCAAAAAGACTGAATGGTACACTGTGAATCCAGCTGGATTTGTTTTAAAAAGTAGGAAATGATAAGCGTGTGCTACGTTCTTATGTTTATAGAGTACAACTGCTTTGAAGCATTATTCACAGCCGCAGAACCTGAAAGAATGAGCATTCGTCGTTTTTGATTGTTTTCGCATGTTGCAGTAGATTTTATAAGAACTGTTTAGGATTTAAAGGTATTGACTTTGACCATAAATGAGTAAACTTCCTGCCTTTGGCAAAAGATAAAAATTAAGGTCGTTTTTTTATTTTTTTCTTATGTTTAAAAGGCACCATGAGCCATACATTTAATGTTTAACATGTTTTTTCCCCTTTGCCAATCAGGGATCAAAGAGGCGGATGAGGAAGAGTTAAGGCAAATGGCTTCCACTCCGTACAACACACATGTCTACACTGTTCCCAACTTTGATCTGATTAAGAATGTACAGAAATCCCTCACCACACAAGTTTGCGCTGGAGTAGAGGAGCAGTTAAGCTCACTGGCCAGTGGCGAAGAAGGTAACAATCAAAACAGTACATTAGAAAACACATGAGAAGAATGAAAATAGTGTTTTTTAACTGCTATGTAAATAGTAAAGTGCTGTCTTTATGGGCAGATTGTATGCTTTTTTTAATAACAACAACTTCTTATATTGATCAGCCCCTAATTATTTACTCTTAATGTAACTTTTGACTTTTGTTAAGATACATTATGAATGTGAATGTCAGTTATTGAAATATTTGAATTTTTCCTCTTTTCCTGCTGGTGTAGTGGTGGAACCAGCCTCAAACCTGCAGGTGACAGAGGTGGCCTCTAAGTCTATGCGAGTGACGTGGGATGCTTCTCTGGGCGAAGTGACAGGATATAAGATACAGCTGCTTCCCATGCTTGCGGGTAGCACACGGCAGGACCTTTATGTTGGACCCACTCAAACCTCTGTGAACGTGAGAGGTTTGACCCCAGAAACCGAGTATGAAATCAGCCTGTTCGCCTTGAAGGGCCTGACCCCCAGTGAGCCGGTCACAGCCATGCAAAAGACTCAGCCTATCAAAGTCTCGTTAGGTGAGTAGAGGGTGAGATAATGTAGTTAGCTTCTGCACCTCAGGTTCAGCCATTAGCTATTCTGCCTGTCAGAAATGTAAGGACATTTACAAGATTCGTAACAAAACTGTGTTAAAACATGCTGATTAAAATAGCCATTATATGATATAACAAAATGTTAAATACCTTTGACTGGCAGTGTTGGATGTATTGAAGTATTTGAACATGCTTCATTTAAAATATCATCAGGCTGTTAACCAAGAGCTTTGTACTTGTCTGTTTATCTTTTCAGAATGTTCTCTTGGAGTAGATGTTCAGGCTGATGTCGTCCTTCTGGTTGATGGCTCATACAGTATAGGCCTGGCCAATTTTGCAAAAGTGAGAGAGTTCTTGGAGGTCCTGGTCAACTCTTTCGACATTGGGCCAAACAAGGTTCAGATCAGCCTGGTGCAGTACAGCAGGGACCCCCACACTGAGTTTTACCTGAACACACATCATGATCACAGTGCAGTGGTTAAAGCGGTGAGGACCTTTCCATACAGAGGTGGTTCCACCAATACCGGCAAAGCCATGACCTACGTGAGAGAGAAGATCTTTATCTCAAACCGAGGAGCTCGTACTAACGTTCCTCGAGTGACGATCCTCATCACTGATGGAAAATCTTCAGATGCTTTCAAAGATCCAGCCACCAAACTGAGGAACAGTGATGTGGAGATATTTGCTGTTGGAGTGAAGGATGCGGTGAGGTCAGAACTGGAAGCCATTGCAAACCCTCCTGCAGAAACCCATGTCTACACTGTTGAGGACTTTGATGCCTTCCAAAGGATTTCCAAAGAACTGACACAGTCTATATGTCTGCGCATTGAGCAAGAGCTGGTAAACATCAACAGAAAAAGTAAGTTCCCCTGGGGGTGTTTTAGTTGTTTCCGTTCTGTTGTGCAGTAATTTTTCTGTATGGGAGCTGATGTTGTGGAACCCCAGGAAGACAAAAGACATGCAGGGAAATATATGTTTTAATTAAATCCAGTTTAATTTAGTTCAGATTTATTGTCATTATACTGACACAGGGTTGCACAATACAAGATATATTGACACATTATTTATTTTAAGCCTTAAAACAAACCTATTTTGAAATGCTAAATCTTTGTTTTCTAAGCCGCTAACTGTTTCATTACTGTTTATACCACCCTCAACTGATCACATCTACCTTTGCAAAGAGTTTCAAAAGGTAGACCTGAGTGCCAAAGTATTTGACTGAAGACAATAGAGAAAGAAACTGGACTGTATCATGAATGTAGATTGATTGTAGAAGATGTAAGTATAAAAGTTGAATAAAATGTTAGTTAGCTATTGCAAAGAGAGATAACAAATACTTAGAAGCAAAGTCTATAATTTGTGTAGCTGAGGAGAGGAGTATCACTTAAAAGAATCTCAATATAAAAAAAAAACTCAGACTGTGTGTTCTAAACAGGGCAGTTTTAGATCAGAGAAGGGGAGCGATGGTGCAAATCCTTGAGGAATTTATATTAAAACAGTGTCACAAAACCTAGTAATAAGACCCCAGTGAATCATGTTAACTTGTTGGAACATATTACAATATTTACAGTAAAATAAAGAAGACAATAAAAATGATTTAGCTGCTCTTTAAGGCTATATTTCTACGATTGTTTTTCACTATTGATTTGACCATACGTAAAGTAGCAACATGTGTGCTACTTCCCAACTTTTTCTATGGTGTTTTACTCTTATCAACATTTATAAGGAGAATTTTAGAAAGATTTAAGCTATATGTTAATAATTATGTGTTTTACCATAAGCATCTCAAGATGCTCCCAATTTTCAATTCTTTTGTATGCTTTCTGACTTGCTTGGAATGTGCTACACAAATGTAAAGACCTTTTCAGGGCCGATGCAGTTAATGCATATCGCAGTGTTTTTGCCAGACTTAGTCAGTCTGCATTATAGGCATCAGTACGTGTTGTTCTATGCCAGCATATTGTGCAACTAGCAGACGTTTTGGCTAAGCATTACATAATTCTTATGTAATAGCCATTCATGGCAAATACAGCTCAATAAGGGCTGGCTTAAGAATCGTGGTTACATGTGACATTTTCAATGAGCCCTAATTTTGTGAACTGTCGTTGTGTTCCAGGATTGATTTCACCCAACTCCCTGAGCTTTTCTGAAATTACGTCCAGAAGCTTCCGGGCCACATGGGCCACAGATGCGGTCAATGTTGAGTCCTATCTGGTCCAGTATAAGCCTGCTGAGGATCCAAGTGCAGCGTACATCTCTGTTTCAGTACCTGGAGACACCACAACAACAACGTTATTACATCTCACCCCCGTCACGAAGTATGAGGTCAACGTGTCTGCCCACTATGATAAAGGAGAGAGCTTTCCTATCTCTGGATTTGAGACTACACTAGAAGGTTAGTCCTTTTTGTATCTCTTTTACTTATTTCTAAGCTTTGGCACAGAATCGTTAGTGCTATTAGATTAAGGATGTCTAATGAGAAGCATGCAAGTAGATGCACATTTGACACAAAAAGGAAAATTTACACTTCTGCATCGAACCTATATCTTGCTAAGCTCTGATGACTTTTTGGCTGGAGGGCAGGGCTGCATTCAACGCAAACCAGCATGCACCGCGTCATGCGGTGGCTCTCTCCATTAAATAGAATAGGACGTGTCGGGACTTAAGTGCCAGTGGACATTAATTTATTACTTCTTAATTTTATTGCCAAATAAACCTGTTAAGATTTTAATTTTGTATATCTATAGCTCAAGCTGTTAGTATTAAACACATTAGTTTTCACTTTTAAATGAATTTATTATTTTTTTATTGTAGAACAAGGAACTGTGCGTAACCTCCGAGTGTCTGAGGAGACCACAGACAGTTTGCGTGTGTCATGGGCTGCTGCTCCAGGCCCAGTGGTCAGATATAGACTCACCTATGTGCCAGTCAGAGGTGACAGTGCAATGCTGGAGGCGGCCACAGCGGGCAGTGAAACCAGCATCGTCCTGCAACAGCTTTTCCCCATCACCACCTACAGAGTGAGTGTGGCAGCTGAATACCCATCAGGCACTGGGGCAAAGATGCACATCGATGGCACGACTAAAGAAGGTGAGTGGCACAGTGTGAGAGATGATGTGTATTTTCCCCTCGTAATGATTTTATGTGCCTGCAGTTTTAACCACACTGTCATTAAGGCCTCAGGAGGGAAATGTGAACTTCTGAAGTTGGGAATTTTTACAAGGAACATAAAGCACAACTGTTTGCACTGTCGCTAATAGCTACATAACATTTGAGATTGATAGTTATTATGGCAGTGGAAATATTAATATTGTTGGATACTCCAAAATACAAATGTTATTCTGTGTTGAAGTGTAGTTTTAAGTATTTAAATAGTCCAATAAAAATAAAAGTCAGTTTTTACTGCCACATTTTTAATACTAGTTTCATAGTTACATCTGTAATAGCGTAATCCCAATTCTAGCATTTGATCTATACTGTGCAGCCCTTGCGGCCTAAACCCTATAAATTAGCGCTTAGCTGATCTAACCCTGCTGATGTCATTAAGTCTTTGAGAGAGAATTGAGCACAAGTGTTTATGTCAAGTGTGGGATGTTTGGCTGTGGAAAACAAGACGCAACTCATACGGGTAAAGATGTCCCTCTGTGGGTGGCTCCAGGTGATGAAATGTTACCCAGGAAATGATTACACTCTCTAACACAGGAGCCAAGACAGGGGAAACTGACGGAAATAAACAAAAGTGATTTCCATTCTCCAAGGCGACAGAATTCCAAACAACTGCTATCACAAACCGACGCAGTTAGCATCTATGGTCCAGCTGCTCCTAACAGACCGCTTTCCCCAATGCAGCTGTGAAACTTTCAGCTTCTATTAGAGGCAGCGGACATATCCCTGGGCATGACTATGCTGAACAGTTCATCCAAATCACATTTCATAATGTTTAGACATTTCCCATATCACAAATGAAGGAAAACGTTTTTAGTTTGCTTTTCCTGCTTCCTCAAAATTTCCGCTTTTTGACATGAATAAACAGCTTTTCTCTGGATTGTTTTTACTAGAAATGTGCAGAACATTCAAGGAGACATTCTGATCTTATCTAATTGTAGAACTAGGTTAACTCTCTTTGAGTAGCTCCACCAATATAGCTCTTGTGTCCATCTTGCAAATCTGCATGACATTTTCATTAGTTTTCAAAATGTAATAATACCTTACAATACCTTACATTAACTCTGTGTCTATAGACTATTTGAGGTGACCCTATCTATTCAAATAGCACTTTAACTCCAGTTCTGTTTTGTAAAACATAAAAGGCAGTGCATAATGTTTGCTGTTGGTGACCTGCAGTGCGAGGCTCTCCACGGAACCTGCAAGTGTTTGATGAGACACTGTCCTCCATGCGTGTGACCTGGGAGGCTGCTCCAGGCCAGGTACAGCGGTATGTGGTGTCCTATCGGCCTACTTCAGGAGGAGAGATGAAAGAAGTAACAGTGAGCGGAGGGAACACCGAAACTGTGCTCAAAAACTTGCAACCAGACACTGAATACCAGCTGGCAGTCAGAGCTCAATACTCCTCTGGCCTCGGTCAGCCACTGGAAGGCACCGGCACCACACTGGAAGGTGAGTGGAGATGGTTGTGTTTGTAAAAGTCAAATTCATGCAAGTTTCTCCTTGTAGTTGATTTTATTCAGGACATGTTTGCTACTTTTGTTAGGAACTTATAGGGACATATGTGCATTCTAAATCATTCTGATACTCTGGTGTGCAAAGAAAAATTAGCCGAAATTATCATAGAGTGGATGGCTTACTTCTTCTTTTTATGATACTAAAAGAAAAATACCTTTCACTCAAAATAAATAATGGAAATAAGTTGTTTTTTGTGTTGAATGGATAATTGATTCTTAATCTATAGAGTATCAGTAAAGCTTTGCTAAAGCTAAATTTTCATTTGTTTCACAAAGACAAGCAAATGTGGCTTATAGATTTGAATTACAATAATAATACTAATCTCAAATCAAATTCTTATTGCATAGGCTACATAATATCCATTACACATCAGAATAGTTTCATATTCTCCCATATTCTTTCAATCTGCCCCTACCTATAGACAGTCAAGTCTTGTAAGGCCTCAGCTCTTCAATTAAATTCAATATTGTTATAGTATGTGCTAGAGTTTCCTTTTTTTCTTTTACAAGATAAACCTTTGCTTGTTTGCTTTGCTTCAGAGGCCCAGGTCAGTTGCAGTGCCTTGACCCTCTGTTAGACAGCAGTAACAAATAGCCTAAGCCATTTGGAGGCGCCATGGCAGAGCTCTCTCCGGGGGCTAGACCTCAGGTTAGGCACGTGGGAGCTCACCCCAAGAAACTCTGCTACTGGATCTGCTTAATCAAATAACCAGAAACAAATCTGAACTTGTCTTACTTAGCCCTGCTGCTAGCGTGTGGGGTCAGTGAACCATGGTGGGGGATGAAGGCTGTGGTGAATGCGGATTGAGTCAAGTTTCATAGCTGACAGACAGGGTCAGTGTGGGCAGAGGGTTAAGAGGTTGATTGACAGTGGTGGTTATAGGCTGTTTGTCATGTAAAGCAACAGTGTCTGAAGTGGTTTGAGACAAATGTATAAAGATGTGAAGATCTGGAGCAGTTTGCACAGTGTGCTAAGCGGTGCCCATGAGCTTCTATTACTTCTGTTTCTCTGCATTAGCACTGCAGATTTTAACACCAAACATGTCTTTACTGAAAGATGACCACATTTAGGGTGAAGAAGAACTAGAATTTTTCCAAATGTTCTGTTTGTGAATCTTGGCTGGATAGAGACTAACTGTGCATGGGGGTGGTTTGGTTGAGAGCCAGATGTCCTGTAGTACAAATTTGCACTCATTGCCCCTGCTTGTGCTGCACCCATGGCTGAACTCTGGTTTGGGTGGATTGGGAATTTGGTCTGGCCTGGTCTTGTGTGGAGTGTGTGTGGAGTGATGGTAGTGGTGATGAGGGGGATGGTTTGTGGTTATGAGTCATTTTCTCCCTGGTACACTATTACCTTGTGAGGACTTGCCTGAAATGCAGCAAATTAGTCCTTTGGCTCCTCCTGATTGCTCAGTCGTTGACATTCTGACCTTTTGTGGAATCAACTGAACCAGTGGCCATCAAAAGCCCTTTGATTATGACATATGTGTGATATTACTGTCTTCCTCCATTCATTGACAAATGCTGAGAAAGCGCCGGGCTGGCCGCCCTCACAGATGCTTACACAATCCAGTAAACATGCAGCTGCTGGAACTGAGATGTAGTAGAAGTGCAACGAGAACAACTTCGGTTGCTTTAGAGATGCTTTAAAAAGGCAAGCTTCTACGCCTAACTTGGAGAAAGAAGCAGACCCCGTGACGTACTTCAGTCCTCCCTAGATGTTTGGATAATAGTGGGCGTTTGGCAGGGCTTTGACCTTTGATCCCTGGGTGTGTTAAGGCTCGCTGAAAGGAGGACAGCAGGCATCCTTACTGGACATGTGCAGACTGCAAGGATATTAGTGCTCTTTGGAGCTATTCATGCTGTCTTGGCAAGACGCACTTAACAACTCCCGTAAGTACTTGCCCTGTGGGATGGGAGGCCTTTTTCTCAGTACGTCTGTCCTCACCTTGCTAAAAATGGGCAGATAATTGCCAAATCAGTCTAGATGCAGAGAGACTTTAGAAATCCTCTTAGGAGCCTAACTCAAGAAAGGCAAAACTTGTATTATATTGTAAGTATTTTCACATTTTGTGCTAGATCCCTTAATGTAAGGGTTTCTGTTGGGTCTATTTCCCATGTATAGAAATTATTTTGGACTAAAACAAAACTTTTCAGAGATTTTTGAGTCAACTGAACAAAAAACATTGAATTCCATTGCAAACTATTGCAAACGAATTGACTCAACTAGCATTATTAGATTTCTTGTTAAAACTTTGTCTAACTAAACAATCTGTGTTGGCAAGAATTGCAAACTGTAGTTGAACCCTTGTTTAGGCTAAGCCAACTACTCTGCACATGCTCATTTTGACTCTCCAATTAAACAGGGTCTTTTGAGCAATTCTGGTGTTGGTCACGACATCAGATTTCTAGTTAGCACAACTGGCGGCACTTCAAATCTTACAAGTTTGAATTGCTCTAAATTCAAAAATGTAGTGCAGTAAGGTGCCTTGAAATTTTTAGTTTTCTCAACATAAGTAATACAAGTCTTACATTGGTACAAAATGTATTTAAAAAAATCCAAAGCTTTTTATATAACTTTAATCACTTCACCTTTCTAAAGTTTTCTGAACTACTAGTCTTGTAAGTTTAAAGCTAAAAAATATTCTGCTAAAGTTTCACAAAGGAGACCACCACAATACAGAAGAACCTGAAATGAGCTCCCTTCTGTCACTGTTCAGTGAAAACCACTTAAAAAAGAGATATTCAATTTGATTTCATGCTCGCAGAAAATTACATAAAATCAAGAGAAATGGAGAAGTTATTGTATTAGGGGCACAAAAGGGACACACATGGAACGCGTTACCTGTGGAACATTTCAAAGCAAGCAGGGGAGGTTATTCCAAAGGGAATCCTGACTATTTCCCTCTTTGTTTTGGACAGCCAGTTTCAAACAGTGAAAAGGAGACAGATTAGGAGGGAAAGAGAGGGCTGTGGAAAGAAAATCAGTCTAAATCTGTGAAGGGGAGGCAAAAGGTGGGTCCCTCCAACAGGGTTTTCCACAGCACCTGAGGATACTCAGCCAAGGATGACCCTTCAATCCCTGGCATTTGTCAAAGCGCATAATATGTTCAAGCTGGGCTTTACTCTCTGGCTCTTAACCTTGATGACGTAATTAAAGCCCATACTGCATGCTTTTTCAGCACTTGACCTTTCCTATGGTCATCTTATGTGGGTGGACTTCAAAAAACTACTTTTGCTACAAAGACTTTATTTGCATTCCAGAATTCACTTCTGGAACAGCTTGACTTTTTGGTGGAGGCGGCTTGTCCAAAGCAGGACACAGTAATCCACTGGACATTTCATGGCCATATAGAAAAGCTTGTTCATGTATGAAGTTACTTTAATTTAAGATGTACTTCATCAACCCTGCTGTTTGACCACTTTATGTATTTTCTACATACCACATTACCCACATCAGCCAAGACACTTTACTACCCATTTAGGGAAAGTATTAGTATGCATCAAACAGAAAAAGTGTTTAAATAAATGGCTGTTTTGCTCAGTTGTGCCAAATGCAGACATTTCAGGAATTTTGTGTGGCATATTCCATACATCTTAATGCCTCCAAACACACATTGTATGCATCTGAGAGCCTGTAAGATGGCAGCAGTGCTTGAGTCTGCTTGTGCTTCTGTTGAAATAAGGAAATGAATTTTCACCAGTGCAGGAATGATGGCTTATAGGAAATATTGTGTGTGATAGACAGTGTTGGGCACGTTACTTTGAAAAAGTAATTAGTTATAGTTACTCGTTACTTCTCCAAAAAAGTAACTGAGTTACTAACGGAGTTACTCCACTATAAAAGTAATTAGTTACCAGTAAAAGTAACTATTGCGTTACTTTTTATTATTCGCCCGTCAAAAAAAAGGAAATCAATTATGCATTTACTATTATTATTAGAAAAATAACAAACGAAAATAAACCCAAAATGTTGACAAAAATATAATCTAACAAATTTCAAAAAAATAAAACGAAATTCTCCACACAGCCAAAGAAAATTACTAAAACTTGTAATACTGAAAAAAGCGGAAAAACGCGTCTGAGGATGAAATTAAACAAACCAAGCCACACTCAAAAGAAATATGTATATATAAAACAAAATAATGGACAAAAACAACAATTTAATGCCCGTTAAAATGGTATTAATATAACAACTTCACCAAAAGGGAGAAAGCAGCAGCACCACAAAAACCGGAGCAGCTAAAAAGAGCTTAACGTCCTTAATTCGGAACTTGGGCTGTCCACGGCAATCACTGAATTGATTAGAGCACGCAAATCGTCACAATTGTGCCTCACTTCACCACGCCAAACCACGTAAACCTACAGGCACAGCGGCCAGAAGCTCAAGTTCACCGGACAGAGGAAGGGTTAACCAGGGCAAAGCGAAGTAAAAAAAAAAGTTCATAGAGCTGCTAAAGTAACGTGCAGTAACGGGGTGTCGGAAATGGTAACGGCGTTATAGTTACAGTCATAGTAATTAGTTAGATTACTCGTTACTGAAAAAAGTAACGCCGTTAGTTTTAACGCCGTTACTCCCAACACTGGTGATAGATTATTTTTGGCATTGCAGTTGGAAAGACTTGGTTTAAAATCAGATATAGCTTTCTCGCTGATCTATAAAATGAAACACATGCTTTAAGGCTTAAACTCTGTAGCTCTCATAATACAACGAAAAAAGAGTACATGCTCATTTCCATCTATTTTTGGTATTAAAGAAGACATATGTTCATCTTGATAAACTGATGAAAAGTCATGTTTTTGTGTATAGTAGTATTTTTTTATCTGAATCACAAATAAGAAATGGAAGATAAAAAAAAAGAATCTTCGAAAGAGAAAACCTTCTGTTAATTTGGCTGTATTTTCAGGCAAGTCTTTTAGCCACTTATATGAGAACATATTGAAGCTATTGCTTTGGTATACGTCATACTTTAGCTCACTAATGATCAACATGGAAAATAAAATCTTTGGGAGAGTGTTGATGTTAAGTAGTGGTACACAAGTCTCTTTTAAAACTGTATAAATATAATTTTTAATTGTAATTTTACTTCATAGTAGAATGCAAATTCTCTATAGTCAATTGTAAATGTCTGTAGCGTGTGTAAATCCTCTGTAGCCAGTTGAAGTCAATCAGCATTACATCCATTTATGAACTTTTGTGTAGAAATTAGTGTATAAATAGAATAATAAGGTGCATAGAAACAAGTTCCTGTACATAATGAGGAAAAGCCCTTGTTCAATTTAGCTTTTAACTGATGTCATACCGTGAGGCCACACACCCTGAGTTTCCAGTAATGTTCATTACACCATATACTGAATATGTAGAGCAGATGTTTTGGGGAAAAAAAAAAACATCCAGAATCCTGTTTACCAGATCAGTTGATATTACATTGATTATCAGAATATATGAGCTCTGTTCTAAAAGCTTTGATTAATTTTTGTTAGTGTATTTTTTGTGTTGATAAAGAGAAAGAAACTTTAGAATCACTATCATTCTAGACATACAAAAATGTTGGGTAAATTATGTCATAACGCACAGGTTTGTCATTTGGATTTACTTGTTTATACTAATTGGTGAGGGACAAGCTTGCATTATTAATTTTCTACATTAGCCACTTAGCTCCAGTGCAAAACTAAACATCACCAAACATGTTCTTTCTTAAATAAAACTTTTATAGTTTTTAGAAAGGTATGTATATTTTATTTATCATATGTTTTTTTTTCTCTACACAGAATTGGGCTCCCCCAGAGACCTGATAACCAGTGACGTGACAGACAGCAGCTTTATGGTGTCTTGGTCTGCCGCCCCGGGGCGGGTAAGACAATACCGTGTTCGCTGGAAGTCCCAGTTCAGTGATGAATCTGGAGAGAAGATGGTTCCTGGAGATGTGACCAGCACTCTGCTGGAGGGCCTGAGCTCAGAGACACGTTACCAGGTGTCTGTCTTCGCCTCCTATGGCCTCGGAGAGGGAGAGCCACTAGTCGGAGAGGAGACCACTGATGGTATGTATTATATATTATACATAAAAATAGCCTGAAACAAACAGGAAATAAACTAACTTGAACAGTGGTGTCTGTTGTTCTGTTGACACTTCCAAAGATCCTTTCATGTGGGGGATTTGCAGAGAAATATGCTTGAATTTAGAACAAAATATAAATTAGTAGGCAGTCACTCATAAAAAAAACCTGTTCTATTTGGCAAGTATAAACTCATGAGCTTTTTACGTGTGTCTAGACCAGACACCACTATGCCCAATGTACTCCTAAACGTCCCACACACAGACTACCAGAATAATTGTATACACATATTGATCAAAGTTTTTTTCTGCACAGAACGTACATATGGTGGTGCTTTCACATTCTAGATTTTGCTATAAAATAGGGTTGCAGTCTGTGCCGTGATGATTGCTCCTCAGTGGAAAAAATGAGATGATTGGGGGAAGGGGGGGTTTGTCAGGGGTGGGGGATAGCATCACAGAAATGGAGTAAAGGACTTTTAAAGCCATGCATCTGTGCACAGCAGTCTGTAATTTGGGCCTTATGTCTGAGACAGTGGCTAACAGACTTTGGACATGCTTAGTTAAAGAGCATGCGCCTTTTCCAGTTCCTCACGAACACACAGGGGAACACATAGAACGGAAACTTGCATAAGGGAGGAATTTGACACAGCTCCAATAGACTCGAGAAAGTTTTTCCTTTTTTTTTTGCTTTGTGTTGTGGTTTTATATCTACCATATCCTCTCTTATTTTCCTTTTGAAATTAACCACTTCAAAATTGTTTTCCATAATATTTTTTATAATTATGCTCCACTAACTTGTATGAAGAAGAATAATGGATCTATATTATTTTCACTCTTGTCTTGGCATTCTGGTGTCTGCACTGTGTAACTGGTGAATGGGCAGGAGGTCGCTTGTGAGAAGTGCATAATGCACTGTAACTCAAAATATATTCATATAAAATCCTGTACTAGCTTTCGGCCTCACATAATATTTCAGTTTGGTGTCTTTCAGTTCGTCCAAAAATGCATGTGTAAAGCATGTCCTTAAGGGGTGTCTTAAAGCACAAATTACCTTTCTTGACCTTAAGGGCATTTAAGGGAACTTTAGGCATTGCCTTTTTTAAAATGTGTTGCCATTTGCTCACTTTAAATAAAAACATTTCATTTTACATTATTCCTGTTTCTCTGCCTCCAGCTTCTGCTGCTGCCAAAGCACTGACGGTGTTCGATGAGACTGAGAAGACAATGAAAGTGAGGTGGAGGGCTGCGCCAGGAAGAGTGCTGAGCTACAGGGTGACGTACTCGCCCCAGTTAGGCGGCAAGGAGATGACCATTAAAGTGCCACATAACACAACCACAGCATTCCTGAAGCGACTGCAGCCCATGACCACCTATGACATCACCGTCCACCCCATCTACAAGCGAGGAGAAGGCAAAGCAAGGCAAGGAGTAGGAACCACACGTACGTTTGGCCCATAATTCACAGCCAATGAGTCACATATCTGTGCTATTACTTTTGTTGTGGGGGTCATTAACAATGCCTGTATGTTTTGCACTGCTGACAGAGTGTGACATACACTGTCTTGAATATACATTTAGTTGACTCAAGTTATGTTTGCAATGACTTGTTTTTTTTTTTTTTTTTTTTTCTTTTTTTTTTTTAATAACAAGTAATGATAGGACTAGATATGATAGAATATGTATTCAATAGATGCATTGTGTTAACAGTGGTGATTCTTTAATAGATATAATTTACACAGCTAGCCATCGTCATCAAAGTAGTTAGCGGGTAATGTAGCTTATATATCATGTAATGCATGAATAGATCATTACATGAGTGGCTTATTGGAGAAATCTAGCGTGAAATGAACTAAAATGTAGTGAAACATTATATATATAAACATTAACGATTATTAACTTGAATTGTTGAAAAGTCCACCTTTGTTTACTTCCAGCCTTCTGAAATACAGCACTTTTTGCCGATGCTCCTTACAGGTTTACAATGCTAGCAATAGGAACATAGTGTTGTCCATGCAAAGAAATAAATATTTTTACACCTTTACACCATTTTTGGTATGGGTAAGGCTATGCCCCTATCATTAGCTTTGTAAGCCAGTTGAAAGCATCGGCTAAAAGCGTGTATTTAGGAGTGCTGGAGGAGAACAGAGGTGGGCTATTGAAATGCTTACTTGTTATCATGTTTCACTACAACCCAAGTCCATTTACCACACTGGCTGCATGTAACTCAACCTAGTTTAGCTAACACAACAAGTATGTGATTAAGCCATGCACTATGTGTATTATTATCGGGTAGTGTATGGTCTTCTTCTACTACTACTTACTACTACTATGTTGGCTTAGTAGCTGCAGTGCAAAAATGAAAGAACAGCAACATATTTAATTAAACATATTTAATTGGACACATGTTGCTTTTTTGTTTGTTGTTTTTGAGGATCAGGGTAAATTTGTCCTTGATGTTGTTTAAAAAGTTTATGTGGGACTTTTAATCATTGACACTCTCTCTGATTGATGCTATTGTGTCTCTGTTCTCATGCAGTGTCTCCTTACAAAGCGCCAAGAAACTTGCAGACATCAGAACCAACTAAGACTAGTTTCCGTGTTACATGGGACCCTGCACCCGGTAATGTTCGAGGGTACAAGGTCTCTTTTCACCCTATTGATAATGAGTTATTCCTGGAAGAGATGCAAGTTGGACCCTACGACAACACAGTCGTCCTAGAAGAGCTCAGGTAGGGAGGAAAACACTGCTCCCAGTTGGAACTTTTGGCTTGTTAATTTAATATATTCAACTGTTTTCTGTACCAGATGGTTAGGCTTCTTTCTTCTTTTCAATTTGACTGTAATATATATGTAATAAATTAAGTTACACAAAATTTATTCTTTGGTCAAATTAACCCAGATCTACTTTTCTAATGTTTCTAATATTATTATTATGTTTTGTTTTGTCTTTTTTTTCGCAGAGCAGGAACTAAGTACTCGGTGGCAGTGTTTGGAATGTTTGATGGAGGCCAGAGTTTGCCATTGGCAGGAGAAGAGATGACCACCCTTGTTGACCCACCTGAACCACCACCCATGGACCCTCCTGGTAAAACCTCTTTAACGGAACCAAATACAGGGATTTTTACATGTGAACTGCACAGCATACCTATTATTACCTATTACATGAGTCTTACAAATAGACACACAGGGCCTTATTTTAGTTATCTACAGGCGAGCTGTCAACCGTGCACTGTGCAGCTTGACTTAGGGTGTATGAGTGTTTGTTTGCTATCATAGCGATGGTAGAAATACACCTTGTGCAGCTCAAAATCTTAATTAATCATAGAATTAATCATGAGTGTGTTTTAGGCATACTGTGAAATAATCCAATCAGTGTATCACTTGCCATTCCCTTTAAGAGCCTGGTGGGCTCTGACTTTGCACAGCTACCTGGATGTATCCAACACTTCTTAGAAGAGGAAACTGACCTGCTCATTTAAGCTCATTCATTCTAAATGTTGCGTAAGATAGACACAAAGACTTTTCCAGTTTGTAATAACAGTGTAATAAATATTATTTTACTTTACACTCTGGGGAAAGACTCTCAGAACTCAACTTATTATAACTTTATAATTTATTACTTGCACAAACTTACCCTTGATATCAAGGGAAATAAATTGTTGTATGTTAACAAAACCTTTGCAAATTTACCTTAATTGAAAATTAAAAACCAACAGTTTTAGAAGAGGGGAAAATCTTCTCAAAGTCTCAAAGCTTCTGACTAGCAGTTTGGCTAACATTCTCTTATTGTTATAACACACAAACAAACACACCAGAAAATCACTTGTGGAACACAAAGTACTCATTATGTCTATAATAATTAAGAAAAAACTACAAGCACCAGTAATATTAACTCACTGATTGCATCATTTGTTTTGTATTGATGATGTGTTTCTCTGATTTATAAAAATGATTACATTTTTTTTATCTATCTATTCGCAACTGATTGATCAGCTGCAGCACATTTAAGCATGGATAACAGGACGGCCATAATTGTTCCACAGCAAACAACTAAGCATTAGGAATGTAGCATCTGTGTCGGCTCCACATACTTTAACGCCTCCTAATGTGCCAGCATTTTGTTTTTCCCTCACTCACTTCATTCTTTAGTTCTTCTCTGCTAGTAGAAGGCATGGTGGAAAAAATCTCTGCTCTCAGTAAGGAGTAGAGAGGGAGAGAGGTGGCGAAAGAGGGGGAGAGCAAGAGGGAGGGATTTTTTTTTTTGCCAGTGGTCCCCAGCCCAGCATGCAGCAAGGAAAATGTTATGGTACTGCTATGAGAGCCTAGAGATACGCCGACCCTAGACATAAATTCCTCCCGTTATAAAGAACGGCTATGGCGCCCTTATGCCCCATAATGTATGAATCTGACGCCTCAGCTCAAGAGCTGCCACAGCTATGTCTAGAAGAAAGTTGCTAAATTGGTGGAAACAGACCTCTGCAGGAGTTATCTGGTGTTTAGTGTTTAATGATCAACCAAGAAACACTGCAGTGCATTTTTCTTTTTTATTAGTCCTTCTGGAACCCTATTGTTATAAAACCCTCATAACCTGTTTAGAACAAACAGCAAACAGCAGGGTTTAAGCACGGCTATTGTTCCAGTGTTGAATGTAACACTGTGCTGCTTTAATACAGACTACACAGACTACTATACAAACTAATGCTGTAAAAATAATTTTATTTTTCAAGGCCACCATTTCTCAACAAACATCTGCTGGTGGTTAGCTTTAAAATGTTCAAAAATAGAAACTAATAAGCTACATAAACCATTAGGAATAAGGAAGAAAAAAGTGTTAGAACTATCGTTTTACCATCCTCATGGCAAAGTGAGCTTGTGCAGTAATATATATATATATATATATATATATATATATATATATATATATATATATATATTAATATTGCAGGGCATGCACTGGAATGTAAGGTAAATTTTATTTAATTTTTCAATTTAATATCATAGCATTTTGGGTTGTTGACTTCTGGCAATGTCTAGCAAAATTTAATATTGCAATATATATTGCAGAGTATAAACAATTTTATAGTCAGTTTTCCAATATCATACAGTTCTGGTTAAAAAGTGTAAATAAAGAAATATCAAAGTAGTCTTGCAGTATAGCATAAATCATACTACCTCATCACATTGGATGATCATACTTAATTAAATGCATTAAATGGGGAACAATAGAACTGATCAGGATATTCTTACCTGGAACCACCACCCATCGAGCAGACTTCTGTTTTTCTTGCTGAATTAAGTGATGGATTATTCAGCTTCATATAACTGTTTTCAATTGCAGAGACAGCACATAGAGTCGCCAACAAAGTGGAATTTCTTGCACCAATTTGCAGGTGTCTGGAGCCATGAAAAAAAAAAAAAAAGGAAAAAACCTATGAAGGAGGAATGCACCATAACTCAGACAAGGGCTTTGCTCGTATATCTCGTATGGAGAGGCTCTCTTCTGTTTGGAGATTGTGACCCCAGCAGAAATGGCCTCCAGGGCCTGACGCCAGAAGAGACTTTGGATCCAGCAGAGGAAGATGTGGGGGGAACAGAAAAGACATAAATCTTTGTACAAACTGTCAATTAATTCTTCAAGAAAAGAAATAAATAAAAAATGTGAACTTGTGATATTTTTATTTTGTGTGACGATGCTGGATGTTGTTGTTTTGTCTTTTTTTACTCACATTTAGTTTTTCCTATAAATAAGTCTGACTTTTATCATTCAATTGGATCTTGTAGAAGCTACCACTCTGCTTCCTGTCTCTGTGTGACTGGTGTCTTTCACCTTCCAGATGCGCAGTGTAAAACTTCAGCCAAAGCTGATATAATCCTGCTTGTGGATGGATCCTGGAGTATTGGCCGCGTAAACTTTAAGACCATCCGTTCGTTCATCGCTCGTATGGTGGGAGTCTTCGACATTGGCCCTGACAAGGTTCAGATTGGTAAGACTTATTCAGCTTCTGGTACCTTTTTGTATGATGTGTTTTAAAATTGTTTTTAAAATTGTGATATTTTAAAGTGAGCAAAAATTAGCAAAACTTTAAATGAAGGCAGAACATTATAGAAAAATATTATTTAATATTATGAATTGAACATTTATTTGTTTGTTTAACCATGCAAGACAATACTCAAGCTTAAAATTCAAATTCAACTGAATAGCTATTAAATTCAGATAAATCACTTTACAATTAAATTTTACCCAAGCTTTTCTAATCTCTTACTGTGATCTTAAACCTAGCCATGATCCTAACTTTGAGCACTTACTGGGTCAGCTGAGTTTTATCAAATCAAATCAAAAGTAATTTTATAGTAATTTTAAATTCAAACATAATAAAACAGTGTGAAAGTAATAAGAATGTTCTAGAACAATGTGTGAATGGAAGAGAACAGTCTCACACATTTCAGAAAGTTGGGTTTGTGTCCTTTTGACTTTAGAGGAATAGTAAAAAAATGGTTTATGGCAAAGACAGTAATATTTCTGGACACCAGATGTGAAAGTTGTCTGGGCCCCAAATTGAGTTATTACCTGGAATTTGCTGTGGTCCTTCCCATGAATGTGTGAAGAAATCAAATCCCCTCTGTCTGATTTTCAGGTTTGGCTCAGTACAGTGGAGACCCCAAGACTGAATGGCACCTCAATGCACATCCAACCCGCGAATCCCTACTGGCAGCTGTGGCCAACCTACCTTACAAAGGCGGAAATACTATGACAGGTATTAAACCTTTCTGTACATTAGCCACTTTTAGTGTTTAATAGTCATTCTGGATCCTTTTGTGCAATTATTATTCATTACTTAAATACTGAAGGACACCTATTGTGTTGAAGACTGTTGATGAAGATTTATAAAGTTTAGTTTTATTTTATTTGCTCTTAGAAGTTTTGGCAGATGACTGCTGTGTGTGTCTCAGTCTTTTTGTAATTACATTTTACACCAAATATGTTGTTTAAAGTGTTGCTAATTTTCCTTTTATCCTCGCTAGGTCTGGCCTTGAGCTACATCCTGCAGAACAACTTCAAACCAAATGTTGGTCTCCGGCCTGACTCGCGTAAGATCGGCGTCCTTATTACTGACGGCAAATCTCAGGATGAGATTATACTCAGCTCCCAGAGTCTGCGGAGTGAGGGCATCGAGCTTTATGCCGTTGGTGTGTAACTTTTTATGATTCAGCGTTTATTAATACCAAATTCACTTTGGTGATTGTATACTTCTGTTCTTACAGAAATAAATCATGACACAGTTACTCTATATGTTTAACAAAAAGGAACAGCCAGTCCAGTTAAAGCCTGGATTTTATTAATGCTTAATTAATTAATTGCTTTTAACACACAAAAGTGGCAAGATAACTGTAAACCTGCAATCTGGACAATTTGCTATTTAACCTTAATAAAAGAATAAAAGAGCATTAGATACTGTGTTGTGTTCAACATTTAGGTGTGAAGAATGCTGATGAGAATGAGTTGAGGTCCATTGCTTCTGACCCGGATGAAATCCACATGTACAACGTAAACGATTTCTCCTTCCTGCTGGACATTGTGGATGATCTTACAGTGAATCTCTGTAACAGTGTCAAAGGACCAGGTAACTTCTACACGAATCATGCATCATAATAAAACATATGTGGCAAGCCTTGTTATGCTTGTTTTCCATGGATTTGTTTGATATTCATGTTGTAATTATGATGTGAAATGATCTCTTGCCAATTCATGAATAAAGACAGCTCTCTTGGTTTGAATTAGAATAAAAGAGACTGTTATTAACATATCAACAGAAAATTATTCATATGTGACATGCCAAAAAAAAACTACTTTTGAAATTAGATCATGACTTTCTACATGTCATCACATCCAATTAAGAAATAGACATTTTTTCCAATGAAAGGCTATGGTCCTACTTTCCCCCCACATTCCACAGTCTGTTGATAGTGATATTATTATAGTGTGTCGGAATGCCAAACAGTGACTGGATTGTGCTCTTAAAGCAGAGGCTGCAAATGATCTTCTGCTGTAGTGCTATAACCAGAGTAAGACTATAGGGGAGGCAAAAAATATTAATCAGAGTTGCATGGCTTGGCTTAACACCCCTTCTCAAGTGTGTGCCAACCCTTGCGGATGTCGTTTCCTGATCCTTTTTGCCAGGTTCTTTCTTTTTGAAATAGATTTCGCTGAATGCATAACATTGTCATAACTCTGTCATAGAGACTGTAGGTCGAGCTTCAGTCCTCCCTGGAGGATAACAGTGATTTAACACAAAGTACAGGGTTGTAGTGTATTCTGAAGCAGCCTTTCATAGAGGCTGCTGATATATGGCCCTCTTAGCCTTTTTAAGAATCTAATATGCCTGAGGTAGATTTGCAGCTTGTGTATTTCTTAGACTGAGAGCTGTTTGACAAACCAAAATTTCTATTGCTCAAAAAACAGGAGGAGGCCCAGGGACACCAACAGACCTAGTGACTTCAGAGGTGACCCACTACTCATTCCGGGCCACCTGGATGCCTCCCGATGAGCCTGTGGAGAGATTCCGCATTGAATATGTCCCACTAGCTGGAGGCAAAACTGAAGTGGTAAGAGTTACATCACAGAGTATCTTTCCCACTTTAAAACCTTATCTAAACTGTGCACACTTTAATCATTAGAAGTGATTGACTGGTGTTAATAATTTACATTCAAGCCTGATAAAAAAGATGCAGATATACATTAATTGTGTATATATATATATATATATATTGTATTTATATGTATAAATACATATATGTATAAAGTGAAGAATCAGTAGTTTTCTCTGCTTATGTGTATCATAGGAGATAAAACAATAATACAGATCATAAACAAAATAAGGAATTATTGCATATATGACATGGGGGCTAGAAGAGAGCATATTGTTTCCATCATATTCATGTAAAAAAAGATAATCCTTTTTCCACCCTCACATACCATAGGTTTCCATAAGCTCAAGAAACATAAAAATAAAGTTTCGAAGCAGGGCACAAGTCCTGTGTGGTGCTTCCAGTTAAATCTTACATAAGTGGCTACACATCAGTTTTACACTTTACTGGATCTCTTACAGTGGAAACAGCTACTGTTATGTAATAGCTCAAATTCATACTGCATATGGGAGGTCTACAGGAACATCAAATTTCAGTCTTCCCAGGCTGGAAATAATTGGAGCTTTTAAGTATCACACTGATTCCACATATGTCCAATTTCCAGATGGCAGTTCTGCTCCATGAGGTTGTTTTTTGGTCACGTTGTTATCTTTCCCAATCTTCTTTCTTTCATTATATACATGGAGACAAAAGATGACAGGTTTCTTCATTTTAATTTTTCACAGATGTATGTGGATGGGGAGGAGAACACTCTCGTGCTGACTAACCTGACCCCCATGACTGAGTACGTTGTCAACGTCTTCTCTGTGATTGGAGAGGAAAGCAGTGAGCCTCTCAAAGGCACAGAAACCACCTGTAAGTCATACAGATGTTAACCCCCTTCTCTGCTCTCCAACATTTCTCACTTACAGTAAATTAAATCTGATATCACTTCCTGTGCTCTAGAGCTCTGCAGATTCTGACCATCATCCTTATTTTGGAGGGCTGATGAAGAACAGTTACTGGCTGTAATGTCAGAGTGACACTTCTATAGAGCTGTTCTTCTGAAGTAACACAAATGGTTTCACTCATTGTTTAATTTCAGTGCTGTTGCTTTAACTCACAGATTCAGCAGCTGGAAAATTAGGGAGCTACAGAAAACATTTATCTTCATCCAGGAGTCCAGCCCAGTGTTGTACTTTTGGTCTAGTTATTTACTGATAAAGAAAACTTAGGTGAATTTATGCGATGTTAAATACCCCAAGCGTTTTTATTACCCTCCCTCATTTTCTGGTTTATGCAATTTTTTTTTTGAATATCTTAACTATTAAGACCTTTCTCAGTATCATAAAAAATCTCTTTCACCGTTTTGTCTTGAGCCACTTGGAAGTATCAGATGTTTTCTTAGTCATTGTGGCTTTCTTTATTGACAACTTAAGCTAACACTTCAGCTTGGATCGTCGGTCCCCTGAGTGACCACTGCTTGTAATGTGTGGCAGTATTTCTGCCCGCCTGTGGAAGGGTGTGATGTGGCCTGGTAATAACTTTCTTTGTGGATTTCCATTAAGCTGTGGTTCCCAGCCTCTTCACACAGAGTAAAAACATTAGATATGGATTATGAGACTAATAGATGAAAGAAATACTAAAAACTCTCTTTCAGAACAGTGTTGTCAACAAGTGTCTAATCTGATATCTAAGATGAATGTCCTTTTTTTTAAGCAGCCAGACTCTGTTTATTCCTTTTCCTCCTCTTTTTGATTTCCCACAATTCTTAGTTTTAGTTCTCCATACTGTAAAAATGAATGGGGTTAACTAAAATGCTTTTAAAGTTTTAATAAGCATAGAGCTTTTTAATTAGCTTAAGTGCTGAAGTGGAGATGAGTCACCTTTTATTGTTATGGTAATCAATCTTCATTCAATTCAGTGTTTTTCTCATCATTTTTATTTTACAGTCATAACCATAACTTAACAAAAAGAGTATTGTTGAATTTGTTGACACTCTAGCAGAGGTCTTTAAATCTGGACCTTAAATCCAGTTTCCAGTTCTGCACTTTACAATAGTTGATTGGTGTTCCTTTAATGTGCAGCAATACCAATAGCCATATAGTCTATATTCTCACAGTACAGTTCAGCAGCTATAATTGTAGTATATTACTTTATGCTCCCCCACAAACTCTAAGCTATGGTTTAGTTATAAGATGGTACAGATGTCCCGCTCTGGCCTTATACAATTGTCAACAATTGATATGATAGCTGTCCAGGTCTGAGGCAGTTGAGTATAGTACAGTTATTCAGGTGTATCAACTACATTTTCTCTTGATTCCACAGTGCCCCTGCCTGCAGTGAAGCGCATGACTGTGTATGACGAGGCTTTGACCAGCATGCGTGTGAAGTGGGAGAAGGCGGCCGGTGCCACCGGCTACATGCTGCTGTACAGCGCCATCAACGCCACTGTGCCCACCGTAGAGAAAGAGGTGAGTGACCATGAGCCACGTACATATGCTTACTCTGCCTTTCCACTTCTACTTTACGAGGCCTTGAGAGTGTGTAGTGGTGTAGTGTGTAGATCAGGGCTTCTGCCAAAGACCCCTCACACACTCCAGATGGCAAAACGCAGCGATCGCAGAAAATCAGGAAGCCGCGCTTTTTACAGTGCTGTTCAGGCAAGGTCTACAAAAAGCAGACTTTCTGGACTTGAGAAGGTAATGGCAAGGATTAGCTCATGTTGGCTGCATGAGGCCCAATTTCCCCCCTGAAGTCATTGAGATGATATGAACCAAACAGAATTTGAACAGATGCTCCGTATTTTTTTCTGATCCTCTTCTTTTGTGGGCCGTATGAATTAGCGCTGCCAGAAATAGCCCCAGAAGTGAAGTCAGTCATTGCAAAGCAGACATACCTTAGGAAACAACTGTGGTGTTTCTATACACTTTTGACCAGGTGTTCAAAACGTCTGCTTTACAACTGCTGTCTGTTTGTGCTTTTACCCCAAACATCCGGCCTCCGTCTAAATCTCTCTGTCTCTGTCTCTGACTCTCTTTCTCACTCTCTCTTCTGCAGATGAGAGTTCAGGCAGATGTGAACGATGTCCAGCTGCTACAGCTGGTCCCCAACACAGCCTACACACTTTCCCTGTTTGCCCTTCATGGGGAAGCAGCCAGCGATCCCCTCACGGACCAGGGAGTTACCTGTACGTCAGCCTACTCTTCCGGCCAAAAGTTTCATTCTCTTCCTTCTTTTGCTCTGTATATTTTACTCATTTGTCTCTCTCTAAACCTCTGTCTCATCCGTCTCTCTTTCTTTCAGTACCTCTGCCTCCTGCGGGTAAGTTGCGGATCACAGATGTGACCCACAGCTCCTTCCGTTTATTCTGGGATGCAGCTCCAGGAAATGTCAGAAAGTACATGATCACCTACAAGCCTGAGGGTGGAGATGTGAAAGAGGTATTCAATATTACATGTTTTTTTCTGTACCTTTTTGCACCTTTGCAAGGACAGCAATTAATGATATAAACAGAAACAGATGATAGTTCACACATGTTGTATAAATGCCCAGTTTGTTTGCTTACAATGCTTAAGGGAATGGAACTGGAATAACACTGTATATAAGATTATGAGTAAAGATTTCAACACTCATAAAGAATCTCAAGATTAGAAAAGCCAAAGCCAAGCTATAAGGAAATGCCATACAAACGGGGGAAGAAGAGTCAGCAGTGAAGAATCACTGCTTTATGTTGCTGGGATAGGGAGAAGGGAAAGCTGTGGCTTATTCTGGCAGACAGAAGATACCAGTTAAAATTAAGCAAAACGTACGACCTAAGAGACTGAAGGAACTTACCAGTTAACAGCCTTAACCAGTTCTTTACTAGTTCTAAACTTCTTTTAAAGTTGTGAAAAGTGCAGATTCTAAGTCATAGTTTGTCCAGAAAATGTTTTACGTTTTCTCTATTTGTCAGCAAACGTGCCATGTGAGAAAGATGTTCAAATCATGCTGGATCATGTCAATCAGTAGCATGTTTTTTTGTCTGTACAAAACCTGTTTAAATTTAGATCGTCTGACTAGGACATCAAATAGACATGCAAAATATTCAGAGTTGAGTCTAGGCAACCTCTGATATCTGTGAACATAAAGAATTGCTTCACAATCTGAATATATGCCTGGGACTCCATGTCCGTGTCAGTGGACATACAAGATACATTTTATATTCTACTCTAGAGAGTAGAGAGCATGTTTGGTGTCTAAATGTGTTAATGTAATCTAAACAACAAATCAACAGGCCTGTCTTGATAACATTTCCATTGTGGAGAAATACAGTATATGATTTTAACTTAATTGACCTTGTTCTTAATAAGGCTGCCTAACAAAGAACTGATCGGCCAACAAAACTCTCAAATGTGTATGCATAATTATTTGCATTTTATTCCTGTTTCAGAACAGTATATCGAATTAGAGAACTGTTTCAGCATTTTGTATTTTGTCTGTTGCACATTCTATGTTAGGTTGATTTGTTTTGGGTCTAATCAACAGGATGAGGTTATGGGTGATATCACAACCCTGCTTCTCACTGGCCTTCGTTCTCAAACCGAATACGATGTTGCTGTGACTCCCGTTTATGATGAAGGTCCAGGAAGCACAATGATTGGCAGCGAGATTACAGGTCAACAATATTTTTTTTATTGTACATGTTTTGGTTGTACATTTAAAAAATGTGTATGTTTTTAATAATTGGTAGTATAGCTTTATTGTTGTTCACATTAAAGGTTCCCTGAACTCCAAGCATTGTAAAGATTTGTTTACTGCTTGTCATGACCTACCTGCCACTATAAATATTTTCAAATACTCAAAATGCATATCTGCCTCTAGCTAAATACTGCCTCTGCATGTGTATGACGGCATCTGCCCAAAAAACGTCCCCTTAGGGTAGAACTGGATGATGTTTATAAGACATTTCAGCACTTCAGTCAACCCTGCTATCTGAATGCCTCCCATGTGTTTTGCCACTTCAACGCCAGGCAATGCAAACGTGCATATTCCTTTTAGCAGTCATTGCATGGGGCGGTGTTTATAGAAAACCTTTTTTCTTTTCTTTTATTTTCACCCTGGTACAATCTCCTCTTCACTTTACACACAAGCACATCAGGGCTAACAAACAGCATTTTGGCCTGATATCGAAAAACATGGGTTAGCATCTCACTGATGACCTGACTGTCCATGACTAGCTGATGCCAATCATGTCTGTAACCATGTACTCTGTCCACACAGATGTGGTTCCTGCCCCAAAGAACTTGCGTTTTTCTGAGGTGACACAGACATCATTCAGAGTCACATGGGAACACGGAGCCCCAGATGTAGCCTTGTATCGAGTTGGCTGGACCAAGAAAGGAGAGAACAACTTCCAATATGTAAGTTTACTTAAGCTACCCTAAAACAGTAACTCTTGAGGTCCAGTAGTGCAGTTGGAAAGCATGCGGTACATAGCAGTAGCTGTGAAGTCATGTTGAGGTAGTGTGGTAACATTTTAATTTGCTTATTTTGATATAACATGGCAGTAGATAACTATTTTAGTACACCAAAATTGCATGTGAAATTTTTTGTAAAAACATTTGTAAGAATGTTTTTTTTTATTTGTACACTTTAATAGCTTAATACACAGCAAGATCCCGGCAGGGTTCATGTACATTAGCAAATAATACCTTACATATAGATTAAATGAATTCTTGGCAAAGGTTTTGCAATGTTTTTTTTTTAATATATAGTTCATTAGAAGTGGACAGACAGAGATGGATATTTCAGTATATACAGTAAATCTTTACCAACTGAGTCTGTTTGAAACAGAATATATGAGAAATTTACTAGCTTACTTATCTTTATAAACACCCCACCTTCCCAAGCTCCATGCTTTCCATTTTCTTTATCCATCACTGAATGAAATCTTGAATCTAGTACCTTAGCTTAACTGCATGCCTAAATCATTATACCTTTCATTAAGCCACTTAAGCCAGTTTTACATAATCTTATATACATACGTGTATGATGCTAACACTGTATAAAATGTAAAATGTGTAAAACAAATGTGTTACATGTTTATTTGGTTGGTTGTCAAACCTAGTAGTGTTTTTGAGTCTGATTTTGAATGTAAGATGGATTTCTATGGTCTCTCTGAAGGATATCTTGTCCAATGAAGAAACCACTCGTGTCCTCACTGAGCTGAACCCGGACACTCTGTATGATGTTACAATCACAGCCATTTACCCAGATGAGTCTGAGAGCGAGGATTTGATGGGCAGTGAACGCACATGTAAGGCACATAAACACACAGAGAAACAAAACACAGAGTACATGCAGTCCTGCAGATACACTCACACATTTCTCACCTTGAAAATATCGTAAGATTTTCCACTGAAATAACGATCCATGGAGCAAACTGAAATAATGTTCTTTTGTTCTCTTGACGTCTTTTCTAGTGTCAAAGATCAGTACTCCTGGTATGTTGTTTTAAACAAGAAGAAATGTTGCCATTGTGTAAAACATGTACTTGTGTTGCTAGTGATTGTGATGAAAGTGTTGATGAAAACACACTTTAAAAAAAAATGCATGTGCATTTCAGAACCCACTGCTGCAAATGCAAAAGAAAAGTGTGGTCACAGATCTGCAGCAAACATTCTTCCAGAACCATCGACTATTCATCATTCATGTCATTTGTCGTTTTTGTCACCCATCATGTCTCATTAATATCATTTGTCATCAGTGTCCTGAGTTGCTGGTGTCGTTAGGCTGTATTGTCATTACATATGCATGTGCATACATAACCTGCCCGGCTGCAATGTGTTCATATTGTGAATCATGTTTTGTCTTCATCACAACCATTCTCCATCCAGCTTCAAGGATTGATTAAGCTAATGTAGCAGTGCCTAATATATAACAGCCCAGCCAATTCATCTCTCACTGCACAAAGACTTGACTAATTTAATGTTGTATCTGCTACCAGCTCCCATCGGACCTCCTCAGAACCTGCAGGTGTTCAATGCCACCACCACCACGCTGACTGTAAAGTGGGATCACGCCCCAGGCCCCGTGCAGAACTACAAAATCAACTTCCAGCCAGTGGCTGGTGGAAAAACTTTGTCTGTAAGTCTGACTACACCCAGTAACCTCAACCACCACCAGCCCCCCTCAGTGCCATGCAAATCTTTACAACCAGAAGCTAATGGGCCTGTTTAGCTCACTCGATTACGCCCAGCAGAACTTTCCACATTAGTAACACGATATACGTTTTATAAACTTCTTAGTCCTTATGTTATTAATTACACTAGGAAACCCACTGGAAAGCTGGAAGCAAGACAGGAACAGCTTCTCAATCTGAATTGTCTCACCATAAGCTACCCCTCTCAACACACTTTAGAACACATGGACAAAAACATCTCCAATATACTGTTAATGTTGAATGTGTAATATGTGTCGCTTCTGTTGTCCGAGCGCTGTTAACTATTGTAACCTCATCAGCAATGCTTAGAGCACTTTCTGTACTGCTGTACTGTAGCAACATCAGTTATATAGAAGCATTTGTTTTAGAAGCATGAGTGTATGAACATGAATTGTGCCATGCATAGAAACTGCATATTAAATACTAGTAAATAGGCATTCTCTGAGGATAACACTCTTTATTCAATTTATATTATTACATTTTGCTGCATATTTCTCAAAGCCGAAACCAAAAAAAAACTTTACAATATAGGGTTAAATAAATACAGACAATCCACAGACAGTTAGATATAAACACTTTCCCGACAGAGCTTTATAACAGCTGGAGAAACACGTTTCTGACACATTACTCAATAAATGGCAGTGATGTACACTTCACAAAGAGAGGAAGAAAATGGCAGGCCATTTGTCTTCTCTCACATCATTAATTTAATATTTAGATTATGACATTGTCCCACAGCCTGTTTGTTAGGTCAGAGAAGGTTTGCACATCACTGCCAGACATTCCTCAGTGATAACTTAATTGACATCCCTTATGGACATTGCTTTGTGGAAAAAAACAAAACAAAAAAAAACATTTCTGGAATAATTTATTGTTGCTTTTTGACAGAATTTAACACACACTTTGTCAGTGTCTGAAACCGATGACCTTTTATACTAACAAAGTTTGACATCGGGAGTTAGAAAGCCTCATGTATCAGTAGCAGATTTTAATCTTTAAAGAAGCAGAATGCAGAATGGTAAAAATGACACAGTACAATTTAGCCATCAGGATAAGGATATACTGTAGGTATCGTAAATAAAAAATTCAGTTTATTATTAACCTAAACAAAAAATGGGTCAGGGACAAGTGAGATTAATATAAATCATTAAGTGTCATCTGAACCAGACTGAACTGTACCTGCAATCTACAGAAAATGAAAATTTATCAACCTAAGATAGCCTACTGTGTTTAGGATATGGCGGAGACAGTAGCTTTAATAATGCAGACCCATTTAACTGCATTTTACTGTGCAGCAGCAGTTTTAGATCACATAAGCTTACAGTTGTGTGTTAAACGTAGGGTTAAAGCAACTGTCAGTGAAGAAAATGTCATTAAAAGACACAGTGGAATGTTAACTTGCATTTACAGTTTTGTAAATGTACATTTACTGATTTATAAGCATAGTTCCATGATATGTGGAACATATTTTCACTGTGTTTACAGTTGTTAAGGCCATAAATGCGGAGGAGGAAATATTGACCATTGGGAAATACCTCCCATAATTTCTTTATGACTGGGTAGGGAAGTGTAATGGGTTGACGGATATGGTGAGGATATGGCCGCTCAGCTGTGAGTTTAAGAGAATTCCTCTGCTTTGGGAGGAACTGTGCTTTGTACTCCCTGTATTCATAAAAGTCAAGACTGAAATAGGATCTGTGAAATTGCACTGGGCATGTTTGGCTAACAATGCAATGCTGAGTTTGATGACTTGGAGTCAATCCAGAGGACTTGCTGTGAAAAGCGCTTGGCACTGGAGTTGAAATGGTGTTACATGTCAACTAATGGTTACGCTGATGACATGAGTATCCGGTAAACTTTGAGAGGGTTTTTTTTCTCTCATTTGTTTAAAACAAACAAAGAGCCTTACTGCTGACATCTATTCCTAACAGACCCAAGTTGGGGGAAAGAAGAACAGTGTTATTCTTCAGAAGCTCACTCCTGACACTCCTTATTCCATCACCGTCGCTGCCGTCTATGGCAGCGGAGAGATCCGGGACATATCTGGCCAAGGAAAGACAAGTAAGTGTCTGAAGGAAACCTCCCAAGGTGTTAGTGTGATTTAAGAGGCTATTTGTCTTGACTTTTGGCCACACTTTTATTAAAAGTGATGCCAGACAGATATAATTTCAGTTGTAGAGGAATAAGAATCAGACTGCATTATTCTAAATGCTGATAATTGTGTCCTCACAGAGCCATTAGGTGGAGTGAGGAACCTCCAGGTTCTAAATCCCACCATGACCACACTGAATGTACGCTGGGAGCCGGCAGAAGGAAAAGTGAAAGAATACAAAGTCCTTTATGTTCCTGCAGCCGGTGGTGCTGAGAGCATGGTAGGACTGGTAGGACTTTTAGCTTCCTGCTTCTCATACACCTCGTACTCTTGTGCACTTTCTGTATTAACTGCAAAAATTATAAATATTATTTTGTATTTAGTAGCATTTCTGCCCTTTTCAATTGCTGCTCTTCTCATCCACGCAGTGTTTTATGGTTTGGATTTATCTAGAAAAAAATAGAAATATTATTTACATCTATTTTTTTGTCAAATTGGCCCATTTCTATTAAAATGTGAATGATTATGATCAGGAGATCGCCGGTTCGAATCCTGTCTATGTAGCTTGCCATCAGCTACCAGAGCCCTGAGAGAGAATAATTGGCCTTGCTCTCTCTGGGAATGATTACTGTGGAAATTGTGTACATACATACATACATAAATGTTTGTTCTCACATGTTTGTCATATTATCTTGGCAATGCAAAGTGTCAGTGTGCTAGCCATTCATGCTAAAGATTAGATGGACTGACATTAGTTTTGCATCAAATAAACAGGAGCAGGTATCCGGGACCACCACCAACACAGTTCTGAGAGGCCTGCAGTCTGACACACTCTACACTGTCACTGTCTACCCAGTGTATGCTGAGGGCGAAGGAAAGAGGATGTCAGAAAATGGAAAGACAAGTAAGTGTTCATTTTATTAAAAAAAAAAATCACCTTGAAACTGCAAGTGTGATTGATGTATGTAAGCATCCATTACTTCCTGGTCTCATAGCTCCATTAAAAAAAAAAACATCACACACGGAAATTGTGCTAATGTGTGTTTAAAGTAAAGCATTGTTTTAAGTCATTTAATTTTGACCCAATCACATTTTTCTTTTTGAGTTTAACCATTCTCATTGAAACAGAGTTACAAGGGGAAAGGTTGAAATCCTCCCCCTACGAATTGGGACAACCCTTCAAGAACCTGATACAGATATAGCTAAAGCAGTGCAGCACTAAAGTTCAGCAACCTAGCTGCTGCTGGTTAACTAGTAAAACTTGGCACCGTATGTGTCCAGAAAGGGGGCAGGTGGTCCAGAAATTAGCTTTTATTAGCTTTCATTTGTTTTATTTTTCAGTTCCACCTTAAATACTGCAAACTCTGCAAGCTAGCTACTGAGACGAAGTACTACTGGTATATTTATGCTTGTCATGAAGAAAATTCTCATAAAACATTGAAACTCCACATTAAACTATGGTAATATTTTTGCCATCATCATTTTTAACAAGGGATATACGTACATTTGCATTTGGAAAAAAAAATCTCTGTTTGAAGGGTCATTTTGTCCCAAACAAATTGGCTGAATATGATTTAAAGTTTCATATGCATATTGAAGATACAGCTTGTTAAAAATACAAAGCATTGGATCATTAAATCTGTGTCAGGACAACATAAAATATAAAATTTTAAGCAGGTTTTGATGTGTAAAACATAAAAATGTGCTTCTCCTTTGTAGGACCCTTGGGTGGAGTGAAGAATCTAAGAGTCACTGACCCCACCATGACCTCTCTCAATGTGAAGTGGGAACCTGCTGATGGAGCTGTGCGCCAGTACAAAATCTTCTTTGTCCCCGCAGCCGGAGGCACTGAAGAAATGGTAGGGTCACTCAAGATCTATCTGCTTTCAGTTTTGTTGGTTTATTTGGATAAACATGATGTTAATTTGAACTGTTTCTCCTGGATTCATGTATGAAAAACAACACAAATGCATACCAGACTCTGGCCTGGGTGTCAGGTGCGGGTGCAGGGGGGACGCGGAGGCGGACGCAAATGCAAACAAAAAGGGATTTATTAAAGAAAACAAATACAAAATACACAGGGAATAAACTGAAAACAGGACTGAGGAAACTGGGGAACACATAGAGCACTGACAGATGATAAGCATACATCAAGAGACATGAAACAAACCTGATCACGGACAGCAAACAAACTAACAAAGAACAAGGCAAGGATAAATCAAACTAAGAAACTCAGACTAAGAAACTAAGACTAGGATACATACGGGCAACAAGGATACCTACGGACTAAGGATGCAAGGATACAAAAGACTCGACACTGAACATTCAAACAAAGGGGCTTAAATACAGGAGGAGAGTGAGAAACACCTGGGCTTGGATGACGAGGGGGCGGGGTTACAGACAGGACACAGGTGAGAACACTAATAGCTAGGGCAGGGCTGGGGCGGAGCTATGGTGGAGACAGGTACAAAAACAACAACACAAGCACATGGCTGGGAACACTTGACAGGAAAACAGGGGCAGGAGCACAAGAGACCAAACGAGGGAGAAACAGAAGACAGACATGGGCTAAGGTGTTACATTACCCCCCCTCAATGGCGCCACTACCAGAGGCTCCGAGAGAGAGGGAACAGAGGCTGGACAAGGGACACGAACGGAGACTGGACAGAGGACTGGACAGGGAATGGAAACTGGACAGGAGACGGAGACCGGGCAGGGAACTTGACATGGGACGGAGACTGGAATGCAGACTGGGATGGGGACAGGACACATGGCTGAACAGGGGACTGGACACAGGGACTGACCGGGGACTGGACATGAGACAGAGACTGGACAGGGAACGGAGACTGGGACTGGACAGGGAACCTAGACTGGACATGGGGCACGGACTGGACAAAAGACTGGACAGAGGGCTGAGACTGGACAGGGGGTTGAAACACAGACTGGACAGTGGGCTTAGACTGGACAAAAGACTGGACACGGGGCTGAGACTGGACAGGGGGCTGGGCACTAGACAGGGACTGAGACTGGGCAGCAGACCGAACAGAAGACGGGGACCGGACAAAACTGGACAGGGGAACTGGGACAAATACATTGACAGGGACAGACACGAACATGGTGACGGGGACAGGAACAGAAACAGAGACTGAGATGGGTACAGGGACACAAACTGAGACAGGGACCAAAACAGGGAGAGACACGGGGACCAGATACACAGGAGGGTGCCCAGGACTAACAAAAGTCTGTGGGGACAGCCTGGGCACAGTACTGGGGGCAAAGTCAGGAGGCCTCGGGACAGGCCTGGAAACACGGGGCTTGGGACCAAACATTGTTCTGGGAGTTGGCTTGGGGGTGTACAAAGTTCTAGGAGTGGGCACAGGATCAGAGATGGCCGGAGCCGTGGGCACAGGGTCAAAGGCAGTGGGTACCACGTGGGTGGCAGGCACTGCTGGTGCTGGAGCTGAGGCTGTAGCAGCGGGAGCTGCTGGTGCTGGAGCTGGGGCAGCGGGTGCTGCTGGTGCTTGAGCTGGGGCAGCGGGTGCTGCTGGTGCTTGAGCTGGGGCAGCGGGTGCTGCTGGTGCTTGAGCTGGGGCAGCGGGT
This sequence comes from Astyanax mexicanus, assembly GCF_023375975.1. NCBI lineage: Eukaryota > Metazoa > Chordata > Actinopteri > Characiformes > Acestrorhamphidae > Astyanax > Astyanax mexicanus. The sequence continues at coordinate 84,494,148 of NC_064408.1, read as the reverse complement.
GCAGCTTGAGCAGGCGCGGCGGGTGCAGCTTGAGCAGGCGCGGCGGGTGCAGCTTGAGCAGGCGCGGCGATCCTAGGAGCTCGTGACCTGGGAGTAGGCACAGGAGCAGAGGCGGGCAGCCCAGGCACGTGAACTGGGGTGGCAGCGGGCACAGAGTCTGAGGCGGCCGGAGCCGCGGGCACAGAGTCAGAGGCGGCCGGAGCCGCGGGCAGCACTGAAACAGAGGCGGGCGGAGCCGCGGGCAGCGCTGAAACAGAGGCGGCCGGAGCCACGGGCAGCTCTGAAACAGAGGCGGCCGGAGCCGCGGGCAGCGCTGAAACAGAGGCGGCGGTTCCTGCTAATGTGGAAGCGGCTGCCACCGCGGGCTTGAAAGCGGCTGGCACAGCTGGCGAAGAAGCCGCTGCAGCAGGAGCTGAGAGTGCGGCTGCCGCCAAGATCCGGACTGGAACCGCAGATTCAGCAGTGGGCGAGGCTGTAGAAACCGGACCGGAGCTTGCTTCTGCAGCAGGAGTCGAAAACCAGGAATCCGGCCGGGCTGGAGAGCTGGAAGCAGGTGGGGCTTGAGAGCTGGAAGCCGGCCGGGCTTGAGAGCTGGAAGCCGGCCGGGCTGGAGAGCTGGAAGCCGGCCGGGCTATAGAGCTGGAAGCCGGCCGGGCTGGAGAGCTGGAAGCCGGCTGGGCTGAAGAGCGCGGTGGAGCTAGCAGGCTAGCTAGCTTAGCCGGAGCTTCAGAGAGCGGCGCTGCCGCCGGCGCTTTCTCGGGGAGCGGCGCGGCCACCGCTGAAGTCTCGGGGAGCGGATGAGCCGCGGGGGTCTCGGAGCGCGGAGCCTCAGCCGCGAGCTTCTCGGAGCGCGGATGAGCCGCGGGGGTCTTGGAGCACGGAGCCTCAGCCGTGAGCTTCTCGGAGCGCGGCGTTTCAGCCTCGAGCTTCACGGGGTGCAGTGATTCAGCCGCGGGCATCACGGGAGTCGAGACGGCCTTAGGAGCTTTGCGGCCGAGAGCCGGGTAGAGTACAGCCCCTGGGGGAAACGGCAATGGAGTACGGGCTGGTGCGGGGTAGAGCTCCTCCTCCTCCTCGGAGCTACTGGGCGCACATCCCAGGTAGTCCCACGGGCTGCGCGCCACTTGCCTCGGGTACTCATGGCTACTGCCAAACACGGGATGAGACCCGAGGCTCAACGCACCAACCCGTAGCGCCCCCCCAAGAAAATCCTCCCCAGTAAAGGGATCCTCTTCCTGCTGGCGGGACCCCTTAGAACGTCTACCCCGAGGCCTGTAGCGTCCTTTAGGCCTCGGGGATTCCAACGCCGGGGTCCCACATGGTGCATGGCGGATCGCCAACCTGGAGCCGGTCCACTTGTTTGCTGCATCCATTTTTTGGTCGATCCTTCTGTCAGGTGCGGGTGCAGGGAGGACTCGGAGGCGGACGCAAATGCAAACAAAAAGGGATTTATTAAAGAAAACAAATACAAAATACACAGGGAATAAACTGAAAACAGGACTGAGGAAACTGGGGAACACATAGAGCACTGACAGATGATAAAAATACATCAAGAGACATGAAACAAACCTGATAACGGACAGCAAACAAACTAACAAAGAACAAGGCAAGGATAAATCAAACTAAGAAACTCAGACTAAGAAACTAAGACTAGGATACATACGGGCAACAAGGATACCTACGGACTAAGGATGCAAGGATGCAAAAGATACAAAGGATACAAAAGACTCGACACTGAACATTCAAACAAAGGGGCTTAAATACAGGAGGAGAGTGAGAAACACCTGGGCTTGGATGACGAGGGGGCGGGGTTACAGACAGGACACAGGTGAGAACACTAATAGCTAGGGCAGGGCTGGGGCGGAGCTATGGTGGAGACAGGTACAAAAACAACAACACAAGCACATGGCTGGGAACAGGGGCAGGAGCACAAGAGACCAAACGAGGGAGAAACAGAAGACAGACATGGGCTAAGGTGTTACACTGGGTATCCAGATAGAGCCTGCAAGTTCCACCAATTCTGATATAACCTGTTTTAAATTATGTGAGACTTTTAAAAGAGGCATTTATGTACATGTATATGTATTATATACATTACTCAAGATTTAACTTTTACATTTATGGTATTTGGAAGCCATTGTTATCCAGAACAGCTAACAACTGTTACAAAGGTGGAAAAATAACGTGCAGTGTCATGGGACATTGATGCATTTAAAAAGCGTGATTAAGTCATTAAAAAGAGACTTCTTGGAGATGTTGAAATGTTGAATGGCTTTCTTCTTCCCAGAATATCAAAGTAGTCATACACTTTAAATTAAAAAGGAAATGCAAAGTCATCTTCACAATATTTTTCTTCTGTTTAAATAGGAACAAGTTCCTGGGACCACAACCAGCATTGTACTGAGGAACCTTCAGCCAAATACGGTGTACACCGTATCCTTGGTGCCAGTGTACCCAGCTACTGAGGGTAGACGCCAGTCTGAGAATGGAAAAACCTGTGAGTCAATCAGCTTTAGACACCATCTCAAGTTATAACTCAAGTCAGTTCTCCCACAGTAAACTAAAAGCATTTTCTGCATTAGCCAATAAAAGAAAAGAGACAGAAAAATGAGTAAATCAGGAAAAGCCACCGAACTGACTTCAACCCCTTAAATTTGGATCGCCCAGCTTGTGACCGCCCCTGCAGAGCCTAAAGCAGGAGCACTGGAGCTCACATGGCATTCATTCATAGTAGAGACCACCACAATGTTAATGAGGGAAAAAAAAAACGATGAAATAAGACCTTTAAATGTATCTGGTGTGTGTATGTTAAAATGTTTTAAGGAAGAAAAAAATAATTGTTTTTAGTAAATCCGCTAACTAATGACAATACTTCTCACACTTTATATTCATTAAAGTATATTTGGGTAAGATGGTTTGGATAAAACAGAATTTACACCAAGTATACATGGTTCTACTGTTATGATCTCCTGTTCCATGTAAATCAGACAGAATGATTTCTGATATCAGTACTTTACTAAAATGTGTCCTCCAGTTATATTACATCTCAAAAGATTTAAAATTTGTTGGAGTTTTTCTAGTCACAGTAGCTTATTTGGACATTATCCAATGTTCTTGAGTCACTTTACTCATAGATTCAGATCTTCTGTAGTTCTTATCTATGTTTCTAACATTAACCCTTCTTGTTCTTGTCATGTCACTGTTTGTTCTCAGTGCCTCTTGGTGGAGTGAGGAACCTCCGGCTCACTGATGCCACCTTCACCACTCTTACAGCTAGATGGGAGGCTGCTGATGGGAATGTTCAGGGATACAAAGTCATCTATGTTCCCACAGATGGGGGACCTGAACTCATGGTAAAATTTTATGTGAATGATTAATAGAAGAACTTGTTATTATGGAAAAGGTGTTTCTTCAGAGAGATAAAAAAGCTCACTGAGGTTTTATGACTCAAGAGGGTCAGATCAGAGCCTATCTTTCATGGAGTGGAATAAACAGCCTGAAATAGCATAGCGTGCAATCTCAAAATTTGCTTCAATATTAAATAATTTTTACTTGCCATTTAAGAAAAGGATCCTCAAAGCTTTGTGTTCTTTACCTGTCTAGAATTGTCATTTGAAGGTGGTGTGATGTAAAATTCTTAGAGGGAGTTTTTTCATTTCTAAATTTGACATTTTATGTCAGAAAAATTTTATTGTCTTGTGTCTTGTGTTCCTTCACAGGAACAAGTGTCTGAAAGTACTACAACTTTGGTGATGAAAAGCCTGAAGCCAGACACTTTCTACACGGTTACGGTGTTGCCAGTTTATGCTGAAGGAGATGGCCCACGACTTTCTGAGAAAGGGAAGACAAGTGAGTAGCCGGAGTCAATAAAAGCATTTATAATGTAGCAGTGTCAGCGGGGGTGAGGCAGTCATGGCTCAGTAGTTCTCTAAGGCACTCGGTTATTAATCAAACAATTGTGGGCTTGATATTTAGGTTTGCAAATCTGCCACTGCTGGGTCCTTGAGCAAGGCCCTTAACCCTCATTACTCACCAGGTGTGCCAGCAGCGGCTGCTCACCACTCCAGGCATGTGTGCACACTCTCCTGTGCATGTTTTCTCATTACTGTTAATCCAAATAATGTTTGGTAACTTTAAAGTTTGGTAGTGATAATGTTACACTAAAAATATAATTTGTACACTGCTGACCCCTAATAGCTATAAACTAATTATCATTTTCTCAAAATGTTACATAAAAACAAGCAAATGAATACAATAAGTTAGAATGTTTAATAAAGGCAACAGTATGCAGTTGAATCTAAAACTTTGGCATTTTTTTTTTTGCAGAACCTCTGGGTAGTGTAAGGAACCTGCGGGTTACAGATCCAACCATAAAAACTCTTAATGTTCGCTGGGACCCGGCTGAGGGCACTGTGAGAGAGTACATTGTCATCTACGCACCGGCAGCTGGTGGAGAACAAGATGTGGTGAGGAAGCCTAATAATGCCATTTGTATTTTTCTGTCAGAGAACAGGGTCAGAATCATTTCAAACATTTCACGTTTTTAGTCATCTGGGGTGTTAGGAAACTCTCTAACACAATAAATCTCTGTTCTTCAATCCTACTTTTGTGAAAATTCTTTTTTAAATATTTACTTAAAGCAACAACACGGCTCATTTGGGTTTCATTAACAAATAAATAAATAAAGCTGCGTCTCATTGTTTTTGTACCTCCACTGTGTGTGAACAGGAAGAAGTGTCTGGGACCACAACCAGCACCATACTTAAAAATCTGGAGCCTGATACAGAGTACACTGTCACTGTGGTGCCCGTTTACCATGAGATGGAAGGCAATCGTTTATCAGAAAACGGAAGGACAAGTAAGTCTTGGGTCTGCAAAGAGAGTTTGTTGATATGTCATAAGAACACAACTGTCTAAATGATATGTTTCTAGAACAATGACTTTTATTGGAGAAAGAAAAAAAATCATGAGAAACTAAATTAAATTGTTTTGATAGTAATTTCAAATTGCAAAAATGGTGATGTTTAAACACTGTACATGAGGAAGTGTCTTTTCATGTGTAAATAGGTAACATAGATCACACATAAAGATAATGTGCAAAAGAGCATTATGTCTTTAATCGTACATGCTGTGTGACTTTTTGTAGAGGTTACTAATTTCTGATTATCTGTTTTATAACTTGATATGTACTTTTGCTTACTCATTTTTGGCAACAGTCCTTCTGTGTCTGTTGATTGTGAGTTTTGAATATGAAAATATCAGTCATTAGTTTTTTTGTTACTTTAGTTTACTTCTTAATAAGGTATTTGTGATAGACAAATTATCTTAGACATTGTTATAATGTCTGCGTTGGATTGGCGGCCTGTACAGGGTGTATAATGCCTTTCACCTGATGCTGGCTGAGATACGCTTTAGCCCCCCCTTCATCCCTGACAGATATTGACAATGGTTGGATGGATGGAATATCATAATTGTTGTTCTTCTTATTAGAACCCCTGGGTGGAGTTCAGAATCTAAAGGTAACAGATCCAACTTCCAGCACCTTGACAGTACGCTGGGATCATGCTGATGGAAACCCTCGTAACTACAAGGTCTTTTACGTGCCACAGCCAGGAACAGAGGAGAAAATGGTACAACTTACATTCAGTTTTTTTGACTGTCCTGTCTGTTGTAAAGTAATTGCTTCCTTTAATCTTTCATATGTGGCCAATTTCAGACAAATTATGTTTTGAACTGAATGCTTCACTGCTTGTTAACGTTATTTTGAAAAAAAGGTTATTTGAAAAATAAAAGTCTTTATTTTTTTTTGTTTTCAGGAACAAGTTTCTGGCAGTACCACCACAACTATCTTACGTAATCTAAATCCCAACACTGTGTACAAAGTCTCATTGCTACCCATATATGAGAAAGATGTGGAGGGCAAACGTCAGTCTGAAAATGGGAAGACAAGTAAGTCTGATAATATTGGAACTCAGCTTGTACTAGAGATTTATAGGAGGTCTTTGTTAATTGTGGTTTGATCCACATATTTTCTAGAGCCCTTGGGGACGGTGAAGAACCTTCAAGTGACAGATCCGACTGTTAACTCTTTGAGGGTGCGCTGGGACGCAGCCGACGGAGATGTCCGCCAGTACAACGTATATTACGTTCCTGCTGCAGGAGGCACTGAGAGCATGGTACAGACACTAACTACAGGATGTTTCTAGTTCTAGTTTTAGAATAACCTGCAACAGTAAAAACAACAAAAAAATACAGTCTGAAAATAAAACTGTACAGCACCTGCAAAAATACTGTTACATAATTAGAAGTTTGAAGATCTCCATTCATGTTTTTTTTTTCCTTCTTTTTAATTGGTTTGAGTGAGACATCAGGTTATGCAGCTGTGACAAATTGTCATTTAATCGCTTAATCTTTTTTTCAGACTCAAGTGTCTGGAGTATCAACCAACACAATTTTGAGGAACCTGCAACCAGACACAGAGTACAAGGTCTCCGTGGTGCCAGTGTATCCAGACATGGAAGGAAAAAGACAGTCAGCGAATGGAAAGACAAGTCAGTACCAGTCAAAACAAATACATTAATAGTCCATTTTAAAATACCTGTACACTGGCCATCATATGTTTTGGAACAACCATAATAACCCATAATAAAATGAATCTTTCTGCTTTCTTTGATAGAGTGCAAAAATATATTAATGTGTCCCAAGCTTTTAATTGGCAATGATGGTTATATAGGATTTGAACCAGTGTTTTTGATTCCCTCTTTATTGTTTTCTTGTTGGCAGAGCCTTTGGGTGGGGTGAAGAACCTGCAGGTGACTGATCCAACCACTAGCTCACTGCGGGTGCGCTGGGAACCTGCTGAAGGAAATGTGCGCCAATACAGACTCTTCTACGTCCCTGCTTCCGGAGGGGCTGAAGACATGGTGAGATAGGAGTACAACTGTCTGCTTATATTAAGTTAATCATAACCCTGTGTGTTTGTGCTTGCACCTTTTAGTGTATTAATATGTTGTATATGAGTGTATAAGTGTCTGAAGTTTGTAGTCTAAAGTTTGTCTGAAGTTTGTCTTGTTCTATAGTCTATATTTGTTGGGGCTCTGTTGATCCAAATTAAGTACATTTTGTTTCTTATTCTTCACATTACGGTACTTAATGTGAATGTGTATTTTTTCAATAATTAAATAAAATAGTGCTATTAGTGTTATACTAGTGACATTCACAAGTGATGTCACAAAGCAGTTTTACAAAAACGTGAAAGCAGGGCGGCAGATCAGACAAAACATTGAAAATACAACACAGAAAAACTCCCTCAGAGCTGGAAAAGAAAGAAATAATGGGAATTACCAAGGCTTACATGTACCATGTACTGTCAAGGCTAGTATGTAAGGGGGGACCCATCCTCCTCTGGTCACACAACTTATAAATGCATGTTAAAAAGACATTATACATCCACATGAGACCACTTCAGTTTCTGAATCAGTTTCTCTAATTTTGCTATTTATAGGTATATGTTTGAGTAAAATAAACATTGTTGTTTCATTCTGTAAACTACAGACAACATTTCTCCCAAATTCCAAATAAAAATATTGTCATTTAGAGCATTTATTTGCAGAAAATGAGAAATGGCTGAAATAACAAAAAATGCAGAGCTTTCAGACCCCAAATAATGCAAAGAAAACAAGTTCATATTCATAAAGTTTTAAGAGTTCAGAAATCAATATTTGGTGGAATAACCCTGTTTTTAATCACAGTTTTCATGCGTCTTGGCATGTTCTCCTCCACCAGTCTTACACACTGCTTTTGGATAACTTTATGCCACTCCTGGTGCAAAAATTCAAGCAGTTCATCTTGGTGGATTGATGGCTTGTGATCATCCATCTTCCTCTTGATTATATTCCAGATGTTTTCAATTTGTATAAAATAAATAAAATAAAATAAACTCATCATTTTTAAGTAATCTATTATTTTCTTTCCAGAGCTGTATCTATAGTTGGAAAATGCCTAGTTAGTGAGCAACCAGTCTGAGTTAGCTGCTAGTCTGAGGCAGGTGGCAAATAATTGTGGTGATACATTTTATTCATGAGGAAATTATGAACACTAAAATCAAGTGAGTTAAGTGCATCACTTTTTTCACTGTACTTGGCTTTAATGGGAATGACAATAAAGCTTAACTAGACCTTGTTCTCTTATTCTGTCTTTCACTTGTACGTTGACAGGAGCAAGTGTCTGGGGGCACGACCAACACTATTCTGAGGAACCTCCTGTCAGATACAGTCTACACTGTAACTGTAGCTCCAGTGTATCCTGAGGGAGAGGGCCTCCGGCTTTCAGAGAAGGGAAAGACACGTGAGTATTCTAGGAGAAGCTCAAGTTCTTCTGTGTTATTTGCAGCTGTTTGTATCCTGATTAAGGAAATGAATCTCTTTTTGACTATGATGAGTATCCATGAGTATCCCCCAGACCTTGTTTGGTCTTATTTTTCTCTGGGATAGCATGCAGTGCTTACTGAGCAGATGGTCTATGCAGAAAACACTGATCTTCACTGGAGTGTAAAGGCTGTGAAGCTTATGGCATTAAATGACTCCCCAGTTCTCTGCACCGCCCTGCTGAGCTGTGCAAGAAGTAAAGGAAACTATGCATTTTTTGGGTTTCCCTCCTCAAGTCTGTTATTGCAATTACAGCCTGATGATTTATGACAATATATAATCTCCTGATGCTTGATACATCTCAGCAGCAATCAGGAAGGTTTTAATGCACTCAGTTTATGTTGTATAATACAATACGAACATTTGGCAGTCCTGTGGTATAGTAGCCTTAGATTTTATTTTGCCCTCATGCGTTACTGGAATGCATCCCAATGCGAGAGGCAACAGTAAGACAATTGTTCTAACAACAAGGTTTTGAGGGTTTAGAATTTCTCTGTTGAGCTATCAAATAAGAGACTACATCTGCTTCAGTTTTAAGGGTGTATTTAGTTTAATGTATTTAGAGTGATGCCCAAGTGCACCCCCACCTCTCTGTGTTTCCCAGCCTGTACACCATAAAAAACTGCTGTGCTTCTTTTCTGTGCTGCTTAGCTCAGCACTTATTCCTCAACTTTATAGAGCTACCTCCTCTTTAAAAGGAAACGGCACTGGATGCTAAACATCCAAATTTTATCCTTTAAATTCCTAGCTTGGAATGAGCATTTTTGTGGTTTCCCCCTTAATGACTGATTCCACATCCTGTTTCCTTTCTGTCGTTCTCTCCTGCAGTTCCTCGTACCCCACCCAGGAACATCCAGGTTTACAACCCCACCCCCAACAGCCTAAATGTGCGCTGGGAACCTGCCTCAGGCCAGGTGCAGCAGTACAAGGTTGTCTACGCGCCTCTTAGTGGAGTCCGACCATCTGAGTTTGTGAGTCTCAATGTCTGTCTTGTTTCCCCACTCATGCTTCAGTGCACATACACACAAAGCTTCAATCCAAACACCAGTGCTTTTTTTTTTTACTTGTCTCTACTCTTTGCTCTGTTCCATAGCTGTAATATAATCATGAGTAGGACACCCACATCCACCGCACGTACACCCGCTTGCTACACACACACACAAAGACAAGCAGTAGTGCACAAACCAAATGTTTCCTCTGTTAAGAAGTGCTGCGCTGTTACAATACCAATCTGCCAAAGTCACAGCACACCTGGCTCTTAAAGGGAATGTCAAGTGACACTAATTGGTTTATTTCACATTGTCTTTTGCAGAAGGCTTATTTTTGTGTCCTCACGCTACCAAATATATACTGACATGCCATAGATCAAGCTGCACGGTGCGTTTTTGTTGGCTTGCATATAGATTGCTAAAATAGGGCCTAGAATAATCTATATTGACAATGGCTCTTTAACAATCAATGAACAAATTTTGTCTCACTTCAACCAAATTATAAAAATATAGTGTTGCATTTTTAATATAAATCTTCCTTGTCCATGTCTCTTTTTCACAACAAATGCCTTTAAAATAACCCTGCTTCCCTTCATGCTCTTACATTGCCATTTTATTAGTTCCCCAGATGCCCAGCCATTGTGTAATTTTGGCCATTTAGCCTTTAACATAATGTACATGGGTTTGGGGAGATTAAGTAAAGATATATATATTACATATACATATATTATGTAAAGAATATTCTGTGAATTCTTTCAACTGGATTACAAATGCATGTCCCAGAGACATCTGCAAGAGATGTTGATGATCTTCCTACAGTCTGCTGTGAAATTTTGGGACTGGGTTTATTGGCCTTTTTCAATAAGAATCATAAGAATTGCATATTGATTCATGCGGTTCCTTAAATTAACCAAAAAAAGTGAATCACCTTGTTACAACAAGGGTAAGGCCAGTGGTCAGTGTTCTCTCCCAGACTGTTCTTATTGGGTTTTTAATCCTGATTCAGTTAGTTCAGTCACCCCATTCTGAAGCCAATACTGAGTTAAGGGCTGTCACTGGTCTAACTCACACCTGGGTTCGCTGTGATGTAATGATCCAAAGATAAACAGATACCCATCAGATTGTGTGAAAATCCTCCTGCGTTTTGACAGGTAAAAGACAAGATTCTGCACAGCCGTTTAACACAGGGAATGTGTTTAGACTTGCTCAGGAGATGGACCCTCAGTGCTTCAGGCAGTTACGCAGAAGAGAAAGTATTTATTTAGCATTTAACCCACGAGAGCTTTTGTTTGCATTACGTGTCTATTTGGAAATGTTATCTTGCTCCACTAATCTAAACAGGGGTTTAACAGTGAGGTCATTATGTATATTTGTGTTGCCAGATTAGTGAAGGCTACAGAACTGATTGAGTAAAATAGGACACACTTTTAAACCTACTCATCTGCATGTTCTCTGGATGATGATCGTCTACGCAGGTTTTGGTTCCAGGCAACATCAACAACGCATTTCTGGATCAGCTCATCCCTGACACGCCATACTCTGTGAATGTCTTGGCGGTTTATGCAGATGGAGAAGGACCACAAGTCAAAGGAAATGGAAAAACATGTGAGCTAAATCTTTACCATCACACCAGTTACACTGAATGTAAACACACTCACTAACACTTATGAGGACGTTCTGGAATGCATGAGAGCATTGTCACATCTGAAATCCTGTGTGTGCATCCCAGTTGCGGCTTGAACGAGTAACTTTTCCTATAAACAATTAATATATGAGCCATTCGAGCAAATGGGTGCCATTTGCTTGTTGTAACTTTTCCAAATTAAACTTATTTTTTTATCTTTTCTTATCTAATAAAACATGTATTTAACTATTTAAAACATGTGCTGGTCAAACTCATGCAGCTTTACTTATTTATTTTACAAGGTTTCTAACTAGAAGATTTTTACAAAACTCATGTGACATTTAAAAAAAATGTTTAAAAGCAAGTCCACTAACTCCTTTGAAGTTCTTTAAAGAACGTCTTTATTTTAAATAAATGGTTGACTGCATGTTCAAATAATTGATATTTATGACCAAAACATTATTCCTGTTACTAAAACTCAATCCTGTTACTGGCACTCATTCAAGGTTTAATTTGTTCAAATAGATTATATTATAATGTAGGCCAGCAGTATAATCCATATCACCCTCTACTTGTCTCATGTATCATAGGAATAGTATAGAGAGTTTATTTTTCTTTTAATAATGCATTCACTTTCATTCAACTTTGTTAACAGATAATTGACTCAGAATGTATAGTCTTGTATAGACAGTAAGCAATCTGACCATTTTTTTCAGTGCCACGGGCCGGACCTAGGAACATGCGTGTGTTTGATGCCACCACCAGTACTCTTAGTATCGGCTGGGACCACGCTGAAGGTCCTGTACAGCAGTACAAGATTGCTTATGCCCCATTGACTGGAGACCCCATCACTGAGTTTGTGAGTACAGGACATTTCATTTGTTTTCTTATTTGGAAATGAATGAAGAAGGGTTTATTATATAAACTGCCTGGTCGAAAAAAAAGTCCCTACCAAAAAATAGGTCACACACTCTAATATTTGTTTGGAGCGTCTTCAGCTTTGATTGCAGCACACATTCACTGTGGCACTGTTACAATAAACTTCTGCAAAGTCACAAGATTTATTTTAATCCAGTGTTGCATTAATTTTTCACCAAGATCTTGCAGCACTGATGATGGTAAAGTCTGACCACTGCACAAAGTCTTCTCCGGCACATCCCAAAGATTCTTAATAGAATTAAGGTCTGGACTCTGTGGGGAACAATCCATGTGTGAAAATGATGATCTCATGCTCCCTGAATCACTCTTTCACAATTCCAGCCCCATAAATCCTGACAATGTCATCTTGGAATATGAACGTATCATCAGTGAAGAAAAAATCCATTGATGGAATAACCTGGTCTATATTCAGTATATTCAGGTAGTCAGCTGACCTCATTCTTTCAGCACATACTGTTGCTGAACCCAGACCTGCAGACCAACTGCAGCATCAACCCAAGATCAATTTACTTACTTAAATCTAGGTGGCATTATTTAATTGGTCCAGGCTGTGTGTATTTATGTTGCCTGATGAAGGCTACAAACTGGCTAAATAAATTGGAACACACTTTTTAACATGCTCATTTTGATGTTTTCTGGTTTATGACATAAAAGTGATCAATGTTTGTATTTAGCTTACTTTTCAATTCTATTTATTTGGATGAAGTGCACTTAACAAATAATGATCATTTTACTAAATATAACACATTACTTGGATTACATTTTTAAAATATTATACTGCTAGTGCATTTGGTACATCAACTCATTCCACTAGTTCATTTGTTATACCAGATATGAGCAAGGAAACATTCGTACATTCAGCTCAGGACAACACCAGAACCAGGGATGGGAGCTGCTGCTTTTTTTTATCAGATAATGTTTTAGACTTTAGATAATGAAAACTTCATGCAGAGTGCTTTCAGAAAAAACATAGTCAGTTATGTATTTGTAAACTTTCACATGCATTTTTCAGATTAACATTAGCACATTATTACTGGATTAATGTTTATTTGTTCACTTGATCCATCTGCGCACTTCTATGCTAAAATGGCATTAATGTTACTGCAGTGGAAGTGTGAGAAGAGACCGTTCATTACTGGGCGATCAGACCAGCTGGAATTATGTCATACTTGTTCTGCCAGCACCTGTTCGAAGCTCCAGTTAAAAGGGGGATATTAACTGATTCATGTTCAAGTGACTGTTGAAGGAAATCGTTATTAGGGTTCAATCAGAAGTGCTCTGGTGACTCATGTCTTACTCTAATAGTTTCCACTTTTCCTTTTCAAGCTTTGAGCTTTGGAACTTGTGCAAGAAGGGTAGCATGCCACAAAGACCTGTTTTGAAGCATATGCATTATTTTATTATTCATTTTTATTATTATACCTAAAGTCAGTGAGTTAAAGGGAAATCCATACAACTGCTGATTCTATCTACAGACTGTTGTTCCTGGAAACAGAAACAATGCCATGCTCCAAAACCTGCTCCCTGAAACCCCCTACAACATCACAGTGCAGGCCATTTATGCGGACGGAGCAGGAGGCTCTCTAGCTGGAAATGGGAAAACACGTAAGTAGTGCATATTGAATAGAGCACTGTCTATATGTACTTCACTTCTCACCCACATCAGAGTTTTTCTGTTAATTTTGAATAGTTTATATCTGTGTATCTGCAGTTAATCAGTTTGTTTGTGTTCTATGAAAAGGTTTTGAAATCAGCTGGCAGAATAGAACCCACTTTTTGATTGCTAGCCCACAATCTGAGGTAGTTTTTGTTGTATATATTTTGGCAGTGTTCCTAGCAGTTAGGATGGGATTTGCTCCATGAGTAAACTGTTGAGCTTCCCACTACCCAGCTACATTAGCTAAGCCTCAGCAAAAATAAACCCCAAACTAAATGTGCATATTACTCATAATGGCAGGATAAACACATAGATGGGCATTCAGTAGCAGTCTCAGCAGAACCATGCCAACAAGGATTGCTTTAACCTTTGGAAGCAACTCTTTAGTGTGAGTTTGATGAGTAACTGGTATTGTGTAATTTACTGTCTACAGTTGGCCTTTTGGAGCCCAGAAATCTGCGTATTTCTGATGAATGGTACACCCGCTTCCGTGTGGCCTGGGACCCTGCTCCAGCTCCAGTGATGGGCTACAAACTGGTCTACCAGCCTACAGGTACGCACTGTTACTCACTGTCTCTATGCCAAAAATGTTTACTATAGGATTCATTAATCATACAGTATGCTGATTCAAATGCGTGTTATATAATATAATATATATAATATAATATATAATATAATATATAATTCTGAACAATTAAAATAATCAGCCAAATATTTCATGGTATTAGTAAAGGAAAAACTTTTATTTTCTGTATTCAACTTTATGTTAAAACTGTAATTCAGGTGACATCAAATAACCATACATGCACTATAATTATGCCTCATTTTAAACTATTAACATATTTATTTGTTATTAACAACATTGTTGACATTTGTTTCTCAGATACAGATGAGTCCTTGGAGGTGTTTGTTGGGGACGTTACCTCCTACACTCTTCACAACCTGCTCCCTGGAACGACATATGATGTGAAAGTGTTTGCTCAGTACGATGCTGGTCTTAGTAAAGCGCTAATGGGACAGGGAACAACATGTAAGTTTTTTATTTTTACTCTCATAGGTTACATTATGGTTTATTATTTAGATTTATCTGTCTTTTATAAGTCTTTCTGTTTATTTACCTTGTACTGTATAAGTAAGTGCATTGACCCTGTTTCTACGTGGTTTCTTTATGTGACATGTATCCAGATTGTATTCTGATAGGTTTTTTGCTAAATGCAATTGCAATTGGAAGCCATATGTGTCTCCAGTTAGGCAGACTGAAATCTGAATGCTGTGTGGGATGAAATAATACAATTCACAGGTTGAACAGCAATTATTTCTGGTGCTTCTGTTGTACTGGAAGGAATTTGGGGTCTTGAGGAGATGAATTTGTTTTACACTGCTATAGTGTGGCACAAATACCTCTCAGACCACCTGCTGAAGTGGTTTGAGTGGATCAGTTTTAAAAGTAGCATTTTTCATGTAGATTTGCCTTATCTAGACACAGTTCTGATTTTCAAGACACAAAGTGACTCAGTGTAAACGGGATCTATTACATTTGTGTGCAATGTACAATTGGAAACACCAACAGTTAGAATTTAATTTAAGAAGAATTAAGAAAAAACCCAATCAAGATTTTTTTGCAATTAAAACAACAGAGGTTTATAGCAAGAGCTATAGAGCAATTGCATTTATCATCCTGAAAAAAACAATGGGGCAGCTGTTCCAATATTACACTAATGTCAATCAAATGCGAGATTTGAGATTTACTTATACGTCACTTTGGATTAATAATTGTAGAAGATAATTTTTCAGGGTAGCATAGATAATGATCAGCATATGAATTTCCTGTTCATGTTTGTGGAGTGATTGTACCCAGTCCCTGACTGTTTCTATTGTTTCCTTTTTTCTTCAGTATACCTCAATGTGACCAACCTGGAATCGTACGATGTTGGCCATGACAAATTCTGCATCAAGTGGACGCCTCACAGAGCTGCTACTTCCTACAGGATTAAACTGAACCCTCTCGATCGTGAGTCAGATTAATCCTACATGAAAAGTTCATTTACCTCCTCCTTCTCCTTTGTTTGTCTAAATAGCTGAAGTTGTTTTTGGTCATTGCTATAGAAACTAGAGCAGACTTCATTCTGTTTGCTGCATCGTTCATTAGTCTTGAGGGATGACAACATGTCAGTGACTCTGAGCAAGTCTAGACTGATTGTTTATCTTGAGCGTTTTTGTCCGCTTATGTTCTAACCGGATGTATAACAAAGAATGCAAGTGACCACCAGCTTTTTAACTAATCTGGATGAATCTTTGATTGCTTCTTTTTTTCTTTTTACATCCATCTGGTTTATATTCACACATAGATTAAGTGTAGCTGTTAAAGACAGGATGTTGGAGCATCTATAAGTGTTCATGGTAGTTATTAGCTTGTTAGCCAGTGCCCCTTTTGCCAAGTTTCTAAGAAGTAAACAATGTGCTAGCAGTTTCACCGAGACACAGAAACATGCCAAGAGGACTTTGAGAAGGAGGAAATTAGTTTACCACAGAGGTCTTGGATTAATAATGAAAGAACAAGGCCCAAGTCTCAATCAGCTGTTGTTTGGCATTTCATGCCATTTCATTGCAGGAGTTACAAAAATAATCCACAAGAAAGGTTTAGGATGTCCTTGGCTTCAGAAAACATATGGCATCAGAAGTTGTTCGGCACAGCATTAGGCCATATTCAGATATAATCCTGTGTGTTGCCTGTGTTGAATCTAGAAATATGCAATACTCTGGCAGGTGATGGATGCTTGTTATTTGCATTAAGTGGTGTAAATTATTTGGTATTGATTTTCACTATTGGTCCAAAAATGCTGTTCTATGCAGTATGCTCTATAATCAGTGCATCACAGTTTTTATTCAATATTCTCTTGCAGCGGCAGCCAAAGGACAGCAGGAGATCACCATCACGGCAGCTCAGAGTCACTACTGCTTTGATGGCCTAAGTCCAGACTCACTGTACAATGCCACTGTGTTTGTACAGACTCCGAACCTTGAAGGACCTGGAGTCAGCACTAAAGAACGCACATGTAAGAAATATATTGGTTTTTTTTCCAGCAATAACATATACATTCTGGTTAAGTTATCTGGTAATCTAACTGGCTATATCTCTCACAGTGGTCAAACCAACACCTGTGCCAACCCTGCCCCCAACTCCTCCACCTCCACCCACCATTCCTCCTGGCTGGGCAGGTAAGTGCTTTCTAAAATGTGTAAAATCCCAAAAATCTCAGGCTCTTCTGAATAACATCACAGTAAAGTATTTGGAGAGGGGGGGGGATTAACCTGAGCATAATATGTGAAGGGAAGTGGTGTTACCTACTCAGATACCATAAATCTAAACCAACATCTGTAGCCTGACACAGGTCCATATTTTCTTGTATTTAAAGTGACAAAAACATTAATTATATAACCCCTGTTCTGTAGAAGCTCCATGTTTACCCAGATCAAAGATATTGCCCTTCATTAGAAGGTATCATGACAGACTGTAAATCTGAGGGAAAATGTGTTAAAATGGTAAAAACGTGTAAAAGAAAAAAACAAAAAAAAAAAGAATTCGCTCTAATAATATCCACGTGTTTGGATGTTCCATTGCGTACTGCTGGATCAATTGTGAGGAAGTTGGATCTGCATCAAATAAACCAGCCACTTTCTAGACATGTGAGGGAAGTTACAGAGATCAGTAATCACTATTGAGTTTAGAGAGAGACTAGATTAAAGGTGCAACATCCCAAAAAATTCTGCATGAAACTGGCCTGTATGGGATGATAGACAGCTTGGAGATCCAGAAAGTCCAGAGTTTTTTTCCAGAAAGCACCAGTGTGACCCAGCTTAAACATGGCAAAATATTTTATTGTTGGTTGAGAAAAGAGAAAGGAGCTTTTGCCAAAATTCTACATTTTGCCTCTGGTGTATACCAGTGCCATACCAGGTTCTCCACTGTGTTGGGCAGATGGGGTGGAATGACTTGAGAAGTTGAACCCTTTCTTTTCTTCTGCTGCTACATAAGGGTTCTAAATCTGAGCAGACTTTTAAAGTGTCTTCTGTCAGTCCAGTCAAATATTTCTGTTTATAAGTATTCCTAAATGGGGCTATGTAAAAGATTGCTGTAATTTAGTTTAATAAAGTGCATGATGCAGTTTTCTTTTTATTAAAGTGCTTGAAAAACACTTTAAGAGTGCTTTTGTGCTTAAAATTCCTAGTGGATTCTTATGGGCCTGCCTCTATTTGACTGCAATCTTGATATATTTTCTGCAGTGGTCTGAATATACCATATGTTGAGTTGGAACACGGTCAGTTCCAGCTGTTCTGTGGCCAATGTAGATAAATGCAATTTAAGCAAAGGTAATCAAATGTTCATCCAGATGCCGTGCTTGACTCAGAGTCACTGTTTGGATGTGTTATACTTTGACAGACAGCAAATCAATCACTTTAATTAGACCCTGGATCTAGCCGACCTCATGCCCTGCACATTTCTGTGGTTTTCTGCTATAACACACCACTATCAGCTCTGGAAGGGCTTGTTAATTTGATAATTAGCTGGATCAGGTGTGTTAGTAGCAGGGTAAACACTAACATTTGGAGGCTGGGAATCACTGGAATAGATAGTCTTTTAATATATAGTCAGAGTGATTGACAGTGAATTGATTACTATAAGTGACCTGGATATTTAAAGTGTCTGTAGGGAGTGTTTATCTACAAGTCTGGAAAAACACAGAGTTAAAGGATCTTGGACAAATATCAGGTAAAATCAGTATCGATTTATTTGCCCTGTACAGCAGTTCCAGTCCAATAAAAGTAGAAAAGTAGAACTCCAAGCTTTTTCACAAGAGCTGAATGAATGCCAGCTCTACTCTGGACTCTCTTCACATTCATTTTCTTTACTAAATCAGAATCATTCCAGCATTTAGCCATGTGCTATGGACCACGTCTGTTTCCTTTTTACATACGACCGCAGATCCAGTTCAGGTGCTGAGTGAGACAAGAGAAGCGCTGTGTCCTTGGAAGATCACAGTTTCAAACCACTGAAAATCCGTCTTTCTTTCTGGAGAGTGTGCATGGGAAACTGCAGATGCTGAGCTGCTCCACAATACAACATTATCTTAAAACGTTGCCAAGCTTCTCTTTGATTGAAAAAAGCCATTAAATTCAGCTCATTCTCTACCCTTCTGGTCACCAAATGTTTCCCTCGCGTTTGTTTATTTTCGCAGGAAAGTGTGATCAATTAAAGCAGTAATTGCAACGTATAGGTTCATTATGTCAGTGGTTTTGTTTGTGTAATTCTGAAGGTCTTTTTTCCCCCCTGCAACTTTTGTTGACTGGCTGACTCTAATTAGAAGCCCATGCTTTGCGCTGGTCTTCATGAGGACGCCTGAGGGGGAAGTCATGGCACTCAAATCTGTTGTTTTTCTGCTGTAGTCTGCAAAGGTGCCAAGGCAGATGTGGTGTTCCTCATTGATGGATCGTGGAGTATTGGTGAAGATAGCTTCCACAAAGTGCTAAAGTTCGTCTTCAGTATCATGGGAGCCTTTGATGTTATCGGGCCATCAGGAATGCAGGTATGGACTTGGTGAATTTAATATGAAGTCTTCAACTTGAAACAATGCAATGCATTCTTTCCCAAGCTCAATCAGGAATGTGTCAGCATGAAAGCCCTTTGCTCTTGTTTTTAATGATCCCTCTGTGTCTAGAGTTATTACTGTTCTGCAGTACAGTTTAAATGTTATTACATAATTAGTCAATTAATAAACCATTAATTACAATTGGAAAATGAGTAACACAGGTTAATAATAAAGTGCAGCTTGCTCAGTTTTATACGTTTGCATTGATGGTGTCTAATCTTCTCCTTGTGATCTTGTGATCGGGGAAACAGGTGTCTTTCGTGCAGTACAGTGATGATGCCAAGACAGAGTACAAGCTCAACACTTACAATGACAAGGGCACTGCGCTGGCAGCCACACAACTCATCAACTACAAAGGAGGAAACACAAAAACAGGTGTTCTATCCCCCAACATCCATCAAGTCACACTTTATCTGCATGTACTGCATGTTTTTTTTTTCAGCATAAATTTCTGCTGGTACTGAATGACTTGTAATGCTACATAAGAAGTAAATGTTGGATAATGCACATCAAAATCAAAATGCTTTTTAAATTTTGATTGGTGACAATTTTTTTTTTTTTTACTAGCTACTAATTGTCTGTTTCTGACTTTGATATCCAGGCATTGCTCTGAAACATGTACACGAAAAGGTGTTTGCTTCAGACAATGGAATGAGGAGGAATGTCCCTAAGGTTGTGGTTGCAGTTACTGATGGACGCTCTCAGGATGAAGTGAAGAAAAATGCTGCCAAGCTGCAGCATGCTGGTAGGGTCTTTTTACTGTTTTATAACATAATGGCTTAGTTTTTTTAAGTACAAAGATGTATGCTCAAAATGTCCTCTTCATTTTAATCAAAGATCTTTCAAAAACACATACCAGGGTTTGTACGATCATGAAAAACCTGTTATGGAATTTGAAAATAGAAATTTCCAAGAAAGTTTTGGAAAAGCCATCAGTTTATCGATGGAGAAAATCTATTTTGAACAAATCAACAGCTCAGAGTTAATTCAGTAACTTAGTCCTACACAATGAAGCTCTCAGGATCTGACACACATTTTATTATTAAAGATTGTGTGTCAGCATTTTATAAGATTCATTTTAGACCTATTATACTCAGTTTTGATTATAGCTTTAGTTGATTTGTAGTTGTATTGTCCATGTCTGTACTGGAGTTTTAAAAATCATATAGTCATGGAAACTTATTGGTTAAAACGTGTATGAACCCTGATATACACAATTGTTAAACTCAAGAATGCAGAACTATAAGAAAAATTGATTTTTAGATTTTTTTTTTTTATTTTAAGATTTGATTTGAGACAGTTTGTTTTTGCTTTGGTCCATGTTTTGTGGTCCAAGTTTAGTGAGGATTTTTTATGTGACATGTATAAATTAAAAAATAATTTGTGGGCCCTTTCATTCCCACTTATTCTAAAACATGTAACACAGACATGAATGTGAGCCTTAAAGCCTGGAAGATTGAGTGACAAAGATCTGAGTGTAAAGTTGATCTGAGTTGAGAGTTTAATCCATCTTCCCTTTTTAGGTTACAGTGTGTTTGTGGTCGGCGTGGCTGATGTGGACTATGCTGAACTCCAGGACATTGGAAGCAAGCCAAGTGAACGACACATCTTTGTTGTGGATGATTTTGATGCCTTTGCCACGATACAAGAGAATCTGGTCACCTTCATCTGTGAGACTGCATCATCCTGTGAGTGGAGATAACACTGTCTGTTACTTATCCCAAATATATTGGATTGAGCACCTTCATATAAGAGACCCCAGTTTCACTGCTTCACAGCTCAATGCTCGAGGACTTTATTTCACTTTAGCTCATATCTGACATTAAGAATGGAGGCATTAGGTTCATGTTTATCTACTCCAGAGAGTCCTATTCTATTTTTCAGTACTACTTTAAGACACTACTTTACAGAAATTATGTGTGAGCATTTATACATCTGTGTCAGCAGAAAAGAGCTAATTACATTCTTCAGAAGGGGTGTCTACATACATTTGTATATATAGTGATTTTAACATATAAAATCAAAACTTTAATCATACCTCAGCGTTAGAAATGAAATAATATGTGCATTGTTTCACATTAAGCATTTGTTATAATGTATAATATTTTTTTCTTTTTACAGCTTGTCCTTTGATCTTCGTGAATGGCTTTACATCGCCAGGTAAATATGATTCATTTTCTGGTTATCTGTTTATCTCCCTCCACTTAAGTAAATAAGAAGTTCTATCTGCAAGCTTAAGGTCAACACAAAACATTAACTCTAATTGAGAAATTATTATTTTTTCATATATATACACCAACATTGCTGAGATTGAACTGAGAATTAAATCTATATTTTATTTATAGATAATATGTAGTGAACAGTTTATAAAAATTGAGATCTTCATGTATCCTCTCAGGTTTCAGAATGCTGGAGGCTTTCAATCTGACTGAAAAGATGTACGCTTCTACCAAGGGAGTGTCCATGGAGCCAGGTTCCTTCAACAGCTACACAGCCTACAGGCTTCACAAAGACGCATTCCTCAGTCAACCTTCAGTGTGAGTCTTGTGGACCTGCTGTCCTTTAATTGATTTGTCTATAGGTTCCCCTGCATTTAAAGAAGGGATTAATGAAAAATCATTAGTTTGTTGTTTTTTTCCAATTTTAAATGGTTAAAATTCAATATTTGTGTAATATATATTTAAATAGTGAAGAAACATTTATTTACCGGTATGTTCTCAATTAATATACTAGTAAGACTAGGGCTTAAATAGATATTTGCCTTTTATATCTCTCTTTCTGTAAGACTTCTGTCTATGATTTATTGATGTGATTTGTTTGCATTGTGATACCACACATTTTTTTAATTTTGATGCATAGTTATATATATATATATATATATATATATATATATATATATATATATATATATATACCCCTACAGCCAAAACAGGCTGGGTGTTTATTGTTTTGGTTATGGACTGAACGTAATGGTTATATATACTTCTATATATAAACCTCACCACTGAGAATTGTGCAGTGAACACCTGCTTTCTTAAATAATCCTAGATTATGTAAGCTTAAATTGATATGCTTCTCTGGTTTGGCAGTGTATGGTATGTTTTCTAGAATATATATATATATATATATATTGTTTTTTATGGCATTAGCTGAATATGCAATTATTGTACCTGCTGGATAATAATCCCAAATTTAAATGATGGATAGCACTCAAAGGAATTGCAGACAGATTAAAGCAATTATAGACACAAATATGATTTGTTGTTTTTTATGATGAGGCACCAGCAATTGGTAATTGGTTTTGCTTCTGTAAATATAATTTGTTGTGAAAAGTATGCAATTAAAGAGTTATGGAGTCAGGCTTTTTGAGTTTTGCTACTTTGGTCTGACATGATGCATCTTGCCCTGTCTTTCTTAACCAGACAGTCAGACCCCGCTGTCATCTAGACTGGTTCAGTGGATTTACAGCATGCTGTTAAGTCAAGTGCCTAGAGCTATCCTGACAGGACATGACATTTGTAAAAGAATATGACCTGCCCTGGAGCTCTGTTTTCCTTAAAGACTGGAGTTTTGGACCTCTGTTCAGCCACATGTTCCAAAAAGCATTATAATCCATTCAGTAATCTTTTTACCATACAAACTACAACATCATTTATATCCGGTTACACTGACATGCCAGGTTTGATTTCAAACCCCCCAATGGGAACCTGTGAAGAGCGTGCCATTATTCTACTCCAAAAAAGGCTTGGGGCTCAATAGGATATCAGCAGGTATTTATGTACTATGGTCCACAAAAACTAACTAATTTTTGAATTTTACAGAGACATCCATCCTGATGGTCTGCCTGCAGCTTACACCATCATCTTGATGTTCCGACTTCTCCCTGACTCACCAAAACAGGCCTTTGACATCTGGCAGGTCTCAGACAAGAACCACAAACCTGAGGTTGGCGTCACCATTGATCGTAAGTCTGAACATCATTTCATAAACTTAGTAGCCCTGATGAGTGGAAATGCTTGAAGACGTTAATCCAAAGGGTGTAGAGATAACAATGTCTAGTTACCGTTGTTTTTCAATAATCTTTAAATGTAATTATTTATATAAATAAAGGTTACATTTACATTTTTAAAGGAAAAAAAAAATACAATAAATAAAACTCAATACAGACTTCAGTAAAGTCTGTCCTTATGTCTATTGTCCCACTTAGAAAGTAACCTTGAGCTAACTTGCCTCCTGTAAGTCTAGTCTTAGCCCCTGGTGTTCTGAATGTAGTTAGTATTTGTTGTGTGGAGTTTCATGGCTGTTTCGACTGATAAGTGTGTTTGTGCTGGTTCTGGTTTAAGAATCTTTGCGTGACAATGAGTCTAATAAGGACCTGGAGGCCTATCTGACACTCTCTCTCTCTCTCTCTCTCTCTCACTCTCTCTGTGCAGCCTCCAGCCAGACTGTAGCATTTTATAACAAGGACACGCGGGGAGAGATACAGAAGGCCACATTTGACAATCATCAAGTGAAGAAAATCTTCCATGGAAGCTTCCACAAGGTAAACACACTGCTGTGTGTTTTTACTCTATAGGCCCTATGGGACCCTGTGATTTGGTACATAAAGTAATGCCTTGGCAGGTCGGGGTGTGGCACATCAATCAAAAGAATTTTCCAGTTGTACCTATTGGCATTCAGTGACCTGCGGATGTATGCGGTTTTGAAATAGCGGACATTCCAGATGGTATTATTACAGGTGATTCAAAGTAATGTCTGTTCTTTAGCAGATGTCTGTCCTTTAGTGGAAGCTGTGTTACCTGATGTGTTATTTAAAGGAGTCAGATGCTGCCATAAAGGGAATTTTGGATAACTCCGTCTCAAGGTCATTTAGTCATAAGGGAAATGAATAGTGCTGTGTGCCACTGATATGATTTAGTATCAGTATTTTCCAAGTATATCATGGTATCAGGGCAACATTGATTGCACTAATTTATTATAATAATATTATTATTGTAAGTTTCTATGTCAGTCATGCTGACCATTGATGTCTCATAAACTTGCAGTAGCTTGTTAGCTGCATACAGTCAACACACCCCTTAAACAACAAATAAATTGTAGTTATCATTGCAATCTAAAAATGTATTATATATCAAAGCATTAAGCTAAAAATGGCAGTAGCAGAAGATGATATATTGTTGAGCATAGCAGTTACACATGGAACTGTTCATATTGGATTTGTCTCTGAAATGCATGACTCAACTGCAAAACAAGAACTACAAGCCTGAAGGAGGTTTTAGTCACATATGTATGACTTCTGTGAATGAATGAGTTTGAACTTACAAGTACAACAACATCATGAACACATAGTAAGGATATGTAGCTGCATTCCAGAGGTTTGTTGAATTGGCCTGTGGCTTTTTGGAAAGGCTACAGGCCTGCAACTGTCCAATTGTTCAGCAACTGTCCACACTTTAAGTGACTCTTGGCTGCTGATGTTCTGAAGCATTGATTTTTATTCATGGATCCAAGCAAATGTGTGTGATTTCTGAATAAGGCAAAATTCTTATCTGGTTTTTAAGTAAACCTAATCTCAACCATACTGGTAAAGGACAATGGGGTATAAACAGAGAATGTTATTTGGATGTTTTCTGCTAGTAAATGTCTCATTGCTAGATTTATATAAATTGATGCACTATATAAAAATTTGAGCTTCATAGAAGAGTTTTATGGAAGGTTCAGTGTCTGGAGTGCATATGGTCAGTGCTCTGGAAGTTTCTTAGTCTGTTCATGTCATTTATATTTTGCGTAAGGTGTGGAATATGTTAAGCTTTATGTGGATGCTGTAGAATAGAGAGTGTCTCTGAGAATCTCTCTAAGATGTAAAGTCAAGGACTCAACATCTCATCTTTAGGAACAAAATGTCTGAAAGTAACGATAGTCAAAAGCAATTTATAACAGTGAATCTCCTGTCCCAGTAGAGTAACTGGGAGTAATGCTGAGAACTAGTGAGGTCTCATTTTCACAAGAATCTATAAGTGTGTCTGGGGAGGCTGTTAAAAACATGATGAAGTTGTTCTCTGGCGTAAGGGCTGGAAAATGTTGCTGCATTAGCCATTAAACAATTACATCGGAAATCTAGAGAAATGCTAGGCAAGGATGTGGAGTAGAAGTGTTTTTCAGCATCTCTCTTTCTCTGTCCGTCTCTCTCCATTGATCATCCCTCAGCTTAATGTCGATCTCTCTCTCTGGACTGCATCCTGACTGTGTCTCAAGCTGTCACTTGTGTGTAAACTGTATTTTCTTGTTGAGACAGTCTTTAGAAACTAGTTGAAAAGCCAACAAATGAAAGATTTCTCAAAAAAATCTTAGTGACAGAAAAGCTTTATTTACACTGTCCACCACTCCAGTATCTGAAACCACAGAAGCATGTCTATTCGAAATGACAAGTATGTGGTCATGTTGGGAAGATGTTTGCTCCATGCTAATTGGCTAGATTGACCTCATAGCTAGATTACAAAACCTAAGAAGCAGCCTTTATCCACCAAACATGTCATGGTTAATTGTTTTTTTTGTGGTAAGCAGGAAATTAACAATTTCTGCTGAATTATTGCTACAGCATTTCTCTGTGTGCTTAGAATGTGTGACAGTTCCTGAAGACCTTAAATTTAATTTCGCATCCTTTTTTATTGGGAGTAAACAAGAATGTTAAAACTGTATGTTATGCTTTAGATCTGTTCTCTCTGGAGAAGAACATCAATCAATAAACAAAGACGAAGATGATGAAAATGATCAAGCAAATGGGGACTGGCCTGCTTTAGTTTTTCACTGTTACTTAAGAAGTATTTCTCTGCACTAGTAAACCATTAAAATGCTGCCAGTGCGTGCTGGATAAACAAACATGATTTAGATGGCTTAGGTCTGGCCTATGCATTTACTCCCTCTTTTGATTAACTGCCTCTGGCTCACTGTATGAAATTGTTGTGTAGTGAGTTTTGTGCATCTTGAATATTAGAGCAGTTTTTAAAAACAGGCTTTAATTCATTGTTTGTCTTTTGGAGTAGATAAAAAAGAGAACTAAGCTGCTCTTTTGGATCTTTTGTTGATAGCAAACTTAAGTGCTGCAGAAATCCATCGGGTATTAGATCCTCCAGATTCCCAGAATGTCTACTGGGCCTAAAACTGAGTTGGTTATAACCAACAAGACAGGTCTTTTCAACACAGGTCTAGTGCCTCTGCTGGCTGGTTGCAGAATGATACATAGTACTGCCCACCTCATAGGTCACACACTGTTTTCAATCTTACAGTCATATGAAAAAGTTTGGGCACCCCTATTAATCTTAATCATTTTTAGTTCTAAATATTTGGGTGTTTGCAACAGCCATTTCAGTTTGATATATTTAATAATTGATGGACACAGTAATATTTCAGGATTAAAATGAGGTTTATTGTACTAACAGAAAATGTGCAATATGCATTAAACCAACATTTGACCGGTGCAAAAGTATGGGCACCCTTATCATTTTATTGATTTAAATACTTCTAACTACTTTTTACTGACTTACTGAAGCACAAAATTGGTTTGGTAACCTCATTGAGCTTTGAACTTCATAGCCAGGTGTATCCAATCATGAGAAAAGGTATTTAAGGTGGCCAATTGCAAGTTGTTCTCCTATTTGAATCTCCTCTGAAGAGTGGCATCATAGGCTCATCAAAACAACTCTCAAATGATCTAAAAACAAAGATTGTTCAACATAGTTGTTCAGGGGAAGGATACAAAAAGTTGTCTCAGAGATTTAACCTGTCAGTTTCCACTGTGAGGAACATAGTAAGGAAATGGAAGTCCACAGGGACAGTGCCCGAACTTTTTCATATGACTGTACTTTTCTCCTCTGAACTCGGACACTCTTTATCATTCTCTGTACTTTCTCTATACTATTCAGTCTATAATACAATAGTTATTGTATGTTAATCTGCAGTCATTCATTATAACTTATCTATTTTTAGTTGAGCAGTGGCGTTAACTTCTAATGGCTATGCTAAGTCATTACTCATTGTTTATTTCAGTTAAAAATACAATATTAAACATGTAATACAAGACTGGGATGGTAAGGCAATATTAGTGTCTATGCTGTGTGGATTTGGGATGCTTCATAAAATTGATTGATAGTAATGAAATTTGGCAAGAGTCACAGAAACTTTCTTGACGGCATTTTATGGGAAAGCCATTATTGTCTCAATAGTAATCATGTGGGAAAGAAATGATGGCACAGTGTGTCTTTTATGTTTCCAATTACTGTAGTGTGTCATGTTTCTAATTAGTGAGGTTTTACGTTACTTACAGTAAGATATATCAGCCACTGCATAGAGCTTCCATTTCTCTGATCAGAGAGCAGAATCTAGACACTGCTGTATATAAATGGTCTGGGTGGTTGAGTACTAAAACAGACAGACTAATGTCTGTAAAGATGGCCAGGCAATGAGAGATAGTAGTATGCATCATATTGCTTAAATAGTGGTAGCCAAAGAGGTGCCCATGTATTGTTTTGTTTGTAATGTTAAAAAAAAATCAAATGAGAGCCTTAACAGACAACTACATTCACATGCCACAAACTCATGGGATAGCAGCACTGAATTGATCAAAGTTTTACCTGAGTGGACTACTTGGGAACGCCAACATCTGTAAGTTGTGAGGTGCTATCTTGTGAGTGACCATATATTTGAGTGAAGTCAGGGTGTTAGATGGATGGGAAATTTATTTCCAAGTTGTGTGGGCGTTTAACATTAGTCATTCCACAGTGTCATGTGTACCTCATAGTATACCTCAGTGCAGTGCGGCAATTGATTTGGCAGAAATCAAATCCACATTAATTGAAAAGGGCCCCATGAGCATATCCACTAGTCAGTCCAGCATTCTTTAGCTTCCATGAAACATGAATGATGAATGAATAAATTACTAAAGTTACACCGTATTGAAGTTAAAGCGCCTTTCTAAAAACCCAAGGATGCTTTACAATCACATTTTACACACAACGATTTACACTCAGCACTCACACAGCCAATCAGCCAATGGTGAGAAGCATCAGCCAATCGTGTATAGCATACGCTCAACCGGAAACAACCATTCACCTGGAGGTGGAGATCTGCATCAGGCACTAAGGGGCGAACTCAATCCATATCTGGGCATACAGTCATACACACACTCACAAATATGCATACTTACACACACACTTACCAGGACAATTTAGAGTATCCAATTTACCTGATGTCCATATTACCTGGAGTCTTCTCACGAGGAGAACATGGAAACTCCACCCATGGAAAACTTACTTAGATAAGGAGTTGAACCCAAGAACATGCTAAACATTAATTGGCCATTACAACATGGCAAAAGCAACAATACTTTGTCAGAATTTCTAAATATTTTCTTAGATTGTTCAAAGTGAACAGCATTCTCAAGTGCTGTCCTCTTACGGTGATTGGGGATTTCTTAATAATTCTCATTGGAGCAGTAGAGGGCTGTACAATGTAATGTTTACTAATAGTAATTCTAATATTGGCTGAAATACACAGTTGAACAGTTTGACCAGTTGCAGATATTCCATGATACTCCACAAGTTTTTGCCCTCAATACATGTGGTGATACAATTTTGTCTATGTAAATAGTCTTTAAAGATACTATCAAAAATCTGTCAAAAAAAGGGTTCCACTCCGGTCTGCAGCATAGGTTTTGTAAGCAATCCAAATGACAAAAAGCTTGAGAACACATTTGGCAGTGCATCCTGGATGATGTCATGCTCCATTTGTCATGTCGGCTTGAGGTGGAAATGAAGCAGAGCTGGGTCTGAGCTTCTGCTGAGTAAGGTTTCTCACAGACTCTCTGACTCTCAACCAGAGACAGTGGGTTCATCCTATTAGGTCCAATTTATTCTCTCGCTCACCATTTACTCACTGCTCACTCTCTTTACCTCGTTCGCCCCTTGTTCCCAAATGATACATCTCCACTCTTGCTTTCAGACTGAACTCTGTAGCATCACCGTCCCTGTTCATCCAAACAGTGGTCAGCCATTCACTTCCTGGGATGTTGACCAGAAGCCTTCCCTCGTGCCAAGTGCTTAAAATCGCAATGTTTTTGTAAGAGGCAGTTGCAGCTGCCAGAGTGAACAGGATCACAGCTTTGCTGTTGAGCTTTAACAGAAACAGAGGGTGTGCAGAGAATGAAGGAGAAAATGTTTTCCATAATCATCTTCAACCTAATCCTAAACGATCTTAACCTGGAAATGAACACAGTTTGGTTTATGCTGATGCTGTGGAATGCAGTTCTCAAGAGACATCTTTAAAGCAAACGTTGGGCAAATAATTCGTTTTTTTTCTTACTGCAAATGTAGTCGATTTTTTCTTTGTTTGCAATTCTTACTTTTTGCGTTATGTTTATTACTTACGCCCAAATAGCATCATTTATAATCTCAAATGGAACAGTGTATATGATTTTCGAATGATGTATCATTTTGTCTGTAAAATGTTTTTGTCTTTTATTCAATTGTCCAGTTGTGTGACAGTCAGCTACTACAATAGAGATTAAAGCTGGTTGTGTTTGAATAGCAGCAAAACACCAAGCAATGGTGCTGTTGGTTTAGTGCTGTGTCCCAAATTCTACCTAATCAGCCCTGTATATACACCAGCTAGTAGTCTAGATAGTATTGTAGTTAGATAGCTACACCTGAATTGACAGGATGTGCCAACGCGGGGTAGCTGAGCCAAGGGTAACTGGGCATCAGTTATCCAGACGGTGTACAGATTGCATGGGACTTAAATAGCACTGGATTAAAAACGACCACTGATGTTTGGACCTAGTTTTATTCCATACTTGAATATGTGTATTTTCATTTTCACTGTTTTGTACAGTTGGGTGGTTAAAAGACAGCCCCTCAAAATGAAGTTGAACAGAATTGAATTTCTCATATTTATTTTTTAACTTTAATATTACAATACTTAATATTGTTCATTGTCATTAGTTCTTAATGTGGCATCCAGTGCCATCCCACATTCAGTTTCTCTATAGACGGATGCACTAAAGGAAAAGCTTAAGTTAAGGTTTTGAGTTTAGCAACACACAATGGAGAAATTGCTAACATTTAGATTGCATAAGGATTAGTGGAGTATTGGACAGACACTGTGACTCTTTTCTAACATTTAATTTCACAATCCTGTTTTTATCTAGCTTCACATCCTCGTCTCCTCCAAGAGTGTCAGACTGAACGTAGACTGCAAGGAAGTGGCTGAGAAGGAAATTAAGGAAGCTGGCAATACATCCGCAGATGGTTATCAAGTACTAGGAAAAATGTCCAAATCCATTGGCTCTAAAGGGGAATCGGCAACAGTAAGTACAATGTTGCAGCACAACTCTGTGCGTATTTATTTTCTTTGGCCAGACCAATCAGTCATATTACCACTTATGTTTACATAATGTTCTGACCTGAAATTTGTAACTCTCTGATTTATTTTTCTGCTGTGATGCATGTGTCAATAATCTTCATCTGATGTTCTTCATTTATTGTTGCTTTCAATTTTTTGCTTAAACGTTCCATCAA
Source organism: Astyanax mexicanus (assembly GCF_023375975.1). Taxonomy (NCBI): domain Eukaryota; kingdom Metazoa; phylum Chordata; class Actinopteri; order Characiformes; family Acestrorhamphidae; genus Astyanax; species Astyanax mexicanus. The sequence continues at coordinate 84,463,295 of NC_064408.1, read as the reverse complement.
AGACAAGTTCAGCAACATTTTTCATTTTGTGTTACACAGTTCCAGATCCAGATGTTCGATATTATCTGTAGCCTGGGCTGGACGAGTCGGGACAGATGTTGCGACCTTCCTTCAATGGTAAGAGGCATCTAAAAAACATACTATGTCCTAAACAGCAGCTTACCTCTATGTTAAACGCTTTTATCTGCATATTCACACAGAGCAGTGTTCACATGAGTTGTTTCTGGGTGGTCTTTGTCAAGCTGCACTTGCTGTCTGTGTGTATGACATGAGTGTGATTGTGTGTTAACATCCTGTGAGCCATAAGCCATATGTTTTTAACCCTTGCTTTTGTCGAGTAATCCTTGCTGAAGGACATTCTGACATAATCAGTACGGAAGTAGTGTAGAAGAACAGAACTCTTATATGAACATCTGCCGCTCTGCATTTGAACCCAATTTTTCCTGTGCTGAAACTGGGTCCTGGTTTACCCAGTTTTACTGTGTGGTAGGCATTTTTTTTACAAATTATGTGCATAATCTTTTTTTTCTATATTTGTTGTGTAGTTTGTTGTATATATTTTTAGAATCACGTCTACCCTTAGGAAGGGTTGCCGTGCCACTACATGCTTGCGTGGGTTCCAGTGGATTAAGCACTTTGAATAAAATGCAAGAAGAAAGAGTTTATGCAAAAAGAAAGACAAGGTTGCTGGTCAGGATGTGTAGCTATAAAAGGACAGCTTTTTTAAATCTGGGAGCAAAAGTGAGTCTTTTGAAGGCATAAGGTTGTAGTGCTTTGGTTGTGATTAGGGGCTCCGGACAGCTGAAGGACAAGAACTTTGTTAAACCAGTCCAGCTGCAGCTTCAAAACAGCCTATGGTTGATGAATGTGTCACTGATTTGCTCTTTTCCTCCTCCTCCTTCTCTTTAAGAGTGATGAGGCTCAGTAGTGTGTCCTAGTATCTGATCACAGGGGAACGTCTTAAAAGTGCACTCATGGCCTTCTAAAAAAGGCAGCCTGTAGGAGCACCACATGAATCACAAACTTGTACCACCCTGTCAAAAGGCTGTCAGCAAAAAGTCTGCCTGCACATCACATAGTTTGCACTTAATCCAGTCCAGGCTGTGCTGCGGGCAGTACTTCTGTCATCAATAACAGGCTTTAGTCTGTAAAAAACAGTTTTTTAAAATTCTCTTAATTTGCAGAACTGATATATTTTAAGCAGTAGCAGTTGTTTTGCTCTGGCAGGGAACAATAAATACCACATGAACAGTGCATTGTATTATATCTTCACCTGCTGTAGCTTTGTAGCTACACTGACCCATGCTTTAAGGGCATTTATGGCTTTAAAGTTAACTGAAGCTTGCTGTCATGAAACTCTACAGGCAAACAAATACAGCTTTATTGACAAGAAAATGAGAGCACAAGCAGAAATGAATATAGCTAACAATGATGCTATCAATGCTAGATAGACAACAAATGCCATTTTACACATGGCCTTTCAACATGGCTCTATCCAGTATTAGAAAGATATAATGATGTTTGCTAACAACTGAGAGAGGTATAGGTAAGGGTTTGTTTACTCTGGTGACAGTTGCATGCTTTGCCTGGTTATTTCAGACATTCTGAATGAGTTTTCCCCCCAAGGCCATAAAGGGACTGAGGATCTTATCTCTTCTAAGCTCTTGCACTACCTGTTTATATTTCAGAGAGATGAGGCCAAGTGTCCACCTCTTCCCAATGCCTGCACATGCACCTCAGACAGCTCAGGACCTCCTGGAACGCAGGGACCTGTGGTAAGAGCTTTTGAAGTGTTATTGTAATTGTCTAAAATATGCACTTCCCCTTTCCATCTCACTGGAGCCTTTTTCCCAGTAAGTACTTTGAATTATTAGGTAAGTTTATACAAAAAAAACAGCTTAGCACTTTATTAGGAACATCTGTGCACCTACTTATACATGCAACTACCTAATCATCCAATCATGTGGCAGCAGTGCAGTGTATAAAATTGTGTAGATATGTGAATCAGCTTCATGTAATGTTCAAGCATCAGAATAAATTAAAAAAATGATCTCAGTGATGAAACTGAAATTGTAGTTTGATTGTTTGTACAAGACAGGTTGATTTGAGTGTTTCTGTAACTGCAGATCTTCTAGCACCCAACAGTGACTGCAATTGGCACAGAAGGTTAAAAAGCCGTTTTGTGAACAAAAAAAGCTTTGTTACTGAGACCAACAGAGAAAACCCAGATTGGTTCATGCTGCCAGCAAAGCTATAGTAACTCAATAATCACTTTGCATAATTGTGATGAGCATATTGTTACTGTCCAATGAAAAACACTTATCTCCAAAACAGCAACTTTACAGGAGAGAGAAAAAACCTTGTAAACTTTCAATGGAAGTCAATGTAAAAAGAGTTTATTTGAAGTCATTTTGTAGATTTATTTTTTGGTCCTTTCATCAAGAAATTCTGGCACAGTGTAAGGGTCAGTTTGTCTGTTCAAATTATGTAGTTAACAAAAAATCAGCAAAAGTGGAGATAAGTGTTTTTCATAGGACAGTAACGATATTCACATCTCAGAATGCACAAAAAAACCTTGTGGATGGACTACAACAGCAGAATCCATGTCACCAATCTGGACAGTTGAAGACTGGAGAAACGTTCCCTGGTCTGATGAATGTTAGTTTTGGTTGAGGCTTACAGAAAACAGAAGAAGATTTCAGAATTTGGTACCAACATTGTAAATATATGGAGCCAACCTGATCTTTTATCTGCAGTCTAGCCTGATGAAGATGGTGGAAGGGTGTGGTGAATGTTTTCTTGGGCCCAATAATACCAGTCATTCATTGCTCGAATGCAGTCATGTCAACATGGGACAGAATATCAACAGCTTGTGGAATCCAATCAATAGAGAATTGGACAGAATTGAAGCTGTTTTGAGACCAAAGGAGCCCCCACCCAGTATTAGTATGGCGTTTCTAAAAAGTGCTTGGTGATAGTACAATGTATGATGCATGTTTCAGTGAGGACCCATACCCAAGCCCACCAGTTTAGGAAGATACCCTTACAGGAAAGGCATTTTGAAGGGTAAAGAGTCCAAATTCCGAAACAGAGTTTCAAAAGTATACCTAATTCCTCAACTTGTTTTGAGGCTAATTAACTATTTTAATCTACTAAACTTTCCATTCGTGTTATTCTTATTGTGTTTACAAATCAAGCTGATTGTCTGAGGAAGTAGAATATATTGTTTGTGATTTCTTCTAACATTTTAATTTTTTTAGGGCGCACCTGGTAGCAAGGGACCTCGAGGAGAAAAAGGAGAACAAGGCCAGTCTGTAAGTACCACATACCCATGACTTCCTCTCTGTGAGTACTAATGAGTCATGTGGTGATTCTGATTTTTGTTTGCTATATTAAGACACTATAAGTCAAGGTATTATTAATCCCGAAGGAGAAATAAGAATGTTTTGGCAGCTTACATACATATACACACAAATTAAAATTGAACAAAATAGAAACATACTGTACTCATATTCAGGTTATAATATATGGAGTATTAATAGAAAAAACTAGGATATCATTAACTGAAGGCTAAGGGATTATATATACAGTGCAGTGTGCAGTGTATATGTGCAGTGTGTGCAGATATGGATGAGGTCATTAGAGTTGACTGTCCACAGCAATAGCAGTACACAATATTGTGTGAAGGGCAAAGTATAATTAAAAATTTCATTCACTTTTTTAAACTTAATTTAAACTTCTACTTTGCAATATATTCTGATTAATTAATTACTAAATAGTTGTAAAGTCTGTTATTTGTTTATTTATTGTAATCTGCACATGCATATAAAACAAAACTCCTAATAAACCCTAATAAAAAATAATAATCAACTAAAACTGTCATTGTGTGTTTCTGTAGGGTCCAATTGGACCTCGTGGAGAAATGGGACCACAAGGACCAATGGGTCTTCCCGGACCCCAGGGACCCAGTGGACTTTCCATGCCAGGAGAGGCCGTAAGTCTCCCTCCTAACTCTTTCTGCTTAACATCTCCTTCCTTATCCGCTGTCTCTGCACTCCGCCAGTTCTCAGTAGCCAGTCGTAAATCTCGGAGTGCCTCTGTACACCAAACAGGGATTACTCTGACCATTTATTTTCCCAGGAGCTGTAGCTGAACAGTAATTATGTCAGCAGGTTCAGCATCCTGCATTCTTCCACGTCTGTGAAAATTTGCACTCGATATCGGAGAACTTTTGAAGTAACTAATCCTTAACTCAATTACGTACAGTTTCTTTTCTTTCTCCCTTCAGCTGCTTCCGTTCATTCTTCTGTCCTTTTTTGGTCAAGCAGCATGGAGCAAACACTTTCCCAAAAACCCACTCACAAATCCTGCTCTGCAGACTTGATCGATGTGTCGGGTTTCCAGCAGGAAGACAGTACACATCCTCCTCCATTCGCTTAAATGGGCAAAAAACTTTTATTTGTTTTTTTTTTACTTCAAGATTTCCTTCTATTTTCCACAGGGCCGTCCAGGACCGAAAGGTGATCCTGGTGATGCTGGACTACCTGGGCAAAAAGTGAGTGCTCTTTTGGCTCAGGGAGGTTTTTGCGGCTTGGAAAGGAGAACTGGGGGATTATTCTTATTGTGTAGGCCCATGCTACTACTCTGGACTGTCTCCATATGGCAAAGCCAGATTGTATCTGCGCAGGAGATGCTTGAAGGGAGCAGTGAAGTGAACAATAGGCTTAGATTTCATCTGAGTGAAAATGCAGATTAGCTGAGCGCAATATTAATTGTTGTAATGTGTCTGGCTCTGTGCTTTCCTGCAGTTTTGTTGGGTTGTTTTTATTTAGAACATGTGTGGGCCGAGTGCACTAATGATATTGAATGCTGCTTGCTGCCATGCAGATAAGTGGATATTTAGTGAGGCTGAATGCCAGATACAAGTAGATAGATGTGGATTACAACGCATGTACAAGGTACTGTGCCTCTGAAAGTTTATTCACTAGATAAAAATGTAAATCCTAACATAGTTACATAAAATTATTATGCTTCTTACATTCTACACACAAAATAGTATGATATGCAAATGCTATCTTTACCCCGAGCCTAATCATATGAGAACATTTTGATAAATAGACAATCAAAGATTAGCAAAGAAACAAGCTTTAAAGGCACAAAATAAAAGCCAAAACTTTGTACATTTTGTAGCTGATATATTGAGAGACTGGAGTTAAAAATCACAGTGTTAATGACCAGTATTGGGCACTGCATTGCAGGTGAGTGTTCTGGAGCAGATGCTATAGCAACATGCATTTAATGACTTGCAGAGTTCGCAGGCCAGGTTCATAATGGCTAGTAAAATGGATCTGGAATATATTATGTTGCCTGTAAATCTTATTCCAAGGCATCAAAGGCAGGAGGGGATTGATGAGGGGAGAGTAAAAAAAAAACGAAGGAGTGAGATGCCGAGGCCTTTTAAAAGTGAACTCAAAATAAAGATTTACTGTTTTAAACACGGAAGGAAATTCTTGCGTAACAATCTAGTGTGAGTTGCTTCGTGAAAGATAATTGAGCTAATGCTGTTGTGGGCTAGAAGTGTGCAGTGTCTGTCTTTTAACTGTTCAACTCTTTCTCTTTTTCCCAGGGTCCTCCTGGTCCGGCTGGTGCTGTCGGACCTATGGGACCTCCTGGTGTGAGGGTGAGTGCATGCACGTAGTAAATCACAATGCATCAGCAGATAAACCTTTAGTAAAGAACTCTAAATCTGATATGTGTGTGTATTCAATCCAGGGACCTCCAGGAAAAGAGGGAACTGCTGGACCCAGAGGACCACAAGGAACAATGGTAGGTTCACACACATTCAGAATCTTTGGCCTTGTTATAGAGCAAAGTAAATAATAACTGGTCACAGAGTATAGTATATAATATTGGAGCGATTGTACATTCTTAATCACAAGCATGTATTTTTATTTCTAGATTGCAAACAAGCTGCAAATTAAAAAGTACTGCCATAGTTCAATACAGTGATTTTATTCATTTATTTTTTTTAACATATTTAGTTTTTATTATTTGGAACAGGAAATAGGAGGGTCAAATCAAACAGTCTGTCAAAACAATGTAATGATATTATGAGCTGATATTAATGAACCTACATGGTTCTCTGCAGGTCATGCATTCACCAAAGAACTCACTGTACCCAAGATTATGAAGTGTGTATAATGATATAATTTATCATGATAACAATAACCGATAAGCATATTGCCCAACCTAGTCAGACTTGCAACTTGACTGAACTTGAACCTATTTGCATCACCATCAAGTATGAATTTTGTGGCTCATTACTTATATTGGTGTGATTGCTAGGGACCACCTGGACCTCCTGGAATGCAAGGCCCTTCAGGACAGCCTGGAAAGTCTGGTGAAAATGGTGTTCCAGTAAGTATGCTTTGACAAGAAGCTCATTTTAAACCCAAATGTAATAACAAATAGAGCACTAGGTGTGTTAACCCAGATCCTTACTGAACTGTAGAGTTATCTTTTGCTTGCAAAACATATCTTAGCACTGTGGAATGCAATGATGAAACCAGTCGCATTCCAGTGTAACATTATGCTGTCAGAGATGCAACAATCTCTTGTTGGCCTTGTTCACCCCAAAAACAGACAGCAGGCATAACATAGACATTTCATTAGCTCTCTGAGTTTCGAACAGTAGCTCTTCGAGCTGTTGCTGCTCATTGTGAGTGAATGGATTGTTCCTACTTAAATGAATAGCACAATAATAGCTTGGGGAAATGTGGTGATATGTATGTACAATGAATATATTTTTTTATTATTTACACAGGGACCCTCTGGTCTGAAGGGAGACAAGGGTGAAAGAGTGAGTTATGGTTTCAATATATGCCCTGCTTTAATTTTAATTGCTTGTGAGGATTTTGAAGAAGCGCTTAATTGATTTCTTATGTTATTTCTCTCAGGGTGATCTTGCCTCTCAGGGCATGATGCGTTCCATTGCCAGACAAGTCTGTGAACAGCTAGTCAACAGTAAGCTTTATTTACACTGATGCATTTTTGCATTGTCTGGCTCTACCACAAAGCCAAACAGATTGCGCTTGCAGAAGTACAATCATCAGCTTTGTGTATTCAATATGTATCATTTCACAATCAATCTTTCACTAACCTTCTGCACTGTAGTAACTGTTTATTTGTCACTGGTGTAATTTTCTCAGGTCAGATGAGTCGTGTCAGTGACATGCTGAACCAGATTCCCAGCGACATGCGTAGTAACAGTCCCGGACCCTCAGGACCACCAGGGCCACCTGGTCATCAAGGGGTACGTGGAGAGCCTGGAAGGATAGGCCGAAGCGGCTTCCCAGGAACCCCAGGATTACCTGGCCGACAGGGAGACAGAGGTGTGTTTACTTTAATTTGCTTTCTGTGTGTTAGACGCAACCAGTAAACCACTCCTAACTATGTAGCCTTTGCCTAGCCTATGTAAACTTTGACATAAAAAGAAAGGTTATGAATGTCATAAGTAAACATGGAACTCTCTGTGCTTAATTGACTCCATAGTATTTACATTGTGACTGGCATAATCTAAAGTTCAAGAATTTTGTTTTGCATGAGTTTGGAAAAAGGACATTGTTTTGTATCATATCAACCACTTATTGACCAACTGATGAATTAGTCAAGTTACTTCAGGCAAGACCCCCACTAGTGCTATGTCCCTTCATACAACTATAGCCACTGTGGTTGGAAAACAGGGACATGTTTTCTCATGCTGGTCATGCATGAAGCTAATGGCCACTGCCAGTCTGCCTTTCTTTTTCCTCACACTTTACCCTAACAGCAAGTGAGCTTTTAAATCAAGTGTCACATATAGTGAACACATTTAAGGATATCTTCACTGGAAGTCTGAACCTCAGCAACCTGAGTGAGTGAATAGCTTGAGATTTGTCATATCTTCAATAAAGAAAACAGATGATGATATTATAGTCATACATGCATACTTGCATTAGGTGTATTTAAATCAGTTTACTTAAATTGACCAGCTTTGAGCACTAGATGTAATAAAGAGCTACCTTTCAGACCTAATATTTAGCCTGACACAAATAAACATGGTTCTTGTTCACTACAAGATATTTTGTATCCTGTAACGTAAACTAATGTGTTAACCTAAGAGTGAGTATCTTATATTATTGGTGGGAGGAGCTTGCAAGTGGACATCCACAGTGTATTTTGTGTCTTATTTATTTTATCATTCATGAAGACACTTAATAAAATAACTTACAATAGTAAAACAAATAATAGATTTCTACCAAAAGGGAGAAATAGGTGATATATGGTTAGAGTTAGGTACTCATTTAATCAGTACTGAAGAATTAGCTATGTTTAACATCCTTCCTGTTTGTAGTTCCATAAGCCTAGCACCAGTACAGATGCACAGATAAGGAATGTGGCCCAAAAACTAGGGTCAAACTTCCCAGTGCCTCCATGTTCGTTATACACTGATTAAAGAGGACTAAACAGTATAGATATGCAGTATAGAATTGCCGCTTTCTTTTGATTCCATTGAGTCCATGGTAACATTATGAAAGGGTTCCTGCTTTTGCTCAAAACAGCAGAGACAACTCTTGTGATGCTTCTCTTTATTGAGTCCTTTTCTACATCTATCATTGCGATCTTTCCACAGGTTTCTCATTAATGCATCAGTGCATTTTAGGTGTACACATGTGGTTGGCTTTTTGGGTGTCCTTTTGTTGTGTGTTTTCTTGAGGTTTGTCTTTGTTCTCATGCTGGTATTTGTGTATGTGCGCTCAGGCCCATCTGGAGAAAAGGGTGAGAGAGGAAGTCCTGGGGTTGGAGAGAGAGGACAGAGAGGCATGCCTGGACCACCTGGTATGATTTTTCTTTCTCACACATGCATGCATACACACGTACACACACACACACAAGCCCACATACACTAGACACATGTCTGATTTGTTCACATAACTTTAAATAGCTGTCAGTGTAGTTATCACAAGTCTTTTTTTCTTTTTTCTTTTCTTTCATTTTATAATGTAAACTGACAAAGTGAAAGCTCTGGGTCACTATCAGGAGCTTGTTTTTTTCTGGGTCTTTTAAAACCGTGTGGTTCTCGTTGTCTTTTAGCCCAGACAGATTTATTTTACATCCCAAAGGTATGACCCTGAGTGAGCTTTCACAGTTACATAATAGTGACTGAAAAAATAGCATAAGTCTTTTCTCTTCCAGTTTTAAACCTCTTTCTCTTGTGTTTTTGCTGACTTGTTAGGTACCTCTCAGTTCTGGCCAAATCCAGATCCACTAGATTTAAACAGCAATGTCAGTTAAGTTTTCTAAATTGTTCTTACCCCCACCTCCTTTAGGCCTTCCAGGTGAGTCTAGAACAGGCCCTACAGGCCCTAGCGGAGCTTCAGGCCCTCGCGGGCCTCCTGGCCGTAATGGTGTCCCTGGCCCCAGGGGCCCACCTGGTCCTCCTGGGTACTGTGACTCCTCCCAGTGTGTAGGTATCCCCTACAATGGACAGGGATACAGAGGTATGTACACTTCCTCATAGAAGTGCCTGTTGCATGACACAAAAAAAAACACTGCTAATAACATTTATGGCATGTATTAGAATAGTGCATGAATAGCACTATCTACCTTGTAGTTACAGTAGTGGTTGTTTTTAACATAGCATACAAGCATCAGGAATACACTGCAAAAAAAATGTCATTTTGGCAAGCAAAAGCATCTTAAATGTAACATATCTCTAATATTTTTCATTATGCATTTGTTGTAATTATACAAATTGTTTCCAAGTAAGGGGACTTTTCCCAATGTCTACCCATTTAGGCGTTTCCAATCCCCTCGCACTAGCTAAGTTATCCCTGTTGCACTAAGGCTAGCATGTGCTTTCTCAGACTATGACAAGACAAGATAACCATATTTACCATAATTGTGCTGGAAGCACAGATGGAATGTGGCCTCCCCCTTTAACCCATCTGTACAGTAAACACACACACACACTAGTGAACACCCACACTCAGTGACTTAAAGTGAACACACAGGCCCAGAGCGGTGGGCAGCCATCGATACAGTGCCTAGGGAACAGTATGTGTTAAGGGCTTAACAGTGGCCATATAAAATTATTATATTTTTTACAGCAATCCCATGATGGGAAGTACTGCATATATATTGCCTATTTATAAAACAGCTTCATTTGCAAGCTGGCTTGCCAAATCATTTTTTTGCAGTGTATGGAACCCTGATGATGTATTTTCCTGAACTCTAACACCCTCTCTGACCCGTTTCAGGTTCATAAGCATTCTAAAGCGCCTGTGCTGCTTTTCACGCTGAAATCGTGAGAAAGGCCTGATTCTGAGCTTTGTGCTCGTACATGTTGATGAATTCTGAGGATAACCACCAAGGAAGCGACTAACGAACACTATTGAAAACAATAGAAAAAAGAGAAACAAACACATGCAACAAAGAAAAAAAACAAACAAATAGTGGACTGGTACTAACAACAATTCACAGCAATTAAAACCTCCAAAGCAGCGGGTGATGGCAGCAACGTAGTGGCCTGTCTGCACCTTGAAGTCAAACAGCAGACAGGCAGGTGGAGCAGCATGATGCAAAAACTACAACAGCAGCAGCAACAACACCACCACTTACTAACCAAGAGGATTTGTAGCCAAAATGACAGTTATTTAACCTGTTAACTTTCATTTTTATCTGTAAATAAACTAATTGTGCCTTGTAAATGGACCCAAATCCACTAAATTAGTTTTTAACACCAATAGTGAGCTTGTGCATTGTATCCTGCTGTTTGCTGAATGCCAACATGAATGCCTCTTTGTTTTATACTATGTGCCTTAATTGTACCCTCAGACTTGCTCAGGGGTGATTTGAAGCATGTGCCTTTTTGTATAAGTGACCCTGGAGGTTTAAAAAAAATCCCTATTTGTACACACAGATGTACTTTTTGAAATGATCTTATTCTCTTTTTTAGCTGAAATTGCTTTCTTACAGCCAGCTGTAGCTCATTTGTGTTACATGAGGACCGGCCCTCTTCAAGCTGGATTAGTTTTTCCAGGGGAAGTACTTGAAGTGCTGACCAAGGAGACCATGGATTTTAATCCAGTATGAATCTGCACGGTGTGATTAGGCATTACAGTCTAAAAGGAAATATCTGTAGAGTGGTTTAAATCCAGTATGAATCTGCAGTGTGTGCATAGGTGTTACAGTATAGATGAACTTCTGTAAAGAGGTTCTCCCAATAATATTAGTCCTGTTCCAGTCCACCTCATGCAAACATGTAAAACCTGTTAATACACACTGCAATGTATTATATTATAATGACTGGAATAACGCAGACATGAACTTTTACACTCTTACACTGCACAGAGGCTTCTGGAAAAACTAATCCAGCCACAATAGGGTTTTACTTGATTTTTGACGATCTCAGTTAAATTAAGTTTTACCAGTGTCTCAGAGTAGAGGAAAAGTGCTGAGCTGTTAACTTCTACTCTCTATCAGTCTCTTCTAACTCACGTTTTTCCCTTCCCACACGTCTCTGCTGTGGTTTTAGTTTAGTGGTTGTGGCATTACAGCACTGACAGACGTAACACAATGCTCGTTTTGCTCTTTTTGCTTTGTTGACTTTGAGTGTAATGTTACTCCCATGCTCAACTGGCCACAACCATATTTCCAAGCAGAGCCGCTTCCACGTGAGCCCCAACTGCATGTAGTCCCAATACCTGAGGAAGACTATGAGCTTTCACCCAACGAACGCCGCAAGAGATCGCTATCCAGAAGACAGTCAAGATGGATAAAATCCTAAACAACTATAAAAAAATCCTTTGCATATATGTAAAGTTGCTTTCACAAATGCCACTATGAAGATCTATGACACTTGATATTACAGAGGTACATTTTTCTCATTTCTGTTTTTTGGTTCTATATTTTTTTTTATGTTTTTTTTTTTAAACCATAAAAAAGTATGTGTGGATACAGCAGGGTAGGTTGCAAGTGACGAAATCCAGAGTTTTTGGCCAACTTGCTCTTTATCTGCTCCCCTCGTGTGCTTGTAAAATATCTGCTTCATTAAATACTTACAACATTAGAGTTATTAATGTGTCACTTATGCTAAATCTCAGCAGTGATGCTGGTAGTTACACGCTTGCCACAGGAAGGCCTTTACACTCACCCATGCTTTTAAATTTACATTCACGAAATGCTTTATTCATCACGGATCATAACGAGTGTCTTATACACACTCTCATATGCATCAGTCATTCATTTTATGAGCTTTCATCTCCTGAGAAATGTTCGTTTTTGTCATCATCTGCAGTATGGTAACACATGGCCTCCATTACTTTATCCTAAATCAAACATTTATCAGTTTCCTAGTATCAACTCACAGCTGATTTTACCAAAAGTGGAATTGCATGTCTGTGGTGTATATTTAGTACATTTGTCGGTTTTCATTTTTTTTTCTTTTTAAAATCAGAATATAGTTGTTGTCATTGTTGTTTTATCAGTATCAATCGCAGTTGGCATTTGTGTGCAAGACTATGGATATAGTATTGCTGCTTCATGTTTAAAACTGCAAATTGTGAATTCCACAGCCTTATTTTCTTATTTATTTCTGAAACAGAGGAGGCATTTTTCAATAAAACTACTGAAAATATAACTTGGTGTCAGTTTTGTTTTTATGAAAAACTTACATTAAGAACAAGGTCACAGTCTACTAAGGTAATTGGATTCCTGACTTCAATTACCTCCTTAAATATTCTCAAGTTAACTTACTTCTTCACACAAATACAGCTCTGAAAAAATTAAGAGACCACTTCAGTTTCTGAATCAGTTTCTCTGATTTTGCTAGGTTTTTGTTTGAGTAAAATGAACATTGTTGTTTTTTTCTATAAACTACAATAAAAATAATGTCATTTAGAGCATTTATTTGCAGAAAATGAGAAATGGCTGAAATAATAAAAAAGATGCAGAGCTTTCAGAACTTAAATAATGCAAAGAAAACAAGTTCATATTCATAAAGTTTTATGAGTTCAGAAATCAATATTTGGTGGAATAACCCTGTTTTTTAATCATAGTTTTCATGCATGGATAACTTTATGCCACTCCTGGTGCAAAAGCAGTCAGGATCTGCAATGTTGGAGCAGGTCAGTCAAATTGCTAAAAAACACATTCGGCAGGGATGGAGTGGGTTAGCTGCAATGCTAACAGCTGCACTCGGCAGGGATGGAGCTGCAGTGCTAACAGACACAGCAGCTGGCATTGACAGGGTTGGGTTAACTAGAGGGGATTAACTAGAGTGCTCACAGACAGTTTAAACAGTATACCCACAACAGACAGGAATCAAAAGGGACAAATGCAGGACACGGAGACAGAAAAAATGGGTAATTTTGGAACTTGTTCTGGAAGGACTCTTTGTGTCTTGAGTAACACAATTATATCTAAAGGTCAAGCCACATAAAAATGCAAGTGTAAACACACACAAAATGCATTAAAAAATCTGATCACTCTGACCACTTCAAGAGGTAGAGTGAGATGCATCTGAATCATATTATATCAGTGTAAACACATTCATCTTTCCAAAACTCATTCAACAAACAAATCCTCTCCCACTACCAACAGTTATAATTGCACGGAATGAGTGTATTTGCATATTCTGTCCCACACAACAGATTTCAGTCTAAAATGTGACAACGCATTTGTGTACCAAGTTTAAACACAGTGGCTTAAAAAAGTACTCATACCAAACTTTTCCCCACTTTGTCACCTTTTAACCACACACTTAAATATATTTTATTAAGACTTTAAGAGATATTACATATTGTGGGTTTGTCTCTACCAGCTTTGTGTATCTAGAGACTTTTGCCCATTTTTCTTTGCAAAATAGCTCAAGCCCAGGTTCAGCCAGGCTGGATGGAGAGCGTCTGTGAACAGTAATTTTCAAGTCTTGCCATAGAAGTTCAAGGGTATTAAGGTTTGGACTTTAACTTGGCCATTCTAACACACAAATATATTTTTAAATCCAAACCATTCCACTGTAGCTCTGGCTGTATGTTTAGGTTACTGTCTTGCTGGAAGGTGAATCTACTTCCCAGTCTCAAGTCTTTGGCAGCATCCACATAGTTTTTTTTTTTTTTTTTTTTTTTGAAGATTTCCTTATATTTAACCCCATCTATCCTCCCATAAACTCTGACCAGCTTTCCTGTCCCTGCTGAAGAAAAATATAACCACAGCATGATGCTGCCACCACCACGTTTTAAAGTGGAGATGGTGTGTTCAGCAAGTTTGTGGTTGTAAGTGACAACATGTGGAAAAATTCAAGGGGTAGGAATACTTTTGCAAACCACTGTACATGTGGTTAAAATCTTACCAGGATAAAATAGATAAGATACTAGTCAGTGACCAGATGTAAATAGGGTATTATTTAAATTAGCAAAATATGCTTTATGTTTTGTGTAAAAACTAAATACATTTTTATCATTAACTTATTTCTTTATCTAGTTGAGACAAATGAAGATCACAGTTCAGATTAGATTAATGTAGAAACTGATTAAATAGTGAAAGGTTCACTCTATAGCAGCAAGGCTATTCAGTGCATTTAGTGGATTTAGTAAAGCATGTGAGTCTCTGGAGGTATCAGGCACATTCTTGGGGTGTCGCTGTCAGTGATTTAGAGGAGCTCACTGTGCGCACATGCTCTGTTAACGTCAGCGGGACGGGTGGTGGGGGCAGTGATTGACAGACAACACTAAGCTTAACCGTTATCAAAACTTAGCCTTTGAAGTCATCCTGTAATCCAGACATGCCCTGCAGAGGAATGCAAACTGAGACGTGATCTCTGGTGGAGAAAATCCAAAACATCCTTGGGGAACATCCACGGGTCAATCCCTTTAAGCGATGCTTCCAAGACTGTCTGTGTGCAACAGGGGCTTCACTGTGCACACGCACCTCCAAACCCCAGAAATGCACTCTCAAGCACCAAACCTTCAGTGGCCAATGAAATCAGGTATGGGTGTGAGCTTGGGAATGTGAGGACATGTGTGACGTTTTGATTTTACACTTCTGAAGAATTATAAGAGTTTTTAAATCCGTAGTGTGTTGTGTGATTATACGAATGGTAATAGCCATGGCATTAGCTAGCACATGTAAAGGATGCCTGTAAATGATAACTACTGTACGGATTGTATCTATAAATACTGAAGAGTAACTGTTTATTATACTTTGGGTGTATTGACAAATATCTTTCAATTATGATTACTTATCTTAGTATCTATAATTACATAATCATTGTGTGAAACCTTGTATTCTATATGCATAACCAATACTCACATTGTATTTGATCATTTGTATTACTCACAGTGTATTTTACACGCATTTATATAGAAGATTAACCAATAATCACAATATATTCTTTACATATATAGTAAAACATTGTTTGATCAGGCATGTGACTAACACAGACTTTATTATGACAAATTAACCCACACGATACATAAGGCGTTTACTAACACATAGGGTCTATTATATGGCGGTCTAACCACGCGCCACTAACACATTAACATATAACATATGAGATTTATTGTGAAGACTTGTGTAGCTCATGCTTGAAGCATTTCGTTTACTGCATGTCTCTGACTAACGGCCATCAATCATCAGCTAGTGCACTCTGTACGGACTAAATTGATACAAAGGAGGCTTCGGGACGAACAGTGCGGCCTTTCTCTCTGTGCGTGCAAAGTCCTTCACCTACTAAAGCGGGAGGACGCGCGCACTGTCTAATTACTGAAACAATATCACACTGTCTGACTGGACCCAGTCAATTCTTAAAACAATACCACACTGTCCGGCTGGATACAATCAAGGCCAAACATTAGTGGTCCGGTCAGACCTGTGAAACTTGAACACTAACA
Source organism: Astyanax mexicanus (assembly GCF_023375975.1). Classification (NCBI taxonomy): domain Eukaryota; kingdom Metazoa; phylum Chordata; class Actinopteri; order Characiformes; family Acestrorhamphidae; genus Astyanax; species Astyanax mexicanus. The sequence goes on along the minus strand of NC_064408.1, from coordinate 84,447,366 downwards.
CGTGAAAATATGCATACTAACATGAGATGATTTTAGCAACGCCTCATCAGCAGGTTTCACGTCATTTAGGGTATAAACATGGAGTCAGATTAGAGGGGGGTCAGAACTTATACTGAGACAGCTAATAATTGGTTTTGTATGTTCTCCTGGATCCAGTACTTTGTAATAAATACTTGGTTTGCTTTCAACTTCACTCCACCTGTCTGACTCTCTCTATCAAACGAACACGCAGGGGAGTTGTACCCCGGAAGATAGGTGGGTGTTGACCCACCTTTCATTTTCATTTCTACAACAATACCAATACAGCCAGAGAACAGAGTAGAGATAATAATATGAATAAACGGCTTATCTCTAGATTTTCTTGTAAATTAAATCAGTTTAATTAATTTATGCATTTATTTCCTATTGTTATACAATAGCACATGCCTAGGTATGTTTTAAGGTTAACTTGTATTTTAAGCTAACATTTTGTTGTAGAAATGCTTTCAGAACTAGTGTTACAGAATGAAAAACCAAATACACTTTTAAAAAGATTTAGTTTTATCTCCAGCACTAACCCAGCACACCTAGTATTATGTGAAAAGGGTCAGATGATCACACATTCACACGGTGTCCTGTGATGCTCTCAAGATGTCCAGTATGTCACTTAGGGAGTTAATAAAAAAGCAGATACATTTGTGTCCACGAGGTTCTATTTCTTACTATAAGAGATCAGTATGAACATGTGGGTATATTGCGTGCTGATATCACTTTAGCCAAGTAGCTAACTACTTCTTAAATGTAAATGTATGAACGTTTCAGGTAGATTGTTTTAGCTCCTATGAGTAGCTAAGTAGCTAGCGCTAAGCACATTTTGAAGCTAAATTGCGTCGCTCATTTATGTCAGTTATAACAGTAGCAAAAAGCTAACTGGTTCGGTTGGCTAACTAGCTTACCTAACCTTTATAGAGCATAAACCAACACCAGAACATCTCAACACCTAACTCAGGTGTTCTCAGTTCTGAAACTCCGGTAAAGTGGGAGTGCTGTGAGGTTTATCCACTGCTACTTAACCCCATTGCCCTTTCAATTGTAGATTGAGTTTACATTTAGGTTGAAGTGCAGTGGGTGAAGCTTAAGTTTAGGTTGACGTGTCAGTTACAACTGAGGTTGTGACTGAGGTGTATGGTGTCACATTAATGTCAAAAGTCGAGGGCGCAAAACGGTGAAAAAAATAAACAATTCAAAAAGGTGAAAAAAATTAACCAGCGTGTTTTAGCATTTTGCGTGTGCGCTGTTTGGATGTTAGCATAGCCAGCTAGCTAACTCTCCTGCCGTCCTTCATTCTTCGCCCTCCTCCGGCTTGTGGAGGTAGGCGGTCCGTCACGAACCCTGAAGATTTCAGCCAATAGCATTCGCTGAGGGAGGCGACCCTGGCCCCGACCCCAAACTATCAAAACCAGCCCTTTCAAAAATCAAGCGCAAAACACTCAGTCGAGCACAAACTGCTGCAGCAGGTAATTCACAGAGCGTGCGAGGAAATAAAGCACCCGAGAGGAGAAAAATGAAGCTCGAGAGCAACATTTTCTTCAGAGTGCACACAACTCCCTTTTTTTTTTGCTCGCTAGTTTTACATTTGTGCTCACAAGAAGTTAATTTACACACGCAAAATTTTAAAACACGTTGGTAATTTTTTCCCTGTTTTTTTTGCGCCCTCGACTTTTGACATTGATGTGACGCCATAGAGGTGTTCACTTTAGGTTTATGTGGATGTGTAGGTTAAGTTTACTATTAGGTTGAGGTGTAGGTTAGGTTTGGGTTAAGGGTCACGTTGAGGTTAACCTTGTGTTCACACTGGAAAGCAACAACGCGACAGGCAACCATTCATTTCCTATGGCAGGGCATTTGTGATTTGTTACCGCAACGCGCGAGAGGCAACAAAGCGGCAGAGAGACAAGTGACACGGAGTTGAAATTTTCTCAACTTCATGCAAAAGAATTATGACGCGGTGAAGCGTCATTCTAACCCAATTGGCTTCTAGATTTTCTTTGGACCTATCACATTGTAATTTAGTTAACAAATACGTATTTAATACAAACACACAATTAATAAAAAAAATTTAGGGCCGTTGAAGGAATAAAATTTTTTTGTGCCTTTTTTCTTGTCTGAAGCTGGACCATGATACACGCATGTGTTAAGCTAGACACGCCCACAAGCGACAAACGTAAGATGACAAAAGCGACTCATCGCGTTCCAGTGTGAACGCAGGGTAAGGTAAAGTGTAGGTTAAGGTGTAGATTAGGGTTAGGTTGAGCTGTGGGTTGAGGTGGAAGTGTAGGTTAAGTTTAGGTTGCGAAAGTGGTGAAGGCGTAGTGTAAGCTGAGGTGTGGGTTTAGGTTGAGGTGTAGGTTAAGGTTAAGTTTAGGCTTAAATTTAAGTTAAGGTGTGGGTAAAGTTTAGATTTAGGCTTAGGTGTAGGTTTAGGTTGAGGTGTAGGTTAACGTTAACTTTAGGCTTTAATTTAAGGTGAGGTGTGGGTTAAGTTTAGATTTAGGCTGAGGTCTAGGTTGAGGTGTAGGTTAAGATTAAGTTTAGGCTTAAATTTAAGTTGAGGTGTAGGTTAAGTTTAGATTTAGTCTGAGGTGTAGGTTAAGGTTAAGTTTAGGCTTAAATTTAATTTGAGGTGTGGGTTAAGTTTAGATTTAGTCTGAGGTGTAGGTTTAGGTTGAGGTGTAGGTTAAGATTAAGTTTAGGCTTAAAGTTAATTTGAGGTGTAGGTTAAGTTTAGATTTAGTCTGAGGTGTAGGTTAAGGTTAAGTTTAGGCTTAAATTTAAGTTGAGGAGTAGGTTAAGTTTAGATTTAGTCTGAGGTGTAGGTTAAGGTTAAGTTTAGGCTTAAATTTAAGTTGAGGAGTAGGTTAAGTTTAGATTTAGGCTGAGGTGTAGGTTGAGGTTCAGGTTGAGGTGGAGGTTAAGTTGAGCCTCAGGTTAAGATGTGTCTTAAGTTTAGATTTAGGCTGAGGTGTAGGTTTAGGTTGAAGTGGAAGTTATGGTTAAGTTTAGGTTAAGGTTAAATTGAGGTGTAGGTTAAGTTTAGGCTGAGGTATAGATGAGGTTTAGTACACAGCATATACATTCTGAGATGGTTTTTACTCATATAAGTGCAAATACTTCTGGAGTCCAGACTGGATAGGAGAAGTCACAGGGGAGCTATAGGCAGGTCATGTGTGTTCAGACTGTGGGTGATCAGTTGTTCAGAATCCTGCAGTGAGACTGTGCAGGCGGCCGGCGCAGTCTATCAGACACAGCAGTAAAAGTCACATGAGGAAAGTTTTCAACACGTGCGCACCGCTGCTTCTAATACCCAGCAAAGTACAATATATAGTTTTTCCCTCTTCTTTCTGGGCCCTTAGCAGAACTATAAACTCATGGCACGTCCCCTGCCAAGCGTTACATCATGGAAATAATAGAGGAGGCAGAGGGAGAGCCTGGCTGTGACGGACGTTTACACAATAGGAGGTGCTCCTCAAGGAGCCACTGCGTTTCCTCTTCACACTGCTGATCTCTGGATGCTGGGCAACAACCACGAGCCTTCTCCTGCTGACTGTACCAGCAGCCAGTTCTGTTACAGAGCATTGAGAGCAGACTGAGGGAGACAATGTTTTTCCAAAAACAGATTTGCATTGTGTTCAGCATTCTGTGCCCAGACTGAGACTTCTACTCCATCCTACTTAAGGGGTTCTGAAATTCAGCTCTGTGCCGTGTGGACTAGGAGGAGAAGTTACAAATCAAGAACATTCAGGTTTTGTCAAAATTGATTGAAACAAACGTCATTCTACATTTAACTCTATTATTTATTTAATGTCCTGTCAAAACAAAAGTAGTTACTTCAGAGGAAGGCTTGGGAACACCCACACCTTGTGAGAGAGGTTGAACGCGGGCTAGTGGGTACCAAACTGATGGGACTTTACTTTTCCAAAGTTGTGTGAGCTTATAATATTTCTCAATCCACAGTGTCACATGGGTACTGTGAATACCACCCACAGTGGACAGTGCAGTGAGTGGTAATGATTGTGAACAGAGTAGAATTGTTTGTGTGAGCAGACAAATCACATCCATATTCAATGCAGGAGGTTTAGGTTAAGGTGAAGTGGTGGGTTAAGTTTAGATTTAAGATGAAGTGTAGGTTGAGGTGGAGGTGTAAATTAAGTTTAGTCGTAGGTTTAAGTTGAGGTGTGGGTTAGGTTTAGATTGAAGCTGAAGTGTAGGTTGAGGTGTAAGTTAAGGGTAAGTTAAGGTTGAGGTGTAGATTAAGTTTAGTTTTAGGATTAAGTTGAGGTGTTGGTTAAGTTTAGATTTAGGCTGAGGTTTGGGTTGAGGTGGAGGTGTAGGTTAAGTTTAGGTTTATGTTAAGGTGTGTCTTAAGTTTAGCTATTTATAGAGTTCTTTAGCTTCCATGGGAAAATGGGACATGGTTCTAATTTCTTTAAAGTAACTTTTGTCATGTCTGCGTACATATTTACATCATTTTATATATATTTTTTTCTTTGTCTTTATTATAGTCATAGTACACAGCTGTCCAGTTATTATCTAAAAGGTGGACAGTGTGTGGTGCCGGTACAAGTGCACTGTGGTGTGGCTGGTTTTCACACACATCAGTGTCACTGCAAAGTTTAGAATAAGTCCAACACTCAAAAATATCCAGCCAAAGCAACAGCTGGACCACAGTCCCTCACTGTGTTCCAGCAAGTCAGAGAAACAAGGGAGGGGTTTTTAATAAAATGGCAGAAAGTGTAATCTCTTGCTCAGAACACGTACGCCTCTTGTGGCCAGAATTAGCACTTTCCTTTCTTTCCAAATCACAAAATAATGACGCCTAGTTCTCTTAAAACAAATGACATCACTGAGGAGCACATAGTGAAATCGTCATTAATGACTATAAACCAGTGGTTATCTATCGTTTGAGACCACGTTCCACCCATGAACAAACCAAAACTTCCAAGTACCACCTACAAGGAACACATGCCACATATACACACACACTCTTATATACAACATGTTAAATTAAACCACCATACATCATACATGTTTTCCCCAGTTAGGGCGGAATTTTCCCACATTTGCAATCTGCAAGATAACATAGTAGTATGTTTGATTATTATTTTGGGTCAGTGCAGTATGCCTTTTGAGACCAAAAAACAACAGGAACACAGTATTGTGGACTACAGTGTATACATTGCATGCCTGTAAACTCTAGGTTGAGTATTTAGCTATTAATTTTAATGCATGAAATTCTGGAGTTCCACAGGGGGCTATGATGGGGCCTGTAAAACTGATAATAACAATTATAGTGCTGTAGTGGTGAAAGTGTTAATCTGAAGTGTGGGTTTACATACAGGGTCTAATATCCATACGCTAAACAACAGGCTTGCAGGCCACATTTAACCTGCGTCAAAATCTTGTCCAGCCTGCAAAATTATTTGGTATTTTTTTCATATTGGCTCGTTTCACAATCCACTGCACTACAGTCCCCATCATGCAATGCAAGTTAATGCCCAGCTAACAATTTTTGTTTAGCATAAAGTCTTTTCTGAACATTACATTTATCTTTTTAGAATTTTATACGTTTTCTGAATGTCCTTAGAACATAGTTCATAGTTTCAACGTTTTTAAATGTTCATGTGTCAATGTTTTAATTTTAAATTGTTACTTTTAACATTTTTATAATCTTAGTATTCATCTAAATGTGAACATATTATGGGAAACGTTCTAATACCGTTGAAATGCAGATTATTATTATGTCACACATTTTCTGATTTTTTTTTCTGTAACATTACAGGCTAAGCTCCTTGGAACATTTGTAAAACATTGCTAAATGTTCTAATAATGTTCTTTGTTACCTGGGTGCATGCTCCTACCATCTCTTCCCAACAACAGTGGTTACACCCAGTGATGCCAACTTAGCTCAATGGACCAATCACAGCTACTGCTGTCCACTTTACACAGTTAAATTTCTGGGGAGGTGTGCGTTAGGCTACTGCATAGGTTAAGCGGTTACAGTGTAGGTTCGGAGTAGGCTATGCCGTACGTCCAACACAGAAGTATAAATTAGCCCATAGTTATTTTGGCACTAGATTTGGCAACATTTCAGACCCCTCAAGTTATTTCCAAAAAATGCGAGTTCTTCCCGTAAGAGAGAGAAGCAGAATAAACTTTCAGCAAAGAAAAGATGATAAGTGTCTCGTTCAAGCAATAGATACATTTAAAAGATCTACAATTCGGGTAATATAGCAAAATAAAATAAAAACATACTTTTTCTAGCCCCCAGAACGGTTTATGATTTTTCAATATATCTGTTCATATGCTTAAATTTGACTCCCTTGGTCTAATGGATTAATCATTAAAAACAAATAAATTTAATGTTAGAAAAATTACAGGGAAAATTTCAGGATTTCAATTCTTACTATTTTTGTGTGTGCAGCAGATTTTCTGAGGTCATCTACAGATGCTTCATGTACCACTAGCTTGAGAACAACTGTCATAAACAATTTATTTGACGTCATTTATTTATTTCGTGCATAGATGCCTGCTGCTTGCTCCTTGGTTTTCCACAACACGTGGATTCTTTTCTTCACTGCCAGTGATAAATGAGGTGCCTGTTGCTCCATCATGATGGATGTGTCTGGATGCGCTGTGGTAAGAGTAGCTGAAGGAAAGCTGGGTAGATTGCTATGTGACACAGGGAGGTTTCTTCAGCTGCAAACTTCAATCTAAGAGCGTGCACAAACAGGGATTAATGAAGCGTCTGGGTGAATGGAGACCTGACCTCAGACCACAGATGAATGTAGTACAGGTCAGAGGCAGTCACATTTATCACTGAATTACTGATAAAGTAGTCAGTAGCTTTATGACAGGCTAGAAACCTTTAGAAATGTCCCAGAGGGTGTCTGGTGAAAGGGTGAAAGTGACCGGTATAGGTGTGTTCTACCATATTGTAAAGATAGCCCCACACTACCACAAGCTGACCACAAATAGTCTGTACTAAACCAGATAAAATTAAAACACGGTCCCAGAAGAACTAGATTAAGAAATGTGTGTTTGAACAAGTGGTTACAATCGTGGTGAACTGTACTTGTGTGTGTGTGTGTGTGTGTGAGAGAGTAGTGACTAATAAGCAGCCATGGTTGTCAGCATCTCAAAACATGTTCAGGTCAGTAACACTGCAGGTCCTTGATGCGGCAGGCGTTTCTCCTTATTACAGGAAATGCTCCTCTGTATTGATTACAGACATAAAATGTCTTTCTTTTTTTAAATTGAAAAAGTGTTTGGAATAAGCTATCATCTGCCACATCAAAGGATTCCATGTATATAAACAAATGACCAACTCAATCTCTTCATTGAGAACACATGTGTGTCTGTGAGAGTTGGCGTGCGACACGAGCGGACAGCGAGGTGGAATGAAAAACATCCGATTGGCTTCTCCCAAGTTCACACTCCCGTAAAAGCGTACGTTTATCTAAGAGTTCACAACCTAATTACTCCTATGTGAGCACACAGAATTATTCTATTTATATGCATGAAAACAAAGACTATCCTATAACCCAGAAATGATCAGAGATCCATAAGATTATAAGCAGAAGTATGGAGGTAAAAATATGAAATATACACACACTGATGAGCAGGGTGCAAAGTACACAATGACAATTATCTGATAAATCCTATACACCACATAATGTGGCACATAGCACGCAATAATATTTACAGTCAGGATTTATGTGCAATATATTATAGATCAAAATAACCAGCTAATCAATCTCACAAAAACACCTCATTCATTTGGTTGCTACCACATACATAGGCATGTACTTGTTAAATTAAAACTTTTAGTTTCATGTTTATTTCCCTTCCACCTTAAAATGGAATTTTAAAAGCTGAAAATGTTAAATGCTTTATGAGTTTTATATATTTCTACTTATATATATTTATACTTACCAACATGGATTTGTTTGTGAATGTTCTGATCCACCTTAAAAGCTGAAAAGCACCTAAAAACAGCTCTTCAAGGCAGTAGTGTATTAAAGTGTAATTAAGTAAGCTAAATAGCAGCTACTTACCTGTAGTGCTGTGGCTTGTGCAGGTGCTACCCTAATGAAGATGAAAAACATGTGACCAATAATATGACTGGCAGATGAAAGATGAAACTAACTATGGTGGGATGTGATCCACTTTATTGAGTGTTGGAAATCTTATTACCATATTCTTCCAGGCACTGTGTATACTGCATTTACTTACATCATTTTAATTACATTTTACTTACATTTATTGTAATATTTAACATTTAGGTAAGGGGGATAAAATTGTTTTTGAGTTAGCCAAACTACTGTTTTTACTCATTTTGCAGGATTCAAGTCCTAATGAAGTCAGTCCAAATCAATCCCCCTGTAACTTAAACCCTGCTGATGAGCCAAAACATTGTAAACACTCACACTGATCTAGGATATGTTAGAACACTGAACTGTTGGGTCTCATCGTTGATGTTTTGGATGCAGGAGATGATTTTGGCAAGTTGTCCTTGAAAGAAAGGGTGGATAGTAGGAGTGGTCAGTACCCAACGACAGGGTGTTAGGTGCCCAAAATTCATTAATACGTAATAAAAGCAGTTCTATCTGGCAGAAGTTGCAGGAATGTAAAATGATGGTTACAACTGAAATGTGCCAAAACTAGTGCATACCCCCCGCTCAAAGTTAGTGAAGCAGTGCTAATGCTAACGCCTGTTTCTCATTGAGGTAAAGAAAGTGGCCTAGCTGGTTCAAAGTTTTTGAGTATGTTCGTATATCTTTACTTTTTGTAATGATGGCAACAGAACACACTGTGGCAGGAAGATAAGCTGATGGAAAACTGTGTCTGAGCATTTAATCTTTCATCTTTCAGCAGGACAGTGATCCTGCCACACTGCACATACTGTCCAGCTGTGGTTTGAGCAGCATTTGGTTTGAGGAAGAGTTGAGAGTGTTGCTCTGTTCTCCAAATCTCTCCAGATTTTAATCTGATAAAACATCTGTGGCATGTGCTGGAACAACAAATCTGATCCACAGCTGCTCCAATTGTTATAGCTTTCAGATCTTGAAGGATTTCTTGGTACTGTCTTGTGCAAGTTCTCCACAAAAAATGCACATGAAAGTCCATGCTTTAGATGTCAAAGCTAGTTTGATGGCATGTGGGGGACTAACAGTGTCTTATGTAATAATGTTTGTGGATTCAGTTTAAAGTAAAAAAAAAGGAACATATGTGTAAAATGTTTAAATTGCTAAATGTTTAAATTCTATAGATAAATAGTATAGTGTGGAATTCATTAATTTATGGTACTTATTCCGGCAAAATGGCAATTTAGCCTTTTCCTGTTTTATGCCATATGCTGATGTTTAACCGCTGTATTTGATGTGTTTGCAGAAACTGTTTCTATTTTTTTGGGTGGAGAACCACAGACTCAGTCTGCGAATGCAAGATGCAGAGTTCAGAGGATGTCAGGGGAACTGTTTTGGTGATTGTGTGGAGATGAAAAAACTCAACCACTACAAAGGATGTGCGGAAAGGCAAGTGAGTTCACTCTACGCCCATCTTTGCAAAGCCACTGGTCCACTCCACACACTCTCCTATCAGTTTAAATGGGGAGAAACCAGGTGCGGTGGTGCAGTGGGTAGCGCTGTTGCCTCTCAGCAAGAAGGCCTGGGTTCGATTCCCGGAGTTTGCACATTCTCCCTGTGTCTGCATGGGTTTACTCCGGGTGCTCCAGTTTCCGCGTTCAGGCTGATTGGGTGTCGGATAAAAATTGCCCCCTAGGTGTGAGTGTGTGAGTGGATGTGTCTGTGTCTGTCTGTGTCTGTCTGCCCTGTGATGGATTGGCAGCCTCTCCAAGGTGTATCCTGCCTTCTGCCCGATGCCGGCTTGAAAAGGCTCCAGCCCCCCCTTCGACCCTTGACAGATAAAGCGGTTGACGATGAATGAGTGAGTGAGGGGAGAAACCAAACTTCTCTAAATGGAAGAAATCACAGAAAACCATTTTGTAGCGTTTGGCTCTATAGTGCACACAGAAACATATTTTTTTTTACTTGTGGCTCCGCACTTGTGCAGATCTTCTCAAGAGGGGAATTGCTGACACTCCTCCACTTGCAATACAATCAACAAGCTGATTGGCTCTTCCTGTTGAAAGATGGGACTTAATCCTTAAATGAATAAAATAACTTTTAGAAACTTCATATAGGAGATGAGCCACATTAATGTAACTTTAGCAACGCTGTTTGGTAATGCTTTTGGAGCACACGTCAGTGTAGGAGACACTAGTGTATGAGAGCTGTAAATATGTATAAAATATCTTACACATGTACTAACTTTATGAGATCTAAATTAATAAAGCTTATAGAGTATCTGAATGATAGGATCATTTTTTTACACTAAACTTTTTTCAGGAATTGGGTTTGGTATGTTTGATCAAGTGTAAAAGCTGCTCCTAGGAGTCTAGTCCTTCTGAAATTGGTGGTCTATGGTTCACATTAAGCTGACTGTGGTGCAGTCCGAAGCTACCCGTGGAAGCTACCCGTGCCCAGATCTGTGTGTTGGGTTGTATGTGTGATAGATTAATCACAAGCACTTTTTAAGAGGCATTATGCACCCATAAAAAGAGTCCCAACTCCTCAAAAGTGAAAGCAGAAAGTAGATCATTAAACAACATTTAAAAAGAGTTGAAATACTGTAGTCTCCCCTTACCACGCGGAAGATAATCCACTTTCTCTACACTGATTACGCAGCGGGGGCATGCACACACACACAACAATAAGCAACTCTTTTTACAGTGATGTCCCACTGCTGATACATCCTGTGTGTGTGTGTGTGTGTGTGTGTGTATGTGTTCAGCCAGTCAGTGAAGGATATTGGGTTGTATAAAGAGCCAGATTCAGTTTCAGTTTCAGATGAGAGAATAAGGTAAACATAAATGATGGTTGTGAGCAGATGCCCTGAAAAATCCACACTGAGTTTTGAGTAGCTTCGCGATTTTAGCAACTTTATTTGGACCAGATAATGGAGTTATAAATATAACTTAATTTTGAGAGTTTGATCCACGCCCTTACTCCTCCCACTCTCTGCCCTATATAAACCCTCACTTGCTCTCTGCATATCAAACAACCTCGCACCCACCTCCTCCCCATCTTCCTCCTTCTTTCCTCCTCCCATTTTTCTCCCCATATCTCTTCTTGTGGGGGGGCTCCAGCTTCACGCTTTTCCAGCAAAGCTGCCCCGAACTCCTGCCCAAATCCTCTGAGTTTCTTTCTTATTCCAGTCGGAGGGCGTGGGAAATTCTAGCAAAATGGAGAATGCAGCTCTGGTAAGGATGTTTGATAGAAATATGTAAAAATGTGGCCCAACAGTTTTATCTTCTTATGTGATGAAAAGATGTTCAAAATGAAAGTAACACATCTGTTCCCTGTACATAAGTAAATTATTCTATTCCCTCTAATATGACACACTCACCCCTCCTTGGAAATCTCTTCATGTAGTTTTGTTAAGTTTTTTAAAGGAGCGGTGTAAGTGGGTTCATTGGGTGCTTGCCACTCCTAAACCTCTGATTCTAGAATTGCTCCTGCTTTATACCTTATAAATCCATACTTTGTTAAGTACTCACATTTGTGGGGCGAGTGTGTTGCTGACAGCATAAAGTGTGAGAACACTTTAAGAGCCAAGTGAAGATTTGAGCAGCTTGGAAGTGGATCCTCCAGCACTAGAACTGGACACTTGTAATTTAGAACATGTTAAGAAAACATTGACAAAACATGTCTTGATTAAAAAGTGAAGTCTTAACCATTAACATTCAGACATGGGTTTGAAACCCAGCCTCTTAACGTGACTCTTGCTGAGAACAAGAATCGTTTATGTCTATAAAACTCTGACTGAGGCCAACGTTCAGCCTGTGTAAATATACCATCTGTGCATCAGTCAGTTTTTCTGGTGATACGTTATTACTTTATGAAAATTAGCTTGAAGAGTCGAGCCAAGAATCATCAACACTGCAGTCTGGTCTGAGGTCACGGCCCAAACCCCAGAACTCTTAAAAAGCTCAAGGCCACATGATCACGCTCTTTAACCAGTCAGCTTTGCCAGCCATGCTAGACTGTTTTTATGTGTTTGTTTACTGTCTCATGTCCCTGAAGATAAATGCTCGACTCCTCTGTACCCCGTGTCTTGGCCCGTGGATTGCTCCTCATAAGGGCACAGCTGGGGATAACTACATGCAGCTCCGTGCATTTTCACACTGCAGCACTTCTGCCATTTCCACAGGCTGTTTAGGTTTTTACGTGCCATTTTCACCCTGGCAGGTGTGGGGAAGGCACAATGCTTCCAGGCCGTGGGCCTTTTTGCGCCTGGAGAGCAGAAGAGAAACAGTGTGGCTGGACCCAAGGCAGCTTCTGGTAGTATCTTATAGCTTCTGCCTTTGTTCACTGAGGATCTTATTGTGACATGTTTTTAAAACAAAGACGCTCTGAAATGCAGCCATGCGTACTCCACTGCTCCAGCAATGTGACCTATGATGCTACAGCAAATTTGAAGCAGCTTTCCAATCTTCTGAGCCTTCCATCATCACCCACAAAACTCAGTGTAGCTAAGAAAAAGAGCACTCACAGAAAAATGAACTGATCTGTCACTCGGGTGCATCAGGGTACATCATTAGCACCTGTAGTTACGTAATAATATTTTATCATTTTTCTTTACAGACTTATTTTTATTTGGTTGCATAAAAACAGTTTATTTATTAAAAAGCTTGCACCTTAAAAAAGTGTATATAATGAAGCTGTTACACCTTTAAAAGTCCATTTCGTCGCTGTCCAATGAAAAACATGTATCTCCATTTTGTTGATGTTTAGTTTACTACATAATGTCCCTTAAACTTTGTGTTTGTCTCTTGATGAATGAACCAATATAAATTGTCAAAAAATTACTTGAAATTAACATATAAATGATATTTTTAGGTTGACTTCCATTGAACGTTAAGAAGCTTGTACCTCTTTTCTGTAAAGTTGCTGTTTTGAAGATACATGTTCTTCATTGGACAACAATGATTTACACTGTCTGTATCTTAAAAAAAACCTTTTCTGACAGTGCAGGATTGGTGGCCATATTGTGGAATCTACAGAAAGGCAAAGAGAACACACTGATCATTTTAGGAGTTCTTTCTGATATGATGGTCTGTAGGGTGTGTCTAATGTATTGGACAGTACATCGGTGTATGAGTAAAAATCTTCAAAATCCTCCCATGGTTATGTATGTATATATTTGCATAAGGTGTGATTTTCTGTCAGTAACACACACTGTCAGTGTGTAGTTGTTTCCCTTAGGTCCCCCTCTTGTCTTAAGTAGGCTTGTACACTTTATCTAATGCTAAGGTTGACTGTTGCCTCTACTGGTGCCAAAATCTTAAATGGAACCATAAGTTTAAAGTGCAGACTCACAGATTCTCGGCCTGAAAAACTGGTGACATTCTGGCTGCATAACCTTTCTGGTCTTGAACCAACAACCTGTGTCACAACTGGTGGATTTTGGTGGAGAGATATGTTTGGCTTTAGTGTTGAAGCAACTTTTCCTAGGTTAGGGTAAATTTGAGAAATCTTAATTTTAAGCTTTTTAATGAAGGTGTTGAGTTTTTAACATTTTTGTACAGCAAGGCTAGACATCTGTAATTTCCAAATTTCCATTTTGTTATATATAATCCATTTGAGACCAAGAGCAAGGGCATTAAGTTCCAACTTCAGAGGTCTGTTAAGTGCATCTTTATTGTACAAGTTAATTCTTGCATGCATGTGTGACCACCAGAGCACCATCAGCAACACCTGCAGCCTTTTTACGCATGTAAATTGATGTATTCTCTTGTGTTCAGAAACACAATACTGTAAATTGCAGCTTACGTGTGGGGATTTTGTAAATCCTCATTATAAAGTCCCTCCAAGGCATCATTACTGACTATTAGCAGGTTGAGTTTGAATGTGTGGACATTTCCTGATGCATGCAGACACACTCGGCCTGCTGGGAGGATGCTTTTTGTAATGTGGGAAGGGATTTCCTTCTGGAATTTCATAAGCCCTAGCTCTGTTTCTTGCACTGATGGATTTCCTAGAGGAGCTGAAGTCTAAAAAATGGGGAACGCCTCAATACTCAGTACAGTACGAGTATAAAGAAGCCTTTATGTGTGCGTTTCTCCTTCTGGAAGCTTTCGGGAGGCGTGCGGGTCTGTGAATCATCCAAAACTGGGCTGAAATTCAGTAACCATGCCAACTGGCTCCGCATTAACAACATCACTGGTTGTCCTGGTGAGGGGATGGATTTGACACCCTGGAGAAGCTGAACTTCCTGGTGTGTCTGAGCAGACTTTTTCCAAATGAGACGCAGGCTGTTGCCTCCAAATGATCCTAGACCCTCTGGAATGAGGTCAGTTTCTGTGTGGGAAGCAGACTTTCCACATTAACGACATATCGATATGATCACATAGATTAGCTGTGTTTGCCCAAGTTGCTTTTTAGTAATGAGCTGATGGAGACCAGGTGATTATTGTGAATTAACCATAATAAGCGGCAGTGGTTCCATGAAGGTTACACAGGCGAAAAGTGTAATTTTCTATTTTGTATTACACTGATTATAAAAAACAAATAAAAAACTGTATGATTTAAATTTGTTTACACATATTACGCTCTGTTCTTGGGCTGAACTTGCTAGGACAGCCTGACCTGGCTATATTAGCAGTTGTTTTAAATGTTCTCTACTTAATGAAAAAAAAAAAATACAATTGGATAGCAGAATGGCTGATTTGCAATTGTTTTGGGATCATTTCTAAATCCCTTCCTGGGCTCATTTTATTTGTGTGATTATTTTACATAAACTTATGTAAGCCCAATCAGACCAACATACAAATGCTCACTGTGATTTAATTTTCCTGGAAAAAATACAACCCCAAATTAGAAAAACACCAAACAAAAAATACCCAAAACAATACACAAGGTATGTAAAATTTAGTTTGTTCATCTTGATTTCATTTGTTAATGTACATGCAACACATTCTCAACAAAAGTTGTTAAAATGGTGATTGTATTCATCATTTGGTACATAAGCAGTGTCCACAATAGCCTGAGTCTTTGAAAAGCAAAGATGGGCAGAAGATCTGTAGTTTGTAATAAATTCATAAAACAAATTAATGAAATATTTAAAAGCAATCTTTATCAAAGAAGGATTGGAAGGGATTGACGTGTTTCCTCCTTTATAAAACATAGTAAATGACAAGGGCGCAAGCCTAAGCTGAACACTAGCTCCGATCACTTAAGAACTGTTACTCCACAGTAGCTAAAAGAACTACATGGGCAAATGATTACTTTGGCAAAGCTTTGATAATTATTTATTAACAAATTCCACTATTCCACTGTGCAAAACAAAAGCTTTATGTTAACCATGTTCAGAAGCGGCGTCGACTTCCTATGACTCTGAGGCATCTGGGATTGGCCAACTCATAATTGAAACATGTACTGTGATAAAACAGTTCAGTATTTCAGACCTTTTTGTTTAAAAGAGACCATGTACACCATGAGACTACACTTAGATAGAAAGGGCCATCCAGACTGTTATCAGCAACAAATTTAAAAACCAGGGTATTTTATGGCATGGGGTTATGATGGCAGCATGAATGATTTCAGTGAGATCTTTTTCTATGCTTTTTTTCATACAGACCCTCACATAGAATGGTTTAACTATATAGAATTTACAACTTTCTCATACTGTTGCACATCTTAACACATGTTTGTTGGAAGAAAGGGATAAAATAAAATCTGGAAAACTTTATAGTTATATTGTTAGTGAGAAACATTTTTTTAATATTGTAGGAAGGAATTACAACATGAACAAGTGAAAAAGGGTTTACTGTCACAAATTTTTTGTAATGTGTCGCAGGTCTGAAATGCAGGAATGGATGTATATTAAAAAATTACCAAGGTTGCATTAGCTGAAAAACATGAAATATTTTGTGTTTATTTTGTTTATTGTGTTTATTGTGTTTATTTTGCCTGCAATTAATTATGCATTTCTATACTGTTCTTGTTCTAACTTGGTTTGTACATTCATTCAGTGCACACACAATATTCTGGCAATGTATAAAATACTGGCAATTGATATTTTCACTTAAACTGAGATAATCCTATTCACTATGTGCTGTGAACAGGATTCAGCATGTTTGTGGGACCGAAATCCAGTCCCCCAGCAGAAAACCACAAAAATAAACACCCTGACCGAGGTCACGACCTCGTGTGTGTTAGAGCATCTGATTGCACTCTCATTTCACACAGTGCTGAAAGCCTGTAACCCAACTCGCCTGCGGGAATTATACCTTAAACCCATAACACTGAGCTTTACACCACAGAGAGACCTCCACACCTGCTAGAGTGTGAACTGGAAATGATTCCATCCAGAAAATGTTCAATTTAACATAAGACGACTCAAGATGTGCAAAATAATGATTGAATAATACTAAAAGTAATGTACAGTGATCATATTTTGTCAATACCCATTATATAATTCACACCACTTAACAATCGGTACAATTGTGGTAAACTACTATACTGTTATCAGAATTATATCCTTCTCCTTTTCCTTTCATTTTTTTCCCCGGATATTCACTGCATAACACACCACACAGTTTTTGACATATCGACACAGTTTCAACTCGAGAATGTTTGGTCTGATTGCATGCTGTGGGTTTGTATACAGCTTTTTGATGGTTTGACGATTTTTGTAAAAAAAACTTTGCAAAAACATCCGAATTCCGCTTGCACGATAGACATCATTTTGGAACAAATTCACTCGTTTACTTGTTTTATTTTTTATCCCTTGTTCCTCCACTTCACTCCCATTCATTGCCATCAATGGAAAAAAGCCTAGAGTTTCATTCACTTGAGAGCCGCCAAACCTACTGCATCCATCAGGGCAGATCACTGAGCTGTAGTCCATAGAGTTACTGATCTACACACTCCTCTGCATGTCAGTATAATTGTATAATGTAGACATCATTTCGAATGCAATGGATTTAAGAACATCAAACATTTACAAACAGAATAAATATACAGTATATTTGTATAAATTGTATAAATACATACAGTACAGGCCAAAAGTTTGCACACACACCTTCTCTTTTTCAATGTGTTTTCTTTATTTTCATGACTATTTACATTGTAGATTCTCACTGAAGGCATCAAAACTATGAATAAACACATGTGGAATTTTATCTACTCAACAAAAAATGACCTGGCCTACACAGTCACCGGACCTGAACCCAATCCAGATGGTTTGGGGTGAGCTGGACCACAGAATGAAGGCAAAGGGGCAACAAGTGCTAAACACCTCTTGGAACTCCTTCCTTCAAGACTGTAGGAAAACCATTTCAGGTGACTACCTCTTAAAGTTCATTGAGAGAATGATGCCAAGAGTGTGCAAAGCAGTAATCAGAGCAAAGGGTGACTATTTTGAAGAAACTAGAATAGATAGAATAGTTTTCACCTTTTTTTGTTAAGTACATAAGTTCACATGTGTTCATTCACAGTTTTGATGCCTTCAGTGAGAATCTACAATGTAAACAGTCATGAAAATAAAGAAAACACACTGAAAAAGAGAAGGTGTGTCCAAACTTTTGGCCTGTACTGCATATTTAAATTTCCACTTTAGTATAACAAGTCAAATAGTATTGGAGAAGTTACTTTTAAGAAATTCAACAAAACCAAAGCATTGTATACACTACATGACTTTTAAAGTTTATAAACAGACTAGACATATTACACTACACAACTGTTTGATGTTGATTTTTTTTAGAATCTGGATCTATACAGAGAACATACTACAAAACTAGGCATGATACACTACAGCACCTGACAGCACTCGCCTGCGTGCATGTGACTACCCTTACCTAGGAGATTCAGATGCCAACATGGATGTGCACAACTTTGCTGCAGTCGTTGTTTGTGCTGCAAGTTGTAAAGAAGAGAACAAAAAAATAAAATAAAAAAGGTTGTTGGGTAAAGTGTTGGTTTTAGACCATAATAATTTTTTGTGGCGACGGACAGTTCTGGTGGAAACAAGAGAGTTAAGGTGCACATTGAATTCTGCCGTGATTTGGGCAGCCGTGGTTTTATGTTTTTTGGATGCAATCCGGGTTAGCACCCGAACATCCCTTTCAGACAGCTTCCTCTTGCGTCCACAGTTAATCCTGTTGGATGTGGTTGGTCCTTCTTGGTGGTATGCTGACATTACCCTGGATACTGTGGCTCTTGATACGTCACAAAGACTTGCTGTCTTGGTCACAGATGCACCAGCAAGACGTGCATCAACAATTTGTCCTCTTTTGAATTCTGGTATGTCACCTATAATGTTGTGTGCATTGCAATATTTCGAGCAAAACTGTGCTCTTACCCTGCTAATTGAACCTTTACACTCTGCTCTTACTGCTGCAATGTGCAATTAATGAAGTTTGGCCACCAGGCTGCTCCAATTTAGCCATGAAACCTCCCAACTCTCACAGTTTCATTGTTGAACCCCTGTACTTTTTAAGGTCCGTTTATATTGGCTGCTGAAGGAGTGGGCTCAGACTGGAGTTGGTGAAGAGTTTACACTACTAACAAGATTCTGCCCCAAATCAAGTAAAAAACAAAAAAGCCGGATGCGATGTTGAGGCTAAAAATCAAATCTCAGCCCATCATACACGACACGATTTTTACTCCAACTGTCAGCTCCCAGTCTGCAGAATGGAGCCGAATAGCACTACATGACTAGACTCTCCAAACTGGAAACTGGGGTTAAAATCAGGCTAATCAGTCGTGTAGTGTAACGTCAGCTTAACCAATGAGAAGTGATTCAGGTATTCTTAAAGAGGTTCTGCTGAAGTGGTGCTCTTTAAGTGTGTCTATGACTAAAGGATGATAAATGAGTCCTGGCATAAAATTAAACTTGCAGTTCTTCTCTGATTGCCTCTGCTTCAGGCCCTCAACTCGAGTCCCTAACGGATGGCAGAGGTCAGCTGGAGGCTAAACGTAAATCTCACAGTAATTTGCTTTGACTGTGACTTTGGATGGCATGAAAACAAAGCAGTGTAGACAAAACATAATTGACCAAAGCCAGCAAATAAACACACCTCATGAGCTGAAAGATGGTTTGAATTAACCCCAGGTTCAAAACTAATCCTAATATTTTGCCATGAAAGCATTTTCTTTAGAACAAAACAGAGATGGATTTAATTTTTCCCACATCAGTTAAAAATGCCATCTGTCTTTTGCATTTGTAAAAATTAAAAGCACTAAAAGAAATGGTCATGGGATGTGAAAACCATAAAATGTTATTAAATTTCTCTGTCCTTATAAAACAAAGTAAGATAAACGTGAGAGCATATGTGCATTATAGTTCATTTTATTTATCTTTTGTAACATTATATATATATATTTTTTAAAGCTCATACAGTGACGGTGTGCTCACTGAGATCGGTGGTAGAGCTCAGATTTAGGCAGGTCGGCTTCTTTGCTCTGCCTTTGCACTGTGTGTTTAATTCCCTTTAATAAAACTCATAAACTATCACTGTAAGGCTGTCATCCTTTATAATATTATGAACAGATCATACAGAGGAAAAACAGAGAAGACATTCCTTTCTTTTGGAATAAATGTGATCTGTACAGGACACTTTAAATAATAATGCCATTATTAAGTCAAACTAACATTTTTATTTACAGCACAATGAAACACTAAATGAATCCAGTTTAACCTCATGCTGTGCTGATGTTTCTGGTCTGCACTGGAAACCAAACTACTCGTAAATGTCATGTCATGCATTAATAATATTTTTGACCTCGTAAATACAGTTATTTAGGAAATATTTTAGAACAGTCAGTACAATAAGCTGGCCATTACTGGTGTGTCATTAAATCTATCATTCTGACCCCTCTGTCACTGCAGGAGCCTGTTCTGTCCTTTCTTATACTTTACTATCTCACCATGGGATTTTTTTTTTGGCAACCCAAAATTGCATCCCATACAATCACCAATACAACCAACATCACGACAGTCACATCTCTGTCTGGTTGCCAACAATGCAATACCAAAATCAGTATTCACCCATAAGACCATTCATTTTTGTTTCTTACTTTTTAAGCACAGCTCAATTAGTAAGAAAAAATTGAGGTAAAATTACCTGATAAATAATGCACTCCACAAGAAATGTTCACCATCACTGCATTTTCAAACTATTTCAAATTATGGACAAAATGCATATTTGTCTTCTTTCTCATGTTGGGCATATGAGCACAAATACCTATGCTGGTGATATATGTATTTGTAATTGTAGACTATCCTTTTTTATTATAAACAGAAATAAAAGGAATGAGCAGGTCAGTTTCTTCTGATGAGAACTCTGTTAGATACGTCCAGGTAGCCTCACCCCTGAAATAGCAATGCACCAAATTCAGTGCGCTCCTGGGTCTAAACGGAAATGGCAAGTGGCAATTAGACACACTGACACGCCCTAAACCTGTGGGTTCCTGTTCCTTTTAATGGTTCTTTCCACGTCCTTAGAGAACATCTTGTTTTGAGTCTTTGATCCTCAGTATTTTTCTTTTCCTCATGCTCTCAGAAAACATCTCCCCTTCTTTCCCCTTTAAGTCTTGATCACTCTGTTGATCCTTCTTCAAAGTCTATCCATGGATAATGATGATGTCAAGACATTTGCAGGACATGTATGAATGCGAATTATAAGGTCATATCACTGATCATGTGTTTTCATTTTTACATCGCCATAGAAACTAAGCCTGACAGAAGACTCCAGGCACCAGTGGACTGACTGGTACATAAAATTAAAACATATGTTCAAAATTCTTCATGGTGATATTCGACAGTAAAAGCATAAAACAGTGTTGCAGATGATTATTATATTAACCATTGTCGCTGTGCTTCAGCGGTGTAAAATACAGCCATAAAATAAAATATAACTGCTCAACATTAAAGATCACCCCATAACTCTTACCAGTGTTTTACAATGTGACGTAGAGAGCTTTATTCATATTGCAGAGTAGCAGGAAACTTAGCTTAATTCACAACATTTATTGCGAGATTATTTGCTTGAATTTAATTTGACAGCTTGATGAAAACTTGGCGACTATCTTCCTTGGCGAAGCTTTATTAGGGGTCTGGACCTTGTGGAAACCTGCTCTGGGACAATGGGCAACACAGTCATTTTTCCAGAGGGCAAACCTCAACCTCATCCATGTCTAGCAGCCAAGGACTTTTCATTGTTAATAGAAATGGTTCGTTTTATCTAACATTTCATTTTGAATATATGGTCTCCCACAAGAATGTTCTCAGTGGTTTCAGGCAGTCATTAAGCTTACTTATAAATACAGGATTTAATTAAATACAGCAACCCCTGTTGGCAGATAGCACCATTAACTACTGTGTTAACATTACTAGCTGGGGTAACTCTGTAAAAGCTTCAGGCTCAGGGCTCAGTTCTGGGTTTCATCATTGGATTCCAGTTTAAAACATGGTTTGATATTAAGTAGTTCAGTTAATGTTAACATATTAACACATCATTAATACGGAATTATTCATATTTATGCTGAAATATGGATTATAACCTCCCCCCACACTCATATTAGAAGGTTCTTATTTAAAAGCATCAATTCCCTACCCTATTATAATAACGTACAAAAGGCTGTAGTCTTTTAGTAATCTTGTAATATTAGCATAAAACACTGCACTAATATTTTGTCTCCCTCCCAAAAATATAGGAAAATACTATAATTTAAATGTTTTATTCATACTTATATTACGGAATATTGTTGTGATTAATACTTTTAATAACTTTTTTCAGATTTGTATTCTTACATTATTTTTTTTATTTACATTAAAATATTATTTAGAAGAAGAGGCCTGTGTGATCAATTGCAATAATTATTCTGATAAATCTATTTTTTTTTTCATTAAAGGAAACAACACAAATATATAGTTCTTAATAACCCTAAATGTCTTTCTACAGACATGTGTGCCTGAAAGAAATGCCATTACAGTGCTATGAAAAAGTATTTCCCCTTTAAAAATGTCTTTTGTTTTTGCTTTTTTTTGTGATACTTACATTTTTCAGATTATCAAAAATCTTTAATATCAGACAAAAACAAAGTAAAATATAAAATTTTACTAAATATATAAAATAAAGTAAACATAAAATGCATTTTTTAAATGATGATTTTATTTATTAAGGGAAAAAAATCATTAAAAAGCTAGTCTAAACCAACCTGACCCTATGTGGAAAAGTATTTGCCCTAATCACAACATTTCTCCAAAAGGGCATGAACAACTCATCCAAGAGGTCCCAAAAGAACCCAGAACAACATAAAAAGAACTGCAGGTCTCACATGCCGTAGTTAAAGTCAGTATTAGTTATTTAATAATAAGAACAAACTTGGCAAAAATAGTATCTATGGGAGAGTTCTAAGGCAGAAACCACTGCTGCCCTGAAAAGAACACAAAGGCGTTTATCTGGTACATTGTATGTATTTTCTGGTTTCGACCACTTGCCTGTCTGACTCTGATTTTGCCTCGTGGACTTTTGTTAATAAACTCTGCATTTTCATCTTTAATCCTCATCCGAGTGTTACAACAATGATCTGAAGCAGACAACCAAGTCCAACTCTGAATGTCTAAAAAACTAAATGGTTTTGGAGTGACCTAATCAAAGTCTGATTGACATGCTGTGGCATGCCGTTGTTGCAGTCAAGGGTGGCACAGCCAAGTTATTGGATTTAGGGGAAAATACTTTTTCACAAACGGCCAGGTTGGTTTGGATAGATTTTTGTCCCTTAATAAATGAAATTATCGTTTAAAAAGTGCTTTTTATATTTACTTATGTTATCTTTGTCTGATATTAAAATTAGCTAGGTTCATCTGAAAAAGTATGTAAGTATGATAAAAATGCAAAAACAAAAGAAATCTGTACGTGCGCAAATACTTTTTACAGCACTGTAAATAGTCAGTAATATAGAAATTGAAGCTCATGTGAGGAAGTCAACAGACTACGTTTTTAGCACCTCAGCAGTTTAGATTAACTCAGGTTATCTTTGCAATTGAATCACAAGTTAAGTGTCTTTTTTATGCAGAGTAAGCAGGATGAATAGCATGGCTTTACCCTCTCCTGTTGCTGCTGGCTGTAGTTTTTTTTTTTTTGTGAGTGCTGCTCGTGCTGTTGCCGCTGTGTCCAGCTGAACAGCTTCCAGTGTTCAGTCGCTCGTGGCACAGACATAAACAGGCAGCACATGAAGCTGAAGCCGTCCTGCGTTCTGCCGACCGGTCGGCGGAGGCGGTCAGGCACATTGTGCTAATGCAAACCAGTGGTGTGTACACGTGAGAGACCGCGGGCCACACAGCCTTCACTTAAAGGATAATTAGACATGAAGCCAGCCCCTTAAAATGATATCCGTACACAGCTGAACATGATGCAGTTAGTTCCTGCTTCTACAATGCCTCTCCTCTGTGAGAGAAGCTGTATTGCTGCTGAACTTTGGAATAAATTGCAGTCTGCTGTGTAAGAAGTGAAAACAAAAGGAAATAAATCTCAAGGCTCAGTCCAGACTTTTCACTGACCACAGCGAGTTTTTCGAGGACAGCCAGGAAAAATAGATCGTTTTCACACTTTCTGAAGCAGACGTTGTCACAGTAGGCAAAACATTACAACAACAGTGATGTGAAATCCATTCTCACCCTTTTTCTAATTTGCAACACTATCAAGTATTACCATATTAGCTACAGTTGCTAATATGTGGCCGCACACAGTGAAAACAGGCTCCCAGTCCCAAACCACACACTACCACACTAAAAAGTGTTCATTGGTGTTATTAAATAAAAACGTTCAGGAGGAGGAGCATCGGCTCGGGCCGGTATTCCAAATCTAACCTCCTATAAATACAATCTACCTTGATTACATGTCTTCAATCAAGCCTTTACAATCCTCCACCGCCCCGTCTTCTCCCTTTTCACTCTTATCCCTCCTCTCTGTCTCCACTTACTTATCAAAGAGTGGGAACTGGCTTCCTACTACAAGCAGAAGCTGTCTGAACTCCAGCCCAAAGTTCTCAGAGTTCTCTCTGCTTTATTCAACCTTTTCCAGAATATTCACAAGCTGATGGCATATTCAGAATTAGCCAAAACAGGTAACATTGTTTACACAGAATTTTAAAAATGCATAACTATCGGAAAGGCTTGTTCACATACATCTAAAGAATGTATTTTGGAGTATTTTGGGTAGAGGCCCAACAATGTGGTGCTCTGCTATGCATAAACTTGTGTGGTACAAGTATCCTGGAGCACTGGGTTAGCAAACTGGAACTGGACAATCAGATCTCCAACTCCATCACAACTGTTGAAACAGTCATTACTGCCTCTAACATTTTTAAATATCGTGAACAATATTATACCCTATAATATCGTGCCATATCACCCACCCCTAATTATCACATCAGGGAACTACATTTTTGCTGTTTTTAGCAAAAGAAAAATTCACACTGTTCTCATTGCCCATTATATATCTAATAGAGACAGATCATATCTGTCCAGTATCAACCATTTTACTTTAATCCTGGATATATAGAGATATTTGGAGTGCATTATTAGTATGATTAGTATCATGACATTCTGGATCAGTGATTTCCATTGCAATTTTTTTTATATCTCAGTTAGGGGTGTGCCATATATCATATCGTATGCAGTAATAAATGTATTTATTTTTTTTGTAATTTTGGTGCCGTAGTGTATTCTTGAAATTATTTTTTTAATTCAGTGTTTTGTCATATCGCCAAGAGTATTGTTACTGCGAAAATGCCATGAAATATCGCAATATAATTTTAGGGCCATATCGCCCACCCCAAGGGCCCAGTTATTATTTAGAGGTCATCCCCATGCTAAAACAGCATCTCTGCATCAAAGAACTGAGTCAAAGTTATCAAACAATCCTTCTTCCACTTCACTCTCTGCTTATTGGTCAGATCTGTCTGGGGCAGGAGCAGGAAAGTAAGTACAGGAAGAAGGTCCTGTGTTCTGGACTAATGCATATCTCACAGCAGTTTAGCACAGAGCAACAGCAGATATGGCATTTGATTATAGCTGTAGATATGCTATATTATTTTAGAGATAACAGAGTACACCTGATAATTAGGTCAGATGACATTCTCAACAGAAACAAACCGCTCCAGAGGTTATTTAAGACATCATCGAGATACCCTCCCCTCTGTATGGTTGTTCTGGCTCGTAACTGAGTGTGATTACTGTATTCTTACCTGAGCACCAAGATTAGATTAAATATGCAGTTATGAAAACTCTCTTAATCCTATATAAGAGTATATATTTATTTAATAATAGCACGTCAATTGGTTTATTTTCTCAACGGAAACCAGGCCCGGAGTGGCTAATCGGGAGATTCGGGAGGATTCCCGATGGTCCGGCTCATATCAATCTCGAGTTTGGGCCGCTTGGACGGAAAAAATAATTTTGACACATATCTGTCACTTCTCTGATCTTATTCATGCATTCATTTCCATTCAACTACGTATGCATTCTCTATTCATCTGACAGCACAGCCCCTACTTCACAGTAGATTAGATGGGTTTAACCATCTGAAGTAATTCTCCCCTCCCAAATGTTTGAGTTGGTTGCGTCCACAAGTGGTCTTTTCTGGAGTGATAAAATAAAATATAGCAACAGAATAGCACGAAGCGTCAGTCGACTTTGATGGAGGGTAAGAAGAGGTCAGGTGGAGTCGAAAAAGGGCCAGATAAAAAAAAGAAAGATGATGGACGAAGAAGCTGCCAAATGTACAAAATTAACAAACGTGTTTTCCAGAGGACAGACTCCAGCTGCAGCCAGTAAACAGCGATATGGCAATAATCTTGAATTGTCAGCTATTGCGCAACATTTGCAATGTCGATTTAGCATAGTTTATTTTGTAGAGCCCAATACACATCATTAACCTCTTAACACGCCCTGGAATCTAGAATCTCTGCTTTTCAGTTATCTATCCTGCTTTTCAGTTGTCTTAGCTGTATATCCTTTCAGGAAATAAACATTTAGGGCGAAATATGCCTTGTTTATTAGAATTATGATTCATAATTTCCATATTTGCGTGTTTTGTACGTATTATATTTAATCCAATGCAGACATATACATCATTCGAACCGCCTAAACCTCAGAATTACGGAACAGTGAACCTTTTTAGGATGTAAGGTTCCTGAATTAGAGCCGAAAAAGTGCTTGTACTTTTTAGCAAAGCTTTAAAAACAGGCTCTTTGATCAGCCGCGCGCTCAGACCCCAGCCCCCACCCCGCACTCACCTCACACTCCTGTCTTGAGGTGGGGGCTTGTTACCCGACACTCAACACAACAGTACACAATATCTCTTCTTTAGGAGTAGAATATACACCTTCTTTACTGCAAAATAAGTTAGAAAATAAGTAGTTTTTATTCTTATAAAGTTTCCAGTCCTTTGGAGAAAGAAAGTACCATTACAGGTTTAAATCTCTATAATATCTAACCAGTGAAAGGGAGCAGTTTATAATTTTACATGGTGAAAATAAACACTTTAAAACAAAATACAGAGCTGCAAAACCACTTCATCCATATAAATATTTCATTTTATGGATCTGAAAATAAAAAAAAATAAATAGAAAATCTGAAACGCCTAAAAACCATACCATATTTTGACCATTACATGTTCAATTAAATAATTTTAAGTGTTTTCAATTAATTTTGTAAAGGCTTCTAAGTAATATTAATTCATAAAATATTTTTTTTTTTTACCTTTTAAATCTTTATCTGATTTAAATTTGAATGAAACATGTTTAAGTGAAGGGTGTTCTGTTAACTTACCAACATATACTTGTACTTATATGCAATAAAAAGGCATTGTAAGAGCTAGCTGCTGTTTCATTTATTAAAATTCCTGCTCCATGGAAAAAGTGGGCCAGATTTGGGCATGAAACTCGCGGGCTGAAAAAGGGGCCCACTCCGGCCCTGACGGAAACAGTGAACATTGGGCAAAAAAAGTTATTATAACTAATCATTTTTATTGGTGAAAGTTACATTTGGCAGTACATACTAAATATATATGAACTAAGTTGAACTAAGTTTAGTTTAGTTTAAGGAAAATGCTTTCCTTTCAGATTGTAATGACCTGTTTATAAATACGCCAAGTTTTCTAATCTGCATCACTGACACCAACAGAGACAATGTTTTGCACTACTTGCCAAACTAAGAAGTGCACTAAAACTGTACTTGTGATTTATTCCACAGTTGGATATCTCATGGTACATGGCTGATCACATGACTGCTGGAGTGGGAGATGAACTGAGATTGAGATGAAGTCTAGTGCAGCCAAATCCTGCAGTCGGGACCCTTTTCTCATCTCAAGGGCCGTGAAAAAACTACATCTCCAAAGTGCATCCAGAGAACAATAGTTGAAATCCCTTGAAGAGTAGAATCACAAGCATGGAACATATTATTGGTATCAAGTACGATTGTGCAAGGTCAAATGGCTGCTACTTAGTCTTCAATCATTTCAGTATTGCAGAAATGGAGTCTGTGGGTAACCCAGACACACCATGATTGATGCCTATCTGTTGCCAAACCAAACAATATGCTGTAAAGTGAAGTAAGCAGTGGGGGAATACCCATATACTGAGCACTTTTCAAGGCCTTATATATTTCCCAGTGCCTGCACAGTTCTGTAAAGCTAGTGTGTTAATATCATGTATCAGTTACATAAGAAAAGATGAGAGATGATTTATTCCATCTGAATGTTCTCAGTTTCACCATATTGTATTATGCATATGCTGTACCAAAAATGTAGACGTACTGTGAACTAAATATACAGTGTTCCCTATGGCTTCTACAAAAGAATTCTGAATAGAATGACTTTGACTTGAATGACCACCTGTGTGATGAATATATACAGTATTTCTCCTGATTTTGTTAATCCCACATGTGGACCCTTTGAAGCTACCCCCCATTGTTATGCATACATAACGTCATCACACAGTGTGAGGCCAGAGAAGAGTCATGCTGATTTTTTTTTTTTCGAAAGACAGAAAATATAGTATAAAAGTGAATACACTATACAATGTTTGCTCATTTATTTTGATAAATGGTTTAATAGATAGATAGATTTATTTATTCACTTCTTAAATGGTTGGTTTGTTTTTAATCTTTTTAAAAAATATATAAACATGTAGTCACAAAAATGTATGTGCATCTGAATACTTTACAGTTCATACAAAGCCAAAGTATAATTTACACACACTCGTATGTGGAGGGTGGTGTTATACTCATCTGTCTTTAGATCTGACCTTTACGATTACATAAACGATATTTCTTTGCAGATATTATAGATGTGATGGTTTGTTTTATATATGACAATATTCCTTAATTTTGATTTAATTTTAATTTTGAAACGATCAAAATATATAAGCTTGCTTACAGTATCACACTATCTTATTTAAAACATAATATATTAAATTGTAACCCCTGTATCATGATGTATATTGTTTTACAATGTTTTTGCCAATAAACGTCTCTACTAAAAAAAAGAAAGAAAGAATGAACATATCTGTATTGATTATTAGGGATAAGAGTGTTCTATTAAATTTTAAAATAAAACAAAAAACAGCTTTCAGTGTCACGCCTGGCCCTGTTTCCTGTCTGTCCTCGTGCCTGTGTTGTCCCACGTGACCCGTGCCCCTGTGTTCTGCCTGTGATTTTCCATTACCTCATGTCTCATTTGTAGCTCCACCCCTTCCCCAGGTGTTTCCACTCCCAGTGTGTTTCCTGTTTTAGTTAAATAGACTTCCTCTGTCACTTGTCCTCTGTCGGTCTTTGCACTGTCTCCTGTCGTTTGTCTTCCCGTGTTCCCAGAGTTTCTCTCAGTGTTTCTCTCTCTCAGAGTTTCTCTCAGAGTTTCTCTCAGTGTTTCTCTCAGTGTTTCTCTCCGTGTCTATCTTAGTTTAATCCTTGTAATTATCCTTGCCCTGTCTAGCTTTAGTTATTAGTTTATTTCTTTGTTTATCTACTCCCGCTTTGTTTGTTAGTTATTATCTATCTAGTTTAGTTCCTTATTGTTTTCCTCGTTTGTTTTTGTCAGCCTCCCTATTTGTTTGTAGTTTATATTTATCTTCCTGTTTATTCTGTTATTTTCTAGTTCCCTGTGTTTTCCCTAGTTTATTCCCTTGCCCTGTTTTAGTTTATCCTGCCTAGTTTTATAGTCTCCCCGTTTGTTTATCTTTAGTACCTCTTGTTTGTTTGTTAGTTTTAGCTCGCCTCTGTTTCTTGTTTTTCTTTGTTTCTTGTTTACTTGTTTATTTATATTTATTTAATAAATTTCGCCCTACCTGTGTATACGTCCGCCTCCTCGTCTCTCTGCCTGGGTCAACCCTGACAAAAAGACCGACCAAATGGACGTAAACCAGTGGCATGCTGCTCGGAAGGCGGACCTGGAGTTTCTCCGCCTCCTCGCCGAGCGAATCCGGGGCGATGACCCGCTCCCGGCGCCTTTCCTCGGGTTGGAGCCCGTCAGCCCAGCTTCAGTGGCGCCCACCGAGACCCACAATGGTAGCCCGTGGACTGGCTCCAGGATGGCGATCCGCCATGCTCCATTCGGGACCCCGGCGTTGGAATCCCCGAGGCCCCAAGGACGCCGCAGGCCTCGGGGTAGACGTTTTAAGGGGTCCCGCCAGCCGGAGGAGAAGCCCGTTTCCGGGGAGGATTTTCTTGGGGGGGCGCTTGGGCTGTGTGCGGTCAGCCTCGATCCTCGCCCCGACGAGGACGGGGGTGGCATGGATGCAGGCTGTGAGGAGTCCTATTCCTGGGACTACTCCGATCTCCTCACACCTGCGTCCAGTGAAGAGGAGTTTGAGGACTGCCCTCCTGCACCAGCCCGCCAGCCGCTACTTCCTCCCGCGGTAGCTGCCGATCCGTGCCCTGTGTCTTTCGCGGTGGCAGCCGAACCGCAGCTCGTGATTCCCGCGGTAGCAGCAGAACCGCCCCCCTGCGCGGCGAGCCAGCCGCGGTCAAAGACTTTCCCCGCGCCAGCTTTCACCGGCGAACCAGCGCTCCCCGCGCTACTCACACCTGACGCTGCATGAGACTGCACTGCACTGTCTCCTGTCGTTTGTCTTCCCGTGTTCCCAGAGTTTCTCTCAGTGTTTCTCTCAGTGTTTCTCTCAGTGTTTCTCTCCGTGTCTATCTTAGTTTAATCCTTGTAATTATCCTTGCCCTGTCTAGCTTTAGTTATTAGTTTATTTCTTTGTTTATCTACTCCCGCTTTGTTTGTTAGTTATTATCTATCTAGTTTAGTTCCTTATTGTTTTCCTCGTTTGTTTTTGTCAGCCTCCCTATTTGTTTGTAGTTTATATTTATCTTCCTGTTTATTCTGTTATTTTCTAGTTCCCTGTGTTTTCCCTAGTTTATTCCCTTGCCCTGTTTTAGTTTATCCTGCCTAGTTTTATAGTCTCCCCGTTTGTTTATCTTTAGTACCTCTTGTTTGTTTGTTAGTTTTAGCTCGCCTCTGTTTCTTGTTTTTCTTTGTTTCTTGTTTACTTGTTTATTTATATTTATTTAATAAATTTCGCCCTACCTGTGTATACGTCCGCCTCCTCGTCTCTCTGCCTGGGTCAACCCTGACATTCAGCTTCAGTTTTCCATCTGTAATAAGATTTTCTTCTATTCTGCTACATCACAGTGCTTTACAGAGAAGGCAGTCGTGGCCTGAAGGCTACAGAAAAGACCTTGTAACTGGAAGATTGCTGGTCTGGTCTTCTGAACCTGTTGTGCATGCTGCAGCCCTGAGACAAAATTTTACCGTGAAGTTTCTGTTAAACAGAATATTCATATTTGGCATGAATGAACAATATAATTTCTGCTCTAGTCGTGTACACATTTTGAGAATTAAAAGCTTAATTTTTACAGAAATTGTCCCTGTTGTCTGCAGTGCAGTGTCGCTGCACCCTTGTTGGAGATTTTATTTAATATTTCTGTTGTTGTTAAAAATGCTGATCTATATAAGCAGAAACATACAGATATGTTTACATGTTTATTATGGATTTTTAAAGTTATACTGGGTTTAGATTTTGAGCAGCAGTTCTCTCTTATCCACCCTCCACCCAAAAACTAGATTTTACCTCCAGGCGTGCCGGCAACTCCTCTGTAAGGTCCTTACTTTTAACATTTTAAACAGTTTTTGGACTTTTATCCAGTTGGACCTGTGAGCTTTAGCATTTTTTTTTACAAGAAAGTAAAGTGAGCATCAGCTACCTTGTGGTGAGCATCAGATAATATGCAGTGAGCCTTAGATACTACCAGGTGTGCCCTTGAAACTAAAAGCCATGTCCCTTTCACTTTGAAAAAATACACCATATGTCCTTTCAGTTGCTCCATAAAAAAGATAAAGTACAGTGCCTAACATAATGTTTCAAGGTGCATCCACCTATTGATTTGAAACACATGAACATATATATTGCTATATTTCAATAAAAAAAAAATGATAATTGGATAAATTAATTTGCCCCATGTCTCCAGAAAACACAGAGAAGTCATGGACTGGATGACTCATTGCGGCTGGTGCTGATTTGCATTCGTCTTACTGACGTGTGCCGTTCCGTTGGGCTGATATTTAATACACAGGGGCCAAGCAGTAGTGCCTTACTGCCGTTCAGCCTTTCACTTTCACCTTCCATTCACTTCTGCTCCATTCACTCCAAGCATGTGGATGCAATCTCATAGCTGGTTTGGCTCTGGAAAAGGGAAAAAAAATAACATGGCATATTCCAGTAGGCATCTCCAGACGTTGGCATGGAAAGAAATGTAGCACCTGGCTTCCATATAAGCATGGCCATAATGGTGGTTGTATTTGTAAACAGATTTGAATTCCATGTCAATTCTGACGAACGTCAAAACCGCAATACCGACGATGTCTGTGAGATACTTCTCCACTGATGTGTTCAAACAGTGACCCACGGTTTCTAAAATACGATTGGGTTTGGTTTACTCTATGGCGGCTGCTAAATGAAAGCCAGTTGTGCAGACGGAGAGAGGAAAAATCTGCAGAGGGAAAGCTACAGTAGCTCCCCGTGCTTTTGCAGCATGGGCCTCCTCTTATTTCCTCAGCCAGAGTCTAACTGCCAAAGTGCAGGGACTCACCACCAGAAAACCAGTAGCAGTGTCCAGCATAGCTATGAGGCTAATGGAGTGAAGGATAAGGCCTGGGCTCATGTTGACATTGGAGAAAGGGTGGCTGAGAAAGCCAAGTTGATTAATGACTGGAGAGAAACATATTCCTTCTCCAGTTAAGTTAATTACTGAACTGCTCGTGTGAGGTCATAGTGGCTAAGAGGGAAAAAGGTAGTCCAGTTTTTACAAAGTGCGCCTAATTTTTGATTTCCTAATAGTGTTTTGATTTAGTCTGTGTTTGTAGTTTTTTGGTACAAAACTGCCAGGTGATGATGGCGGCTGCTGTGCATCAGAGCACGACGCCAGTGTACACCAAAGTCTGACAAAGTCACTGCCCCAGGAAGGCTTTGCTGCACTGGTTTGTTCCAGAAATGTTCTGAAAATGTGTGATATAATAATGGTTTGCTTCAAATAATAATCCGGCCACAGAAATATTATAAGGACTAATCTATGGCCCTTTCACTAGCATTGTTTGCCTGTTGGAGGAATAGTCTGAAAAAGCCCTGTATTTCAACAAAAATATCAACATTATGGAAACTCTGGAAACTAAAATGAAAACATTAACACATGTAATGTTACATCACTATTATCACAATGTTTACAAACAATAAATAATAATTTTAAAAAATCATGAGAACTTGACAAATTAACTGTAACATTCAGAAAATGTTCTACTAACCAAAAACTGTTTCAGAAATTTTAAAATCCCACTGTAAACACCAACAAGTCATTTCATAACATTACTGTGTTCTAGAAATGGGCTCAGAAATGAAGCTTCAATGCTAGTTCTAGCAGGAAACTTGACCACTTGTCAATCGTCCCTCAAACAATCACTAGTTTCCTTCTGACTTTATAAGACCTTTTACTTACACACTCTTCTCTGTTTGCAGCCACCATTCTGTTTCCCACCGACTCCAGTTTGATTGTTAAAGGAGAATTCTGGTGTGCAATGTCTTAGGGTGTAGTGAAACATAATTCTCTAGAAAGGCTTGCTAGTGATAGGGGCATAGCATTGCCCATGCAAAGAAATCACTATTTGTACACCATTAACAAGCTTTAAATAGAAATGCATGAATTCTAAAAATATCTCTATAATAATTATGCATTTCCACAAAATGCCACATCCTACCTATTAATTTGTGGTTGTCAGTCAATTTATCGTGACTTAATTTCAAGATGGTGGCACCCAGAGAACTACTTCAACATACTGAGAATTTATCCTCAGAATTCTTCCAATGAAATGTGGAGCTATTTTGAGCTTGTTAATGGTGTACAAATAGTGATTTCTTTGCATGGGCAATGCTATGCCCCTATTGCTAGGACTGTTTGCCTGCTGGAAGCATTGGTTAAAAGCACTGTATTTCAGAACGCTGGGGGTAAATAGAGGTCTCACTTCATCCCATTCCATTTCAAGTCCATGTCACACCATCTGGAGTGTTCCTGGTAGATCTGTAGTTATATGTAATGTATAACCTTTTATCAGAGTATTTGAATTGTTAAATACATTGGAACATAAAATACATCTTTAAAGTTTGCTTTTCAAGCACTAAGTACACCTGCATTCTGTAAATGAGGTTACATGGTCACACATTCACATAACTTTCCTGCATTTAGGATGTGTAGTATATGTCACTTAGGGACTTCATGAGTTAAAGTTATGGACAGAGTGCTGTAAGAAACTTTTTTTTACATCTTCCCACTTAGGGTTTGCTACACAAACATTCCCATGGGCTCTTTTGAGGGCAAGGAATTGTAGAATGGGGCCACATATAGGCCATATGGGCCAGGTTTCAAAAGTTAAGATATCCTCACTGTTTACTAAAAAAATCCCTTCTTTCAACTTCTACTCAGTGTCCTTATTTGCTCCACCTATTATATATCCACAGAAGCTCCACCACATAGGTGTAGAGTTACAGACTGTAATCCATCTGTTTCGGCACAGTTTATCAGCCCCCTGTACCTCATTCATCGCTGTTCAGATTCTGACCACAGGAAGGCTGCTGTCTGGATATTACTGGACTAACTGTCCTTCCATAGCAAAACAGTCATGCTAACATGATAGTGTGTTTGTCTTTTTAATGAATGGATCAGGTACAGCCAGTTGTATCGCTGGGGTTTTTACTGAGGTTACACGGTTAGGTTGAGATTGGGTCCACCACCAAAAAAAAAAATACAAAAGTGGCTCTGTGCACACAGATTATGGCTAATACAGCAGATTAGCTGTTTAGTAGCCCATCAATACCTTTTATACAACAGTATGGTGGCCTCTGAGACATAGAGATATATTGAAAAAGGGCAGCTCTCTCTTGGGTGTCCCCTAAAATTGGTGGTAGAGTGAGGTAGTAGAGAGGAGGATGATGGCTGAACTTTCATCCATGATAGACAGCAACACCCACCCAATTAAGGACACTCTGACACCACTGGGAGCTCCTTAAGTGTCTGGTAGTTACTTTTTTCCTGCTTCTGTTAAACTGTATAACCAGCATGGCTCACATACAACCAGTACTGCTCCCAGTAGACCACACACACATATAACTACAGACACACTAACCCCCCACACCGTGTTGTTGAAGAGATGTTGAAAAAACGTCCAAGCTGTTTGTTAACTCTGTTTCATTGAGCTTGAAAGTGAAGGGTGAAAAGACATCTTTTACCAGTGTTTGAAAAGACGATGGTTTGAAGACGCATTTACAATGTGTAATTAACGTTGAAAGTGGAAGGTGAAAAAAATTATTTTTCCAGTGGTTGAAAAGACGTTGGTTGGAAGACTAATTAAGGTTGAAATGATTAATATATACAAACATTATGTTTTGATTAAATTAACAGTAAAAAAGACTATCCCAGGTAGAAAAGTCAACTGTTTCATATTTAATTATCTTTAAATTATAATTTAATGCCACTTCTGTATAAAAATATTTGACAGAGACCAGAGTTTCAGTTAAAACAATCCCTTTCAAACACTCACCCAAATACCATCTCCCATACAACCTTTTATATTGTTAACCAAGAAATCTTATAGCTCTTAACCTGTTATTTTTTTTTAACACATCCACGCTGTCTGTTCCACAACCGCTAACACAAAAATTTCAATTTGTTGACTACCTTCCATGCTAACTAGCTAGGTTAGCTAATGTTAAACCAGCAAGAGTTTAGCAGTTTAGCTTTAACATGTTAATATGATAAACAGAAGCTTCATAAACTAAACACCATACATTTTTATCTAAAAAACAAAGCAAAAAAGCTAACTATATACTTTTTACCTAAATCATTCCTAGCAGTCGGCCAAACCATGAGGACTGGCTTTTTAACGTATAACTTAACCTAACTGGCATAATACTAGTTCAGACTCCACTGCGGGTCCTGTTTAACCTGTTTTAGTAAAAATAAAATATAAAGTTAAACAATAAAACCCAATAAATTGTCATTTCTTTCTCACAGTTGCTGTGAAGCTGTGTCTACATTTGACTGCTAAATTTAAAACATTCAACCATATGCCCATACGTCTGCTCAAACTATTTTATAGAGGATAAACCAACACCAGAACATCCTAACCCAGAGAAATGGATTCTCGGTTCTGAAGCTCTGGTAAAGCGCGTGCGCTGTGAGGTTTACCCATAATATAAAACCCTCTGTGCCCGTGCACTCTCAGCACCGACCCCGTCCACTTTACCGGAGCTTCAGAACTGAGTTTTCCTCCACAGACTTTGGACTTTGTGTAAATGTGTTAAATTTAGCTTATTTAAGAACACCACACGTCTCCTCTTCCCTGAAAGGCAGTGGATAAAAGTTAGCATAACTAGCTAGAGAGCTATCTGTAAATAAGGTTAAATATTCTGACCGGATATTCTGACACAAATGCGGAAAAAATCAAACTCTAGAAAGTGAGCGTGGTAGAATAAGGTGGATACTCATTCTGCTTTGGGAGGCAAGTACCCCCAAGGGGGAGTCAAATTCTGGCAGAGGTAAAATCCAGCAGAACACCTGGAAAAGCAACTCACAGAACTGACCATATTCTACAAAGCAATCAATGTAAAGTATATACAAAGCCCACATAGCTGATGATGATGGAATGTAGTAAAGTTCTTTAGTCTGCTTTCTAAACTGCAGTGTGAAACCAAAACTAACCGGACCAACTGTTTTTAACTTACAAAGCTCTGGATTTCAGATATGAAAACAGCTTTAGACAGTCTCAGTTTTGCAGTATTAATTTGTGCTTTCTGAATGAATATGCTGGATCTACACATTGTCTAATGCATGAAATCACTCAATATCTTTTGGTCTCCCTCTTTTGGAAACACAGGTTTGATCATTTCCTCCATGATGGAGCTCATCTGACCTCATGCTTTGTTTATAGCCTTTTCACTGTTAGCAATTTGTCACCTCCTGCTCAGACTGCCTACACACACTTCAGATTAGAATACAAATACTCCAATCAAGTGATTCAGACTCTGCTTCCACTTAAGGCAGTGAGATATACAGCGCTGCTTACTAACAGCAAGGGCTCACATATGATTATTGCTATGGATAACATAAAGAAAAATAAGTTTATTAAGAGTTCTAAAAGAATACAATAAGTACAAAATCCTGTTTCACATTTACTTCATGAGGTAACATAATATATACTTTTCTTGTACTTTAAAAGTAATACATTTCTATTGTAATTCTTAAGTGTGATGATAGACAAAACATGTATTTCTAAACATTTAAAAACGTTTTTAGAAAAAAAATGTAAATGGCATGTAAGCTGAACCGTTAAAAGTCATTTTTTTAAAACTGTCATATTGCACGAATTACATACAAATTACTCATTTCAAATTTTAAAATATGTATGTTTTTTATTGCACATGTAATGCCCAGAGGATCCACCAAGGATAAAAACTAAATGAACTTAAACAACCGTACTTATGAAGTTATAAACACTATTCAATTATTAAGTAATGTTAAGTCAACTAATTATTAATTGACACTAGTAAAGACATTACTAATCATTACAAAAGTGTTGTAAATAATAATGAAGACATTTGTTTAAAAATGCATATAATTAAAGGTACATTCTGTAGAAACTGAGAGCCAGTGTGTGAAATGGCTACAGCGGTCCAATTTCAAAACACCACAGAGAGTATTCTGCACCCCCCACCCCTCCCCAGCCATGAAACTCACTACCTCGGGTTGCCAAATTCAGCAGGCTGAATCTACACAATCTACACAAAATTTAGACTAGTAGGAGAGGCAGAGAACAGAGTACAAGCGAGAAGAGAGACGAAAAATACAGCAATTATAAATTCCTCTATTACCTGTATATAGCGTTATTTTGAATGTATGTTACACGAGGGAGCGACTCGGTCGACGGGGCTGTGCCACGTGCGAGGGAGCGCTGTGGTCGGCTGTGCCCCACGTGAGGAGCGCCACGATCGCCGCAAAGGAGTGCTGCGGTTGGCTGTGCCCGGCGCGAGGGAGCGCCGCGGTCGGCTGTGCCCCGCGTGAGGGAGCACCACGATCGGCGCAAGAGAGTTATGCAGTCGGCTGTGCCCCGCGTCAGGGACCACCACGATCGGCGCAAGGGAGTGCTGCGATCGGCTGTGCCCCGCGTGAGGGAGCGCCGCGACAGCTGTGCCCCGCGTGAGGGAGCACCACGATCCACGATCGGCTTTGCCCCGTGTGAGGGAGCGCTGTGGTTGGCTGTGCCCCACATGAGGGAGCACCACGATCAGCACGAGGGAGCGCTGTGGTCGGCTGTGCCCCACGTGAGGGAGCACCACATTCGGCGTGAGGGAGCACCACGTTCGGCTCGAGGGAGCACGACGATCGGCTCGAGGGAGTGCTGTGGTCGGCTGTGCCCCGCGTGAGGGAGCGCCGCGATCCACGATCGGCTGTGCCCCGTGTGAGGGAGCGCTGTGGTCGGCTGTGCCCCACGTGAGGAGCACCACAATCGCCGCAAGGGAGTGCTGCAGTTGGCTGTGCCCCGCGTGAGGGAGCACCACGATCGTCGCGAGAGAGTGATGCAGTCGGCTGTGCCCCGCGTCAGGGACCACCACGATTGGCGCAAGGGAGTGCTGTGGTCGGCTGTGCCCCGCGTGAGGAAGCGCCGCGACGGCTGCGCCCCGCGTGAGGGAGCACCACGATCCACGATCGGCTGTGCCCCGTGTGAGGGAGCGCTGTGGTTGGCTGTGCCCCACATGAGGGAGCACCACGATCAGCGCGAGGGAGCGCTGTGGTCGGCTGTGCCCCACGTGAGGGAGCACCACGATCGGTGTGAGGGAGCACCACAATCGGCGTGAGGGAGCACCACGATCGGCGTGAGGGAGCACCACAATCGGCGTGAGGGAG
Organism: Astyanax mexicanus; assembly: GCF_023375975.1. NCBI lineage: Eukaryota > Metazoa > Chordata > Actinopteri > Characiformes > Acestrorhamphidae > Astyanax > Astyanax mexicanus. The sequence goes on along the minus strand of NC_064408.1, from coordinate 84,408,750 downwards.
CACCACGATCGGCGAGAGGGAGCACCACGATTGGCGCGAGGGAGCGCTGTGGTCGGCTGTGCCCCACGTGAGGGACCACCACGATCGGCTCGAGGGACCACCACGATCGGCTCGAGGGAGCGCCACGGTCGGCCGCGTGAAAGACAGCTCTAGTCCCTAGTAAGCAACTCTAGTGGTGATAATAAATTACCTGATTAAATTAGCTAGCCAGTTAGCTTACCTGTTCAGGAGAAAAGTAGCATCTCTGGGTCGGTCTTGTAGTCTATTTGAGCTCTTAGTCTCCAACTTTCAAACTCAAACAGCTGAAATGGCTGTTGCAAACACCCAAATATTTAGAACTAATAATGATTAAGATTAATAGGGATGCCCAAACTTTTTCATATGTCTGTATATATATATATATATACAGTCATATGAAAAAGTTTATATTAGCTAACTATCGAACTAATCCAGCATGCTTATCGTATTATGACTAAGCAATGCGTTGCCCCTTTATCAGAAGGCTGAGAAGGGGTTAGACAGCCACGGCCCCGCCCCTGTAGTGAAAATCATGAATCTGATTGGTTAGATTGTCCTACGACTTTACTAATAGACTCATTACTACACCCTTCAAAAAAATCAGGAGAAGGGTCCATGCAGACACAATTGGGGCAGTTTTGATTGGTCAGTACTGCTGTCAGTCAGATAAGATAAGAGTACCATAGCAACTGAAAAACACAGACTAATGCCTAAAATAAGTTGCTGTTTTTATTTTAGTTAAGTTATGAAATATATAATATACATACACTTACAATAACTATAATATATATTTCCTGATTAAATATTGTGTAATGATTTACATGCACCTATTGTTAGGCCTTACTGCACATCACTGCTGCTACATTAGCACAACACATTTCTCCTCGGAACTGCACAGGGCACAATCATGCAGACATAAACCCCAAACAAAAAAAAATTAAAACATTTTTTTGAGTCATTTGATAACAAAGGTAACACACAGTCCCTTGAATCAAAAACAATACAAAAAACCCATCAACTCAGAAAGACCGGCTCGTAGGACAGTTCAGAGGGTTTCTGTTGTTAAAGTATCTTTCATAAAATCATTCTAATCCATTGTGACTTTTGACTCATATGACTTTTGTTAACATCTATTGATTCAACGTCTAATAGATCACTCTGCATTCAAAAATCAAACCAGCACTAAAAGACAATGATATCCAGATTTCTGCCAAGGCAACTGAAATACAAGCACGGACTCAGAGTAAGGCAGAACCAAAACATCTGACTTCAAAGCCTCTGTGAGGAGAGTTAGGACAATTGTAAAAAATATCTTTAGTGGTGTGTCAGTGATAAAGCTGTTAATCACCTAAATGCCAAGATGCTGTTGTTCCCTTTGCACCACTAGGGACATTTTTTTCATTGTACTCTTAATTGTACATTTACACTATGGCAGGTGGTCACAGCTGAGACTTCTTTCTATACATGATTCAAAAAAGGTTATTTATGGTTATTGTGGAGCCAATGTAAATAAACTGTTGTAGAACTGATGATCTTCAAACGAGCAGTTGCAGTGCTGATAGATTGAGGAGTGCTGACACTGTGACCTGTAATAATGGTTTTCCTCTGGCTGAAGGTGAAACTAAAGTTTGGCAAGCTCACAGTTGACTAATAAATCCACTAGTCAGGGGTGGGTTTCCCGAAAACGATCAATCTTAGCGAATAACGAACGAACTAACGAATGACGTGAGTAAAGAACGAGCCAGTTCTGCGAGTGTTTCCCAAAGAGCTTCGCAACGTGAAAATTAACGAACGAGGTTAAAGAACATCTTTGTTGACTCCTCCCCCGAAACAGCGTACTCAATCGATCCACAAATATCGATTCAACACTGCAATATGCAGTATTTATTCACTATTACACCCTAAAAACGTAGAAATGTGTTGTAATTAACAACATTATACTCCTAAAGATACATATGACTAAATAAATACTCGAAAATCTAATCTATTTTAAAACATTAAACTTATTTTTTACATTTTTAAAACTATTATTGTTAATATATATTATATTAATAGATATTATACTAATATTATTAACAGTAATATTGATAGTAATATTAATTTATTATTATTATAATTTTTAATATTATAAAAATAATATAATAATACATATGTTCCTGTGTGTGTGTATATATATATATATATATATATATATATATATATATATATATATATATATATATATATTACATTTTAAACCAACAGAAATATGTTTTGTACTTTATACTGTGAAGCTCCAGCTCATCCTAAATCACCATCTCAGTTGGGTTTATGTCAGGGGATTGTCAAAGCCATGCACCTTTTTGTCTACTAATTCCATTTGCGTCAATTAGTTTTCATGGTTTTAATATTAATCAGCAATGTAAAAAAAAAAAACATGGAATGAGACGTGTCCAACTTTTGACTGATATTTGCGAGCTGATACACCCCAGAGTTTGCCCAGATGAACTTGGTGACTTTGCAGCTTTGCTTAGACCGTGAGCATCATCTGCAGGAATTGACTGATTGCATTTCTTGCAGCATTAATGTCAAGACTTCTATCATCGCTAATCTGGATTTAAATAATTTACTCGTGGGTTTGATTGCCCAGTTAGACTACAAGCCACAGTTGGCATTATAATATAATATAATATAATATAATTTAACTTATTCACTCATTTACTCACTCGTCAACCGCTTTATCCGTTAAGGGGTGCGGGGGGGGGGGGGGGGGGGTCGATGCTTGGTGGCTGGAGTCTATACCAGCTGGCATCGGGCTGAAGGCAGTATACACCCTGGACAGGATGCCAATCCATCACAGGGCAGACAGACACAGACAGACACACAGACACATTCACTCACACCTAAGGGGCAATTTTTATCCGACATCTAATTAGCCTTAACTAATTTCTTTGGACTGTGGGAGGAAACCGGAGCACCCGCAGACACGGGAAATAATATAATATAATATAATATAATAATGATATAATATAATAATAATTATATAGTAATATAATTGATTATAATTAATAGTAATATAATATAATATAATAATATTAATAATTATATAGTAATATAATTGATTATATAATTAATAGTAATATAATATAATTGCTTATGGTATAAGCATGGTATAATGGTATATAAGCAGCAGAAATGTCTCTGGGAACTACTGCAGACTGTTTGTGTGGCACTGCATTGGAAAAATTCAGCACAATCCAGTTCAACCCTGATCTTACTCTGTACGGCAAGAATGTCAGCAGCGCTGGCAGTGAGTTAAATCTAGCCTCAGATTCTTTCCCAGTAGTCACTGGAACTTCGCCATGCTTGCACTGAAAAGCTTTCTGTAACACTCCAAGTACTGATGTTCAGTCTCCATTTGAACAGCACTGTGTGTCTGTCTGTCTTTGTGGACCTATATGGATCATTTTTACTCAGTTTACTATTCAAGGTTTAGCCCTTCAAGGCCAGTGCAAAAATAAGTAATTATATTTAATTCTCACACCTGCATTTTTACTATGTGAACAACTTGAAGCCAAAAGTTTGTAGCTTCTTATTTGGTGTAACTCTAATATTCTGATTCAGCAAACATATAGTATATAATAGACCATAGTATAGTACTGTACTTCAGTCACGTTTATTTGTCAAATTCATTAAAAACATTGACAAATCAAACTAACTAAATTGTGCTCTAAATTGTGCTCCCTACAATACTGACAATACAATTTTAATATTATTTTGTACCAACATTGTAAAAGAGTAGTACATATTTTTTCATATTTTTTAAATATGCATATTTACATACATTTTTACATATTTTATTTTTTTTTATAAACAATATCTACAGACAAACATAAAATAAATTGCTAATATTCTTTGACTGTTTTCCTACTGCTTGATGCACAGTTCCTTCAACATGTACAGCCTGTATCAGGATTATGGTCTAAACTATAGCGGGGCCATTTCAGATATCTCCATTTCTTTCTTTTCAGATATTTCTTTGTGAATTTACTGGAATGCTTTGGGTCATTGTCATTTTGCATGGTCCACCTCCCTAGCTTCAGTTTTTGGGCAGATATTTTACCTTTTTTTCAGTGAACAGTTTATAGTGGATTATATGATGAAGTGTTTGCTCTGCAGCAGTAAAGTAGCCCCAAACCATGACACTTCCATGCGTCATGCTGGTGTGGTGTTGTAGTGCTAAAATGCTGTGTTTGGTTTGTACTAAACATGCTCTGTGCTCAAATAATGAAACAGTGTATTCAACTGTTTAAAGCACATTATTCCAGAAGTGCTGGTCTTGTCTAGGTGTACTCTGGCAAACTTTAATCTCTGTGTATTTTTTTTGACAGTAAGAATTTCCTTTTTACACAAGAAAATCCAGCTTGTTTGGTGTGTTTTTGATGGTAGATGGTGTATTTTGGCATCAACTGTAGCTCTGCTGTTGGCTACCGGTAGATCATGTGAAGAAGTTTTAGGAGTATTGGAGAATTCTGACTGAACTGGCTAGAACAGTCTGACCTGGCAATGGTTGTTTTAAATGTTCCACACTTGCAAATCATTTTATCTACAGTGGAATGGAATTTTTTTTTTATCTCTTACCAAATTCATTTGCAGTCTTCTTTTTGAAGGCATCAGAGAACATCTCGGATCTCAACAAACTAAATGCCTGAGGGTTAAATTAGTGCTGGACGATATGGCCAAAATTTATATCACGATATAGTCCTTAATTTCGGTCGATACAATATAATTTCTATATCGATATAAATACTTTAAAGGCCTCAGAATCTAAGGCTAAGGCTAAGAATCCCTGCAATGGAAATCTGTACTCTACTGTCTAAAATTTGTATTTAAGTCTTTAAAGCCTCCTCTCACAAAAACTGTATAATACTTTAGAAATAAAAATTATCAGAATAAATCAATGCTCACTTTTATTTGCATTTAGCAAAATAAAAACATGTCTGTCAAACACAAACCTATAACCTATATACATATTACCAATATAAATACCTTTACATTACAACAGAGGCAGAGCTTCTTATTTTTTTGTAAACAAATTTAGCAGATCAAAACAAAAGTGCTTTAACCAGGATAAGGAATACAAAAAGCCTTTATATATATAAAAGGAACAGGATATCCCCGTTAAATAAGCAAACCTATAGGCTTTATCACCTATAAATAACTTAGATACAACATAAATTACAAAAGTGCTTCAGCCAGAATAAGGAAGATATTGTGTGTAGTGAAACTGCTTGAGGTGGACGAACAGATGCATTACCGTTGCTAGTCGGCTCCACTCTCCGGCACAATTTGGAGCAAGCTGAAGTCTGAAGTTTATCAGACCTTTGAAAGCTGAACCACTCAATTAGACCTGCCTCCCTCAATTATTTCTTCTGTTTAGTCACTTGTGGAAGCGTCAGGTGTGCTCATTCTGCATCTAAAATGTTGAATACTCGCCAAAGCCGAGCGGGTTAGGGTCGGTTTCGCTTCATTGCGGGAGGTTTTAGGTGCGGACCGGAGCGCAGTGGAGATTCATTGCGGGTGGGTTTTAGGTGCGGGGCGGAGCGCAGCCGAGATCCGTCCGGTTAGGGTCGGTTTCGCTTCATCGCGAGAGATGTTAGGTGCGGGGCGGAGCGCAGCTGAGATCCGCTAGGTTAGGGTTGGTTTCGCTTCATCGCGGGAGATTTTAGGTGCGGAGCGGAGCACAGCCAACCCAGGCCTAGCCTAGCCTAGCCTATCTGGCTACGTGCCTGTATGATTACGTCATCACGCACTGACATAGCCCGGCTACGGAGGCTGATTGTGAACTGACGCCGCTAAAAAACGCCTGTCTAATATTGTCCAGGCCTAGGTTAAATGATACAGGCTCCTCCAAAATACTCTCTAACCTCCTCTTGTTTTAATCGTTTGCAGCTGATTTGCTGCACCTGATTCAGATTTAGGCATTTTAAGCTGTAATAAATGTAATGTTTTTTTGATATCAGTTTAGTAGGTTTTGTTACAGTATATTGCCTCCATATTTTCATATTGTTCAGAAAAGCCTCTCTTTCAATATGTTAAAAAAATAAAGCTTTAAATTGGGTGTCCTAATTTACTAAAATTGGGAACAAATTAAGTAAAAAAGTAGTTTGGAAATATGTACAGTAGTTTCACATAAAAAATACAATTACTGTCTAGATAAACATCTCTACATCTTTAATATTTTTAGATGGTTTAGACTGTAATTCTAATAATGTGCTAATTGATTTTCTGTAATTTATACAAATGTTCTGTTACTATAATATATATTTTTTCTCCCTGTAAGTAATTAACCATTCTGAAACTCACTGTGTGCAACATTATCCAATTGCACAGACCAGCAGCTTGTGTGGGGTCTTTACTATACAGTAACTACAATATATTTGCTGCATCTAGCAAACGTTTCCCACTGTGAATCACCAGTGGTTTCAGGAAGCCTGTGGTTCATGGCCATGTCAAATAGCTGACTGGTATGTGTATGAGACCGTCCAGTGAGTCAGAAAATGTCTTCCCATTTTGGTATTGGAGCAGAGAGGTATTGGAACAACGTGTTTATGCAACTAAAATGACAGTTTCAGCCTGTTCCCCCAGCACTCGAGTGCCTCCCAGTGTCTCACAAACCTGGCTGATGTTCTGTTCACAATGACTGAGACATTAACCAGCTGCAGCGAAACAAAACATCTTGCTCAACCACAATGGTGTGGCCAGTCCCCTGATGTGGCTGAGTCTTATGCAATTATGTTCATAGAGAGAGTTAGATAATTGTCAGTCAGTGATTATCAGGCGGGGCACTAAACAATGCAGATAGTGATGCTTTTTTCTCTGTTAAATTATAAAAGGACATATAACAGTGTTGAGTAATACTGTGTTGTGATATGAAGCAAAATAGTTTTACTATCTTAGAACAAGCAGCCATTTATTATCTGCTTTAGATTAGAAATGGTTTTATCTGTGATTTAGTTTAATGTAACTTTATGGAAGTCATGCCATCTCATGATGATTAGAGACATCAAGATGAGAGAACTTTTATACATAAAGTGGTGGCTGTTTTTGAATGTTTTTTTTGAATAAATATAATCCAAATCATCAGATTTTCTCACAGTTTCTAAAAGTAGAAAAAGAGAATACAATTAAACAAATGAGACAAACATATTCTACTTGGTCATTTATTTATTGAGATTTATTGAAAACGATCCAATATTACATATTTGAAAGTGGCAAAAACACGGGAATCTTGTTTTCAGTATCTGGTGCCACTTCCCCTTTTACAGCAATAACTGTAACTAAACATTAATCTGTAACTGTTGATCAGTTTACATCCTATAACACTAGCTTTAGCTCCGAGCGCCACCATCACTGAACTGAAAATAACATAGACATAAATATATACAGACTCCACATAGCGTAGCAGCTGGCGCCAGGAGGCAGAATATGCGGAGTCTGTATATGTCTATGACACTATCAATACAAATATGGCGGCGCACGGAGCTGAAGCTAGTGTTATGAGCTACTTTGAGCTGGATAACGGTAGAAAAAACGATTTATCGAGGCAAATTATGTCCGTGTCAACCATTCTGATTTGGACAAACTGTTAAAATTTCTGGATCTCAGAACGCTGTGGAAGAACAGAGGTGTGCTATTCATCAAAGGTAAGCACTTTTTATCATGTTTTACTACACCACAAGTCCATTTTACACCGGAGTTCTCCTTTATTCTTTGGTAGAAAACCTTCTCTTGAGTTTTACTGTATGGACAGTTGACCTGACAGAATTATCTGATATAATTCAGAAAATGATTGTTCCATCAATGAAGGCAAGAAAATACTAAAATGTTTGCAAACTTTCAAGCACCATTGTAACACAACAGGAGGTTTAAATAGTTAAAAATAAATTGATAAATAAAACAATAATGTCATACCAACATAGTTACTACTAACATGGTCCTTTAATAAACTTGCTGTTGTTATTAAAAAACAACCATTATTTACTTATATTTTTGAGTGCATATTGTAACAAGCCACGATTTATTTAGTAATGCAATAGTATGCAATGTTCTATCACACAACAGTTATCAAACATTTTGATAGGGCTGCAAAAGTGTTTAGAGCTTCTATTTCTTTGAGCTTCCCTGGAGCTCTGCGGCCGTTGAGCTATTTAACTTTGAACCCACATTTGAATAGAAATACCACTTAAGACCAGCAGTAAAACAAAGATTTGTATAATAAATGGCAATGGCAGGAGCTTGTCACACAATCTTAAGGCTAACTTTGTCTTTAATATTTCCTCAGCAGTCTTAGTCACTTGTCGCTCGGTACAAGTAATTGAATGGCGACTTTTGAGCACCACAAGTAAATATTTTAAACGTTGTGAAATTTACCCTTGTTGTTCTGGGAATCATAGTCGTAGACATGGAAAGGAGTTAAAGATTGAGTGTTACTTTGGCTTACATGTTTTATGAATACGCACGACGCCAGGCCACAACACAGACGCTTTTGTCATCTCTGCTGCAGGACCTATGGAAGAAACGGACTCCCCTGACCGCGGTAATTTACAGAGGGGAACACCAAAGAGCTTCATCACTGGTAGACAATGCGCTTGGTTTTTCTTTAAGGAAAGAATGCTGGCTGTGCTCTTTCTGAATGGCTGTGGCTGGATTCGAGCGATGATTGATTATGGTAGAGGGCTGTGTGGGTCAGGATGTTGTGTTTCAAGGTTTTGGCCGTTTCACTTTTCTAGACTTTTTCCAGATATAAACACAAATCAAAATGCTTGCTGAAACTGAGTTCTTTCTGAGGCCTGCTCCTGCGTTCTTGAAGGGAAGAGAAACTGCTTTTTTACTTTGATGTTCATGAGTAAGCCTGTAAAACGTCCTTCACTAAAATGTGATGAAAAAGTACCATAGTCCTCAAATCATGAGTGTGCTCATCATGTATACTGTTACTGTTAAAAATGTGAGCTTTCTTTGGCCAGTTTCCTCATCGCAATTAGGGCTGGGGCGACGCATCGACATAATCGACGTCATCGATTACAAAAATACATCGATTTGCATAACGTGCGTCGGCGCGTCGTAAACATGGCGGCGCCTGTGGAGAGTATTAGAGGTTAGATCGGCCCAAAAATTCCAACTGGCTGTTTTCGGGCTGTTTTAATGAGCGAAATATGATCAGAATTATGTTAATTAACACGGTAACATAGAAGCATAGAACTATTATTTAATTAAAATGATTTTTAAGAACAGCTAAACACAGTTCTGCAAGTCAAACGCGGAGGAGTTCACGTGCGAGAGAGAGAGAGAGAGAGAGAGAGAGAGAGAGAGAGATTTGCTTGTTCTACTCACAGGTGAAGGTTCTCTTTGATCTCCTCGTGCTCATATTCTAGTCCCATTCATAATTCTGCAGCTCCCTCAGTGTTTTCTGCCGTATTTTGCGGCTAGCGCGAGCGCTTACAACTAACACCGCGGACCGCGAGGTGCCGCCGCGTTTGTGCCGAATCCGACTCTCTGCTGAATCTGACTCCCGCTTCGCGGACAGAATCGGCACAACACCCCCGCTGTAGAACTGCGGTAGTGAAAACAGCGCTTATAAATAAATTAGTTTAGTTTCACTTTCAGTTTTCGTTTTTTTTTTTTTTTTAATAAAAATATAATTAAAAAACAGACGCCTACATCTCGGACTATTTTCTGGAGCCCGGGTAGGATTTACGGGCGGGCCTCGGGTCATGTCGGGTTCGGGCAGAGAATCTAAGCTCTAGAGAGCTTGGACTCCGGAGAGCAATCTCCAGCTACAAAAAAACGCCAGCGGGCATCTAAAGTTTGGGAGCATTTCACGCAAAAGGGCAACAATGTGGTCCTCTGCCATATGTGCAAAAGGAGCACTTGAAGCGCAAACATCCAGGAGCACTATGTCAACAGGGTCACACAGTAAGTTACCGTTTACATCAGGGTCTCCGCGGGTGTCCTTAAAAAGACTTAAGGCTGTCTACCAAAGGTTTTAAACCTGCCACAGGCAGAAATTATACATTTTTGGTTTATATTTGTGCATGGCATTTCGCAGTTTCCAGAAACAGTAGCATTATTCATAAGTTCAGGTGTTTAGCTAAGCTAGCTGCCTTAAGTTATTTTAGCTAGCGCCGTCGGCGCTGCGGTGTTACACCGTTTTCTGTCACCGTCGGAATTTTGTGACCAGTGCTCACGGTTATGAGCGTTCATTGGCAAAACGGAAGCTTTCTATACCTACACCTTACCCTCAGCCCTAAACTGAACCGTTTTGGCCAGTCGGGGTAAACATTAGAAACGAACACGTTTCGAATCGGCCAGTGCACCGGTCTGCTGAGAACTACTTGCCCGTGGTCACAAAATCTAGCGGTCACAGAAAACAGTGCAACACACGGTTGTGGTGTATGGGAGCTTATCCATTTTTAGCGTTATAGATCTAAACGTGTTGTACATGTAAGTGATTATAAGTGTGGGGTTTGGTTTAGTAGGCTTGTGTTGTTGTTGTTGTTGTTATTATATATAAATATAGTAATTTATCGTTTGCTTTAAAACGTAAAATAATTATTTAAATATGTTTCTCAATGAATAGATTAGTCGACTAATCGAAAAAAATAATCGTTAGAATAATCGTTTAAAAAATAATCGTTAGGGACAGCCCTAATCGCAATATATCTAAAATACTGACCTTCACACTATACACTTAGATTCAGTAGCATTTGGACAGGATTAGTTTAATATGTGTGCCTTAGTGACAGTGAGATTTATAGCAGTTTATCTACAATAAAAAGAAGGGTGGACACAGCCCAAGTTTAAATGCATCCCATAACAAAGTCATCTATCATAACCTGTGGAAAAAGGGGGTTTTCACATTTCTAAGATTTCAAATGCCTTTATATCTATGGCCCAATTAAGTTATTTATGTCAGTAGTTTCCCAGATAGCAAAAATTCTATATGTTGAGCCTGAGTTGCATTGATCGCATCTGGGTCAAGCATGTGCCAACACCCTGCCCGAACTGCATGTGCCAACACCACATGTAATATGACAATCGGCCAGAGCCGCATTAGCCGACTCCCTAGTTGTTTATTCCCGAGTATATTATGAATTGCTTCCCAGTAAAACTGCCATGGCCTAACTTTAGTTTACTTAATGCTGTGGGAACAGGTCTTCAAACTATGTGTATTTCTTCTTCCAAAGGCAAAAGTTACATATTTCAGCACAGATATTTTTAAAATATATTTGTTAAAATGTTAATTATTCAATTTCATTGTATTTCCTAGTCTCATCAGTTTGACAGGCCTCAGTCTTAGATCATTTTAATGTTTTTACTCTTTACTAAGTAGCCAACCTACATCATTCAACTAGAGAGAATCCCTGTTGTCCCTGTAGTCCTGTAAGATGTTTTTTTTTACTTTTATTGCAATCTGCAGGCAATGGGTAGTTTTTTTGTTTTTTGACCAGTCTCAAAGTGCCACTTTGATAGAGGAATGCAGTGTACAAACGTACAAACAAAAGTTCAAAAGAACGCGCCCGTTGAACACGCTCATTTTTTCGTGAACGTTGAACTGAACGCAACACATTTTTTAGTAAAGAACTTGAATGTGAATTGGTTCACATTATGTGTCATGAACGGCAGACATCACTGTAAATGAACGTTGGAATTTGTTTTCCATTGAAAACTGTGTGACATCTGTTTTCTCTTTTGAAACTCAACGAGAGAAAGTTCCTCCCTCCTGTATTCTCGCTGGTGCAACGTAGTGTCCGGCTGAGAATAGTTAACATACTGGCTTCCGCGCGACGTTACCCGTGATGAATTGGAGCAGAGCGGGGTAGGCATAGCAATGCCGCGTAGCAGGCATTGACGAGCGCGTGGAAGGCTGGAGGAGCGAGATACAAACAGAGAGATAGAGACAGAGAGAGAGAGTGACAGACCAATGACGAGAGTGAGAGAAAGCGCTGCAATTAAAAAAAAAATACATATTTTATATTATATATTCTTTTTTTTAATTAAATGCTGGTAGATTTCATTGCACTAAGTATAGAACTGGTCTACCTTGTCTGTACTGCTGCAAGTTTCATCACCTGGTAAGAAACCCACAATTGCAGTGTCATGAGCAAATGTCTACAGTGAGCAGATAGTCCCGCAGATAGAGCAGTTATGTACCATTTGTTTAAACTGACTGTGCATGTTATGCAATTTTTATAATGTGGTTTGTGCCTTTCTGCAAATTAGGATTTGTACACAGTCCAACTTGAACACCTATTCAGCTCATATGTAAAATCTTGATTGCAGTTGCTTTTTTACTTAAACACGTACTAGCATAATAATAATAATAATAATAATAATAATAATAATAATAATAATAATAATAATTCACTACTTTATTTAGTGGGCTAAATGTGAAAAATACCTGAGAAAGGAATTACAGCATGCTTTTGATATCACTGATGGTAACTCTGACTTATCATCAATATTGCTCCCATGTGGAGACTATGATGTTGCTTGGACATTTTTCTCAGATCGAATTGGTGATTTAAATATGTATTGCAAATTCATCATGTAACACCCTTTCAGAAGTTTGTAAAGACATTTTCACCCAATGTTAGTTTTATTTTTAGATTGATTTATGCTTAAACATAATTGGGGTGATTACTACATACTGGATAAGGCCAGCTGTCTACAGTTCATATCTGAACCAGTCTTTGTTTTGAGTGTTCCTGTTCTGAATTAGTTTTATATATGATCAGTGGACCTATGGGATGGCCATTTAGGCCAGTGTGATTACCGCTCTGTGCTAATGAGTGTGTTTGAGGGGTTTCTGGGTTTTATGGTTGATGAGCTCATCGAGCAGCAGATGTGTCATCAGTCTCCGCTGTGTGTCTCCTGTGGAGCTCTAACGTAAACAGTCCCAGTTGAAAAACAGCTTTTGAGAATTCCACACAAAAAGAGATGTCATGAAGAGAAGTCATACTTAGACATCAAAGCACAAACACAGCCCTGCAGTGATGGATCTCTCTCTTCGTAACACTCTAGACTATACAGATGATCTGATGTGTTATAGGAGAATCAGACATTTAAATAGTCTAGTTTTCCATAGAATAAATTAGGGGATGATTCAAATACATGTGACAGCGTTCTCGTAAATTACTAAACCCTGTGAATCGTGCCGTTTTGAAAGCTTTCAGCGTAAGTTGTTGCACTTTGACAGGTGGTTTCTCTGGAATGTTCTGCCTTTTGGCTCAAAAAGCGAAGAGAATAAAACACAAGGAAATTCGCTGATCTACCTCAATCCCAACTGCAGGGAATTCCATTACTTACCATCTACCTACCTGTTGAATCAGAGTTTTATACATCCATTTCTCTACAAAGAGAGTTGTATCCATTCCAACCATAAACAGTTTCACACAAACACTCAAATATTCCGTAATAAATTAAGAACACTCAAGAAATAAAACTGTACCACTGCAAGCTTCCATGGGTTAGCCTTTCAGACTTATTTATGGAAACTACCACCCATTTGAATTGCTTCCCAGTAAAACTGTCATGGCCTAGCTTCAGTTTACTTAATGCTGTGGGAGCTGGTCTTCAAGCCTATGTGTATTTCTTCTTTCAAAGGCAGAAGTTAGATATTTCAGCACAGATATTTAAAAATATAATCATTAAAATGTTATTTATCTAATTTTGTTGTATTCCCTAGTCTCATCAATTTGACAGGACTTTTTAATGTTTTTACTCTTCACTGAGAAGCCAGCCTACATTATTCAACTCGAGGGAATCCCTGTTGTCCCTGTTGGCCTGTAACTGAATTTTTACTTTCTTTGCAATCTCCAGAGAATGTAGCTTTGGTGAAGCAAAAACTGCATCTTATTTTTGTCATATTTTTGTAAATTTTAGTCTGCATGAATCTTTTACTTTCTGTGAAGTATCTTTTAGCTTGTTCAGAAAAGCATGTGTAAAGTGTGTCCTTTATTATTAGCTCAAACTGCGAATTACACTTTCTGACTGTAGGAGGAGCCCAGGAGCAAGAAAAAAAACAATTTTCACCTATTACTGCACACAGAAGAAATACTACATCTACTTTAAATACTTTAACTACTATCAGTTTACTTGATAAACAGCTTTACATTAGTGAATTTCCAATGTATCACTATTTCTCATGGGTCAGATGAGTTGTGTGTTTGCTTGGTTCCGAATGGTGAATGAAATTGAGGTGCTAATAGGACTTTGTTGCTATCTTTCAAAAAGCCATATCGGTGATATAATGATTCTGATTAAGCAATTGCAACATGACCTAGTTGTTCACAACGCTGTTTGAAGTGAAGCGGGCTTACAATTTTGGAAAGTACTCGTGTCCGATTGGATCCATTACAGCATTCCAGATTGCGGAAAATCATGAAAATCGGTGGAATTGCTTGAGCATTCATGTAAGCAGCACAATTTTCCTCTTCGTTATTAAGATTAGTTCTGATGAAAGGGGAACCCTTTCTGGGGGCTTATCTGGGTGATTTCATCATGTTTCATACACTCGTTGCCAGGGAGTTTTAACTTCAGTATAAATGTTTGGAAAAGGATTACTAACACACTAACCCCGAATGGCGTGATGAATATAGCGCTATGGACACTGTTACATGTTTATCTTGTGATATCTGGCGCTGTGTTGAGCGTAGCAACAGCAGGATTGCAGGCGTAGTAGATTAAGTTGTCTTGCATCCTTCTTCTTTCTCTAACTACACAGGAATTATGGCTCCCATGGTGTTGCATTCGTTTCTCTCTCTCTCTCTCACTCTCTTTGTCTGGTTTCGAGGCTACACTCGGTTCCCATTAGTAAGTGTTGCCGGGTGGGAAATAATAGACCAACTCGGAGCTTCCGACAGAACTTTCCTTGTTTCTCCACCATGACGTCATCCCACAGAGGGAGGCTAACAGAAGGAAAAAGTCTTCCAGTGTGAAGAAAGCATCAAACTGATAAAGAGCATCCATTTTTTACTTACTTGACAACTTATGCGTTAAGCATGCTGCATGTGATACATCTTGGGAGCTATTTAGCTTACTTATCTCCAGAGATCCTTTAGTCTGAAGGAAGAATAGACTGCTGTCTTCACCATAGCTGAGGCCCGCAGCTGAGAGGGCGGGGGTGACCGTATGGAAAATGATCTAATATCCCAATAGACTATAACAGTTTGACTGCTCAGAAGTAATGGTGGTGATTAGTGCTGTGCTGTTCCGGGTGATTGTGATTTAGTAGAACTCTTCAGCACCTTCTTAACCCAGTCATACGTATCGTCAGCTCACAGTAGCATAACAAAAAGCATGCTGTGGATTTTAGATGAACTATTTCTCTAAGCAGCTCATTAAAACAAACAGGACGTCTGTTGAAAGTGTGGAAGCTTCATTTACTATTTTTTTATTGCATTTATGTTACAGATATAGGGCCCTATCTTACGAAAGTCACATCGCAATGCTCATTTCTACTGTATAGTCTGCCAATAGTCCTTTTTCACACCTTGTGAATGTATCTACGCCGATGGGCGTGGTAATCTGGAAGTGATGTATGTGTGTTCAGGTACATTTCTCGCATATTGTTATATTGCCAACTGAAAAGTACACCATGCAACGCATACTTATCCTGTGGTTACGATAGCAAAGGCACACTAACGCGGCCAAAATCAAGCTGCAGGGTGCAAGTTTGTAGGCTTATCCATAGATCTCAGAAAACGGGCCCATAGAGATGTGTCATTTTCAATAATTATGAAATGTTTAATTTCCAGATGTTTTGTTCTCATTTGTTGACACTAAAACAAAGAAGTGCCGATTGAGACCTGCTTATACAGAATGTAAATGTAATGCAATTATAGAATAAAGCAAAAATACACACAAGGGAGGGCTATATATCTTTATCATATCATTGCCAATATCCAAGGTGCTAGTACAAACCTTAAGTATATAGAAAGAATATAAAATATAGATCAAGAATAGAAAAAATGTTTATGCTCTTTCTTTGAGGTTGATTTTGCATTGTATTAGACACCTTGCTGCTAAAGTAACATATAATCAGATTCTGCCCTTCAGTCAGAAGAGTCAAGGAACAGTTCATAGTTTCCCAATCATCAGAGTTACAAGCAACAGCCACAGTTTCTATTAACCTGGTGTCTTACACACTGCCAAAGCTATTAATTAAGAATTTACTACTATTTATTTACACTATATTCAAATGATCTGTTTTTAAATGGTGCAGCAGATAATGCTCCCTCTCATTGGCTGATTTATGTCTGTGTTTCAAACCAC
Organism: Astyanax mexicanus; assembly: GCF_023375975.1. Classification (NCBI taxonomy): domain Eukaryota; kingdom Metazoa; phylum Chordata; class Actinopteri; order Characiformes; family Acestrorhamphidae; genus Astyanax; species Astyanax mexicanus. The sequence goes on along the minus strand of NC_064408.1, from coordinate 84,392,418 downwards.
AAAATCCACATACCTAATTACCTAACACGGTATTTTAAAATGCACAGTTTCTGTGTAAAATGAACAGGTGTTCCATTTGGGATGCTGTGTTTCATTTTAGTTTTCATTTCTGTTGTTGTGTTACTATGTAAAAATGTAATTAATTTAGCCAGATTTCAACTTGTATAATTATACCTTTGCTGCTTTGCTGTGACTGGTGTTTTTGTATTGGTAATGCTTGCGTGTGATATTGTGCAATACTGGCACTCCTGTAACATCTCTCAGCCAATCACATTGTTGGGCCAAAACTAACTGTGATATAATTGCAGTTAAATAATGAAAAAAGAAATGACAGCAATAATCAGTCTTCTACAGGGATAACATAAATCACCTTCATTTTCACACGCAGCTACCTTTTACTGTTAAACATTATATATGTATATTTAATGCATACGTAATTTAATGTGTCAGATGGCAGATAAACAAATCCTGAAGAAAACCTCAAAACAAAACATTGCATTTTAAAGACAGGTGCCTGCTTTTACAAGGCAGTGGGTGTTCACACGTTAAATTTAATCATTCTCAGCTGTTATTTATCCAAAGAATAAACATCTCACGCCGCTAAATGTGTGGTATTGTCTCAGTGGGTGAGAGATGTGGGCAAGTGGCCTCAGTAATTACTGCCAAGTGGTCACTACACAGCTCCAGCGTTTCAGAGTTCCAGAATCACTGCTCTCACTATGTTTATTGCTCATAATGTCCTTTCCTATTGATGTGGCACAACATAGCACAAATGATCCCTAACCTAGAGAGATCACACAACGCATAAAACTCCTCACGAAGATTTTGCTAAAATAGAGCTTATTTCTCTGAGCAGAGCTATGCTGTTCTTGAGTACACAACTCCATTTATTAAACATATATGTTTTAATATAATTATTAATGTCCCCAATCCGATCCCGTGATCAGAAATCTGGGCTGATCATGTATTTTTTTCAAAGGATGAGAATCGTGTAGAAAAGATCTGGATCATTAATTTATCAAAAATGTAACATTATGTTGTTACTCCACATGTTCACTATAGACTCTGTTGCACACACGCGTTAAGAATGCCCATGACAAGCGACATGACCCTCGTGTTTTGAGTTGTGAGTGTGTTTATGGCCGCTCATGCTATTATCAACGCTGATTTATGGTTGATTAGCACAACGGCTAGTCCTACAAGCTACCTATCGAGCCATCTGCTACTTTCCTCCAAACTGTCGACACAGTCTCGCTGTGCTGAAGAATCTCAGACAATCTCTCTCTCTTTTACACACACAAAGACAAAAAAAAAACAAAATATGCAGCTATACTAGCATTTATTTCTGCCATTAAAGCCCTGTTAAACTCAATAACTCAGCACATTACAATATTCTAATTTGAAAAGCATCAAAACTTCACTATATTATAATATAGATATTATAATACAGAAAAAAGGCTAGTCTTAATCTAGTCTGCTAGGACTAAAGCACATTACATTATTATTACTTTCTCCCTCCAAAAAAAAAACATTTTTTGCTAGTATATTTAAGAAAAGATGACTAATTAAATGGAAATCATTTATATTGTAACGCCAGACAGATAGGATCGACGCACGCCGAGTAAAAGGTAAAGACGGGTTTATTTACAGAGTTGTAAACAGAATAACACAGCCAGAGAACAGGTTGAACAACACTCACACTGGAAGCAGGAATCGTAGTACAGGAAACAGTCCAAGATCCAAAGCCAGATAGGCAGTCCGATAATTCAACAAATCCGATAAGGGCAAAGACAAAAGGCAAAATCCGTAATACAGAAAAAAGGGTCATAACAAAAGGGCAGACAGAAATGGGTTTGGAATAACGCTCAGTACGCAACATGAGTCGGCAATACCTCACAAAGGACAGACGCTGACTGAAGCCTATATATACAAAACCTAGAATTACTATGAACCGGAACTTCTCAGAATACAGGTGACTCTGAACGGGGAGCGTAACGTGATTGGGTGAGAGTGAGCGGCTGACGGTGACGTCATCGCCAGTGGGATTTTGGGAAATAGAGTTCGGGTGTGTGAGAGGAGAGCCTAGAGACGTGACATATATGGCTATTTAGTACTTGTTTATTTTTATGCCAAAAATGATCATTGTTTCAAAAACAATAAAAAAAAAAAAAAAACTTAAGGGACAATTTCGGATGTGTTTTTTTTTCTTTTTTTTTTTTTTTTACTGCATTGCCAAAGTATTGGATCAGGACTCGATATCGGCAGATACTTAAAGTCAAATGATTCGGACTCAAAGGTGCAAAGGTGGAAATAACTGCTATGTTCATCACACCTGTAAAGTTTCCACCTTTTTATATTAACTGTAATTGCAATTTTAATGTAGTCTAATGATATTTTTACATTTTGAGCATGGTACAACTGTGCTACTTCTAACATTAAATGCTCACAAAAAATAATGAAAAAGTATTACATACAGCTCTTTTTAAACCCAATTATTTTATCTCTACTGCAAAATGAACCTTCTTGAGACACACCTGGATGATATTGAGTCAAATTTTAAAGTTTGTTAACTTTTCGATAAGCTCATGTGGGAGCACTTGGCAGAAGCTGCAATGGCAGATCAGGTATCTGTGGCACAGCACAGCACAGCGATCAGCACAGGGGGAGGCCAGTGCCTGATACAGTCCTGTGGGATTCAATAAACAGCCATCAGAAACAATTGAAACTGCACAGGGACTTGTCTTTAATGCTCTCTCAGAACCTCTGTGAGACAAAACGAGGTGACATTTGTGAGGAGGCGTGTGGTTTTACAGGCTTCCGTAACTTTACAGGTCTGAGAAAACGTTTCTTTGGAAACCGTAGTTAAAGTTTACTTCTGTCACAAATATTACAGGAAGGGAACTTCTCTCTTGAGACCTTCCTGCAGAATGTTAAATTTCAGCATTTAATGTAGATTATTATTTCTTTCTCTTTTAAAAAAAAATCTGAACTATGCCATCAGAGCAGACTCCTTATGATCATACTGGTTGCAGACCACTTTATTTTGAACTACTTTATTTTAAGTGGACCTTTCTCAATTAAACAAACACTCATCAGACTCTCAATAACTTATCATCAACATATCAGTAATGAAGCAACATCTGAACTTTCAGTAGATGATCAAGAGACTTTTACTGAAGAATTCTGTTGTTTTTCTCTTTATCTTAATATCTGTTGATGTTAACCTGAGAAATTACTGATCATGTAACAGCTCTAATACACACCATCTAAACTTTCCTAACCAGCTGTTAAACACCTGCTACTGACACCAGGATGAGAATAGGGGGGGCAGATTTAGGTCTTGTATTTAGATTAAGGTTCAAACTAGGTTTTAGATTGAGGTTAAATTTAGAACAAGGTTCAGAGTGATGGTTATGATTAGGTATTGTTGGACTGAGATTGAGGTTAGGGTTATGTTTCTGAAACAGAAAGTAGCATATTATGGCCATTTCATCTAACATATGAACAGCGAATCTACTAAATGTGAGTAATACCTCAACAGTACATCTTCAAGATATTTACCTCAGTGTGTTCAGAAGATTCACTACTGCTACTGCACTGATAGTTAATGTGTTACTGATACTCTGTTCAAAGTTGATCAAACATTTACAAAAGGACCACAAAAAGAGTGTGTTACCCAGTTATTTTAGCTTTCCTATAATTCTCTTGATGAGACTTGCTTGGATAACATTGCAGAGGGTAAAATATTGAAAGAATCAGAATAATTTGGGATAGTGGAACACACAGTTTTTATTTTATTTTAATTTGTGTAAACCCAGTATATTTGATGTTTCATCTGGCCAGCTTAATTTCATTTGTTAATATACATCCATTCCTGCACCATAACAGACTCTGGCTTTTGTATTTGAAACTGAGAACAGTCTGGATGGTCCATTTTATCTTTGGTCTTGAGCCCATGGTGTTTATTTCTTTCAATAAAAGAACCTGCGATGCTGATTCATCTGACCACAATACACATTTCTGCTGTGTGACAGTCCATCCCAAATGCATCCAAGCCATGGGAAGTCAACACCCATTTTGGACATGGATAACGTAAGGCTTCTGCTTTGAACAGTAAAGTTCTGAGTAAGGTTTGCTAAAGTTATTTCATGTAGTACTACATTAGCTGTTGTTGAATGAAGGTTCTTGATGCTGTGTCATCTGAAGAATAGATCATGGAGATCACAGATGTTTGGTTTAAGCTTTTAGTGCCCTTGTTTATAATTATTAAATAATATGGCCTGTAACGGGAGAAATATCAAAAACTTATTTTGGTTTTCAATTTTTCTCATGCATTTGTTACAAACTGGAGATGCTCTGCCTATCTTTTCTCCTCAATATTTTTTTTTTGTGGATACTGCTTTTGTAAATTAAATGTGAGAAACACTGCACTTGTTTTTATTTGCACTAAGCCATTTTCTTTTTCAGATTTAGGGTTGTAATTTATAGAAAGCACATACACAGAAAAGTTTAAAGAAAAAAAGTAACACATTTTTCTTACCTTAGTTAAGATTTGTTTTGGAGCAGAAATGATCTGATGCATAACACCTCTCATTTACAGCAGTGCTGAGAAAAGTGTTAAATGGAAACTGGTTAATTTGATAATGTGGGCGAACATTAGACACTTATGTTCATTAGCTGTGAAAAGGAGAAGGTGGGAAGGTAGGACTGGAACAGAGGTAATGTACTGTGCGGTGCCTGTACAGCAGCTGATGTTAATTATGGCTAGAAGTGATCCTGATCTGACAGGGTCCCTGTGCCATGGTGCAGAAGCTAATTTACACTCTTCACCTTTTCCCAACAGCCATGATGTCAGTGGAAATGTTTGCAGTGTTTTAAATGAAGAGAGGGGCTGCTGCCCCCCCCCCCCCCAACACTGCTCGAACCCTCTCACACCTCACCATCAATCTGGACACAGCAGAACATCTTCTTAATCTTCATTTCACTGCTCAGAAAAGAACGACTGTACCCCAGTTAATCTTCAGCTCAGGGCAAAAGTGCAACTCCATTTTATTAAACTGCAGAATCTGATATAAGTGAGGGTTTTTATGAGATGAGAACACATAGAGAACAGAAGTCAGGACACAGGAGTCTTTTATGGTTTTGTAAAGGAGGTAGAATGAAGAAGTTTGCAAATAATTTTAGTCCTTAGTTAATATCATGTCTGTGTGTTAGGTGCATGGCAGTTTACTATTACTACAGCGTTAAAATTGTCTCATTGATGTTGGAACACATAAAAAAAGGGTCAGAAGTGTAACTGTTGGAAATTCCCTGGGAGCAGGTAAAAAACTACAAAGACCATAATCCTTTGCAGCGGGATAAGGTGGGGCCCAGAGTTTAAAAGATCGCTGTCGGACATTTTTATTTTCTCTGTTTCGCATGGTTTGGAATGAGGAGTGGGCTTCCATTGAATGTGTTTTTGTTTAAGGTTTTTGATCTATTACTTTATTACTAATTTATGTTAATTTGTCCATTTTGATTGTGATTGTTTCTATTGTTTGCTCACTTGGTTTGTAGTTCCTTTGTTGCACTGTTTGTATTGTTTTACTGATCTTAAAATGTTTGTGTATTAGATCATCAATCCATCCATCCATCCAATATCTGCTCTGCATCATTGTAAAAGACACTGCATCAGTTGAAGTCTGCTCATCTTCCTGTGTTTTAATGGACACACCATCATTTAATGGACAGCCACCCTTCCAAATAAATTCCAATAAAACTTTACAGTAACCTTGTCAGTACATTGCATGCCATTGTCAACAGTTCATTACTCTGTAAATATATTTGTACATATACTTATAGCATTTGGTTGATGCTGTTATCCAGAATGACATTTTGTGTTTTCTTTAGTCTTGTCTTTGTAGTTTAGCTGAGTTTTTTTAATCTTGTACATTTGGTTTTACGTTACCCTACATTTTGTTTTTCGTTTAGTTTACTCTTGTTTGTTTAAATAAATCTTTATACCTGCCCTCACGTTCAGCCTCTCATCCCTCAACATCCATGACAACCCACTACATGTACATTGTCATGTAATGTTACTTGAATATAACCAAAATTGTAGTAGTTGTATTATTGTAGTAATTGTAGTTGAGTAGTGATGCCAGGCTATAGGCTTGTTGAGACAGAGCATGAAGTGACCTTCAGTGAGCAGCATTATATCCTCCTTAAAATGGCAGTACTCCATGGGCAGAGCTCTTATCCACCCTCACTCCAACACCAGGGGGGTAAACAATGTAAAGCACACTCTAGTTAAGTTAGCCGGCTGCCTAACAACTAATTAGATGACTCAGTACACCTTTCAACTGCAGAGAACTTTATACAAAGTTTTTGTTAATGCAGCCAACAGCACAATACAACATGATCATGCTGATACCTCAGGTGATGCACATAATCAGTTCCAGCCAAGTCTGTCAGTCCCTTAATTCCAAACTGTAGCTTTATGCTACCTTATAATACAGGTCTATATTTTCCACACTTTTTGTTGTTTCTCATTTGTTTTTGACTGTGACAGCTCAGCCCATTACATCATCTGGTGTTGGGTACATCTTTGACGTAATGCTGTGAACCAGTTGCAGTGAGGATGTAGGTCACGGTGTGATTCCTAGACGATTTTTCACGAAATGAAAAATCCAAAGCTATGATCAAATCCGGATCACTTTTGTCATCGAAAAGAAATCTGAAATCATTCCGCGCAGTGAACTGCTGATGCATGTCTAGACGTGAATTTCTTAATTTTCTTTAACAACCTGCCAGTGTAGAGTTTCTTTCCACCCATTATGCCAAGTGGAAGGACCGGGGCACGTCTTGTTAAATCACACAGATTTGCCTGATATAGAGGTAATGGAAAATGCTTTGGGGAATTTGTTACCACATTTAGATTGAGGCTATTAAAACATGAGCCTTTTCCCTTTCTATTCAGATGAGTCACTTCAGATTCCAAGTGACTCGCGGTTATGTGGCGCAGTGGTGCATCACACACATAATATAAGCATGTGCTTACTAAGAATAAGCAAAATACGGTGAAGTAAATGCATCTATTTTAAAGCTCACATATTTTTCATTGCCTACAAAAATTCATTGCTTTAGACATTTTTCCTTTTTTTTGCTTTTATGAATGATATAATGATCAATATAATTTGGATTTTAATAGAACTTACAAATACAATATAATTAATATCGAAGTAAAAACAGATTCTTACAAAGTAATGGGTACGGTATAATTATTAACCCTCTTAAAGTCAGTATATCTGCACCATATTAGTCTTTGTGGACAGGTCTTAATCATCTGTGTGGGTAGAAAAAATAAGCTGTTGTTTTGTTAGTTATTTGTTCATTGGTTTATTAGTTGGTCTCATATGAGCACTGTCCATCATACTGTCTTCTATCACGCAGATTCTTTCATATCAGTATACACCATTCAAGCAACTCAGCAGCAAATTACAAATGACTCAATAGTCAATAAAGAAATTGCATTTAGTAGTTTAAAATGTGTTGGAAAATGGAAAACTAGCTAGTAAGTTAATGTAATGAATTCTACAGAATGCATACTGTACATTTAATTACACTACCAAAACATACTGTATTTTTTATCACAGTAATAATCACATTACTGTTTTTATTATTAGTATTACAGTAAAACAACTTCTGCATATTTATCACAACAAATATTTGATTTTAATTTGATATTAAATACTTTAAAAGGCAGTATATATAAGACACACTTTATCACAAATTTCATGTTCCCCTCTTTTTCAACATTTTTAAAACGTACTCATTTTAAGTACATTGATATTAAATAAATTACATTTTGTTTCTTTTTGTAAACCTCTTAACTTTTGTAAAACAGAAACACGTCTGTGCTGAACATATCAGTAAATAAAATTGACAAAGTTATCAACTAAATGTCAACAGATAAAATCTATAGATGTCTGAATAAATACATGTTCATTACTTTTAAAGCAGTACCAAAAAAAACTAATTTATACATTATATTTGAAAAAACTGAAGGAAATTGAGTGAAAAACAAATTCATCATCACGTGTATCTGGCTCATGGAACAACAAATACGATACAAATATACTAGATAGTTAGAAATTGTAGAAATGTTTAATTTTAGGAAAAAACACTTTTGCACACCACTGTAAAATATGTAAATATATCAATATGTTACATGTGCACAGTGATTTACACACAGAATTATAACAATGTCTTATAACAAAACAATGCAAGATTTTGTAGTCTTTTTTGTAAGAAAAAGGTTTTGTTTCCAGCAGTGGTCTCCATGGCAAAAACAGTCAGTAAAATGCAGCTCTATCCCTCGGCTCCTGTGGAAAAACTCCATCTTTTACATCATGCCTTTTAAACATCCATGTCCTGTAGCTTTGCATCCAACTTTTAAGACGTCATTTAATACTGATGTCATTTTTATGACATACTTTTATGAGGCCTACACTTCTGGGACATTCCACCAAAGCCCACTCGCCGTGACTATGCTGAATCCTTCCTTGCCATGCAGTGTTCGGATCTACCTTATCTTTCACACCACTCAATATTTGGACAATTTTACGGTTCCCACTTATGATGAAGCTCGAAAAGGCTTTGATCTGGAGAAGAAAAGCAGCTCAGATCCTTCAAGTCCAAGAAAACAAATATGGTTTTGCTTTAGATTAAAGAACAAGGCTCTGTGCTGTCTGTTTTCTCCGATTTTAAACAAAGGCAGGATCTTTTTGGATCCCAGTTTGTGAAAAAAGAAACTTAGCATATTGATAGCAAGCCACCGTGCTCTTATAAACGTCAGTCACATTTACAATAGAAAGTTCAGCTTTGAAACACTTACATAATATTAATCTCGTATAGCATCAGTGTGATGTAATTGCACACTATGGTACATTAAAACAACTCAAACTTGAATTTAGCCTTGACAACTGAAAGATCAGCTTTGGTATTTTTGTATTTTTTTTCTAAAAAGTACAAGCTGAAGTGTTTGTGGGGAATAGATTTTTTTCATAAAGGAAAGCAGCCAAAGAAAGCAGAGGTTAACTCATCCTGCTTTAGACTAGAAGAGGAATTACTCCAGACAGCTCACTGCACCTCCAACTCTCTCTCTCAAAAAAAAAAAAGTACAATTTTCTTACCAACAAAAATATAAAAAAGTAAGTTATATTACTTACTGTAGCATTTTTTTTGCAGTGTTCTCTGTATTCTGTGGTTTGTATTGTGGCAGAGTGAGTATTGGGGCCGGTTGGAGATGCTTTAGAAGCTCAGAGTGGAGCTCCCAGCATGCTTGGCGGTTGTGGGTTTTGGGTGTTGGTGATTTGTTTAGATAAAAGGGATTTAGTTGTGGCAGTTTCACTGGTGGAGCACTGTTCACTCTCCTGATGTTGAGTAAAAGGGTAACTGAGTTCTCCACCGATGAGAGGACTGTTGCTCACAGGTGCTCATTTCTGTCTCTCTCCCTGTTCAAACAATGTTACCAAATGGAAATATGGGCCCTATTTTACAACTTGCGCAAGGGCAGGTCGTGATGCTTATTGCTATTGGACACTCTGCCAACAATCTATTTTCATGCCTTGCATCTATATTGTTTAAACAGTAAAGGGGCTTTTGAATATATCTACACTGATAGGAAAAGTGGTCTCGAAATTAGGTGTTGATGAGGTGTATTGCTATCTTGGCAACGGGAGCACAGGTCCACCATTGGCTGAAAACAATCTTGACAGACATAAACAGTGAGACGTTTATTGCTACCTTGGCAGCAAAATGTCAACACAGACGCATCCCCAACATGTGTACACTCCCTCTTGTTACACACACACACACATGGACACACAGCAGTGCACAAACCCATAGCATGTGCCTGTTTGCAGCAGTGCAGACTTTACATCAACAATAAACAGAATAAACAAGCGTGAAAAAACTGATCAGTTTTCACTGTTGAGAAGCGTTAAACACGTCCAGGTACCTTTGCCCCTGAAATAGCAATGCACCAAAGTCAGGGTTGACCTACATAATGTTAGGCAGGTTGTTCATTAAAAGAATTGAGAAGACCTTACATAAGAATTGTCTCAGTTTCGTTTGGGTTAAATAAATGCTAAAAAGACAGGCATGGCCTACAGCTTCGCTTCTGGAGCAGGCAGCAAACATCTGTTTAAATCATAGTGAAACTGCAGCAAGAGAAATCGTATTGCTGTGCTTATCTAAATGTGTGTTATCTAGCTGTGGTTTTATAGCCGAACTGAAATCATTTTAATGTGCTTGCCTGAGTGTGGGTTATCTTTATGCGGCTTCATGTCCTCAACTCAACAATGTTGTTGCTCTCTGATCAAGCAATGAACAGACAGATTGAAACTCAGTATGAGGTCCTGAACTGCGGGACTGAGGTTCCACATAAACTGAGCTATAATACGCTTTTTCAGGGGAAAAAAAGAAAATGCTCTTTCCATGGAAACCAAATTGGTCAGAAACAAACTCTAGAACTATGTAACTTGTAAAACACAATGACTGCATGTGATTTGGCTTCATTTACACTAACATGTTTCCAATTTGCCCAAATTCTGGAAGGTAATTCTCCTTCACTGCTTCCGTGTACTTCAATCAAAACCTTGACCTCATGCCCAGCAGAAGCTTTTAATGAGGTTTCTCACAACGCATCATCGGGGAACAGCATGAAAAATCTAATAATTATACAGACAGACAACTGTGTGATGTATTACCCTCACTGTAATGTCTGTACACTGTTTCCTAGCTCTCGCTCTGGCCTCCTCTGTGACTTCCCTTGACCGCCTGTTACTTGGCCATGTCATATTTCATGTTTTGATATATAAATAGCAGATGAGTGTTCTTGTGTCTCTGTCTAGTCCTGCAATGATTTGTTTCTTTTCAATAAAGCTGCAATTCATGCTTAAGTTCTGCCTCAGTGCATGTGCATCATGCTAAACACATCAGTAAACATGCTAAGATGTTAGCTTTTGCCCTAGTGCCAGCAATGATAAGCATTTCCATAGTTATATAATAAAATAATTAAAATTTTGACAGGAATGTTGATTATTTTCATGTTTATCAGTGAACTCTATTAGTTTTGCTTTTCTGAGTAAAATTAATAAAATGGACTGATGAGAAAAAATGTAGTTGTGATCTAATTTCTGTGTATTTTTTTTTTATAAAGGATTGCTTTTTCCCATTAATCTGTATTCATGGGTCTTAAATGGGACATATTGCCATATTATCTTTTTACACAAGTTAGAGTAGGTCTATGTTTTTTTTTGTTTAAGAATTTATTTGTCCAAAAGTATTCTCAAATAAAGAGTCTCACCAGCTCTATTCTTGCCAGTTCAGTCTCTTTCAGAATAAGCTGTCATGTTAGCTCTGTCACTTTTATGAAAATAAGCTGTTGCTGGCCGCACCCTGTGTTTACGCTGAGTGCTTACCACAAACAAGCTACTTCATGATTAACTGCGAATGAAACACTAAAGCCATTATTTGAAAGTACTTACATCTCCCTCATCTGCTGACCTACTACGAACAGTAGAACAGTATAGATCCCTCCATCAGACAAAGTCTGCCAGCTAATCATGCTGCGCACTGTCCGACATTCTCAATCAGCAGACCAAAATAGCAGATCTTCAACTGATCTAGTACGTGGGGCTCTGGTGTGGGTTGATGGGTGAGTGATGGTGCCAGGGTGGTTCTATGCATGTTTCCTTATAGTTGGAACCATTCAACCAGCTCAAAGAAACATATGATTTCTGACACCAAACTCTTTTAATTGATTAACAGAAAATGTATTAATAGATTTTATTTTCATGCTTGGAGTGTTTATAGGAACAGTCAAGGCCCAAGTGGAAATACATAAGCATGCAAAAAGTGAGTTTTGCATATTATGTCTTGTTTAAGAGTTTCATTTCAGCATTTGTAAAACAATGGTGTGGCCACAAATATTATCTTTAGAAATGGCATCTCCAACTGTGAAATGCCTATACAAACATGCAGAACAGATAAGTATTTCCACAAATTTAACCAAACGCTAATCTTTACCAAACTTAAACTTTACCCTAAGCCTAGCTGAATGTGAAATTCTTATTATTTTTACTATTACGACTCCGGAAGCAAATTTGTTAGTTGAACTATTTAATGTTTGAACAATTTTTTAAGCAAAACAGGTACACGTATATTTTCATGAAAGTTATATAGAAACAATTTCGTCGAATAGAGCCTTTGGCGTAGGCCCCGTCATCGGCCCAGGACTTGATACGTCTGGGCTCTGCAGATCCTGTCGTACATTGGAGACAGGGGTGGAGCCAACCCCCGGGCAACCAAACGGGACCAACCTGGAGGCGGCGGGGAAGGAGGACGGGAAGAACGACCAACAGCGTCTGAAAGGCAGCAAGGTACTGAATGAGTGATCGTTATTTAAAGGCAGAAGAGAACATCTGATTGGATAGGTAATTAGGTGACGTAGCATAAGAGTCTATAGTAGAACTTACGCTGCGCTTTCATTTCTCTTTTGATTGTGTGTATTTGTATAATCACAACACAAAAGAAAAGCTAGAAATCTCGGCTCATATGCCGTCACTCTGTTTATAAGAATGGAGAAGTCTATCCTGGAAACTTGCTGGAAGTTTATTCTGGAGCTGATTTTAAAATTCATATAACATGAGGGTCTTTAGATTGTATCTAATTCATCTGTGATCTATACTGGTGGGTTTCTATTTTTTCAATATTAGCAATGTTGGACTATAAAACATTGTCCACTTCATTCAAAATACAATGCAGTCAGACTATTATGGCCCTGGATCGAAAATCAAATGTGTAATATTAAATAAGAAATTATTATTATTTTTTTTAAATGCATAAAATTAAAAATGTATTTAGTTTAGACAAAGTGGAATAAAAAAACTGTAAATGCAACAAGATACACAAAGCAGGCTCCAAAAACATGACATTTTCACTATATCAAGGTTAAGTTTTCACTACATATAAGAATACATATATAAATATATAAATTCATATTTTCCCTGCCTGTGACACAAGCAGTATCTTCCAAATAAGTTTGATGAGATCTGGGAAATTTTATGGAATATTCCATAAACTGCACTTCTGAAACAGACGCACATTTAAATATAAATGAATCATGGCTTGAGTAAGTCAGGGTGGCCAGTGGTAAATCTAATCTTAAACCTCAAAATGGTGACAAGCTACCAACTTGTTTTTCCTCACACAAATAAAGAAAATTTTCCAGGTTTGTGAGCAGTTTAACAGGATAACAGGACACAGATTTTCCACTAAAAACTGTCAGCGGCGGATGAGTAAAAGTCTGCCTGGCTATATCCATCCAGAGGAAGATTCCAGATTGGGGGTCCTGCCAGTCCACTAATTCTAACCACATGTGACAGAAAGGAAATCTACAGGGTCGGACGATGATTCTCTAGCGCAGACGGGCCAAAAGGAATGTTTACTCTTAATCAAAGAGCTGACAACTCTGAAATATTCTGAAAATATAGTTTTCTGATGTCACTTCATGGTTTAATAAAATAGCAGCTGTCTGATACTAATAGTTTGGAGCAGAACTGATACAATAGCCAGTGTGTATAATGTCAGACCTTGGAGAACTTTTATTTTCTGCCTGATAATTTTCCCAGCAATAACTGTGTCTTTAAGGTTTTCATGGCTCAAATGTGTTTTTATACATGCAACCCCATCATTCACTATTATGAATGATAAGCTATAGGCTAAATAATGGAATAATGCTATTATTAGCATTATAATAGCATTTATCTTTTCTTTAGCTTATAGCGTCTCATAAATTATAGTGAATGATGAGCCGGAATAGCATTGTTGATGAATGGAAAATATAATTATTGCAATCAGTTTTACTTTAAAAAAGAAGCCTGTAATTACAGCTCATGATCATTTCTCAAAGTGGGTCACAGCCACACTCGCATGCAAAAGTCCAGGGTTAGATTTTTACTGTAAAAGACCAAATCAGTAATATAATAATAAAAAGAAAATACCACAGTAAATGTCTTTGGAAGACGAGCGAGGGCCACATCCACTTACTGTACTGACTAGATAAAGCTAATTAAAATCAAATGATTGTAAAAAAATATATAAAACAAAATTACAATAAACATTAATAATTACATAACAATAATTGTAGGCAATTTGTTTTATTTTCACTTTATTTTTCACTTTGTATTTAGATTATATAGAAAATAATTGATAATGAATAGAATAAGTTATTGTATTGGTTCATAAGTTACTGAATAATTATTTTTGTATCATAATTCAATGCAGAAAATAGGTAAGAATAATAACCCAAAAGGCTATGATATATTTTAAACAATAGAAGGTTGTGGCTTAAGGTTAAGAGCATAAGTTACGGTCTTTATTTGTCTGAGCTTACTTGGTGCACCTGTGCGCTTGCTGGCATCTTAAGGATGCTTTGTGGTCCCACATGTGTTGAAGCTCTCCATGGCTAACTTACTTTTTATTGCCCGCCTTTCAATAAAGAACAACAGATCAAACACTCTGAGTTAAGATATACAGTGTAAGCCAGCTGTACAGATGTGCATGGAATTCTACATTTTTCAAACACCAGGAAAGAAAGCAGACATCAGCAGACCAGCTGCATTCGCTACTGTGCATCACACAACATCCCACATACATGAGTAAACCTGCTGGTTTTCTGAAAAGGCAGATGGACAAATGACACTCTTAACTCGGTGTCAATGTCTGTTTTATTTGGAAACATATTAAACTGTGCGTTTTTGTGTGAGAAAAAAATGATCAAATTGCATGTGTTTATATTAGTAATCTGGCCTTGGTAAAATTTGATAAGCAGAATACTCTGTGTTGACAGCTTTCATAATTGAAAGTGACAAGCCTCAGGATTGCAGGCCATTAGTTCTTCACTTTATCAGAACTTCCTCCAAGGATAAAAAGCTGCCAAAGCTGACAATCAATATATTACAGGAAATGACTGGCGAGTGCTCACGGTCACAAACGTATTTAGCTCTCTCAGTATTGTACGTGTGATTAAACGTTCTGTGACCTCAGATGGAGGTTCTTTGATTGCATGACTTTTCAAGTCCAAAGCCTCTGATTTGATCTATTAAGATGGATTCCAGTACAAGTACAGATTAAAAACAAATGCACTGATATCCTGTCGGATAGGTTAATATTAAAAATCTCATTTGACGCAATTATTCTAACTGTCATTTTTATTGCCTTAGTTGTCCAAAAAAGCAGATGAGTCATCTTTGTGCTGGAGGCAGAACAGCGCTTTAAGTGAGTGTGAGAATTTCTTTCTTTAACTTCTCGCTGCAAGTGAATCACCGCACGACTGCTGCGCTGTGGGAAACCTGCTGAACCGCAGAGTGGTGAAGTTACTATTACTTTTGGAATGGTGTCAACCAGTTTACTCCTCAACAAATTCCAATGAAACTTAGTCACCATGTACACTACTAAATTTAGAAGTTTCTTGAGGTTTCTACAATCTAAAACTGTGGAGGAACCTCTTAAGGTGCTTTGAGGAAGTTCCACAAAGCATGGTATGGGGTTCCCCCACAGTTTTAAATTGTAGAAACTTCAACGAACGTATTCTTTTAACAGTATACATGATTATCAAGTACAAGTATATTTAGCTTTTTTAAAGGATCTCAAATAATTTTGAGGGGTTCCTCCACAGTTTTAACCAAAGAACCATTAAAGTAATTTTAGCAATGACAGAAATTCTGTGTTTTTTTTATCATTATCGGTGATTGAACGAGCAGATAAAGACTAACTGTGCTGTTCTCCATGTTTGCAGTAGCTCTTCTATCAGTGCCATTAGCAGCACCATGGTAAACCCCAAAAGCTCTCATGGCTACACTGTTTTTAGAATGAATATATAAGGCTATATGCAGGAATACTAGCAGAGACACACCTATACATTTTTTTTTTTACAATATTTTGTCCCTTCCCCACTTAGGAACAATACTACATTTAATTTAAATAAAAGAATCTTAAGGACATATACGTTTAACAGTGGTTGTGTTTATATGAAGCAAAAAAAAAAAATAATATTGAGGTTTGTTATGTCATGTTACATCAGAGATCACAGTGTAATCCCAATACAGTGTAGTAAATAAAGTGTAGTTCAGTCTCACTGTCAGGTTAAAGTTTTGGGCAAAAAAATTGCAACCTGTTGATTCCCTTCTGTAGACATTGGGGAGGTTTATTGTTTTATATGTTTTAACAGCAAAATACTTATGATTGGCTAAATGGAATGGAAACTACAATCACATATATTTAAGGTATTTAGCAGATGTGACAAAAGTACTTCATTGTTTACTTGAAGTAATTCTGAGCTAGAATCAAAAAGATACATCAAGCTTAGATATTGATAAATACAAAAGTCCATATTGATTCCTGGAAGATAAGTGCTAATTTTCGGATGGGTCTTTAGTCTGTGTTTAAAGACAGCAAGTGACTGCTGTTTGGACACCCAGTGGAAGTACAGTTTACCAACATGGTGCAAGACACACAAAAGTCTTCATGTCTGTCTTTTCACAACACAGATGTTGTTTTGACCATTTCCATCAAATATAGACTGGCTAGTCCATGTTTGGATTTGTAGGGCAGCATCAGGGTTTTGAATCTGATGCATGCAGCTACAGTAAGAGAGTTAAGAGAACACAGCAAAGCTACATTGCTGAGTTTAGGAAGATTGAAGATGAGGCTAATAGAACAGTGAGAACCCTACAGGCATTTCAAACAAAGCAGCTTTATTTTCTACTCATAAAATTATTTAATGAGAATGGCATGGGGCAGGGGCTTCTATAAATATCGGCTCTGTGGCTTTTGTTCATTTCTCAGGCAATGAACTTCGAGAGGACACTCTGACAAAACTCAAATGGTGTGGCACAAGGCTAAGGTTTAGGGCCCCTGGGGTTTTGAAATCTCTGAAAGCTTTACCTCTTTAAGAAGGGGCTTCCGTCTTAGCTCACGTAAATAGTGACATTCTAGACGGACAGATTGATGCCAGTAGGCTGAAAAAAACATTTAGGACCAACCAGACTGCAGATGTTGATGACTCTATAATGTGAGTGAACATTTAGTTCCCTATTAGAACTTGTTTTTTTAATTTTCAGTCTCAGCAAGCCATAAACTACTAACAGAGCAACATAAAGCACACTTATAATGTCATTTAAAAATGTATTAAATAAGAAAGGGGGGTTTGAGCTGTTCTCTGCACTTTAAACAAGTATTTGCAAATGTCAATGAGAAGAACGAAATTAGAAGCCAATACAGAATCACTTAGCAATTAATTTGGGGGAATTGTGTGTTTATATAATGCACAGAATGTATATGTTTGAGCCTGCCATATGTGAGAGTTTCAGGCTTAGGACCCATGATCTGTTTATCTCTGAGAAAAGACATCCATTTTTCAAAAGGACATCTGAGTTACACAGTCTTTGTGTTGTTGGCCTGTTCGTTAGTCAAATAACAAATCCTTTCTCACATAAAAGAATGTTTAAATCTTTTTTGTATACCTAATAGTGTATAGTTTTTTTCTTTTCATTATTAACTTGAAGAAAATATACATTTGAATCAGTAATACTACTCAATAGTAGTGTTGTCAACATTAACACAGCCATGCTTTGTTTACATCACTTGTTATCAACTGTTATCATTTCACACCACAACTGTTATCATTTCACACCATGCGCACCTCAAAACACGCAAAAGGCTTGTAATAATTCTCTTAATTTATCATGGGTGTGTATTGGGCATAATATGAAATAAATCAATCAGGTGGTCACTTGCCATTCCCTTTAAGATACCTTACAATACTTTGGCATATTGACATTTGAATGGCGCAGCCCTTTCTCGCTTTTTAGCAGAGGAAACTGAGATGCACTTTTACGCTTTGAAGGTAGATGAGCTGCTAATTTACGGGAACAGCATTGCTATTTAATTTTTTGTATTCTATTTATTATTAATGTAAAAGTTGAGTTTTAGCTGCTGTGTGTCCTTGTGTGTGTAATGAGTGGGGGTTTACGATTATGAGCACATGTGGCACACCTGCATTGCCAAGATAGGAAAAAAAGTCTGACAGGTAACTGTTGTCAAGGTGTTAATCAGTCAGTAGGGCACCTGTGTTTTCCACCAACAAGATAACAATACGCCATAAATTTACTTGAACACACCTCACTTCCAGACCACCATGTTCATCAGCGTAGATATATTCACAAGTGTCTTTGCTATTTTAATGGCGCAGATGCAAGGCATGAAAATAGACTGTTGATGGGGTGTAAGTTAGCAATAAGCAATGCGCCTTGCGCAAGGTGTACGATATGATTCATAAGGAGAATCTTTCCGTCTTCTTTTTTCATACTTTGTATTGATGTTGTTGACTCTTCTTAAACATAGTTAACAGTTCACAAAGAATAATTGTGGTTAATCACAGCAAATTGTGCAATCAATTAATTAAATTAATTTTCAGTTGAACTATTCAGTGCACATGAGTGTGGATTCTGGTTCACCGGTGGTTCTTGCAGAGCTCTTCTTCTAAAACCACAACAAGCATTTGAGAAACAAAAGGAAAGGAATGAGAAAAAGATCAGATAAAGCATCTGGCCTCTGAGTGGCATTTGAAAATTCTTACCAAAGTTCCAAAACAAACAGCTTTATCTGAAGAACGGCCTCTGGAGGTGACTTTTCCTTCAGAAAGATTTCCTGTGGGACACAGAACACATAACACACTCTGGTGAATGCTCTTTGGAAGACATATGACAATGAGAAACATCTTTTTTCCCCAGAAAAGCCCTAATCTATTACCTAAATGACAACTTAAATGAAGGTTAGACTTTTGAGTTGAGTCACAACTCAGGGTAATATGTATAAGTAATACATAATAAGAAATTGCACATTTAAAATAGGAATTTCCTCTTTAATAGCTCATTATGATAAAATATTAACTTTTGCTATTATGTTACATTTTTTATTGCCTACATGTTCATTCCAGACTGCTACTGTCACACAAAACACATTCACACTGACTGAACAGAGACTAAAACATAGTTTTATACCATTTTATTTTCAGTTCATTTGTACTATGTGATGCACATTTGTTGCTACTATCAGGGTGAACGAATGAATGAACTTATATAGCATCTTTCTAGAAAACCAAGAATGCTTTACAATTTACACGTTTTACACACAAGCACATTATTACACATCAACACTCATCCACACACCGGTGAGAAGCAGCAGCCAATAGCGTACACCGTACTCTCAACCGGAAACGACCGTCCACCTGGAGGACTGCATCGGGCACTAGAACCACTAGTATCAATGAATTAATAGTATATAGAGGACTGACTAACATTAAGAGGGCTAATATTTAGTTTTTGTGGTTTAGTTCAAATATGGTCATAACAAAATAAAATAAAAATCAAAATACTATTAAACAACAACAACAACAACAACAACAAAAAACATATATTACTTACTTTACTTTAGTGTTGGATTTTATGACAAAATATAACATATGCTGTAATCCAGGTGAACAACACAACTCCCCCAACAAAAAATGGGTATTTCTGATCCCTATTAGCAATTAAGCAAAAAAGGCAATATTTGGAATTATTATGAAATTGGTGTAGATCTTTGAATTTATGGACCTACTGCAACAGTTCAGCAGGTGGTTCTGTATTAAATTAGAGGCGAAAGAGAAAAATAAATGATAGTCAAAATCATTTGTCATCAGTCATCTGCCTGATGTTAAATGTAACAAATCCAGCCCCCTTTCAAAAATGTTGCTAAAATGAATGAAAGGCAAAGTAAATGTATACATTTGAAGAGTTTTTATTTTTTGTAAAATAATAGGATCTGCTGCCAACTTAAAAATTCTGAGAGTAATTGCCTCCTGTCCAACAGCTGCCCACCTTATTAATCACCCAACCACTCACGTTATACAAACATATATACAGTACTAGAAACCAAGACTTAAGTTTTTTTTAAGTAGAAGTACTCAAGTATTCAACATTTTATTAACTTAAATCTTGCAAGTAGTTCATTTTAATATGTATCTTATATCTAATTTTGTCCTGAAAGGACCTATGGATCTACGGATCTGTGGATCTACTGCAATCACCCACGCTATGTAAGCCATTACCCGCACTGATATTTTTGAATGTATTCTGTATTTGAGCTTTTCATTTTTAAATAATTAATTTATCCTATAAATAGTACCACATGTCTTGGATTGGAATCATGTATAAAGGCACGCTAAAGGTACTTATATTAAATTCTGCATGAAAGGATGTATCTGACTTATTATATACTGGTTTCACGCCTTCTTGTCATGTCTTTGTTTGAATAAAGGCTTGTTTAGGGGGTTAATAACAAGCATGCTTGTCAATAGCATAAAATACATGCTGGCTCTATTAGTAATCAGCAGATCTTTAAGTGTACCGTGAACATGTGGAGCAATTTCTCTGCTAACTATTGAGCTAAAGTCTTCCAGCCCGCAGTGGAAAGCAGGCCCTCTCAACAGGCCTAGTTAAACTCAATCATGGATATTAGGCAATCGAGGGGAAAATAAAATGACTAATTGTGATGAAAGCTGTGAAAACCAGGATATATACTTTTCCACATAAAATGGCACTCTTGATGAGCAGCCGGAGCCAGGAAACCCAGAAACAAATAAATATGAAATTAGAACAAATGTACATAAAAGAGGAAAGATTTACTTTGGGTGCAGATGTCGCTGCGTTCCGCAGTCTGTGTGTACGTGTGGCTTTGGGTTGGGCAGTAGCAGTTACTGCCACTTTCTTTTACTCATTAATACATTACTGAAGCGCTGTTTTCTCCTGCCTGAGGCTGTCTCTGCACTCAGGAAAGAGGAAAATGAAATGACAGATGAGGGCAAACCGCAGAGGTTTAAATGTAGTGGAACATTGCTATGACTCATTTCAATTGATGAAGCCTGTCAGTGAGAGGCTGAAGGTCTCCAGTCACCTTCAGCGCATTTACACCTAGCCACCTTATTCATCATGCAACAACAAACGCACACACAGCCAATACACATAGGATATGTGCAGCTATCCAATGGCTCAGACAGACACCGTCTCAGAGTGTAAGTATGACCTAACATGAGATAATGTGTTTTTAGGTAGCAAAATAACATTCATCAAAAGAAATTCTACTATATCCAAGCTATGATATAAACAGAACAAGGTAAACCAGGACAGAGAGATTAGAAAGCAGAACAGAAAGGACCAAGAAAAGAAGGTAACAAGACAGACCAGAGTTAAGTTGTGACATGAACTGTATTGTCAATATGGGCACAAAGTCATTTGGCCCAATTTTACTGATCTATAGAGCACACAGGTCAATTTTCGCATTGTGCAGCTTGATTTAGGACGCGTCTAGTGTCTTTATATCGTGTATTGCGAAGGCACAAAAAAAAATGCTTTGCATGGCTCCAAACTCTCAAAAGGCATGTACTAATTCTCTTAATTAATCATGGGTGTACACACGCTGAACACAAGCAACACGCACGCCACTCCTACATGGCTAAAAGTGTGCTAACAGTGTGATCAATACTCTGGTGATTGTGGTCTGGGAGGTGTCATGTGATGTGTCTTGTGAGGATGTGCGTTAAAGATATCAGTGTGAGGGTGGTGCAGTCTGGGCAATGGAATCCTGGGATAGAGGATCACAGGTAGATACAGGTGAAGGAGGAATATGAGTGCCTTTAGTGCCAGGTGTGATATACATTACTCTATTGTGCAAATGTTTTAGGTACCTGTGGGAATTTCAGTAAAGAAAAAGCTTCTTATCTGGGCAGTAAGTGTTTATTAGCTCAGTAAAACGCTAACATTACAATAAATACACACAGCAGTTTTACACAAAGCAGAGCACTTTACAGCACTTTTTTCCTTAAAACATCCCCTAATTTCCCCATCTGAGTTATTTCTAGTTCTCATCATATTAATCAACACCTGGTTTGGTAAATTGGTAAATGTGGTAAATCAGGTGAGCTGCTGACGGAACTGAACATAATATACACATGCTGGCTGAGGAGCATCCAGGAGAAATCTGAAACTACATTTTGTTCTTCAGCTTGGCTTACAGGATGTAACATACGTAGTTAAAAATGAGAATTCCTTGTTACGTTTTACAGTATGTATGTTTATTTGCATCTGTTTAATTCATATATGGTGCTTTTTTCAGTTAAAAACACTCATATTGCTGAGATAAATGGATTAGTGTAATTTGCTTTGGTGCCTAAAACTTTTGCTTAGTTCCTTCTATGGATTGAAATATATTGTCATTTATTAAATCATATTTGTGACTGTCAATTCTGGAGTTTGGCTCAAAATGTACAATAAATTATTGATTTTTTTTTCTTTTTAATGTATTATGATAATGGATCCATTTGCAACAACGACTTTTTACCATATAACCATATAATCGTTCTTAATATGAAGGTAAGATGAAAACTTACAAAATATGAAAATATGAATACTAGTTATATTTGTTTTTTTTCCTGTGTCACAGTTAAACTGCCATATCATGTCCTCAATCTATATGAGATTGGAGTGTAAATAGACTGTTACTGCATCAGTGGCTCCCAACCCTGCCCTGCAGTGCATCTGTTTAAACCCAATTTAATTTAGAAAGCTCTGACAGTTAAATGACATAGATAACTGCAGACCTTCATAGATCACTCTGAATCCTCAGTGCTGGTTTACACTTGACCACATGACTGCATGTCCATTCCAGAAGAACAGCAGGCCATTTGTACAGTACATGCTGTCTGGCAGGGGGATCAAAGCATCCTCTCCACCCCAAATGAATTGTCCCATGTGTGAGAGTGCACTGCCTAGTCTGAGTTGTGTAAATCCCAGTTATTATATCTTAAATGGACCAAGACCACAGCTCTCTGAAGTGCAAAACAAACAAAAATATACACACACACACGAATACACACACACACGAATACACAATGCGCACATGCTTATATGCATGCTGGCACATATGCAAGCGCACAGACACACATGTCGTTATGTATTTTCCTCATTGTGTTTGTTAAGAGCTAGTCACGCAGCCGTTGTTTGGCGTGTTTGCCCATTCATTTAGTCTCAGAGCGATGCAGTTCATCTCTCATCAGCTTCTTCTGTTTTGTTCTGTGGGAGATTAAACTGAATGTGGTGTTACTGATGCTCTAAAATTGAAATTGCTCAGCAGATGCCTTGGCATGTCTTTGCACCTTTTAATCTAATCCATTGCACATGTATGACAATAGATCACGGCATGACATGTCTTTGATTCTTAACTGCAGCCTTTTATGTTAATTCAAGTTTGTGTATTTGTAATTGGGCCACTACGCATCAAAAGAGTCAGTGCTGCTCCACATTTCACACAAGCAAGTGTGTATTTTTCTATATCAACTGCCTTTTTTGTTTGTTTCATCGCTGCACTGAACTGTGGGACATGTGTGTGCACTGAATGTCTGAATTACCTGTTTGCATTGACAACTTTAGTCAGACACCAATGGTCTCGATCATTACCACTTACTGCACTGTCCACTGTGGGTGGTAATACCTTCTATGATAATTTATGAATCCTGGTAAACCTGTGACACTGTGGACTGTGAAATGTTGAATTTAAAAACTTAGTTAAACTTTTATAAAAGAAAATGTCCACTTTATCTGGTCCCCAAGTATAAGGCCTCTCCCAAACAAAAACTCTGTGTTTTTCCATTTTTGTTGAGAGACTTCCTTTAGCATGCAGCTTTAGTTAACTGAATATTAATTTCACACAGATTGTGACAACATGTTGCACTGTGACTCTGAACTTGTAAATACATCTGGCCCTATATGTCCCATTGTTTGTTTACACTGCTTCATCCATTGTTTCTTCCAAATCGAGGGTTTAAATGAGGACAGTTGTTCTTCTTTTTCTGCAGTAAAAGCTTCGACTCTTTTAAAAAAAGACTAGATGAACCTACATGCTAGAACATGGAGCTGTCAGGATTTTATTGCATCAATGGACCATCAACACCAATAGCATTAGTAAGGTCAGATATTGACGTTGGATTAAAAGTTCTACATCACAATTGGATGGAGCTCTACACTGTAGACAGTGTAGAGCTAAGAGGCAGATGGCATAATATGTATTAACAAAATAATGCTAGAAACTAAAAGAAACAAATACTACATACATCACAAACAAGCCAAACATACAACCATCATGAAGTGTCAACATGCACAAGACTAGACAAAAGAAGAGGCTATATACACAGACACAGACAAGAAACACCTGGAGCAGATAACGAGGGTGCTGGGTAACAAATGAGACAAAGTTGGGAACACTAATGACAAGGCAGGGCTTGGGTGGAGACAAGGCAGAAACAGAGGAAGAACAGAAGAAAACAGAGCTATGTGCTACAGAGTACTACAGAGAAGACTGTATTTTAAATATATAAATAGTTCTGCAAATGTTATTTAAAATGTGAGGTTAACTAATAAGTTGATAAGAAATGTATTTATTCAGTATTATCTTTACTTTTGTAAGTAACTATATTTAAACACCTTGTAAAATAAAGATATTATGAATGTTTGAATAAGGCACCTTTTAGTTTTTCTATGTAAAAATGTCTATATATATATATATATAATTGGCATCACACACACATGATTTTCAGCTTGCGTGGGACTGCTCAGCCATGGAAATCTGATCTGTAAAGCTCCTGACTAAAAGCTGATGTTTCTTCCAGAGGTAGATTTGGAACTCTTTCAGGATAATGTAGGGAGGTATATAGAGACCTCTGATGCAGCATGAATGGGCTAGCTAATAAACCACTGTTATTTAGTGCACTTTGGTCTTTGCTAGGGAGACAAACCTGCGGAATGCGGTTTATTTTGCCAGCCATTAACCTTAGACATGACCATCCATATTCATGTCTTTGTAGTTGGTGTCATTTGGTATCATATTTAGAGATAGAAAAAGAGGTCAAGAAGATTTTGAATGAACAGTACATTTAACACTCAATTTTTTATTATTTTTATTAAACTGAACTTTCAGTTCCTGTCCTGCACACAAAGCTCATTTACACAGGTGTTACAGCTCTTTAAGATGTTAATTACCTTACTGCATGCTAATGAGTGTAGAGTCTATGACACAGCAATAAATCAGCGTAATGAATGCATGCACTGCAGCAGCTCTGAAGCAACATACAGCGTTTCCATGTGGTTTGAACCGCTGTCTGGATCTAGTATTTATATCAATGCTGTTCCCCAGACTTTTTCTCATAAGCTAGCTGCGAGACAGGCGTCATGCTAATTTAGATGGATGGGGCTTGAATAATGCAGCCACACACTGTTACAGAACCCCACCGCCATTCCTTCACCACTGAGGCATTTGGTGTAACATAACATCCGCATGTGCATTCTACTATCAACACTCCACCCCTCCTGCAAAATCTGCTGTAAACGTGTGAATATTACAGATGAGCATGAGATGGAATACTGCAGGACACCATTAGGAACCTCTACAACTCTGTATCAGGAAATCTGGCAGGCATGTTGTGTTATACATGCATTATTTACACTACAGGGGTTGAACAATGAAACTGAAACACCTGTAATTTTAGTGTGGGAGGTTTAATGATTAAATTGGATCAGCCTGGTGGCCAATCTTCATTAATTGCACATTGCACCAGTAAGAGCAGAGTGTGAAGGTTCAATTAGCAGAGTAAGAGCACAGTTTTGCTCAAAATATTGCAATGCACACAACATTATGGGTGACATACCAGAGTTTAAAAGAGGACAAATTGTTGGTGCATGTCTTGATGGCGCATCTGTGACCAAGACAGAAAGCCTTTGTGATGTATCAAGAGCCACGGTATCCAGGGTAATGTCAGCATACCACCAAGAAGTACGAACCACATCCAACAGGATTAACTGTGGACGCAAGAGAAAGCTGTCTGAAAGGGATGTTCGGGTGCTAAACAAACCCGTATTCAAAAAACATAAAACCACGGCTGCCCAAATCACAGCAGAATTTAATGTGCACCTCAACTCTCCTGTTTCCACCAGAACTGTCCGTCAGGACAATAAATTACTGTGGTCTAAAACCAGGTGTTTCAGTTTTATTGTTCAACCCCTGTACTGTGTGTGTAGCTCAATAATTATGACCCAGCATAGTTGCCCACATCTAAATGCTTAATTATTTATTGCTCCAAGTAACATTTATTTTTGTTCCAAATAGCATTACACTGGGTGCAACAACCTCTTTGATAGTGAGTGTATTTTATATGTCTAAAACTATTGAAAAAAAAAATGACAAGGTAAAATTTGATTCAAGAAAATACTTGGATTGAAGTAACAACCTGTTTTGAAAATACTGCAAATAAGTTTAATTACAATGTTAAGCAAATCAGCAAGAGCCTCACTTCAGGTCCTATCTACACATATCTGGACTTTATTTTAGATAAGGTTTTTCTCACCGTCTTTAAGAGCATTAAAAAATATATTTTAGCACAAGAATGTGAAAAAGACCCAAAACTTTTGTTTGGCCATGCCAATCTAGCAGGGGTGCTAAGGTCTTATAAAGTTTGACATCAACCTTCTTTAAAGAAGCAAGTGTAACAGCCAAAACAGACTATTTTCTCACTGTGTTCAAACAGCAGCTCTCTATAAATCACACACAGACTCAACACTTGATTTGTATGAGGCGAAAAAAAAACTTTAGTACTTAAAAAAGCTTAAAAAAAAGTGTTTTACCTTTTTCTGCATCAAATCATCCTCACACTACAGATGAGACTGAGAATGATCTAAATTTAGGCCCAATATTTTTTTTGTCTTATAATTAAATAGTAAACTTTGTTTGGCAACAAATATGTGCTAGTTAACATTGTGATGCCAGCATTAAAAAAACTGTCCACACTAAAATACTAATATTCCATTCTGGAAAACATTCTCAAAAACCTCAAACAGCAGACAGCCTAAATGCTGTATTCATGTGGACAAAAGACCCAAACACAGAGCAAAATCCTCTGTTTTTAAAAACATCTGGATACCCCTGGGTGGGTCCTTAGTCTCAGGTTGAATCTCTTGGTGGAGCAGGCCTGCACAGCAGATATTTCACTCTGTAGGAAACCCCTTTCATTCCAACAGAACAGAGCACTTCCCTCCTGAGCATGGCTATGGATGATAAGGGTCAGCATGGGCAGTGGACGTTTCATCCATTCTTCTCTGCAGGAAGCTGGCAGTCTTGTACAGCTTAAGTTTACCAGATGGAATATTTTTGAGCATAAGCAGAAATTCAATGCTTTCATAGCAGATCATCTTTAAAGAGATCACTGGACCATCTGACTTTTAAAGTTTAGAAAATGAACTTCTATCATGTTTGAGTAGCACGGAGTGCCAGGTGCAATTTTAAAAATGGGATAAAAGGTTCAGCATTGATGTAAAAGTGTATAACAGTTCATACAAATCCAAGAAGTCCAATAGAGAATACAGTTCTCTCCCAAAGCATTAATACAGTATTTCTAACAGCCCTATTGCCATGTCCTGTATGGCTACAGTACATGTGGATCTTCTCTGCAGAGAAACAGAGACAGTTTTTTAGAGTTCTAGCTGAAGTCTTTACTGAATGACTGTAACAATTAACCAATCACATGATTGAAAAGTGTTTTTAAAAGCATGTTGTTTCCATTATCACGGATATGTAAGGTGGTAGGGATGGATACACATTGAAATACACAATACTGATCTAATTTAATTAATTGACTACCCAGGGTGATGTTCTTTTGTAGTGTGTTTGTCAGTGGAAAACAGCAGCCCTGCGGTTTTATGGGGTTTAATCTGTGAAGAGATGTTGAGTTCAAACGAATCCGTAATGAGGTTGTAAATATGAACATCTGGGCCCAGTAAAGGCCCTTCAGACTTAACCCTGTGCCACGACTGAGGATGTTTTGTCGCGCAGACCGCACAGTGTTCCTGTGTTAAATAGCTTCTCCCAAGGCAATGACTATTTTTAGCAGTAAGAGTAAACTCACCATCATGACATCATTTGTTACTGAGCAGATTAAAACAATAAGAATATTTTTCATTTCTTTTGTTTTAACTTTTTCCATCCATGACCACAAACGTATTTTATTGAGCATGAGCACTTAGGAATTTACCATGTTTATTGTGCGGAGAAGAGTGCTTTACGATCATTGTCTACCAAGAAATAACTGAAAATGTGAACAAGTCTTATTCCAATCAGAGCTCTGAATAGTGGCGCATTTACTAGGCTAGTAAAATTGGGCAACATCTATGTATTGTTCCATTTGTCTGGATATTTTGTCCCCTCCCCACTTACGTACACTACTGCTTTCAATTTAGGAAATAATAAAATAAATTCTCATTAGGATATGGAGAAAATAAGCAAGAGCTGTGCATTTGGCCTATTTACACATATCTAGATATTATATACATATGTAGAAATCATAGGTTTTTCTCTTTGACTCTGACTCTGATTTCTGAAAATATCTCTGTTCATCATATTAGCAGGGATGCAAAAATCTTAGAAAGTCTACTGTCAAATTCATCAAAGAAATAAATGCAACATCCTGAAAACATTTTCTAACAAAATGTTATTTTTGTTTTCAAACAGCAGCTCTCTTTAAACGATATGTACCAGAAAAAAAGCTTTAAATAGGGGAAAATATTTTTATAGCCATAGATCAGGCTGAGAAATATTGTTGTTTTACTAAATTTGGGCTCAAAGTGTTTTACAATCATTTTCTACCAAAAAACTGCTGAAAATGTGTACAAGTCTTATTCTAATCAGAGCTCTGAATATTGACGCATTTATTGACACTAGTAAAATTGGGCAATATCTATGTATAGTTCCATTTCTCTGAATATTTTTACCCTTCCCACTTATAAACACTAGTGCTTTCAATTTAAAAGTAAATTAGGATATAAACAATTCAACAAGAGCTGTACATTTGGTCCCATCTACACAGGACATTTTATACATTTCTAGAAAGCATAGTTTTTCTCTTTGTCCCGAGGAGCCTTTGTGGAAATCTCTCTATCCAGACAAAGATGCAAAGCTAACCCTAAAGTCTTTGTGTGACTATGTTAGCCTTTACATGCCAGCCTAGTGCTAGTGCTAACATCTTACAACGTCTAAGGTCAAATTAATCAAAGAAATAAGTGAAACATCCTGAAAACATTTTCTAACAAAGGTTTTCTCATTGTGCTCAAATAGCAGCTCTCTATAACTCCATCTCACAGCCTCAAAATATGCTATGTACCTGGAAATAGCCTACAAATCTGTGCAAATATATTTAGCCTGCTGCGGCGATGGTGTTGATCAGGCTAAGAAGTATTGATTTTTATACTACATTTTTGGCTCAGAGTTTTTACCAAATCAATGTCTACCAAAAACAGCTGAACATATTCAACTAGTCTTATTCTCGCCAGAGCTCTGAACAGAGAAGCATTTATTAGGCTTATAAAATTGGGCAATATCTATATATGCTTTCAGTGGTGTGATTAACACAGCAAGCATTCACAGCCAACATCCACCCATTTAACCCTCCTGACTCACACCAGGCCCACACTTCAGGTTAATCACACCAGTTTTGAAGCTGATTTGCTCTTCTCGACGATCACAAAAAGTCACCTGATTTCAGGGTGATTGTAAACAAAGATCTTTCCAGATGATCCTGTAGTGAGTGGTTTCTATATACCAATCTTTAGTCCTCTGATCTTCTTTCAGAACAATTGAAACATGTTTAATATTTACAACTCATATACAGTAGATGTAAAGTATATAGGATGGATTTAATTTGGCTTAAACCCTGTTGACTCCTTTTTTCAGCCATGGTTTTAGTCATATCCTTTTCTAGCATAGCAATGGCTTCTGTCATCCGCCATGTTTGTTTACATCTACCACCATGAGAACCTACCACCCTGTTTTGAGGATAAGAACTATCGTCTCAGAAGCTTAATCTTTCAGGGCAGATTGTGTCTCACACGTCCAACATTGATTAAGTTGTTTAAAAGTTTAAAAAAAATCCTTTAGCATGGGCCAGGCATAAGGAATATTCAGATAAAACAAACAGCATACCATTTGCGCAAACAAAGCCCCTGAAACTTTTGAATAAGTTGATTATTTCCATTATTGTTCCAAACTGTTTCAACAGCAAAGCTGTAGCAGCTGTATCATTTAAGGAAATGTTTGATGTATTCAATATGGGAGCTTTTTCAACTTCTTACCAAACTACTCCACCATTTAAATGATGGAAAATAGAAAAACACGGCTTTCTTCACCTCCATTCAGTCTTGACCACATTGTTGAATAACTTCATCTCATCAGTTCTCGTCAATCAGCTTTTAAAATGAGTTTTGCTTGTTAATTGTGTAATCTAATTTGGTTTCTCTTCAGTCACGGTGAAGCTTTCTCTGAGCGCATTCCACTACCTCCTCCCCTTCACCACCGTCTTATCCCCCTGCTCCAATCAGCTCTTTTCCTATGTAAAGTACAGAGGGGGCTGGGGAGACGGATGTCTGGAAGAGTTTTTTTTTATGCTATATTATTCTACCTAGAGACTCACTGCTGCTCATGCTGTAGGAGACTGTAGGAAAATATGAACTCATGCAGTGGTTTATGGGTCCATACATAGAGAATTACATGGCTGCAGTATTTCAAAAAGATTTGATGCTCAACATTTAGGTTCACTGGCTTATGAGTAAAAAAAAAAGTCTTCACTTCTGGAGCCAAACTTCTTCAAATTTCTGTATAGAGCAGAGTTTTACAGGAATACTCACAGAGAACATCAGGCAGACAGGTCAACAATGGAAAAAATGTAACAATCTAATTTTCCACAAATACGTATAATTCAAGTCCAAACACGATTGGGATGTGATCAGTCAATTAAACAATGATTTTGCAATAACACACACTTTCCAACTGCATTCATCACTGAACTCAAGACTGTCTTATTGCTCCAGCTGAAAATTAACAGGTGTTCAAGGAACAGAAAATCCAAGTAATTTCTTATTTTCTCAAATATTGACTAATGATGTCAAATACTTGGTTACTGTTTAATCAAAGACAGATGTCTTGTTTGTGAAGCTTTGCTGTTTATCATTTAAGCCTAAGTTGATTACTTAAATTACTAAAATAACAAAAAAAATTATCAGCTACACATTCATTCTGAAATATTTTAATTCACATCAAAGGTCTTACTAAATAACGACCAGTGCAGTTAGTGTCAGCAGTCAGTGACTCTTTAAGGCAGGGGTGTCCAAACTTTTTTTGTTGGGGGCCAGAAGGAAAATATATTTGAAGTCACGGGCCACAGACTCTGTAATAAAACAAATAATGAAATATACCACTTTAAATAATACATTGTTCCTGATTGCTTCATTTACACACCATTTTACTAGACTTACTATCTTTATCTTTGACAGTGGTGTGTAAACTAAGATTTTTCTTGATATTTAATTTCATGATGTCTCTTAATATTAAACTCCTTAATTACGACCACCTTTAGACTCTTTTGCCCTTTTTCTGCGCTACAACTGAGCACTCTCTCCGCTTTTAGACTCTTTGGTCTGTTTTTCTGCGCTAGAAATGTGCACTCTCTCCGCTTTCAGACTCTTTGGCCCGTTTTTCTGCACTATTCAATTCAATTCAATTCAATTCAATTTTATTTGTATAGCGCTTTTTACAACAAAGGTTGTCACAAAGCAG
The DNA here is from genome assembly GCF_023375975.1 of Astyanax mexicanus. Classification (NCBI taxonomy): domain Eukaryota; kingdom Metazoa; phylum Chordata; class Actinopteri; order Characiformes; family Acestrorhamphidae; genus Astyanax; species Astyanax mexicanus. Next base: position 84,360,627 of record NC_064408.1, on the reverse strand, counting down.
CTTTACTGAAAAAACAGGTCCACGCCTCTTATGAGCAGCACCACAGAGATGCCATTTTTATGGTGACACAGTGGCAAGGAAAAACTCCCTTTAAGAGGAAGAAACCTTGGAAGGAACCAAGACTCAGTCCGAGGAACCCATCCTACTCGGGTTGACCCGCTCAGTACAAACAAACAACAAACAAATAACAGAACAAAACAGTACAGAGAATTAATGTGAACTATGGCTAATATAACAGGTACTAATTTATGAATATAAGAATGTGATGGGCACAAACTATAGAGCTATGGCTAATACAGAAACAGATACTGAGTGTGTTAATGTTAATCAGTGCAGGGTTGCAGAGCCGGAGAACAACACAGCGGGCAGTGGAGAGCCAGGCTGGGAACATCAGGAACAGGGCATCTCCATACATGTAAAAGAGATAGATAGAGAAAACATAAAGGAAAGGTAGAGAAAGAAGAAAGTTAGAAGGGTTGTGAAATAATTCTGATGAATAGAAGGACAGGGCTGATTCCTGAAAGCTGGAACCACAGACGGACACATCCAGGAAGACCGGCCGGCCAGGCGTCTCAGCACATGTGAGAAAGATAGAGAGAGAGTACAGAGAGGGGAGGGAAGAGAAAGGGGTTAGAATGGTTTTATAAAACTCTGCTGGAGTGGGATGGGCACTGGTAGCAGCAGCTCAGGACATGGGGAGAGAAAGAGAAAGCAGATGATTAGGACAGGGTTTATATTTGCTGGATAAGCTGTAAGAGGAAGAAAATTGTAATTAGACATTACTCAAAAGCTTGAGCAAATAGAAATGTTTTGAGTCTAGATTTAAAGATTGAGAGTGTGTCTGAGTCCCGTATATTAATAGGGAGGCTATTCCAAAGTTGGGGAGCTTTATAAAAGAACGCTCTTCCTCCTGCATAGTTTTTTCTAATACGCGGGACTAATAACAGGCCAGCGTCTTGGGAGCGGAGTGAACGCGGCGGATTGTAAGGAGTAAGGAGTTCCTGTAGATAATGCGGGGCCAGACCATTAAGGGATTTAGTATAGAGGAGAAGTATTTTATAATCTATACGAAATCTAACAGGTAGCCAATGTAGGGATGAAAGAATAGGTGTAATGTGATCGAACTTTCTAGCTCTGGTAAGCACTCTTGCGGCTGCATTCTGAACTAGCTGGAGTTTATGGAGTAATTTATGTGGACTTCCAGCCAACAACGCGTTGCAGTAGTCCAGCCTGGAGGTTATGAATGCATGTACCAGCTTCTCAGCATCTTCCAGAGAGAGTATACTGCGGATTTTAGCTATATTTCTTAAGTGGAAGAATGCAATTTTGACTATGCTACATATGTGAGCATCAAACGAAAGAATTGGGTCAAAGATGACCCCAAGGTTTCTCACAGTTTTACCAGGTATAATTAAGTGACCGTCTATGTCTACAGTATTAACATTTATGTTTTTATCAATATTAGGACCTAATAGAAGGACCTCAGTTTTATCAGAATTAAGTAAGAGAAAGTTGTGTGTCATCCAATTTTTAATGTCTTTAATACAGTCTGTTATTTGATTTATACAGAGCTCCTCGTTGGGTTTAGCAGATATGTAAAGTTGCATGTCATCGGCATAGCAGTGAAAGTTAATACCATGCCTACGGATAATTTTACCCAGTGGTAGCATATAAAGAGTAAAGAGTAATGGACCCAGCATTGATCCTTGAGGGACACCATATTTTACTCTAGACTGATAAGAGCATTCGTTATTTAAGTAAACACACTGGAATCGATCTCTCAGATAAGATCTGAACCAGGTGAGGGCTGATCCTTTAATTCCTATAAGATTTTCTAACCTATCAAGTAGAATAGCGTGATCTATGGTGTCAAAGGCAGCACTTAGATCTAGCAGTACAAGGATGGCATTACTGCCCCTATCAAGAGCTGAAAGTAAATCATTAGTTACTCTAAGTAGAGCTGTTTCAGTACTATGGTTTTGTCTAAATCCATATTGAAAAACCTCATGCATACTATTACTTTGTAGATACAAGCGCAGCTGGTTAAACACAATTTTTTCTAGGATTTTGGCTATAAAGGAAAGATTAGAAATTGGTCTATAATTAGCAAGCTCGCGGGGGTCCAGATTTGGCTTTTTGATAATGGGCTTAATGACCACCAATTTAAGAGAATTGGGTACGTAGCCCATGCTAAGGGATGAATTTACTATTTCTAGTAATGATTTTCCCACCTTTGGCAGTGCCTGTTTCAATAATTGTGTGGGTACTGGATCTAATATACATGATGTTGATTTTGATGAGTTAATTACACTAAGTAAATCTTTTTCTGTAACCGGGCTGAAACACTCTAGGTGTGTCTCAGAGCTGGAGCAGCATTCATCGATATCTATAAGTAAATTTTGGGGGTGATACTGAATTTTTTGTCTAATGCTATTAATTTTATCATCAAAGAACTTCATGAAATCATTACTATTAATGTCGACAGGGATAACGGAGCTAGTTTGTTTTTGACTGCCGGTGAGTTTAGCCACAGTAGTGAAAAGGAATCTAGGATTGTCTCTATTTTTCTCAATAAGCGATGAAATATACTGGGATTTTGTTTTAATTAGGGCTTTTTTGTAGTCTGTGAGACTATGCTGCCATGCTAGCTGGAAAAATTCTAGTTTTGTGTGTCGCCATTTACGTTCAAAGTTACGAGCGGTTTGTTTTAATGTACGTGTGTGGTCATTATACCACGGTGCTAGCTTTTTATCCCTGATTTGTTCTATTTTTGTCGGCGCTACGCGGTCAAGGTTAGAGCGGAGCACAGTTTGTAGATTTTCTGTTTTGTGCTCGAGATCATGCTCATAGGACGGAAGGGAGATGGTTAAGTCGGGGAGTTTATTTACAAATTCATTAGCAATTGCGGTTGTTATTTTACGCTTGCTGATATAGCGGGCCGGGAGGAGGATATTTTGATTAAAAACTATTTCAAACATAATTAGATAATGATCGGATATTGAGTCATGTTGAGAAAGAGTAACTATATTCTCAGCCTCAATACCCAGTGTCAAAACTAAGTCTAATGTATGACTACATCGGTGAGTGGGGCCAATTATATTTTGTTTAAAGCCTAGAGCATCTAAAACTGATTTAAATGCAATTTTTAGTGGATCCTGGTCCTTTTCAAAGTGGATATTAAAGTCTCCAACAATTATGATCTTATCAGAAAGAAGAATTACTGCTGCTAGAAAGTCAGCAAATTCACTAATAAAATTTGAGTATGGTCCAGGAGGACGATACAGTGTTATAAGCAGAAACGAATGCTGCGTTTTGGAAGCAGGAGATGGGCCTGCTACTTTAAGACTAAGAACTTCAAACGACTTAGCAGCCAATTGTGAGTTTTGAGATATACCTAACATTGAGTCATAGATTGTGGCAACACCACCGCCACGACCAGAGCTGCGTGGGTAACTGAAATAGCTAAAACCTGGGGGGGTAGACTCATTTAAAGCGATATATTCATCAGGTTTAATCCAGGTTTCACACAGACATAGTGCATTAAGGTGATTATCAGTAATAATATCATTAACAATAACTGATTTTGGTGCTAGCGATCTTATATTTAATAGCCCTAGTTTCATACGGACGCTGCTGGTACTCTGAGAGACGGATGCTGTTGTTTTAATTTTAATAAGATTATTAAAACAGATTTTCTGAGTTTTTCGGTTTCGAGCGACACGGGGGACAGACACAGTCTCAATCCTACAAGGTAAAAATGCACTTGTATCTGAAAAAGGCACATAATTAAAACTCACAGCCTTATGCACAGGAAAGTGGCAAGATAACTCATTAGAACAATGTATATTACTAAACTGCCCATTACTTAGACCACTAACCTGGCCGGTATGACTGGTTAGAGCCAGTCAGTCCCGGCGTAGCACCGCCTCAATGTTACCAGAGAGGACGGTGGATCCCAGGCGGCTGGGGTGAAGCCCGTCTCGGTGGAAGAGGGCTGGACATTCCCGAAAACTCTCCCAGTTGTCCACGTAGCCAACTCCACTAGCAGAGCACCAGTCCCGCAGCCAGCAGTGGAGAGCGTAGAGGCGGCTGAACGGCTGGCTCCCATGGTGGTAGGTGGCCATCGGACCAGAGATGAGGAGGCGGGCGCGGGTCAGTCTGCGAGCGGTATCCAGAAGAGTGCGAAAGTGCTCCTTCAGGACCTCACTGCGCCGGGCGGACGTGTCGTTGGTACCCACATGCAGTATGACGGTGCCGGGGTCCCCGCGATGCCGAAGCACCGTAGGAAGCCGCCGGGCGACGTCCTGGACCCGAGCTCCTGGAAAACACGACACTGCAGCATTACCCTTAGCGTTAGACACCTTTAAATGCCTAACAATGGAATCTCCGACAATGAGGGTACTGCCCTTATCTGTTTTCCTCGGGGCTGGGGGAGGTGAAGGAGGCGACGGCGACGAGCTGAGGACCTCAAACCGGTTTGCGGAGGCAAAATCTGGCTGAGAAGGTAGGGGGGAAACCCGCTTTCCTCGGCCGCGCTGCCGCTCCCAGGCCCCTCGAGGCAAACGACCGCCGGGGTCCGCCGCGCCGGCAGCACCGGGTTGGAGACGGCCGCGAAGGCGGCGTCGCAGGATTCCTCCAGCCTCGTCCTCTGCCTGTGGAGCTCCGACTGCCTCTCGAGCAGGCGGTGGATCTGCTGGTCCAGACGGACGAGCTCCTCTCTGAGTGTCAGGAGAGCACGATCCTCCGCACACGCCATTACCTCGAAGTAAGCACAAAACACACAAAAAACAACGGCAAAAATCGATAAATAACACAAAAATAATGGCTACCTGAGGGATTTTATAAGTTTAGGAAGGTTATAAGATGGTTAAAAGTTAATAAGTAGTAGAAAACGTAAACAAATAGCTAAAACAGAGAGGAGCTAAACAGACAGCAAGCAGGTACGCAGGCCAGAAGTTGCGTCACTCACCGCGTCACCATAGAACAGTGAAATGGGCACTCTCTCCGCTTATAGACTCTTTGGTCTGTTTTTCTGCACTAGAACTGCGCACCCTCTCTGCTTTTAGACTCTTTTGCCCTGTTTTTCTGCGCTAGAACTGCGTACCCTCTCCGCTTTTAGACTCTTTGGCCTGTTTCTGACACCTAGAATTCAAACTTTGAATCTCATATTGTAAGAACCTGCTTAACAGCGGGCCAACTTTCATTCTATTTCTAAAATACCTCGCGTGCCGCTCCAAAAAAGGAAACGGGCCGCAAATGGCCCGCGGGCCGTAGTTTGGACACCCCTGCTTTAAGGTAATCTGCCCCACAGTGTCTTTAATGTGGTATTGAAGCTCTACAGAGCACTAACAGCTTTTTTCTAACACAACATTAATTCCCTAAACTGCACTGGAGCAACAAATTTAATAACAATTGTACATAATATTCTTAAAGTGTAACCCAAGTAATTTTTAACATTTCTAGTAATTTTGCAAGATAATTTGTACATATTTCATGATTCACCTTACAGCTCTGATCCACTGGTGGCGCTGTTTTGCGTAACACACACAACCTCTTTCTGCACATGAAGAAGAGTGAAAACAGTATCAGCTACAAAAACACTGATGCTGCTTTTCTGCATAATAAAGCTTTATATAAAGGAACTAATGAATGAAACTGAAATGTTGCATTCTACTATGTTTAAGTTTAGGGTTGAGAAAAAGTTTAGGTTTAGGTTGAGGTGTAGGTTAAATTTAGCTTTCGGTTGAAATGTGGGTTAAAATTAGGTTGCGGTGTAGATTAGGTTTAGATTTGGGTTGAAATGTGGGTTGAGTTTAGTTTTAGCCTGATATGTTGTTTAACTTTAGATATATGCTAAAATGTCTGTTAAGTTTAGGTTTAGGTTGAAATGTGGGTTAAGTGTTGGTTTAGACTGAAGCATAGTTTAAACTTAGATTTAGGATGGAATGTGGGTTAAGTTTAGGTTGAGGTATAGATTAGGTTTAGATTTGGGTTGAAATGTGGGTTAAGTTTAGGTTGAGGTGTAGATTAGGTTTAGATTTGAGTTGAAATGTGGGTTAAGTTTAGGTTGAGGTGTAGATTAGGTTTAGATTTGGGTTGAAATGTGGGCTAAGTTTAGGTTTAGCCTAATGTGTTTGTTAAGTTTAGATTGATGTTAAAATCTTTGTTAAGTTCAAGGTTAGGTTAAGGTGTAGATTAAGTTTAGATTTAGGTAGAAACGTTGGTTAAGTTTAGGTGTTGGTTGAGGGGGAGGTTAAGTTTAGATTTAAGCTGAGGTGTAGATTAAGTTTAGGTTTACTTTGAGGTATAAGTTAGGTTTAGGTTGAGGTGTATGTTAAGTTTAGATTTAGGTTGAAATGTGGGTGAAGTTTAGGTTTAGGTTGAAGTGGTTGGTAAGGTATGATTTTTACTTTGCTAGTCTTCATCGTGCACGAAAATTAAACTACATTTACTTCTCTTTGTATGTATCCTGAAATTATGTTTTAATAAAGTATGTATGAATATTTCTCAAAACCAGACTGACTGGATTGGTGGAACATCATTTTTCCAATGAAAAATACCTCTAGTTTGTGTTTATAAAAATACTGGACCACATTTCAGTTCAAAATCTACCCAATACAATTATAAGTGTGATATTGATTTAACCATAGGATGGAGGTGTTCAGACAAAATACCAATGTATTGGTTTCCCATTACCTGTAAGGGAACCCAAACTGTGTCAGAGTATACTCTAGGAGTTTTACAAATGTAGCATTTAATTATACCTTTGTTGGAAAACCTGTCGTGATGCATATGGGTTCAGCGAGTGTAGATGATTACATAACCAGTCTAGTTCATACTGGATGCAGAGCTCCGGACGAAAGCTGCAGTAATGTGATGCCATGTATTAGTGTCTAGTCTCCCACAGAGCTTTCACATGTTCTAGATCAGCATAGGATGGGTCAACCTGCCTGATAGGAAACATGTTATGGGCGGAGAGAACGGAAGAGGGCCCAAGAGAACCTCCTGCTTATGTCTTTAATTAAATTCTCTTTGAAATGGATACCTCCCAATTTTCTGCCTCTCATCACAAATCAGAATCAGTTTTATTTCAGCAGTCATGTTACACATAACGGAATTAGAAATGAAGGCTCCTGAGTGGTACAGCTATAGAGGTGCTAGCCCTGTAACTAAGAGAATGCAAGTTCAATCCTTGGTGATGTTCTTGTTCACTCTAGGTTGGTAGGATGACCCTCCTTCCTGTGATTCAATGTAATGCTAGACAGTGTGGATTTCTGAAAGCTGATTTAACAGACTTGTTATTGTTACAGTCGCTTTTAGGTGTCCAGTGACTTTGCATTGATGGCAAAATTAGATCTTTTCATTCTGATTTAAAGGAGGAATCAGTAGGAGATGAGAGTGAGTGTGTGAAATGGCTACAGCAGTCCAATTTCAAATCACTGGAGAGAATTGTCTGCCTCACCCTCCCCTCCACAGATGCCCAGCTCACTCAGGTTGCCAAGCTGAGGACACTAAACCTACACGAACGAGAGTAAGACGAGTTCAATAACTGTCACCTAACAGGTATCTAGTATTATTTTGACTATTTTACACAATAAAAACTTAAATAAACAGCTAAATAGCTAAGCTAGTTGTTAGCAATGGCCATGAGCCTTTACCATTAATTATTTTGGATGTAAAAAAAGGTCAACATACAATCACATTTATAGCTAACTTAAGAGAATATAGAGTCTAACTTTCGGTTCCTGCCGTATATTTTCTGCATGCTTGTAGTAATCAGATACGACGTGTCTGCTCCTCCATTGTAACTGATAGCAGTTCACATTAGCATGTGTAGCATGTTTGTGTTAGCCAGCATTTGAGCTTAATTAATTAAAATGCCCATCCCTAGAATGCTAACCTAAAGGTTGTGATAATTACTGGTTGTGATAAATGACCTGGCTAAAGTAAATGACCTGCTGATGAGAAAAGTAGCAGCTTGGTGTCTCGTTGTCTTTCTGAGCCCAAATTCTTCTTCATGTGTCGAACTCACTGCCAATGGAACATATATTTCCATTTGATTCTGTCTTTATTCATTGAGTTTTTTGACGTATGCCGAGGTGGAGACAGAGACCAACACCCAACACAACCCACTCATAGTTTTTCTTCTTCTGTTTGGTTCAATATAAAAACCATTACTTTTACTAAAGAACCCCTCAAGACCTCTTATTTAGGAGTATTTGGTAAAACACAAAGATTCGCATTGCAGAAAAGGAAAGAAGAAAAAAAGACAAACTGAAAAAAGATCAGAGCTGATCCTTGCTGATGGATTACTGATGTTAAGGAAAGGAAATTGCACCCCCTACTGATCCCAGCACATCCCTGTGCTCTGCTGGACTCAGACACCAGAAGCCTTTTTCCCAGAACACACGCTGCCACTGCCTTTCTGGCCTCGGCTTCAGCAGCAGATAGACAGTCTTAGAGAGGTTGAGAAACAGAGCCATCCATCACAGCGGCACAGACTTGCTGTGTGTCTCACACATGACCCCGAGCAGCAGCGTCAGACACAGACAGACAGTAGTAGAGAGAGTACTGAAAATCCCTATTTAAAGGAATAGTGCAGCAAAACCTTGCACAGCTTCCATTATTCCAAATGGAATGAATCAGACAAGATGTGTTTAGTGTCTGAAAGGTAACAGTACTTTACTTTTGTAGCTCCAGTACAAAAGTAAAGTAAAGTGGTTGCAAACTCCACAATATGGTGAACATTTGTGGCTTAATTTCAATAAAATGGATGTCAAATGAAACCTTGGTGTCAATGATTTACACACTTATTGGTATCGTAGTGGTAAAATATCACTGTATTTTAAATCATTTAAGAAAATCTAAATGCATCTTTAAAAACAGAACAAACCATTCATAATGTTTGCAACCTTGTGTCAACCACATTTTCTTCAAATGCCAAAAAAAGGAAAGGACACCCTGTCATGCAACTTGCCTTGACAGAGTGTACACATACACATAAAAATAAAAATAATTTATGCTGAGCAACTCTATTTGAATTTGTGTAGTCTGATATCTTTTAAATATGATCAATAGTTAAAAGGAATAAAAACCAAGTCAATTACTTAAGTCATTTTTTTAAGTTATGAGAACTGAAAGCCCTGGTACTCAGCAAATTTTACCAAAAAATCTTTTTATTTTTTTTTATGTGTATGTGTACACTCTGTCAAGGCAAGTTGCATGACAGGGTGTCCTTTCCTTTTTTTGGCATTTGAAGAAAATGTGGTTGACACAAGGTTGCAAACATTATGAATGGTTTGTTCTGTTTTTAAAGATGCATTTAGATTTTCTTAAATTATTTTAAATACTGTGATATTTTACCACTACGAAACCAATAAGTGTGTAAATCATTGACACCAAGGTTTCATTTGACATCCATTCTATTGAAATTAAGCAAAAATGTTCACCATGTTGTGGAGTTTGCAACCAGGGTCTTCATAATAAAGACCAGGAACTTGCCAGTTCTTTGGGTAGATTTGCCATCTTCTTCCAGAACCAGCATCTAAGACCACATTTATTAAGGTTACAGCACAGCCTAAAGGACGAGAGACATAGCAGATTTTCCACTGGATACCCAGTTAGTCCAGTAAGTGTAATCTTTCCACTGTAAAAGTGCAGTTCATGCACTTTATTACAGAACCATTTATATTTCCATGAATTACATATCCAGGGCTGAATATACTGTCCAGTTTAATCCTCAAGCTCCTGTACAAGTCAGCACACACCAGCGTTGATTTAAAGAAGAAAACTGAAGTTTTAAATGCCGTTTGGTCTCTATCAAGACAAACAACAAATATTAAATAAAAAAACAAAGTCCAGCACGTCTAACTTCATTAACATTAGCTGTTAGCTGTCATTAGCATTAGCTGGATGGCTAATGCAAACATCAGACTTAGCGAAAAAGCTGCAAGAACTTTGTAGTGCTAAGAGCTAGCTCTTTAGTCATTCATAGGTGAGTGTTATTGGCCTGTAGCCTGCTGATAACTGTGGCTAGCACTGCCGGAGCAGCATTAACATTAGCAGGTCAGAGGTGAGTATTATCGGCCTGTAGTCTGTGGGTTTACCGTGTTAAAACAAGCTACGTGGGACGAACCGCTAGGTAGTATGGCCTTGGCTTACTGGAAAACTCAGGTTTCCTCAGCACTGTCAGGCAGCATTAGCCGCTAACTGCGGCTAGCCTTAGTTGAAATCTGCAAATCTAAGCTTACTGTAAATAAACAGAAGTGCTTTACTTACTTGAATAAACAGTTTCAGGAGAGAAATCTGTGTAGATTAACATTCAGTGCTCGTTTGACTTAAAAAAATTTTTTTTTTTTTTTTAAGAATCATATGCTATGCTGGGCAAGTGCTTGTTAACCAGCTACCTTACCAGGACAGGCTATATTTTTGTCTGGATGATCAGCTTCTTAATCACACTGACAACTGACCCAATGTGTTAAAATAATTTGCATAATAAAGCAGTGCTAGTTGAGAATGCTTTACATGTTTTGCTATATATATTAAGCCCTTGGTTGTTTTAAACCCAGCATTTCTGAGAGTCCGTCAGAGCCATTTGAAACCTAGTGTACCTGTTTAGCACTAAATGCCTGCTAAATACGTGAAATAAAAGCTTTGCAATTGTCTGAAGGTGCTTTAGGTGGCTGTTGATTCCAAGAAAGAAAAGAGGAAAACGAACACATTCCATTTTGGTGAAACAAAGCTGTTTTCCTGACCACTGAAAGTGTTTACAGATGTGCTGTCAAATTTTACCTATGAAATTGCAGCTCCGACCCAAAAGCTGTTAAATATTCTACATTAATAACACCATCAAACCCTATCAATAACCCATTATTCCTTCCAGGAAAGCACTCACTCTCTGCGATCTTAAGATGGCCTTCATGGCATGGACTGTGTGGACTGTGTTTTATGCCTTTGTCTCATGAACACTGGAGACTTAAGGGGGTAGAAAATAATTATAGCATGTGTCCTCTGGCCTTAAGACCTGTGCATGGATTCCAGATGTCTGAGCTGCTCAGCTGTGTGTCTCAGATTGTCTGGCTTAGTCTGGCTCATCTACACTAGAGGAAGACGGGCGGTGAGGAAGTAGAAAAAATATTAATCCAATAGTGCTGGACGGGATAGCGGTTCATACGGTATTCCGGAGGGAAATTTAGAACCAGTATACATTTTTAAAAAATACTGCCATACCACTAGAGGCGCTGTGGAGCACTGTGTAGAACAGCACCACCAAAAAAGCACAGTAGCAGAGCTCGCTAGCTAACGCTAGCCATTTGGCATAACAACTGCTACTCCTTACATTATGAGTAACTATAGTTGTGTTTAAAAATATATTAATACTGTAGCTTAAAGAATAATATTAATGTACAGTGAACTGAATTTATTTGTTAACTGGAGAACCAATAGAATTGTGATGAACTGATAAACGGCTGCTTAAAAACTTTAATTTTTATAATGGCTTCAATAATTATATATTGTAAATTGGTATTAAACTTGTGTCTAACTTGTGCAATAGAACATTTGAGAAATATGAATACTTTTGCGTATTTTAGGTCAATTTATAATGTTTATGAAACTATTTAAAAAAGGAAGCTGTGTTAAAGTGTATCTCTTTTTAAGGTCTATTGTTTACATTCTTTAACTTTCCTCAAATATTGTTTCATTTTGTGGGACAATGTAAACCCAATACTAATCAAAGCCTTAATTTAAAACCTTAATGTTTTATATTATATATACTCCTAACAGTACACCTATATTTAAGCCCAATCATGCAAAAAAATAAAAATAAATACAGTGATATGCAAAACACTGTGGTTCATACCACCCAGCACTGGCATCCAAGCATTTATCACATACCACCGTGCAGTGCTGTCCAATATGATATGGCACATATCGTCGCTGTCCAATGAAAAACACTTATCTCCAAAACAGCAACTTTACAGGAGAGAGAAAAAAAACCTTGTAAACTTTCAATGGAAGTCAGTGTAAAAAGAGTTTATTTCAGGTCTGTTCATTATGAAATTGTGGCACAGTGTAATGGACAGCTTGTCCGTTCAATGTATGTAGTAAAGTAAAAATTGTCAAAAATGGAAATAAGTGTTTTTCATAGGACAGTGATGATATGCCGAGCATCAATAATGTACAGTTCTGAGCTGGATGGAAGGAATGTGTGGGGCAAAGCTCGCCTTCATATGTATACAGTACTTAAATGTAACTGTGCCTCCTCCGCTTTTGGAAAGTTATGCATAATTTTATGTGCAACAATAGTACTGTCTGTATGTGCATTAGCTTATTAAGATTACAGAATGATAGACGATATGATGAAACAGGTGATGTCCTACTTCTCAGTATAACAAACAAAGTAGGAGTGAAAATTACCTTAAACTTAGTCTGCAGTAATGAGTTGGGTTATTTTATTGATACTAATAAATACATTTAATTTTGTCATACATATATTTTGTATTTCCAAATGGCACAAAAGAGATGAAAATTACTCTTAAAAGATTTTATTTCAGTTAGTTTTGAAGTGTTGCAGATCACAAATTACATGGTTATCATGGATTACAGGCTTTATCAGTACGTGTCTGTGTGGCCAGCCAATCAGCCATGGATATTGGGTTGTTCTGAGGATATATCAGCTGTTTGCTGATTTATATTTATGTCAGGAGATGAATCCTATTGATTCTTTTTTATAATTTGGCTTTGGAGTACATCTAGACTTTACTGGGTTTACTGGGACTTTACCTGGGTTGTGTTCTAAAGTAAGCTAGAATAAAATAATGAAATACAATACAAAACTTCCCAAAAATCTAACCTGTCTCAATATACAATACACAACCTTGTTCATAGTTAACATGTTTTACACAAATCAACCAAACCAAAATGTAAAGATAAAATGTCAGAAGACTGCAGCAAAATGTGTAAAATTGTCCTTAAAAAGCTACATGTCTTCAAACACCTGATGTACACCTCATGGAAATGTGTAAAACAGCTGTACCAGTTCTAATGGATATGGGAATAAGTGCTGATTCTCAAATGAGTCGAAATTAAATAGTTCAGAAGTTCCTTAAGAGACAGCCTTGCCAGATAATATCCAGATAGTCAGATGTTTTCCTCAGTGAAATTAAGAGCAAAAGACTTTCAGATTTCCAGGTCTCGTATTTCACTGGCGGACACGCACGTTTTATCTCTGTAGTCTGTGAGGCATATAAAAAGGTCGCCAGGTTGTGGGAGGTTTTGTGTGTGTGTGTGTGTGTGTGTGTGTGTGTGTGTGTGTTTTTAATATTGAGCACACATTTGTTAGAGCACTGCAACATATCGCAGTACACATTCTCAATTATATCAGAATGAAAAAAGAACAATTGAATGCATCCATTAAATTCAAGCTTGTTTGTGCAGCTTTAAAGTAAAAGAACCGTGCAAAATTGCTCACTAAATGAACAGTGTGTGCTGATAGACATCATCTTTAAACTGTCAGCTCTTTCTTTTTGCATCAGGTTCATTTCAAAGACTAATTGACTCATTTTAACGCTCATTTAATCCAGCCTTAGCTGCAAGGATACAGATTTGTCAGCCTACCCATAATGACCTGTGATTCAAGCCAAAACGTTTCAGCACAGACCTCATGCATCCCCGACACTTCCAGTCCGTTGTTTTGTTCTACAATCAAAAACTGCTAAATCCAGGTAATAAAGGGCTGTGGAACATAGAGTCTAGAGATTTATATCTTCAATGCGGTTTCATCAAGTGCTGAAGCCTCACAACATTTCTGAGATATTTCTTCTGAGATGTGTGCTGGATCCTACCTAGCTAGAAAGCTAGACCAGCAGGTCATTGTGCTAACCGTGAGTAAATAAAGTTCTACTAGGAGACTCCATATGCAAGCGCACAAAAGAAGAACTTTAAATGTATACAACTCTTTATTGAAACAGCATCTAAAAGTAAAGGTCTTTGGTGTTTCACATTGATTATAGAAGTATTAAGTATTATTGTAATTAAAAGTAAGAGCTGGCAGTAACAGCATTGATATTTTCCATCAATTTGTATCTTCCACATGTTTCCCACCAGAGAAAGTGACATCATTTTAAATTAATTATTAAATTTTATGCAGTATTAGATTTTATGCATTTTCAGATGAACAAACTTGAGCCAAACTGCTGCAGAGCATAGACATAAAAAAACATATTATTTCAGAACAAAGACGTTTTTTTTGGAAAGATGTCCAGCAGGCCTGTCACCATGTAACATATGACTAGACACTACAATTTACCATTTGTTATTAATTTTATTAAAATGAACCAACATTCACAGCTTTTCCAGTAAATATTTTTACTGGGATACAACATACTATAATTTTTACATTTGGTCACAGAATATTATATTTTATTTCTTTTTTTCTTTACTTTTTTGTTATTTTGCTCTTGCCTCACTAAAAAGGATCTGGTCTTTGCTTTTGTCAGCTGCCACAGCTGCCATCACTGTGTGAACCTGCAGAGTGTAAAATAATCCTGAACACTGACTCTGTTTATTAATAATAGGTTTATTGGGTGGCTATATTACAGCTCTAACAGAGGCTGGATGTGGCCGTGCAACAGTCCCTCAGTGGTCCAGCCATCTTTAATCAGTCAGAGAAAGCCTTATTCATCGGTCACTCAGACACTGTTCAATTTGCACACTTTAGTTAAAATGTGCTAATCCTATTTTATTCTCTATTAGCAAACTAAGAACATCCTGTCTCTTTTGAAACGATGTGAACACAGGGTCAGATTTTCCATGTTCCAGTTGACGTTGATCTGCGTGTAATGTGGCCAGTTACTTCAAATGAGTTTGCCACCCCTGTAGTGATGTGTTTGAGAAGATTGGACAGACTAGCCTGTTTTGATATTAATCTAAAGAGCATTTTAACCTTTAAATCAACATCAGTCAGAGTTTAACCAATACAAACTCACACTTGAGCTACAGGCTCTTCTTGGTAAAGCAGGGGTGTTAATACTGGTTCTACAGAATTACATTTATCATCCACTTTCTTAGAATCACATATTTTTTATCACTTTTTCTTTTACCTTAGGGCTATACATATAAGTACCGTATAAGGTTACAAACTGTAGCTGTTTTCTTACCCCCAAGTATAAGAATGTAAAAATAAGAAACACTGTACTTATTTGTTATTAATTGTTTTCTGATTTGGACTGGACTAACTGCACCTGGCACTTTACTTTACACGGCACTCATCAGACTTTCCTATACTTTCCCATCCAACATTCATTCTGCACACTGTGTTTCCCACTAATTCTGTACCATGCACTGTAATTAGGTACTCGGCCTTTTACATAATTCCACACAAATAATTTTTTCGCACATGTAAATAGCATTGTTATATCTATATTTCCAGTTATCTTTTACCTTACGTCTACAGTGCAATGCCATATGTCTATAGTGTAAGTTATTGTGTGTATTGTTTAAGTCGATTGTATTATTATCTATTTCATCTTACTTATTCTACTCTATGTTGTAAATATTGTTCTCTGCATACTATAGTGGGAATCTGCACACAAGTTTTGTCATTCACCTGTACAAACCTGTTATGATATGACAATACATTTGATTTGGTTTGATTTTGTTTGATTTAAATTAGTTGTACATAGTTCAATGTTTTTGCATAACTCCCCATGTGACAAACAATGACTCTATCATATCAAGTGACAGAACTGCAGGGGTCCAAAAAGAGCATTAGAGGTAAGTTCTATAGTAATTAACATCAGTTTCATTGGTCCTACAGTAGAACCATGTGGAACTCTACAATATACACTAAACCACTAAAGTACATTAAAGTATTTAAGTAGCTAATTCACAGTAGTTTCTAGATTAGCTGAATAATTGACACAGGGTTCAAGGAGATACCATCACCATAGTTCACTACACTTGTCAGACCTGTCACTGTCTGTCTGCCTGCCACTGACTCTAGTTCTCCTGAAAGAGACTTAATTTCCCAAGATGCATCTGCACTAGTATTAGTTAAAGTTAAGTTGAAGGTCAGAGTGATGTAAGGAACTTTACACCACTTTTAAAAGGTCTGTGACAAATATGTCTTATGATTTCTTTTGTGTTAAGCTTTTTTGAGATGTTCAAGTTGGCATAATGCATTGACCTGAAACAATAATCAAGCACCCTACAACCCAACCAGCTTACAGACTGCAAAACAATCAAGCTTCAAACAACTGGCAAAAAAACTGGCAAAATAGAGGAACATGGCTCTATTTTTAAGACAAGACATTTGTGAAGTGAACACACACGCACTATAGTGAGTACACACATACACAAAGTGACTTACAGTGAGCACACATGCCCGAAGTGGTGGGCAGCCATCACTGTGGTGCCTCAGAAGCAGGGAGGGTTAGGGGCATTTGTCAAAGACCCAGTTAACAATGTCAAACCCACAGCCCTGTCATTGATAACCTGGTGTTTTATCCACTGAACCACCACTGCTCCTAAGTGTGTGTGGCACATGTGCTCCTGTTAAATTACTTGTAAGTGGTACATAGAAAGCTTTAGACTATTCATGGGTGGTATGTGGTCTAAAATGTTTGAAAACCACTGGATTAAACTGTTCACCACTAAAGAGGCAAACCTCCAACACAAACCATGACTTGACTGACTGGCTATGTCTGAGGTAAGGAGATGATTGTGTAAAACTGACCTATTTGCCAAACTACCATTGTAACCTCCTGTTAGAGGTGTGGTCTTTGCGTCATAAGTCAAAACTTCAGCGGGTCACGGTGATTGTCTAATAATGTCAGCAATGCTGAATCAAACAAGCACAAATGTTTTTCGAAAGTCGGAGTAAATGTTTACGCACAACAAATTCACCACTGTTAAATCAATGCTGGTGTATCCTAGAGACCAGTATCACGTCACACAGTGTACGCTGGAGACCATTTCAAGAATGTGGCAGATTGGTCTACAGAGTTTACTCTGGGATTTGTCTGCGTACAACTGCTCTCAAATTCAGGCAGAAGGACACAAGCTCACTTTGGCTCAGCATTATTCATTCACTCCATGAGAGTGCAAATATGTGCTTCAACATTAATACTCATCACTGATTTTAAACACTTTAAAGCACTTTCTAGTGTTCTGATGTTCATCTGTCATGCACGCCACATGTGAGTATGTATGTGATGTGTATATCAGTCGTTGTGTCCATGAGAGTTTGGTCATTTTCATGTAAAGCAGGCTCTTTGAGGGGCAGCCATACTTTCCTTTAAGGATAATTACAAAAGCATTCTTTCCGCTGGTTTTTATATAGTCACTAAACATAGATTTATGATCAGCCAATACTCAACAGATTAAAGCCTTATAACATGTTTTCTTTTATTTGAGGCCTGCCAAAGTGTCTGGCACAAAGAATTAACAGCTTGCATATATTTAACTCCAGTACATTCTTCACTGTCAAAATGTTACATAGTTTCCAACTGGACAGTGTAAGAGAAACCATAGGAATCAAACAAGGTAGATGGACATTATTCTGAATGTTTAGGCGGCATCCCAAAGCTTCCAGCTCAAAAGCACAAAACAGGATGTCAATACAGAAGTTTAAAATGTGTTTTAGCTCATATCTTTAAGAAAATCACTTTATTAGAAACATGAAGCATGTAGCTTCACTTAGGCTATGTTCACACTGCAGGCTAATTGGGGATCAGGAACATATCTGCATGGGTTTCTGTGGTAATGAGGTCAGCATCACTAGCTGTGTCAGTTTATGAAAGTGAAGAACTATAGTGTGGGTTTATACAGTGGTAAGAAAAAGTATGTGAACCATTTGAAATTGAATGGTTTTCTGTAGAAGTTGGGTAATGCAACATGACAATGACCCAAAACACTGGAGCAAGCAGCACAGCAGAATGACTTAAGAAAACTGAATCGTCCTTTTGGAGAGGCCAAGTCAATGCTCAAATCTTATATGTGTAGAGGAGAGACAACAGGCCTAAACCATGTTTTCACTTTCTGGTACTTTAAATGAGATTTAGGTGAGATATTAACCAATTCATGCATTTTAACCAATCTAAAAACCAACCTGTTATTAGAAACACTCCACGCTGGTGTACAATTAGACTATGTTAGAAACATATCTGTATGGTTTCTGTGGTAATGAGGTCAGCGACAGTAAATGTAGTTAAGAAAGTAAAGAGGGTAAAAGTGGGCTCATACAGTGTCAAGAAAAAAAGTGAAACCTTCGGAATTTCAGGGTTTTCTGCATGTTTTGATGGCATCTCAAAATGTGCCTAAAATAATAACACAAAAAAATGAAGACCATTCATGTCTTCATTAAAAACAACCATAAAAACATCATGGTGCTTTTAGAGAAAAGTGTGGTAATGACCTCAAAATCTAATTAGAATCAAGTGTTATCATACCTGGAGCCTTGCTAGTTTGGAGGTGTGGGATAGAGCTAATTTGACTAATAAAAAAACGCTGAAACTTTTTCAGTTTGCTTTGCACAGGAAGGATACACATATGGGAGCCATTCCACAGCAAAGAGAGCTTTCAGATGATTTAATAATTGATTTACAGAAAGGACCTGTGGTTACTAAAAGAACAGTGTTACATGTGTGAAGTTTGAGAAAGCTCACATTGACACTCCACAGTGATATTGGTGAAATTATTTGTAGACAGATGACATTACGGTTGAACTATAGCAGCACTATAACTGGCATTAAAAGGCACAGCACATCACCATGAACAAATAATCTCAACCGTAAAGTATGGTGGAGGGAGCATCATGATTTGGGTCTGCTTTGCTGCATCAGGGCCTGACCAGCTTACAATCTTTAAATATATCATAATATTCTACAGGATAATATGCGAGTGTCAATACGTCAGCTGTAAGTAGAAGTAGAAGCTGTAGAAGTTGGGTAATGCAACAGGACAATGACCCGAAACACCACAAAAAATTTTGGGGTGGCCAAATCAGAGCAGAGACCTCAGATGCTATGGAATGACTTGAATAGAGGCGTGAATAGAGGCAAACTTGATGCGTTCAGGGACTACGATAGAACTAAATAAATGTTGCCACGAAAAATGGGCTAAAACACATCCTGAATGATGTGCAGGTTTAATCCACAGACACAGGAAGTGCCTGGTTGAGGTTATTGCTGCCAGGGATGTCAACAAGCTATTTATTCAGCTATTGGGTTTACTTACATTTTTCACTATTACTTTGGTGTAGACCAGCAAGATCATAAGTGTTTGTGTTATTATTTTAGGCACATTATCTTTGGAAATACCCTTGACTTGGATGAAGATCAGACCACATTTTATGACAAATTTATTCAGAAAACCATGAATTTTCAAAGGGTTCACATTATTTTTTTTTATTACTTTATACTGGGTCTGTCAGGTTAAACAATACAAAATGAACAACAGAAACAGTTGTTATGAAACAGGAGAAAATGTATTGTAATGTATTTCCTAATTCTGTACATTTTTGAGGTTATCTGGAAAACCACCTTTGGAGACTTTCAACACCACATATCTCCTCTCTCAGTGGTATAGGAGGGACCTGCTCAGCAGGACTAATCTGCATAGATGTGTGGTGTATGTGGAGAACGGAGCATTGCTGACGCAGGTGGAGAACACATGCTGGACACTGAGCAGAGCCCAAGACAATACTGCCTGCTGAACACAGTCTGTGTAACCGAGCAGACCAGACAGACACGCCAACGTCTGCCAGCACTGTTGCTGGGAGACACAAAGTAGGCACTACAACTCTGGATGTCCAAAATTAAAATTGCACCAGATTACTGTAATTTACGTAAGCAACAAGCGACTGACGCTAGGGCCCTTCCAATCACCGTTACTCAAGCGTCATTAGAGAAACAAATAAACATAAAAAAACAAACAAACACAACATAGCAAAAAACATGTTGATGCTATTTAGTTTAACCCAGTTATTGAAAGTATGAAACAACATGTCTGGTATTTTCAAATCATAAAAAAGTCCCTCTTTTCTCTGTATATCAAGTTTCTTGTACACACTCTTCTTGTACATACATACAAAGTTCTCCATTTTCCAATGATAAATAGAATATAATAAAGGTTTAGAACATTATGATGGGAAATGATAGGGTTGGGCTCTCTCCTTCAAGTTGAAGAAAACCTTTCCATCTCCAGTCCCCAGTGCCTTGCAGTTTTACTGGTACCAAAACTGAAAGCAGGAATAGATTCCACTGCAGGGTTGTTGAAAAGGTTTTAGGAAAGAGCTGAAGTGGCTCTGCAGTCTGTCAGTTATAATAAGCACAGATGATAAATGTACAGTTTAGGTGTAGAGAAACTGAACAAAGGTATCTGTAATGTTTTTTTTCCAGAATTTTAGATCTTGGCTTAACTCTCGTTGTCCTTGAACCGTCGCCTTTGGTTAAAATGCTTCTTCTTGCCTCTTTACACGTGGATTTAGGTATTCAGAATTCAGGATCAACAACGCTGTCAGCACCTACCGTTCTCCTATAAGACTAAATCACAAATTGCTGCTTCTGAGTTACTTCCCGACAATTAAAAAACTATTTATTGCTGGAGGTCAAGAGTACAATAAATGAGAGGAATATTCCAGACGTTTCATTTTCGGGAAAAGATCGACAGCAATTGAGCTAAAGCTGCACCAACCCTGGATCTGATTTTAATTCCAGCAGGAGAGAAGGAAACTGTTAATTACTTCAAGATCACAGCGCAAGCAATCTGCTCTTTAGTTCCCTGCTTCTCATATTCATAAAAGAAAAAGAATGCTGAGTTTCAAAAAAGAAAAGTTGAAAAAAGGTTACAGTTGAAAGCAGGGCTGTCACTATTGATTACATTAATAATGGAGAATTGCGCCCATCCAAGAGCATCAATCTTTTCACACAATCTTTTTTAACTTCAGTTGCAGGCAAACCTTCTGAATATTGACCAAAGCACTCAAATACGCATGTGATTGCAGATGTTACCATTTGACCTACTTTACTTTACTTGGATACCATTGTTGTAGGATCAGTGTTTTACTTTATACGCAAAATGTTTTTTTTTTTTTTTTACAATTACTTTAATCTGGGCCTAATACCCTGCACCCTCAGGTAAAATTCAGGTAAAATGCATGCTATATAACAGGGGTCGGCAATTAGTTTTGGCCGTGGGCCAGATATTTATTTTCCAAGCTATTATGTGGCGGGCCACAAAAGGAATCTGTTTTTTGGAAAATGAAGAAGGTAAAACCAGAAAGAAAGAAAAAAATAATAAATAAACACGCCGCTCCTCACATGGGGATGGAACTCAAGTCGTTAGGTTCACGGTCCATTATACTACCACAGCCCCGGCTACTGAGTTGAGGTTCAGGTGGGAAAAAACGCCTTATAATGAGAAAGGGAGCCAGAGAACGGACAGAAAAACAAGAACGGGTGAAAACTAAAGTAACGCCGAGCGAGTTTGACAGGAATGCATTTTATTTTTTTCATTACCATTCATTTTAGTTCAAACAACCTCACAGGCCTGATGTTTCACGCTTGTGGGCCACATTTGGCCCGTGGGCCGCCTATTGCCGACCTATGTTTTAATGTCAAACCCAAATGTTTTCAGTCTACCGTAGAAATAGTATTGGCCTCAGTGTTCCAATACTTTTGGATGGGAGTTAATATGTACAACTTTTTGATCTTATTGGACAACAACAGTAATGCACAACCTGTGATTTATTGCTTTCTTGTTTATTGGTTACCTTTAAAAAGGATATTGATTGATCCTGACCTGAAGTTGATCACAGATCACAACTAAACTTTGTTGTTCCAATTAATGCATTTGGACTGACTTGTCTAGACATGGCTAACCATCGTTCATTTCATTTCCTATTCTGTTTCGTTTGTTTGTTTGTTTGTTGCAACAATCGTCATAGGTACAGCCGACATTTCACTGTTCTGTGCATCAGTTAAATGTTGCTGAATATTCTTTCTGACGTACGCTGCAGACGCATTACTTTTATTAATGCTCCCACAACCTTGGCGGCATATGAGATATTCTGTTAATAACATTTAGTAAATCCTTTTTGATAATTCAGGGACAGCGTGATGAAGAGCAGAGTAATCCCCAACTCTTCTGTTGGACTTTAGGAGGACAGGTGGGAAAGAAATCAGTACAACTCCTCTGCACATCTCAAACACATCCATTCATCCTTGTCACTACAGGGCCGCATGCGAGGGAATATTGTAGGTGAAAAGTTGAATACATTTCTTTTACATTTAATGAAATGCTAGCCAATGCTAAAGGTAGCAATTTCACCTATTTTCTTGAGTTTAAATGAAGCAGTCACATTTGTAAAGGAATCTAATGTGTATTCTGCCTCTCACTGCTGGTTGGCCAACAGCACTGACACACCAGTTGAATGGGAGAAAGCATACCTCATACCACATTATTGTGCACTGTTTCAACAAAGCTTGACATACAATCTGGAAACAATTCCAAAATGATGCATAATGATTTGATAATGTGCTTTTGAAAATGTGACTAAAATCTGAGTTCTTTCAACAAATTATTCTTCAAAATTCTCCAGTCACAGATAGAAATTATATACTGATACAATTGATATACTGTATATAATGATATACAGTAGATTATAGTCATTTTATTATAGATACGTTTTTTTAAATGTTATTTTGCTCACTCACTAGCAGGCTGTCAGGTACAACAAATAGATTTTTTGTTTGTGTGGGTGGAGCTGTGTTGTGTCACATGATAACAGAAAAGCTGAGTACTTCCTGTGAAATGAAGTTGGCAAGCATTGCGTAAAGCCAGAGATGTTATTTATGAGGTGACCAGAGACTGGTTGAATTTCAAATAGTAGTTCTCATCATGCTCAACCCAGCACCTGCTCAAGGATAATATCCTGCCTTCAACAAAAAAGACCTTTAATTTAGCTTATTTTGCAGTGATTAAAGGGATGCTTCGTTACCTGAGGAGATCTGCACAAGCGCAGTAGTAAAATTAAACTGAAAAAGTATGTTTTTTTCTACAAACTAACCATGAATAGATAAAAAGAAAATCTTCAAATTATAATTAAACTTTCAATTTAGAGTTTAAAGTTTCTCCCATCCCAAACAGACAGGAGGCTGGTCTTCACCCACAGAGTTAGACCAGCTTTGATGTAAGCGAAGATCCTGTGCAGCGTCTACAGTCATTAGTTTTCATAATTCCATACTTCCATCCCATTGGTTACTAAAGCTAGGTGAATGTCATCTCCACAAGAAATACACTAAGGCCTTTAGCAGTAGCTCAGACATGAATGGGTGTCCTCCTTCCTCAGAATCCTGCCTGAGTAAGCAGCAAATCTTTCAGTCTTTTTAAAATGTCTAATTATGGTCTCTGGTATCAATTAAGGCAATGTGAGACATTTTCTGTGAAAAAAGTGCTCATGTTTTTATTTAGCCCTGCTTTAAATCATTGAATTAGAGGCCTCTAAAGAAAGACTGGATTTTTGGCTCTTGCTCATGAATATTCATTCATGCAAGCATATTGCCTCTGATTGGCTGACAGCACTGGAGCAGAGCACGTCCCCCTCCACACGCACAATTTTACAGCTCTTATACTCAAAGGACAAAGTGTTTTCAGAGATACAGCCTTAGTTATAAAGATACAGCAATGAGAGCTAGAAAAGTTGACCCGTAAGTGAGGTGAGCAGCCCTGCGGCCGAGAAATATCAATGAGACTTTCCACCCTCCCTGCGGCCACGCAGATTTCCCTCCATGATTTACACCTAAAGTTACTTACACAAGATAGCTAATGTTAACTAGCTGCTGTAAACAGAGTTAACAGAAGCTGTAAGCTCCTCCTTAGCTAACAAGACAGCGCTGCTTGTGGGCGGTCCTGAGCTGAGATGGGCGAGGCCATGAACTCACTGATTGACGTCGAAACCCTAACGCCTCTCTGATCAACTAGTTTTTCTGAGGATTTTCTTTAACTAGCTACTGCAGACAAGGGAAGCATATTGTCGCTGTCCAATGAAAAACAAGTATCTCCAAAACAGCAACTTTTCAGTGGAAGTCAATGTAAAAATAACTTATTTCAGGTCATTTTGAAGAGTTTCTATTGATCTGTTTATCAAGAAATTTTCGCACAGTATAAGGGACAGATAGTCTGTTCAAATTATGTAGTAAACTAAAAATCGACAAAAATAGAGATACTTCACTACTTTTATTGGACAGCATCAAAATACAACTCAAAGAGACCTGTAGTATTTCACAGAGAACAAGAAAAAGTGGATTTTAGTGGAATGAGACCTTTAAAACACAACCAATCTGTCTGAAATCTGCCCTAAATCTGATTCACCTAAGAGATCATGTTTCAATAAGATTCAAGCCCTACTCAAATCCATCACAGGAAGGGCAAAAAGGGTTTCAATGGTTTTACTGCACTGATAAACAAAATAACACTATTAGTGTGTTTGTGCTCACTTCATCTAAAGCAGTATTTAAGCTGTTTATTTACTGCTCAGCATCTGAAAATGTTCTGTTTGGACAATCAAGCTTCAAGTGTGCAACCATGAAGAATGCGATTTTTGCACGTTTTGACGTTATTTGCTAAATATTTACTAAATGCTCATTACTAATCAAACACATTTACTGCTAATAAGGTAGCAAACAAAGAAACAAACAAATAGATGTGTTTGCCTGTTATAAAAGGAAGTGCACTCTCTATTACACCAGATTCATTAAGAAAGGAAACTGCTAAAAGCTCAGGATTAATAGAAAATGAATGGTGGCTGGATGCCTGCTTCGATTCAGATGCTTTAATCAAAGCATGAAGAGACATGCAGCGGCTCGTTCTCTTTCTAATAAAGGTGGATAGACAGATTTCAGAATCAGTTCCAGTTTTAAACAGTTATTGGATTCTGCGTTACAGACAGTTGGACTCAGAAAGTACTTGATGCGTGCTACTATAAGTATAGATGTCAGGTTTTTCCAGATGTCTGTAGAAAGGGGATTTGTGTGGATATAAACTGCCTGCGCTCCTCACCATTATTTCACGCTATAAAAAAGCATGGACATCGTTTCTTGCAACTCTAGAAGAACAAAATTTTCTTTGTGTCACCAAGGCCCAGTGAAAACGCATGGCTGATAAAGTAAGTTGGCAGTTTTAGAGCTTATAGCTACTAGTTTTACTACAGGGAATCCTTACACTTTCAAATATTGAGTACCTAAAACCAGCAATAAAATGACTCAGGCCATTGTGGAGCTAGCCATGGAGAAACAGGTTGAATGAGGACCAAAAGCTGCAAAAGGCAATCACCCTGCGAGGATTACATCACCAGCACAACAGTGCATTGAGGACACTGGCAGCTCACCTGTGGAAAATAGAGAAATGCTTCTCTTTTTACAGGCAGCGTAATGCATGTTTAAGATTCCATTGTTGTTCCCTCGTTGAGATTATATAAACAAACGCATAAAGTCTAATGGTTCCCTGATGGGTTGAGATGGCTTGACTGGGATGTGAGCTCACTGATATAAGCTGTTTCCATTACCCACAGCACCCCAACGGCGAAGGTGTAGCACCCAGCACTGTGCCCACGCCAGGTGCCATGCCCACGGCCATCCTGGAGAAAACAAGCCCATTTCTCTATAGTGCACCTTAAAATCTGCATGTTATATAAAACTTATTTATAGAACTATCACTTTTTTTAGACTGACAGGCTGATCAGGAAACAATGGGCCTCATTCAAGGGGGTCTTTCTAAGAATATTCTTTTTTTTTTCTTGAGAAAAGTTCAAACACACAGTCTGTCTTGAAGATGTGCCTATTGCACAACTACACTGATGTCACCTACTGCAATGTGCACTTCACCCTGTAATATATTACTATGTAATACATAGTGCTTATTTTATAAATCTGTAATACTTCTAGAATGTTTATCTACTCTAATAGTCTGTGTACTGTGTTCTTAAATGGTTTGTGTAATTGTCCTTTTTTTTTTGCAGACTATGAAGGAACACATAAGGAATCATGTAGTAACTTAAAAGTATTAAACAAACCAAAATACTCTATGGTAAGATAAGATATAAGGTAAGATATGGAATTCCACAAGGCTCTATATTAGGACCGTTATTATTATATATGCTTCCACTGGGCAAAGTTATTAGAAAACATGACGTAAATTTTCATTGTTATGCGAATGACACTCAGCTCTTCATATCAGCCAATCCTGATGACAGAGTGAGAATAAAGAAAATCGAGGGTTGTGTAAAAGATGTAAAATCATGGGTCTTCTTTTCCTGTAGGGGTCCTGATGAGAGCCAGTTTCATCATAATGTTTCTGATGTCTTTGCAAATACACTTTGGGATACTTTCTATGCACTTAAATTTTACATTTTTTTTATATTTTCTGACCTTCATTTCTTAAATTAATCATTTTCTTTACTTAGTTACATAAGTAGTTATTGCATAATATGAACTAGAACATTACTCAAATAGGGATAATAACTGTATACCAACTCTACCTCCTCACAACTTTACAGCTGATACTCTCAAACACATTAAGAGGAAAAGTTATTCAAGTAATTAACTCTTCAGTACAGCTGTTAACTAAAAGCCATTCCAGATGACTCGACCTCATAAAGCTGACTGAGAAAATCCAGCAATGGGATGCTACTTTGTAGAATCTAAAATGTAAAACAGATTGTGATTTGTTTAACACTTTTTTTTGTTTACTATATAATACCTTATTTTGTTCTTCATAGTTTGGATGAGTGTCATGTTAATCTACAATACAGAACATTTGAAATGTTGACCACTTAGTTTAAGGCATGTCCAAACTTTTGTTAGTACTGTATAGAAAATATAGTTGCAGAATAAAAGTGATTCTAAAATTCTGATAGATTTTTAACATTGCTTTTAAATGCAGAACATTTTTCAGCTCTGCTCTTTTAATGATGGATTCTTTTGTTCTTATAAATTCAACAAATCCCAAATAGAATAAAACATTGGTGAAGATCAGGTTGTGTGCATGTGTTTTAGGAAGAAATGTATCTTAGTCATTTTTCTATTTGAGGATAGTGGACTTTTTATGGAAAATGATTATGACCCCTTGGGCAAATTATTTTTTTTTTTTTTGCTGTTGTGAAGGTTCAATCTTACAGACTGTGACCCATGTGTTGATATATATCATTTATGATTTATTACTAGTCAAAGATCTGATCACAGGACTGCTGTTGTCTATACATGATTTGGATAATGGTGAACATCAGCAGTGTGTGTAATGCTGATATTACCATTTAGCTACAGTGGTTTAACATTCATATGTGTCACTGTTAGAGGAGAGAAGGTGCACCAATGTACAGTCTATTACGCTCTTGTTTGTGATGATCTACTATATTTTTTATTTTATTGTGTTTAAATAAATGCTTTATTTTCTGTCTTCATTAGAACAATTTCTTCTGTCAGAATTGTCATGTAATTGACTTATGGAGCTGCTGGAGGGATAATTTATGATAGTGAGACTGAGAACTGCCTGTGGAATGTAAAGAACACAGATAATTCACCACAGGCTAAAACTCATTCTTTACAACATCTCAGTCAGTCAGTTCCTTCATTTAAACTGTCACTGATGACAGAATTATCACCTCAACATTGGTATTTACCATGAAAACATTGTCATTTACCTTGCTTACGCACATGAAGTGTGTCAGTGTTGTTTGCATTATTAAATATATGTATGGATTGCTTTTAAGGGGGAAAAAAAAACTACTGTCAGACTGAATTACATTCTTTATTTAGTAAATGACTTCTGTAATTAGGGCTTGGGCTGTGTTTTCTATAATATGATTTACACACTGCGGATTCCTCTGCATGTAACTGCTTTGATAAATGATGTGGATTTGCGGAACTGAAGTGTGAATCCACATAGAGACCTTTATAAATAAACCTCTTGATTTGTGCAACTGAAAGACTGATATACTGGTGACACTCATAAGAGTGTATTACAATGGGGCATCATTTATCAGGATAACATTATATTCTTTTGCCATACCTGCATGAGTAATACATATCATAATGTAGAAACATCTATTAATTATTTGGTGACCATCACTTGATTTATCATCATTTGCTAAGTAAGTCTCACAGTGTTCTATTGTAGGGTATATGGAACTGAAGTTAATTATGAGTGCACTGCACTAATGAGGGTGAAAAACTGCAGTGTAAGCCTAGGGGGAAATTAATCAAGTTTTCCATTGATTTTAAAGGCCATTGGCAGGTTGACATGTTGTTGACAGTGTTTAAATGTCTCCTTCCACTAAAATCCACTTTTTTTGTTGTTCTTTGTGAAATACAGTAGGAGTTGTACTTGCATGCTGTACATGAAACTCTTCTTTAACCCCCATTGTCTGCAGTAACTAGTTAAATAACATATTCAGAAAAACAAGTCAATCAGTAAAAGCACTGTGTCTACATCAACTTGTGAATTAGTATTCATGGCTTTGCCCACCTTGGCTCAGGACTGCCCACACACAGAGCTGAAGCCGGGCATCAGTAGAGCTGACACTAAAGAGCTTACAGCTCTGTTTACACCAGCTAGTTAACTTTAGCCATCGTGTGAAAGTAACTGTAGGTTTAAATCGGATCTCCGATTGTGTAGGAAATAAACCTGGAACAGTATGCCACCTTCTGAAATGACGCTATAATTACGCACAGAGCGTAGAAGAGGTAGGCCTATAGAAACAATGACTAAAATGAGTTTACATTTTAGGTAGAAAAGACATCAACAGCAACCTCATTGGGATTGGAATTAGCCCTTATCTGGAGCTCCTGGAGATGGAAATGTGAACGACATCAGATAAATATGTCATCTGGCATCTGAACCTACAGGGAACCAAATTTGACATTCAAAAAGGATGAGAAAAGACGTTGTTTTAAAGTGTCTTTGCGCAGTGGGTAGGAACAGGGGTTAACTCAGTTTGCACTCATTCAGAACTGTTATTTTCTTGCACACAGGATAAGTGATAACAGCTAATGTCTGCACTGCACTTACTGTGTCTGAGAGAGAGATTTAAGTCTGTTTATTTATGTCCCTATTTACATGGAAACTTCTGACGCTTTGAGGCGAGCCTGGAGCTCTCTGTGTGTCACAGGTGTATAGACTGATATAAGATTCATGACAGATCCCAAGAACAGATAAAAGTTTGAATGAAGTTTTCCCTCTTTTTTCAGCTTTTTTGAATGGCGTACACATTTTGTTCGCAGACGATCACATCAGATGATTTGTTCACAAGGCTTTCGTTGCTTTTTGCCTGTGACTTTTTTATGATGCCATATTAATTTTGGATTTCACTAATGTAATCCAGTGGGTACCTTCATGCATCTGTTACACAAACACAAACACATCTCTGCAGTGTCACGCAATGTGGAAACTTGGCTTCGTAGTGCACCCACCGTCTGGCCTATAAAATAATCTGTCCGTCAGCGAGACAGAGCTAGATAAATATGGGGTTATTGATATAAATTGTTCTAACATTTACTTAATAACCTGAGATCTGACAGTGGAACGAGGCTTCTCTCCAAGCTGTCACAAGAGGAGATCCATTTCCAGGATTAATTTTGAGGAATACACCGTGCTCAAAAATGCACCTTATAAATTTTTCGTTGGGTCAGGGCAACCTGAGGGACTTCATATCTAGGAGAAAGATAGACGGAATCCTCTCTTAACCAGACTCAGAGAAGTACAGAGTACCTTTTTTCATCTTTTATTTTCTCAGAGCTCAAAGTCTGCTCTTTGACTCTTGCAGTTATGTAAGGGTTTTGGGAGGGGGGCAAACCTGCAGTGTTCCACTTTGATGATTTTGATTTACTTGCTTCCTTTTGGCTCACAGATTCAACACAAATATACACTCCCCTTCATGGGGAAGCCCAGGTTGAAGTCACTTGGTGCACAAATATGAGGAGACGTGAGTGTATTTTCATTTCTGCCATCAAAGCGTCACCGAATCAAAGGCAGAAGTGAGAGTTTGTTTGGGTTATGCAGCTAATATGTGCCAGGTTTATTAGCGTGTCTGGATTTTCCATTATAGTCACCCCTGTGTCCGGCCTGCTTTCCTCTGAAATCCACAACGTCTGCTGACATGCCGAACTGCTGGCCACACACTCGCAATCAGGAAAACCCTGCAAACAGCATTTGGAGATTAATAAGCGAACAAGTCGAGCGGCTATGTTGCCTTTCAACTCGACGTCACTGCTAATTCACCTCAACAGCGACCGATCTGTTTACCCTAGATGAAAGAGAATTGGCGTAATACATCCCATGTGGGAGTGATGAGGAGTACTGGAGGCTAGAGTGTTTGTGAGTTTGTGTGCATGGGTGAGGGGTTTATGTATGTGTGTTTTTGTACACTTTCAGGAGAAAAATGTAGAATCAAAGAATAACAGGAGTAGGCTGTGTTTTATTGTTAATAGAGACTATTTTGTTCTTTGTTTCCAGTTTAACATAGTTGAACTTTCTAAAATGTGACTGGAAATAGTATTATGGCAGCACTGAGCTGCAGTGAGCCCCGCTATTGAGCCGTCATGAGAAACCACTGCTTGTTTGGAAGTATTTTATACTTTCCTCTGCTAAATAAAGTTCTCAAAATTAAATGCTCAAAATACAACAAATATGGAAAAACACTGATTATTAACTACGTTACAGTTGGCTTGAAACCAAAGGTAAGTTTTAGGTTGAGGGTCATAATAGGGTAAGAGACACAGCTAGAGTTGAGTTTAGAAATGAGTCTGATTATGTTATATACAGGCTAATCCTCTACAAACCATCTACAGACAGGCCATCCCACCATCAGTGTAGAGGCGGGTTAAGGGTGGGGGTATTGTGAAGTGGAAGACAGTTCAGCAGTATTACAGCAGAGCACATTAGAATAAGTACACACAAAACCCACATGTGTGACTTAGAGCTAGATGCATTCATAATGCAGTCATGAAACATGTGCTAACCATGCATGAAACCAGACAGCAATGTTTTTAATACATCAACCTTGTAATTTGCTTTATAATTAGCTTTGATTCATTCTTTTATCTCCTCTAAGAGTATGACTAAATGAGCTTGTCATTGTTTTGTTAAGCATTTTATTGCTAACACAAACATTTGAACCTCATTAAGTGAGATTTTTTTAAAGGGCTATTACTCTTTGAAACTTCTTCCAATATGTATTCAATGAGACCAGAAGGCAAAATGGCAGCGACCACTTATTTGGTATTATAGTGTGCCAAAGGACCATTGCCTCTATATAGTAAAGCAAATTTCTCTATGTAACAAGTTAGAGATTTATCACACTGACACTTTTTAGGGAACTCAGCATGGTGGTTCTGCTGTAGTATCAGTCGAAAGAATCCATTGAAGCATCCTGTGTTATCCAGTGTCCATATCAAGGAAAAACAAACCTTTTATACTTTTAAATAGTTTTAAAACTGGATATTATACAACAGTTAGTTCCGACCTCACAATCTGATTGGTTGAGAAGTGTTCTAGCCGTGCTGATATTTGTGATAACATCACGGCCTTCTCACACTAAACTTGTATCACTCCGCCGACGCGTTGCCGAGTAACGGCGTATATACACAGTACAGTTTTGAATCACCGGCACCAGCAGCAGCGTTAGCTTAGCACAGGCTAGCGCTCAACCGCGGCACACTCGCCCGCAGCGCTGGCTCGTCTTTTGTGGAAAAAAAACGCTCGGCTAATGCCGTCTGACAGCCAGAACGCTAACCAGCCAGGCTAGGCTAAACTAAGTTAACGCTGAGCTAAAGCAAGCTATGCTAACCTAACCACAGTCCATCCAGCTAGCTAAAACCAACACCACCCAGCAAAACAAGCAGAAATGCTCAAAAATGTGCAGCTTTTACCTGAAGACGACTCCACGGAACAGGAGAGGAGAGTATTAGCGTTATTTCACGCTCCTAACGTTACCATCTTCGTTTATTCCCAATTTTGCTTTCAAGCTAACTTTCGTGGTGTTAGTTTGCCTGAACCATACACTGTTTTGTAGTTACGTTTCAGTTCTGTTACAGTTGTTGTGGAACTACTTTTTGGCGGAAGGCTCAGTCCATATTAAAGTGCATTCATTCCTAATTTCTTAAAGTTCTTTGAATTATTTTATTTATTCATTTTGTAAAAAAAAAAAACTGTTGTAATAGAACACTCGAGGTCGTGTGTTATCACGAATAACATCACGGCTGTGATGATCTACGGCCGAATCACAGCCGTGATGTTACTCGTGATAACACACTCCCTCTCGTGTTCTATTGCTTAATTAAAACATTACTGTCAAGACTGATTTTTTATTGCATTCAACCACATAAGAGAGATTTAGTGAAAACTAAACCAGTACTAATGTTGGATGATTAGACCTGGATCCCAAATGCCACTCTTACTCAAGCCAAGGCCTGATATTATTAGCATCTTAGCATTCCAGAGTGTTCCATTTCATTTGTAGGGATTTCCCATGAAGATTACCTGCTACAAATCCTTCATTAACTCATTAATTACAAGTGGTGCATTGATACGTCTGGTCATATACTGTGTATAAATGTTTAAATAGGCTGACTGCTTTGACATGTGACATAAATGTACATAGTATAAGTATTTTTGTTTAATATAATTTTAGGGCTTAACTGTTGTGGCCTTATTGAGCTTTGCCAGTACAGCAAGTTAGAGCAACCACGCTAGTCCATCAATACGGTCCATTAGCTTGACCGATTTGTCAACCATCTTGATTACATGAATAGACCAGTTATATCATCATCAGTTATAAATTAATAAATAAGTAAATAAATGCTGTGCTGGTCAAGAGCCCAGCTGCTTAAAGGAGGAATCTGGTGTAAAATGGAACAAAGTGAAACATAACAATGAGTTCAGACTTTTGTTGATTAGCCCACCTCCATTCACCACCTGCATTCTATGGCTCCCAATAGGCTTACAATGCTAGTGATAGCAAAATTATTCAACTGGAATTCATGCATTTTCCATGAAATAAATTTTTTAATATTCTGTTCCCCTATCCTACCTAATTGTTTGTGCTCGTCAGTCGCACACAGAGAAATACCAAGAGGTACTGTGTATATTAACAGTGTATATTTTAATAAACTACCTGTGCACTTTTAAAGTTTTCAGTGCCTGTTTTAAATGTCAGGGCCTTCAGAATTCTACCTATAAAGTGTGGAGATACTTTGAGTTTGTCAATGATGTAAAAATAATGATTTCTTTGTATGAGCAACACTATGCTCCTATCATTGTTGGGGGTGAATGAAGCTGGGCTATTCGATTAAATGTTGTACTCCTTATCATGTTTCACTAAATGCCAAGCCCATTTTACACTGGATTTCTCCTTTAACCAGTTTTTCTTAACATTCACATAGTCACACTGACAATTTTTACATACACTAAAAATGTAATGTCAAGAAAATGTTTAATATGAACATAAAATAACAGATTCTGATTCCAAGTTCCGTGTTCAAAGGCGCTGTGGCTAATTTTAATGATTTTACACAGAAATGTCTCGAACTTTGAAGAATATGATCATCTTTTCTGTCCCAAAATAAACATCCACATAACATAAACTTCATTTGGACACAGAGAAGATTTCTTTGCTTTGACCAAAAGCCACATCTTGACAACGAATGAAAACAAACGTGCGTGTGATGACATACATGAAATAGCACGTTACAAAGATGAGAGAAAACTCCATCATCTGCTGCAGGTCATCTCCACTTCTGAGGTACCAGCATGGAAAAGAGCTTTGAGAGCAGCACTGACAAGTCGTCCCACCCGTGACATAGATCAACCTTCGGGGCAAACACAAACAGAACGTTGCTTAGTTATGTGTACAAACGTAAGCAAGAGCAACCACACTGTCTCGCTGCTCTGCGCGACCGTTCACTCAAACAGTTTTTAAATCAGCCCTGGTTGCGTAAGCATGTCTGAGCTTTGAGTCCACTTAACTGCCCTTACTCCAGGACTCCATAGCAGAAGGTTTTCAGGGCTATAGAAACACTCAGTACACTCCTGTTATATATCTCAGTATTGTGACATACACTAAGTGGAAAAAGTGCACTCCAGGCCTGATTTTCATTAGTTGCCTGTTCTGCTGTTTTAAGTCAAGTGCTTAAGTTCTTATCAGATTCCTCTGACAGAAACAGGTAGGCCTGTGTTATGTCCCTCAACAATGTGTACTAAATGCAAATATTTCTGATTACTATCCATTTCTTTAACATGCCTGAGAAGGTCAGTTTAGAACATGCTTTAGATCATTATCCTGCATTATCTGATGGAGACTCAGCTTTCTCACACTGTGACCTGAATTCTGCTCCAAAAATGCTCTTTAATAGTCTTTAAACTTCATCATACTGTAACGGTCACTTTAAGTACCTTAGATGAGGCGCATGCGCACTAGAATTCTAATACTGTACGTACAGAGAGAGAGAGTTGAGATATGATCCGACATGGACGCATGGTGGTTAGCTCTAGGTTGTAGCCTGTGTTTTCTGCCTACTGTGTTATCCTGGATTGTGATGGGTGAACTGTGGGTGCTCCCCAGCCCAATAAAAGGTCTTCATTACACTGCACCGGCTGTCTCCCGTGTGTTTCCCTATGGAGGACAGGGCAAGTAGCTATCCACCAGTAGCCTCTCCCCCCACCAAGGAGCATTCGCCCACCGGCCCAGCCATTACAATACCATGCATACAGCCAAAGCTACATCCAGTTCCAGAAGGAGGGAAACAAACCCAAAACATCTTCAGACCTTTATGATGTTTTACCATAGGAATATGATTTTAAAAAAAATCTAAATTTCAGTTTCCAGGATGTGTCCAACATTGATGTTCCAGAAAAAGTCAGATTTTGTAGGTCTAATATTCTTATCTGGCATGTGTCAGATATTGACATTCAATTATTACATAAGTTATTACATAAAATTTATTTTGAATTTTGATCACGCTGCTTTGCATCAGCAGCCAGAGTCACAATTGGCCATGCTCTCTCTCCCCACATTATTTGTTATGTGATGTTGGTCAGCGCAGGTGTTTGTTAGATGATGTGTTAGTGCTGGGTCGCTGTGCTTTCCTCTGGCTTCCCAGTGATGCTGCATCAGTGGCAGTTGAAGGTAGCTAACTTCACTTGCACGTCCAAAGGGTGGCATGCACTGATCCTTCATCCTTCACCTAATCCTGATGAGAGGGTTGAATAATTGACCTTTTAAAATGAAGAGAAAATGGGATAAATTATTTAAGAATTTAGTCTAAAATTCTTATCTAGTGTGTGGCCGAAATTGATGAAATTGTCCTAAATTTACATTTTAGCTCTAGGCACCAAAATGAACATTCAAAAAGGTTCCAGTACTGTTACATAAGTAAAATAACACAATATCTAACAATAAAATCCTCTTCCCCTTGGCAGACGGCGGGGCCAAACTGGAGTCGGTGGGGAGGAAGGAGGGGAAACAAAACGACGCTTGCAAACAGAGAAGGGTGTAAAAGGGGAGGTCTTATAAAGATGGAAGGAAGCCGGTGATTGGTTCAGACATGAGGAATGAGCAATGGAGTTTCTTTATGGAAATACCATTGTAGCATTTAGGTCTACATTAAGCCAATTTTTCTTAGAATGTAGACCATTGCTGTTCTTACAGGTTTTGTTGTTGTTGGTTCTTTACAGTACTTGTAGATTTCTTTTTTTATCTTGTTTATTTAAAATAAAGCAATAATACACGAGAGGGAGTGCTATAAAGTGTCATATTGGCACTGCTGTGATGCGGTCGTAGGCACGAGGCCGAAGGCCTCTTTCATTGAAAGATTTTGAGTTAAACAGGATGAGAAAATGCGATCTGTTTGGTTATGAACACTCCGCAAGTCAAAATAGTTCTATTACTGCTCTGTTTTAGCTGCATTATCGGCCATTTCAGTCTAAATTGTGGAAATCTAAGCTTACTGTAAATAAACAGAAGAGCTTTACTCACCCAAATAAACGGTTTTTATCAGAGAAATCTGTGTAGATTAAAGTCCAGTGCTCATTTGACTGAAAGAATAACAAGAGTCCACCCTACATTTAGCTTAAAATACCCTATATTAACTGTAAAATATATACACTTGAGCTTTTATTTTATTAATAACAAGTCTTAACCTAATATTAATGGCTGATAATGTGTGTAATAATTAGTATTTTTAAATCGCTGGGCTTATTTATTTGTGGGACTGCATCTTTGTCTGCGCTGTCTATTGGAGACATGACATTTCTTCACTGTATCTTTGGGATCCTCCCAGTGGTGAATAATGACATCGCATTTGGTTTGTATTTGGCTGGTAATCATTGCTGGGTTACCTGTACGTGGCGGATTAATACATGGAGAGTGCCTAATAATGTCACTCATAAAACGCCTCTCAGCCAATTACATTGCAGGGTCGGAACTGACTGTGGTATAATACAAATTACAGCTTTGTTCTTTTTCCATCTAGGAACACCATGCAAAAATTTAGTTGGTCATCCAGAGAAAAAATATTCTATGTTGGTCATGAGCTAGTTAACAAACTAGCCTACCAGTTTAGAGGATGCCTTCTTTTGGTTGACTAGCTGGTCTTGAGAATTATCAGTAAGGTGTTTTAACTGGTGTTTAGACAATACAACTGAATTAGATCAGGTCTGTGCAATGCACATTGTTACCCTCCAAGTAACAGGTGTAAACAGGCCACACAGCTCCACATTATTTCATGTAGTTTTTGACTGCTTTGTTCCAGTAGTGAGAGTGGGAAAGGCTGTGACACACATAATACCGTAAATTTTTGCTGTTGAAGATTTCCACACTGGAGCTGAGAGCAGCCTGCTGTAGCAGGTAGACTCAGAGCGGTGGAATATTTACTCAGTGACTCACAGTCTGGGAGCTCCGTAGAGAGATGCTTAACTGAATGGAAGGGAATGATTTGAATCATTTGAAGTGGCTCGCCACTCAGCAGCATATTCCCAGTCCAACTCAATGAGTCAAATGTCAAGCTATGGCTGTTTGTTATAAATACTGCTTGACTCAGTTTCATCTAATTGAATTCTTTATGGCATGATGTTGCCCTCAGGTAACAAACTTTCGTTTGCTTATTACACCGTTCCATTATACCTTCGTTTCTTATGTATTTATTTATTGTATTTTTAATGTAATGTTACAAGGCATACAGTATCTATGCCCAATATGTGCAATAATGAGGCATACAAGTAAGTCATAAATACAATTACTGTATGTATATGTGCTAAAATAGTAAAGAAATATGATTGTCTCTTTATGTTCTTACTGTATTCTAACATTCTTGTTGTGCAACTTTATATAAATCATGTTTGTTAGGGCCATCATAATAAAGCAGTGGTGATTCAAATAATCAGTGTGTTTTTTTAAATAAAATAAAAAAATGGGTTTAATTTAGCAAGTTCCCAAAGACAAAATCTCTCAAATAGTAAATGTGATTATATGTAGCCAGTGTTAACACCAAATACACTCTACAGTATTTTCAAATTTTACACACTTACTTAGAATAGGACTCTTTGTAGCAGATAAACATGGACCTCATGGTTAATATCAGGTAAAGTGTACAAGGTACAAGGTCTCAGTATTAAGCTGTGGAGCAGTGGCACTGTGTTCTCTGGAATTACAGTGCTTCATTCAGTGCTTTTTAGAATGAGTTGGCAATGAGATAAGGTCATGATTGTCCAGCATCCTGACCTCAGTAATGCTCTTGTCGCTGAATGCAATCACATTCTTACAGTAGAGCTACAACACCTAGTAGAAACCCTTTCCTACACAGTAGAGACAGTTACTTCAACAAAAGCAGGATCGACTGTTTTTTAACTCTGTGGAACCACATAAAACACAACTGCTGTGTGTGCTTAACTCAAATTAACTAACAAAACCCCACAGTTTTACAATTAACACAAGGAGCCGCAGCGGCTGACTCAGACTTTTGTGAGAAACCATGATCGAGCAGGATCTCCAAATAATGTTGTACATATAGTGTAACAACACTGAAAACACTCAAGATAGAACTCTCCTAAATAAGACCTCTATCCACAGCTGCATCTGCAGACCAAGCTGCAAATAAACCTTCTGAAGCCGTTAGTGCTTTAGGTTTAGATGTTTTAGCCAAGCACAACACACAAACACACACACACACACAAAGAAGTATATATATATATATATATATATATATATATATATATATATATATATATATATATATATATATATATATAAAGAGACAGGATATGTCTTAATTTGAAATACACAGTAAAAAAGTTTGCTAGAGCTTTTCTCAGTTAAAGTTATTTATTTTGCTGCCTTGGTTTCTTTTAACCAAAGTGAATTCATTGCAAATTAAAGACAGACATTCTCTACATGCAAACCGTAACCATAACTAACCATGCAATATATGTAGGATACAAAAATACACTCTTTTAAGAATCTGTCTCTGTACAAACTGGCACATTCTGAATGAGAATACATTTATTTTTAAATGGACAAGAACTTGAATTTGTACCAAGCATGTCTATAGCAGACTAAACGCTTTCCACTGTGTCATGTTGGAGAGAGCTATGATTGGTATAAAGCACGCTATTTTTTCGGGATGTGTCGGGATGTGTGCCATGTTCTTTAAAGTGAGCATTTTCTCCCTTTCTGTTTTTAGAGTGTATTGTAGATCATGGTTTTGCATGGTTTTGACGGTTTGGGTTAGAAGACACAGTAACTGTTTTGCCTGCAAAATCATAAAACCCAGCAGTGGTGCCTCTATAATGCCCACAGTCAGAATCAGATAATTCAATAAGCTAACTGCTGTTCAGAATGTCCATAACAAACAAAA
The DNA here is from genome assembly GCF_023375975.1 of Astyanax mexicanus. NCBI lineage: Eukaryota > Metazoa > Chordata > Actinopteri > Characiformes > Acestrorhamphidae > Astyanax > Astyanax mexicanus. The sequence goes on along the minus strand of NC_064408.1, from coordinate 84,321,727 downwards.
TAATAGTTTTATATACTTAAGTCCCTCAATATATAACCATACATCATGTATTTGTTAATTTTTGAAGACATCAGTTATTCTTTACATCAAAAAAGAATGTGCTTTATTTAGATTTGTAGTTCTTCCTTGCTAAAGGCACTTTAAACTAAATAACAATAGTTAAGGAAAAAACGAATTCCTCCAAAAGGGGAGGAGAAATCCGACATGAAATGGACTTTTGTCAAATAGCCCACCTCCATTCTCCCCCAGCATTCAAAATACTGTGCTTTTAGCCGATGCTCCATTAACAAGTTGTTAATTTCAAGATGGCAGTGCCCAAAGAACTACCTGAAGGTACTTTGTGAATTAACAGTGTTTTTATTAAACTATCTGTGCACTTTCAAAGTTCTCAGGGCCCACAGAATTCTACCAATGAAGTGAGGAGCTACTTTAAGATTCTTAATGATGTAAACTAGTGATTTATTTGCATGAGCAGTGCTATGCCTCTATCACTAGCATTGTAAGCATTGTTTAGAAGCGCTGTATTTGAGAATTCTGGGGGTGTTTGGGGGTGAGCTATTTAACATAAGACTGTACTTGTTATCATGTTTCACTACAGCCCAAGTCCTCCTTTAACAAAGCATTTGCCCAATGCCATAAAAAAGAGAGAAAAGTACGTACAGCCAGTCCTGCAACAAAATATAATACAGTGTCCAGACAGCATTATTATTAAATGTGTTTGGAGGACTTGGTCAGAAAGCAGATAATACTCCTGAACTACTAAGACTGAACACTGAACATTGGAGGCATGAAAAAAAAAACATCTAAAAGTCCTCTGAAAAGAATAGAAGCTATAATGAAGGTAAAAATGGACTAAACACTCAGACTGGAAGATTTGTTAGATTTAGTATACTGTATATTTTCTACATACAGTAAACATCCATATATTTAATGGGAGCAAAAATTGTTTGCAGATCATAACAGATCATAACATTGCATGCAAGAAAGTCTAGAAAGCAGTAAAGCATATGCACCTATAAAGCTGCTTCCTCCATTTACGTTAAATGACAGCTCTGCCAAATGCGGTAAGTCCTAATTGCTCATTTCCACTTAAGTTATTCTGAAAAGTCAACACTGACTTCAAACACTTTTTTTATTATTCCAGCCTCACATATATTACCTAGCAAAATATATGCTCTCCTACAACAGCTGACCTCAGTGTTTTAAGTGCAGCTACTAATGACCATCAATTTACTCGGGCTCCTGGTGCACCTGTAACACAGGAAAATGTGTACTAATGTTTAGTAGAACAGTCCCTCATTGTGAGAATGACATCTACAACTAGTAAAAGATGTCGGCTATGGCTTTAGAGTGGCTCAGCCATACAGGAGTCGGTTCTGTCAATGGCAGATTACAGGCATCCCTGTCAAATTATACAGCCCCCTGTCTTCTAATTTAAATGTTTTCCTAAGCAAATCTGCCATATTGTATGGAGAGTAAGTGGTGAGCACCAGATAGTAAGTGGTGAGCACCACATACTAAGTAGTTAGCTAAAACATTCCACACTGTAATAAAGAAGTTAACATTAGCTAACCCAGCTAACGATAGCTGAAGCATTTTACACTGAAATATAGTTAACATTAGCTAACCTAGCTAGCTAGCAACATTATTTCTCTGTGGAACATATGCCAGTTTAAACTATAGCTTGCTAGCTACCATTATCTGGTGCTCACCACTTAGTATATGGTGCTCACCACCTAGTATATGGTGCTTACTTTTTACCTGAAGCAAAAAACACCACATTCCTTCAGGGGCTCCGTAATATTGTTAATCTTTCTAAAATTAAGAAAAGATTTTTTTTACTATATTGCCCTCCTGAACATTAAGAGACATTATGTAGAACATAAACTGTGAAATCAAACAAGAAGTCCGTCAATCAAACATGAGGTCTGTTTATTTAAAAAAGCAATGATCAGTAATTACGTTGATTTAAGGTTTATACTGATAAGTCACAGAGAAAAATAACAATATTTGTAGCCTGATATTATATAAAAAATATTGGGTGCCCTACAGATCATTCTAAAAGTCAGTACTGTGACTATGAAAATGAAGACATCTCAGTTAAGTGGAATTCCAATCTTTTAAAGCACACATTGAAAACTTCTTTAAACCAAACACATTTAAGTGAGTTACTGAGGCTAAAGACCTCAGTCCTGTATTAGATTACACTCTAAAAAACAGAGGTACGATATGAGTACTTTTTTGTACTCGAAGGTACATTCTTTATAATTGTACCCTCAAAGGTACAATATTGGTCTTTACGGGGTCAGATTTGTTCCCTCTGAAGTACAAAGTCATTTCTAACAGCAATAAGTACAGATTTGTACCATTTAACCAGCCAAAGGGTACATTCAGTATTCTGCATCACTGTACTAATGAACAGTATATATTTTAATTGCACATTTTTTATTTGAAAGCCAGACAATTTTGTATCATCAAGTTTTTGAGCCATTTTTAGTTGATGACAATGTTTATAATCTTTATAATCTATACTGGCACAAAAACCATGGGTACAAAAAAGGACTTTCACTGAAAGGTACTTTTTTGAACCTTAATATAAGGTACAGCCCCAGCGACAAGCTTTGTACTCTTTTAAGTACAAATCTGTACTTATATTTCTTAGAGTGTATGACATCAGTCCTGTACTGGAATCTTGAGGAATTTACACCCCATTAAAACTAATTAGTGTGACCCAAGAAGTGAAATCTTTAATGAACTTTCTTTTTTCCTCATCCATAACATCAGCAAAAACATTTTGCAAGGTCCCAAATCTTCAGTGCAAAGGCAACATCTGTGTTTTTGTCTAAGCACAGGCAAGATCTTTGCATGCTCCAGAACTCATAAAAACATACATCTGCAGCATAAATTAAATGAGTTCATGGTTGGAAACATGGTTATTATTATGCAATATTTTCTATTGGATTGATGAAAGTGTACAATATGCCCAAATACTGGCTTTTCTATATTGCTGAAAATAATTATTTTCATTTTGTTCTCATGCTCTGAAAGTGAAAGATGTTGAGTGTACACTTGGAAAAAAAATGTTGGTTTCTTAAATGGTTCTTAAATGTTTTTTACACTTAAAAAGTGTTTTTGCTTTTATACTTCATATTTACAGTAAACATTCACACAATGCTGTTTATGAAACCACATGGGTCTCATACAGCCTTATGAAGAAGTACATTTTTGGCACCTTTATTTTATTTGGACATACTGATTTAAATACGGAGTACACTGTAACCTTTGAGAAGGAAACCTCAAGCTCAAGTTATTTTCAGATGGATTCAATTTCATATGTAAATCAGTCATCTTTAAAGTAAAGTAATATTCTAGTATTTAGGGCCAAATTTAAACAATTGAAAGCAATATGAATAATTTTATAATTTGCTTATAATTGTTGTGGTAATCCATCATTGTGTCCAAAAATAACTTATTTTTTATTTAAAGTATAAACTTTTTGCATTAGCGTCAAATACTGTAAGCATACTAGTGCTAGCAGAGCTCGAAATAATAAATACAAATATTTCAGTACATGGAACTAGTGTGGCAAACAATTGATGTCAAAATCATCTAGATCACATATTTTCAGAGGATTGGATTTGTTTTGTGTATTTGTGTCTGTCTAATTAAGAAGCTGGGCTGATAATGTGGCCTCCACTTAAGACTAGGGGCACTATCAGACCCCCTACATAAGGTGTAAAGCAATGCTTGTTGCTAGCTTACACCCCGTCTACAATCTATTTTCACACCTTGTGCCCGCACTGTTAAAATACGCTGATGCGGGTGGTAGTCTGGAAGTGAGGAGTGTTTCTAAATGTCTGGGTTGTTGCTATTTTGGCGGCAGAAAACACACACAGGTGCGTCACTGATTGAAATAAACCTAGACAACAGCCATTAACCCCACTCATTAAACACACACACACAAAATACACACAGTTTTGAGCCACATATGGCTTTTTTTTTGCACCCTCACGATACCAATGACACACTGACACGCCCTACATCCAGCTTCATTATGCACCATTGACCAGTGCGCTATAAAACGCTAAAATAGGGCCCTTTAACTTACAATTTTGTTGTATATGTAAAGGTTAAAACTTATCAAGATTAAAAAATGTCATACTACAATTTATGTATACTCATATGTTGCTAGAAGTAAAATAAAATCTACATTAAATCTGAAGTTTTATGGAAAAAATAAAACAATTGATATGTTTAATTTATTATTACTAACTAAATAAATTTGTGCATTGGGGTTTACAGTGTAAAAGTCATGTGATTTTAAGCCTGCAGTGAATATTGTTCTTGCTCCTCTGCACTTTCTATATGGATCTTCACTGCTGTAAAGCCTTTTGGATTGTGAGAAAAGTAAGAAATTAGCAAGAGGATGGAAAACCAAAAATGATGGGGGGAGAGAACGGAAAGAGACTGAGAGATGGATTTGCTTTGGATCAGGGAATGGGGATGAATATGTCTCTGAAAATATGCCCTGCGAATTGTAATCAGAACCCTGTGTTTGTCTTTCGTAAGAATTCCTGGAACGGCGGGAACTGGCAGCTAAACTGATACCCACAAGGACAGATTAATGAGTTTGAAGCAGGAGATGCATAGCCATCCATCTACTTGCCCATTTGAAAGGTGCATTTAAAAATACTGCTTGTCAGTTTGAAGAAGAAGACGCATAGCTATCCGTCTGCTGGCCGGTTTAAATGGTGCATTTAAAAATTCTGCATTAAAAAATAGTGCACTGACTAAGAAAAGCAACAAATTTGCCAAAGCTCTTAATGCCAAGAATGAAATTTTACTAATCCAAAGGGATTCTTACAGTCTTATGCTAATACTGCGACACCCGGCATCCCCCTCTGTTATTATCCTGCTAGGTTTACTGTTCCTGATTAAGCATAGGTGGTGAGAGCCCAGAGAGGATCAGATTAATGGTGAAAGGAAGAGTCTGAAGGAGAGTAGATGTTAAATAACTCTGGCACACTCTCTATATCATCATTTTCAGTTAATCCAAATGTTGGCGTGTGTATGTAGCTAAGACGAGTTCAGTAAAAGATTACTCCAGCGAGCGACTGCTCTGCCAAATAACAGAAAGACCCACTGGCTTATTTTATGTTTATTCATATTATTCACTAGTGATTCTGTGTAATGGTGGCTTAGTGGTTTAGATCAGCAAGATGAGCAAGAGCACCAGAAGTTAGTTGGCTTTGTAAGACTATGGGTTCTGATGTTCATTTTCTTAATATTTTTTCTTGCATTTAATGAAACTTCCTGTTTTTTTTCTCCTAGTGTGTTATACAACTGCACACACACACACACTCACTCACTCAGAGCATTGACCCCATCCTCCTACATCATTCCTTCAGGAAAAGCCATTGCGTCATTGATTTTATAAACACAGAACCTGCTAAGTGTCGCTGAATTAAACAACACTGCTGCAGACTTTGAATTTTATTGCTCTAAACTTTGGAAACTGGAAAAGGTCATCTCATCCAGGCCTTTCCTGTCAGTAGCAGACAATGATCTACGAGATGAGCTCACAGAACTATGCTTTTAGTAACATCAGTATGATGTTATGCAGTAAGCAGAACTCCTGCAGCACTCCACAGTTATGCAGATTACAGTGGCTTACAATAGTATTCATACCCACTGACAAAAGTGGGTATAAGTACAAAGCTGAACATTTTGGCCTAAATGCAAAGCTCTATATGTGGTGGAAAAGTAACACTGCTTATCACCTTGAACACACCATCCCCGCTGTGAAGCGTGCTGGTGGTGGCATCATGCTGCGGTTATGTTTTTTTTCAGCCGAGACAGGGAAGCTGGTCAGAATTTATGGGAAGATAGATAGAGCTAAAAACAGGTTAATTATGTAAGAAAACCTGTAAGACTTAAGACTGGAAAGGAGATTCACCTTCCAACAAGACAATGACCATAAACATACAGCCAGAGCTACTGTGGAATAATTTAGATTAAAGAATATTAATAGATTAGAATGGTCCAGTCATTTACATTTACATTTACATTTACATTTATGGTATTTAGCAGACGCCCTTATCCAGAGCGACTTACAACAGTGCTTCAAAGTTACTTAAGATATCCAAAGCTAGTTTGTAGACTAGGATCAAGAGATACATAGAGCTTAATCATGTTAAGAAGCCTAGGAACCTTTTTTTTTATTTATTTTTTATTATTATTATTTTTTTTATTAGTTTAGGAACTCTTTGAAAAGATGAGTCTTCAGTCGACGTTTGAAGACCGCGAGTGACTCTGCTGTTCTGACATCCAGTGGAAGTTCATTCCACCACCTTGGTGCCAGCACAGAGAAGAGTCTGGATGTCTGTTTTCTGTGTGTTTTGAGTGATGGAGGTTCGAGCCGAGCCGTACTGGAAGCTCTAAGAGCTCTTGGTGCAGATCTGGCTTTGACCATCGCCATCAGGTATGAAGGTGCTGGTCCGTTTTTTGCCTTGTAGGCCAGCGTCAGGGTTTTGAATCGGATGCGGGCGGCAACAGGAAGCCAGTGGAGGGAACGCAGCAAAGGAGTCACATGACTGAACTTCGGAAGATTGAAGACGAGTCGTGCTGCCGCGTTCTGAATTAACTGTAGTGGTTTGGTGGCTCGCAGTGGAAGACCAGCCAGTAGAGAGTTGCAGTAGTCAAGTCTTGAGATGACAAGAGACTGCACAAGCACCTGAGTGGCATCCTGAGACAGAAACGGTCGAATTCTTCGGATGTTGTACTGGAGAAATCTGCATGACCGAGTCAGATTTGCAATATGGCTCGAGAACGATAACTGGTCATCCATTACTACACCGAGGCTTCTTGCTTCTGCCGATGGAGTGACCAGTGAGTTCTCGAAAGAGATGGAGAGATTGTTGTGAGGGCTTGTAGTTCCTGGGATGAACAGAAGGTCAGTCTTGCTGGGGTTGAGTTTTAGGTGATGAGAACTCATCCACATCGAGACATCATTGAGACATGCTGAGATGCGGGATGAAACCTGAGTGTCGGAAGGAGGAAATGAAAGGATTAGTTGGGTGTCATCAGCATAGCAGTGGTATGAGAATCCATGAGAAGATATTATTTCACCCAGAGAGCGAGTATAGAGTGAGAAAAGAAGAGGACCAAGCACCGAGCCTTGTGGAACCCCAGTGGAGAGTCTGCATGGAGCAGATGTTGCCCCTTGCCAAGTTACCTGGTAGGAACGGTCCTCCAGGTACGATGCAAACCACTGCCATGCAGAGCCAGTGATTCCAAGGCTGGTGAGGATGGAAAGGAGAATGCTGTGGTTGACCGTGTCGAAAGCAGCAGAGAGATCAAGCAGAATCAGAACAGATGACAGGTTAGTAGCTTTTGCTGCATGAAGCTTCTCTGTAACTGCAATGAGGGCAGTCAAAGTCCAGACCTACAGTAAAATCCACTGAGCTTCTGTGGCAAGATGCTCTCAATTGGGCAAAAATCTCAGTCCGAAGATGCACAAAGCTGGTAGAGACAAACCCTAAAACGCTTGCACGTGTAATTTCAGTGAAAGTTGTCTGAATTAAGTATTTATATAGGGGGGTTAAATACTGACACATGTTTAAGATTTGGAAACCATGTATCATCTTTGTTCCACTTCACAATGATTGCTCCTTTGTGTGTCACTTAAATCTCAATAAAATATACATTTAATTTTGTGTTTGTAAGTTTAGAAAATGTGAAAAAGTTCAAGGGAATGAATACTTTTACTTTATCTTATGTGCATGTATTCGATAGATAGATAGATAGATAGATAGATAGATAGATAGATAGATAGATAGATAGATAGATAGATAGATAGATAGATAGATAGATAGATAGATAGATAGATAGACCCCAACCCCTTTTTATAAAATGGAATGAAATTGAGGAGAGGTCCTAGGAGGCGTGAGTGTCTCATATCAGAAAAAAATTAATGGATTGAAATTTAAGGCCACAAACCAAGCCATGTGCTTTTAAGCCTGCAGTGAATATTGTTATTGCTCCTCTGCACATTATATACAGACCTCTTTTACTCCGGTGTATCCAGTCTAAACAGTGGCTGTTTATCAGCCTGCAGCATTGAAAACTGAATAGTACGGTATGCATGGTGAGAGGAGACTGCTGTATTTTGTTATTAAAAATATGTTCAATTACTTTCTTAGATTTTAACATTTTTAGCAAATCAGACACTTTTCTGTTTAACAAATCAACAAAAATACAACTGCTTCACCTTATATGGGTGCTTTGACTCGTAAAAGGGGTGATTGAGCCCCCCTAAAAAGTGTTAGTGATACACCTGTGCACACATGCTGATTATGTCTTCTGCAGACCCAAGTTGAATTGTTTGCAAGAGTATCATTATTAATTCCACTGATGTTAAATTAATAATGCATATAAAGATGAAATAAATCCCATGAAAGACAGTGTTTCTATTTTCCCCAGAATGTTCCAGAACATAAAGTTTCATGACATCTACATGCAGTGGTTTAAATAAAGCTCGCATTCCACACCGCAAATGACGTACTAGCCACATAGTCTGAATACACAAATCCCATTCAAATAAAAGAGGGCCCATGTACCCACCCTGCTGTCTATGAGAGCTAATTAATTTGCCCAATGTTGTTTGCATGTACTTGAAGAGAGGAAATGACATCACTCTGGGTACAGCCTGAGAATAAAACGCTTTATGGTGATATCTTCATTATGGTTTTGCGGTCGGTTAATTGTCTGGCTATTATGACTTTATTTAAGTGGCCGATAAAGTTAATTGAAATTCTCTTTAAAAATTTAAGGAGACATCAAAAGGCAGCTACACTCTCAGTCTGCTAAAGTCATGGTAAATGTGAAATCTCAGCTTTGATATGAACAGCTTCTTTTGATCCTCCCAGTTCTTCATTGGTATTGAGTCATTCTAAAAACTATAAATTCATTATCTTATACTGTTGTTTTAAGGACAGGATTAATCATCAAATAGAGAGCATGGAAAATGTTCAGTAAATCAGCAGAACATTAAGTTAGAAACTCCTAGTTCTTCCAGTCACTGGCCTCTTCATCAACCTAATATGAAATGAGAAATCTTTACCTAATTTGGCACATTACCTTAGTTCAACATTGTTGTTCTGAACAGCTTATCTTTAGAGAAATACCTCTGTGTGTTTCATTTTCTTATTTTTAAATGAACAGTCAGTAATTAATGAGAGCGAGTGTGTTAACTGGCTACAGGGGTCCAATATCAGAACACAAGAAAGAGCTGTCTGCCCCACCCGCTCCTCCCCAGATATGAAGCTTGCACGAGTTTGGCACACATTACTTTGTAATTAACCAGTGAATTTATACAGTGGGGTAAGAAGGTGTTTCCCCCTTCATGATTTCCTATTTTGTCACTTCATTTGTCCCTCAGTTAAAACATAACTGTGGTTTATCACACCTGAGTTAAATTTCTCCAGCCAAACCCAGGCCGTATTATTGCCACACCTGTTCTCAATAAAAAAAATCACTTAAATAGAACCTGCCTGACAAAGCGAAGAAGACCAAAAATATTCAAAAGCTCGACATCATGCAAAAATCCTTGAAAAAAAAACTTGAAAAAAAAAGCTGTAAGAAGGTTCCCTCTAACTTTTGTTACAAAAAAATGTAATTGTTGCCTATTTTTAGTAGCTTAATTTGATGGTATTTTTTTGTATGTCATTGAGTTTAATGCAGTGCAACTCAAGAGGTTAGCCATGGGCAAATTTAGACAGTAATTGCATAAACTGCATGTCAATATATTTTTTCACTTTTTTTTTTGCAAAATTATGATTTCCCATTTTCCTTTAGAATATCTACAGTTATTGACTGAATCAATGTGCCTGAGTGAATGTGGTCCTAATGCTTAAAGTTGTAGTATGTATTATTTAGTTTCTAAACTAAAAGCAGAAGCCTTCCTGAGTGGAGAAGCCTCTAAAAGAGGATCCGGCTCAGTTTTACTGAACGTGAGCGGCTGGTGGAGCAATGGAGACTTCAGAAGAGGAAACTCAGACCTCAGTAACCCAATCACTCATAGTGAAGTCCAAAAGATGAAGGAGTGAAATTTCTGACTGAGCGCTCTCTCTCTCTCTTCATCCGAGATTCATCTGCTCTGAAAGGAGACCGCATCACACCTGCCCAGTTTAAAATGATTCTTCCGCATGCTCGGTGCAATTACCCATTCTCACCAGAGAGGGCCATAAATCCCTCATCAAAACTTACAGACATCAGGTTTAAATAACAAAATAAAAAAAGTAAAATATGTACAAATGTGTACAATTCTGAACTAAACCACTAGATCAGCTATCATCTGTGCATTAACATGTTGTGATTATCATCTGATGAGAGCTCAGTAATTTAAATTTTTTAAATTAAATAAAGCAAACACATTGCATGGGTTCAGAGTGGTTGAGATGAGAAGACGCTGTCAGATGTTTGTAAAGTCATTGTTTGGTATATTAATGGCTGATTATGTCTCGTTTTTCTGTGTCTTTTGCTGTATGTTATTATATGTGGTTGCTGTATGTGGAAGCGATTACTGCAGCATGCGTTTATGACAGAGTGGACTGCAGAGCTGATCTAATAGAACTATGAAGTTCACAGCATAAGAACACTGGTTTAATGTGAGTCAGGAAAGAGGATTTGCAAGCCAAAATAGCCTGAAAAGCAATCTGAAATCCACTGTATCAAACCTAACACTGAAATGGGTTTATATATAGAACTAGTGTAGGACTTAATTTTACTTCACAGCGGTTTTGCCAGGGTGTTTATATACTCATCAGTGCTCATAGTGGGGATAAGGTGCAGAGATGTGTGACATACTGTAACATATAGAACATATATAATCACAGCAGTTACTGAGGTAGAGTTTATAGTTTTTAAGAGTGCAGCAAATAAAGTCATGTGTGCTGACTGTGTGTGTGTGTGGGTGAAGTTCAGTTCTTGTGAGTGTAAAGGGGGGGGGTGTACAGTTTAGTTTTGTGTGAGTGTGTTGGGTGAGTGGTGGGTGGGGTGGGGGTTCAGTTCTGTCTCTGTGCGTTGAGAAGTCTGACTGCCTGGTGGATGAAGAGTCTAGTAGTGGAGTCTAGTAGTGGAGGCTCGGATGCTCCTGTATCTTCTGCCGGACGGCATCAGAGCGAAGAGTCCGTGTGAGGGATGGGTGGGGTCGTCCACAATGCTGGTGGCTTTGCGGATGCAGCGTGTGGTGTAGATCTCAGTGATGGAGGGAAGAGAGACTCCGATGATTTTCTCAGCTGTCCGCACTATCCGCTGTAGGGTCTTGCGGTCTGAGGTGTTGCAATTCCCAAACCAGACGGTAATGCAGGTGCTCAGGATGCTTTCTACAGTCCCTCTGTAGAACATGGTGAGGATGGGGGGTGGGAGATGTGCTTTCCTCAGTCTCCGCAGGAAGTAGAGGCGCTGCTGGGCTTTCTTGGTTATAGAGCTGGTGTTGAGGGACCAGGTGAGGTTCTCTGCAATGTGAACACCGAGGAACTTGGTGTTATCCACAATTTCCACAGCAGAGCTGTTGATGTTCAGCGGGTGGTGGACACCTGGAGCTCTCCTGAAGTCAACAACCATCTCCTTGGTTTTATCCACGTTAAGAGATAGGTTGTTGGTTCTGCACCAGTCCGTCAGCCACTGCACCTCCTCTCTGTATGCTGACTCGTCGTTCTTGCTGATGAGGCTAACTACAGTTGTGTCATCAGCGAACTTGATGATGTGGTTTGAGCTGTACTTTGCAGTACAGTCATGAGTCAGCAGAGTGAACAGCAGTGGGCTGAGCACACAGCCCTGGGGGGTGCCAGTGCTCAGTATGGTGGTGCTGGAGGTGTTGTTTCCAATCCTGACTGATTGTGGTCTCTCAGTCAGGAAGTCTAAAACCCAGTTGCAGAGGGAGGAGTTCAGGCCCAGCAAGCTCAGTTTTCCAATCAGATGCTGAGGGATGATGGTGTTGAATGCTGAACTGAAGTCGATGAACAGCATTCGAACATAGCAGTCTTTGTTGTCCAGGTGGGTGAGAGCCAGGTGGAGCGCAGTAGAGATGGCATCGTCTGTTGATCTGTTTGGACGATACGCAAACTGCAGAGGGTCCAGTGAGGACTGGAGCTGGTTTTTGATGTGCCTCATGACCAGCTTCTCAAAGCACTTCATGATAATGGGAGTAAGTGCAATGGGACGGTAGTCATTAAGGCAGGACACTTGAGACTTCTTCTGCACAGGGACGATGGTGGTCGTCTTGAAGCACGTCGGCACGATTGCAGTACTCAGAGAGATGTTGATAATGTCCGTGAGAACATCCGTGAGTTGTTCTGCACATCCTCTGAGCACTCTGCCAGGTATGCTGTCTGGTCCTGGGGCTTTCCGTGGGTTGACTCTGAGTAGAGTTTTCCGCACATCAGCTGAGGACAGGCACAGTACCTGATCGTTTGGAGGAGGTGTAGTCTTCCATGCTGTCGTGTAGTTCTGTGCTTCGAACCTTGCGTAGAAGGAGTTCAGTGCATCTGGAAGGGAGGCATCACTGTTAAAAGCAGGGGTGGGTGACTTGTAGTTGGTGATGGTCTGGATGCCCTGCCACATGCGCCGAGTGTCAGTAGTGTCCTGGAAGTGGGCGTGGATTTTCTTTGCGTAGGTGCGCTTTGCCTCTCTGATCCCCCGGGAGAGCTTGGCTCTAGCTGTTCGGAGGCCAGCCCTGTCCCCTGACTTAAAGGCCTTGTCTCAGGATCTCAGCAGCACACGCACCTCTGCAGTCATCCACGGCTTCTGGTTGGGGCAGGTTGTGATGGTTTTGGAGACAGTAACATCCTCAATGCACTTGCTGATGTAGCCAGTCACTGAGTCTGTGTACTCCTCCAGGTTGATGGAGTCATCAGAGGTAGCAGCTTCTCTGAACATGTCCCAGTCAGTGTGCTCAAAACAGTCCTGAAGAGCAGAGATGGCTCCTGGAGGCCAGGTTGTAACTTGCTTCTTCTCTGATTTGGCACGTCTGATGAGTTGTCTGTATGCTGGGATGAGCATGACAGTGATATGATCAGAGTAGCCGTAGTGGGGGCGGGGCTCTGCTCTGTACGAAACGGGAATGTTAGTATACACACAATCGAGCAGGTTAGCTCCACGGGTTGGAAAATCCACATGTTGGTGAAAGCTGGGCAGCAGAGCCTTCAGATTACTGTGATTGAAATCACCAGCAACAATAAACAGTCCGTCGGGGTGTGAGTTCTGGAGTTTGGAGATAACAGTGTACAGTTCTTGCAGAGCGTTAGCATTAGCACCGTTAGCATTAGCATTAGCACTGGATGCTACATACACTGCTATTATGTACACGCTGCTAAGCTCTCTGGGCAGGTAGAATGGCCTGGCTCTGACTACAGCAAACTCCACCAGCGGCGAGCAGTAGCTGGAGATCAGCGCAGCGTTGTTACACCATGCTGTGTTGATGTAAACACACACCCCACCTCCACGTACCTTGCCCGAGAGGCCGGCGTCGCGGTCCGCGCGGTAGCTTAGCATGCCGCTCACCTCAATCGCGGAGTCCGGGATGGAGTCCGTTAACCACGTCTCCGTGAAAACGAACACACAGCAGTCTCTGAACTCGCGCTGGGATGTCCGCTGGAGCCGGAGATAGTCAATCTTGTTCGGCAGGGAGCAAACGTTGGAGAGAAGGAGAGATGGAACCGCTGGCCGGCTGGAGTTAGCCATTAGCTTAGCGCGGATACCGGCTCTCTTACCGCGCTTTCGGCTCCTCGCGCAACGCTTGCGGAGAGACCGCTTCCGGATAGCAGGCTCAGGAAACGCCGCGGATCTTAGCAGGCCTAGCGCGCGTAGCTCCGCTCGTAGACCGTCTGTAAGTACAGATTTTTTGTTGATTTTGCAGGTCTAGCAGGGTCTGTCGGTCGTAAGTTGTTCCCATAGCAAACTTTTCCATGATTGCGAGTTCAGATCGGATTATTTACACAGAAAAACAAACAAAAGCACCGTGTTTTGCTTCCGGAGTAGCCGCTGCGACTGCTCGCGCCGCCGACAGGAAGACTCGACAGACATATCAAGACCTGGGCTGATGACGGGGCCTGTTGCAAAGACTTTATCTAGAAAAGACTGTCTCTATATATAACCTCTTTATAATATTAATGTTTTTTGATTAACATTAAATATTTCATATAACAAGTTTGCTTATAAACTATAGATCTGTATACTTTAGAACTACTAGTTAGATCTTCTGTGAACTAGTCAGTCCCTTCAGTACTACTGAGAGATAAATAACCATAGCATTAATTTCCAGACTTCAAAAGACATCAAAAAATTTAATGAGATCTATTGTTAAGAAATATTTTATGATTATATAACACTGAGGGAAATGTGGCCAGAGCATTTTGTGCAGAATTTCCTGTACGAATACAATTCAAACAGGTGCATGTCATTAATCACCAGTGACTGATAAATTAAATTCGGTCTTTAAATAAGTGATGTCATGCACCAAACATGCCATATTTACAAACAACGCATGCCTGCAGCGGAGTGTCTCAGAGCCAGGAACGGAGAACAGCCCTGGAAGACACAGCAATAATCCTGAGAGCTGCTCTATTCATGTGTTATAACAGGTTCTTACCGCCCCTCCGCTCTCCAGTGTGTGCTAAATTAGATCACGCTCAAGCCAAAACATCACACAAACAAAAGGATCATAAAATGCCGCAGAAATCTCCCAGGCAATTCCAGAAAAGGAGCCGAGGGTTCAGGTTAGATAAGAGAAGAGGAAATTGCTAGCATATGCCAAAGAGGAGGGGAAGGTTCAGACACGCAAATGAGGAAACTGGGATGGAGAATTCTTCTCAGAGGATCGGGGTGAGAAAGAGAGTTTAATGGGTTTGTTGTGGATCGGGAAGAGAGTGAGAAAAACAGCCTCTAGGATGCCTTTTTTAATGTGTGTGTGTTTACAGAGGAGGAAACTCAGAGCGAGCAAGAAAACTTCTTTCTGTTCAACTTCTTTCAATCAGTGCTCAGTGGCCCCTGGGTGGCTTTCTCAGTGGTGGGTCTTTGCGAGGCCGGGCCAGGCCAAACACAGAGAAATACACTTATGCTGAGTCATTACCAACCTGAACAAACTCATGCCTGTGCATAAACTGTGTGTTGTGTCTCACTTACAGCTGGCAGATTTTTAAATAGTGGAGACCATAATGATGAACCCCAGGACACTAGGCTTAGCATCCCAGATAGCATGCCCACGTGAAGCCTTTATGAGCAACTAGTGGTTTATTGAGAGCATGAGCCATTATTCTGAGTGGTATCTGCAACAAATACAAAATCCGGAGTCTGTAGTGGTATAGGGTTCTGTTAGAACACGTCTGTGATGCAGCATTAATGCTCAAAATCCATTGAGATCTTATAGTTGTCCAATATACATTATGCTGCGTTCAAGATCACATCTATACCAGGAATTTCATTATCATTATTTTAATTTCAGGAAGACAATTCCAAACCACATGCTGCACAGGTTTTGTAATGCAGCTGTACTGTTGCACACAAAGTTAGTTTCACAAAGAATTTGATAACATTACACCTGAAACTTTGTTGCTTGGTATTCTCAGTACAAACATTGTGCTGTATCTAGTGAAATAAGTGCAGCAAACTGTGTATGAACAGATGTATTAGTCTCTAACTGTACAAATATAGAACTGTATACTGTTAAGAGTTAAACTACAATGGCATTCTTTTCCAGACTTGACATCAAAATAGTAAATGATATCAATTGTGAAGAAATACTTTAAGATTACATGAGACTGAGGGAAATGTGGCCTGAGCATTTTGTACAGAATTTTATGCACAACACAAAATTTGCAATGACACCCCTGTTTTGTTACACACCTTAAGAAGTGTTTTTTCTTTTTTTTTTTTTAAGGGACAAATAAAACACCTGAAACACTTCATCCATTGGTATTTTTCTTGCATGACATTACAGTGAGGAAAAGTGTAATGTAATGTAAGAAACACTGCATTTTTGTTTTTGTTTTTTTGCATTTTCCATACTGTCCCAACTTTTTCTGACTTGAGGCTGTAGTTACTTGGACACACTGCATTGTTTTTAGTGTAGTTTTTAGTAGTATCATAATCTTAATAGAATTTAGTATTATAACAGAGTTTAGCCTTTCCTGTTTCCTGGATATTAATTAACCTACAGTAGTTCTGGACTTTATTCTCTCAAAATGCTGTGCCATTTTTTCAAGCTGCGAGTTACATAATTTACACAATTTCTGAAGAGTGAATGTTGCAGAACTGCCATTTCATTTTGTCTGTATGTTTCTGTATATTCATGTTGAATTCTTATGTATGTAAATTACTTTTGCTGCTGCCCCCCCATTTCCTCCCTCCCTTTTCCTGTTTTGCCCATTCCCCTCCCAAAACTGCAATAAAAAGGTGAATCACAAAAAATGCTGTGCCAGAACTAGAACCAGAACTTAATCCCTGTCTGAGATTATTTGATAACTAATTTGATACCTCAATAACTCATAATCAGGGAACTTGTGTTACAAATGTTATTTAATAAGTAAGTGAGGGCAGGCACATGTTTGGGGATTGCATTCCACAAAGCTAAACATTTACATACTATGACAAACTGATCTTCCAAATGCCTGAGGAAAACAGGTTTTCTAACATACTATTCTTTATGTACATGTTTCAATTATACACATGGTTTAAATGGTTGAACAGTGTTTTAGTAGCTTTACTTCTGCACTTCTGCTTCTTTAGTAATGTCCACTTAATAAGCATTGTTGTCCACCACCATCTGATGTCCAGATATTTTTGTGTGTTGGCTCATTCTCAGCAAGGCACAAGAAAGTGTCTGTGGCCAATAAAATCACACATAACAGTGAGAAGAAAAAAAGGGAAAAGAGTATTAATTATTTGTTTACTAATAAAAACTCAAATTTACAAATCTTTGTAATGCAATCTTTACAAATAGAAACCAGAGACGTTGCTCATGAGGAGACCCGCCACTTACTGCAGTATGAGTGAGAGTCACTCATACTTCAACCATGGCATCAATTCAAGAGTAAAGCTCACCCTTCACGAACAAACGTGATTGAAAATGTGTTTCTGAAATGGTAGTCCAGTATTTTGGAGTCTCCCAATAAACAGATGGTCTTGCATGACTGTAATTAACTTGAAAAGATGGCCTCTGAGTAAACAGACTAGTCTATAAGGAATTTGTAGATAAGAACAATGAAGTAATAATTCTAGTACTAGTGTGAGAACTCAAACTATTGATTTGATTATCAGAAAAGGAGATATTCATAATGCAATTTTGTCTAGTTATGTTTTACCATTTACACAGAATTGCATTCTATCTTTTCTATTATTACAATTTTTATAGAAAAAACTCCAGTTACATATATGTATAGTTTTATTTTACACGTAGAAAATATCTGCTCTTTAATTCTTACTAGTAAAAATTTCAGCTCCGCATATATGTAAATGAATTGTGACTAGTACAAATGATTATCTCCAGATATCTGGATATGGGCAGGTGTACCACTCTGTAATATGAAAAAAGAAGATTTGACTAGTGATTATAATTTTACTGATATCTATTTTTATCTAACTTTTTCAGTAGTCAGATTGACATTGTATGTGAAACTATCTGAAATAGTAATATCTACTAGTAAAAAACAAATGACAGATTCTTGTTAAAGAGTGAAAGTGTTTGTTTCCACAGTGGTTTTCATCATGTCATGACCTTTATTAATCTGGTTATTTAGATTAAACATCTACATTTGTGGGATGGATGAGGGTGGGGTGGGATGGATGTAGGTGGGGTGGTATTTAAAAGAGATACTTCTGTTATCTACAAAACTTTCAATAAAAACTTGATTACAAAAAAAACATCCACATTTATGGAAAGACAGTGGTGGATCACTTTACAGCCCCTCAAATTTCTCTTTGATTTAATGTGTTCACCATTTTTTCAATTCCTAAATAGAATTGGGCATCATGTGGTTATCAGACAAAACCTGGTCTCACCAGAAATTCATTCATTTAAAAATCAGGAATGAGAGATCTCAACCTGAGACTGTGTCTTTCCAACTAATACATCACTGTTTTTGCAAGAAGTTGATTCACTGAATGAAATGTGAGATTTTATTTGTTTTATTCAAATGTTATATGTGGATTTTACGCACACTTTTGCCAAAGTAAATGGTAATTGATATTTAAAAAAAACTTCTAGCAGTTCTAGCAGACTTTCCTAAATCTTTCCTATTCCTTTCTTAAAATGTAATGCTTTCCTGGGAAACAAAATTTACTCTTGGTTCTTAAATATCTGTTTAGTCAGTTTCACTCAGATCTGTGAATATCTTTTCTTTCTCTTCTTGAAATATGATTTAAGAAAGAGATTTTGTGGTGCTCCATAAATCACACATAGGTTCTTGCAGGTGCATGAAGCAAAAAATCTGAATCAGTGTGGAGTGTGGAAGTGTTGCACACAGACACAGTGCTTTTTTATTTTTTAGTACAAAAGTACATAAAACTGATTTAAAGACGAGTTCGTGCTGCGCAGACATTTTTTTACATTACCGGCAAATAAAAGCATGTGATAGTTTGCTGATATATAACATCAGACAGTGGAATAATTGAGCGCTATGTGACACTGTGCTCTTCATACTTTAAAGAAAAAAAAGGATTAAATATGTGAAAAGCATCTAATTTAGAAGCTTGTCTAAACACGGCCTTTCGCTGGGCAGGCATCCAAGTCTGGGAGCTTTTAAAAAGCCTGCCACAGCCAGGAGAACAAACTGCCATCACGGAAAATATCCCTCATTTCTTTCTGAAGGCACCTTCAGGGAATACGGTGTATATCAGCTTTGACAGCTCAACCACGTGCCCTGTTCAAATCCAGACGCATATAATGATTAACGCAATCTGACACTCCTTACACAGAGGAGGCATCAGCGTGTATGCTCTGATGAAGCATTTAAAAAAAAGGGTAACTCATAGAGCTCATTTGTCAAATTCTGACACATGAAATATGTAGCATCACATTCAAATAACCTAAAGACTCGGCGTGCACAACCTGAAGGCCTTTGATGGCCTGCAATTTATCATAATTGACACTGATTTATTGCACTCGCCTAAATGTCAGAATTTTTTCAGCTGTAGGTCAGGATTTCAAGTCAAATAAAGAACTCTGTTTTGACAAGAGGTTGACATGCTAATCTCCATGTGGAGTCTCTGTGATGATATCACCCACTGCCTTAAGTGGGCCAGTACTCACTGGTACCCAGTAACCCAGTACCAGCCCTTACTATGTTTTACTCTTCGGCATACTGGAACATGTAGAATATGTGTAGAATAGTGTGTGCATTGTTTTGCAGGTTTAAATACAGCTAAGTCTTTTAATTGGGCTACATGATCATACATCTACAACTGTATCTCAGAGGAGAGAGAGAGAGAGAGAGACTGAATGCCGTAAAAATGGAAAAAAGTAGAAACAACTAAATTCTGAAAACAAACAGACCAAAAAGTTTAAAACATCAAAAAGCATTGCATTTCATTTTAATAATCAAATCATCCACACACTTGGATAGATTACACTTTCTAGTAACACTTTCTATGAATGTCATCTCTATTACAGGTATATATATGTATATGTATATATGTTATTAATAATTTAGTCCCACAATGAAAGTCTGAGTGCACAAAGACCTGTTATAATACATAAGTGACTTTAACATATATTATATCCAAGACAAGAATAACTCATGAGAGATTAAAAAAATTAAAGTGTGTTGGCAGCGTTTTTAGTCATGATGCATTTTGCAAGCTGAAACTGAGTTTTTTGGAATTTATGTATAACGTCAAAAACACAGGTAAAGATGCACAATGATTACAATTCATTATGCAAAATAAACATGGCTACGATGGGTTACGATGGGCCTTTTTTCATAAATATGTACAATCATGTTTATAATGCCTTATAGGTGCATCATAATCTGTTATAGATATGTTTATAGAGTCTTATAAAGATGACATTCATAGAAAATGTTACCAAATTTGGTAAAAGACTGAAGTCTGACACTCTCTCACATCTAAAGACAATTTAGTATTACTGAACAAAGACGGAAAATCACTATTAGAGTCACTATTAGCAAGACAGCAGCCACATTCCTTTTGGGAATATTTCCACCCAACTAACCCAGCCCCAGCGCCCTCAAGAGTGGGGCATCACCATCACAGCCAACAGCAGAATAAAGATGGCTATTTAATTCTATGTGCATGTGCTCAGTGAATAGAGTGGATTTTAATTATGCAGTGATAGGAGACTGATGTATTTTATTAATATTATGTTTCATGATCTACTTTCTAAGATTGTAACAGAGAAACGTTTTCGTTTAAAAAACAACAAAAACACAACTTTTTAATTTCTTTTTTAAGGGTGCTGGGACTTGAGTGCTAAAGTCCTCCTTAAAAGGGCTAGTGATTCCGTAGTAGAACTTTGTAATAGAACATTGTGATGTTCCTAGTAAAACTTTATGATAAACTGTTAAACAATTAAGCTGAAACAGAAGCAGATTTTGGCCACAACTGCCCTTGTGTGCACAAATGTGTAAACATTTTTTGCTGCTTCCTTTGTTGATTCCTATTTGGTGCTGTATAGAGTTTCCCTATTTGGTTCGGGGGAAAAAAATACCTGTTGTTTATTTACAGTGTTCACATGTTTTAAACTTTTGATGATGAGATGACAGCTATTGTGCATTTTTTTTTCTAAAACTGGAGATTTGTTTGCCACAGTGACATTGTTTTTTAAAAGTCTTCTGGTGTGAGAATGGGGTTACACACTAAAGCATTAAAGCCGTACACACCAGGAGGACTGAACAGTGTCTAACAATGAAGTGTTAGACAGGAAGTGTCAGGAAGTGTTTGGGGATAACACTGAAATCATCAGTTTTCTCATGAGATCTGTGTACATTTATAGGTGTAGAGCTTGGCTGTGTTAAAGCATCAAAGCATCGCTGTGATAATATTTACAGTATCTTTAGGCCTTATCTGGCACCTGCATTCATACACTTTACTGCTGATCCTAATGCACCACACCCAGCTGATCACAGATCTGAACCCCGAACAGGTTCACACCCATCCACACACACACACAAACACACACACACACACACCAGTAGTCCCAGCTGGAAAAATACTGCCAGGGACTCTGACTGCCAGTGTCTCTGTTCTGGAGCACAATAACAGTTTGGATAGGGCTGATTCATAGGTTCCACTGACTCACGTGAGCTCTGTTCTGGACATTTAAGGATTAGCGAGCTACTGCAGAAACAGAACAAATTATGACAACTGTTCTCTGTAAAGCCAAGCAAGGAAGTTTAATTTCACACATTAAATAAGTAATTGAGGTATCCTTTTATATTACACTTTAAATGTATTAAATGTAAATCCCATTCAGTACATCAAACTGTGTAATAAAAAAATAAAATAATAATAATAATATTAGACTGCGATGGTGTAAATGCACTCCTTTGCATGTGTTCATCAGTGCAAAATATGAACATTATCCAAATCTCCAAAGACATGAGCAGGGAAGAGAAGAAGAGCAGAGAAGGAAGACAGCCGGGTAAATGATCGTATTTAAAAAGGAAAAGTTACGTTTTATTTTGAGTGGTTCTTTTTAAATGAAATAAACACCCATCAGACTCTTCCTGAACATTCAGTAGATTATCAACAGACATCTACTGAATTGTGTTTTTCTCCTTATTTGGAGCATCCAAATAAACTGTATCTGGATCTTAATTGGATTAGGGAGGAGATTAAGGGGGCAGATTTAGGTCTTGGATTTAGATTAGGGTTAAAGCTAAATTTTGGGAAGAGGTTAAAGTTAGAAAAAGGACCAGAGTGAGAGGTTAAGATTAGGTCTTGGACTAAGGTTAAGGTTAGGACAATGGCTAGGATAAAATATAAAATGTTGGTCTGAGGTTTAGGTTTTGAGATTGAGATTAAGGTTAGGAATAAGTCTTGAACGGAAGTTAAGGTTCATCATGCCAATGTCCAAAGAAATTGAGGAACAAATGAGAAAGAAGGTAATTTAGATCTATCAGTCTGGAGTTATAAAGCCATTTATACATTTTTGATACAAATGACAAAAATATGGAACAGTGGTGAACCTTCCCAGGAGTGGCCGACCAAAATTACCCCAAGAGCGCAGTGACAACTCATCCAAGAGGTCACAACTGACCCCAAAACAGCATCCAAAGAACTGCAGGCCTCACGTGCCTCAGTTAAGGTCAGTGTTCATGACTCCACCATAAGAAAGAGACTGAGCAAAAATGATCCAAAACACACCAGCATGTCCACCTCTGAATGGCTGAAGAAGAACAAAATGAAGACTTTGGAGTGGCCTAGTCAAAGTCCTGACCTGAATCTGATTGAAATGCAGTGGCATGACCTAAATAAGGCAGTTCATGCTCAAAAACCATCCAATGTGGTGATATTACAACAATTCTGTAAAGAGGGTGGAGCCACAGCGCTGTGAAAGGCCCAATCAGTTATTAGGTTTAGGAGAGCAAATACTTTTTCACACAGGGCTATGCAGGTTTGGATTTGGTTTCTCCCTTAATAATGAAAACCTTTTATAAAAACTGCATTTTGTGTTTACTTGTGTTGTCTTTGACTAATATTGAAATTTGTTTGATGATGTTAGGCTCACTCAGCCATCTAATAATGATCTTAGTGCTAAGTACCTTTGGGGAAACCCAGCCCAGTAAAGTGCAGTATATCATTTACTTATGTCAACTAGATATAAATGTTGAATTACGGAGCCCTTATCAGAGCTTGCACCTTATGAAATAAGCATTTATGTATGTTTATATTTATGTCAGTTTTCATGTAGCTTTATAAATACTGGCCTACAGTGAAGTGTTAGCGGAAAACTATTTTTGTCACGAAAAGTCCTTCAGGGTTTAGCCAACACACAAGTGGCATTATTTGCAAATGGAGAAAGTGTGGTACAGTGGCACAGTTAATCTTCCCAGAAGTTTCTGTTCCACCACAGTTTTTTTCCAAGAGTATTGTGGTGATTCAGACAGGAATTTGCAAAAGAACTCATATATTCAAAGAACTGCAGTTCTTCCTCATTTCAGATACAGTCAGAGACTCACAATAAATAAAATGAAGGGTTTTGATTGGCCTGATCAAGCAAAATCTGCAAAGACGTCCAAATACCAACAAATATATGCAAAAGTCTTTAGGCTACAGCTAAAATAGGGTGAATTACTTACAGAATAATGGCAAAACATATTCTTAACATACCTTAAAATCCACCATGGATTTCTTTTAGAGAGACAAACCAAATCTTTAGGAATGGCCCTCACTGTATTCTAACCTAATCATAGAAAATATAAGAATATGCACTATAAAAACCTATAAGACTGAAGCATTTTGCAAAAAAGATTTCTTCCAATGTCTTAATCCTGTGTCACATCCTGGTCTCGTCTCGTGTCTGTGTGTCTTCCCCACGTGACCTGTGCTCCCCTGTGTCTCCTGTCTCAGTACTTTTCCACCTGTGTCTCATTTGTAGCTCCACCCCTTCCCCAGGTGTTTCTAATTTTAGTGTTTCCTGTTTCTTTAAATAGCCCTCGTCTACCACTTTGTCTCCGTCGGTCTTTGCACTAACCCCTGTTGTTTTGTCTCTCCGTGTTTCGTAGTTTCTCCGTTTTTCATAGCCTCTGTTCCTTGTTATTTTCCCTGTTTATTGCCCTGCTCAGTTTAGTCTTCCTAGTCCTGTTTATTTCTAGTTTCCCTTGTTATTCTCTTGTATATACCCTGCTTTGTGTTTATTTTCTAGTTTTGCTCCTTATAGATATTCCCTGTTTATCATTATTATTATCTCTAGTTTGTTTATGTTCTCTAGTCTCCCTCGTTTATTTTGGTTTATTATCTTTGTTACGTGTTTACTTGTTTCTTTGTTTATCTTTGTTATTTATTTATTAAATATTTCCTTTTGTTCTTACCTGCACTTGTGTCCGCTTTCCTCGTCTCCCTGCCTGGGTCTACCTGACATCCTGCAACAAAGCCTATTATTTTATTGGAAACTTCATTGGAATAAACAAAATGCACCTTCATGTTCTCCCCAACATGGAGCACTAGCTTTTTAAGGAATATATTAACCCTCCTTCTGAGCGTATTCCCTAGTAAGGGAAATTATAAGGATTTGCATATTCCAGAAACTGTGATTAGCTGCAATTTGTTACATCTAATGTATCCATCCAAAATACTGCCAGAATGAGTAAGCAGGAGTTATAAAACAGAACACATGAACCCCACCTTTCTGCATTCAGATTTCCCAGGAACATTCTGATTAAACACGAATGAAAACCTATTTATCAAACTAATTCTGGAACAGACTCACAGGATCTGATATATCATCAGAGTAAATGTAGATGACATTATGTTGACTTTAGTTCAGAACATTCTGAATATTCAGCTCTAAACGACAGATTTGTGGGTGTCATTAAATTATAATTACATCTAATTACAGATTTCTAGCTTTGATTACTTACATCCCCGTTTGCACATTGCAACTACCAGACCAGATTGCCCTCAGGAATTGTACAATTGTGTGTAAAATCTTCGTTAGATTAGAGGATATAGTATATACATGTTTTGAAATTAATGTTCATTGCATTTTTTTACCAAAAGTAAAAAAAAAAAAAATGCATTCATTCATTGTCAAATTCGCTTAATCCATTCCTGATCGTGAGGGAGCCAGAGCCACACCTAACCTTAATCTTAAACAAAATGAATCTACACCTTCATCTACACATAAATCTACACCTAAACTAATGATAATCTACCCCCTAATCTACATCTAAAACTAATCTTAAACTACATTAATCTACACCTTCATCTACACATAAATCTACCTAATTACCTAAACACCTTAATCTAAACCTAAAACTAATCTTAAACTAGTTTACCAACTCCTTATTCTACACTTTAATCTAGACTTAAATTAATTGTCATGCCCTCACTCTGTTTCCCTGTGTTTCTGCGTTTCCCAGTGTGTTTCCCCGTAATTTGTATCTCCGCCCCTCGTTACCTGTCTCCCCAGGTGTTCATTGTTTCTTGTTCTTATAAATAGTACCCTGTGCCACTTTCTCTTTGTCGGTCTTTGCACCACCCTCCGTAGTCTGTCTTTCCACATTTTCTAGAGTTATTTCCACGATCCTTAGTTCTTTGTTTGGTATTTATTCTCTGTTTACCTTTGTTTTGTTTCTTGTTTGTTTCCTTGTTTATTTTCCTAGTCCTGTTTAGCATTTATATGTCTAGTTTAGCTCTTTGTTATTTTCCCTGTTTGTTTATGTATTTATATTTTCTTCGTTTACTTCTTATTTGTTTGTTTGTTTATCTGTTATTTAATAAATTCGTTGGTCTTACCTGCTTTTACGCCCGCCTCCAGTCTGCTCCCTCATCACATTAATCTTAATTAACACCGTAATCTACACCCAATTTAACTCCAAACTCTAATACATAATTGTAACCTACAACTTAATTTACAATCCTATTAATTCTAATTTAATCCTAATATGTTACCTCAACTCTGTTTGTGCTTACAATAATTATAAAACTTGTCCTACATCTAAAATTATTCATTAGCAGGAAATTAGCACATTTTAAAAGTTAAAACTGTGCTGTGCGTCTGGATTAAACCTCATACAGGATTTTTAGGTGTTGTTATGAACTTGGCGGGTCTGTCTAGAAAAAAGGCTCTTTTGGCATATATTTTACCCTATTGAGAATTTTCCTTTTAAATAGATTTGATTGGTCTAGATAACCCTGCACCTGGGGCAGCTGCACCGTGGATAATAAATTAAATTGCATGATCACTGATTAGATATATGCTTAGGGTCAATATGAATTTAAAATCATATCTCTTAACTGCAGAAATCTTTGCTTTCTGGGCCACAAGGCCAAGATATCACCATAATCACAATATATAACTTGTGCCTTAAGAGAAGGAAATACTCTGTTCCACTGCTACACTGCTATTGAAGATGTCGAACACTGTTCAGCGAGCAGCTCTTGGGAAATCTGACCACAATCTTGTTCACATTTACGCCAACATTTATGCAGAAACCTAAAACCAACAAGCCTGTTGTCACAACAGTAGAGATTTAGAACAGTGGAGACGCTGAAAAGCTACAAGGCTGTGTAGAATCCACAGATTGAACTCTTTTTGAGGCCACAGACAGGCACGATGAGTACACTGATACCGTGATGTCATACATCATCTCCTGCGAGGGCATCTGTATTTCAACTAAAGCATGATTAGATCAAAGCCGTGGTTTTCTGCTGAACTCAGACCACGTTGTAGGGAAAAGAAGGCAGTACTGAGGAGCCCAAACACAGCACAGAGAAACAGCAAAGCTCATACAAGCTTAAAATCCACGTTCCTGCTGATAAGATAACTTCAGTTTGGAGTTATCTCCTCCAGGAGATTACCAGCTGCATCATTATCAGAATATTTTTGCCATCTCATAAATAATAAATAAAAAAAGATTTTTTATTCTTTTAACTATTTATCATATTTAAAAGACTTCAGATTATATAGAAACTATATTTTTAAAGCTTATTCACTTTTTTGTCTCACTTATTATTTCCTGTCTTTCTTACGTCCACTCTTTCATAGCAAACTGGCAATGCACAATTTTTGTGAAATTTGCTATTTGATGAAAACATGGTTCACCTAGAGATGCAAGGATTATGAATTGTTGCAAATGCATTTGTATTTCCTAAATCATTTGAATTGATGAATTAACTGACAAAAAGTATATTTTACCATCAGTCCTGATGCTGTCAGCCTGCCTGCTCCAGACTCCAGACTTGTTACTAAAGACATTTCCCAGCATGCACTCACACCGGACGTCCCTAACTCCGGTGTTTCCGCTCTCCGAGCTACTGATTGTTTCCACCTGTTCTCCTCTGTATAAATACCCCTCAGTTTGCCCTACTCACGGCTGAGTATTGAATCTAGCTTTCTTAGCTCTTCTATGACGCGTTTCATTGTATTTGCCTTTTTGTAACCAAACTTTTTTGTGTCTCTGTTTATCTTCTTTTGCCTTGCCCATCCTACTGACCTTTTTGGGTTTTTTGACTCCTCTTTTGCCTTCTCCCTTGTATTGCTGGATATGACCCTGGTTTGCCTGACTACTCTATGGTATGTTGTTTATATTTGCTGCCATTTGTTACTGTCCCTGCCTGTCCCTCACAACTCTTGTAAGCCTAGTCCTTTTAATAACACATTTTGTGATTTTTATTTGCAAGTGTCTGTCTTAAATCTGTCCTGTGTGACATTTACCATGACAGGCTGGAAAGCTTACCATAGCTAAGTATGGAGACAATAAAATAAATACCAAGCAAAATGAATACTATTAGTTGCTGAAAATGCAGCAAGTGTCTTCAGTCACCTGAAAATTGACCTTTCAGAAATAAAAATAAGGGACACCCACCAAATAAACAGATAATTATTAATATATACAGCTCTGGAAAAAAAATAAGAGATGTGGTGGAGGAGAACATGCCAAGATGCATAAAAACTGTGATTAAAAACCAGGGTTATTCCACCCAATATTGATTTCTGAACTCCTAAAACTTTATGAATATGAACTTGTTTTATTTGCATTATTTAAAGTTTGAAAGCTTTGCTTCGTTTTGTTATTTCAGCCATTTCTCATTTTCTGCAAACAAATGAAATAAATACAATATTTTTATTTGGAATTTGGGAGAAATGTTGTTCGTAGTTTATAGAATAAAACAGCATTGTTCATTTTACTCAAACATATACCTATAAATAGCAAAATCAGAGAAACTAATTCAGAAACTGAAGTGGTCTCTTCATTTTTTTCCAAAACAGTATTTATATGGACAATACAATTAGCAAAAGCACTGCTAACACACTTTCTCTGGCTCCACGTATAATACACGTTATAGCATTTCCTCTCATGTATTATTGCTTAAATGTGTTGTTACAGAGTTTGTATAAAATTTTAACAACTACGCTTAGGGTTACAGACAGAAAACTGTGTTATACTGATACTGATCCAGGTACAAGAAGAAAAAAACACACTCCTCTTTTACTGAACACCCAGATTCTCACCAGGGGACTGAATGAGTTATACTGCAGCTTTAAAGGGGCAATCTCTGAAACCTCTGCCCTTTTCCCCCAACATTAGGTGAAAAATGCTCCAGGCCCAGATTTAGTTTCACCGTCCACCCTGAAGCATAGGTGACCAACTAGCTTAAAAAAACATGGAGGACTAAATGACCACAGGCTGTTTGCCCTGACCTGTGTAGTCATGAAAGTTTTTGAATGGCTGATCCTAGCCCACCTGAAAGCTATTACTGATCCTCAGCTAGACCCCCTGCAGCTCACATACAGAGCAAACAGGCCTGTGAGTGCTGCAGTAAACTCGGCTCTGCAATAGCTTTACTCTACGCTGCTGCACTTTATTTTACAGAGCCTATGCACTTTCTGAATCTATGCATTTCAGAAACTGCTTTTCCAAGCACTCCGCTTTGAAATGTCCTAATGTTTGCAGAGAGCACTACTGTTATTAACCAGAGTAGTAGGACTGTTCAGACTGCAGGCAAAGCAGCTTTAATTCTCAAATCTCTTCTGTTGAGATGACTGCACTGTTATTAGCATGTGATCAGGGGGAATTTGATGTCTGAATATGACAACCGTACCGGAACAACCATTAGGTCTTTCTTTATAACATTTTTACTAAAGCCATTTCCTGCATTCTGGTGTATTTTTAACAGGTTGTTAAACACAGACACAAACAATGTAACTTAATTAAACGTCTATTTCAGAGACAGATTCAACAATTACTACTCTTTAAATTTACTTGTTTATTTACACGTGAATTTAATGTGGTCTAGGGTTTATTTTAAGGGGATATTACAAAAAAGTATGTTTTAGTAAAAGCTGAACATGATGGTAATGGGACTGACATTACATCCTGACTATTAACTTCAGTTGCATGCGGTAAATTGTTGTATGCAAGCCGAAAAATCTGGAGTGGACTATTAGTGGGATGTATATTCTCCTATCAATCAAGTGGAATGGATTCTTTTGCAAAGTAATAAAAACATTGCTGGTGGAAGTAATATTTTATGTTAAATGTAGAGGGTCCAGATGAAAAAATCTAGTTTTTACGTCTTGCGCCTGCCTAGTATCAGAATTTATAAATATATCTAAGCTGGTGGTCTGGAAGTGAGGTGTGTTCAGGTAAATTTCTGGCGTGTTGCTATCTTGGTGGCAGAAAACACAGGTGCACAATTGACTGATTTGAACCATGACAACAGTCAGACGTTCATACCACTTTTAGCTACGCAAGCACGCTGTGCTCAGTGAACACGCATACACCCCCACTCGCTACACACCTTATATGTACTCAATTCAGTGCACAAACCTAACTTTTACATCAACAATAAACAGAATACAAATACAAATACAGACAATAAGATGTGTCTGTAAATGATCTACTCACACACCTTCACAATGTGAACAAGCAGGTCAGTTTCCTCTGCTGAGAATCGCAGAAGCACTGTGCCATTAAAATAGCAATCCACGCACCTGGCTCTTAAAGGGAATGGCGAGTGAAACGCTGATTTACACTGGTTTATTCTACGTTATGCTTAAAACACACCCATGATTAAATAGGAAAATTAGTATATGCCTTTTGCGCGTTTTGAGGCACACAAGGCACACTTTTTGCAAATTCACAAAACCAAAAACACACTGACACAACCCAAATTAAGCTGCACCAAATATTGCTGGCGTGGAGCAACCATGGTCACTAACTTGTGGTGCTCTTCTCAGACCCTCACACTTTTATCACTTTGAATTTGAACAATTAGCTCATTTGCCACATTGTGAGTGACATTGAAATCTGGTTTGAGCAGACAGAGAGTACAGATTGAGACACATCTGGTTAAACCTCCAAACCTCCAGACCACCTCCAAATTTGATAATAAAACTGATTTGCAAATATCTGACTTAAAGTGGTTTCTTGCTGTTCAGACTGTAAAAATTAATATGGATCCAATGTGACAATTTAGATGCTGGATTTGAGCTGGCTGTCTGGCAGGTAAGTGATTAAAGTTCCTGGACACCACCATTTCCAGGGACCTGAAGCAGGAGGGGAACAAAGTCTCCATTGCCAGAAGAGCAGAGCAGAGGATGTTCTTCCTAATGTAGTTGAAAAAAAAATCAACCTACCGCAGCCTCTGATGATCAAATCCTTCATAGCAATCACTGAATACATCCTCACATCATCCATAAGCATCTGGTTTGGATTGTCTACTTCACAAGAACTAGCCTCCATGAACTTCAGCACATTCTGAGGACAGCACAGATGATCATCGGGAGGACTCTGCCAATTCTTCAATATGTACAGTCTCACCCAAAAAGGTTTACAAACCTTTTTATAGGACAACTATAAAACTATAAGAAATAAACTATAGAAATGGAGCGTGGATAATTTGGACATGTTTAGTGTGAGGTGTCACTGGTCACTGACTACTCTTAATTATACCCAACTATCGATTCTGTAGTGTTATCCTATGAAAATATATAATAAAATATTTGCAGAAATGTAAAGGCTGTATTCATTTTTGGTATATATTGTATATACAGGAACAGCAGGATCCTGAGGTGCACTGGCAAGAATATAGCTGACTCCTCATCTCCTCTTCCAACCACTTCCCTCAAGCCGCAGGATTAACAAAACCAGCACTAAAGAGCCATGAAACGCCACTCATAAATAGTAGTGGACCCCTCACACATTAAAAAAAAAACTTCCCATACTGTGGCCTAGAATACCACTCTTTACTTTAATGCATCTCTGCATAACTGTACTAATATGTATATAATTGTAACACATATTGTAGCAGATATAGCAAATTATATGTTTTCTTAAAGATTCTCATTTTAGAGGTCGCAGGTTCGAACCCCAGTTCATGCAGCTTTGCCATCAAGCTGTCGGCACTCAGAGGGAGCACAATTGGCCCTGTACTCCAAGCGCGCTGGCTGCTCGGCAATGCTGCATCAGCAGCAGCTCGAAAAGAAGCAGTGGCTGGCTTCACATGTATCGGTGGAAGCATGTGTTAGTCTTCACCCTCCTGGTGTGTTGGGGCATCACTAGTGATAGGAGGAGTCCTAGTGAGTGGGTTGGGTAATTGGCCGTGTAAATTGGGGAGTAAAAGGGAAAAATTAGAAATAAAATAAAAAAAAGATTCTCATTTTATCCTTTTAAGCTTGCTTATCTTTATATACACTTATTGTCAAACAAATAGTTGCATCCAAGGAAGTGTCGGATTACAACACTATTCAGAAAGAAGGTAAAAGCTACCAGGTTTTGAACTCTTGTTTATATTTATTGAGTTGCACACTCAAAAGTAGTTTTAAACGCATGCAAAATGCATATGAAATGCAACATTTCAGACATTTTGGCATGGATATGTAGAGGTTCTTAATGATGTCCTTAAATAATCTATCCTATGCAACTTAAATATTTAAACACAGTTCCTGCAGATTTTGCTTTAGGGGTGAAGTTATGATAGCATGTCCAATAGCATTAAACAATTTTAATTGGGGATATGTCTGGTGAGATGGCAGCAGTATGTGGACAAGCATTATCCTGTTGGAATACTGCATTTAGGTGTGCATTCAAGAAAAGTATGGCCACTGGTTGTGGGACCTTATTATCCTAATGTGGGGTGGTCCAAGTGCCTTTAATATAGACGTGCACTGTAGCTCAATAAATAGATATATTTATTGAGCTACACACACAGTAGTTTGTAACACATGCATAATGCATAAAAAAGGCAACATGCCAGACGTCTCGGCCAGGCATCATGGAGAGCAGCCGGATGTGGACAAGCACTATACTGCTGGAGTACTGCATTGGAGTCTGCACTCAGAAAAGGTAGGGGCACTGGTTGTAGGACCTACTAACATAACGTTCTGTGATATTAATGCCTGTATAAAGGCCTATAAGATCTGTAAGACCAATGGTGAGGTAGCATTGTACAAAATTGCACCTCACTCCATGACATCAAACCTTCTTGACATTCCAAACCTTGACATTCCAAACCTTCTTGACATCAAACCTTCTTGAGTCACACCCACCTGAGTCACACACACTAAGTTTATTTTCTATTGATTGATTACTATTCATAAAAAAGATGGACATGAGGTAGCATATAAGAAAGTCATTAAAATCATATTCACTTTAATTTGGCACAGTGAACCCCCATACTTAGCTATAGTGAATTCTTCTGTTACTGGTCTGTTGGGTTAGGAGTGGTAGATTAGGGTTGGAAACTCCGTAGAAAGGCAGATTTTCAGAAGTTGGTGTGTTGGTGACATCTGCCTTAACAGATCACTTTAAAACCTGGAGATAAACGAGGTGTAGATATTGTGCAAGACACAGAGATATTGTGTAATAATTGCAAAATGACACTATGATTTTGCATCACATTTATTTAAAGTATTTAACTCTGATTGACAGCCATGGATTTACATTGGTTTCGGTACCACTTTAAAATAAGACTACCTTTATAAAGGGTTTCTGAAAGGTTTGTAATTAGTTTAGTAATGGTTACTAATAAGGTTGTTAATGCCTTACAAATCATATATAATCAGTTATAACACATACGTAGAAAGGGCAAAAATGACCTGTTGTTTGCCAAATGGTGAACTTACAGCCATCTATAATGTTGCCCTTTCTACGTATGTGTTATAACTGATTATTAATTATTTTTAAGGCATTTACAATCTAATTAGTAACCATTTATAAACCCTTTATAAAGGTAGTCTTATTTTAAAGTGGTACCTTGGTTTCTACCTGTGATTGTTTTTTTTTATTTTTATTTAATGTACCAGAGGTTTGGGTCATGCTGGAGCCCCCTTCAGTCAGTGAAAGTGACTTCATCGATTTACAGAACATATCTCTGGAACCCGCATCCCTCTGTCTCTCTCTCACACGCACACAATAGATCAGACACTTCACAGTAACGGAGAGGGTGGGCTGGAGACTTTTTTTCTGACATCACCGCTGTAAATGTGAGAATAGTTTTACTGGCTTAGGTGCTCCAGACAGGGATCATAGACACTGCTGAGCGAAGGGAGGAGGGAGGAGAGCATGTTGCTCCACACTCACTGTTGATCTTTTAAGAAGATATTGCGTTTCCAGACGTAGCTGCCTGAGGTGAAATGTGGTAGTGGAAAATGTTCGCTTTTCAGCGATGAGCCCCGTCAGAATGTTCAGCTTACGTGGACCAAGAGAGGGAGAGAAAGAAAGGGTGCTGGGAATACGAGGAGAGTGACTGAAAGGAAATGTGTAAAAGCAATATAAGTTAGTTAGCATCCCCAGTGAAGTGCACACTCACCTCTGTTGAGCCACACTGACATCTAGAGGTAGTGCAGCACACTGCATGCCTGAATACAGCGTCTTTAGCAATTTATTAATTTATTCAGTTACTGCCTCAAGCTCTCCCATACCTATGACCAGACAAACATCAGTGTCTGATGCTGACCCCAGGCCAGAAGTAGATGCAAGACTTTGTTCAGTATGACCTGCAAGGAAAGAGTTTTCATTTATTCATGTTATTACACTTTAATTACACTATACTTACTGTTTATAACATATATACTGAAAACTAAAACTTCTACAGAAACCCATCTCTCTATTTTAATGGTCTTTATCTCCTATTTAAGAGGGTAGAATAGGGGCTGATGAATTGCACAGCAAGAAATGCATCTGCTACAGTCTGTAGTGCAGATGAGTCATTTATTTTGATGTCTTGAGTTGTATAGATATGAATCAGTAATTTGGAGTTATTGTTATCGCTAAGCATCCTTTCACAGCTTCCAAAGATCCAAAGGTTAAAGAAGCAATGAGAACAGGGATTAAGCAGAGTCTTGGAGTAAACAAAGAATTATTACTTGGTATTAAACATGTGTCTGATGAGTGTCTGACGTTGAACCCAGGAAAAAAAAAGTTGATGCAAGAGTCATTTCTTTGTTTTGGTTAAAGTTGCATATTGCAGATGAGGATTTAATACTTAGTTAATATTAAACTAACATATTTAGTTCTATTTCTAGCATGTGAATATATTTATAGATTGTGTAGCTTTAATGTGATGCAATCGGATTGGCTACTAATTCTAGTTTAAAAGTGTGATGATGCATAGAAAAGACTCCAGAAGCTTTGAGCCAGGAGCATCACAGTCTTTCGATCCTCATGTAACAGTAATGTAACTTTATTTAGTTAGAAATTGATCCTTTGTTTTGTAATTTGATAAGTTCATTGTAAACATAAAACAACAAAGAAAAGTTTCAGATTCAAGACCTCTTATTTTTTGTGTTATTTTTTTATGTTGTGTGTGAAAAATACTTCAAGGTTAAAGGCTAATTAGCAGCACTATGCACTCACAGCATGCCATGAAAGAGTTCTCATGTATAGATACATGTAATTACATTTTAATTACACTGTACTTACTGTTTATAACACACATACTAGGCAACTTTTAACCTTTTAAATCACTCTGCTCATGTCAAGTGGTGTAAAGAGCCTATAGTCCACTTATTGATTCCCAGTTTGTGTTTGAGTCAGTCCTTTATTACGGTATTATTAAGGTACAATACTCAGAGGTACACTGTTGTACCCTCAAAGGTATAATATTGATCTTTTCAGGGTCAAATGTGTTCCTTCTGAAGTACAAAGTCATCCCTAACAGCAATAAGTATAGATTTGTACCAGCCAAAATGTACGTTCAGTATTCAGTACCACTGTGCTAATAAACAATATACATTTAATTGCCCATTTTTTATTTGAAAGACAGACAATTTTGGATCATCAAGTTCTTAACACATATTCAGCTGATGTGGTTCCAGCATTCATGAATCAGCCCTGTCCTTCTACTCATCAGAAATATTACACAACCTTTCTAACTCCTGCTTTTTGTTTCAGTGTCACTAACGTGTACAAAAGAATCAGCAATAAATTCTCACCAGCACTACATACCTGCACACACAAACACACACACTGACATATAACCACTTGCATATTAATGTGACTGCTAAAATGACAACCTAAGTAATATCTGGTTACCAGAGGACTTAAGGGGGGCTTTATCTCCTCTTAAAGAGGGTAGAATAGGGCACAGCAAGAAATGGTCACATGCTGCTGTCAGTAGTCCAGAGACGTCCAGAGATTTCTTTTAGTGTCTTCTGTTGAGTTAATTGCACATGTAGTTATGAATCCATGATGTGGAGTGTGTAAATCCTGAGCATCAGGAATGCATAGAGTTTCATAGATCCAACGAGTACAGAAGTAATGTGAACACTAAATGACAGGAATTATGCCAAGTTTTTTTTACTTTTTATAGAACATATAGTGTACAAACAGACTTACTTTATGATTATGATTAGAATTATGCCCTCAAACAGCAGCTGTATTGTGTAAGTATTAGTTTTAAGGGCAACCTTGTCTGGTGCAGACCAAGTTTTGCTTTATTTCTATCCGTTTTGACAAGTGTGAATACTCCACCCATACTCTAGTTTTCAGCAAATCACTGAAAAGTGTGCTCTGCCAAAAACCATGGGTCCTGGCCTGCTTCCAACTGAACCCTTATTCAGTTTGCTGCTACAGGAACCACATTTTTTATAATGATCTGCAGCAAACAAATTTCAACATTAATTTAATCTAGACTTTAAACTGTAAATATTTGGTTGTCTGCCAAATTTCTCAACAAAATGCCTCCTTGAAAGGGATTTGAGCAAACAAAGTAGAAGTGAAAATCAACTTAAATGTATGCTGCACCAATGTGTTGGTTTATTTTATAAATACTGGAAACTTCAGAAGAAAAAGAAAATTTCTGTTTAAATATTGCAGATCAGGGAGGTACATGGTTATCATTGATAATAGGATATTTTAGAGTGTGTATGTGTTTTGTGTGTGTAGCGTCACTGTCCAATAAAAAAGTGTATTTTACTACAACCATTAAACACAGCAGTTGTCTTCCATGTTGTTTCAGAATTGCATGATGTGTGTCCAATAGAAATGCCTCAAAATGGCTTGTATAAATACAATATTTACACTGTCTTCTACTGAAAGTTTAAAAGGTTTATACCTTTCCTGTAAAGTCACTGTTGTGAAGATACATGTTTTCAATGGGCGATCACACAGATTAGTGGCAATATATGATAAAATCTCTATGTCACATACCAACAGTTCTGATACATTAAACAATTCCATTGTTAAAGTGGCACAGCAGGTCAGTCAGATTCCATTCCATTCCTTTCCACTCTCACAAAGTACATCCCATCCTGTCTGTTGTTTCTCTTTTCAGAGCCTCATATAAACGAGGCTTCCTAATGGTAATGCAGCAGTAAAACAAAAGTAACACCAGAACACTTCCAGCAAGTTGTATTTGGTCTGGAAAGTTACGTCCTGCTCCTGCTCTGCAGATTTAATGAAAGGTCTGGAATTTGATTACATTGGGGAACTGTGTGGAGCAACTGCTCCTCAAAACAGTAGCAAAAAGGAGAAAACACTGAAGGATGAAGTAAAGGTCTTCCCAAACGGGAGGATTTTTCTTTTAGGTCCATTAAAAAAGGCTCAGAGCTGTGTTTTAATGAAAGCTGACTGAATGATCAGTAATTTATGTCTTATACCAACATTAAAAAAAGAAGCTGTTATTTTTATTTTATTTATAAATTAATTTTTGACCTTTTTTGATATAGTTCATACTGGAGACATTGTTAAGTCTCCAATTGAATTTATGGCTATCACTTATCGCTTCTAGAAGATTCAAGTGTATAAGTGTATACTTAGTGCATCACACTAAGTAATGGGGGAGAGGGAGGGTCATCCTACCAACTCAGAAAAAGCAAGACCAATAACTAATGTAACCAACCATGTTCAGGACATTTTAGAGACTGGGAAGACTAGGTATGACAATTTACCCCTTCTCAAACTGCAGTGATATAAGCAAGACAAAAGAATTTAGTTATGTGCAAAAAGATATTTCAATCAGCATGAGAAAATCTAAGGATTTTTTAGTAGGAACTTGGATTTAATTTTATTTTAATTAGATTTTAAACAACACCATATAAGTTTGAATGAGATCTGAGATTAAATAAGATAATATTTATGACCTTACGATAAGTAGATGTGTACAAAGCCTTAGGTTACCAGAATGTAATTGCCAACAAATGTTTAGACATGCCACTTAGTTATCAGCATGCATATTTATATGTAGAAATTATTAACAAATCATTAGGTCATCAGAATTTGAAACTAGTTATAAAGAATCTTAAATCTGACAAATGTATATGTGTTCATCAGTATTTACAAATATGCTAGCAACGTTTTAATTCCTTAAAATGTGAAAACTTATAGATATGAATCAGTAGTTAATGGTATATTAATGAAAATTATCTTAAAGTGTTTGCGAGATCTGTAATTTTTAATATGTTTGTTCTTCTTGGTTTGGTCAATTGAACTCTATGTGAGAATTATTCCTGCTCTTTCAACAAACTAAATCTGTACAAACAGAAAGAAAATGATTACCTTATATGAGCAATGAGGTTGAAGTGAAAGAACACAAAGACCCAGTGCAGCACAGATTTATCAATAAAAATCATTAGAACACTACTGACATGTGCACCTACTTAATAATTGCCATAATTGATTTTATTGTGAATTAAAATAACATTATGATTAAAGTGGCACTAAACCTCCTGATTTTTGCTGACTCCACCCTCAGCTCAAATTTGAAAAAGACAAAAAAATTGGAGGGGTAGTTTGGGAGAGGCACTGGGTGATGTATGGGTTTAGAGGTGGGGCAGGAGGAAGAGCTGATTGGCTGAGCTGCATTAGCAGCAGCAGAGTCTGACAGCGGTGAGACGCAAATGGGTGGATGTCAGCAGGGGGGCGGTATTATTGATTATTGACTGATCTGCATATTGTGATGTGTCCACATACCAAAGTACACGGAGACATCATCCTCATCTATGGCACAGGGAAACCTGTGATGGCACTGCAGAGGCGGAAATTATCACATTATTATTTTTTTAAAGCAGGACTGGTATGTTTTATTACTTCTAAGGAACACATTTCAGCTATTTATGCAAAAAAAAAAAAAAAAAGGTTTAGGTTTTATTGGCTTT
Source organism: Astyanax mexicanus (assembly GCF_023375975.1). Classification (NCBI taxonomy): domain Eukaryota; kingdom Metazoa; phylum Chordata; class Actinopteri; order Characiformes; family Acestrorhamphidae; genus Astyanax; species Astyanax mexicanus. The sequence goes on along the minus strand of NC_064408.1, from coordinate 84,283,449 downwards.
TTAAAGAAACCTCCCAAATACATTGTTGCATACAAAACAACTCATTTGAATGATTAAATAAAAAAAAATGCAGTAAAATAAAAGTAAGATACTCCACAGAAATAAAAAAATAAATAATATCGCTTGCAAACACGATGGCTTCACATTGCCTGACTCTCGACTAGGCTAGGAGCTCTCCCAATTTCAGATTTGTTTGATTACTTGGACTCTACACGTGATGACAGCTTAACAGAGCTGAATATATGACTTAAAAGGCAAACTGTCTACAGCTGGAGGTCTTGTGAAACCATAACTGAAGATGGAGATGATGGTCAGGATTATGGAGGAGGGCTTTAGTATTAGACCCTCAGCCTTGTTGTAACTGGCAGAACACTGCTGTGCAGATTGGAATGCAGGACCCACCGCGTCACAATCCTTCAGTAGTGCTGCGACCTGTCCGAGAAATATGCCTCACACTTCCATTTACCTTCGCTTTAAATTCATCCCCTTAAACTGTGTTCTATGCAGGTTCATTGAGAGGAGAGCATGTTTCATGCTGATAGGCTGGTGTTTTTTATCTCTCTGAATGCTCCACATTCCTCTGGCTCTCCTCCTCCCTGACGCCACGTAGAACCTGCAGCAGATCAGTTTAAGAACCACTTGTCAACCTCTCTGTGACCCTCAACATCCTTTATCTTCACATTACAACTGCCAGGTGAAGTGCTCCTCTGCTCTGCAGACTCGGGCTATACTCGATATGGAGGAAATTATGTACTGGGGTTGCATTACACTGCTGTGTTGCTCTCCAAAAGAGCAACTTTATAGAAAAAAAAAGTTTACTGATGCATTTGGAACCTACATACAATCTACGGAACAGCTGCCAATTAAAAAAAAAAGTCAAACAGTGTAAAATGCATGCAAGTAAAATACATATTGTTGAATTATGATTTAATATAATTTAATTATTCAATACTTGGTGTGGTTTAAGATAACCTGCATTATTTAACACAATATTTTACACATTATTTAACACCATTTTTTGGATTATGCAACTTTGTGTCAAGTATAAACTAGGTCTATCAAAATCATTACATGTTCATGGAAGCAAACTGAGATATCCTGAAGATTTGCTCTGCTTTGAATTTGATATTAAGTTTATGTTTTATATTTAACGCGTTTTACAGACAGATAATTCTTATTCTCATTCTTTCTTCATTATTATACTGTCCATTAAAGTAGATATATCTAATTGAATATCTAATCGACTGTGTGCTCCAGATTAATACATCTACATACAGAATGTAAATCCAGAGTCAAATTCGCAATTACATACATATGTAATATGTAATAAGTTATGTCATTTTTTTGCAATTTCCTTCAAGATCATTAAAGTGCTATCTTATCTTATCTTATCTTATCTTATCTTATGTAAAGATGGCGGCGCGTTAACACGTAGCGGCCGCTCCGGGTCGCTTTTTTGTTTTTTCCGTTTATTCCTGCAAATATGTGCATCGGAACACCCTTGCACATGTTCTACCACCGCCAGACCCTGCTACAGTGGAGAAATCAGCCAGAAAACACGCTACCGGACGAGGTTCTGCAGACGCTACTTGAGCTTAGCCTGCTAAGAGACCCAGGCCGCCAGCCCGCGGTGTTTCCTGACGCCGGAGCCCAGCGGAAGTGCCATCGCAAGCGGTGCGAGCGTAAGCGCGGAAAGAGAGCCGGGATCCGTGCGAGGCTAAAGGCTAGTCCTAGCCGGCCGGCTATACCATCGCTCTTTCTGGCAAACGTCTGTTCCCTTGACAATAAACTGGACTACATCCGACTCCAGCGAACAACCCAGCGTGAGTTCAGAGACTGCTGTGTTTTGGTTTTTGTGGAATCGTGGCTGAACGACAACATTCCGGACAGCGCCATTCAGCTAGCCGGGCTAACCGCGTTCAGAGCGGATAGGAGCGCGGCTCTATCCGGGAAGACCCGCGGTGGAGGCGTGTGTGTTTACATCAACACGGAATGGTGTAACAACGCTGTGACTGTCACCAAACACTGCTCTCCGCTGGTGGAGTTCCTGATAGTCAAGTGCAGACCTTTTTATTTAGTACGGGAGTTCTCCGCCGTGCTAATAGCTGCTGTCTACATCCCACCCAGCGCTAGCATTGGTGCTAATGCTAAAGAGGCTCTGTGTGAACTCTATTGGACTATCAGCGATCTGCAGAACAAACACCCAGACGGACTGTTTATTATCGCCGGAGATTTCAACCACGCAAATCTCAAGTCAGTGCTCCCTAAATTCCATCAACATGTGGACTTTGCAACGAGAGGAGCGAGCGCGCTGGATCTTGTTTACACAAACATCCCCAGCGCGTACCGGGCGGAGCCCCGCCCCCACCTCGCTTTCTCGGACCACATGTGTGTTTGGCTGACTCCAATATACACACCACTCATCAGACGCTCCAGACCAGTTCAGAAGCAGGTGAAAACCTGGCCGGCAGGCTCCATCTCTGCCCTTCAGGACTGTTTTGAGTGCACTGCATGGGACATGTTTAGGGAGGCTGATACTGAAGGCGATTCTGTTGATTTGGAGGAGTATGCAGCATCAGTCACTGGCTACATCAGCAAGTGTATTGATGATGTCACTGTCTCCAAGACCATCACCACACGCCCAAACCAGAAGCCTTGGATGACTGCTGAGGTACGTGCGCTGCTGAGGACCCGCGACTCCGCCTTCAGAGTGGGTGACAAGGTGGCCCTGAGGAAAGCGAGAGCCGACCTGTCAAGAGCTATCAGAGAGGCAAAGCGCGCACATGCCCAGAGAATCCACAGCCACTTCAAGGACACGGGTGACGCGCGGCGCATGTGGCAGGGCATCCAGGCAATCACCAACTACAGGACAATGCCACCGTCCTGTGAACGTGATGCCTCCCTCCCTGATGCCCTGAACAACTTTTATGCACGGTTTGAGGCACAAAACAACACGATGGTGAGCAAGTGTTGTGCCTGACTGCAGTGGACGTGAGGAACACTCTGCACAGAGTCAACCCACGGAAAGCTGCAGGACCAGACAACACAGAGTGGAGGTGCAGCGGCTGACAGACTGGTGTACAGTAAACAACCTTCACCTGAATGTGGACAAGACAAAGGAAATGGTTGTTGACTTCAGGAGAGCACAACACACCCACTCTCCACTCAACATCGACGGGTCCTCTGTGGAGATTGTTAAGAGCACCAAGTTCCTTGGTGTCCACTTAGCAGATAACCTCACCTGGACCCTGAACACCAGCTCTACAGCCAAGAAAGCCCAGCAGCGTCTCTACTTCCTCCGGAAGCTGAGAAAGGCCCGTCTCCCTCCACCCATCCTCACACTCTTCTATAGAGGGACCATTGAGAGCATCCTGAGCAGCTGCATCACTGCCTGGTTTGGGACCTGCACCGTCTCTGACCGCAAGACCCTCCAGCGTATTGTGAGGACAGCTGAGAGGATCATCGGCGTCTCTCTCCCCTCCATCACGGACATTTACACCACCCGCAGCATCCGCAAAGCAACCAGCATTGTGAATGACCCCACTCATCCCTCACACGAACTGTTCTCCCTCCTGCCTTCGGGAAGAAGGTACCGCAGCATCCGGTCCAGCACAACCAGATTCTGCAACAGCTTCTACCCCCAAGCCATCAGACTCCTTAACTGCAGAGACTGAACTGATGGTTTTTCTGTACATGCACACACACTCTTACCCCACTTACCCCAGAAAATGGAAAGCACTAAAAACCCTACTACCTCACTGGACTCTATTGCACACTGTGTAGTAGAGGTAATTACTACCTCACTGGTCTTTTTTGCACACTGCATAATTTGCACACTGTCTTGATATTTATTATTCTTTTTCTGTATTGTGTTGTATTGTCTGTCTGCACTTTTGTACTGTTGCACTTATTGTTCTGTCTACACTGTGTTTATGTGCACCATGGTCCCTGGAGGAACGTTGTTTCGTTTCACTGTGTACTCTGTATATAGCTGAAATGACAATAACACTTTGACTTTTGACTTTGACTAATAATATATATTTTAAACATAGACATCTATGTAATTGTAGTTCTTACTGGCAAATTTTTTCCTGAACTAAGTTTTTATATAATTTGCTTCAAGTAAAAAGAAAAAAGACAAAAACACATTCATTAAGATCCTGAGTATTGAGAAAACAATAAGCTCTTTCTTTTTTCTTCCTTCCTTCCTTCCTCTCTTGCTGAATGAAATGTTCGTGTTGGGGCCAGTCTTATGAAGGGTGCAATAAAACTCTTCTAAGCTGTCTTTCTGTCTTCTTGACCTCAAGCTTCTGAAGGTTTATTGACTTCCTGACCAAAATGCAAACCAGTGACTTGGCATGCAATTACTCCAATTGAGACTAATCACATATTTTAAAACCCCCAATCAGCAAGAGCTCTGAATGCCAGACCGGTGTTGAAGACCAGCACAGCTTGCTGAATATCACTAATGCACACACTAAAATGATCAACAATAGTCATGCTGTTTTGGCAGTTCCTTACCGGAGCTTTAAATGTCTCTGACAATAAAAATCAGAAAGTACAGTGCAGCAGCAGCAGTGTTCTTTTTACCCACTAAACTGAGATTTTGGATTATTGTAGGTTTTCTTATTTTAATGTAGAGTAGATAGTTTATTTAAATAAGAGAGTGACAGATTATCATTGTACTTTATCTGTACTAGAAGAGTTTTGCACACAGAACATTTGCCAGTTTTAAAATGCAATTTAACAGTAAAAGTGATTATTTAAAACTGGTCACTGTTTTGATAAAAGGATTATATAAAAGCTTCTGTATCATGGGGACTGTAGTTTTCACATTAAACTTATTAAAGGCAACTGAGATATTCTGAGGATTCTACTTTCAATTTCAGATACAATTTCAATGTAAGATACAGATATTAAAATAACTTTGCATTAAATGTTATATATATATATATATATATATATATATATATATATATATATATATTTTTTTTTTTTTTTTTATTCTATTTATTTTTATATGTTATGTTTTATGTTTAACATGTTTTGCAGATTAAAAATTCTCATCTACATTCTTTCTTTCTTAACATACTGTCTTCTCTTCACTTCTGAATCTGACAATTAGTCCAGTGTTAAGCTGAACTAAGGGGGTTGCCATGTGGGTCAGCCAGATGTCTTCCTGTACAAGTTTTAATTCTTTTGAAGGTGTAGGAAACAGTGATTACTGCTCTGGCTTCATCTGTAATTTCTCAAAAGAAAACTCTTTTATTTTAAATATTTACAGAGTTATCTGTGTTTTTGTGTATTTTCCTAGTCATTATGTTGAAATTGTGAACGTGTGTCCAACGAAATATTAGAGTCTGTGACCTTTTTTTTTTGGTGGCAGCTTTTTTCTTTGCCAGGCAGTGTATATACTTTTAAAATATATTAATATTTATAATCTTTTTTTTAACAATACTAAAATTACTTTTTTCAAATTTTAGTTCATTTGTTTTATAAAGGACCTGTCAGTTTATTGTAAAATTTGTACACTGTATTTTGTACCATTTCTAGTTATTGATTGGACCTGAAGAGCTTAAACGTTAAAAATAAAGGGGAAAAATGGAGTACATATGTAATTATGTAATTGAATATATAACTACCTAGACATACATACAATTGTAGTTAATTCAGCCAATTTTCTGTACTCTTTCTATCAGTTCTTACTCATGAAAAGAGCTTTATTGTAGACGACAGAGCTCTTTCTTTTCACCCACTCATCCTTATGTAAGCTGTGCGACTGGAGGGAAGGAATTCCTCAGGTCCAAACCTGAGCCGGGTCTGGCAGCCCATCCCTGCAGCACGTACACACATCAGAAGAAGCCCATATCAAATATATCAATAGCAGATGATGAAGGAAAGGCTGTATGGTTTGGAGCAGGATCTTTCCTACGACACATTTACGCTACCATTTACTCAACAGTAAGAAACCAAAATAAACTTTCAGGAAAAAGATTTTAGTCACCTTTTCCCATCATAGCTTCAGTATTTCAACTGAAAAGTCCTCCACACTCTGCAGCCCCGGTTTATTGTGACCTCCTTTAAACTCCTGCTCTTGCCTGGAAACCTAACGCAGTCAAAACACTCACACATGGGAGTAGGATGTAAGGTAAGGGGTAAATAATGCTTGGTAGAAAGGAATTTATTGTTCAGGAACAGCCAACAGCTTGGTGCTATTTTTGGAATAAATTAGACTTCAGGCTTTATGTAAAGAGAGGAAGTTCAATAGTTTTGAGACCGTAAACGATCTCTGTCTCAACCTCCTTAAGAATTTTTCTCGTCTCAATTTTGTGGTGAAGTAGACTATAAACAAAAAAAAAACTGAAATTGGTGTTGAACCCAGTCCAAATCCACAGTGTGTGTTTGATAGACTGAACATTTGTATGTTTATATGCTTATATGTTTGTATGTCCCATTACAGGTATAAACATGAACTAACTGTACTATACCCTTAAACTGAACCTAGATACACCTGGATGCTTTTGTTACTAAAATACGCTATCAAAGAATACTAAGGCTAATATCATAATACTAATACAGGTAATTATGTGTATGTTAATTTTGTGAACTAGAGATGTGCACAAGTGTTTATTTGAATAATTAGCGAACAATCTGAGATGCTAGATTTTACATACTGTATCTTGTATGTTTATATGTTTATATGTTTGTATGTCACACTACAGGTATAAACAGCTCAATCCTCTAATATGAACTTACTGTACTTTACCCTTTCTGAAGCTCACTGTGGTGAAAACAGTCCTGGCTCCTAATGTTAGGTGAGCTAACAGGACTTTTTCACTATTCTGTTTAAATCTCTTTATTAAACTCTATAACTTTAATTCAATTAAGAGTGTAAAAAAGTACTGACATTCATCACTGATAGAAATATAAATACTAGGGTTTGAAAATACTTCTGTATAAGTTAAAGTATCAACTCAAGCTTTTTACTCAAGTAAAAGTGTAAAAGTACTTGTTTCAAAACTACTGACAGTATAAAAGTAAAAATAATGTAAGGAAAAAAATAGACTTCCTATTTTAGTTGCATATCTTCAATGAAAAACACTTATCTCCAAAACAGCAACTTTACAGAAGAGAGAAAAAAAACTTGTAAACTTTCAATGAAAGTTGTAAAATGTAAATGTAAAAAGAGTTTATTTCGGGTCATTTTAAAGAGTTTCTATTCGTCCGTTTATCAAAAAAATTGGCACAGGGACATTTTGTCTGTTCAAATTATGTAGTAAAAAATGGAGATAAGTGCTTTTCATTGGACAGTGACGATAAATGCCAACTGAAAATGAATGCATTTTAGTACAATGTAAATATATTGAAGAAGCTTAGTTGGGATATTTCGCCCGAGGTCTCTTGAGTCTCTGCATAGATCATTTTCATACTAGGCTACAAATGTCTGCTCTGTTCTATCGTTTGCTGACTGAATAAGTTGACGATCAATCCCCAAACCCCATTAAAAAACCTCTGGAATGTAAGCAAGAGGAAGATGGGTGGTCACAAGCTATTAAACAAAGCTGAACTGAGTTTTTGTGCCAGGAGTGGCATAAGGTCACTTAAAATCAGTGTGAAAAACTGGTGGAGAGTATGCCAAGATTCATGCAATCTACATAAATATATACAGTGGGGTGAAAATATTTCTTATGTTTTTATTTTTTTATTTTTTTCTGATTATCAAACAAACTTTAATATCAGACAAAAATAAACACTTTTTAAATTATAATTTTATTTAACCTAATACCTTGATTGTGTGACCATCACACTACCACCACCATGTTTTACATTCAGTATGAGGCTCTTTTTCTGAAATTATGTGTTAGTTTTACAACAGATGTAACGGGATACAAACCTTCCAAAAGGTTTCACTTTTGTCCTGTCTGTCTAAACAATATTTACCCAAAGTCCTGGGGATCATCAAGATGTTTTTTTGCAAATGTGAGAAGGGCGGTTGTGTTCCTTTTGTTCAACAGTGTTTGGAGACCATTTTCGACCAGTCTCTATCTCATTGAATCATTAACACTGACCTTAACTGAGGAAGGTGAGACCAGGAGTTCTTCAGAAGTTCTTCTTGAAACCTCCTGGATGAGTTGTCCATGCCCTTTTGGAGTAATTTTGGTTGCCCGGCCTCTCCTGGGAAGATTCACCACTGTTCTATTTTTTTTTTCAATTTGTGAATAACAGCTCTCACTGTGGTCTGCTGGAGTCCCAAAGGCTCAGAAATGACTTTGTATAGAAATAACCTTTTCCAGACTGATCGATGTTAACGACCTTGTTTTCTTATCAGTTTTTGAATTTCTTCATATTATGACATAATGTGTTGTTTTTGAGATCGTTTAGCTGCTTCATGTTGTCAGACAGGTTCTATTTAAATAACTTCTTGATTCTGGCAGTAATCAGGCCTAGTTGTGGTTAGTAGTGAAATTTACCTCAGCTTTCCAAAAAGTGTGATTGATCACAGTTAATCACAGTCTAGATTGGTCTGGATAGTTTTTCTTTCCCTTAATAAATAAAATCTTTATTTAAAAAGTGTCTTTATTATTTACTCAGGTTATGTTTGCCTGATATTAAAGTTTGTTTGATAAAAAATTGCAAGTATGACAAAAATGCCCAAACAAAAGAAATCTGTAAAGAGGGGAATTTCTTTTTCACGTCACTGTTAATTTTCCCAAATACATATATACACTGCATTTGAGGAAATAAAGGACATTTTAATGCTACACAAATGAAAAATGAAAAAACACATTCTCTGTTACACAGGAAATGGCTAACTTCACAGACTGTCATGCATTTTTAGTTCTAGGAATTTGTTAGAACATCAGCAATGACTAATGGAGTGACATAAGCTAGATGAGGGTAATGTGTGACTTAAAAGTATGTTGTTTTATTTATGTTTTTTTATAATTTTTTCCTCGAATGATGAATCTGCTCTGTTTGAATAGAAATGTGTGACATTTAAGTTTAATAATTTAAAGGGTAATGAGATACTCAGGGTCACATATTTTACCCACGTTCCTCAGCTTCTGTGTAGACTATTACGTCATCCTGGCCTTCTTCTAGACCTCTTTCAGTGTGGAGAGAAGGATCTGGAAAGAAAGCAGTGAGAAGCAGAATTAGAACCATCCACAGCCTGGAGAGACTGAAGTGCACCTCACAAAAAAAAAATCCTGCATATTTTTATGCTTGCTAAGTGTCCTGCATGTGATTATCGCATTATTTTCATACCTGCCACCTGCCAGTTTTAACTGACCTGAATTAACCCAAGAAACAATGACCAACTGCAGTCATTGAATCAAGACACACTAATAAACTGAACCTAGATACACCTGAATGCTTTTGTTATTAAAATACGGTATCAAAACATATTAAGGCTAATATCATAATACTAATACAGGTCATTATGTGTATGTTCATTTTGTAAACTAGAGATGTGCACAAGTATTTGAATAAGCCGTTAACAATCTGAGGTGCCAGTATTTAAATTCAAATCTTAACTGGGGTATTTGTAATGTTTCATCAACAATATTTAATGATTTTACAATTTAACAGATCTTTACACTTGACATCTTTACAGTGTATATCTAGCTGATGTTTGCTACATCTTCGCAACTCTAACTGATGTTTGATGGATGTTAACTATTCTATGTTAAAACCTTTAACTGATGTTAGCTAGAGTTTAACTACAGTATCTGATGTTAGCTAAATGTTTATTACTCTATTTGATGTTTGCTAGATGTTAACTACTCGTTCTGGTGTTTGCTAGATGTTAACTACTTTAACTGACGTTAGCTAGATTTTAACTACTGTAGCTGATGTTAGCTATATGTTAACAACTCTTTCTTATGTTTGCCAGTTGTTAACTACTCTAGGTAATGTTAGCTAGATGTTAACTACTTTAACCGATGCTACCTAAAAGTTAACTTACTACAGGTTAACTTAGTTAGATGTAAAGTTGATGTTTGCTAAGTCTGCTAGACACAATGAGGAAATAATTCTCACTAAGAGGAAAAGATCTAAAAGTGCTCCTCATCAGTATTAGATACTTTACTGGTTTATGAGCTAAGTAGCTTCTTTAAGCTTCTCTCAGCTTTTTTGAATACTTTATTTATTTTAATCCAATGTTTTCTTATAAATGCTATTAAATGTCTGACTGAATTGCTCCTTAACACCAGAACTGTCACTTGAACAGTAAGTATTTTTTGTGTGGTTTTGTTTTAATAAACTTGCAAATTAGATTACCATTTCAGACTTTAAACACTTGCAGCAGTTTCCCAAACACACAGCATTTTGAGTGGAGATTTACCACTGAAAGGAAAATGTAATCAAAGATTAGGGTTAATCCCTGTCCGGGAAAATTACCCTTTATCAATTTCAGTGTGTTCACAGTGTGTTTATTTTAGAACCTAAAATACTTCGTAATCTATTTATCTATACCTCACAATTTTCCTTCCCCTTGTGCTGGTAAGCGTCACAGTGGTAACAGGATGAGAATGTCTGTCCATATTTTTCTGTTCTTACCCTGAAATTTCAGACTCTCATGGGGGAACCCAAGATATTTCCAAGCTATGAAATATAAAACTCTTCAGTCAGACCTGCTTTTGTCTTTTGAGTTTTTGTCTAGTGAGATGTTTCTGGAGATTAGTACAGGAACTAACAAGAGGGCATCCTTATAAGATCTCAAACAATGGGGTAGATATTTTCGTAAACCGTCGCTATTTTACCAGCTCAGATGCAAGGTGTAAAAATAAACTGTACACTGATGCGCAGGGCCATTTCGAAGCATTTGAGTGCCTCGATCAAAATCGACATTTATTATCAGCCTGTCCAAAATCGGTTGTACTAATTAGTTTTTTACTAGCATTGACTACCTGCCTGGAAGTCAATGCTAACATAAACTTTACCTATATATTGTATTGCTAACCTACCTGCTGCTAAATTACACCATTACAGTATATAATTCAAGCAGGCAAAATTTATTCAGTGTAAATGATCATTTACCACTGTCTTGTATTTAATTTTCTTAATAGTTTCTTACCTGGCTTTTTGTTGAAATTTCGGAAGCTTCATATTTTGCCAGCTGCAGGAATCACAAACCTTGTCTAGCATTGCGGACGACCTCACCCATTCCTCACACAGACTCTTCACTCTGATGTTGTCCGGCAGAAGATACAGGAGCATCCGAGCCTCCACTACTAGACTCTGCAACAGCTTCATTCACCAGGCAGTCAGACTTCTCAACACACAAACTACTCACCCAACACACCACACAGAACTAAACTGAACTGAACCACCCCCACCACTCACACAAACACACACACACACACAGACTGAAATCTCTCTATCCCTATCAGTAATATTTACTGCTTCCTTCTATAAGATCAATAAACTCTCTGTGCAGTGATCATGTATGTTCTATATGTTACAGCATGTTACATATCTCTGCACCTTATTCTCACTAAAATATTTTATTTTACCGTATCAGTACTCCACTGTCCTGTCTGTTAAACTGTCTCATCTGTTGTATTTTTTTATTTATTGTAGTTTTGTAGTTGTATGTTGCACTTTCATTACACTTTTGCATTGTATTGTATTGTTGTTTTATGTTGCACAATAAAAGACAATAAAAGCCTCTTGACTATTGACTTGGTTGGCTACTTTCCTGCACTGACCCTCACAGAATTTAAAGGGGTGCTCACACACTTTGCCATCACATTTAACTCATAACCAGTCATTGTCTGGGGGTCCCAGGGCAACAATTCACTGGTTTGCTTGCCTTGTTGTTATGAACCTGGCGATGCACTTTGTGCAGGGTGTAAGATAGCACTCAAATCATGAGTGTGAAGAACCAATTATAGGTTTAAAAAAAACTACATAATGTAAAAGATTTTATGCCATTTTGTTTGTTTTTCCTATAAAGTTTACATCATATTTATGGAATTGTGGTGTTACATAAGGATTATCATTATCATTAATTCACTAGTACCCAAAAAAAAGCTACCCAACAAAAGTGTGGTTCACGTAGACCTATGGAAAATAACCTCGAATACGGCAATAAATCACACAATGTCAGAGTAGGTCTTCAGTGACAGAAAGCCTCAGGGTGGTCCTGAAAACATGCCCAATACAAGCCCAGCTGGCCTGTTTCTCCAGCACAGTCTCGTGCATGCTGGAAGTCATGCCTAAGGTCTACAGTTCCCTTCAGCAGAAGTCAGATGATACAGGATTTATCATGAGTGTGGGACTCATATTTAATGAGTGGAAAATGAGACTGCAGGCCATGTTTATGTAGCATGTCTGGAAAGTATTCCACAGCCCCTCTAGCTATTAGCATAGCCTCATACCACAGGTAATAAAGATGCTCAAAATCCAGGCAGTGATGTCTCTGTGTGACTGAGAGCACAGGAAGAGATAAGAATCTAAGACAGCAAAAGGTCTATGTAGTTGAAGAGCACTTTGGGTTACTGTTACTCAAATAATGCAAAAATTGAATTTAATCAAAAACACGAAAGGTAAATATTACAGGAAGCATTTTAAGCCCTTTCACCAGATTTTTAGGCAAAGTATCATTTTTTTGTCTTTTTTTAACTGAATGGATGTTATTGTGTCTTGAAAGTGTAGCCTTTACTTGTACTGCATGCATGATTACCCGATGCCACAGTCTGGGGATTACAAATTCAAGGTTCACTGCTTTTACGCACATTTACATAACATTGGGTTCATGGCCACGGAAGACTGACACGTTACCTTTACACACACACCTTAACATGGTAAGACAAGCGTTGCGAAATTGTTCCACTATGTTGTTGTGACAAGCAATACGGTGATAAGTGACCTGAAGCTCAACCAAACAAAGCAGTGGTGCAATACCGGGTCACGTTTTCGGTGCGTGATATTACTTCAGTGAATTTTATTACTTTAAAATCTGAACTAGATCAATGTTCAAAGAGCTACATTACATCAGCACACGGACTGGCGATGATGTAAAGCATTAAGAATGGAACAGAAGCACATGTGAAGATGACATTATTGTATCAAATTACCAGCGACCTGGTGTTTCCTTTTTTTGTGCAAATAAGCGTGAAAGCACATAACCATATTGTATCTCCCAGCCATGCAAGAGACATGAGCTCAACCCAGCCACAGCTTGCCAGCGCAAAGTGGCATTTAACAGTAATCACGTCACTGTTAATCTAAATAGGGTGTAATGTGGCCTTCATTAGGAGGTACTATTAGACCTATTATAGCTCTACAAATCCCTAAAGGCATTTGGCATCCAAAAATAACCTTATAAACTAATCTAATGCATATATGCACATGCACTAAAGCTCAGGAAGCACCAACCAAGCATTCTCCACAAAAAAACTCCAACCAAGCACTCTCCTTCCAAAAGCTGTATAAATTCACATTTATTACAGACGAATTTAAAGAAGATTTGGCAGCGATCCTTTTCTGAGATACTCTTGGGCTACATATCTTACAAATTACACTTGGCCTGTGATCATCCGACAAAAAACATTCAATTTGTTCACGGATCATTTCAGTTCATTTTCACTTTCACTGCTACACATTACACTACCATCCAACAGCATTGGAACAGTGAGGACCAAGCAGTAATTTCTGCAGTAGACTGAACAAAAATTGGGGTCGACATTAAAATATGTTAGAATGTTAGAAAAAATATCAAATTTCAGCTTTTGATTTCAGGTATTTACATCTGGATCTGATACAGAGTTCAGAAGGTAGCAGCTGTTGTCTGAACCCACCCATTTTTCTTATGTGCAAAAGTATAGGAACAGATCAACTTAAAATAGAATAAAGTTAATTAGACTTAATATTTATTTGCAAATACTGTCCTCGCAATACCTGCATCAATCTTGTGACCCACTGATATCACTAAGCTTTTTATGCTTCTTCTGTGATGCTTTTTCAAGCATTCAGAGCAGCCTCTTTCAGATGGTGTTTGTTTTGGCGGTTAATTTTTTCAGTCTTCTTTTTAGTAGGTTAAGTACATGCTCTAAGGGTTTAAGTCTAGAGATTTACTGACCATCCAAAACCTTCCACTTCTTGACAGTGTGTTTTGGATCATTATCTTACTGCATGATGAAAGATCTCCCTTTCAGTTTGGTTGCATTTTCTTTAAATTGACAGACAAAATGTTACTACACACTTCTAAGTCCATTGAACTGCTGCCATCACACATGACATCATCAATGTAGAAGCCTTGAAAGCCTAATTTCTTTCTTCAGACTTTCTTTAGCCTTTCCATCACATTGGTTAAGGTTAATCTTTGTCTCATCAATTTATAATCAGTCCATAGGCTTGTCTCTGTACGTCTTGGCAAAATCCATCCTGGTCTTCCTATTCTTCCTGCTATTTAGTGGTTTGCATCTTCTGGTGAAGCATCTGGTCTTTTGTCCATGAAGTCTTCTGCTGACAGAAGATTTTGATACCCTCACTCCTGCCACCTGGAGATTGTTGATGATGTCACTAACAGTTATTTTAGGGCCTTTCTTTACAGAAAGTACAGTGTTTCTGTCATCAGCTGCTGTTGATGTTCAACATCTGTTACTTAGTACACCAGTGATGACTTTCTTCTTCAGGACATTTCAAATGGGTATATGCTTGGTATATGTCATTTTTAGTGACAAGTTACACTTTTGTTCTAGTGGAGTTGGTGGCAAAAATTAACAATTTCATGTTCATTTATTATAGGTTAAGTTGATAATGTAATTTGCGACCACTTTGACAGCCCAACATTAGGTTAATGAGGTCCTGCATCTTAAAAAAAGGCCTAATCTTTTCTAAACACGCACATAGGTACACTATTCCAACAAGACAATTCCAGCAAGTCCACAGACTGCTGATGTCTAAGATCTTGGGCCATATTATACATTCTGCGCAAGGAGCATTGCAATACTCGATACTCTTTTACACACTGTCAACAGTCTACACTGAGTATCTACACTGATGGGCGTGGTGGTCTGGTAGTGAGATGTATTTAGGTACATTTCTGGGGTGTTGCTATTTTGGCGGCAGAAAACACAGGAGTGCCACTGACTGAAATTAATCTAGAAAACAATCAATCATTAGAGTCCATTCATATAGGTTCACCGTGCATGCTGTGCGCGTCTAGCAAGAGTACACACCCCATTGTTAAAAACCCAACTTTAAAAAATAACATTGAAATAAAATAACATTGCTGTTCCCTTAAATAAGATGCTGGCATACATTCACAGTGTGAACGCGCTTTCAGATTCCTCTGCTGAGACGCACAAAGCGCCTCACTGTTAAGATAGAAATGCTCCAAAGTCAGAGCTCACTTGCCTCTTAAAGCAAATAGCAAGTGACACACTGATTGGTTTATTTCACATTATGCCCAAAACACATGATTAATTAAGAGCGTTAGCACGTGCCTTTTGAGTGTTCTGAGCCACGCACGGTGTACTTTTTTTTTTACCTCACAATACCAAATCCAGCTGCGCGATACACAATTAACCGGTGCCCCATTGTCTTGAAGATACAAAAACCCATGCCATGGTCAGTTGTACAGATTGAAAATGTGTGAGATGCTATTGGCTACTGGTCTATTGAGCTATTGGCGATCAACACTCTACCTCTACAGCAAAATCCACAGGAACTGCATGTGAATATGTGAACATCTGTGTCTGGAATGAGCAGCTCCTGCTGGAGTGCAGCTCTGGATGTGTCTGAAGCTCCAGGTTTACAGTAAGTCGCCTCTGTTTGGTCTGCTGTTAGTCAGCGCAACCTGCAAGCTTACACTGGATCTGAAGAGCACGAGCCAATCTATCCTCATCTAGAAGCTCTGACTAACCCTGCATACCACACACCTTCTCTAAAGCATGAAGCAAAGAACCAGTGCCCCTCTGATGCCTGTAGCTGATCCACTGCTTTTACACACCCTGTGGACACACACTTAGGCCATGGTGTAGCTGTGGATCTGAAGATTGATAGAGGTCCTATAGGTCACTTGCATTTCCAACACTGTTTTTCCTCCCTTCCTCATGACCTTAGCTCAGCCAAGGTTTGCTGTAGGAGTGCTCCCCTCTTCATTTCATCCCCCGTCTCTCAGAGCCTCCTGATTTATTACTGTTGTATTGTTGCCAGCAATGGTCATAGCTGAGCTGCAAGGAGCTGCTGTTGTGAAAGTATTAAAGCTGCAGCCAGCCAGGTTACATAGAGCAGGAACAATGGATAAGCATCAATCCCATCTATCATGTCTGTCCAGCAAAGACCTCCACGCTGCTTTATTAACAGGTTGCCTGGACCTCCTGGTCAGAATGGAGTAAAGGCAACGCGTTTACATTCCTGCCGTTGAGTTTCATCTGGCAAGTTGAGCGTCTGACTCCTAAAACACAAGAAATCAGGCATACATTAATGAATCTCCTGCTATTGCTCTTTGTGATATATAAGCAGCAACATAGCCAAAGCACTTCATACTAGCTCAGAGATACATCACACGTTTAATGAGGCGTCTGTTAATTTTCCAGACATTGGGACTGTGCAAAACTTTTGATAGGTTTTGACTCGCTGCAGTGGCTCAGTGTCTCATGTGGAGCTCAGATGTTCAAAATGTAAGCCATCAAAAGGAAATTCCACAGAACACATAATTCTGCTGAACCTGGCAACCTCCTCAATGTGGCACTTCACAGAAAGGAATCAGACAAAACATCTCTTAACAGGGGGTGGGGGAGGGGGAGTCTAATGTTCTGTCTGAAGAAGACTCAAAAACAATGCAAGGTGTCAGTCATTGCAATTGAAAAATTATGGAGGAGTTTTTGTGCTTTAGTATATTGTGTTATTTTTGATCAAATAAATAATCCGTATTTTATCTTAATTAATATTTAGCATGTTTTACTTTATAATCTCTGGTTAATTCATTTGATTAATCATTAATATGTAATCCTGGTAAAAACTAACATATGCTATGTTTTACTTTGGCCAAGATAGGTTTTAAGGCCACTTCTCGTAGTTGGTTGAAAAACATTTATTTAGTGTTTTGTGAATTATTTGTGTGCTTTACAAGCCAACTGTTTTCAGACCATTTTTGTTTTTTTTTATATTCCATTGCATTCCAAAAATCAAGGAGATCTGAGGTAAATTATTTAAATAATTTATTAAAGATACAACTTGCTTAAAAAGATGAAATGAAATCTAGTAAAAAAAATCCTTGTTTTTTTTATTTTAAGATAAATTTATATAGAACAACAAATTATTGCCATTTCTATGTCTGTTATTTTTTTCCAATATCATGCAACCATGCAGTTGTACATAATTACAGCAGCAAAACTGCACAATTTTAAACCTGTAGGAAATTCTATGAACCAACTTTTTTTAAATGCTTTAAAATCTAGAGCGATTACTGTGCTTTTATTATATACTAAAAATAAAACATACTTCAGAAGGTTCTTTAAATATACAGGGGTTGGACAATGAAACTGAAATACCTGTCATTTTAGTGTGGGAGGTTTCATGGCTAAATTGGACCAGCCTAGTGGCCAATCTTCATTAACTGCACATTGCACCAGTAAGAGCAGAGTGTGAAGGTTCAATTAGCAGGGTAAGAGCACAGTTCTGCTCAAAATATTGCAAAGCACACAATATTATCGGTGAAATACCAGAGTTCAAAAGAGGACAAAATGTTGGTGCACGTCTTGCTGGCGCATCTGTGACCGAGACAGCAAGTCTTTGTGATGTATCAAGAGCCACAGTATCCAGGGTAATGTCAGCCTAACACCAAGAAGGACCAACCACATCCAACAGGATTAACTGTGGATGCAAGAGGAAGCTGTCTGAAAGGGATGTTCAGGTGCTAACCCTGATTATGTCCTAAAAACTGTCCGTCGACACAATAAATTATTGTGGTCTAAAACCAGGTGTTTCAGTTTTTTTGTCCAACCCCTGTAGGATGCCATAAAAGAGTCCATTTTAGTTCAATAAAGAACAATAATTGGAAGTGAAAGGACATAAAGATTCTCTAACAATTATAAAAAGTTGAAGGAACTTTTTATAATTGTTAGAGAATCTTTATGTCCTTTCACTTACACATCTCCATTATAAACATAGTTCTAGTATCTTAAAGTTGCTCTTTTATATGACATCACTTAAACAAGTACAGGCAAAGACTATAAAGTATAAAGAGGCAAAATATTGCCTGAGCTTTATATGACTTTTTCTAAAAAAAATCAGAAGACCATTCAAAATCAAATAAATTTTAAATTATTTAACTTACAATCAGAGAATGTCCCCTGTTTTAAAGAAACACAAGCTAGAAATATAGATTGTTTTTTTTAATGCTAGTAGTAATGCTGAATTCTATTCTATCTTCTAAAGCTTTACAATAGCAAATAGCTTTTTTATATCCATTGTTATGCAAAAAACTGTCTTTTTACATAAAATTGCATTGTTGTTGTTTCTCACACATAAGCTACATGCATCAGTGAGTGTCTTATTAAACGAAAAGCTGAACATACTTACTGTACTCAGTGTCATTGTTATGATTTGTGAAGGTACTTACTTGCAATTTTTTACGCAATACCACACGCTCTCTGCAAATGGCACTTTTGCACCCTGAGTAACTTAAAATGATAAGGAAGTAGGAGAGAGAGATCACTTCTTTGAAGCATTCTTGGATAAAGGAATAAGTAACTCTGAAATGCATACTGTGCCATTTTCTAACTCCCAATTCGGCCACTTTGTGTCATATATATCCCATGTGTCAGCCATCTAAAGCTTGTAAAACCTTATAATTGAAACATCAGAGCCCCATCCCCTAACTTAAGACTTCTACTGGACCTATAAATCTCTGTTGGATATAGGGTTTTAAGTGCGTGCTGCAGAAAAAGCTGTTCACTGCTGACGTGGAGCCTTGAGTTTGACTTTACCCCTGCTAAATTGCCACATTACGTAATAGCAGAGCTGGCACGTTATTTATACCACTCACATCTACCCAATTCACATCTACAGTATTCAACTTCATACAGCACAGCAGTGTTCACATTCACATGCAAAGAGTTTTTATTCTATCTGAAATGAACTCATTTCAATACTGGATTCTGGATTAACTGTTTTATGTCAATGTGTTTCCAAGTTTCTATTATGTTCCCCTTAAAGTGACAGTCCATATGTTTTATGGATTTGGAGACCTCTCTGGTGAGAATGTGAAATTGCATCTACCACATGGAAAGTCCTGTTTAAAGCGCATCATGTGTGGTCTGATTTCAGAATGGATGAATTTGGCGATTTTAATACCCTATATTAGAGCTTTCCAGCTCACCTCAGTTCTAATTCGGTATTTGGTTCAGATTAATGAATGAATTAATGTGAATGAAAAGACAACGACATAGTTATCTATTCTGATATCTCCATGTTTGCAGTAGCTCTTGTACTGGAGCTATTAGTAGTGCCAGTAGTGCTGCTCAGGCACAAGGAAAAGATGTCTTGGTCTAAAAAAAAACTAGAATAAATGTATTTGGCTTTGCAGAGAAGGTAATAGACACCATTTATTTGAATAATTTGTTCCCAGTTCTAAAAATGCTTTCGAATAAAAAATAAAAATTCTTAAGGACTGCTGCTTTAAATTATTTAAACTATATGCAAATTCTGATTAGAAAAATTTATCTAAAACTCAGCAACCAGCTCTTAATAAACGTCCATGTGTGCAGTATATTACATCTTATGTGCTTACATTACCCTAAGGCAAGTTTATTCTTTGTTCCCCCATTGCACATGCCCAGAATGTATACAAATATTATGACTGTAAAAGTGATAAATCTATTGTTTACCTGATGATTGTTACTCAACTTTAGATTACAAATATCTATTTCAATAAAATGCAATGCAGATGAAATTTAATTCCATATGATTTATTCTAGTAAAGTATGAAGTGTGAAGTTTTTTATTTATCATGTCTGAATGTGCATAGAAATGCTGTGCTTCTTATTGTACTTTTTTTATTAGGCCATATCCACGAGACACAGCACTATCAAGCAGCAGCAGTTACATAATACACAGTGCTTGACTGGGGTGAACTCTTTAAGCATATTGACTCAAAATGTCGCAGCCTTGCCCATACACATAAATCTATTTTAGTGCCCTCAGGGTCGTCTATCATTCAAATATGTGTACCATATATAACGCAAATATTTCAGACAGCCAGTACATCAGCCTGCCAGCAGAATCATTGAAAACAGCCTCCCCAGAGAACCCATTACAGCCACTGCTCTTAAAGACTCGTAAAAAAGGAAAACAAAGCTGCATAGTTGCTCTACTGAACGTCTCAGATATTCAGATTAAACCTAAAATCTCTCAGCATTAAACAGAGAGGAAATACAGCTATAGAATACAGCTAATGACATGTATCCGAATAATTGCTATTTTCATGGTTTTATGCTACCTCAGACAATTGACAACTGTGTCACCACTGACTAGACAGGTGTGTAGAGTAACTTTAACTCTCTTCTAGAAGATGATCTTTTAACTGTCTTCAGGAGTAAAAGTAAAGTTTGCCTAACATTTTCCGCACATCACACAAGAACTACATCTTTCCTAATGGCTTCTGGCATTATTTATTTGCTTTATAGCCATATCCCCAAAAATTACCATCAGTGTAGTGTAGTAGAGGTGTAAGGAGACACACATCTTACAAGACGAGATGAGACACAATATTGGGCTCACAAGAACAAGAAGAGAGTAAACTAGACAGGATTTAACACATTTTTTATGATAAAATATATGATTGAAAACATGATTCTATATGACTGTTTTTAACATTACAAGTAATCATTTTGTAATGGATGTCAATCAAGTCAAGTTTTACTCGGATTATAAATTATGTATGATTGATATCATATGCAGTAAAACACAGACCAGAATGTAAGTACTGCTGCTGAATTTACTGTAAACCCATTAACTTCTCTCCTGTATGATCTCACAAACTACTGTCAGAATCCCACCATTGAGGGTTCTGTAGTCAACTGGCAATCCCCTTATAGGGTTCTATACAGACTTGGCAACCTATGGCAGAATCTCTGTGGTATATACTTCTGCGTCGTGTCAATGTGTTGCCTCCGTTTGTTTCCATGTTGCTCTGCAGTTTAAACCACAAAGGCGGGAATGCGTGGATGGTAATGTGAGGCTCGGTGGACCATGCATTAATGGAACATGAAACAACGTGTGTGTGTGTGTGTATGTGTGCTGCGGCTGTTTTACGTGTGCATAAGTTTAAGTTTAATCTCACAAGATGTAGCACATCATTTCATTAAACCCTTAGTTTGCAAGCTTTTCAATCAAAATTTATTCTGAGAAGGTTTCTTAATACAAGACTGTCTGTGGTAAGACAGTCCACCATTACACTAAATATATCCAAATTTCCAAGCGAAGGCTACACAGCGAGCAAGGTTTGGGAAGATGCATATATTATGCAACTTATTGAGGCCAGGAGCCAATAGGATTGATACAGTGTACACTTTTTGTGTAATGTACTAAGAAATGTTAGGAATTACCACATTTACTGTGTCTCAGCTCAATTTAGGCAATATTTATTCTAAATGGGGTGAACTGTACCCAAACAAAGTAAGCTTGACAACAAAGCAGTAAAGGTGAATTAACACCAGGAGAGCTGTATCGCTCTCCTCAACATTTTGTGAATAGACTTTAAAATACTAAAAATACGCCAAAGAGGTCATTCTTTTGTCATTCTTTGCAAATATCTCTATCTTTGAACAGTTGTTGGAAGGTAAAATGTACAGTATGTGTAAAAGTATAGTATACACTTCATATAGTATAGATTTCAATGTAATAGAGGAAAGATTTAGGTATATTATCATGAGAAAGTGAAGCTTAAAAGCTGTGCATGTTCTCATTTTTAGTACGAATGCACTGGTGGGGAAAAAGAAAACATTAAAAGGATAATGACATACCAAGAAATAGAAAAGAAGGAAACTATGAAATACTACCCCTTAAATTCATGTGATGAGTAGAGCAAAACTTTGCCAAGAAAAAGGAAAAACAAAGGGATGTATAAGGAGAGACTGATGAGTCCATAAATTGTTAGCAGGTGAGCATGAAGACTGTAATGAAGACTGACTGAGCAATTCAGCAGGCAAACCCAGAATGGCAAACCCTGCAGCCTGCATGACTCCAGAGAACTGTGTACCCCTACATTCAAATGTTTTTCATCCCTATTTTTTAAATAATAACTACTGTAATTTAATCCAATAATAACATAGGATTATTAACTCTATATAACAAAGCAGATTCTACATATAATACAATATCTGTATTGAAATGTAATATTTAAAATATGATTTTGGTTACAAAAGCTACTAAATTAATATATTAAAACGTTTAATGTATAGTACTTATAGTCAAGGTATGTTTGATTATATGCCTACATGTTACTATATTTGAGTAATAATGTTTAAAATCAAGACTTTTTGAATGTACATTTTCCTACTTCAGAGATGTAGTTGTACACAAATGTGACCAAACTGGTTTTAGCTTTGTTGTTAAAATATCTAATAAACACTATATTTATACAATTCTAAACAAAAAGTCAAAATAGTAGGAGTTTATATCAGCAAGTTAAAACATAAGTGCCAGATTTAAATTTACATGCAAATTTACATTTAACCCTATATATTGTCTGTGTAATGGGCTTTACTCTGATTATAATAGTGCTACTTTAGTTTTGAGGGCATGTTTAATCACTGTCTGCTGCTTGCAATTAGCCATGAGAGAGCTAGAAAATCTGTGATAGTAAAAGAAAGCAAAGACAGTAAACAGTACTGTAAAAATGATACATATGAAGAGTCCAATTTTTAATTCCCAGTACAATTAGTAAAATAAACAGATATTATTGTGATTTGTCCCCCTGTTTTTTTTAAAAGACACAAAATAAAATCTCAACACGTCTTTTTCTGTTGTTTGATACAAAAGAAAAGGTACCCTAACTGTGTAGTTTATTAATGGATAGGTTATATACAAAACTGACATACCATGAATATCAAAATTGTGTTCTAATATAAAAGAAAATCTTTCATAAACAAAATAATGAAATAAATCCAGCTAATTGCAAAACCCAAAAACTGTTTTGTAACATCCTAACTATTTACTATTAGGTAGATAAAAACAATTATGCTTCTTTTTAAGGTTTAAAAAATTAACCTGGACGGGATTAGTTTTTTTCAGGGGGACATTGTGAAAATTTTTACACTTTTACTTAGTGATAAACCTCTTGCATCCGGACTGCAATTGAGTTTTTTGGCTTTCTTGGTCACATGACATTGCGTTCAGTAGCTCCTCCATTTCCTGTCGCTGTTGTGTTTACATAGATCTCTGTGGAAACACGTGCCCAAAGTGTAATTATGGTGCGTGGCAGTGGACAAGTAGCTATTTTATTAAACCCAAAGTGACAAAACTCAAAGATGGAAGTCCGGACTGCACTAAAAACTAGATAATTCAGCCTGTAATTTTCTCAGAGGAAAATATAAAAGAGAAAATTTTCCCAGAGCCCCTGAGAAACTAATCCCATCCGGATAGTTCTTATGTGTCTGCTGTGGGCCATCTTGGCAATGTAATCCTCATTAGAACACCATAAATGATAAAAACAGCATGTTTCAAAAACAGCATGTTTGTAGCAACATAACATAGTTGTTAATATGATTCTTAAACATCCTCTGACCAAATCCAGATTCTTACAATTTAGTCTTCAAAGAACAACTTAAAATCTTCAGTAAATGCATTTTTGGGACCTTAGGGTATACTCAAGGTAAGCATTATTGACAGTTTAGAACATTCTTTTGGAAATGACACAAAACAGGCCTATATTCTCTAAACTCTTTCACCCAGAGAAAGCCTGTGGTTAAAGTGTTTAGGGACGTCTTCTTGACTGTCTGATGAGTAACAATTATTTGTGGAAACTTGGGTGCAGGTAAAAGCCTCCAGAGACATGCTCTCTCACTCTTTCCAGTGAAAAGTATCTCTTATTTATTTAAAGAATCTGTGGTTTCTGCAGTGTCTGTTAAATGTCACCATCATTCTCTGTTTTAATTTAAAAACTGAGACAAACCTCACAGACACGAGGCATCATCAAGATGTCATTGACTGATTTGTGAAACCACAACTGTGGATTCTGTTGTCTTTGTTGAGGGACGTCTGTTTTTTTTTTTTCATGCAAATCGCAGCCACAAAACGTTTTTGTGCAAAATGGAACATGCAAATATGTTGTGTTTGGAAATGAGTAACCATACGCAAAAGCACAGAATCAAATCTAGTGAACCCCCAGTGAGTGACAGAGGAGAGGAAAAAAACTCCCTCAGAGCTGGAGGAGGAAGAAACCTTGGGAGGAGCCGAGGCTCACATGTATCTTGTACTGTCACAGGAACTGATCACATGAACTGATCATTTGTACTATCAAAGCTAGTATGTAGGAGGGGACCCATCCTCCTCTGGTCACACAATTTATAAATGAATGTTAAACCATCATTAAACATCCACATAGGTCTAATATATTCAGATGATTAGATACACAAGCTGTGGAAGTTAGACATCCTTGTTAGAGTTTAGATAAACTTTAAAATAATCAGTTGTAGAAAGTGAGTAACTTGTGCGAGGCAGGTGGCAGAAAGTGGGCAGTGGGCAGCTGATCTGTGGTGGGTTGCAGGAAGCCTGCCTACCAGAGACTTCAATCAGTCTGGTTGCACATGTTACAACCTAAGGGGTTGAACATCCATCACTGCCAGACTGGACAGGTGGGCAGATAGTATCTAATGAAAATCTCTGGAATATAATCAAGATGAAGACAGATGATTACAAGCCATCAAACCAAGCTGAACTGCATGGATTTTTGCACCAGGAGTGGCATTAAATTGTCCAAAAGCAGTGTGTAAGACTGGTGGAGAAGAACATGCCAAGATGTATAAAAACTGTGATTAAAAACCAGGGTTATTCCACCAAATATTGATTCCTGAACTCTTAAAACTTTACAAATATTAACTTGTTTTATTTGCATTAGTTAAAGTCTGAAAGCTCTGCATCTTTTTTGGGGGGTATTTCAGCCATTTCTCATTTTCTGCAAATACATGTTCTAAATGACAATATTTTTATTTGAAATTTGGAAGAAATGTTGTCTGTAATAAAAATTTTCATTTTACTCAAACATATACATATAAATAGCACAATCAGAGAAACTGATTCAGAAACTGAAGTGGTCTCTTATTTTTTTCCCAGAGCTGTATATATGCATCAGTTATGGTGATGGCAAGTGTACTGTGGCAAAACTAAGCCAGCTTGAGAAGCCACATTTAAAGTTTGCCACATGTGATCCATACAATATACAGCCCATCAGGTGAAACGTTTGTGCAGCTTTTCTATTTTGGGTCAAGACCGTCTTAACTGTAGGCAGTCGTAAGTAGTTGTGTTCCAGCACATGAATTCAGAATCCAGGTTCTAGAGTAAAAACCGAATGGAAACAATGGGAATAGCCAGATACAATGTGATATCAATCAATACATTTTAACTTACAAGATGGTTTTGGGTACCAAGAATATACCCAAACTAAAAAAAAAACTTCAGGGTAAACTTTGGTCTGTCTTTGTGCACTTACATGGAGGAACCAACTCTAAAAATCAGATCCATTTTCCTTCATTGGTGGTGAAAGCTGGAGCTAAATAAACAGTATTAACAATGTACGTTTGAGTTGTTTTGCTTCATTAGACCAAGTCATCACCCCAGTCAAACAAAAGCATTATTCTCAAATGAAGTCAACGCTATCCTAACAGTTTTATATGCAATCATGTCATGTTATTAAGCTGTTGAGAAGCTGAGAAGTGACTCATGTATGTATGTTTTTTGCATCCCCTCACCCTTTGTACGATCCTCTGATGTATGACTGTGCTTGTTTATATAGGGTCCCTGGGTCCGATGACAACGCCAGACAATGTTTTCATGACTCTTCATGACGAGAAGTGCTACTCATGCCAGAAGCACAAATTTCTACAGCAGACCAGGGCAAGGTCATGTTTGGTTGTTTGTCTGAAGCAAATGAGAACTTTCCTACCGGCTATACAGATGCATGACATCATCGTGCACAGCTGCCAAATAACTTATTAGCCAAACTAATTGGGAGATGAAATTGAGAGTAATTTAATTTGTGCACTTTCACTGGAGCGCATACTTATATGACAGATCATATGGAAAACTAATTACTATCATAAGTGTTAATCCTCAACTGAAAACATTCACAATCTTATAGCCTGTATAAGAAACTGGGTAACACAGAAACGATGCAATTGCTCCTCACGCTCTGTTAGGCCAAGATATACTGTAATTAAAACTGAATTGCCCAACCACGTATTAGAAAACCATGAAACATCAGGAGCATTTGATACGCTTCATTTCAGTGGCTAATAATTCCCATTAATTCTGATTCATTCTGAACCTTTGCACTTTCTCCCTCTGCACTGTTCAACTCGTTATAGTCTTTCTTGATTGCAAAAGAGGTTGCGACCTCTACAGTGGAAAGGTCAGCAGTTTTAAATTGGCCAATGATTGAATGTCAGTCAGTGGTTCTTTGTTTTAAACAGACGTGATCTAGCCTGGGTTAGTAGCATGTTCAGTTCAAGACCAATTCTCTAATTTGTAGTTTGATTACTTTGATTTTCCACAGTCAGGAAAACAGCTTTATGGGAAGTAAAATGAATGTAAAATGATGAAGTGTAGACCTGATGAGTAAAACAATAATGATTAAAAGTAGATAAGTGAACTTCAAAACAAACGGCTGTTTGGTTGAATAAAGCTGCATAATTGCCAGGATTGTATCAAATCTTTAACAAATAACAACAAAGATTGCATGAGGATGATTTTGGAATAAGCAGCAAGATTTTAATCAGGTTTTAGTGCATTCTTCAAAACAGTACTAAATTTTTTTGCCATAATTGTTTGTAGTTGATGATGCTGAGGAGAAGATGCATCTAGTGACTGACCTATTTTTATGCTTTATTAAAAACCTCAGCAGAATCTGAGCGAGTTAATGCTATTGCTCTCAATCAAATTAGCAGGTACTTGGGTTTCTTCCTGTCAAGAGAGCCAGCTGGCACTGCCGTTCCTTCAGTTTATCCATTCTTATGAGCAGTGGGTGTCACCCTTAACCGTTTGCCAGTGGACAAATTCCCCCCATCTTGGCCTTAGCCACTTCAGTCCAAACTTGTTCACAATGCCAAGGAAACTGCAGTTAAAGCTGAAAAACAGAGGCAGTCAGATTAGTCTTGACCAAGAAGTAATGTTCTCTCCTGTAACAATGATAAGTGTTAAAGGCTCTGTGATATGGAAAACATTTCAGTAGACTTGGCCGTGGCTTTGATATAAATCAACTCTCATGCTTGAACGAGGAAATGTATACTAGGCTAGTGCAGCGTCTGTCTCAAAGAAAATCATTACGATTAGAAAAATTGCACCCAACCAAAAGCAATGTAAGTAAACATAGCCAGAGCTCTGCTGTTTCTTCAGTTCCAACCAATACAGTGTGAAGAAATGAGGGGGAGGGAATGAGAATGTAAGAAAAGGAAGGAAAGAGAGGGCAAGGGGAGAGAGAAGTTTCCATCTTGACAGCATTTCTGTGGCTACTTAAGCCTCTAGCATTACGACTTGGGACAATGTGGTAATGCTACTGTAATGGACTAACTATCTCAGCCATTGCTCCTCAACCCCCAGACGGCTCCGATTTATGACATCATCAGCCCACAGCGGGGCCCGAAAAACTGTCCGGTGGGTAAAATCCTCCAGCAATCCCTAAGGTTTATGGACTCATGTGTAAAGCTAATGAATCACGTTTATCACCCAGGACCCTGCTGTCTAACGCTTGGTTATGCTGGTAACCCCCTGCCATTTACAGCTTAGCGGTAACATCCCTCCCATTCCCATCTCTGGGGATCCTCCATTGATGCTCTACATGTGTGTGTGTGTGTGTATGTTCTTTCCATGATCTTATTCAGCAAAAATGAACATATACTCAGCCTGGCCATGTCTGTCCCCATTGCACCGTGCAGTGCCTTTTTATGGGACGGAGCGAGTTTGACCCACTTTCAATCTGTTGCCTCTATAAACTGCCCATGCAGTCCCTGCTTTTTCTCCAACTCAGATTTTCCCTCTCACATCGTCTTGTGTTGGGCGCCAATGTATTGCAGTTGTATGTGTGCTTCAAATGTAGTTACATCCCCAGGGGTGGCACCACACCTCCACAAGAGGTGGGGCAAAATGTACTGGTTCGCAAATATCTTGGATACTGTGTGCTGACAAAAGACAACTTGGCTTTTACTTCAGAAAATAGAATAAGTATTAATATGATCCAACAAATGTTAACAAATAGCATTAGTGTTGTTTTCTCAGATAGCTTAATTTACTCAAATCTCTGAAGAATTTTAGATTCTAGTACATGTAGCAGAAAGTAATAAAGTAAATTTAGCAGTGTGGCTGCTGCCTCAACCAGTCTTCCAGATTATTAAGGAACACATAAGGAGTCATATAATTAAAGTGTAAAACAACTTTTTTACCTTGCAGTTTCTGAGGCTGGTAATTCTGATGAAATTATCCTGTGCAACAGAGATAACTCCGGGTCTTCCTTTCCTGAGGTGGTCCTGATGACAGCCAGTTTTATCGTTAAGTTTTTGACTGCCCTTGAGGATACTTTCAAGATAGTTCTTGGCATTTTTAGTACTGACTGACCCTCATTTCTCAAAGTCATAAAAGGGCTATTCACTGTATACCACTGCATACACTGTGTACAACTCTTCCTCTTCACAACAAAACTGATGATCTTAAACACATAAAGAGGTAAAAAGTCCAAGTAATTAACTCATAAGGTTCAGCACCAGCTGTTAACTGAAAGCCATTCCAAGTGACTCTACCTCACAAAGCTGACTTTTGACTTGTATTTTATGTCTTGTAGATGAACTGTGGAAGGCTGGAGTAGTGGTTTAAAGTGATGTGTGATGTGATGTGAGGTGCTCATCGGAAGGTTATGTACCAGATGCCATATACTGAGGCATGGGAATCTGAATATCCTAAAAAATATTTAATAGAATAATCCACAAATACTGTAAAATATATATATAAAAAATGTATAAGCATCAGTTAGGCATTGGAGTATAATTGCATAAATTACATTATGTAAAATCACAATTTAAATACACACTGTAAAAGTAGGTTACAACTCATCCTGATTTTACCATTTGTAAATATCATGTAAAAGCTGTATTATTCATTTTCTCACTTGAATGCAGCTTTAGTCGACCAGCCATCATTAGCCTGCATTTCTGTGTACTGTGTTTATTGTTAGCAGAATGTCTGCATATCAGTTTATAAGTAGCTAATGCTAAAATAGCTAGGTTACTAGCCTAGCGTTAGCTACCAAACAGCAACAAAGACTCTGCTTTTTTGCATAAAATGTTTAGAATGCTTCTGCTCTAGTTGTGTGGAACAGAATATTTATCAGGTTTAATCAGGAAAAAAAAACATTTAACTCTCTGAAGGAAATATATAAGACCACTTAAAGCAAAACATATGGACAAGGAAAGTGTATCTGTGAGGCTAATGGTGCTAACAAGCAATAAAAAAGCAATGTAGAGGTGAAGTAATACAATTTACTTTACCCTCTATGGCATAATGTTTTCCTCAGACAACCAACCAATTTTTTGATTATTGCACCTTTTCATACCACACTGTACCATATTGATTTATTGATTCACTTACTTACTTATTTACTTTTAATATAATACTGCAAGCATATCTACATCCAATACAATGAGGTGAACAAGTGGGTCATACATAAATTATGTATATACCAGTATGTACAAGAATATGTAAATAAGTATTTGGTTGTTTGTTTTCTTGCACTCTTTTCGTTTAGCTCCTTGTTAGACCACTTTTTAAAAATAAGGGGAAGCAGTGGTTCTCACCTCTTACCTTGTATGTTTTTAGTGCTTTTTTACTCTTAATTATTGGATTTAAATTATCTGCTTGTTATTAAAAGTCAAAATATTACATTTTTCTCAAAAAAAACATAATTCATGCCATAGAAGGCTAATTTGTTAACATTGTTAAGCACTAATGGATTAATACATGTTTTTTTTGTAATTTTTTGTAGCATTGCAGAGACTTTTTATATATATTTAGAAATAGTAATCATAGTATTTGATACATTTGTTAGCTTCTACTAACAACATTGTAGCCACTTGCTTCCCATTACCTTTGTCTGTCCTGTAGCCTCACTGCTTAAAAAGTCTGGTGTATTTGGTTCAGTCAAGGTATTATTCGTCTTTTGTCGTTTTCTGATTTAGAGAGTAACATGGTGTATTTTGTGACCGAATAAAACCACAGTCCTCAGAAAGGCACGAGCTGTTTCTCTGGTGCTGCTTATGAAGCGGTCTTAAACAGAAGCATGAACAGAGGTCATGTTCACTTGGCAAACACCTGACTAATACAATCATGGCTTAAACAAGTCTGCCCCCTAGAGGCGGATCAGCTTAATCACACAGTGATCACACAGCTCAGTCCAGTGCCAGGATCCATAATGTCTGAATTAAAGGGACATGCTCAATTGTGACTCATTTCCTCTCTGCCTCTGGAGAAGAATTGAAGCTTCAGTCTCTCAGAAATGTATTGTTTTTTCTTCTGTGAGATTTCTGAGCCAACTTTTTAGTCCTGGAGCCTCTAAACCTCTGAGTGCAACGTGCAGGCACTCATTCCAAACCGCTTCATTTGGCTTAATTTTAGCTACGGGCTGAAATTCAAGAATATGAACTTGCTTGATTGCTTTTTTTGCTTGTATTTATTTATTTATTTATTTATTTATTTATTTATTTATTATTTTAGCCTGGAACAGATGTAGCTGCCCACACTCTCAGAAACCTGTTAATTAACACTACCTTTTAATGTAATTTAATCTGGTGTGAAAACGTGATCTCACGGATATGCATCTTCTGCAGTGTGAAACTAAATCAGATGTGTATTTTGTGTGGATAAGCTCAAGCTGTTGGAAAATAGGAAAAATGCTGCCTTATTTTACAACAGAACATAGAATCAGTAGACAACTTTGAGTTATACATTTAAACCTGCATTGCCTGTATTGCCTGACTTCTTCAAAGCTGCAGACCCTTTAATTCTTTCTTTTTCTGCAACGGGGATGTCTGGTGGGTTTGTTGTTCCACATGCTCTGGCTCTGTGTAATTACACATTCTCACACATTCTTAGAAACTTGTGAACTGTTGCTTTAAGTAAAAATTTGATTTAGGGTAAAACAGACCATTTCAAATTAATTGTTCTTATAATATGTATCACAATGAACATATGTACATATATTTCACTATACAGCCTACAGCAGTTTAGCTCCTCCCACTTACTCTGAAGTTATAAGAAGTGGTACTTTTCAGAGTGAGACCCCAGTAGTATGGTGCAGCCAATCACAACAGAACTAATTTACATAGATCAATTTTAAAGGCACAAAAAGGCAAACAATTGTTATGGAAAAAAAAAACATGGCTTAACATATCTTTATGCTTTAACACTTAATTATACTGATGTGTGTGGTCTTACAGTGCATGTTGTGTTTATTTTAAGCCTTGGAAAGGTGATTCATCCAATCAGGTTTTAGCACTGAAGTCATCAGATTTAGAGCAGAGATTTTAAAATAGCTTGGTCTGAACGTGCTCTGGGCTGCACATGTTGGCTACATGTATACATGACACTGGTACATTTACGTGAGAAATGAATGGGGCGAGTGGACTGTTTGGTTTGAGTGAAGGGTTGTAACGGCATGTTTTCACCAGGCCCCCTTGTTTATGTTCCCAAGAGATCTGGACGTGCGCTGCGCTGACATCTCAGTATTGTGTTTACATTGGCCGCTGTGTTGTGATGCATTTGTGTTTGCATTATGATTTACTGAGAAATTGAATGTGCAGCCCACTTAATGGGAATAGCTTCTAGGGGACCACGAGACCTTGATTGTTTATGAACGGTTCTTATAATGTTCTCAACTAAACCCGATAGCAGCACACTGGACCCCCTGTTTGCATTCTGCCATGTTCTCTGCCAAATGACATTTTGCCCAACTAGTTTTTTTATGGTAATCAGCAACAGGTGAAGAGATTGAAAGAATCTCACATGAGAAAGTGATTTATTTTTTATACATAAGAAACATATATTATATAGCTTTGTATGTTAGTTTAAAAAAAAAAATAGGCATTGATTTGTTGAGTTCATGAGTTGTTGAGTTTTGTTATAAACAAGAAATGCTGGGATAGCTGTTTCAAACCAAATATAGTATAATGATCTGTTGTAAGGAATTTTATTCCTTATCATATTAAAAGGGTTCGTACAGTCATGAAAATCTGGAAAAGTCATGGAATTTACAAATAGCAATTACTAGGCCTGGATGAGTTTTGGAAAAATAAAAAAAAAACAGAAAGTTTTGGGAAAAGTCATGGAAATTTGGTCCACAAATCTTTGTGTTTCAGTTTATCGATGGATAAAATTTATATTGAGTATTGAATCTATATTGAATCTATATTGAATACATCAGCTCAGAGTTAATTCAGTAATTTAGCCTTTAACAATGGAGCTCTCAGGATCTGACCCACATTTTATTATCAAAGATTGTGTCTTCATCTTTATCTGATTCATTTTAAACCTAATTTTAGTTTTAGTTGATTTTTGGTTTTATTGTCCATGTCTGCACTGATATTTAAAAAATTATATGGTCATGAAAATTTGCCTTGAAGGCATGGAAAAGTCATGAAAAAATCATAGAAATGTATTAGTTAAAACGTGTATGAACCCAGTATTAAAGGGGATTTATTATACACCTTTTTACTATGTGCTATACAAAACATGTTCATGAAGTTCAAAATCATTGTCACAAAATTAGATCTGATCAGCTCTGTTCCTGTTAGTTTTTGTCCCTTTCAGACTGAACCATTTAAGGAATCAGTCACTTTTATGCAAATAAGCTGTTGCTGACCATGGCCCATGTTTACGCTGAGTATTTCCACTTGTTAGTGTTAGCTTGTGCTAAATGGCAAAACACAAACAAGCTAGTTCCACCTTAACTGCGATAGAAACACAAAACGTATTTTTTTTAAGTACTTACATCTCCCTCATCTGCTTATTTGCCAGACATTAGGTACAGCTCCCTCTGTCAGATGAAGTCTACTAGCTAATCATGCTGTGTACTGTCTAAGGTTCTCTTTCAACTAATTCACAGAAAATTTTATTAGGTGCATTATTGACCTAAATAGAAATACAAAGGAATGTTTTCCCTTTAAACATTTAAGAAGGGACACACTGCATATACACAAAAAAAACACATTTCTGAACCTCGTCAAGTTTGTAGTTTGACTCCCTATATCATGACAACCCCTCACCAGAGAAAACAATGAAAATACTCAACTCAAGCACCTCACATAAGAATTAGCCTTTGGGGAAGATCAGACAGTTCAGTCTTTCAAAAGTTTCTTTTCTCGTATGAGCTTTTCCAGCCAATGCTGCAGCCCTGGAGCCTCTAAACCTCTGGGTGCAAAATGCAGGCTTACATTCTAGACCTCTTCATTCATCAGCTGTGGGCCCTAAATCAGAGTCTGATGTTAATTTGCATTCAGAATTGTGCTCGCTGTGAACTAATGTCAAGCTTCACTCCAGACATTTCCTATTATAGGACATTTTTAAACTCATTAAAAAATTTTTAAAAACATACCCTCGATTGGTCCCTAACTCAGCAGGCTGATATGTAAATGATGACAAGTGTGATTTAATTAGACACTAATTATTCCCCCACTGCCCCAATAAAAAGGCTCTCAGATGCTACTTTTTGGTTGTGTTTCTTTTGGTGAGAGATGGCTGGAAATGCCCCTATGACACATTAAAGCACCTTTTGATCAGATGACAGATTTTGAGAGTGGGCACATCATTGGACCAAGAGATACAGGTTGGTCATTTTGACAACAGTCCCACAGTCAAGGCATTCCAATAGCCAGACACCATTGCCTTTATTTACAGAGGTATCCTAAATGATAAACCTGCACTGCTACAGACAGGGACCGTATTGTCTTTAGCTATGAATCCATGTTTGGGTTCTGTTTGGGATCTGTTTGAGGCCTTGTGGTAAGCACTTTAATCTAGTGCTGAGCAGTATGACCAAAAATGTATATCACTGTATTTTTCAAGATTCTGACGGTTTCACAGTATGTCACAGTATTTTTATTTTATCTTATTTATTTATTTTTATTTTTTTGCATGACTAGGCTTTTATATAGGTTTGTGATTTTTTTTTACTGTTAGGAGTACATATAATATCAAACATTAAGGCTTTAAATTAAGGCTTTGATTACTATTGGGTTTACTTTGTCCCGCAAAATAACACTATATATGGAGGAATAAGACTTCATTAGCAGAAAGACAGCTGAAGAATGTAAACAATAGACCTTAGAAAAAGATATGCCAACAACTTCAACATGGATTCCTTTTTGATTTGTACAATAAGCACTACAAATGGACCTAAAATACTTAATGTTTAGGTAATAAAAGTATATATTTTTCAACATCTATATTATACAAGTTAGACATACGTTTGGTATCAATTTATAATATTTTTCTGAAGCCATTAGAGGCATTACACTATTAATATTTTAAAAATAGGTACTTCTTCATTTTTAGAGTTTTATTTCTTGTGCTGAATAAATGATTGTTTCTGGGCTCGTCTGGAATACGAGAGGAACATTTCTCCGAGCTGTGGATCGATTGCGCAGTTCCAGTCTGTATTCATGTCTATTTTACCGTTAACTGCAGTATGTTAGCTTGTTATGCTAACTGGCTAGCATTATTATCTAGCTAGCTGTGTGTCTTCTTTGGGGCGCTGATCTACACTGTGTACTTCTGCACAGCGCTCCGCAGCGCCTCTAGTGGTATGGCGGTATAGGAAAACTCCATACCGGTTGAAAAGTCTCCTCCGGTATACCGTATGAACTGGTATACCACCCAGCACTACTTTAATCCTTCCTTTGATTTGAACTGCTGTTGAGATCTGATCTGGAGAGCCATTACAGTACTGGTTACATTACAGTACTGATACAAAAGACACTAACAGCTCATATATAAATTCAGGATGCTCTGCAGCCACATGCATTTTTAGCAGGATAATACACAGCAAGAGTTTCACAGAAATGTCTCTTCCAGATTGTAACACTTCCTTGGCCTGACCAGTTGTCAGATTTATCACCAATTAACAATATATGGTACAAGCTAAGAGGTCAACTTTGGAAGCTTATAAATGTGGATCTACAGGCCCAGCTGCAACATCGGTGTGCCTCCATGCCCAACAATATTTTATATACTGGCTAGGGCTGACCCGAAAGTGTAATTGAGCCTACGTTCTGTTTTCACAAAATAAAACTTACAATAATCATTTTACTCCAGTATTGTCAACCACTTATGATAGATCACAATTACATTCACATATATAAAGGTTTTATTGTTTTATTACGGTACTTTCTTGGTGCATTACCTTTTTGGTCAATAACTAAACCTAATACCCGTTATCTGAATGCAATCTGCATGATTCCCCACACTGAGGACGCTGAGGCAGACAGGGACGTTAAGATAAGACAGAACAGCTGGAAGAAACACTGAGTCAAACTGCTATGGGCTCTAGCTGTGCTAGACAATAGTAGCTACAAGTTGACTGCAGCCCTACAGCCATGTGGTTGTGTGAACACTATTGTAACCCCTCAGAAGACAATAGCTTAACAGAGCTGATGAATAAATTGAAGACTGGGGGTTGAGATGGAATTTTTGGACCCATGCATTGTGGAAAGATTGTGCTTTTCCAAGACTGCATGGGGCAATGCTAATGAAGTGGCATTGCATGGTCTATACATTGGCTAATTTGAGCACATTTTCTTTCAGAGGTTATCAATTGTGCCAAAAAATGTGCCAAGTTCTCTGTGTTCAATAAAGTTGACAAAGGATCGATGCATCTTTGATAATGACGCACTGAACAGCTTGTGCAAATTAGGACGCCTTGTAAATATGCAAGCTGAATGACCTTAACCTTTCTTTGTCAGCGCTCAGAACTTGTGGAATTAACCAGGAGCACAGGTTTCACTGCAGCCTGAGAGAAGGGCGTGACTAGGTTTAGTCCTCTTTTTGGTGGGATAAACACACATTTATGCTCGGGATGTCTTGCAAAGATACATATAGTTTATGACAGCAAAATTATGAATTAAATGAACAAAACTGTGGATTTCCACACTATCTGATAAGATATTTATGGCCTATGAGATTAATAAAGGCTTCTTATTTAAATTCTGTTTTTTACCATATATTGTGCAGTAGTTATATTCTGCCATGAAAGGTAAAATATGACCCAAAACTGCAGGTTTATAAGGATTGCTTTCTCAGGGCAAATCATCCGCAAAGGCTCTTTTTTCAGCTATTTATATCGCAATATTAAACAATGCAGGACCTGTGTTTGATTTAATTGCCTTATGTAATATCGCACATCCTGTGATGTGACTTTTGCACATGCACACATTGAGATGACAATGCTTAAACGATATATCGTGCAGCCCAGTATTATCATTAATAATGGATCAGCCTGCTGTCAGTTGGCATCTGTCCATGTGACATTCTGATTCAGGGTCATCAAGGGCACATAAGACATTGTGCTGTTTACAGTTGTTTTGTGGGAAAGGAGTAAACACGAGGTAACCACATGGCCTCCATCCACATGGTTGGGCACATAATTGTAAACCCACATGTCTAAAGCTGTGCACCTCAGTCCAGCACAGTTTTGCGCAGATATTTCCAGTTACAGCTGAATTCACGCTTTTAATCCCAGGAAAACACTCTTATTTACCTTTTTAAAAGCTATTTAAATGCTTGATTACTGATGTTTTGCTGTTTTCCCCAGGTTTTGAGTGCTCAGAGCTGACTCGACGTCCAGACCGGCTCTTGATCTGTCTGCATTGTTTAATAACAAGATATATATCAACGCAAAAAGAACATTTGCAATGTATTTTTTTTTTCAATATCGTGCAGCCCTAGCCTGTTGTCTTTTTACTTACAGTGTTGATCAGTGGTGCTTTTAGTATTAAGGAAGCAAGTATAGCTACAATTCTATGGCAGCATTTTGCATTAGGTGTAAGAGCAGGCAGACATGTTCTATTGCATGAACAGATTCAAATGCTTCACTCCCCTGCACTGGGTTAAGCCCCCAATGTTGATGTACTTTAGTCACACCTCTTCATGAAAGCCCTTGCCTGCAGTAAAAGCGATTACTATGTCAAGCATGAGTGGTTAGTTTAGATTATGTCTGGTGAACCCAAGGACATGTATGAGCTAATCTCTTTAGACACTCAATATCCTCTCTGCTTCACTTCCTCCACCATAACAAAGACAAGACGTCACTTTTGCAGACAGTTTCACTGCTGCCATCTTATGTCTCAAGCACTTGAACTGTAAGACAGACAAGTTGGACCCCAGTTGCACTTATGTGCTCAGATTTATGAAGGCTACTTAAATGTCTGTATTGCATGTCTTCAATCTTTGCTCTTGACAGCTGCTCTCTCTCTTGTTCTTGTTTTCTATCTCTGGCTATGCACATGTTTCCGCTAACCCTATTTATTCACAGTGTATAGAAGCATGCTGAACATTAAAGTGATTCATTCCCGGTCAGGATCTCGGCATGAGAAGTAAACTGCTGGCAGTTATTGTTCAGCTTGAAGTCACAGCCTCTGTCATTTACTGCACTTCAAACGTTCAGGAGTGCTGGAGATTCTTCACAGTGCTACAGAGATTGGCCATTTAGCCACTGAGTTCCACTAAAACTCTGTATTTGATCCTTGGTGTGGCCTGTCACTGAGTAAAACTTAAATATTTTTTATTAATTTCTTTTTCATGTATTTATTGCACATCAGCATTAACATACATTGATTAGCAAACCATGAAAGGATGTTATTTATTTCTAAACTCTGTAAATCTAATACAGCATCAGGATCCTCTGAAAGCATGGCAGCAAAAACCAAATCAAATTAAACTGTAAAGTCACACATACTGTATAAGATCATTAAAGGAATGAATTAGTTAATTACAGTTCATGTATTACATCACAAACAGCAATGCACTGAATTTACTTTTTTCAAACACATGTAATTTCCACATAAAAATGGAAATAAAAACTAAAAGACATTTTTTTAAAGATATTTTAAGGAGGAATAAAGGTCTCAGTATTCGCAGATATCTGTTTTAGAAAGTATTTCCATTGAACAGAAGTTCAGGTTTGTGCTATGTAATCATATAATACTGCACAACATGCATTTTATAATGGACTTTTAACACCACAGAACTTAGTATACTATTTTATATTCTTTATATATTTATTCTATTCTTTATATTCCATAAATGTTTTTTTTGGCACCATCATCAACTGATACACTGCCTAGCCAAACAAAAAAAGTCACACACTCTAATACTAATACAGTCTTTAGCTTTGATTATAGCATGCATTCGCTGTGAAATAATTTTTCACACGCTTCTGCAAGTTTCCTCAAGATGGTGTATTGATGATAGGAGACTTGGAGCACAGCTACACAGCTGTTTAGTCCCAATTACTTGAGTTCTCTTTGCATTGTGAGTGTGGAAATGCTCTTACTTTCACTATTAAACATATCCCTGAGTTCTAAAGATTTTTTTACATAATTTGATCTTACCAAATGATTGCCAATCACAATCATGTATGTTTTTATTCAGTTATCCCACTGTTATTCCACTTTAGAGTAACCAATTAACCAAAATTCCATCCAAAGTCCCACAGGGACTTAAAGCCAAGACCCTACTATTGAAAGGCAAACTTGCTAACAACCAAGCCACTGTGCCATAAATAAAACATCAAATTCATACATTCTCAACGAATTTCTGGGCAAATAAAGTACATTTGAATTAAGTAAATTCAGTGAATCACTGTAACGTTGATTTAAGTGTCTATTTCACTCATGAACTTAAATAATCATAATAAAACTAATAATTTGTACCATCACATTAATCACAGCATTTTTGCAGGTTTCCCAGTCCAAATTCAAGTCTTGATTACACATTAGAAACTGAAGAACTGTTTCAAATCAATACAAAGTGACCTCATATCACGAATAATTAATTTCTATTTAGAAGCAAATAGTTAAGGTGATCAGAAGAACCAAGAGCATAACTAAACTATTGTTTTGATGCCAAGACAGGCCACTGTCAAATATAGACACATCATTTGTCTCACAGTAAGAGCAGTCTCCTTCACAGAAAGAGCAAATTGGCATGTCTTGTCTGGCCTCAGATGTGTAGGTCCTCACTGTTCTCCTCCCTGTTGAGGAAACGGGACAATGAAACAATGAACATGAGTTGCTGATGCTGTCAAAATATGAGCTTGCATTTTAAGAAAAGCAAATTTTATAAAATTCTGTGTGGGTGGAAATCTGTGTGAGGAGCTTACGTGGCTCATAGTAGTCATAAAGAGCAACCACTGCATCCTGAACACTGGTGACTTTGAACTCCAGCAAGGTTGGGATAGTAACACATTCTTCACTCTTGGTCACCTGTGAGGAAAACAAAAGAATGTCTCTGAAGTTCATACTATCCTTAATTTAAACATCAATCATAGGACACTGCTGTAAAACAACAGCAAGAACAATTCTATAATCTTTTTTATTTGCCCCATTGCCATCAGGACAGTAAAACTGTCAGGTAATGTAAGAACACCAGATTCTGAAAGAGCTTCTCTTCAGTATAGTCTACTCATCTGCTAACTCTGTGCTTCACAGTAGAAGCAAAACACAACACTGATTCTCACATATTCTAGGACGACTGTACACTGTAGACTCTGTGTGTGACCAATAACCTGGTCTATATTCAGTATATTCAGGTAGTCAGCTGACCTTCTTTCAGCACCATTCTTTCAGCACATACTGTTGCTGAACCCAGACCTGACCAACTGTCACAACTCCAGATAACCGCACTGCTCCCACAGGCTTGTATGGTAGACACTAGACATGACATCACTTCAGCTGTCTCTCCTCTTACCCTGATGATCCATCACTCTGAAACAGAGTAAATGTGGACTCATCAGACCACATGACCTTCTTCTATTTCTCTAGAGTCTGATCTTTAAGCCTCCTAGCAAACTGAAGCCATTTTTTCTGGTTAGTCTCACTGATAAGTGGTTTTCTTTAGGCTACCCAACTGTTTAGTCCTCTCTTCACATTGTGTGTGTGTATGTATGGAAATGCTCTTACCTTCACTATTAAACACATCTATTAAACAGTTCTAGTGTTGTTTAAGGTTAACGTTTAAATGTTTACCAATCATGGTCATCATAGGAGGACTGTAGACTTTAGAGGTTTATCTGTGTGTGACCAGTTTAACAATCTTTAACACTCTGACTGACCAGAAAAAAAATACTATCCCTAGTTCTCAATCCAGCAGGTGAGGTGCTAAATCAGGCATATATACATGAGCCTCAAGAGACTTGTGTAATACTAACCTGATAGGAATGACCTTGTTTCGAAGCAAGGGGAACACAATATCACTAACATAACATAATAAAACTGCTCTGTACCTCTCTGATTACACATTACCACTGTTTCTGAACTACTCCAATTACATAACACCACTGTTCTGCACTACTCTTATTACAGGTTTTTATTGCTGGAGTCCTTTACCAGAGTGTCCTTTACCAGACTGTTTACATAAACTCTTTCTTACTCATCTCCTTTCTTTTTTTTTCCTGTATGTCCTGAGCAAACCCTCTGTTGCTCTGCTCAATGTTGGTGAAAGTTGATTCATGGTTGGGTGCTGGTGCCTGCCTTTCCTGGAACAGATTTATCCGATGGGTGATCTTGCCAGTGTTTGATGCAAAACTCTAATCACCCCTGTTCTTTCTTTCTTTCTTTCTTTTTCTTTCTTTCTTTCTTTCTTTCTTTCTTTCTTTCTTTCTTTCTTTCTTTCTTTCTTTGTTTCTTTCTTTCTTTCTTTCTGGTTTTGTCCTGGTGCTTCCCAGCTTGGCTGTCCACTACCCTGCTGCCCACTGCAAAGCTGTCCTGCTCTGGATCCTGTCACTGATTAATTTCTGCCACACTCCACATCTGAACTCAGGCTGAGTTTAAAAACACGTCAGTACACTATATACTATTTAGTGTGCCAGTGCGCAATTTTTGATAG
Organism: Astyanax mexicanus; assembly: GCF_023375975.1. Classification (NCBI taxonomy): domain Eukaryota; kingdom Metazoa; phylum Chordata; class Actinopteri; order Characiformes; family Acestrorhamphidae; genus Astyanax; species Astyanax mexicanus. The sequence goes on along the minus strand of NC_064408.1, from coordinate 84,242,139 downwards.
TCCTAAACTATCTTAATCTTCTTAAACTTCTCTATGGCTACAGCAGAGAGACAACTCTCTGTTCTGGCCCTGGTTAGCATTGTGATGTGGAAGAGTCTTGCAATAAGGCATTTTGTTGCATGAGATGGACTATCACAGAACGCCATTAGGAACCCGAGATGTCTGGCATGCTGCATTACAGATGTGTTGCACTCTAATTCTGTATTCTATGTAGCTCAATAAATATGATTATGAGTGGCCATATATGCCTAAATGTTGAATCATTTATTGGTCCTGGTAACTCTTATCATCCTTCTGGGTGCAACTGTTTTTGCAACCATTTCTTTGATGATGAATGTATTTCCTCTGCCCACATGTTTAATGTTTTCATTTGTTTATGCAAATAATGTTTAAATACAATATCTGTATTATGTCTATTAAAATTAAATATGATGTAAAACATTTTTTTTTTTAAGTTCCCAGATTCTATTTTTTTACTCATGTGCCAAAGGCATGGTTCCAATTCATTAAGCAGAGTTAGGAAAGTTTTGGTCACAGTCTCAGTTAGTCTTAAAGTGGAAGTCTTTAACTCTCTTAAACGTCTCTATGTCTGCAGGTGTGAAAACAACAGCACTGACTTTGCCTAGCATTGTCATGTGAATGAATAAGGCATTTTGTAATGGTAAATAACTCAGGTTATCACAGTTAAGAAACCACAAATGACATAGGATGCTTACTGAGTCAAGATAGAGGATGACTTTTCCTGGCGGTGTCTCCACTTTTTTGACCAGGCTGTTTAAGGTGATGCCATCCTGAGCCAAACTGAAGCCAGTGAGAAGGCCAACCTCCAGAATAGCCATACCGGTCTGATCCAACACTTGGTTCTCTGATAGCCTGGAAGAAGTGTGAAGAAATGCACATTTAAAACAGCTTAAATATGCACTTAATTATCATTTTAGAGACATTTTGTATCTATAACTTTGTAAGCTAATTCACAATGTGAAATATCCAGCAAAATATTAGTTTAGCTCTCTTACCGAAAACATATATTGATGTAGATACTGTACAGGTTAATGTCCATGACATTTATGTCCATGTGAAAGGCCTCATTAGTGTGAGCATCACGGCGTCTGCGGGACAGCTCTTTGGCCTCTACGTTGTAGAATGTAGTAAGCTGATAAATGGAGGGATGAAAACAACAGATCAATTATGGCAAAACTCTGCTTTGATTAAAGTTGTTCAGAACAATAAGTATGTGAAATAACAAATCATTTCCTTCTTTTCCATTGAAATTGTAATCTGTTTTCAGTGTTTCCATGTGAGCAAGTTGAAAACCACCCCAAGGCTAGAAAAGCGTCTCAAGATGTTGATAGTGTCTGAACGAGACGAACAATGCGACAATACAAGTGTGAGTCGTGGGTGTTGTTAGCTTCACGCCACGCTTTCGGTATAATCATGCACTGCTGAGAGAGAAGAGTTCTGTGCATTGAGAGTGGAACATTTTCCCAATTACAGTAATTCTTTTTATCTGCGCCATTCAAACGAATGAGCGTTATGACTCAGGGCGCCCTACTTCCTGATTATCACACACAGCTGCTAGACCCATGCTTTTGTAAAGACTGCAATACCTTGTAAATTGGAATCTCCCAGGCACTGGCAAGTTCTCCAGGAGATTTCCAGCTGTCCATGCATGAAGTCATGCTGCTTTAAACACACAGCTGAAATTCCATTGTAAAGACACTGAGGTTCACCACAGCGGCTTTCAGGATGAGCTGTTGTCTTATAATTATATATGTGACTTGGCCACCTGGCGGCATTCTTAGAAATGATCCTTGAGTCAGAGACTCAAGCGCATTGTAACCAAAGTATATGGATAGATCCCCTTGACATACAGTACATTATCTCATTATCAAAAAACAGCTGCACCCAGAGGGAATCGACCAACAGGAATGAAACTGGTAGAAATAAAACCATATAGCTAGTTGTGCCTGACTGTGTCAAAATCTGCTAAATCAGCTAGGAACTGCATGAACTTTCATTCTGCATGAGATGGATTATCATTACATTACATTTGGCAGACGCTTTTGTCCAAAGCGACTTACAAAAGTCAAGTACAAAAGTAATAGGAATTAAGATAAACCATTTTAGATGGGCTTAAGGGAGGTCGAAGGGAAATAAAAGGATAGAGAAGTGAAGGAGGGGAAGAAGGAAATGAGGTTAGAAGTAGTTAGTGTGTTAGAGGTGTTTAGAGAGTAAGTGCTCTTTGAAGAGCTCTGTCTTCAGGAGTCTCTTAAAGATAGCGAGAGATTCTCCTGATCTGGTATTGGAAGGTAGTTTGTTCCACCATTGGGGAACTCTGTATGAGAACACTCTGGATTGCTTTGTGTGAGTGTTTGGCAAAGCGAGGCGACGTTCATTGGAGGAGCGCAGCGGCCGGGAGGTAGCGTAAGCCTTCAGGAGCGAGTGCAGGTAGGAAGGAGCTGTTCTGTCATCACCTTGTAGGCGATTGTAAGAGTTTTGAATTTGATGCGAGCATCAACTGGTAGCCAGTGGAGCTCAATGAGCAGTGGGGTGACATGTGCCCGTTTTGGTTATCACAGGATGATCTTCATACCAAAATGTCTGACATGTCTGACATATACATGCTATTTCTGTACGTGTAGCTCAATTAATGTGACCGTGAATTGCCCATATATGCCTAAACTTTAATCTTCGTTCAAAACAGCACTGAAATCTGACACTTCCTTCAGGGTGCAACTTATTTTGCAACTATTTATTTCACAATGAATGTATTTGCCCTGCCCACACATTTAATGTTTCCAATTGTTCATGCAAATAATGTTCAAAATTCATACAGTTTTCTATCACATTCTCATGTGCTCATAGCATGGCTCGAATTCATTAAGCAGGGTGATGAAATGAATAAATCCCAACTGCGCGTCATACAAAGTTTCTTCACCCTACAACCAATCTATCTCCTCCCTGAACTCGAGCCATATTCGAGCCTTCTATTCTCTGCTTCTCAGATTGGGTCTGGCCTTCAGGCTCAAAGAAGAAGTTGGCTGGACTTCAGCTCCAAGTTCTTTGAGTTCACTCCCTCTTACAGTTTTTTTTACAAAATTATCATATAATGATGGCTCACTGAACTCCTAAAATTTAGTTATATTTAGTTATTTAGTAATAAGCATGTTGCTTATGGCATGTAACATGATTAGTTACACAGCTCTGGAAAAAAAAAGAGAGACCGCTTACAAATGATGAGTTTCTCTGATTTTACCAAATTAAAAAACTTCTGGAATATAATCAAGAGGAAGATAGATGATCACAAGCCCTCAAACCAAGCTGCTTGAATTTTTGCACCAGGAGTGGCATAAAGTTATCCAAAAGCAGTGTGTAAGACTGGTGTTTTGTTTAATTTCTTCGAAACTAATTCAGAAACTGAAGTGGTCTCTTAATTTTTTTCAGAGCTGTATGTTAAGGCTTCTTTATTAAGTTAATTATTAAAAGATAAGTGTTGTTGTTTTCAAAGACACTCCGCATACTTCTAACTGCCGTATTTACTTATTTGTATAGAATGTAATTTCATAGAAATAAATAAGTCAGACATTTTGCACCTTTTAATAGTTTAAGTAGGGAGAATACCTGGAAGAGTGCAATTCCTTTTCCCACTGCAGATACATGGATGTGGAGCTCCTCTGTGGCTTCAATCTGTTGAATTAATTTAATATAATTAGACCTACAGTTATCCAGCAAGTTAACATACGACATGTAGAGTATATACTTTAGAATGGTCAGTGCTGATGGCAACCTCTTGGCTTTGGTACAGAAGGTAGTTGCTTTGGTTTATAGTGAAGTTGGCTACTTTGTCCATCGGGTTGGTCACTGTAATGTCAATGTCAGTCTGCTCTCCACTGTTCAGGCTGGCATAGGTTGATAGAGCCTGCATAGCAATCACTGTGTCCTGCAAAAGAAACAGAATGAGTTCATGAACGTGATAATAATAAAAAAAAACGTTTTTTTCCCACAACGTGAATATGGGCATAAATATTTGTGATAAATATAATTAAATAATATGCATAACACTTTTTTTTTTCTCGTAGAATAAATGTACATGTTTTTTGTACTACAACAACACAAATCGGGTTGGAATAACAAAGCCAGCAAATAACATTGCAAGGAAATATGAAGTGAGTCAGCTCAATAAAAAATACATGGCAATTAGTGGGGAAAAGCTGTTCTTATGGTTGAAATGTTTATATGAAATACAGCAGAGGGTGAGTTAGGGTTTAATTGGACCTGGAATTATTTACACATATGTGTATTTGTTTTTCTGTGCCTGTTTTTGTCATGGTGTCATTAGCAGAACTGCTATCATGTGACTCTACAGCAGCAGGTGCCAACCTGCTGCGCTCTGTCGAACGTTTACCACAACCAAACCATCACCTGCCAGCCATTAGATCACACAGATGAAAGGAACAGGGAAGAATCTGCAGATAGCGGCGGGCCTGGCAGCTTTGATTAGGCCGTCTTTAATCTCAAAACAAGCCGCAAAACAAAGGCCGCCTAAGACTAGACACCAGACACAGGGCAGCTGTTCTTCTGCTTCCCGGAATGTGTCAGAAAACCATCATCCAATTAAGAGAAGCTGGCTCTTCACTCGGCCCCTGACAGTATTCTCATCACCATGTTATTCTCGCTTCCCCAGTATCCATTTAATCACAATTTTAACCACTTGAATTCCGGGGGTTATAGTTCAGATATAGTTCAGGTTGTTTTCCAGCAAGTACAAAAAACTGTTTAATTGTGAACAGCTGCTTAGGTGAAAAACAATGCAACACATAACATATTTTTATCCATATACAAGTTCATCTTGGTTTTCTTTGTCCAAAAAACATGTTCCACAATGTATGTGTTCTATTAGTATGTTTACATTTCTGTTCTTAAGTATAAACAGTGGTTTGCAGTGGTTGAATGACATTGAAAATGTTAAGCGTACCTCCTCCATATGTTTCTCACTTGACTAAAGGTTGGTGAAGAAGGTTTTTTTTTATACAAAGGAGAGAATTCTGTTATCATCTACTTTAGCTGTCTTCCACTGTCTTATAGGCCCTTAGGTGTTGTTCATCTCAGCAGTGAATTCCTCCATTTTTAAAAGACCACATCTTTTTTTTTTTTAGACTCTTTGTTTCTTAATGCCTGGCTCACAATATAGGATTTTTAAAATCTTAACCAATTGTGAAAACGTGAGAAACCCCAGACATTTTTCACAGATTTATCTGTCTTCAAGTGTGGTAATTAATCAAACTCCACACACTATAAGATCTTCTCGCCATCTCCAATCCTCAAAATCTTGCAGGAGTTTCTCACCAACTAGACATAATCAAATATGGCGGATGACAGCAAAATTGTTGTTATACTAGATGCATATAGTATACTAGATGCTTTCTTCTCAAAAAAGGTCAAGAATAAGTAATGGATATGGATGCAACAATAGCTGAAAAAAGGGAGTCAACAGGGCTTGTATGTACTGCAATGCAAGCTGGAGGTAGCCACACATATATACATATATACGCTATGTGTGCAATGTATATATGTTGCACATATAAGTTGAAGACATGTAACTATAGCTAGCATATACATAGATATAAATAATTATGAATATAACTGTCAATATTAAATGTGTCATATTTATGATTCATTATCGTGACGGCCATGACTGTTCTGAAAGAAGATTGGATGAGCAAAGATTAGATTATATCTACTGCACAAGATAACAATCTACCTCAAATCAGATCTTAATTGTTGGGAGAAGCAAATCATCCATAAAATCTGCCTCAAAAATGGCATTATTTTTATGAAGGAATAATGAGAGAACCGGCCACATCTAACCAATAAGCTGCTAATAGGTTAAATGTTAAACTACATTTGAGTTAATGGAGCAATTAATAGAATGTTTTATTAAACTATTTGAATTAAAGCTAAACATCTCTAAAGGTATATCAGTGTGAACAGAGTGTGAGAGTCATTGCCTGGGTGGAGCCGTATCCTCCGAGGTGGCTCCTCTGCTGGCTGAGCCACTTCATCAGCGTGAAGCCCTGCTCTACGCTGCCCTGCTGGTAGTAAGACAACAGCGTGTAGGACGCCATCTCAATGTCTGCTGAGCGCGGCTGCCAAGAATCCATCAAGCCAGAGTCTGGAGAACTCCACACGGGCACGTTATCTGTCAGACAGTCAGAGTGCAAAACACTGAACACCTCTGGAAAATTTGCTTTTAACACACATACACACACAAACAACTGGCATAATGTCTTCTGTTAAACTGCTCATTTGTCTTCAGACAAATCTCAGGATAAAAATGACTAAATTGTCCTTTTGGTGCATAAGGAATGTCTCGAAATCAGGCCTTTTTTTTACCTTTAAAACAGAACAAATCTGGACTATAAGGACGAGGATGTGCTTTTGAGAGTACAATTATGTACATGTATATATAGTATAGCACACATCATATATAGTTCAGTGTACAGTATGAAGAAAATATTTTAGCATTGTTGTGGTCATTTCAGATATTGTCTTTATGTAAAGATTACTGACAATCTACTTCTTTCATAAAAATAAAAAAAAAGAACATTCCAATTTTAATGAATTTAGTGCAGTGCTATATCTGAGTCAAAATAAGAATTCAGTTTTTGTCATACTGTTAAACGTAATATATACTGTGTAAATGTCTTAGATATCATGCTGTGGTCGACTCTTGGTGTGATTTCAATCACAACTAACTGAACAGGAATTTTTGAATGATATTATACTGCCAGTAATTTTTTTACAGTGTTTACCCACCTTGCATCTTAGCCCTGCTCATCAGCTCACTGAGAGCACTGCCGGCGGAGGGGCTTTTGGCCAGAGACAGGGCATAGGTCACCAGACACAGGCTGTAGTTACTGGAGATGCCTTCGCTGAGTTTTAAGGTCAGGTAGTTTACAGCAAGCGATACCTGTCCTGCATAGTTAGACTAACACATAGAAAAAAAGAGCATTTTAACCATTCAGCTCACATTACATAATGATATTTAAATTCACACAAGTCACTTTTTTTACATATACATTTCCTTTATATTTGAGGCTGCAAGATATTTTCAAGTCATAAAATACCTTCCCTTCTACAGCCAAACACAAACATATCTTGTTTTAATGCAAATATAAAATTTGGGACAAATCTAATGGTTAAGGGAAGGTCTACCCACACAGTGGCTTCCCCTAAATGGCTGCAGCGCTTTGGAACTCTGATTAGACCATTTGATTAACATATGCTGTTTAAGCATTAAGTTAAAACCAGAATGATCCCATAGAAAACAAGCTGTCAGTCAACACATTTGTGAGGATTTGTCAATATCTAATAAGGATAAATTATTTAAAAGAAAACCTTTGAATTGCTTAAAAAAACATTGTAAACTGTTTATTTTTCTTTGTGAAAAGCTGGATCTGTTCCAATCAAATTAATTTAATTGAATCAAATCTTAATAAATGTAATCTTATGTCACATACACTGTAGCTCACATCCTCCAGAAAAGCCATAAGCACATAAGCAGTGAGAGACACAGAGCTGTCCAGTCCACCCTGGAGCTCAGTGTGGATGACCCGGCCAGGTTCCTTGAAGGCCCCGTCTGATGTTTGCTGGGCTATCAGCCAGCTGGCCGTACGCAGCAGCACTGATTCATCAATAAAGATGAAGGCCCGAGCTTGGAGGAAGCACCTCAACACAAAAGCTGACAACCTAGCAATAAAAGAGAATATGGGTAGGTAATGTTTAGGTTTTTTATCTATATTTGACCAGACTTTAGATTTAAATGCTTCAAAAACGGGTGTGCATTTATACTGGGGCTATCAAAGTTTGCAACAGATTTGTAATAGAACTGTCCTATGTAAAAAAAAAACACTATGACAATCAATATGTAAGTAAGATGACACATATAATCACATATAATCACTTAGTCTAAACTGATTTATCATGTCATTCTCTCTAATGAAAGCTAATCTGTTCCACTTTCTTATAAGTACTATTTGTGTGTGTGGCTGTGAATAAATAGATTCTCACCATGTACTACCAGAAGGGTCACTGTCTCCAAAAGCACTGAAAGAGCCATCCTCTCTCTGGTATGACAATTCACGCTCATAACCTGTTCGTACACAGCATATCTCATAACCAGTTCTACATGAGTACATTTTAGCATTTCATATTTGTAAACTGTTGAATTAATGTGGAATGTATTGTATATTACATATTATATAAGTTGTCTACTGTTGTAGTAGAAGGAAGGTGAAATACATTAATAGATGAATGTAGCAAAAGGTTTTGAAATTTGAGGCATTATGAATATTGTACAACTTATCCAAACTGTCAGAATTCTTGCTTTAGCAGTATTTGGCACTCCCCAAAAATGACAGTTTATTAATCCTCTGGGGTTGGCACATACAATATGATGTGTCTTAATATATTTACTAATGTCTTTATGATACTACAGTGCAGATGCAAGCAATCTTAACCATTATCTAATAACATCTCAGTCCCTGTTTCTTGTCCAAAATAAAGAACCCTATTTAACTGGAAATCATTGTTTGAGTGGTGATTACACTATAATTATAGAAGGTGTATATTTAAATATATAAATGTCTGTTGGCCAGTTTTACACAAAACATAGAAAGAAGTTCAGATAAGAGGATGATGGATGATGGATTTGGCAGAAAGGCAGAAAATACTCAGCTCTGTATTATTAAGACAGCAACAGAAACATTGAGAAATGCTGGTAATTTTTGCCCAGGAGAAATATATACAGGGGTTGGACAATGAAACTGAAACACCTGTCATCATTTTAGTGTGGGAGGTTTCATGGCTAAATTGGACCAGCCTAGTGGCCAATCTTCAATAATTGCACATTGCACCAGTAAGAGCAGAGTGTGAAGGTTCAAGTTCTGCTCAAAATATTGCAAAGCACACAACATTATAGGTGACATACCAGAGTTCAAAAGAGGACAAATTGTTGGTGCACGTCTTGCTGATGCATCTGTGACCAAGACAGCAAGTCTTTGTGATGTATCAAGAGCCACGGTATCCAGGGTAATGTCAGCATACCACCAAGAAGGACCAACCACATCCAACAGGATTAACTGTGGACGCAATAGGAAGCTGTCTGAAAAGGAATGTTTGGGTGCTAACCCTGATTTGCCCATGGCTGCCCAAATCATGGCAGAATTCAATGTGCACCTCAACTCTCCTGTTTCCACCAGAACTGTCCGTCGAGACAATAAATTATTGTGGTCTAAAACCAGGTGTTTCAGTTTCATTGTCCAACCCCTATAGCTTTGCAGGCTGAGAGACTGAAGGTACAGGTAGCCCACCTTGTGTCAGGTAGTTTATAGCTGTAGTGCGGATCTTCTCATCAGCCTGGCCTGTGCTGCTCAAGTACTGCAGGACGTAAACGTTCGGGGCAAAGTTGATCATGTTCTGTTCTCCACAGCCATACGGCATCTGGATCAGTGTGTCCAGCCCGCTGATGGATGGCCCAAGTATGTCACCTTCATAACCGCACACACAAACAGGAAACCACATCATGACACACAAATACACACATGCACACATGTCAGCCGGTGAATCACCTTTCCTGCTGTCCAGCAGAAGAACACACACAGAACGAAAGACCACTAAACGAGCCCCACTCTGCATATTTACAGCCACTGCCACCTACAACACAGTCCATGTTTACTCCGACCCACTGCAGCTCCAAACAAGCGGAGAGGTCCGCTAAGTGGAGTAGCGTGACTGAAAAGAGAGCTTTTCACTGCCTCCTGCTCCCAGGGCAAGCAACATAATCACACAGCTGCCGGCCATAAAAGAAAAAAAAACACCCAGAAGAGTGAAACACCGCCAAGAGTGCCATTATTCCCCTCCTTCTACTTCTTCCACTCAATATTTATGGATCAACATGTTTGGGGGCTTATCATCTTATGTCAGTGTTTCCAAAGAAAGCTTACTTTTTATTAGACAAATAATTAGAAAGCACAAAGAAGAAGGAGGCAGGAGGAGAGGAACAGATAAAGAGTGATGATGAAAGTGTGAGTTAATGACTTAGTAAGAGAAAATGAGGAGTAAATGAGAGATTGTAATTGCTGCTATTGCTTGTAATGTAATATGCCTTTTTGTTTTTACTTCTTTTTAACCCAAATGTGTCACAGACCCTTTAAAAGATGTGGAAAGTTCGTTACAGAACTTTTCCTTCCCTTTACCTCATAGGGCCCTATTTTACTGATCTATGGGTGAGCTGTCAACAGTGCAACGTACAGCTGGATTTAGGGAGTCAGTGTGTGTTTGCTATTGTAAAAACGGGAAAAGTACACCTTGCATGGCTTGAAAGATGCAAAAGCATGTACTATCTTTCTTAATTTATCATAGGTGTGTTTTGGGCATAACGTGACAAGATAGCAATGAACATCTGATGGTTGACTGTTGTAAGGGTTCAAATCAGTCAGTGGCGCACCTGTGCCTTCCGCCACCAAGATAGCAATATGCCAGAAATATACCTGAACACACCTCACTTCTGGACCACCATGTCCATCAGCGTAGATATTCACTGTATTTACAAGCTCTGTTGCTATTTAAACAGCACAGATGAATTTGGTAACACAGTCGACAATATCAGCATCTTTACAATAAAGAGTGCAGGTTCTTTTCCATTACCCGGCAGGAATGGAGCTCTTCATTTTGTACTTAAGAGTTTGTTATTAAGTTTAGCAAAGCAGACTATTTGGTTTCAAATCTGATTTTTTAAATCTAAAAATCAGCTGACAGTACAGCTGTGTTACATCTAAAACCTAGCCAAAACAACTGATGGGAAATGCATTTAGCTTTATATTTTAAACATATAGATTAGTTCTGGCAACAAACGGTAACACGGTAGCTGACCTGGAGGTAGATTTGAACAACCAATGTTAGTAAGCTACTAACTGAGTTATTGAAAGAGAGACCAAAGTGCAGAGCTGGGAAGAACCAAAGAACAAACTTAAAATTATATAAGTAAAGGCTTCCACAGAAAATACTGATGGGACTAGGAAGGACAAAGACACTTAGGAACAGAGGAAATATTTATTTGAGCAAAAAGGGAAAACTTGTATTACAGAGGACTCAAATCTCCAACCTCTTGGTTATGAGGCCAATGAAACCCCACTGCAACAGTGGAGCAGCTCACATGAAATATTGACACAAAAAGGCAAAACATAGGGAAGCCTGGCCAGCTCAAAATCTCAGAGCAATGAAAAAACTCAAGCAAGAGTAAGCTCCCAAACAATTCGATTCAAAAGAGAGGCAGAAACTCAAAAGACTTCGAGGATGGATTATTTCTTCACATATTACTTTCTTATTTTGTCTTCTATTCCATTTATTTATTTTAAGATAAGAAACAATTTGAGGCAAATTAAGACCCTAATCAGGGTGTAGTGGTTCTGGGTTTCCCTCTAGTGTCGGGGGGTGGAACAGCAGGACAGTTTGCACCCTTACACAAACAGTGATTGATAACATATACTGCCTGGCCAAAAGAAAAGGTCACCACCTGGAGCAAATAGGTAAGACCTTCCCACTGAATAGATGATTATGTTTCAGCTGCCAACAAGTTTGAACTCTAACTTCTCATTTGTTAAACAACCAAGACACTTCCTGTGGTTGTTTAAAAGATGTTAATCTGTTTCAGAAGAATCAAATTATTGGCAAGCATCAAGCAGAAAAAAAACATCTAAGGATGTTGCTGAAACTACTAAAATCAGGGCATGAGACTTGAATTCACCTCTCCCATTAAAAGCAACTGAAAATAAGTTATTTCAATAGTATTCAAAAATGCAGCATAAACCCAGCCATCTAAAACCCCACTAAACCTATGGATGTTAATCACTTGACTGTAAGTTGTACATCACACAATTACTGCTATGGTAATTTGCCCACTGTAATTTCTTTTACGATAGTGCTTTACTATGGACAGAGGTAAGAGTATCTGCTACATGTTTAAATGTAACTGGTGGATGTGAAAGCAGGAGGAATGGAGCCAGTGAAGTTTACGTACCTACAGCCGTCACCACAGCCCTCTGACTTCCTGACACCACATTTACAGGGAAAATAAAGTCCAGCTTTTTGTGAAGGTCATTCTGTAACGGGGGGAACTCCAGGAACAGTGTCTGAGTGAACGACTCTTCCATTCCTTCTGGCTGGAGAATAACAACAATACATGCACTTACTGGTCATTTATTAGAAACATCTTTCTTGCTGCTCCACCTTGCTGCTGATGATGCACACAGATAGTAGATGAGAATTATTATAATCATTTAGTTTAAGTGGCGTTTCGAAAGTGTTTTTTCATTGTCTCATGGGTGCTGTCTCATGTCTCATGGCCATTACCATGGTCTGTTTTCACAAAAAGTCTTAAAACAAATACATGAACTGAGAAATAATAAAGCTTACTTTATTTACTTTATTTTTTTTCATTGGATTTTTAGACTTTATTCTGATCTATGAACTCAGAATATGCTGTTTACATGACTACTTAAATAATTAGTTAACTGCAATGATTACAATATACTAAGATGTCCATTTAAAATAAATGTCTGGTGCTCACTGGGGGTTCTGTATTCTGTATTTTTTATGTTTAATGTTTTGCCTGATTCTTTGTCCTGTGATCATGTTTCTGTAAAGTTGCTTTGTGACAACACCAGTTGTAAAAAGCGGTATACAAATAAACTGAATTTGATTTGATTTGATTTAAAAAGTGGTCCAGCGGTCAAAAGCCAATCAATGACCAGGATGTAATTGTATTCCTAAGTAGCGGGCCTTTTAAGTAGATGGAGCTCATAAAGAGGTGAGCAGATAGTGAAATGTAATGGCTCGGACATGCAGACCCTCACAAAGCTTACTTTTAATGGATTTGATTTGTATAGATACTTACAGATTAGGACGCATCATACATTTTCATCATGAGGTTTAAGGCTTGCTTAATGTGGTCAGTAAAAACAGGCATGAGAAGCCCAGGAGAACAGAGTAGTGAATTGTTTTGTAGTTACATTATGATTGATCAAAGGATACAGCTGTTTCTACAAGAGAGATTATAGCTGATCAAGTGAACCCTGTGTTTCATTAAGATATTCAAACCTGATGGAGTATTTCATCTCTTTAAAGCCTTCAGAGAAAAGCTTTTCCAACTTACCTTGACCAGGATGGTCTGGTAGACAGAATCAGAGGCATAGTTGGAGACAGCTTTGACAGAAATTGGGATCTGTCCCAAGTCAATGGCTTTAATGGGGAACTGCACTGTAGTGCCATTCTGACTCCATACAGACACATGGCGGACACCAGGCATGGAGTCTTCAATAGAAGACACAAACTCAAACATGCTGCTCTCCTGGACCTCCACCATCACCTGGACAAATAGACAAAACACATAGTAAAGCCATCTTTAAAAACATCTATTCTTTATTTTGTCTAGCATTTCATCTGTTCACAAAATGATAAAACACTTAAAAGGACTCTACCAATACTCTCTAATAAGTCCAGCAGCCCCACTTTGTCCTTGTTTGGGTTATATTGGAGGTTTTGTGTTGTTTTTGGGGGTCTCCACTGGTGGGATACTATTTTAATTAAGAACCACTACGCTTACTGAGTAATTTCTGTCTCTCTCCCTGTTCAAATAAAGTTGCCAAACAGGACTATGAGCTTGCATTCCTCAGTGATGTTAAAATATTGTTTTGTAATACACACACAGATTGAGATTTCAAGTAATAAACAAACACAAAGTATTGAATAAGTGTGAAGTAAATAAAAAAAATTATACATGGTTTTCAACATTTTTATCAAATAAAAATCTAAAAAAGTGTGACGTGCAAAAGTATTCATATCAATACTTAGTGGAGCCACTCTCTAACAAACCACTAAGGCCTTTTTTTAGAACAGGTGTATTTATACTGACACTTAATTACACACAGCTGGACTAATTAAGTGACTTATGAAGGCAGATGATTGCAATAGATTTTATTGATGTGTTTTAGAGTAAAGGGGGCTGAATTCACGTCACACTTTTCAGATTTTTATTTAAAAAAAAATTGAAAACCTTGTAACATTTTCGTTCCCCTTCACACTTATGCAATACTGTGTGTTTGTCTATCACTTAAAATCTCAATAAAATACATTCAAAGTTTCTGGTTGTAAGGTGACAAAATGTGGAAAAGTTCAAACATATAGATCTATGCATGTATGATAGTATCTCATAAAAGTGAGTACAACCCTCACATTTTTGTTAATATTTTTTATGGGACAATGGGATATACCACATAGATACAGTGTAAAGTAGTCAGTGTACAGCTTGTATAACAGTTATTTTTTACTTTTTTGCAGGGTTTATGCTTTTTTTATATATTTCCAAATACAATTCAGTACACACATACATGTACTATATATATATATATATATATATATATATATATATATATATATATATATATATATATATATATATATATATATATATAACACAAAAACACTATCAAAAAAACAAAAAATATCAATATGGAGATAATTTGTCAGTATGTGAAATACCTCAAGTACTATCAAGATCATCAAAACAGTTACACTTGGTTACATATTAACAGAATTAAAATGACGTTGCTTTATTTATCAAATCATGTGCTCAGGATCTGCTCCTCCCGCAAACATAATGCATTACTTTTGGTGGTGTATTGCTTGCATGTATAAAAGTGCATGATATCTCTTGGATATAGAACAGAAGCCCACCTCCAGTTCCTGGTCCATGTAGTTGAACAAGGTGACCTCCAGCAGCAGCAGCTCTCCGCGGATGACGTAAGCCGGGAGACTCAGGGACAAGAAGAAGTCTTTGAACACTACCAGCTGGGAGAGATGCTCAGAGTAAATAAACATCCATAACATAATAGGTCTTTGTTTCTGTATTATGATTACATACATGATGTGTTTATAACGTCAGTAAGTCAGTAAGCAGATTGTTACCTCTGTAGGAGCACTAAAACCAATGCCCAGGTTTTCGGATATTACGAAAGCAGTGGCCACCCAGGAGGTCATGCTGTCTGGTACGGTCAGATGAAGAGGTAACGTGGTATTCTCACTGCAATACAAAGAGATTTTGAGCATTGTTAAGAAAAGCATGTGTGTCATCATCAGAATACTGTGCCTTTTTTTTTTTCAAAACTACCACTAAAATTACCATTTATCATATTTATTCATATTCATATTTATTTATACAAACTAAACTAAAATAAATTAAATTGCTTTGATATTTTACCACGACAGGTTGTACAGCATTAGTTTTATTCGGAGCCAATATGATAAATATTAAGTGCAATTAATATCATAAAATATAACTGAAAATAAACCAGTAGGAAGGTTGTGATGTGACTTTCTTAAGAGGTTTTATCCCAAAATGACAGGGTGGGCAGGTAAACAGGATCATTTAAAAAGCTTGTTATTTAAAACAGCTAAATTGATTATTAAAATGTCTAACTTTTTAAAAACTTCAAAACTAATAATAAAACAAATTAATTAAACCTCTTAAAAACACATTTAGCTTAACCAGGCAGCACTGTGGACATACCAAAAGCCTACCCCCAGTGTCAAAGAAACCTATATAATATGTAGAAAAGTACAGTAAAGTGAAGATTAACATTCCTTTATATATGTATTGTGGTTATTCAGAGTAGATCTTAAAATTAAACAGGGTATTTGTATGAAATTTAAACAACCATGCTGCAAACACAAAAGTTATGGTATACTAATATCAACCCCTATAGGTTTGTGTGTATGTTTGAAGTCAATAATAAAGTCAATTAAACACTAAAGTATAGTTAGAAATATTATGTTGGACTGCATTTGCACTATTAAGACATTATAGCAAAACAATATCCATGTTAGAATACTTTTTAATAATTCAAATAGTTTATAAATATTCAGTATATCTGACTAATTCATTAGTTGTATTAATTGTGATTTTATTAGCTTGTGGCTTCTGGGGGTTTAGAAAAGCCAAGGCCCTGAAAACAAGCCTGTAAATCATAACACACAAACATCAGACAGCACCCCCTAGTCGGCTTAATAAGAATGACCACTTACTGAGATATTTCTGAGAAACACAAAGGACATACCTCATGTAGCTCTCCAGCCACAGCCATGTCTCAGGGAAGTTTTTGCGTGGCTGGAGGTTGTCCTGCTTCATTGAAAACATCTGGACTCCCTCCTCTACTGTGACATAATAAAGGGGGGGAAAAATAGCATAGCCGTGGTCAGCTTTAGTCTGGAACAAATGATAATATTTCCTTTCATACAGTGTGATTAAATTAGGAGTAAATTTATCTGAATTAGCATTACAGCATAACAGAGAAGTATACCATTTACTTCTCACAGTTTCAAAAACAGTAGGTCAGCATCACCTCTGCTCTTCTGTTCTTTAATACATCTTTGCATATCAGAGTTAAACAGTCTTTAAATCCAAAACTTTGACTGATGCCAACTATGTCTGATATTGATATAATTCTGATATCCTCATGTTTCACAATAAGAGTTTAATAATATAACATTAATTATTAAGGTAGCTCTTTTATTAAAGGTGTTTAAGTAAAGTCAGTTGTTCTACAGAGAACCACGAAAGGTTTTTCAAATACAAGAAAGCACTTTTAATTCCTTATGGAGCCTTAAAAATGTTTCCACTCAGTTTAACATTTTATGCTTTTTGGGAAGAGTAAGATATTGTTAAATTATAATATTATTCTGTAATTATCTATGAAGCAACATTAAATATTAAATGTCTGTTTATATAGACTTGATATTTTTGGCCACTAATGGTTTGTCTTGTGGTTTGATTGCCATTTTTAATTAAGGCATTATTTGTACACTTAAAACATGCTAGATCTTGATGACCGAAAGATTCAAGTTGAAAAGCTTTACTGACATAAACTGTGTAATTAGCTGAGAATGAAATGACATAAAAACAGTCCATGGAAACCAAAATAATACCGAAAATCTAAGTAAAACACTGATATTGTAGGTTCATTCAATTTCCATGAATTTCATCACAGCAGCTCAGGAGGAACCCAGGGCCCACAGCACTAGAATACTGTCTGAGCTGGATGATGCTGGGTTGTGACTATAGGTCCCTCTTGAGGACTTTGGGCTCTCATGCCACCCTCGTAAAGTCTGTTTCTGACTGTTTGTTCAGTAGTCTGCTGGAGGTCACTTTGTAGGACCTCCTGGCAGTGCTCTTTCTTTTTCTTCTCACACATAGGGGCAGATATACTGTAGGTCCTGCTGCTTGGGTGCACAAACGGATGTGCCATCCTGGAGGAGCTGGACTACCTGTGCAGGCTGAAAGAGCTGAAGGTACTGCCTCATGCAACCAGTGTTTACAAGGAGACTAAAAACACAAAACTAGAGAAGAATCTGTCGAAAGGAGAGGAGGAAAGGAGTATTTGTTTGTGGCACCACCTATAAAACCATTCCCTTTTTGAAGATTTGTTTTACTGTTGCCCCTCTGGTTTCCATTTTCATTTGCACTAAAGGTAAACCTGATTTGTAGTTGCTTATACTATCTAACTAGTTAGATTTTTAACCATACTTTTTTTTATGAAGTGAATTTTAAATATCCTGAACCCTCTACCACTTTCTCTCTACAGATCTATTCAACATTCTGGATGAATATAAATTTTGTATTATATTCTTGAAAATTATGTTAATTTATTTGTTCTATTACATTGTCTTAAATTATCAGGTTTATTCCAAACTTCTGAACTGTGTCATGAAAGAATAATTCGTTCTCATTCCTATCTTTAAATATTCATCTCCCTAGAGCATTTTAAGTGCTTTCATTTCCCTTTCAATCAGCTCAGTTACTATACTTACATAATTTCGTACTTACTGAAATCGTTAATATAGTAGTTGTACACCGGGTTCAGATTGGCATCTGTTAGGACAGTCACATCACTTGCCTAAAGGGAATAAAAATAAAAGGATCATTCAGACCTATGGTTAACTCCCTTTGCTTTATTTTTTATGTGTGCATAGAAAAATGGAAGAAACATGAGTTAAAAATGTAAGATCATATCAAGTCTTTTCATTCTACCATGAACATTGAATATGGATCCATCATGCTCGTCCCGGCCAATGGTGGAAAAAGCACTCCATTAAACTTATCCAGCTCATACATCACCTGCAAAATAAGCAAAGTTCTTCATTTTATTGAGGTTGATTAGCAGGATGTTAGTAAATAAATAAGGCATTTTAACCCTAATGACTCTAAAAGGCATTTTCAGTCAATAGTTTTTAAACAGCTTGTTTTCTCAGTGTGCACCAAGAACATAAATCATAATTCATTACCCTTCTAATGTACCACGTAATAAATGTAACAACATGAGCACTTAACATTTAAGTAAATGTAATGTACAGAGCACTTAACATTTTTACATTGAAGCAGACTAACCAACAAAGCACAATATATGTACACATTTACCTCAACAGTTTATGTCCTAAATTTACCTCAGTAGTGCTATTCTTATTATATTTTGTATACATTTCTAAATAAATTTACCTCAACAGAACACTTACTCATAAATGTACTTCAGCCATGCAGTAGTAGTAACACAACCTGAAACTTAATGGTTTTCGGTAAACAAACAAATGCTAAGGGTAAATTTCCTCACTCATCTTAAATATCTTAGCCCTGCACAACTAAAACAACGTTCTTTTAGCTTTATAAAGTCTCTTCACACTCATCTAATTTTTATATATAAAAAGAGGTTTATTTATGGCTTACAATGCTCCTTTGATCCTTTGGCCAGTAAAGTAAATCACCTGTGTGCTAATGGCTTGCCCTATTATCATCAAAGGCTATTTTGTGGTATTTTTTGTCAAAACTATTTTTAAATGCACTGACTGAATCTCCTTTAATCTCATAGTTAAACACCTGAGAGGCCTGAGTGCTAATGTGTGCTGACATCACAGTTTAGCCTTTGGCTTTATTTGCAAAAAAGGCTTTGTTCATTTAAAGAGAAAGCAAATACCTAACCAGCTTTCAGTTTAATTTAAGTTACCAACCAACAAGTGAAATGTACACATTTGTATAGAAATGGTTTTGAAATGTCCCCAACGATTTGATAGTCAGTGAACCTGATAGAGGTTAATGAACCAAATCCACAAAAAGAGTTTTGAAGTGTGAAAACCTCTTGGTCAGGTTTGTGAATAGAGGTTCTCTCCTCTTTCTTTTAACACAAAGCTGATACATGGGTGTGTGTTGAGAATTGGTTTACTGAAGGGTCAAATATGTATTATGAAGATAACAATGCAGGACTGGAGCACAAAGACTGAGACTTCAGCGGCAGCATCTTTGTTGTGGATGGTAAGCCGTCATGTATACAGGCACTGAGTACAATAAATGAGATGAAGAAATGCTCCTATATTGACACATTACTGGAAAATCAGGTTCATCCATCAGTTATCATGATTGTAGTCTAGCTTTACCTTCTCCCCTGTGAGGTCATTGCTCCTGTCTACATCCTGGCTGCCTTTGTCCACCACGAGGATTCCCACCAGTGATCCAGGTTCTGCCACAGAAATGCTCAGAGACACAGCCTCGGCTGGCTCCGCCCTCTCTCTTTCCCAGCTCAGAGACACCTGTTAGAATGAATTACAAAATCAAGTGATTCAAGTATTTTATTACTCTCTACATCACCCTGTACTCCACAGGTATCATATATTCAGAATGATCCCTAACACCTAAACATTTGGTCAGAGATGGTCATGACCAAATGACTCTTTACATTGTTACTGTTTATTTTAAATGTATTAAAAGGCACGCAACTGTAGGTGATGTTTTTTTTTTTTTTTTTGGTTCATGCACTGTTGGGACCAGAGTCCAAACAAACAAACAAAAAAAAAAGATGTCAATTAAATGTGGTGTGCTGAATGGATTAGGAGTTCAGACAATTACATTATAACCAGCTGCTTGTTCAATCAATTTAATCAAGCCTGATTAGCATGAGGCATCTTTTTACATGTAACGTCACTGGAGAATCAGCTTTCAGGAGGTACTAAACACCATAAGGACTACCAGTAATATCAGCCTTCTAGCTATCCTTTGGCAATGCCATAGCTACCAGCTAGTAACACCACAGACATGAGACAACATCAACTGCATAAAACTATTATTGAATGGACTAAAAAAGTAACATTAAAAAACATATTCTATAAAACAAATCATTACATTTGTAATAATTTCCTCTGCACCTGTTGAGAGGATATTTAGTGTTGCTGGTAAGATATTTAGACCAGAATGATGCCAACTTAATGACAAAACACTTGAGGAACTGTTGACCATTAGAGGCAACAATGTTACCCTGTACTTTAATAAATGATGATTGCATTTACCAAACTGCTGTTTCATTCGATAACTTTGAAATGAAGTTACTGCTAATTATTCATCATTAGAGGAATACATGCTTAGTGAAAAAAATGCTCACATTCTCACTGATAAGTGATAAGAAGGAATTTCTCTGGATTGCCATTCTACATCCTGTAGTTCTAATTCAAATTCAATTCAACATCCTGTAGGGTGTATTAAATTCAAGTTTAAATTCATTCACTGAATTAAATTAAATTCTGAAATTCTCAATGTTTCACAACCCTGACCTACCTTACACAACATAAAAACTTGGTGCCACATTTCACCAAATGTTTTCTTTCTGGCCCAAGTTAAAAAGAATTTTGTTACGCCATGTTGCTTAATCAACTTGACACAACTTGATTGTAATGCTAAATCACTGTGTTTGTACACAACTTGTTACATAACAAAGTTCATGGATAATCAAAGGTCAGTAACTGCAACAGTCACAGCTGGCAGCATCCCAAGGGATTTGCTGCTATATGCTTTCATGGAGTGGGGTGGCAGCTAATCAGTGTACATACAGTAAACATAGGCTTTTTTGTTGGAACACTGGGAAAAGAATTGACCCAGCTTTATCACTGGACAGGATTGTCTCTAAGGAGGAAATGAGATTCTGTTTCAGGACCTGAACAATACACACCAATGACAATGACCAGGCAGAGCCATATCTGATTTACTGTGTGAATACACAGGTTACCGGAAAGTAGGTCAGGAATTCTAATGAACTGAAATAATCATGGATTAGCTAACATTGGAGCTACCCAAGTTTTAAACAGCATGCCTTCTATAGTTTCTATAATTATATGCCCTCTACAATTTCATAGCAGACTCTAAAATATATATTATAGCGCTTAGACAAAGTGGACTGACACTGTGGGTTACTTTATTCTACAAACATACTTAAGCTTGGCCAGGATGATGAAGCCACTAAATGTATCTGTGAAGACACACTTTCTCCCATTTCTTAAAAAAACTAACCAGTATGTTAATACATTATCACCATTGAAACTATGAGGTTTAAATTTACATTGTTCCTCATGGTTTGGGTAAAGGAAATGTACAGGGCATCACTGATGATCTCCCCATCTGAATGGATGCAGTAGACCAGCACACTGGCATGAGGAACCCACGCAAAATCTGGAGACAAAGTAAAAACAGAGGAACTTGATGTCCCAGCATCCACCACCTGACCCCGGGATATTACCTACAAACACACAAAAACATTAGGAACTACACTACAGTTCAAAAGTTAGGAATGCATATATTATTATACATTATATTGCTCATTGGTATTTTTTGACAATATACCCATTTTATTAATGTATTTTTGATATTCATGTTATTTTTCTGTTTACCCTTAACATAAGGATTAAGAACACATTTTGAAATTCTAAAAACAGGCTGGGTATACTGTAAACCATAGTGGTATGAAAAAGTTTGGGCACCCCTGTTCATTTCCTTTATAAATCATTCGTTGTTCAAATCAGCAATTTCAGGTATATATATATATATATATTTTTAGGAGACAAACACAGTGATATTTCAGAAGGCAGGTGCATAAATTTGGATACCCTTATTGAAACACAAATTTAATTTGTTAAGCTCACTGACCCTTGACCTGCATACACAGGTGTATTCGATTTTGAGAAAGGGTTAAGTTGCCATTTGCAAGTTTTTCTCGTTTTTGAAAAGTGGCAACATGGGAGCCTCAAAACACAACTCACAAAAGACCTGAAAACAAAGATTGTTCAAAATAATGGTTTAGAGAAAGGATACAAAAAGCTATTTCAGGCACAGTTCTAGTTAAGGCCTGAAGTGGCAGGACAAGAAAAATCTCAGATAAGCAGAGGAGAAGGATGGTGACAACAGTCATAGTCAACCCACAGATCAGCTCCAAAGACCTACAACATCATCTTGCTGCAGATGGCTTCACTGTGCATCGTTCAGCTATTCAGCGTACTTTGCACAAGCAGAGGCTGTATGGGAGAGGAACGCAGAAGAAGTCTTTTCTGCGCCACAAACAGAGTCACCTGAGGTATGCTTAAGCACATTTGAACAAGCCAGCTTCATTTTGGAATAAGGTGCTGTGGACTGATGAGACTAAAACTTCCTTATTTGGAGAGTTATTTGGAGGATGGTATGCATGGAGGAAACAGAACACAGCATTCCAAGACAAACACTTTACTGCTCCCCACAGTAAAATTTGGTGGTGGTTCCATCATGCTGTGGGGCTGTGTGGTCAGTGCAGGAACTGGAATGATCATCTCAGTACCCAGACCTGAATATTACTGAAAATCTTTGGTGTGATTTAAAGCACAGGCTGTTCATGCTCAGAAACCATCAAACCTGACTGAACTGGAGATGTTTTGTAAAAAAAGGAATAATCAAAAATATCATCAACCAGAAGCCAGACTCTCATTGGATTCTATAGGAAGTGTTTAGAGGCTGTTATTTCTGCAAAAGGATTTACTGAATATTGAAGCATTTTTTCTGTTGGGGTGCCCAAATTCATGCAGTTGCCTAATTTTGTTTGAATTATTATTGCACACTTTCTGTAAATCCTATAAACTTCATTTCACTTCTCAAATATCACTATGTTTGTCTGCTGTATGATATATTTAACTGAAATTGCTGATTCGAACAACCAAAGATTTATAAGGAAAAATCAAAGTTATCAGGGCTGCCAAAACTTTTAATACCACTAATATCCAATGTATAACTTAAAGTCATTTTAGTAAAATCTGCTATTCCAGTGTTTGAGCCACCACAAATTAGGACTTACCATGTAATGAAACTGAGGTAAGGGAAAATTACTTTCCACATTGATCTTGAGAGGCTGTCCGACCTGTAAATGTGATGAGAGAAGACTCTTTAATTTAATAATCCTAAATATCCATACAGAGAATAGTATCATTTATTTAAGTATATGCAAAAATACACATCAAGAAGAAGATGCTTGCCTGAGACGGACTAAGAGCCTGGAGTTGGATGTATGAATCGCTCGGAGATAAGTATCCTCTGTATAGGTGCAGGCTATTTTGTTGGTCTTCATACTGTGCCTAAAATAAGGAGATCGGTCATTGGTTATGATATGATTGGGGTTTTTTGTCATGCTCAACATGGCATCTCTTTACTGATAAACTCCAATTTCAAAGTGTTACCAAAATACAAATTGGTATTTTTTTTTTATCAGGTTAAATTAGTAATGTAAAATATGTTTCTAAAACAATGATTTGAGTTTAAATTTTCAGTATTTTCCAGCTGCTGCAGACTCAAATAAATGGTTTTGTATGACCAGAGATGACTGCCCACCAGCATTGCTGGCGAAATGACAGATTTGTTTTTATTATTTTGGTTTTAAAATTACAAATAGTATTACAAATTTCAGAAATATTTACAAACTCAAAAATGTATTTCCCAAATGTCCGACTTATTTCAAATTAGCCAAGACATGTGTCTAAAGTTTGGTTCCTTAGTCTCTTGATGGAACTATAATGTAGCTAAGAAGTAATGGGAGGGTTTTATCTTCATCAGTTAGCATAGTAATAACTTCATGCCTAAATGTCACACCTCACAAACAGTGTGGAGCTGTTCAGTAGTTTCTAATAGACAGTTTCTGACACTGTATTAATGTACTCACTGTTTCTATAAACATGAAATAACTGCATAGCCAAAACAGCAGTCCAGAACTATCCAGAACTCTGATGCATAACATGTCTCTGGGTCAGGTAGTAGCCAGTGCAGTGTTACCTCTATGGTAAGCGTAGCCACAGTTTCTGAAAGCTGTATCGGGATTGATATAATTCCATCAGCAGGTACTGGCAGCTGTAACTTCTCCACTGGCATATCTCCTGAGGGGTAGGGGAGGGTTGAAGGCAAGATGCTGTCCTGTGTTGTATTGATTTCTCGGGGCTGAAAAGGTTTTGGGTTGTTCCATTCAAAACTCCATGGACTCCTAATCTGCTGAGTAATGGTTATACTAACACCCCTTGCCTGATCATTTAGCGTGAGGGGTTGGCCGTTATAAGTGGACAGTTTGAGCTGCAACATAGTAAAGAAAATTCAGAAATGATCTGGTTGTTACAAAAGACATTTATTTTTACAAAAAATGTATGCAACATATGTAGTTGTCATACCAGTTGCAAGAAAAAGCATGTGAACCCTTTGAGATTACTTGGATTTCTGCATAAATTAGTCATTAAATGTGTTCTGATCACAACAATAGACAAACACAGTCTGCCTAAACTAATACCACACAAACAATATATGCAAAACCTCAACCAAACGTTTCCTGTAGTTGCAGATCAGACCTGCATAACAGTCAGGAGGAATCGTAGACCATTTCTCTTCACAAAACTGTTTCAGTTCAGTAATATTCTTGGGATATCTGTTGTGAATCGCTCTCTTGAGATCATACCACAGCATCTCAATTGGGTTAAGGTCAGGACTCTCCAGAAGGTGTATTTTCTTCTGTTGAAGCCATTCGGTTGTTGATTTACTTCTATGTTTTGGGTCATTGTCCTGTTGCGTCAACCATCCTCTGTTGAGCTTCAGTTGCTGGACAGATGGTCTTAAGTTTTCCTGCTAAATGTCTTGGTTAACTTGGGAATTAATTTTTCCATTGATGACGGCAATCCATCCAGCAAAGCAGCCCCAAACCTTGAGACCCCTCGACCATATTTCACAGTTGGGATGAGGTTTTGATGATTGTGTGCTGTGCCTTTTTTTTACCACACGTGTTGTGTTTTCCTTCAAAACAACTCAATTTTGGTTTCACCTGTCCACAGTATATTTAGCCAGTACTGCTGTGGAACATTCAGGTGCTCTTTTGCAAACTTAAAATGTGCAGCGATGTTATTTTTGGACTGCAGTGGCTTCTTCTGTGGTGTCCTGCCATGAACTCCATTCTTGTTTAACGTTTTTCTTATTGTAGATTTGTCAACAAAAATGTTAGCATGTGCCAGAGATTTCAGCACCAGTGCTGAACTTTCTCCATTTGTAGACCGTCTGTCTTACCGTGGACACGTGAACATCAAGGCAACATCAATGCAGGTCAACAATTCTTGAACAGAGGTATTTTGAGAGCTCTTTTGTGGGAGACATGATTCGCATCAAGCAATGCTTCCTAAGGACAGCAAACTCAAAACTGGGGTGTGTTTTTTAAAGGGCAGCTGTAACCAACACATCCAATCTCATCACATCCGGGCTCCAATTAGCTCTTAGAAACGTCATTAATCTAGAGGTTCACATACTTTCCCCCCTCACTGTGAATGATAATATGTTGTGTTTAATAAAACCTTGCAAACATATATTTTTTGTGTGTTATTAGTTTAAGCAGACTGTGTTTGTCTATTCTTGTGACTTCGATCAGAACACATTTAATAAACAATTTGAGCAGAAATCCAAGTAATCCCAAAGGGTTCACATCTTTTTTTTTCTTGCAACTCTATTTAAAAGTGCAATTATTATACTTTTCCTTATGAAATACAATACAGTGGGCACAGGCTCGGAAAACTGGACAGTTCCTGCAATGCAAGGAACTCATAAAATAGATCTAAAACAAAACTCACCTGGGCTGTGATGTTCAGAGATGGCTTTATAGTGGGTGGGTAGTTCTGAAACTCAAGCTTAAACTTAAACATCGCAATAGAAATCCTTGTGGTGCTGTTGTGGGTCACACCTATCCAAAAAGCACATTAAAGGTTTGACTAAATAGAGCAGAATCGTATCATTTACTGGACAAGTGCATTCACTGCTGCCAACACAGAATGGTTGTGCAGATAAGGTAAGAGACAAGAAAACAAAAACATAACAGTATAGGCCAGTTCGGCTGTGGATTAGAGCTGAGTTGCTTGCCCTAATGGAGGGATGAGAAAAACGACAAATTAAGGAGTGTATCAGTAGAGTTAGGGGGCCTACTCGAAAGAGTGCATGACTGTCAGGCAAATAAAACTGTGGGACTTTCACAATGGATGAATGTGAATGTAAGTAACTGTGAGTTATAAGGGATGAAAGTAAAATAAAAAATAAATGGGTATGGGGTTAAATGACAGTGGATTTGTTATTTGAGAGTATATCCAAAATGGTGTGCATAGGTCGAGCAGAAGTACAGTAAATGCATTTTTGTACCCCTTTGAAAATTGATGTAAAAACTGTGTGTTCAATCAAAGAACTATAAACACCCCATATACAAAAATACAAAGAAGAAGAAGAAAAAGATGAGCCGGATAACAATCTACAAGCACAATAAAGAGAAAGGAAGGAGTTACATTGGGAAAGTGTCTGCAGTGATATTTACCAGTCAGAGATTCTGTGACCTGCACGTTGATGTCAATATAGTCTCCGGTGTCATATTTATAATCTGAGTACATGTAGTCATTAAAACGTTTCTGATGATACAACTGAGGAACATCAAAGTTTAAATCAACTGTGCCATCAATCTGTGACAAAGAGAGAGAAAGAGAGAATAAATTGTAAATGTAAAGCATTACTAAAAAATTAGACTATTAGCAATATAATTTAGAAGTACATGAAGCCAAAGCCTACCATTCTCGTATCTTCATAACGTACTTCATAACCATAGAAACCATGAACGTATATTACAGTCAGTTTTCCTGTTACTGGTTTTCCATACAGGTATCTACAAAAAAACATATTTTGTGAGTTTGTGAAGTATGTAAACACTGTTTCTTATATATATTCTAAGTGTACCTTTCACTCCCCTGATCTTTGCAGACCATATCATGTATATATATAAAAAAATATATATAATGAATAGTGTATATAGTGTTTTTGTAAATCACTTTTGCAATATGCCTATATAGTATTTTACCTAGCTCTGCTATGTATACTTAATTTTTTTTTATTTACTATTCTTAAATACACAGTAAACATAGCCTGTTTAATGAACTGGACCTTAAAGGCGGTAAGATATTGGTCAATTCAGTTCTAAGTGTATGAAAGCAGTGTGTGAGTGGACTCACTGTGCAGTAACAGTGTATACCAGGTGATCTTCATAGTAAAGCACATCAGGCGCATTCACCAGAACCTCAAATTTTGGGAGCACTGCAGTTTCACAAAAAGCAACCTCTTGTTAACGAGGCAGAGTTATGTATTACATTCTGTGATAGATATTTTCCCTTTTCAACTTTCCAACTGTTTAAAAAGTTGTATTTTCATATCTTACCATAATGACTGACAGTGAATACTTGCTCCTGTGCTACCTCCTACAGTTGACAAGAAACAATGTTTATTGTGTTGTAGGAGTATCAGCAAAAAGTGAACTGAAAAACTAAAGATGTGAAGCATTGATTTAATTAATTCAAGTGTGTGCTAACTGCATAATAAGAATTGACTGTATATTATACCAAAGCATATATGTCTTTGACTTACTTTTGTCAATAAATATGTTGTTGTAATACATATATATTATTCATATGTAGGTGATGCACACACTAGAACCAAGTAAAGCATAAATTCATTTATTTTCTACACTCAAATCCAGTCCAACTAACTGTCAAGTCAAGTCATGAGGCTTTTATTGTCAGGTACACAGTGAAATAACTACGCAATCATGGTGCAACATGGAACAAGAATACAATAGACAAGCATAAAGTGCAAATGTGTAACGGAAGTGCAACATAAAATTAAAACACTCCAATAAATACAGCAGATGAGAAGTTTAACAGACAGGACAGTACAGTACCGATATGGTAAAATGAAATGTGCATGGTAGAACAGGTGCAGAGATAGGTAACATACTGTAATATATAGAACATACATGATCACAGTAGTTACTTAAAATGTTACTGAAACTGTTAAAAATGGAATAAAAAAAATAAATGAGCATATCTAAACAAGAGAGCAAATAATTTTTTGGGGGGAAATGCAATGACTCACTTTCATGGAGGCCGCAATTACCCAATTCCCAAGCGGAGGGTTGTCAGAAAGCTGGAACTCTCGAGATGCCGTACCAACAGAAGTCTCCACTGACAGCCACTGATGTACCATGTTTCGTTTAGGGTCCTGACTCACAACAAATACAAATACACAACAAAAGTAAATGTTATCAAATTGGTCAGCTGTAAAAAGGAGTTATCTCCTTGTGCACACATCTGCAGTTCTATTCCCAAATCCTAAACCCTACTATATCACTATTCTTCCTCTGTAGAGGCCAGATTAACATTAGTAATAGTGTTCACATGGGGCAGCCCTTCACTCATTTGATATTTTGTGATCCTTGTTAGCTGTGGCATTACATCGTCAAGCAATTATATCAGCTGTACTCTTAACTGATAATGATTATAAAATCTGTGATGAGAAACTGGATTCAAGGTCCAGGTTTGACCTTTGATTTTGGGCTTGTCCATTTCTGCTATCGGCTCTGTTGCGGTTTACTGTCTTTTTGTAAAAGACCTTAAGTATTAGATTACATAAGTACAAAATTAACTAATTATGTATATAGTTAGTTGCAAAACACCTTACAGCTACATGACTAATACATTCTGTGTTAAGAAGCCGAAGTTACATTTGTTCTCATGTCAAGAAATGCTTAAAAAAAAGCCTCTGGCTTGCTCAGCACACTCACCATGATGACGAGGTCTATCCGTTTGTCACATGGTTTGCCATCAGGGGTGATGACCACAGCCCGGATTTTCACAGCTTGGCCTGGCTTGTACTTTGGCTTGTCAGTTTGGAGTAAAATAGCCATGCCCTGTAGCTCATAGCGCAGTGAGGTTGAATTACAGTAGACTAAAATTCCTTCACTATAACCTCTGACTCGCAGCTCGTAGGGGATCCAGTAGCTCTGGTCATCCTCTGGAATCTCGAGAGACAGAAAAAAAAGGATTCAAAATACTTTTTTGTAAAACTGTAATATTTAATTATTAAAATTATATTCAACATTCATATTTAGGTTTATTTTTGTAAAGTAGTGTTGTTATCTTGGAAGCAGTTTTGGTCCAGCACTCCAAAGTAAAGCACATCAGACTGCTTTATTATGAAATTATATCTGTGTTGTGGAAAGAAATGCAACTAAGTAATATTATTATTACTGTACTGTAAGTTATTTATATTAACTATCTGAATGTGATGTACAAACTCTAGTTTAATGTAATTATTTAGGTAACATGACAATTCCAAGACAACAAAATTAGTAGGTTCTAATTATTAAGGCAAAAGGGACTATATATGCATTTCCAGAAGCAAAGCAAACAATTACAAATGTTAAATAAAACAATAAAAAAGTTAAACATTTGAAACATTTTATAATATAGGAGTGAATTCTAACATAGCAACCCAACACAATGTTTCAATTAAATTATATATACATTTACATATACATGTAAATTAAAGCTCAACATGTGCAATTCATGTTATGAGACCAACCAAAAACAAATTAAATTCATTTGACCATATTCTAGGGTGTGCACCAATCCCTAACATTGGAGGCTTTTTTATACCTACTTGCATTTATTTACTTATATGATGTGGTCCTACCTAGAGATTATATGAATATGATACTCACTGGAGGAAGAACTTGCCTTGCTGTTGACCCTTTAAATAGAAGGCAGTAAAAGTACATGAGCGCACTCTGTGTTTTGAGAAATTTGGCTATTGATATACTTCTCCTTATTTTACAGAATAAAGCATTTTACCTGCTTCGATTGTGCTATTTTGAGTTTGAATGCTGGTATTTCCATGGATAATCTCAGAGACGACGAGAACAGGAGACTGTTTGAGGTTGGTGACTGAAACTGTGACAGGAAGCCCGGGCCGCACGGTTTTGAAGACTGCAATCAGGTAAGAGGGATTCTGAGCAGAGCTAGGAGGGAATTAAACGCATGAGTGAATAAAAGAACAGCACATTACAAATTACAAAAGAGAAAATTCTACAAACAATACAAAAACCTAAACTAAACAAGCCAGTTCAACACATTTAAATACCCCGGTGTGGTTTGTGCTCCTACGGCACCAGATAAAAATCCAAACACAAGTACAATGTAAAGCTGCTCCATCTGCACGTCTCCAGCTCATGTGAACTCTGCGTGGTTATGAAACTAGAACCAACTGAATCTTTTAAAAGAAGCTTTGTCCACCTGATCTTACACAACCCCACCTATGTCTCCCTGAGGGGAAACCTTAGCAAAGAGTCTTTAAAATATATTAGCAGGAGAAGAATAATGAACATAGTGATCGTGCACAGTTTTTAAAAAAATGTCACCTGCCGTGTTCTACTGGTAAACCAGGCTTTGACATTAAAGTGTCACAACTAATAACTACTGTTTAAAAGTTTAAATACTAAATTACTAGGAATTTAAACCAAACATAAAAATTTAAAATAAAATTACATTAATATGCAAAAAGTACAAAATTTCACCTGACAAAAATATCAAAGCAGAAAACTCCTGTAAATAGATGATTAAAGTATGCAATTTATTAGTTAATAACATATTTTGGCTGAAACTTTTGCACAGTACCAATCAAAACTATGGACACACCTCTACTTATTCAATGTGTTTTCTTTATTTCAGTGATATATTTTTTTTACATTGTAAATTTATTTGGAATGATTTTGTTAAGAAAAAATGTTACACTAACTAAAATATGTTTTATTCTTTAGATTCTTCTAAGCAGACACATTTAGCTTGTATAACAGACTTGCACACTCTTTGTATTTTCTCAGTGGTTTCATGATAATTGCTTCTGTTTGATTTTCATTATTTGACTGTTTCTAATAAATTGCCTGCAGAGGCCTGATGGGAAATATTATTAGAAATATTTGATGACATAAAAAGCAATATTAAAACAGTGACCCTGCAAGATTTTATGTAATGAAATCTTTTTTTATTGTTATTATAAATTGAGATTTCAGATGTGAGAGTGTGTCAGACAATGCTGTGCTTAATTTCCTTGAATGTAATAACTGGGAATGACATTACACCAGAGCTGGCTGCTTTCTAGTGTAACATTCAGGCAGAGACTGTAAAAAAAGATGGACGCCGTTCCCATTCATTCAATGAAAATTAAGCCAAAATCTTCCGCCATGTTGGCGATCCTGACACCCGATTCTGAGCAGTAGAGACCAGAGGAGGGAAAAAAACTGTGTAGAGACAGCCTACTCATTTAAATAACCCCGCCCCCTGAGAGCTGCCTCACAGTCACAGGCTGCAGAGCGGGCGGAGAGGAGCTGACGGTCTGTTATTGGTCCCGCCCATAACCAGCCCTTTTACAATAACCACACCTTTTTTTAATAGAGCTGAATAACCTTCTAAAAAACTAATTCTGTGGGGATATAAAATATAACAATATAAGCAGAGGTTACACTAGCTGTTACATTTAAATAAAGGAGGTAGAATTACAGTATATTAGAAAAAAACGTGATTGAAAGTTGTCTGTTTTGCCATTGAAACCTACGGTAACGGGGGGAGTTACACAGCTTTCTAAAACCGAACAGCAGGGGGCACCCGACCTGTGGTGCCTTCACTTTTGAGAGACGATACTCTGTCCAGCTATATACAGTCTATGCATTCAGGTATCAGCTATGCTAGTTTTGTCCCAGATTAGCATTGTAGTGATACCAGTTGAGATCAATGCCATTATTCAGTATGGTGCACATCCAGTCTTCATGGAAACATGTGCACAGCTGGACATATACTGGACAGTTCTGTGTGTACAACATATTAAACAAGAAACAAACAACTAGAAATGACAATAAACTGTATAAAACTGCTTCTGTAACTGTTGTCGATGTGTGAGGCAGCCATCTTGGATTTTGAACTTGGGGATGGTGAGGTTCTTCAGATTATTCAGCAGGAAATTAGTTAATATTTAATTAATATTAATTAACAGTTGAAATGTCCTACTTGGAACTAGAAAAGTCTGACATTTGGCTTTAAATGGAACACAGAATTAATATTTTCACAGTGATCTCGTGTATGGTTGAAAGCTTAAGAAGTAATGTAGAATTGTCATGACTTACATACTGTTTTTAGGTTTAAATGAAGAACAAACTTAGATATTCTCACCTTTCTAAAATAATCGCCCAACTAATTTTTTTTTTCATTTTTTAAATTAAATATATGACCATTTCTATGGCTATTTAAAAATCAGCATTGGTTTATGAATATACTTTATCATACAATCGCAGAACCAACCAGAAATAATCCATATTAAAAAACAGTGTTGGGAGTAATGGCGTTAAAACTAACGGCGTTACTAACGCCGTTACTTTTTTCAGTAACAAGTAATCTAACTAATTACTATGACTGTAACTATAACACCCCGTTACTGCACGTTACTTTAGCCGCTCTATTAACTTTTTTTTTTTTTACTTTGCTTTGCCCTGGTTAACCCCTCCTTTTTCCGGTGAACTTGAGCTTCTGGCCGCTGTGCCTGTGGTTTGGCGTGGTGAAGTGAGGCACAATTGTGACGATTTGCGTGTTCTAATTAATTCAGTGATTGCCGTGGACAGCCCAAGTTCCGAATTAAGGACGTTAAACTATTTTTAGCTGCTCCGGTTTTTGTGGTGCTGCTGCTTTCTCTTTTAGAGCTTAGATTCTCTAAAAGAGAAAAAAAGAAGCTTTGTCCACCTGATCTTACACAACCCCACCTATGTCTCCCTGAGGGGAAACCTTAGCAAAGAGTCTTTAAAATATATTAGCAGGAGAAGAATAATGAACATAGTGATCGTGCACAGTTTTTAAAAAAATGTCACCTGCCGTGTTCTACTGGTAAACCAGGCTTTGACATTAAAGTGTCACAACTAATAACTACTGTTTAAAAGTTTAAATACTAAATTACTAGGAATTTAAACCAAACATAAAAATTTAAAATAAAATTACATTAATATGCAAAAAGTCTCAAGTACAAAATTTCACCTGACAAAAATATCAAAGCAGAAAACTCCTGTAAATAGATGATTAAAGTATGCAATTTATTAGTTAATAACATATTTTGGCTGAAACTTTTGCACAGTACCAGTCAAAACTATGGACACACCTCTACTTATTCAATGTGTTTTCTTTATTTCAGTGATATATGTTTTTTTACATTGTAAATTTATTTGGAATGATTTTGTTAAGAAAAAATGTTACACTAACTAAAATATGTTTTATTCTTTAGATTCTTCTAAGCAGACACATTTAGCTTGTATAACAGACTTGCACACTCTTTGTATTTTCTCAGTGGTTTCATGATAATTGCTTCTGTTTGATTTTCATTATTTGACAGTTTCTAATAAATTGCCTGCAGAGGCCTGATGGGAAATATTATTAGAAATATTTGATGACATAAAAAGCAATATTAAAACAGTGACCCTGCAAGATTTTATGTAATGAAATCTTTTTTTATTGTTATGATAAATTGAGATTTCAGATGTGAGAGTGTGTCAGACAATGCTGTGCTTAATTTCCTTGAATGTAGGAGCTGACGGTCTGTTATTGGTCCCGCCCATAACCAGCCCTTTTACAATAACCACACCTTTTTTTAATAGAGCTGAATAACCTTCTAAAAAACTAATTCTGTGGGGATATAAAATATAACAATATAAGCAGAGGTTACACTAGCTGCTGCATTTAAATAAAGGAGGTAGAATTACAGTATATTGGAAAAAAACGTGATTGAAAGTTGTCTGTTTTGCCATTGAAACCTACGGTAATGGGTGGAGTTACACAGCTTTCTAAAACCGAACAGCAGGGGGCACCCGACCTGTGGTGGCTTCACTTTTGAGAGACGATACTCTGTCCAGCTATATACAGTCTATGCATTCGGGTATCAGCTATGCTAGTTTTGTCCCAGATTAGCATTGTAGTGATACCAGTTGAGATCAATGCCATTATTCAGTATGGTGCACATCCAGTCTTCATGGAAACATGTGCACAGCTGGACATATACTGGACAGTTCTGTGTGTACAACATATTAAACAAGAAACAAACAACTAGAAATGACAATAAAGTGTATAAGACTGCTTCTGTAACTGTTGTCGATGTGTGAGGCAGCCATCTTGGATTTTGAACTTGGGGATGGTGAGGTTCTTCAGATCCGGTTTTTGTGGTGCTGCTGCTTTCTCTTTTAGAGCTTAGATTCTCTGCCCGAACCCGACCTGACCCGAGGACCAACCCGAAATCGGGCTCCTATTTTTATTTTATATAAAGCTCTGGTGTGATATTCACAATGTTGCTAAGTAACCAATTATTATTGTTCACTAAAGCGAACGAAATAGCGAAAACTGAAAGTGAAAATGAATCTAATAAAAACGGTAATTAAAAGGAAAAAACATAACTATCTCGAACTGTATTTTGTGTTTATAAAACTAACTAAAACGAACTGAAATTACTGAAAGAATACACTAATTTTCGTGTTTAATTTATTCATACGCGCTGTTGTACAGCGGAGTTGTACAGCGGCGGTGTTGTGCCGAGTGCGCTGCACCTCGGGGTCCGTTAGTTCTTGTGTAAAGCGCTCGCGCTAGCCGCAAAATACGACAGAAAACACTGAAACTGCAGAATTATGTATGGGATTACAATATGAGCGCCAGGCAGATGAAAGAGAAACAGGAGATACAGTGTGTGAGAACATTTGCCTGTGAGTAGCTCATACCAGAACAGGTAAATCTCTCTCTCTCTCTCTCTCTCTCTCTTTCTCTCTCTCTCTTTCTCTCTCACGTTTCTTAGATTGATCTCTCTGATGAGATGTGTGAAAACTAATAAAAACTAGCAAGCCCACCCTAAAAACTCTTGGAGGTGACAAGAGCAGCCAGATCCAGCTCCACTCCAGGACCCAGTCGAGTACCCTACAAGGTGTACAAACGCTGCCCAAACCTCCTCAGAAATCTCTGGAAGTTGCTGCGAGTGATTTGGAGGAGGGGGACCATCTCAGATCAGTGGAGGCAGGCGGAAGGCGTCTGGATACCCAAGGAGGAGAACTCAACTAGGCTGGAGCAGTTCCGATCCATCTCACTTCTCAGCGTGGAGGGAAAGATCTTCTTCAGTGTTCTTGCCAGAAGGACGACAGACTTCCTCCTGAAGAACAAATACATTGACACTTCAGTACAGAAGGGGGGCATTCCTGGAGTCCCTGGCTGCCTGGAGCACACTGGAGTG
The DNA here is from genome assembly GCF_023375975.1 of Astyanax mexicanus. Classification (NCBI taxonomy): domain Eukaryota; kingdom Metazoa; phylum Chordata; class Actinopteri; order Characiformes; family Acestrorhamphidae; genus Astyanax; species Astyanax mexicanus. Next base: position 84,206,579 of record NC_064408.1, on the reverse strand, counting down.
GTCACCCAGCTAATCAGAGAGGCTCGTGAAGGGAATGGAGACCTGTCAGTGCTTTGGCTGGACCTAGGTAATGCATATGGGTCAGTCCCCCACAAGCTAGTAGAAATCACTCTGAACCACTACCACATACCCCATAAGATCAAGGACCTCATCCTGAACTACTATGGGAACTTCAGGCTGAGAGTGACTTCAGGTAGCACAACATCCAACTGGCATAGGCTAGAGAAAGGGATTATTACAGGCTGTACAATCTCAGTCATCCTGTTTGCCCTTGCCATGAGTATGTTGGTGAAGGCAGCTGAGACAGAGTGCAGAGGCCCCCTGTCCAAGTCTGGAGTTCGACAGCCCCCCATCCGAGCCTTTATGGATGACCTGACGGTCACCACTACATCTGTGCCTGGATGCCGGTGGATCCTTCAGGGCCTGGAAAAGCTCATCAGTTGGGCAAGGATGAGTTTTAAACCATCAAAGTCCAGGTCCATGGTCCTGAAGAGGGGGAAAGTGGTGGACAAGTTCCGCTTCTCTGTGAATGGTGTGGTAATACCATCCATCACTGAAAAACCAGTCACAAGCCTGGGCAAGGTTTTTAACTGTAGCCTCAGAGACACAGCATCAGTCCAATCCACCATCAAGAAGCTCGAAGCCTGGTTGTCCACCGTGGACAAGTCCGGCCTTCCCGGAAAGTTCAAGGCATGGCTATACCAACATGGCATTTTGCCCCGTATCCTCTGGCCTTTGCTGGTGTACGAGGTGACCATGTCAACTGTGGAGACCATGGAAAGAAAGATCAGCTCCTATCTCCGAAGATGGCTGGGCCTACCACGAAGTCTTACAAGTGCAGCGCTGTATGGAAAAAGCAACAAACTACAGCTTCCTTTCAGCAGCCTGGAGGAGGAATTCAGAGTCTCTCGCACGAGAGAGGCACTAGTCTATCAAGATTCCAGTGATACCAGAGTTGCAGCAGCAGGCATAGTGGTAAAGACAGGCAGGAAGTTCAAGGTTCAAGAGGAGCTGGAGCTGGCAGAGTCCCGGCTAAGACACAGGGCTCTGTTGGGCACGGTGGCCATTGGACGAACAGGACTGGGGTTTATTCCTCAGCCACGCTGCGACCTGGCCCAGGGAAAGGACAGACGCCATCTTGTCCTGGAGGAGGTGCGGGCAGGGGTTGAAGATAAGAGGACCAGCAGGATGGTGAGCATGCAGCAGCAGGGAGCATCGACAAGGTGGGAAGGAGTGCTGGAAAGGAAGCTGACCTGGAATGAAATCTGGAAGGCAGAACCACAGCGCATCAAGTTCATGGTCCAAGCTGTGTATGACGTGCTACCCAGTCCAGCCAACCTGCACACCTGGGGAAAAAGTGACCTACCCACATGTCCTCTCTGCCCAGGAAGGGGCACACTGGAACATATCCTTAGCAGCTGCCCAGCAGCCCTCAGTGGAGGCCGCTATCGCTGGCGTCATGACCAAGTATTGAGGGTAGTGGCTGAGACTACTTCCACTGCAGTTGCCAACAACAAGCACATCCACAGCCAGAGGTCAGTATCCTTCGTAAAAGCTGGAGAAAAGCCACGAGCACAGCAGACATCACCAGCCAGCCTAATTTCATCTGCATCAGACTGGGAAATGAGAGTGGACTTGGGTAGGCAGCTCAAGTTCCCAGAGTATGTGACATCAACTTCTTTAAGACCAGACCTGGTGCTTACATCTCTCTCATCCAAGCAGGTACTCTTACTGGAGTTAACAGTCCCCTGGGAGGACCACATGGAAGAGGCTAATGAACGCAAGCAACTCAAGTACCAAGAGCTGGTAGAGGAATGTCAAAGGAAAGGCTGGAAAGCCCTCTGTGTGCCAATAGAGGTGGGATGTCGAGGCTTCGCAGCCCGCTCCCTATGCAAGACCTATACCCTCCTTGGCGTCACAGGAGCTGCAAAAAGGAGAGCTATCAAGTCCACTACAGAGGCTGCAGAGAGAGCCTCAAGGTGGATTTGGATCAAAAGGTCCGAAACGTGGGCCAAAGCTGCTGGGACACAAGTCGGGGTCTGATCAGCCCTGGCTGGGTCGCCTGAGGGAGGGTGTCTGATGTTGTGAGACCCGAAACACCTAAGGATCTCAGGAAACATCACTGATGATGTGTCCCAGTGCATCCCCAGATGTATCTACACACCTGAACAGAAATAAATAAATAAATAAATAAAATTAAACTATAATAAAAATGAAAAATGTAATCACCTAGCTCTAGCGGCTGGGTCGGGTCGGATTTTTTGGGCCAGATCTAAGCTCTATTCTCTTTTGGTGAAGCTGTTATATTAATACAATTTTAACGGTCATTAGATTGTTGTTTTTGTCCATTATTTTGTTTTGTTTATATATACATATTTCCTTTGAGTGTGGCTTGGTTTGTTTAATTTCATCCCCAGACGCGCTTTTCCGTTTTTTTCAGTATTACAAGTTTTAGTACTTTTCTTTGGTTCTGTGAAGAATTTCGTTTTTATTTTTTGTAATTCGTTAAATTATATTTGTCAACATTTTGGGTTCATTTTCGTTTGTTATTTTTGTAATAATAATATTAAATGCATAATTGATTTCCTTTTTTTGACGGGCGAATAATAAAAAGTAACGCATAGTTACTTTAACTGGTAACTAATTACTTTTATAGTGGAGTAACTCCGTTAGTACCTCAGTTAAGTAACGAGTAACTATATCTAATTACTTTTTCAAAGTAATGTGCCCAACACTGTTAAAAAACCTAGGCCTTGTGCCTACGACCGCAGCACAGCAGTGCCAATTTTACACACTATAGCTGTCCCTCTTCTGTATTATTGCTTAATTAATAAAGCCTATAGAGTCTGCATTTTAGTTGGCAAAATAGTCCATAAACCTATCTAGAAATGCTTTGTGCCAATATTACACATTAAGGCACAAACCTCAAGCGTAATATTTTGATTATACCACAGTTCCATTTTCAATGTTTATTGAAAGATTTTGAGTTAAAGAGGACGAGAAAATACAATCTGTTTGGTTATAAAAACTATGCATGTTAAAATAGTTTACAATGAAAGCAATAAAACATTACTGCTCTGTTTGTAGCTGCGCTGTTTGGTTTGTAAGCGCTGCATTGTTTCTGGGTTACCTGTATGTGGTGCATACCTGTCAAGTCTCCCGTTTTGGCCGGGAAACTACCGTATTTTACTCCTCTTTCCCTCCGTCCTCCCGTTTTAGTATTTTACCGTGAATTTCCCGTATTATATTAAAATTAAAAAATATATATATTATTGAGGAGACAGGGCACTGACCGCTCTGTGTCTCTTAACCAATCGTGGAACCGGTTCAAGGAGAAAGTCACGCCTTTCAGGAGAAACAGCCAATCAGATGGCAAAGGATGGTCAGTGTGGGGAAGCCACAGGCAGCTAGTCGGAGCAGCTGATGTTAAAACATATCTGGATATTCAGCGATTTTTCTAAAAGAAAGGTAACGGTAGGCGGCTAATCATGAAAACTGTGATAAGATTTTTCTGATAGCTGCTAAAAAAACACTCGTCTCCGAAATAAATCACACAGATTAAACCTTTTAAAATAAAAAAATTACAGCTTGTGACTCAGCTTAACTAGAGGACCGAAATGAACTGAACTGATCAGGGGTGGAGTGATCAAAAGAAAGAAGTACTAACTAAAAATTATTAATTGTGTAGGCCACTTAGGACTAATTTTTACTGATGGAATATATCTGGTCCATGTCCTTTTAGTAAAAGCTCATGATACTATTTTAAGGTCACCAACAGTCATTTTGCAGAATTTGTGCACCCTTTGTTCAATTTTAAATCTATTAAATAAATAAAAAATATATTATATAAAAGAGTGCATTTATGCCAAAAAAGACATGAAATCTTAACTTTTCTTAAATATCTAGAAAAGGGTTTTTAATTTGGCTGTATTAAAAGAATGACATATGTAGGAATGTCCACAACATTTCAGATTCTGATAATCTAATTGTAGTGTGTAAGTGGTTCACATGTGGTAATTTTAGATTTTTTGTAAACCTGTCCTAAAATGTAAGGGATACTGAACCTTCGTTGGGCTGGTGGGACGACTTTAAGCGGACAGAGGAAAATATCCCTTATTTTTAAATCTAAAACTTGACAGGTATGATGTGGTGGAGTAATACATGGAGAGCTCCAGTTACAGTGCATTACCAGCTGATAATGGCACTTATAGAATGCCTCTCAGCCACTCACACTGCAGGGTCAGAACTAACTGTGGTATAATAATAATAAGGGTGATATTATAGTAAATCTCATCACTTGCCAATTGGGGGCCAGCCCTGAATCAGTAAAGGTCAGTGGATGTATTTTGGAAAGCTATTAAAATAAAAAATAAGTCCTTTTGATTTAGATTTAGTTATAATAAATTAACTGAAGTCACCCTCTATAGGCCATTATCCTAAAGGGGTCATAGGAGATTTTACCACAGGAGGCCATATAGCATCATGATAAATTATTAGTTATTAGAGCTGTTTTGTAAATAAAACTACAAGACTTGAGCGGGCGCAGTTTGCTCTCCGGTCGCCAGGCGGCGCCTCTCTCTGCAGAGCTTCAGTTTAATGTGAGGGACGGAGGATCTCCAGGCTACAACCGACTGAGGCTGAGTTACAGAAACAGCGAAGACAATGACAACATTACGGGCTTTTAACTGCGACGACCTGTTCAAATTTAACAACATGTGAGTTCTTCTTCATTGTGAGAGCGAGTATTTCTCTGATTTTAGGAGTCAAACTGGACCAGAGTGAAGAGAAACGAGGGGATATCTGGGTAACCTAGCCAGTAAAGCTAACTAGCAGTGTTAGCAGTGCAGCTAACGAGTCTACTGAGTCTAGTGTTATAAAGTCTGTGTAACCCCTCTGCAGGGTTTAGTGTTTAATCATTATAACAGCTAAAGCGTGTGTCAGAACACTTCAGCATATCATTAAGAGTGTTTCTGTATTTCTAATTTACTGAGCTTAGTACAAACACGATCACACAGGAACTGAACCTCGCAGTGCTTCAGTTTGTTTATTAGCAAACCTAACGTTAACTATTATTGAGGAAAAACTAAAACTATAAGTTCACTAAAGCTGAAAATGTAACTAGGTAACTTTATGTGTCCGTTTCCTCCACTAAGTGGTAATAAGTCGTCTCTGATAGAAACAGTGGAACAGAAGATCCACTAACGTTAGAGGATAGGCAGCTAACCTTGTTAAGCGTTTATATCTTTTATTGTTGATGTTTATGGCTTACAGCCAATAAAAACCCAAAATTTAGCAAATTAGAATATTATATAAGACCAGCTGGTATTTGGGCAGTGAGCCAAGTCCTGCTGGAAAATAAAATCCACACCATAAAAGTTGTCAGCAGAGGAAAGCATGAAGTGCTGTAAGATTTATCGGGTAAACAAACCATCACTGATCATCAGTGAATTTTGCCTTTCATTTAAAAAAAAAATCAAGGCACACAGTCCAAGCTGCTTGAGGTCTAGTGTGAAGTTTCCACCAATCAGTGATGGTTTGGAGAGTCATGTCATCTGTTGGTGTTGATCCACTGTGTTATATAAAGTCCAAAGTCAGTGAAGTGTTTTCCCAGAAAATATTACAGCACTGCATTCCCTCTGCTGACAACTTTTATAGAGATGCAGATTTCATTTTCCAGCAGGACATTTTCCACAGCCCACACTGCCAAAAGAACCAATTTAATATTCAAAATGTCTGAGACACTGATTTTTAGGTTTTCACTGGCTGCAAGCTAAAATCAACAATAAAATAATCACTATGTGTAATATATCTATATAATGAGTTTCACAACTTTTCAATGATATTCTAATTCTAATGAGGTGCACTAGTAGATATTATAGTCTGTGCACATGTCATTACTTTTAAATAACAGGCTTTACATCAACACTTCTCACACATCTGGATTTATAGGAGGGGGCAAAATCTGGACATTGTAGTTAAAGAGCAAGTAACATATCTCTGTATAATGGTGTTAAATCAAGTTGGTACATTAACCATATCCTCTCTCATTTTTTTTGTTTTTGCAGAAACTTGGACCCTCTAACAGAGACTGTATCCTTTTTGTCATAACGTTACTGATCATACTGTAGCCACAGGTTGTGAGTGTCATGTACACTGTGTATTCACAGGTTTGTGTTTGTAGGCACCTGGTTCTCCAGTGTTCCTTTCTGAAACCAAGGATAATAATAGGAGGAGATACTACTGGAAAAGATTTTCACTAAAAATGGGAACATTGCTTTAAGGAATTCACCAAACTACTAGAAAATAAGTTAAGATAATCCTTTGTTAATACAACAGCAGGGAAATTGTAAACATTACAAAAGAAACATATATAACCCAGGCACTATATAAAATCTATATATACAAGAAAAGAAATACACGAGAATATAAAACTACCAAAATATACTATATATCTAGGAAAACCTAAGATTAGAGGACACATGGTTCCTCAGTATGTATGACCAGTGATATTGCACACAGGTTGATAGACATAGTCAATAAGTGGTAATACTGCACATAGCAATGGTGATGGTAAGACTTTGCTATACATGGTTGTTTTAGATATTGTGCATAGTATAGCAGCACTAAAGCAGAAATAAGCAGCACACAGTTGTAAATAGTAAACTGCTGTCTAGTAAGAGCAGCGTGTGTTATACAGTCTGACAGTGGCCAGAAGGTTGGACCTGCGGTATCTCCATTTTACACACACTTAAATCACACAAGTTCTGATGTTGGATGATCTTTTTGTATCATAATCAGCACTTCAGTGCATACCAGCGATATTTAATGGGGCTCAGTTACTTCAGATGCTCTTTCTAGCCCTTTAGTGCACATTTAAACATTATGGGAATGTACATTTAAAAGAAAAAATAGGAAAAGGAGTATGATCAGTCAGAGAAATCATGAACAAGCAAATAAAAGCCTAAATACTTAAACAGAAGATGGACAGAAGAAAACTCTTTCATACGGTTGCCAGGAATGATTGGATCTGCATATAATAAGTGTGCTACTTAATAATCATGCACTGGGAATTGGAGTCCTTTTGCTCGTGTGGCTGCTTCTGAGTGCTCTGATCTGTTGGCAGTGATTTCTGTGGAGGTTATACATGTCTATGCATGCTGTTAAATGTTTAGTTCCTCAATTAGAGGGGCTGTGGGAAATCTTATTGGGCCAGGTTCATAGACTGTATATAAGGTCCATGTCTGTAAAGATCTGGTCCATGTCTAGGCTTGGTCTCTGTATAGAGTATGTAGGTTGTATTTGCATCACAGGTCCCAATACCTATGCAGTCTCCTTCCTTAACTGTTTGCTTCACAGTATGGAATTCCCTTTTACTTGCAGTATCTGGCACATTGGCCAGAGTATTTCATCGTGGCAGAAGCTCCAGGTGGAGAGCTGATGGGTTACAGTGAGTCTAACTTATTTATTTATAATACAGCATTTAAGGCAAATATTTGGTTTAAAACAATGGTCAAGCTGGACAGATAAATGGAACATTGTGGAAGACAGTCATTACCTTTTCCTCTTGTGTCCTGTCTCTGAAGTCATGGGAAAGGCTGAAGGCTCAGTTGCGAGGGAAGAGTGGCACGGCCATGTTACTGCACTCTCAGTGGCTCCTGAGTTTAGACGACTGGGGCTCGCTGCCAAGCTCATGGAAATGCTGGAGGAAATCTCAGAAAGGTACTGTTAATCGTAAAATCCATTGCATTGTTCAATACTCCCAAGTCTCCCAATTCAATACACACAGGCATCACACTGTACATTCAATGGACGGGAGCAAAGGTTGTACTCCTTTTAGTACTGGCTGTTGTTTGTAATAAAACATCAAGTACTTCTATTAAAGAAGCAAGCACACGGTGTGGACATTCCAAAATGCTTTCTCAATATCTAGAGCATGGACAAAAAGCACTTATCTCCAAATTGATATGGATAATAGTTCACTTACACAATAGCACAGTGTTAAATTATGTTACACTGGGAAAGAAAACCTTCTAAATCCATACTTACACCACAGTGTAAAAACTGATTTTTGTTTTGTATATACTTGTGGTAACTCTGCTTTATCAATATAAATGGGAGTTCTCAGTGGTGAGGGATGGACTTAATTGTGTTCTCTCATTTACCACACCAGATTTAAATCATTAACTAGCCAACCTTATACAGATCACCAGTACCAAAAACAACTTGGATGATACAAAATGTATAATTGAGTGTAAACTGGTCAGATCATGCTACTTTGCTCAGACTAAAACAGGAAGCAGTTTTAGTTTACTTACACCATTTTATACAATTAACATTTTATTCACAGTTACTTTGTCTACCAGTATTTTTGGCAACAGAAACTTGTGCTGTACACCCGGTCTGGTCTTTTTTTTTTTTTTAACAAGTATACACTACTCAGTCAGGGGAACAGTGATCTAATGCTGTCTGACATAGTGTCAGATATACAGGCTGTTGAGAAATTCTGATGCTAAAACACTTGTGGCAGAGGTCCATGGGTCAGTGGTCATTCATATACTGAACGTCAATAAAAAAAAAATGCTGGATAGACATGTGGATAGATAAAATTTGAGACAGACTATTAGTTCAGTATTTAATTCCTGGAGCTAGATTAGGTTCCATATTTAGGCTTAACAGTCCGCTTTAAATAATGTAACTTAAGGTTCAACAAGACATTCCAGTAAGAGGCAGGTAAATAATGAGCTGCCATCAGCTTACGTCAGGTACCTTTGGATGCCGCATATGTAGTAGAAATAAAATAGTGAAACTATTATTCTTAATCATCAGTAAGATCTTCTTTGTTCATTTTAGTGTGGGGTAACTCTTTGGTGTGTGTTTCTCTCATGCAGGAAAGGAGGATTCTTTGTTGATCTTTTTGTCCGGGTGTCCAATCAAGTTGCTGTAAACATGTACAAACAGCTGGGCTACAGCGTCTACAGAACTGTAATAGAATACTACTCAGCAAGCAACGGAGAACCAGATGAAGATGCCTATGGTAAGTTATTTCACAGTTGAATCAGTAGATTATTTTAGATTAGTTTATTGACATTATAATGTACTAAACCAGTTACTGAAACAATTTGATTTTATCTGCAGATATGAGGAAAGCATTATCCAGAGATACAGAGAAGAAGTCCATAATTCCACTGCCACATCCTGTCAGACCAGAGGATATAGAATAACACTGAACAGTGGCTCTCTGACTCCCCCTGTACCCCATATTGGGAGAATAAAGCTGCAGGTTGTCATTCTTGCCTACAATGTTTCAGATGGAGCTTAAGGTTTATTTTTTTTGTAAATTAAATTTGTCAGAGGGTCACTGCTTTGTTAATCTTATTTAAACTGAACTCTGCTTGTTCTACCCTTCCAATGTCTGTAACTGCAGGATATATTCACGTTTTTTAAAGTTATTAAAAGATATTGACAAAAGTTGGGTATTGATTTGTTTTAAATGCTTTAAACACAGACTAATAATGGACAATAATAATGACAGTTGCATGATCTGACAACACATTTATGTATTTTTCTTTTTATTTTGTTATAAAAGAATAGTTTGTGGAAAAAAACATAAGGTCACATTAGTCCTTGGGGTTGTTGAAGAGAAAGAATTATCCATTTTACTCTTTCTCTGCAGAATCAGTTTTCTCATTCTCTTTTCTACCTTCACTCTTTTCTTCATCACTCTCGCTGTCACTGCTGCTAGTGCTACTGACACTGTCATCACGATCGTCATACATGTCTTTAGGCTCCTGTATTTCTGTTTCCTCGTCTTCTTTTGGCTTTGAAGGGGCATCAATCTCCTCTGTTTCTGCCTCGTCTTCCTCCTGTGGCTCCGGCTCCTCTTGCTGCTGTTTTTTCCACATTTTGGCCATTGCCAGCAGTTTAAGGTTGGGCTGGTTAGCAGCATCCTCTGGAAAGATGTAGTCGTAATATTCCTCCCATCCTGCATCCGACTGGGAAAAAAAAAAAAAAAACACTACTATTAAGTGCAAGAATACAAAACCAGTAGATATGAACAAAGGGTGGTTACTTAACTGCATTTATTTTACAGAGTTGTAATTGATTATAGTCAACAACATTAACATACAATTCATGCTTAGTGTATAGTTTGTTGTTCATACTCAGTGCAAAAAAAAAAATGAATGGGGACTTTACCAATTAATTGGATTTTTAATTTTCAATGTAATTTTATTGGAAGGTATTAAAAACTACAACTTGGCTGTAGCTAGATTTTAAGTTTATGATAAATAAAATTGTAATGTAAGTTAATACCATATACTGTGGTAATATTTTGACACAGTAGGGAAAAAGTGGATACTGCCCAAGCCTATATCAGGTGTTTATACTGAAGATTTTGCCTCCTGCTTATGACCTTAATGTTAAATATGAACACATACCATTAAATAAAAGACACTGCTACCTTTGAAAAATTGAAATGAGAATATGGCTCCAAAACTCACTAAAATAACACTAACCCTACATCTGGGCTGCAACTCTTTATACAAGACAACACACTGCATATTCTGTGTTCAAGGTAATCCCACTTACCCCATCCTCTGCTGTGAGTTTCCTCCTCTTCTTCACCTTCTCTGGCAGTAATTTCCTCACTCTGTCCTTGTTGGCAAAGGTACCAAACTCCTGCTCAAAGTCTCTCCAGGACTCCAGCAGCATCAGTCGCTCCTCCTTCTCCTCACAGTTTCGCAAACTCTTATTGGATTCCTCATACACCTGCCTGCACCTCTGCAGCCTGTCCTCACTGTCCACAGAAAGCTCAAACTGGGCATAACTGATCCAGACCTGCAGAAGAAAGAAACATGTAGACGAGTTACTCATTAATGAGTTTGAGAGAGGAACTTTACAATTTGTATTAAATATGTAATGATTGTTTTAGATTTTAGATAAATAGGGAGAAACAAATTATAAGCAGGATAAACCATGATACATTTTCTTAATCCACAACATTTTACCATAAAATATCCATAATATTTCTTTACTTTTTTTTGCAGCATGTTACATGTTACAGTATGTAAAGTATAAATATGCCTACCCAAAAGAATACATGATGCACTGCTAAACTGAAATAAATCCAAAATACAGATTTTTTTTTTACCAACTCCTACTTACTTTTCATTAATAATTCTAGAATTACTCTTTACAATTAACTGTGGTATCTAGGCACTGTAGTCCACCACTTGACTTAAGAACCACACAAGCTAACCCCATCCTGACAAGCCACATCCTACTTTGAGCTCAAAATATGGAATTGTAAATCCTTGGAGGAATGGTCAGCCATGGTGAAGAGGAACATTTTGATTAGTTCTTTCAACCAATAATCATATATGGGAGAAATCAGCTTTTTTATTTAGTTTTGTAAGCTATTTTATGTTAAGTAAATCTAAATAAAGCACATAAAACATTTTAGTTTTTAGTGTGACAAAAATTAAATAGAAAAAAATAAACATTCATATGGTTATTTATTCAAGGTTTAACTTCGCTCACGGTGCCCATATAGTTGCAGGAGACTATAACATGAGTGTGGATGAATCCACAGAGATGAGTATGTGTTCTGTTAAATATACAACAGAAACAAGTAAAATCTGACAGAACTTCACAGAAGCAGATTTCTTTTTCAACAGTAACGAAATGAAATATCTGCGAGCCATCTGCTCCTTTAAAACATCTGTGGGGGGGAAACAGGGAAAAGTCCTTACCTTGACATGCTGTGTCCGCTGCAATAGCCTCTTATAAAGCTCTCGTGTTTTGTCATACTCCTCCTGCTCAATCTCAAAGTCAATATAAGACTTCCACAGCACCTGGAAAATTTAAAGGCTTTCGATTAGGTTCACTATAGAACATCAGAGATATATCACTGCTCGAATGCTTTGTGAAGATTCACAACTGTAGGAAAATGAACTGAGGTGAGACAGATTACCTCTGGCATGTCTAGCCTCGGCTGACCGATGGCCAGCTCAAATATGGCACGTGCTCGCTCTGCATCACCCAGGATGGTCTCCAGCTCAGCAAATTTGATCCAGGTGGTGCAGTTTTCCGGACCGAACTCCAAATATTTCTCATACAGTTTCCTGCAGCGGTCAAACTCTCTCAGTTGCAGCTCCAGCTCTATGTAGCCCTTAAACAGCTTGTTTTTTGGGCATTTGCCTATGGCTGAACCCTGGTGTGAGAGTAGACAAGACAATCAGTCTCTGTGTATCTTATATGGTGTTAATAAAGCAGATATCAACCAATTAAATTGTGTAAAAAAAAAGTGTCAAAGCTCACCATGCCTCGTCTGGCATTCTGCAAGTTCTTCTGGCGAATTTCAAACTGACCATACAGCAGCCAGATTTTGGCAAAGGTGAACTGTCAAGAAGAGAAAAATTCAAGAAATATATGATAACATGCCAGAAATGCTGCACTATAGTATATTATATATTGTATTATGTTATATAATTCTAATAGTAATAGCTGTTGCGGCCCGTACCTTTTTGTGAGGGATAAGTTCCAGGCATGCTTGATACACCTGTCGTGTTCTTTCAGGATCCTGCCATGAAATTTAACAGTGAGTACACATTAGGAGGTGAATGATATGGTCCTAAAATAATATACAATATTTCAAAATGTGTTTACGATAAAAATATTCCTGGCGATAAGATAAAAACAAACATAAAAGATTATACTACTGCAACAAAACAATAAAACTAAAATACATGTAGACAAATAATCTTTTAGAATACTAAAGAGCAGAATATTTTGTGCATGCACATAAACTGCAAAAACATAAAAGTTTACAAAAATACCCTTCCATATTAACAGCAAATGGCAAAACAAATACAAAATAAGTCTTTCATGACAGATTACAGCTATCACCACAAAATTAGATTTTTATCTTGAACAAAATTGACATACTTACAAAGTAAACCAAAATTTGGTAATTTTAGCATTTAGTCTAATCAGCTACAATATGTAACATTATAAAACATAAATACTGTAGTCCCTGCTAAATGAAAATGCTATGCTATGCTATGTGATAATGCCTGCATTCTGCAGCCTATTTAACATCACCAATCCTCCAGAAACACAAAGCAATACAAACCTTGACCTCCAGTTCCTCATACAGGGCATAGTTGATCCACAGGTAAATGTAGCGTCTCCAGTGCCTCTTTTCCTGTATGGGGGGCATGTTAGCAATGGCTCTTTCGTACACCTCTCTAACCGTGTCCACATCTGCATCACTCTCCACCAGGCGCAGGTAATCAAACCAGGCATCGTAGTTGTGTGGGTTTGCCTAAAAAAAAAGAGAAAATTATGATGATCCTAAAACTGCATTATCATCACTATACACACACATATTCTCCACCTTTTTAATTTCATCTTACCTTGACCTCTTCCTCATACTGAAATCTCCTTTTGCTGACAATGACATCCTCGATTCCTCTCCTGTCTCCAAACTTCTTCTCAAACACAGTGTAGTTCTTAAAAAGCTCCTGGGCCTGCTGTTTGGGGATTTTATCCAGGGCGTATTTATATATGACCCGAACCCGCTCAAACTGAAGAAAAACAATATTAATAAAAAGTTTAACTTCTGAAATGAACAGTAATAGGATGTGTATATTGTCTGGTCATCTTAGAATGACATTACCTCTTTCTGCTTCTCCTCAAATCTAGCAAAAGCCACAAAGAGGTTCTCATCAATGTGCTCTTCACCAAAGAACTCCACAGCTCTTTCAAACACCTTCCTCGCGTGAGCAATGTAGCCATGCTTATCCTCAAAACGAGCGTATTTGATCCAGTTCTTTATTTCAGGATGAACGATCACAAGTGCAGTGGAGTTAAAGAATGTAATCAGTTTGCTATGAGAGCCCACAATCAGGTACACATTTAACACTCACAGAACAAGTTAAATTAAACGGAATACTAGTGAAAAACAGAGTAAAAGAACATAATAACAAGAATGTAGCTGTAGCCAAATGGTACATAGTGTAACACAGATGATTTCATTTCATTTAATTTCAAATTTAAAAAATAAATAAATAAAAAATAAAGGTTTGAAAAATAAACCTCTAAACCTTACTGCAAATTAAAAAAAAAAATAAAGTGAATTTTATCCTGTTCTTCATTACACATCATTCTTTACTTTTTTTTAATTAATGATAAATAATGACCAAAACAATTTGAAAAACAAAAATACCATAACTTATTCTGTAATTTTACTATAGCCAACATTGGGTGATCAATGCAATCACATAACTCAGCAAACTGCAAAACTCATTAAAGATCAGGCAACTATTGCACACCATGCTACAATAAAATATCTAAAAGCTAAAATATATAAAAGGATATATCTCTCGTAGATGGTGCGGGCTTTGTCCACCTCCTTGTAGCGCAGCTCGAAGTTGATGTACGAGTGCCAGGCCTGTTCTTCTGGCTCCCACTCCATCCAGCGTTCAAACACCTGCCTGCAGCCGGCTACGTTCCCCAGCATCTCCTCCATGTAGCTGTATTTGTACCTGTAAATTCATTCACACCAAAGCTCACTACATGTAAATTGAAGCCAGTTTAGAATAAATGTTTTCAGTCTTCCTGTAGCAAATGTTTCTCTGTCAAAAAATTGGACAACAGAAGTGTTATTACCAGAACTGGTTGACTCTTGGCAGGATGGTTATGGCTCGGTCCCAGATGTTGCGAGCATGGTTGACCTGGCGACTCTTCATCTCCATTTCGGCATACTTCAGCCACAGTGTGACATTGCGGTGATCTACATCCAGCGCTCGCTCGTAAATAGAGCGAGCTCTTTAAACATGAATGACAGAAACAAAAGGTTTATTTTCATGTTCTTGAACATAAAAAACATGCATTTAAATATGAGTCTAACAGAATGATTAATGATAATACCTCTGGATTTCTTTCAGACTCTCCTCCCATTGTGCGTACTTTATCCAGTTGCTTATGACAGTCCTGTTCTTTCTGATATGGTCTTCAAATCCCTTTTGAGGTGATAAGAATATTGGTGATGGTTTAAACAGGAAGGTAAAATCAATGACTTTGTTAAAACAGATTGTTAGATTTTAACATGAAGCACGTTCTCTTACCTTGCGTTTTCGTAACTTGTAGTCATTTAACTCTTCTTCATCAGTGATCTTCTGTTTGGGTGGTGGAGGAAGAAGCTCGAGTTCTCTCTCCTTGGCTTCTCTCAGAAGCTGCTCAGCAGTTATCTGCACCTCTGCTGGGGCTTTATTTTTCACCTGTGGGAGCAAAAAAATGGTTAATTAAGCCACCAATGTTATGACATACTGCTAAAACTTAACACATAATATCCCATTTATTAATTATTTATCTATTAAAAACGACAAAATTGAATATTGTACTATATATATATTTTTTTATGAGTTTAAATTTAAAACACACTACTTTATATAGTCAGGTAAAATGCCATACTCAAAAACTGAACAGGATAAAACACTCTGCATTATATTTTAGAGTAGATAAGCTACACAACCACAATTACAATTACTTATCAAAAACATTTTTTCTCACTTTGAATGGTGTCCATACAGATATGCCATCACTATTATTTCATCTGCACTTTGGCTTAGTGGTTACCATGTTCATCTCCCAGCACTGGGGTTTTGGAATTAAGGCCCTATCTGGATGGAGTTTCCAGTTCAAAACATGAAGTGTTTCGTTGGTGTCTGAAAAAGCGCTGTATGTGTGTAACTTAATTCATTAACTACTATTTTTAACTACACACTATTATACAGTTAGATTCCACCAGCGGTACAGTGTTGTACCTTGCAGTTTGTCATGCCAAAAATATTTATCTATGTATGCCTTATCTGAAATTACCTATAAAATAAAAAATGTATTTATATTATTATGTATTATTTAATCTACGCATGCAGAAACTCAGATTTTCCATACGATACGAACACTTATTCACGATACACTAAAATGTCGATATATTGTGAAGCTCTACTTGCAGTATATGTTTTTTTCTATAGTTTTATACTCTAGTGTTAAAAGTTTAATACTTATTTGTTCCAGGTAGATATCAACACATGGTGGGGCTCCTATTACTGGAGGTTCAATTCCTATCTTCATTTATACAGAAGCAAGCTAGTTTCGAGTCTGGGGAAAACATACTCCAAAACCTAACTAGCTGCTACATTCTGCAGCCAGTGAAAGATAGATTTGCTGGACAATGAATACATACTAATGATAAACTTATGATAATGGCTCAAATAAGAGCTTAAAGTTATTGTGTTATTGTGACAATTTGATTAGCTAGCTAGCTTAGCTAACTACAGACCACACTCAACGGCAAACTTAGGGCTGTGCTCCAATTCGCCTATTTGAGTTCTAAGTAGGATACTTATCAAGTGTGTAGAAGTGAAGAAGAATGTTTCGCTGCACTTCAGCGGCTAGTACGTTAAACAACTGACTTAATCTAGCTTATTTCAGTTCAGCTCACGTCGTTGTTCCCAAGCTACTTAACGGTATGTGTGTACGAGAGTGTTTAGCATATTTAGCTCCGGTGAAATAGCCAGCTAACGTTAACTACCAGCTTACAACTGGTCCTTTCCCACTTTTGTTTTCTAGTTAGTGTGCGAGTGTGCAGTGCGCAGACCCTCCAATTGGTACACGTCCGTTAGCAACGTTAGCTTATCCTAGCTTATTTAGCTAACCAGCAGGTTTACTACTAACAGACACTAAAACTCACCTTGGCCACTTTGGGTATTCTCTGTTTCCCAGCAGCGGTGGACGCCATATCTGCAGAATACCTGACACCACAAAACTACAAGAACTCTGAGAGAAGACCAGGCTGTAAATATATAAACACAGAGAGCTTCAGCTAACTGGCTAACACTCTTCCACCATGGCCAGGGCTTCCGCCATTACGTTCGTCTACAAAACGGACGTCCAACGTAAGACGGAAACGTGCATACGTCATGACGCATGGTTGCCATGACAACAGGACGCCCAGCGCTAAAGTGGTTTTGAACTGGTTAGTTTGGATTAATTTACTCAGATTGTGTACATTTCTTTGCTCTTTTGGGTGAGTGACTTTCTTTCTGTTGAATTATCTTTTTACTATTTATTTTTCCTGACAAAACGACATTTTTTAGCTCAGAGAACTATAGGAGAATATAGTACAACCAAATGTGCAGGACATTTCGCTTTTAGGTCGAGTTGTGCTACCCTCTCAAACAGTGCTACCCCAGTGTATATTTAAACGTAAGAATTGTAAATACTCTCGGTAGGATTTGAAACGCCTAAATCAATAGTTATATCAGGATCCATTTAATGGTTAATCAGAGGTTTTGTTGCTCACATAAATTTGGTGCTCACATAAAATTTCCGCGCATGCGCACTGGTGTTAAGAAGCACATTTCGACACGTAGCACAATTCGACAGAACACCGCACAAAAACACTGCAATGTCCGAATGAACGCTGTATATAAACAAACAGAGCTGAGGGAGAAAGGATAAAATAAATGCACGCATAATTTTTTGTGTAGATAAATTACTAAATACGTTTTGTCATAAAAAGTACACACTTTAAATTATATCAGGGATCTATTTTCATATTCCCATGCATGAACATTTATTTGGGGCTGTTTCTGCATTTATTTATTTATTTAATTATTTACTTCCACATTTATTTATATGTGTATTTATTTAATCTCACATTTCTTCATTTATTTGTTTATTTTTACCTTTGTATTGTGGCGTGGAAGAGGAAGGAAGACCCGTGAGACTCATGCTGAATGCTCAACAGCTCCTTTATTGAACTGGCTTGCCACTCACTTACAGTCTTTAACAAGACTAGGAGAGCTAAAACCATACCCACAGAGCTCAAACAGCCCAAAGGCCACCAACACAGCTGTGTGTCTCCCAGATGGCAGATCCAGAGTGGTGCCCACCCTCTCTGCATAACCCCTCCCAAGGGAGATGCCCCACCCCTGTCATCCTCACACACAGGAGAACAGAACATGCCTGCAGGCAGCCACACACACAACCCAGAGCCGCCACATAGCCCCCCTCCCAAGGGTCAGCCGTCCCGGCGACCCCACCAACCCAACACAAACCCCGCGTACAACAGAACATTTTTTTATTTTTTATTTTTATTTTTTTACAATCAGTCGCAAACAAAGTCATTAAGGCGGGCGGGCGGCCTCCGTGCCCGCGGCGGCCTGGAGGGGCCGGGCACGGCACCGCCTGCCAGCGGCTCCGAAGAGCCAGAGTTCAGGTCAGGCACGAGTGCAAGGCCGGCAGGTTCCGCACCACCATCCACAGTGTCCGACAGTCTCGGCCTATAGGGGGCCAGCCTATCACGGTGCACAATCATAGTGCGTCTGCCCCACCGGATCTTATACACCAACTCCCCCAGCCTGGACAGCACCAAGCATGGACCCACCCAGGCCGACTGGAGCTTCGGGCACAGTCCCTTCTTCCGCTGAGGGTTATATAGCCAAACCCTCGCCCCCACCGCCAACGGGTCCCCAAAGCAGCGCGTGTCGTACACACGCTTCTGCTTCTGTCCGGCAGCAGACTGGTTGGAGCGCGCTAGACGGTTTGCTAATTCCAGCGAAGACATAAGGTCCGAGACAAAAGTGGGCGTGTCCGAAGCGTACCCGCCCCCGTCAGGAGGCGCCCCAAAAGCCAGGGAGACCGGCGTCCTCAGTTCGCGCCCGAACATAAGCAGAGCCGGCGTGAATCCCGTCATCTCCTGCACAGCGGAGCGACAGGCCAGCAGCACTACCGGCAGGTGCCTGTCCTAGTCACGCTGGTTCTTGTCCGACACCATGGCCAACTGCGCCGCCAGCGTGCGGTTAAAACGTTCCACCAGTCCGTCACTCTGCAGATGAAGGGGCGTCGTCCTGGTCTTATGGATTCCCAGGATGCGGCAGACCTCCGCCATGACCTCCGACTCGAAATTTCTCCCCTGGTCGCTGTGCAGTTCTTCCGGAACCCCGAATCTGCAAAAGAACTCCCGCACCAGGATATCCGCAGTAGTGACCGCCCCTTGGTCCGGCACCGCGTAGGCCTCTGACCACTACGTGAAATAGTCCATCACCACCAGAACAAAGCGATTTCCAGAGTCCGTCACCGGAAAGGGGCCCAGCACGTCCACGGCCACCCGCTCCATCGGGCTGCCGCACTGGTAAGGGTGAAGTGGGGCGCGGGGCGCCCTCGAGGGGCCCTTCTTGGCAGCGCACACGTCACAGCAGTGCACGAAGAGTTCCACGTCGGTTCTACACCCAGGCCAATAGAAGCGTTGCCTCAGGCGCTTCAGAGTCTTGGTGACACCAAAGTGCCCAGCCCCAGGTGACCCATGAACTCCCCGTAGGACCGATCCCCTAAGCGCCCGTGGTACCACCACCTGAAAAACGCGCCGCCCGTTCGCCGGATCCTCCCAGGTATGGCACAGCACGCCGTCGGACAAAGTCGGTTCCGTGCGCCAAGACATCATCCAAATAAACGACGCAGCACGACCGCGGAACCCCACATAAAACACGCTCCATAAGACGCTCAAAAGTAGCCGGCGAGTTACACAATCCGAATGGAAGCACCGTGAAATGCCATAGGGCTGAGCCGAGCGAGAAAGCGGTTTTCTCCCTATCCCCCGCCGCGAGGGGCACCTGCCAATATCCACTCCTCAGGTCTAACGAGCTGAACCAGGCTGAGCCAGACAGCTGGTCCAGCGTATCGTCGATCCTGGGGAGCGGGTAGGAGTCAAGCTTCGTGACAGCGTTAAGTCGCCGATAATCCACGCAAAAGCGCCAATTTCCATCCTTCTTTTTCGCAAGGACCACCGGGGACGACCACGGGCTGCTCGAAGGCTCAATAATGCCCGTACTCGCCATCTCGCGGACTAACTGCTCCGCCGCTACGCGCTTTGCTAACGCCAGACGGTGCGGCCTCAGCCTGATGGGCTGGGCGTGTGGCCACGCCCCCCGCAGCGCCAGCACTCCAGTTGGGCATCAGACTGGCTCCGACCCCACCTCTGCGAATCACGGGCAACCGGCGACGCCCCCCACGGTCCAGGATGGCTTGAGAGGATGAGTTCGGACCGCTCCGCCACCTCCACCGCGGACTCCAGGGTCTGCGGGTCGGCCAGCCTCACGTGTTTGCGCAGCTCGCTCGGCTCGAGGGCGCGCAGAAAGTGATCCAACGCGAGCCTCCTCTGGGCCGCTCGCGGAAACGTTGGGTAAGTTTGGCGGGTTAGCAGGGCCATCTCCGATGCCAGCACGCCCAGTGTCTCTCCCTGCTGTCGGCGTCTGTCCGCCACTAGCATTTTGGCGGCCGCCTCTGACGGTTGGCGGCTGAAACGTGTTCTCAGCGCCCGCGTCAGTTCGGGCAGCTCGCAGCGGCACTCGGCGGGGAGCTCGATCAGTACCCTCAGCACGTCGCCCCGCAGCGCCAGGCAGAGGTTGGCTGCCGTCTCGGCGTCCGTCCAGCCCGCACCGCCCGCCACGATCTCAAGCTGAGCTTCGAAGGCTGTTCAGTCAGCGCTGCCGTCGGAGAGGGTAAGGCGGGGTTGAGCCGTGAAGCCCGCCATCCCGGAGGCTTGCGCCGCCATCATCGCGCCGTCCGTTCCGCGAGTCGGCGCCGCTGTCCTTGCGCCATCCGCTCCGTGAGCAGCTGAGCAGGCGTTTCTCAACAAGAGGAATTTCGGCCTGAAATCGCTGCTCTGATTTTCGGTTCCTACTGAAGATTTATTCCGCCAGCAAAACGGAGAGAACAGAACTGAACTGAGCTGATCTGAGGTAAAATACTCCACTACACCAGCAGCTACCCCACTATAGTACTATCCTTACAGAATTACCTTTTTTTAGAAAACTATATATTAAAACTGAGGAAATTATTTATTAAATTAACAGATTTATGACAACTAAAGAATATTTTTTTTAAATTAACAGAACCTTTTATTGAAACAAAGGGAATTATTTATTAAAGTTAACATAACGATTTATTACAACTGAAGAAAGTATTTAATACATTTAACGTAACGATTTATTCAAACTGAGGTATGGAATTTGGAACGATTTAGTTAAAACTGAGAGAATTATTTATTACATTTTACAGAAAGATTTATTAAAACTGAGGGAATTATTTATTAAATTAAGAGAAAGACTGTTTATTAAATCAAGAGGATTATTTAATATATTTAAGTAAACATATTAATTACATCCAAGGAATTATTTATTACATTAAGTTAACAATATTTTAAATTATGGACAAATATATTTATATTATATAATATATTGTAAGAGAATGATTTACTACATTAAGGAAAATAATTTATTATATTTAAGTAAACCCATTTATTGTAATATGAAATAATTATGTTAAATAATTGTACTTAATAATAGTTATAAAATATATAAAGATTTATTGTTTGTGAAACGTCTGTACGACTGTTTATGGTTTAGGAATTGTGTAGATTGGCTGAACCCTTGTTTCTGTACGTGCCGTATTAGGAAAACGCCCACCAGCGACAGCTCGTTCTGAGTGAGACACGTCCACAAGCGACTCATCGCCTGTTGCACAGGCGACACAGAGCGATTTTATCGCGTTCGGTGTGAACGTACAGTAAGCCGGACGACGCGGCACATTATATTTAAAGTCCGCTAACTGCCCTGTACATTGTTTACTTCCGTTCAGAGGCGAAGCTTAGACATGATGCTGACAAAGTGGGCGGAGCTGGACGCACTGGACGTCCAACTCCGCCTTCCTGCAGGCTGCAGTCAGTACCCTCTCAAAATAACCGGAAAACAGCAAAAATGAGCCGTGGATACAGTTGCTTCAGGACGAGCATGTTCGTTTGGCGAATTTGAACTGACCTAGAGTACTGTCCCTGAAGTTGCTGCTGCTGGTATAAAAACACAATAGCAGCACTACTATGGAGACGAAATGAATCTGTTCATTCATTTTATCCTTATCCTGGAAAGGCTTTCCACCGAATGAACCAAAACCAATAAGGAAAACGCATCGATACGTAAGTGATGATAAAAGGATGTAGGAGTATCACACAAAGGTCTTTGTTGCGCTCCCTAAACTGCAGTATGAAAACAAAAATAAGCGGACCAAATATATACAATGTAGCAAACACATATGAACCTTGGTTCAGACCAGGGTCCGGACTTTCAGGGTTGAAAAGCAGGATTGGTCAGCTGGTGAATCAGTTATTCATTTATATGTGAATTTATTTATTCATACTTGTGTATGTTTTTTTTGTCCTCCATATGCTTGACGCTTTTGTCAGTGTGTTTGTTTTTTCTTTAGGTGAGCATGAGGGTCGTCACGTCCTCTTCTGGTCAGGTTGAGACTGTGACTGTCAGGCGCACTGAGTCTTCTGACGCTGAACAGATCTGTGAGCTGCTCAGTCCTACAGCTGCTGCTGTGTTCGGCAGAGTGAATGTGATCTATCTTCTGTGAGTACTGGAGACTGGGGTGGGAAATATGACTCTAAATTAATATCACCAAATATTAGAGTGTTTTTGATGATATTCTTGGCAAAATGACAAAACATTGATTTTTTTAAATTAATTTCAAGAATATACTACTGCAACAAAACAACCATTAAAATTGAAAATAATTTTTTTACAAATATAACAGTGTTCAAATAGAACAATATTGAATTTAATTAATACATTTAATATAAACAACAACGGAAAAAACATATACAGTACCAGTCAAAATTTGGACACACCATCTCATTCAATGTCAGTGTTTTTCTACATGGTAAATGAATATTTAAGTCATCCAGACTATGAAGGAACACATAAGGAATCATGTAGTAACCTAAAAGTGTTAAACAAACCAAAATACTCATTTAAGCATTTAGGTGGGGTGCTGTTAGCTTGTGGTTTCTGGGCTGGTAACTTTAGTAAACTTATGATGTGTAACCGAGATAACTCTGTAACAAGAAAGTTTTGTTTACTGGAACAATGTTGTCCCTGCATTTGGATGTCAGTGATGGGACCAGGAGGGATAAAACATAAACCCCAACTGGGTTGCAAACTTCATGTGTGCACTTGCTGGGACCTGTGTGAGATTTGATGGGAAGCAGATTTGGGTCCCAGTAAAAACACATACATAAACCCACTCATGTCCACCTGAAACCCACTTACCCCCCTTACACCCATGTTAGACCCACATGAGAATATTGTCTGGGTTGGTGGAGTTTTGATGTTTTCCTTTACTGTGTGGTCTTTTATTAACTGGACTGTTTTTTTTTATCAGAAACCCGGCTCTTGTAGCTCCACCTAGTGGTTCATAGTTAGCTACACACTGTAGTTCATCTGTTGATTTGACACACTTCTTCATGCTACTATTAAATCAGTGTCAGTGGTGGGCAGGAATGCTCCACTACTAAAAATAATATCTAACATAAGTCCCAAAAATCTATGGGATAATGATTGTTATCATTATATAATGCCTTTCACATTGGGTAACAATATGGGCCACAATCTGAAGATGCAGGGGTTTCTAATAAAGAGGCCAGAAAGTGAAGTACAAGGTAGGGTTTTTTTTAATAAAGTGGTCAGTAAGTGGAAGCACAAGGTGTTTCTAATAAAGTGTCCAGTAAGTGGAAGCACAAGGTGTTTCTAATAAAGTGGCCAGTAAGTGGAAGCACAAGGTGTTTCTAATAAAGTGGCCAGTGACTGGAATCACTAGGTGTTTCTAATAAAGTGGCCAGTGAGTGGAAGCACAAGGTGTTTCTAATAAAGTGGCCAGTGACGGGAATCACTAGGTGTTTCTAATAAAGTGGCCAGTGAGTGGAAGCACAAGGTGTTTCTAATGAAGTGGCCAGTAAGTGGAAGCAAAAAGTGTTTCTAATAAAGTGGGCAGTGAGTGGAAGCACAAGGTGTTTCTAATAAAGTGGCCAGTGAGTGGAAGCACATGGTGTTTCTAATAAAGTGGCCAGTGAGTGGAAGGTACTAGTAAATGGAGATACAATGTAGCTGTTTCTATTAAAATTGTTAGTTTACTCCAAAAATCGATGTAGAATAAATTTTAATAAGGAATTAATAAACAGTATAGATTAATGTAGTAATTTGTAATTGTGTATTCTGATTTTTTTTATTCTCAGAGAGAAGGCTAATTTGGCTGTGACTTTAAGTACAGCCAAAAATCAAATTCTTGCCCATGCTGCTTTCTTGGACCACCCCATCGGTGACCTGGTGGATCAGGCCTCATGGGAGGAGTTCCTTCAGATCCATTATAACGGCGCAGCATTCACAGTAGGAAGAGACATTAAACAGTGGCTCAGCTTATATAATTGAATAAGGGAGATGGATTCTGCTGTGATGTTTCATATTTGATGCTTTGATCTTGTGTTTATCTCCTTAGCCTTTGAACACTCTCTTCATGCATCTATTTGTGGCCCGGTCCAGCTTTGCTGCTGAAAGCGCTAAAGAGATTATAAGGTATAACGAGAATACAGTGCATGTTTTTGGGCGCCTATATGTTTCTGGAGAAATGCAATAAACATATATTCAGCCTTTTGAGATTTGTTTAGCCTAACATGCTTCCATGTACTTTGATAATGATTTGCTTGAATAAGACAGACTTCTACACTACGGTCATCCAGTTAGGCTGAGTTTAAATCTTGTTTGAGGCAGCAAAATTACATTTCCACCACGGCGATGTCTTCCTGTTTCCATTCATAGCCCTTTAGCATTGAATTCCACAATCAGATAAAGTTTGGTTTTGCATTGTGAGGTTATTGTCATAAAAGGACACAGAGCAGACCCAAACTGTAATCTTCTCATGTGTTTCTTCTTCAATTCAAACAGAACTGTCTTCAGTGCCATCACTGAGCTGGAATACATATGCCTGGTTACTCCCTACAGCAGTTGTCTTGGTAAGAAAACCAGACTGTCTGACTGGGCTTGAGACATTCTGGCCATCACTTTTATTTAATGCCCAGTATGCTATATTTGTGTGGTATTTTATTTTGTTTGCATGTTTTATTGTTACAAAATCTGACATACAAAATATCCAGATATTTTTTTTTCCAATTAGTGAATTTAACTACCTAAGACTAAGGTGCTCCTATAACAGATAGATACTTTATCTGCATAAAAATGCCCTTTCTATAGAAAAAAGCACTGCCAGTATCTATTGTATGCTAATGTGACACTCCAGGGCAACACATATACAACCCAAGAGTCTGCTATAGGGTAGTGAAGCTGTGTTCTCTGTAATAATGGATCTCCATCTAATACCTTTGGGATGGTTTGGGTGATAGAACTAATAATCCAATATCAATACCAGGCTTCAGTAAGGATCTCTTGTGATTTAATACATTTAAATCCCCAGTGTTCCAACATGTACTTTAAAGATCTTCCCAGATGAGTCTAGGGACAAACTCCCAATTCATTTTCTTGATTTAAAAACTACAGGACTACTGCAAATGTTTGGACACACAATGTCTGACCTTTATTCTGACTACACAAAGCACTGCACTTTTAAAAAGCAGTCTGGACTGAACAGCATGGAGTAAACTTATACTGTATATTCAGATTGAGATCAGCAGTCAGGTCAGGAATAATTCTTTAGTTGTGTGGATCTTTTAAAAGCTGTCTATTTATTATCTCCTCAACATTTTGTCAATTGTCAAAAAAGTGTTTAAATGTAGTGAAAAGCTGTGCTTAGCTATTTAAGATTATGGCAAGTTAGTTCAGATTCCCTATGTCAAACAAAATTAAATTTTGTTTAGTACAGAGATTTACCTAAGCCTGTTTAAAAGAAGGTAACATCTTGATGAGTATCTCAACATTGCTTTTGGTCAAATCTATATTAATATTAATTTTTATAGCAGTTTACTGGGCACAGATTGATGATTTGTTTTTTACAATAACTATATAATATATCAGAGTTTGTTTTCTGGTCTGGACTGTATGTTAATGTTCTCCCAAGACACTCATTGCATTTCTTTTTCCAGAGCCAGCTTTGGATGGCATTTTTGAGCCCATGCATTGTGTTACTGAAGGGCTCCAGTGTGCTGCATTTGTGTGCAACAGACACAACCACTGCCCAAGACTGCATGTGCGCAAAGCCAGGTACTGAAACTGCTCATAACTGCTCAATTGCTTTAACACTATAAGCTTGCATCTGCACTCCTTTAAAAGTCCACCAGCAACAAGCAAGTTTCAAATCCTGCTGTATTTACCCAGTGAGTAATAGCATAATGTCCTCCAGAGTGGAAGACCTTGATGACATCACCACTCTATTAGTGGAGCAGACGAAGGCTCAGGCCAGCTCCTATGGTCCATACTTCCTGGCTGATCTCATTGAAGCTCAGGATGAGACCAATCATGTGGCGGTCTGTGAGGTTGGTAACGCTAGCCAGTAATGCACCACGAATATTCATGCGCCCCCAGCAAAATGCATGCAAATGTAGCCCAATCTGGGCATCATCAGACGTTTCATTTGTAAATCACCATGGCGATAAAATCCTTGATATACTTTTGAATTGCACAGCAGTAGGCACACTCGAGGCTGCAGATGCTTTTTTTGGGAAATGTAACTGAAATTGTGACAGGGTGTGCTCCCCCAGGAACGGCACGATGACAGATCCAAACGCCCCCCCCACCACCACCCTCCCCCTCATCGCTGTGACTCAAGCTGACATGTGTTCATAGCAGCATATGGCAGATGAGAGCTAATGCCCAGCCAAGACATGCTCACACTCAGCATATTGTGTCCAGACATCTGTAGCATTTTTGCATTTTTTTGTTTGGGTGCACGCTCGGCTAACGGCTCCACATTGCCCGGGAGTGTTATCAAAGTAGCATCAGTTTTTCCCCCCAGAGAATGTCAGAAATAATTACAGAGCTTTTTGTTGCTCTCACAACGAGAGTTTTAATAATTCATTCTGCCCTGAACATCTTTTTCTCTGAGAGGGTTTGAAATGTTGATCCTGGTGTTCATTGTGTCTCGAAGCACAAAAAGTGTTAGGAAAATGCAACAACAAAAAAACAAAAAAAAAAACAAAAACAGAACAAAACGGTTTGTCTCGGTTAACCTCTTAAACTACTGGCTTATGCAACAATACACTAGTTACAAACAAGAGGGAGATCATTTGAATACAGAGTAGGCAAAAACAAAAAAAATCAGCTTTCTAAAATGTATATTTTTAACATTTGACCACTTTTGTAAACTGTGGGAGTAATATAACCTGTAACTTCATTAAAATATAAGATAACACTGCTGTGTGGTAATCACAAAAATACACTCAGTGTTACTGATCTTTTTATGGATTGTATTACTGCCTTTATAACACACTGTTCATAGTTATGTTTTAAAAAAGAGAGGACATAAAAAAGCTATTTGTTTGTTTATCACCATCCACAAGCTAAAATACTTTTTTACAGTTCTCTCAGGCATCCCACTGCTGAAACATTATCATCAGACTCCGCCCTTTAGACATCATAGTCAAGAAGCAGTTCATCATCTTACCATCACAGGGTTACAAGCAACAACCAAAACATTAGGTGATGTTACAGGTCATTTTAATCCCATGACTACACAGTCTAAGAAAGTGTGAATATACAAAAACTTCTTTGTATTTTGTATTCAAATGACTCATTCTATTTTATATTGTACAACAGATCATGTTCCCTTTGATTGGCTGATCTAAAAATGTATACCACTTCATAGATCCTACATACCTCCCTATTTTAAACCCATGGTGTGTGTGTTCAATGCTTTATATGTATATATACTGTATATGTACTATTATAATCACTAAGGTTGTGCACTTATAGTAACAACAAGCTTTGTTATGGCTGGTGTTTTATCTCGTTAATACTGGAGCTTTTCTGCTATTTTCTGTGTTTAGGTGATTTGTTAATTTCATGAGATTTCATGAAATTACTACGAGTGCCTACAATATCTACAATGTCTCTCATTAACTGACTGACTGTGGTAAATTATATAACAGGGGTGGAAAATATTAGTCCTAAAGGTCTGATTCTCTGTTAAGATTCTACATCCGATTCCACTTGTTCAAATACTGTACCAGTCAAAAGTTTGGACACACCCCTTCTCATTTAATGTTTTCTTTTCTTTATTTTTGTTAGTTTCTGCATTATAGATTAATATTGAAGACAACAAAACTATGAAGGACCACATATGCAATTATGAAGTAAACAAAAAATATATCGTCGCTGTCCAATGAAAAACATTCTTATCAAATTTTAGTTTACTACATAATTTGAACAAACAAACTGTCTCTTACACTGTGTCATATTCATTTCTCAATGAATATTGATATTAATGATCTAAAATTACCTGAAATAACATCTTTTTACATTGACTTCTATTGAATGTTATAAAGGTTTTTGTCTCTACTGTAACGTTGCTGTTTTTCATTAAACAGCGACGCTATATATATTTTTATACTAAATATTCTTTAATGCATTATGTTTTGCTTTTATGCCAGCTGATGCAACTTTGCACCTTTTCAACAAATAGATAAATAAAGAATGAATAACCTTTACACTTCAAATGTTACTGAAAAATTCAGTAAATATTCTGAAATATTCTATTGCCTCACTTTGTCATGCACCTATTTTTAAGAGTGTGCTAGTATTATTCGATACACATGTCTCTTTTCAGAATGAAGGAATTGCAGTGGGCTTTATGAGTGTGAGTAGTGAAGTCAACCTGACACTGCTCAACCAGTGCTTTGAACTCAGCCCATTTGATGGATTGCTGAAGATAAACCCAGCTGATCAGACCGATGAAACAGAAGAGCCACAGCAGGACCAACCTACAGAGGAGAATACTGAACATCACTCTGAAATCATTCTCACACAAGAGAGCAATGAGGTGAGTGTAGATATACTGCATATTGATTTCAACAGATAATTGCGAAAAATGCATTTGCAGTAATAATGACTAGCCTAACAGTTTTACAGTAATAATAATATTTGTATATATAGCACATTTTTATTTTGATGAGTTGATGAGTACTTGCTAATAACAACAACTGCATAAAAAGGCTATTTTTTTTTATTCTGACACTGTTAGACCCTTTAGTTAATCAACAGTGATTTCTACGCTATTCCAGGTTCCTGCAGTAGAAGGTCCTGAGGAGGGGTCAGAGTGTGGTGCAGGAATCTCAAGAGTGTCCTGTGGCACATCCGAGGTGAGAGCTGAACGTGAAAATGTCTCTAAATAATATCTTGCTTTCAAAGTTTGTTCACTTTACACTAAACATATTTTCTTTAGTGTTACTAAATTACTATGTTTAAATGACTTTGCCCTTTTTCTGTGTGCTTGTGTGCTAGACTGAACCCATCAGAGCACACACAAAAGATTGCACAGGATCCAATGTGGGCTCGGAACCAGCACAGTCTCCTAATGCTTTCTGCATCCAGCTCTTTGCCATCGACAAGAGGTTTGAAATGAGGTGAGTTCAGCTGAAGGGCACAGACGCAAGGCCCATTCCAACACTGCGCGCCCTGCCCATTATATTACCCACAACTGAAAGTTTTCCCAGAGCAACAAACATTTATGGTACCTGAGTATGATTTAATGAGTGTTTCCACTGGTGAAGTAGTGTGTATGGAAAGAACACAAACTCGTACCTCCGCTGGCCCAGCTCCAGTGGCTCTTGGTTAAGAGCCGTTGTCGGGCTGGGGGGAAACTGATTGCTAGTTGGCTCCTGCTGAGCCCAGCTTTCTGCGCCTTACTACCCAGCTGTTGTGGAATATGGAATCCATTCCCACCCCGTGGAGAGTGAGCATGTAATTAATGAGTAGAATGCTTAAAGTGACAGCGAGATGAGAGTGGAGGAGTTGAGTGGAGACCAATAGGCAGATTGGTTGGCCGCGGACTCTAACGCTAGCATCCAACATGGCAAGTTTTCACTGTTTCTCAACAAAGACACGCCATGCAATCAAACTTTCCACCGTTTCACCACCCTCCTCCTTTTTCTCATTTTATTTCCTCACAGATCAGTGGACTTCCTGCCTTACGTCTTTAAAGTGTTCCCAGTGAGTATGTTTAGCCAAAATATGTTTTAACTTACCCTAAATATTTATTGGTTTAATCATAAAAAAGGTGTCCCTCACCCTTTTCTGGCTGCACTCATTGAACCTGATTTATAATGATATGTATTTATGAACACCACACCTGTACTTTCTCATTTTGTGAATAATTGCATTAAAATATGCTGCCAGCTGCTTTTACATGGGCATTTAGGTCACTTTTCCTGCAGTAATGAAGAAAGAATATGTTTTATGTAAAGGAGAAAAAGACATACAGTAGCTGTGTTACACCACTATACTGTTCACTGTGTCATCAGTCCATTAGGTAGACATACTGTACATTTTCCTTGCAATACTTTTTTTGTAAAAAAAAACAACAAAAAACAACAACAATAGAAACACCTACGCTAATGTTCACTTATGTGTAGTTGCACACATATGTGTACAGTTACGACTGTAGTCCATCTGAACAATTTATCTTTTCCGTTCTGCTCATTTATCAGTGGAAAAGAGAACAGTACGTCACATATTAAATATGATTAAGATGGTGGTTCAGTTTGAGTTGAGCATTGACACTGATTCAACTTAATTAGACACTCTGCACTGTGTTTAGCTAGACTCAGAGTTGGTTCACACTCAAAATATCCAACCAAAAGTTGAGTAACACAAACTGGAAAGGTTGAGCTATAAAAAGGAGGGGGCCATTCATTGTAAACAATAGCAGTTTTGGCATGCCTAATACGTTTTTCTACTTTTTTACCAGGAGAGGGATTTTTGCATAATTTCTGTTCCTAAACTGGATCCAGAGTTTCCTCTACTGCAGACTTTCCTCAGAGCAGCGCCTCGTCCTTTTAGCAATCTGCCCCAGGAACTTTACATCTTTCACCGCACTGGCCTTCTCAAGTAAACGCACAGACACAGACACAAAACAATCTGTTATGACTGATGTAATAAAACCTTCTCCAATACTTAATTTTTATGTTTTTTATTATTTTTTAAGCACATATTTTAAAAAGGCAGCTGCCCAGCTAGAAAAAACAGCATACAACCACATAGACCTTCATAAACCAATTTAAACCACTTTAGGTTAACTGTAAGCATTAACAATGAAATGTAAAAGAGCTCAATTATAAATGTGAGAATTTCAATCAGGCACTTTTATACTGTGTTCAGCTAAGTTTGGAGTAGTTTTCCACTCAAATTATCCAATCAAAACTTACCAAAAAAACAGCCAGAATCCTAAAGATGATCAACACAAACTGTGCATCATCAGTGGCTAATTCAAGAAATATTAGATCTACCAGGGATTTTCTTTCCAATTTTTGAATTTCCATTCCCACCTACCAGCAAGGACTTTCATTGCTGCACTAAATACTACAGTACCCACTCTTGGGAGGATAAAAGCTAAAAAAAAGGAATGTGAAAAAATGTGAGATGTGATATCACTGTTTTTTTTTTAATTAACATTTGACAGCTGAATGCATTAGAGGAGATCTTTAACTACCAAATCTTACAGATAACAGGTAAAAGACTGCTGTATAGCAACATGCTAAATGCTATAGGGTGAAAGGGAGGCTAGTTATGCTCTCTGGTCTGACATCACCTGCGATTTATTGTGAACTACTGTAGGAAATCATTATAAGGAATATACATTGTGTGAAAACTGGTTTCTGTAGGATGTACATAAAGGTTAATTGAGGTGGCTGACGTTGGTATGTTTGTAAGTTGTTTGTAAGTTTAAATAATGCATTAAAGTGGTCTTGCAGAAGTAAAATTGTCAATTGAACATCGATAAATTTCCAAAATGAAAAATATATATATTTATTTTATTTACCTGAAGAATAAAACTTATTTTTTCTATGTATGTTTGGCAGGTCACTCCAAGTACGTGTGCCAGTGTGTGATGACACGGTTGCAGTTCAGAGACTGGTTGAGAACCTCAGCCTTGACAAGGCTCTGATGGATGATTTAGACATGTTCTTAAAAGCTCGCAGAGACCCAGTAAGTCCCTAAAGTTATGTGGACAGTTATAAATTCAGATGATAATAATCTCTTAAGCTACATTCTCTTTTCCTTCACACACAGGATGGAACACCCATTCAGGCATTTGTAGTTGAAATTGAAGAGCAAATTGTTGGGATAGTTCTAATTAGAAATGAACAGGTAATTAAAACAGCTCTGCAGAACTCATAGTTGTGATTTTTGGAGTTTTTGTGAAATGTCCTCACTTTCATGCTCTCTATCTCTTTTCTCTCTCCTTTATCTCTCCTGAACTATTTTAGGACATTGAGTACATCCGAGCCAACTACAACATTGAGAACTTTGTGTATTTCAGTCATTACCAGCTTGAGGAGCATGGACAGCTCTGCCATTTTGCACTACACCCCAATTTCCAGCACTATACCAAACACATCCTGAAGGAGGTTCTCCGTCTGGCTCACAAATCCTGCCTCTACTATCTTGTTTACCCTACTTATTGCAGCCAGCAGGTAGGAAAACTGTATATCCTGGATATGTTCCATTTAGCTGTGTGGACATCTACTTTAAAACACTCTCATACGTACATGCATATGTATTTACACACTTATCAAGCAATATATATCTTCTAATTAATTTAGTTAGATTTTGCAGTGTTTACAATTATGCTGATTATGTCCATAACAACCATTAGAATGGGGATTAATGTGATGTGATGTTAGTGATTTGGAGCATGGCATGATTGTTGGTGCCACAGGGGCTGGTTAGATTTTTTCAGAACCGTACATCTCTTTGGATTTTCAGAACAAAACCAACATGGAGTTTCTTCAGAATGGTCTAATAAAAACATGTAGTCAACAATAGACAGTTTTGGTAGACAGAAACTTCTTGTTAAGGGAAGAAGGGTCAACAGAGGATGACCAGATTGTAAGGGCTGGTGCCCGATCGAGGTGTCCTCCAGGGCGTCGGAGGGCGCACCAGGCCAGCGCCGAGGGCTGATTGGCTAATTATCAACACCTGCTTTCAACAGCTTATAAGCAGCGCCAACCAGCCACTCGGCGCTGGATCTTTGAAGCTCGTGAGAGCGAATCTATGCCCGTTTTTTCGAGTGAGCCTCGGCTCTTTTCTCTTTCTCTTCCTGCTATCCCTTTGGAGAGAGTATGATCCAGCACCGCTGGCATACTCCTCCCGCAAAAGTATCTTCCTCTGTCCCTTTCTTCTCTCTCGAATCTGCTGGAGATAGAGCTGTGTGCTCTCTCCTGTGTCTCTGTGTCTGTGTGTGTTTCTCACCGCGAGGCACGCGGTTGTTTACTTCTCTCTCCCGCGCTGTTCCTCCCCTCTCTGGTGGAGCAGCGTTTAAATCCACAAACACCTCAGTTCAGTTTTGTTTTCTTTGGAAGCCCCTTTTGTTCAGTTACTCCTTCACCTCGTTTTATAAGAGGTAGCCGTAGCTTCCACGGCGAGTCTTGTTTACAATTCTCCCCCTTTCTCTCACTCACGCTCGGCGTGAATTTTGTTTTCCGCCTGTTTTCCCTCTCCGCCCGTTTTCGTTGCTCCGCCCCTTTCGGGAGTGGAGGCTCTAAAGGGCGATTAAAGCGGCCGCATCCCAATCCACTCGCTGGTTCAGCGGTTAGAGCATTGGGCTGCGACCGCGACAGCCTGGGTTCAATCTCCGCATGGAGCGGGGTTTAATAATAATAATTATATCTATAATATTATTATAGATCCTATATATATATATATATATATATATATATATATATATATATATATATATATATAAATATATATATATATACTATTATATATTGATTATTATTATTATTATTATTATTATTATTTTTTCCCTTTTTCTTGGGTTTACCTGCTTTGAGATCTGCTGCTCTGCACTTGGTTCCTACAACCTTCTGGGCTGGAGAGCTACTGCTCCCCAACCCATTACAGAAAGATCCAGCCCAACATGGACCCAGCAGAGCAGCCGGATCTCGAGCAGGTAAAAGCCACACTGGGGAACCAGAGGGAGGCTATAGGGAGGCATGAACAGACCTTGCAGCAGATCCTAACCCAGCTGCAGGGTCTGACTGGCCTGTTAACACAGCCTGTCACCCAAGCACCTAAACCCCCCCAGGTGGAAGAAAAAATTGCTGTGGCACTTTCAGTGGGGCCTCAAGTTGAGCCCCCACTACCTTCCCCCATGCGGTATGGTGGTGAACCAGGAGGCTGTAGGGGGTTTCTCCTGCAGTGCTCCCTTGCATTCGAGCTGCAACCGTCCCGCTTCCAGTCAGAGCGTGTCAAAGTGGCGTATATCGTCTCCCTCCTCTCCGGACGGGCATTAGCGTGGGCCACCCCGGTGTGGGAACACCAGCCAAGGGTTTGCACCTCGGCTGCGCTGTTTACAGCTGCTCTCTCGCGGACGTTTGATCTCCCGAGTCGAGGAGGGGAGGTAGGAACCCGCCTCCTGAACCTGCGTCAGGGTAGGAGGTCGGTTTCGGAGTACGCTATAGAGTTCCGCACGCTCTCGGCTGGAAGCGGATGGAACTCCAGCGCTCTGGGCAGTGCGTTCCACCATGGCCTCAATGAGGGACTCAAAGATGAGCTCGCTCATCGCGACCCCCCAGCGTCCCTTGACGACTTCATTGAGCTGACCCAGAGACTGGACAGCCGCCTTAGAGAAAGGCGTAGAGCTCAGGGCACGGGGACCGTGCCTCAGGTACCTCGGGGTTGGCCTTCGGTTGTTGGTCCACCTCGGTTGACCAAGGAGCCACCAAACCTTGGGGCACAACCCGTGCAGTTAGGGCACACTCGCCTGTCTAGGCAGGAGCGCAATGCTCGCATGCGGGGGGGTCGGTGTCTCCACTGCGGAGTCTCGGGGCATCAGCGCGCTGCCTGCCCCGAGCTAGCAGTTAAAGGCCAAAGTCTGTTAGGGAAGGAAGGACCCCTAACAGACCGACCAGGGTCCCCTCGAACTCAGGGGGTGTTCCTCAATGCCACACTTTCGTGTGGGGCATCTGAGGTTCGTCTTCCTGCCTTTTTGGACTCGGGAGCTGCAGGCAACTTTTTGGACGCGGCCACGGTCTTCGTGGGGAAGAAGGATGGCGGGTTGAGGCCCTGTATAGATTACAGAGGCCTCAATAAGATCACGGTCAAGAACCGTTACCCCCTGCCCCTCATGTCATCCGCCTTTGAGGCACTACAGCAGGCCACCATTTTCACCAAGCTGGACCTGCGCAGTGCCTACAACCTGGTTAGGATCAGGGCGGGTGACGAATGGAAGACTGCGTTCATCACCCCATCTGGGCACTATGAGTACCTAGTTATGCCCTTTGGGTTGATGAACGCCCCCGCCGTCTTCCAGGGGTACATTAATGAGGTTCTCCGGGAGGCGTTGGACCGGTACGTGTTCGTTTACTTGGACGACATTCTCATATACAGTCGCTCACTAAACGAACACGTTACCCACGTCCGACGGGTTCTCCAGCTA
The DNA here is from genome assembly GCF_023375975.1 of Astyanax mexicanus. Lineage (NCBI taxonomy): Eukaryota > Metazoa > Chordata > Actinopteri > Characiformes > Acestrorhamphidae > Astyanax > Astyanax mexicanus. The sequence goes on along the minus strand of NC_064408.1, from coordinate 84,171,074 downwards.
CTCCTGGAGAACCACCTCTACGTCAAACTGGAGAAGTCGGAGTTCCATGCGCAGACCATCTCGTTTTTGGGCTTTATTGTGTCACATAACAATCTGCGCATGGACCCCACCAAGGTCAAGGCAGTTGAGAACTGGCCCCGACCGACTTCGGTGCGCCTGGTCCAGCGCTTCCTGGGCTTCGCTAATTTCTTTCGACGATTCGTAAGAAACTTTAGCTCTGTGGCCGCACCGCTAACCGCTCTGACGAGGAAGACGTCTGGGCGGTTCAGCTGGGGCACAGAGGCCCAGGAAGCATTTGATGCTATCAAGAACTTGCTGACCAGGGCTCCAGTTCTCCGACTGCCTGACCCTGGCCTCCCGTTTGTCGTAGAGGTGGACGCCTCTGAAGTAGGCGTGGGTGCGGTCTTGTCCCAGCGGGTGGGGCTGGATGGCCGACTGCACCCATGTGCCTACTACTCCCACCGTCTAACACCTGCAGAGCAGAGGTATGACGTGGGAGACAGGGAGCTCCTGGCCGTAAAGTTGGCTCTGGAAGAGTGGAGGCATTGGCTTGAGGGGGCGGAACACCCCTTTCTGGTCTGGACTGATCATAAAAACCTGGCTTACATCCAGCAGGCCAAGCGCCTGAACCCACGCCAGGCCAGATGGGGGCTGTTCTTCACCCGGTTTGACTTCACTTTGTCATACCGTCCCGGGTCCAAGAACGTCAAACCGGACGCCCTCTCTCGCCAGTGGGAACCCCTCCCTCTTCCAGACGAAGCCTCGACCATCCTGCCTTTGGCCAAGATCCTGGCACCCCTTCGGTGGGGGCTCTTGGACGCCATAAGGCGAGCCCAAGAGACCGATCCGGGTCCAGGGAATGGCCCTCAGGGCCGAGACTATGTACCTGCTCCTCTCAGAGGACGGGTACTCACATGGGGACACTCCTCACCCCAAGCTGCTCATCCAGGGGTCACGCGCACGCTTGAGTTCCTGCGGCGGCGGTTTTGGTGGCCTCGCATGGAGCCAGACGTGCGTGCCCACGTGGCCGCCTGCACGATATGTGCGCGGAATAAGGACCCCAGAACCAAACCCACGGGTCTGCTGCACCCCTTAGCCGTCCCCTCTCGCCCCTGGTCACACCTGTCCCTTGACTTTATCACGGGGCTGCCCCCTTCTCGGGGCAACACTGTGATATTGGTCATTGTGGACAGGTTCTCCAAGGCCGGGCGCTTTGTGGCATTGCCCAAGCTTCCGACTGCCCAGGGGACGGCTGAGGTGCTGCTTGAGCAGGTTGTCCGCATCCACGGCCTACCTTCGGACATTGTGTCAGACCGTGGGGCTCACTTTACCAGCCGGTTCTGGGGTGCTTTCTGCCGGTTATTGGGGTCAGAGGCCAGCCTGTCCTCGGGGTTCCACCCCCAATCCAATGGCCAGACAGAGAGGGTTAACCAGGACCTGGAACGAACCCTCCGCTGTCTGGCTTCCTCTGCACCATCCACCTGGTCCGACCAGTTAAAGTGGGCGGAGTATGCCCATAACACCCTCTGGCACTCGTCTCTAGGGATGTCACCCTTTGAGTGCCAGTTTGGGTATGCTCCGCCTGCTTTCCCTGGTCAGGAGACGGTCACGGGAGTATCCACGGCCGACCAGATGGTCAGCCGCTGCCGCCGAGCATGGAGGAGGGCTCGGGCCGCCCTCTTGTCTGCCAGGGCAACCCAGAAACGTCTCGCAGACAGGAGGCGTCGGCCTGCCCCCTCATTTCGAGTCGGCCAACGAGTCTGGCTTTCGGCCAAGGATATCCCGTTGCGGGGTACCCCACGTAAACTGGCCCCACGGTACTTGGGGCCGTTTAAAATCCTTCGCCGGATCAATCCGGTTTCATACCGGCTTGCCCTGCCATCAGCCCTTAGAAGAATCCACCCGACCTTCCACGTGTCCCGCCTTAAGCCCTACCTCTGTTCCTTGGGTCCGGCTGCTCCCCCGGGCCCCCGTACCATTGGTGGTGCCCCCGCCTACACCGTCCGCCGGCTCCTGGACTCCCGAAAGGTACGCGGGGGTCTCCAGTATCTGGTGGACTGGGAGGGGTACGGGCCGGAGGAGCGGTCCTGGGTACCAGCTCGTCACATCCTGGACCCGGAACTGGTCAGGGCTTTTCGGCGAGACCGTGCGGCGGGTTTAGGGCCGTCGGGTGCCGCCCCTCGGGGGGGGGGGTCCTGTAAGGGCTGGTGCCCGATCGAGGTGTCCTCCAGGGCGTCGGAGGGCGCACCAGGCCAGCGCCGAGGGCTGATTGGCTAATTATCAACACCTGCTTTCAACAGCTTATAAGCAGCGCCAACCAGCCACTCGGCGCTGGATCTTTGAAGCTCGTGAGAGCGAATCTATGCCCGTTTTTTCGAGTGAGCCTCGGCTCTTTTCTCTTTCTCTTCCTGCTATCCCTTTGGAGAGAGTATGATCCAGCACCGCTGGCATACTCCTCCCGCAAAAGTATCTTCCTCTGTCCCTTTCTTCTCTCTCGAATCTGCTGGAGATAGAGCTGTGTGCTCTCTCCTGTGTCTCTGTGTCTGTGTGTGTTTCTCACCGCGAGGCACGCGGTTGTTTACCTTCTCTCTCCCGCGCTGTTCCTCCCCTCTCTGGTGGAGCAGCGTTTAAATCCACAAACACCTCAGTTCAGTTTTGTTTTCTTTGGAAGCCCCTTTTGTTCAGTTACTCCTTCACCTCGTTTTATAAGAGGTAGCCGTAGCTTCCACGGCGAGTCTTGTTTACAATTCTCCCCCTTTCTCTCACTCACGCTCGGCGTGAATTTTGTTTTCCGCCTGTTTTCCCTCTCCGCCCGTTTTCGTTGCTCCGCCCCTTTCGGGAGTGGAGGCTCTAAAGGGCGATTAAAGCGGCCGCATCCCAATCCACTCGCTGGTTCAGCGGTTAGAGCATTGGGCTGCGACCGCGACAGCCTGGGTTCAATCCCCGCGTGGAGCGGGGTTTAATAATAATAATTATATCTATAATATTATTATAGATCCTATTAATATATATATATATATATATATATATATATATATATATATATATATATATATACTATTATATATTGATTATTATTATTATTATTATTATTATTATTAGTGTGATTGCAGTAATGCAATCACAGTATTGTTCTTCTTAAGTCTTATTCTTCTTCTTCTTCTTATTATTAGTGTGATTGCAGTAATGCAATCACAGTATTGTTCTTCTTAAGTCTTATTCTTCTTCTTCTTCTTCTTATTAGTGTGATTGCAGTAATGCAATCACAGTACTGATCTTCTTAAGTCTTATTCTTCTTCTTCTTATTATTATTATTCCACCTGTTTTTTGTCCGGTTAACTAGTGCCGCAGTTTTCGAAATATCGACTTCGTTCAAAAGAGAAAACGTGCGTCCATATCGGGAATGGTGGGCTTGTATACAGCTTTCCGATCGGACTTACGTTTTTCGTAAAAACTTCGTAAGTACGCGTTTTTTTGCCCATTGAAAATGAATGGGCAGAACTTTGCACGCCCGTGGACGTCGCAATTTTTGAAATACGAAGATGAAACCAATTGAGGACCTGTAGAACTTATTGAGCTCTTTCCGAAAATATGCGTTACGAAAAGTTACGTAGTACGGATTTCGTACGATTGTCGTACGAAGTGGCCCCATTGGAATGAATGGGGCCAATCGGAGGACGGCAGCTAGATCGAAGGACAGGTAGCTAGAACTCCAGTACTGTGTGTAATGGAGCAGCTATGGGATAAAACAGCATTAGGTCAAAAGTTTGGACACCCCGGCCCCCCAGTACTGTGTGTAATGGAGCCATGGGTCAAAAGTTTGGACACCCCGGCCCCCCCAGTACTGTGTGTAATGGAGCCACGGGTCAAAAGTTTGGACACCCCCGAACGGCCAGAGCAACCTAGCGTGCATAGCTGATTGATGTATTTGCACGTTGCGTAGCAACGTGCAAACACCATTTAATCAAATTTATGCATATACATCACCTAGCAACCACCTAGAAACACCATAGCAACCACCCCGGATACCATAGCAACACCTTAGCAACCGCCTAGCAACACCCTAGCAACCACCTAGCAACCACCTAGCAACACCTTAGCAACCACCCTGGATACCATAGCAACACCTTAGCAACCGCCTAGCAACACCATAGCAAGCACCTAGCAACCATCTAGCAACACCTTAGCAACCACCCCAGATACCATAGCAACACCTTAGCAACCGGCTAGCAACACCTTAGCAACCACCTAGCAACCACCTAGCAACACCTTAGCAACCACCCCGGATACCATAGCAACACCTTAGCAACCGCCTAGCAACACCCTAGCAACCACCTAGCAACCACCTAGCAACACCTTAGCAACCACCCCGGATACCATAGCAACACCTTAGCAACCGCCTAGCAACACCCTAGCAACCACCTAGCAACCACCTAGCAACACCTTAGCAACCACCCCGGATACCATAGCAACACCTTAGCAACCGCCTAGCAACACCCTAGCAACCACCTAGCAACACCTTAGCAACCACCCCGGATACCATAGCAACACCTTAGCAACCGCCTAGCAACACCCTAGCAACCACCTAGCAACCACCTAGCAACACCTTAGCAACCACCCCGGATACCATAGCAACACCTTAGCAACCGCCTAGCAACACCCTAGCAACCACCTAGCAACACCTTAGCAACCACCCCGGATACCATAGCAACACCTTAGCAACCGCCTAGCAACACCCTAGCAACCACCTAGCAACCACCTAGGAACACCTTAGCAACCACCCCGGATACCATAGCAACACCTTAGCAACCGCCTAGCAACACCCTAGCAACCACCTAGCAACACCTTAGCAACCACCCCGGATACCATAGCAACACCTTAGCAACCGCCTAGCAACACCCTAGCAACCACCTAGCAACCACCTAGCAACACCTTAGCAACCACCCCGGATACCATAGCAACACCTTAGCAACCGCCTAGCAACACCCTAGCAACCACCTAGCAACACCTTAGCAACCACCCCGGATACCATAGCAACACCTTAGCAACCGCCTAGCAACACCTTAGCAACCACTTAGCAACACCTTAGCAACCACCCCGGATACCATAGCAACACCTTAGCAACACCATAGCAGATACCAGCCAGCACTGCAATCACACTCGCAGTTTCTGTAGGAACTGCAATCTAGTTAGTGTGATTGCAGTAATGCAATCACAGTATTGTTCTTCTTAAGTCTTATTCTTCTTCTTATTATTATTATTATTAGTGTGATTGCAGTAATGCAATCACAGTATTGTTCTTCTTAAGTCTTATTCTTATTATTAGTGTGATTGCAGTAATGCAATCACAGTATTGTTCTTCTTAAGTCTTATTCTTCTTATTATTATTAGTGTGATTGCAGTAATGCAATCACAGTATTGTTCTTCTTAAGTCTTATTCTTCTTCTTCTTCTTATTATTATTATTAGTGTGATTGCAGTAATGCAATCACAGTACTGTTCTTCTTAAGTCTTATTCTTCTTCTTATTATTATTTTTATTAGTGTGATTGCAGTAATGCAATCACAGTATTGTTCTTCTTAAGTCTTATTCTTCTTCTTCTTATTATTATTATTATTATTATTAGTGTGATTGCAGTATGCAATCACAGTATTGTTCTTCTTAAGTCTTATTCTTATTATTATTATTATTATTCCACCTGTTTTTTGTCCGGTTAACTAGTGCCGCAGTTTTCGAAATATCGACTTCGTTCAAAAGAGAAAACGTGCGTCCATATCGGGAATGGTGGGCTTGTATACAGCTTTCCGATCGGACTTACGTTTTTCGTAAAAACTTCGTAAGTACGCGTTTTTTTGACCATTGAAAATGAATGGGCAGAACTTTGCACGCCCGTGGACGTCGCAATTTTTGAAATACGAAGATGAAACCAATTGAGGACCTGTAGAACTTATTGAGCTCTTTCCGAAAATATGCGTTACGAAAAGTTACGACGTACGGATTTCGTACGATTGTCGTACGAAGTGGCCCCATTGGAATGAATGGGGCCAATCGGAGGACGGCAGCTAGATCGAAGGACAGGTAGCTAGAACTCCAGTACTGTGTGTAATGGAGCAGCTATGGGATAAAACAGCATTAGGTCAAAAGTTTGGACACCCCGGCCCCCCAGTACTGTGTGTAATGGAGCCACGGGTCAAAAGTTTGGACACCCCGGCCCCCCCAGTACTGTGTGTAATGGAGCCACGGGTCAAAAGTTTGGACACCCCCGAACGGCCAAAGCAACCTAGCGTGCATAGCTGATTGATGTATTTGCACGTTGCGTAGCAACGTGCAAACACCATTTAATCTAATTTATGCATATACATCACCTAGCAACCACCTAGCAACACCTTAGCAACCACCTAGCAACCACCTAGCAACACCTTAGCAACCACCCCGGATACCATAGCAACACCTTAGCAACCGCCTAGCAACACCTTAGCAACCACCTAGCAAACACCTAGCAACACCTTAGCAACCACCCCGGATACCATAGCAACACCTTAGCAACCGCCTAGCAACACCTTAGCAACCACCTAGCAACCACCTAGCAACACCTTAGCAACCACCCCGGATACCATAGCAACACCTTAGCAACCGCCTAGCAACACCTTAGCAACCACCTAGCAACACCTTAGCAACCACCCCGGATACATAGCAACACCTTAGCAACCGCCTAGCAACACGCTAGCAACCACCTAGCAACCACCTAGCAACACCTTAGCAACCACCCCGGATACCATAGCAACACCTTAGCAACCGCCTAGCAACACCCTAGCAACCACCTAGCAACCACCTAGCAACACCTTAGCAACCACCCCGGATACCATAGCAACACCTTAGCAACCGCCTAGCAACACCCTAGCAACCACCTAGCAACCACCTAGCAACACCTTAGCAACCACCCAAGATACCATAGCAACACCTTAGCAACCGCCTAGCAACACCTTAGCAACCACCTAGCAACCACCTAGCAACACCTTAGCAACCACCCCGGATACCATAGCAACACCTTAGCAACCGCCTAGCAACACCCTAGCAACCACCTAGCAACCACCTAGCAACACCTTAGCAACCACCCCGGATACCATAGCAACACCTTAGCAACCGCCTAGCAACACCCTAGCAACCACCTAGCAACCACCTAGCAACACCTTAGCAACCACCCCGGATACCGTAGCAACACCTTAGCAACCGCCTAGCAACACCATAGCAACCACCTAGCAACCACCTAGCAACACCTTAGCAACCACCCAAGATACCATAGCAACACCTTAGCAACCGCCTAGCAACACCCTAGCAACCACCTAGCAACCACCTAGCAACACCTTAGCAACCACCCCGGATACCATAGCAACACCTTAGCAACCGCCTAGCAACACCTTAGCAACCACTCAGCAACCACCTAGCAACACCTTAGCAACCACCCCAAATACCATAGCAACACCTTAGCAACCGCCTAGCAACACCTAGCAACCACCTAGCAACACCTTAGCAACCACCCCGGATACCATAGCAACACCTTAGCAACCGCCTAGCAACACCTTAGCAACCACCTAGCAACCACCTAGCAACACCTTAGCAACCACCCCAAATACCATAGCAACACCTTAGCAACCGCCTAACAACACCTTAGCAACCACCTAGCAACCACCTAGCAACACCTTAGCAACCACCCCGGATACCATAGCAACACCTTAGCAACCGCCTAGCAACCACCTAGCAACACCTTAGCAACCACCCCGGATACCATAGCAACACCTTAGCAACCACCTAGCAACACCTTAGCAACCACCTAGCAACACCATAGCAGATACCAGCCAGCACTGCAATCACACTCGCAGTTTCTGTAGGAACTGCAATCTAGTTATTATTATTATTCCACCTGTTTTTTGTCCGGTTAACTAGTGCCGCAGTTTTCGAAATATCGACTTCGTTCAAAAGAGAAAACGTGCGTCCATATCGGGAATGGTGGGCTTGTATACAGCTTTCCGATCGGACTTACGTTTTTCGTAAAAACTTCGTAAGTACGCGTTTTTTTGCCCATTGAAAATGAATGGGCAGAACTTTGCACGCCCGTGGACGTCGCAATTTTTGAAATACGAAGATGAAACCAATTGAGGACCTGTAGAACTTATTGAGCTCTTTCCGAAAATATGCGTTACGAAAAGTTACGACGTACGGATTTCGTACGAATGTCGTACGAAGTGGCCCCATTGGAATGAATGGGGCCAATCGGAGGACGGCAGCTAGATCGAAGGACAGGTAGCTAGAACTCCAGTACTGTGAGTGTATGGAGCAGCTATGGGATAAATCAGCGTTAGGTCAAAAGTTTGGACACCCCGGCCCCCCCCCAGTACTGTGTGTAATGGAGCCATGGGTCAAAAGTTTGGACACCCCGGCCCCCCAGTACTGTGTGTAATGGAGCCACGGGTCAAAAGTTTGGACACCCCCGAACGGCCAGAGCAACCTAGCGTGCATAGCTGATTGATGTATTTGCACGTTGCGTAGCAACGTGCAAACACCATTTAATCTAATTGATGCATATACATCACCTAGCAACCACCTAGAAACACCATAGCAACCACCCCGGATACCATAGCAACACCTTAGCAACCGCCTAGCAACACCCTAGCAACCACCTAGCAACCACCTAGCAACACCTTGGCAACCATCCCGGATACCATAGCAACACCTTAGCAACCGCCTAGCAACACCCTAGCAACCACCTAGCAACCACCTAGCAACACCTTAGCAACCACCCCAGATACCATAGCAACACCTTAGCAACCGCCTGGCAACACCTTAGCAACCACCTAGCAACCACCTAGCAACACCTTAGTAACCACCCCAGATACCATAGCAACACCTTAGCAACCGCCTAGCAACACCTTAGCAACCACCTACCAACCACTTAGCAACACCTTAGCAACCACCCCGGATACCATAGCAACACCTTAGCAACCGCCTAGCAACACCCTAGCAACCACCTAGCAACCACCTAGCAACACCTTAGCAACCACCCCGGATACCATAGCAACACCTTAGCAACCACCTAGCAACCGCCTAGCAACACCCTAGCAACCACCTAGCAACCACCTAGCAACACCTTAGCAACCACCCCGGATACCATAGCAACACCTTAGTAACCGCCTAGCAACACCCTAGCAACCACCTAGCAACCACCTAGCAACACCTTAGCAACCACCCCGGATACCATAGCAACACCTTAGCAACCGCCTAGCAACACCCTAGCAACCACCTAGCAACCACCTAGCAACACCTTAGCAACCACCCCAGATACCATAGCAACACCTTAGCAACCGCCTAGCAACACCTTAGCAACCACCTAGCAACACCTTAGCAACCACCCCGGATACCATAGCAACACCTTAGCAACCACCCCGGATACCATAGCAACACCTTAGCAACCGCCTAGCAACACCCTAGCAACCACCTAGCAACACCTTAGCAACCACCCCGGATACCATAGCAACACCTTAGCAACCGCCTAGCAACACCTTAGCAACCACCTACCAACCACTTAGCAACACCTTAGCAACCACCCCGGATACCATAGCAACACCTTAGCAACCGCCTAGCAACACCCTAGCAACCACCTAGCAACCACCTAGCAACACCTTAGCAACCACCCCGGATACCATAGCAACACCTTAGCAACCACCTAGCAACCACCTAGCAACCACCTAGCAACACCTTAGCAACCACCCCGGATACCATAGCAACACCTTAGTAACCGCCTAGCAACACCCTAGCAACCACCTAGCAACCACCTAGCAACACCTTAGCAACCACCCCGGATACCATAGCAACACCTTAGCAACCACCTAGCAACACCCTAGCAACCACCTAGCAACCACCTAGCAACACCTTAGCAACCACCCCAGATACCATAGCAACACCTTAGCAACCGCCTAGCAACACCTTAGCAACCACCTAGCAACACCTTAGGAACCACCCCGGATACCATAGCAACACCTTAGCAACCACCCCGGATACCATAGCAACACCTTAGCAACCGCCTAGCAACACCCTAGCAACCACCTAGCAACACCTTAGCAACCACCCCGGATACCATAGCAACACCTTAGCAACCGCCTAGCAACACCCTAGCAACCACCTAGCAACACCTTAGCAACCACCCCGGATACCATAGCAACACCTTAGCAACCGCCTAGCAACACCCTAGCAACCACCTAGCAACACCTTAGCAACCATCCTGGATACCATAGCAACACCTTAGCAACCGCCTAGCAATACCTTAGCAACCACCTAGCAACATCTTAGCAACCACCCCGGATACCACAGCAACACCTTAGCAACCACCTAGCAACACCTTAGCAACCACCTAGCAACACCTTAGCAGATACCAGCCAGCACTGCAATCACACTCGCAGTTTCTGCAGGAACTGCAATCTAGTTATTAGTGTGATTGCAGTAATGCAATCACAGTATTGATCTTCTTAAGTCTTATTCTTCTTCTTCTTCTTCTTCTTATTATTATTATTATTATTCCACCTGTTTTTTGTCCGGTTAACTAGTGCCGCAGTTTTCGAAATATCGACTTCGTCCAAAAGAGAAAACGTGCGTCCTTATCGGGAATGGTGGGCTTGTATACAGCTTTCCGATCGGACTTACGTTTTTCGTAAAAACTTCGTAAGTACGCGTTTTTTTGCCCATTGAAAATGAATGGCCAGAACTTTGCACGCCCGTGGACGTCGCAACTTTTGAAATACGAAGATGAAACCAATTGAGGACCTGTAGAACTTATTGAGCTCTTTCCGAAAATATGCGTTACGAAAAGTTACGACGTACGGATTTCGTACGATTGTCGTACGAAGTGGCCCCATTGGAATGAATGGGGCCAATTGGAGGACGGCTGCTAGATCGAAGGACAGGTAGCTAGAACTCCAGTACTGTGAGTGTATGGAGCAGCTATGGGATAAAACAGCGTTAGGTCAAAAGTTTGGACACCCCGGCCCCCCAGTACTGTGTGTAATGGAGCCATGGGTCAAAAGTTTGGACACCCCGGCCCCCCAGTACTGTGTGTAATGGAGCCACGGGTCAAAAGTTTGGACACCCCCGAACGGCCAGAGCAACCTAGCGTGCATAGCTGATTGATGTATTTGCACGTTGCGTAGCAACGTGCAAACACCATTTAATCAAATTTATGCATATACATCACCTAGCAACCACCTAGAAACACCATAGCAACCACCCCGGATACCATAGCAACACCTTAGCAACCACCTAGCAACTGCTTAGTAGTGACCTACCAACCACTTAGCAACACCATAGCAACCACCCTGGATACCATAGCAACACCTTAGCAACCGCCTAGCAACACCATAGCAACCACCTAGCAACCATCTAGCAGCACCTTAGCAACCACCCCAGATACCATAGCAACACCTTAGCAACCGCCTAGCAACACCCTAGCAACCACCTAGCAACCACCTAGCAACACCTTAGCAACCACCCCGGATACCATAGCAACACCTTAGCAACCGCCTAGCAACACCCTAGCAACCACCTAGCAACACCTTAGCAACCACCCTGGATACCATAGCAACACCTTAGCAACCGCCTAGCAACAACCTAGCAACCACCTAGCAACACCTTAGCAACCACCCCGGATACCATAGCAACACCTTAGCAACCGCCTAGCAACACCCTAGCAACCACCTAGCAACACCTTAGCAACCACCCCGGATACCATAGCAACACCTTAGCAACCGCCTAGCAACACCTTAGCAACCCCCTAGCAACCACCTAGCAACACCTTAGCAACCACCCCGGATACCATAGCAACACCTTAGCAACCGCCTAGCAACACCCTAGCAACCACCTAGCAACCACCTAGCAACACCTTAGCAACCACCCCGGATACCATAGCAACTCCTTAGCAACCGCCTAGCAACACCCTAGCAACCACCTAGCAACCACCTAGCAACACCTTAGCAACCACCCTGGATACCATAGCAACACCTTAGCAACCGCCTAGCAACACCCTAGCAACCACCTAGCAACACCTTAGCAACCACCCCGGATACCATAGCAACACCTTAGCAACCACCTAGCAACACCTTAGCAACCACCCCGGATACCATAGCAACACCTTAGCAACCGCCTAGCAACACCCTAGCAACCACCTAGCAACACCTTAGCAACCACCCTGGATACCATAGCAACACCTTAGCAACCGCCTAGCAACACCCTAGCAACCACCTAGCAACCACCTAGCAACACCTTAGCAACCACCCCGGATACCATAGCAACACCTTAGCAACCGCCTAGCAACACTCTAGCAACCACCTAGCAACCACCTAGCAACACCTTAGCAACCACCCCGGATACCATAGCAACACCTTAGCAACCGCCTAGCAACACCTTAGCAACCACCTAGCAACACCTTAGCAACCACCCCGGATACCATAGCAACACCTTAGCAACCGCCTAGCAACACCCTAGCAACCACCTAGCAACACCTTAGCAACCACCCCGGATACCATAGCAACACCTTAGCAACCACCTAGCAACACCTTAGCAACCACCCCGGATACCATAGCAACACCTTAGCAACCGCCTAGCAACCACCTAGCAACACCTTAGCAACCACCCCGGATACCATTGCAACACCTTAGCAACCACCTAGCAACACCTTAGCAACCACCTAGCAACCACTTAGCAACACCTTAGCAACCACCCTGGATACGATAGCAACACCTTAGCAACCACTTAGCAACACCTTAGCAACACCATAGCAGATACCAGCCAGCTCTGCAATCACACTCGCAGTTTCTGTATTATTATTATTATTATTAGTGTGATTGCAGTAATGCAATCACAGTATTGATCTTCTTAAGTCTTATTCTTCTTCTTCTTCTTCTTCTTATTATTATTATTAGTGTGATTGCAGTATGCAATCACAGTATTGTTATTCTTAAGTCTTATTCTTATTATTATTATTATTATTCCACCTGTTTTTTGTCCGGTTAACTAGTGCCGCAGTTTTCGAAATATCGACTTCGTTCAAAAGAGAAAACGTGCGTCCATATCGGGAATGGTGGGCTTGTATACAGCTTTCCGATCGGACTTACGTTTTTCGTAAAAACTTCGTAAGTACGCGTTTTTTTGACCATTGAAAATGAATGGGCAGAACTTTGCACGCCCGTGGACGTCGCAATTTTTGAAATACGAAGATGAAACCAATTGAGGACTTGTAGAACTTATTGAGCTCTTTCCGAAAATATGCGTTACGAAAAGTTACGACGTACGGATTTCGTACGATTGTCGTACGAAGTGGCCCCATTGGAATGAATGGGGCCAATCGGAGGACGGCAGCTAGATCGAAGGACAGGTAGCTAGAACTCCAGTACTGTGTGTAATGGAGCAGCTATGGGATAAAACAGCATTAGGTCAAAAGTTTGGACACCCCGGCCCCCCAGTACTGTGTGTAATGGAGCCACGGGTCAAAAGTTTGGACACCCCAGAGCCCCAGTACTGTGTGTAATGGAGCCACGGGTCAAAAGTTTGGACACCCCAGCCCCCCAGTACTGTGTGTAATGGAGCCACGGGTCAAAAGTTTGGACACCCCAGCCCCCCAGTACTGTGTGTAATGGAGCCACGGGTCAAAAGTTTGGACACCCCAGAGCCCCAGTACTGTGTGTAATGGAGCCACGGGTCAAAAGTTTGGACACCCCAGAGCCCCAGTACTGTGTGTAATGGAGCCACGGGTCAAAAGTTTGGACACCCCAGAGCCCCAGTACTGTGTGTAATGGAGTCACGGGTCAAAAGTTTGGACACCCCAGAGCCCCAGTACTGTGTGTAATGGAGTCACGGGTCAAAAGTTTGGACACCCCAGAGCCCCAGTACTGTGTAATGGAGCCACGGGTCAAAAGTTTGGACACCCCAGAGCCCCAGTACTGTGTGTAATGGAGTCACGGGTCAAAAGTTTGGACACCCCAGAGCCCCAGTACTGTGTGTAATGGAGTCACGGGTCAAAAGTTTGGACACCCCAGAGCCCCAGTACTGTGTAATGGAGCCACGGGTCAAAAGTTTGGACACCCCAGGGCCCCAGTACTGTGTGTAATGGAGCAACTGGTCAAAAGTTTGGGTACCCCGGTCAGCTCTGCAATCACACTCGCAGTTTCTGTAGGAACTGCAATCTAGTTATTATTATTATTATTATTATTCCACCTGTTTTTTGTCCGGTTAACTAGTGCCGCAGTTTTCGAAATATCGACTTCGTTCAAAAGAGAAAACGTGCGTCCTTATCGGGAATGGTGGGCTTGTATACAGCTTTCCGATCGGACTTACGTTTTTCGTAAAAACTTCGTAAGTACGCGTTTTTTCGCGCATTGAAAATGAATGGGCAGAACTTTGCACGCCCGTGGACGTCGCAAATTTTGAGATACGAAGATGAAACCAATTGAGGACCTGTAGAACTTATTGAGCTCTTTCCGAAAATATGCGTTACGAAAAGTTACGACGTACGGATTTCGTACGAATGTCGTACGAAGTGGCCCCATTGGAATGAATGGGGCCAATCGGAGGACGGCAGCTAGATCGAAGGACAGGTAGCTAGAACTCCAGTACTGTGAGTGTATGGAGCAGCTATGGGATAAATCAGCGTTAGGTCAAAAGTTTGGACACCCCGGCCCCCCAGTACTGTGTGTAATGGAGACACGGGTCAAAAGTTTGGACACCCCGGCCCCCCAGTACTGTGTGTAATGGAGCCACGGGTCAAAAGTTTGGACACCCCCGAACGGCCAGAGCAACCTAGCGTGCATAGCTGATTGATGTATTTGCACGTTGCGTAGCAACGTGCAAACACCATTTAATCAAATTTATGCTTATACATCACCTAGCAACCACCTAGAAACACCATAGCAACCACCCCGGATACCATAGCAACACCTTAGCAACCGCCTAGCAACACCATAGCAACCACCTAGCAACCATCTAGCAACACCTTAGCAACCACCCCAGATACCATAGCAACACCTTAGCAACCACCTAGCAACCACCTAGCAACACCTTAGCAACCACCCCGGATACCATAGCAACACCTTAGCAACCGCCTAGCAACACCCTAGCAACCACCTAGCAACCACCTAGCAACACCTTAGCAACCACCCCGGATACCATAGCAACACCTTAGCAACCGCCTAGCAACACCCTAGCAACCACCTAGCAACCACCTAGCAACACCTTAGCAACCACCCCGGATACCATAGCAACACCTTAGCAACCGCCTAGCAACACCCTAGCAACCACCTAGCAACCACCTAGCAACACCTTAGCAACCACCCCGGATACCATAGCAACACCTTAGCAACCGCCTAGCAACACCCTAGCAACCACCTAGCAACCACCTAGCAACACCTTAGCAACCACCCCGGATACCATAGCAACACCTTAGCAACCGCCTAGCAACACCCTAGCAACCACCTAGCAACACCTTAGCAACCACCCCGGATACCATAGCAACACCTTAGCAACCGCCTAGCAACACCTTAGCAACCACCTAGCAACCACCTAGCAACACCTTAGCAACCACCCCGGATACCATAGCAACACCTTAGCAACCGCCTAGCAACACCTTAGCAACCACCTAGCAACACCTTAGCAACCACCCCGGATACCATAGCAACACCTTAGCAACCGCCTAGCAACACCTTAGCAACCACCTAGCAACACCTTAGCAACCACCCCAGATACCATAGCAACACCTTAGCAACCGCCTAGCAACACCTTAGCAACCACCTAGCAACCACTTAGCAACACCTTAGCAACCACCCCGGATACCATAGCCACACCTTAGCAACCACTTAGCAACACCTTAGCAACACCACAGCAGATACCAGCCAGCACTGCAATCACACTCGCAGTTTCTGCAGGAACTGCAATCTAGTTCCACCTGTTTTTTGTCCGGTTAACTAGTGCCGCAGTTTTCGAAATATCGACTTCGTTCAAAAGAGAAAACGTGCGTCCATATCGGGAATGGTGGGCTTGTATACAGCTTTCCGATCGGACTTACGTTTTTCGTAAAAACTTCGTAAGTACGCGTTTTTTTGCCCATTGAAAATGAATGGGCAGAACTTTGCACGCCCGTGGACGTCGCAATTTTTGAAATACGAAGATGAAACCAATTGAGGACCTGTAGAACTTATTGAGCTCTTTCCGAAAATATGCGTTACGAAAAGTTACGATGTACGGATTTCGTACGATTGTCGTACGAAGTGGCCCCATTGGAATGAATGGGGCCAATCGGAGGACGGCAGCTAGATCGAAGGACAGGTAGCTAGAACTCCAGTACTGTGTGTAATGGAGCAGCTATGGGATAAAACAGCATTAGGTCAAAAGTTTGGACACCCCGGCCCCCCAGTACTGTGTGTAATGGAGCCACGGGTCAAAAGTTTGGACACCCCAGAGCCCCAGTACTGTGTGTAATGGAGCCACGGGTCAAAAGTTTGGACACCCCCGAACGGCCAGAGCAACCTAGCGTGCATAGCTGATTGATGTATTTGCACGTTGCGTAGCAACGTGCAAACACCATTTAATCAAATTTATGCATATACATCACCTAGCAACCACCTAGAAACACCATAGCAACCACCCTGGATACCATAGCAACACCTTAGCAACCACCTAGCAACTGCTTAGGAGTGACCTACCAACCACTTAGCAACACCATAGCAACCACCCTGGATACCATAGCAACACCTTAGCAACCGCCTAGCAACACCATAGCAACCACCTAGCAACCATCTAGCAACACCTTAGCAACCACCCAAGATACCATAGCAACACCTTAGCAACCGCCTAGCAACACCCTAGCAACCACCTAGCAACCACCTAGCAACACCTTAGCAAACACCCCGGATACCATAGCAACACCTTAGCAACCGCCTAGCAACACCCTAGCAACCACCTAGCAACCACCTAGCAACACCTTAGCAACCACCCCGGATACCATAGCAACACCTTAGCAACCGCCTAGCAACACCCTAGCAACCACCTAGCAACCACCTAGCAACACCTTAGCAACCACCCCGGATACCATAGCAAAGCCTTAGCAACCGCCTAGCAACACCCTAGCAACCACCTAGCAACCACCTAGCAACACCTTAGCAACCACCCCGGATACCATAGCAACACCTTAGCAACCGCCTAGCAACACCCTAGCAACCACCTAGCAACCACCTAGCAACACCTTAGCAACCACCCCGGATACCATAGCAACACCTTAGCAACCGCCTAGCAACACCCTAGCAACCACCTAGCAACACCTTAGCAACCACCCCGGATACCATAGCAACACCTTAGCAACCGCCTAGCAACACCCTAGCAACCACCTAGCAACACCTTAGCAACCACCCCGGATACCATAGCAACACCTTAGCAACCGCCTAGCAACACCTTAGCAACCACCTAGCAACACCTTAGCAACCACCCCGGATACCATAGCAACACCTTAGCAACCGCCTAGCAACACCTTAGCAACCACCTAGCAACACCTTAGCAACCACCCCGGATACCATAGCAACACCTTAGCAACCGCCTAGCAACACCCTAGCAACCACCTAGCAACCACCTAGCAACACCTTAGCAACCACCCCGGATACCATAGCAACACCCTAGCAACCACCTAGCAACACCTTAGCAACCACCCCGGATACCATAGCAACACCTTAGCAACCGCCTAGCAACACCTTAGCAACCACCTAGCAACCACCTAGCAACACCTTAGCAACCACCCCGGATACCATAGCAACACCTTAGCAACCGCCTAGCAACACCTTAGCAACCACCTAGCAACCACCTAGCAACACCTTAGCAACCACCCTGGATACCATAGCAACACCTTAGCAACCGCCTAGCAACACCTTAGCAACCACCTAGCAACACCTTAGCAACCACCCCAGATACCATAGCAACACCTTAGCAACCGCCTAGCAACACCTTAGCAACCACCTAGCAACCACTTAGCAACACCTTAGCAACCACCCCGGATACCATAGCCACACCTTAGCAACCACTTAGCAACACCTTAGCAACACCATAGCAGATACCAGCCAGCACTGCAATCACACTCGCAGTTTCTGTAGGAACTGCAATCTAGTTATTATTATTATTCCACCTGTTTTTTGTCCGGTTAACTAGTGCCGCAGTTTTCGAAATATCGACTTCGTTCAAAAGAGAAAACGTGCGTCCATATCGGGAATGGTGGGCTTGTATACAGCTTTCCGATCGGACTTACGTTTTTCGTAAAAACTTCGTAAGTACGCGTTTTTTTGCCCATTGAAAATGAATGGGCAGAACTTTGCACGCCCGTGGACGTCGCAATTTTTGAAATACGAAGATGAAACCAATTGAGGACCTGTAGAACTTATTGACCTATTTCCGAAAATATGCGTTACGAAAAGTTACGACGTACGGATTTCGTACGAATGTCGTACGAAGTGGCCCCATTGGAATGAATGGGGCCAATCGGAGGACGGCAGCTAGATCGAAGGACAGGTAGCTAGAACTCCAGTACTGTGTGTAATGGAGCAGCTATGGGATTAATCAGCGTTAGGTCAAAAGTTTGGACACCCTGGCCCCCCCCAGTACTGTGTGTAATGGAGCCATGGGTCAAAAGTTTGGACACCCCGGCCCCCCAGTACTGTGTGTAATGGAGCCACGGGTCAAAAGTTTGGACACCCCCGAACGGCCAGAGCAACCTAGCGTGCATAGCTGATTGATGTATTTGCACGTTGCGTAGCAACGTGCAAACACCATTTAATCTAATTTATGCATATAAATCACCTAGCAACCACCTAGAAACACCATAGCAACCACCACAGATACCATAGCAACACCTTAGCAACCACCTAGCAACCACCTAGCAACACCTTAGCAACCTCCCCGGATACCATAGCAACACCTTAGCAACCGCCTAGCAACACCTTAGCAACCGCATAGCAACCACTTAGCAACACCTTAGCAACCACCCCGGATACCATAGCAACACCTTAGCAACCACCTAACAACTGCTTAGGAGTGACCTACCAACCACTTAGCAACACCATAGCAACCACCCTGGATACCATAGCAACACCTTAGCAACCGCCTAGCAACACCCTAGCAACCACCTAGCAACCACCTAGCAACACCTTAGCAACCACCCCGGATACCATAGCAACACCTTAGCAACCGCCTAGAAACACCCTAGCAACCACCTAGCAACCACCTAGCAACACCTTAGCAACCACCCCGGATACCATAGCAACACCTTAGCAACCGCCTAGCAACACCCTAGCAACCACCTAGCAACACCTTAGCAACCACCCCGGATACCATAGCAACACCTTAGCAACCGCCTAGCAACACCCTAGCAACCACCTAGCAACCACCTAGCAACACCTTAGCAACCACCCTGGATACCATAGCAACACCTTAGCAACCGCCTAGCAACACCTTAGCAACTACCTAGCAACCACCTAGCAACACCTTAGCAACCACCCCGGATACCATAGCAACACCTTAGCAACCGCCTAGCAACAACTTAGCAACCACCTAGCAACCACTTAGAAGCACCTTAGTAACCACCCCGGATACCATAGCAACACCTTAGCAACCGCCTAGCAACACCTTAGCAACCACCTAGCAACACCTTAGCAACCACCCCGGATACCATAGCAACACCTTAGCAACCGCCTAGCAACACCCTAGCAACCACCTAGCAACCATCTAGCAACACCTTAGCAACCACCCCGGATACCATAGCAACACCTTAGCAACCACCTTGCAACACCCTAGCAACCACCTAGCAACACCTTAGCAACCACCCCGGATACCATAGCAACACCTTAGCAACCGCCTAGCAACACCTTAGCAACCACCTAGCAACCACCTAGCAACACCTTAGCAACCACCCCGGATACCATAGCAACACCTTAGCAACCGCCTAGCAACACCCTAGCAACCACCTAGCAACCACCTAGCAACACCTTAGCAACCACCCCGGATACCATAGCAACACCTTAGCAACTGCCTAGCAACTCCCTAGCAACCACCTAGCAACCACCTAGCAACCATCTAGCAACACCTTAGCAACCACCCCGGATACCATAGCAACACCTTAGCAACCGCCTAGCAACACCTTAGCAACCACCTAGCAACCACTTAGCAACACCTTAGCAACCACCCCGGATACCATAGCAACACCTTAGCAACCGCCTAGCAACACCCTAGCAACCACCTAGCAACCACCTAGCAACACCTTAGCAACCACCCCGGATACCATAGCAACACCTTAGCAACCGCCTAGCAACACCCTAGCAACCACCTAGCAACACCTTAGCAACCACCCTGGATACCATAGCAACACCTTAGCAACCGCCTAGCAACACCTTAGCAACCACCTAGCAACCACTTAGCAACACCTTAGCAACCACCCAGGATACCATAGCAACACCTTAGCAACCGCCTAGCAACCACCTAGCAACCACCTAGCAACACCTTAGCAACCACCCCGGATACCATAGCAACACCTTAGCAACCGCCTAGCAACCACCTAGCAACCACCTAGCAACACCTTAGCAACCACCCCGGATACCATAGCAACACCTTAGCAACCGCCTAGCAATACCTTAGCAACCACCTAGCAACATCTTAGCAACCACCCCGGATACCATTGCAACACCTTAGCAACCACCTAGCAACACCTTAGCAACCACCTAGCAACACCATAGCAGATACCAGCCAGCACTGCAATCACACTCGCAGTTTCTGTAGGAACTGCAATCTAGTTATTATTATTATTCCACCTGTTTTTTGTCCGGTTAACTAGTGCCGCAGTTTTCGAAATATCGACTTCGTTCAAAAGAGAAAACGTGCGTCCATATCGGGAATGGTGGGCTTGTATACAGCTTTCCGATCGGACTTACGTTTTTCGTAAAAACTTCGTAAGTACGCGTTTTTTTGCCCATTGAAAATG
Organism: Astyanax mexicanus; assembly: GCF_023375975.1. Lineage (NCBI taxonomy): Eukaryota > Metazoa > Chordata > Actinopteri > Characiformes > Acestrorhamphidae > Astyanax > Astyanax mexicanus. The sequence continues at coordinate 84,150,032 of NC_064408.1, read as the reverse complement.
AATGGGCAGAACTTTGCACGCCCGTGGACGTCGCAATTTTTGAAATACGAAGATGAAACCAATTGAGGACCTGTAGAACTTATTGAGCTCTTTCCGAAAATATGCGTTACGAAAAGTTACGTCGTACGGATTTCGTACGATTGTCGTACGAAGTGGCCCCATTGGAATGAATGGGGCAAATCGGAGGACGGCAGCTAGATCGAAGGACAGGTAGCTAGAACTCCAGTACTGTGTGTAATGGAGCAGCTATGGGATAAAACAGCATTAGGTCAAAAGTTTGGACACCCCGGCCCCCCAGTACTGTGTGTAATGGAGCCACGGGTCAAAAGTTTGGACACCCCAGAGCCCCAGCACTGTGTGTAATGGAGCCACGGGTCAAAAGTTTGGACACCCCAGAGCTCCAGCACTGTGTGTAATGGAGCCACGGGTCAAAAGTTTGGACACCCCAGAGCCCAGTACTGTGTGTAATGGAGCCACGGGTCAAAAGTTTGGACACCCCAGAGCCCCAGCACTGTGTGTAATGGAGCTGCGGGTCAAAAGTTTGGACACCCCAGAGCCCCAGCACTGTGTGTAATGGAGTCACGGGTCAAAAGTTTGGACACCCCAGAGCCCCAGCACTGTGTGTAATGGAGCCACGGGTCAAAAGTTTGGACACCCCAGAGCCCCAGTACTGTGTAATGGAGCCACGGGTCAAAAGTTTGGACACCCCAGTGCCCCAGTACTGTGTGTAATGGAGCAACTGGTCAAAAGTTTGGGTACCCCGGTCAGCTCTGCAATCACACTCGCAGTTTCTGTAGGAACTGCAATCTAGTTAGTGTGATTGCAGTAATGCAATCACAGTATTGTTCTTCTTAAGTCTTATTCTTATTATTATTAGTGTGATTGCAGTAATGCAATCACAGTATTGTTCTTCTTAAGTCTTATTCTTATTATTATTAGTGTGATTGCAGTAATGCAATCACAGTATTGTTCTTCTTAAGTCTTATTCTTCTTATTATTATTAGTGTGATTGCAGTAATGCAATCACAGTATTGTTCTTCTTAAGTCTTATTCTTCTTATTAGTGTGATTGCAGTAATGCAATCACAGTATTGTTCTTCTTAAGTCTTATTCTTCTTCTTATTATTATTATTATTAGTGTGATTGCAGTAATGCAATCACAGTATTGTTCTTCTTAAGTCTTATTCTTCTTCTTCTTCTTCTTCTTATTATTATTATTATTATTCCACCTGTTTTTTGTCCGGTTAACTAGTGCCGCAGTTTTCGAAATATCGACTTCGTTCAAAAGAGAAAACGTGCGTCCATATCGGGAATGGTGGGCTTGTATACAGCTTTCCGATCGGACTTACGTTTTTCGTAAAAACTTCGTAAGTACGCGTTTTTTTGACCATTGAAAATGAATGGGCAGAACTTTGCACGCCCGTGGACGTCGCAATTTTTGAAATACGAAGATGAAACCAATTGAGGACCTGTAGAACTTATTGAGCTCTTTCCGAAAATATGCGTTACGAAAAGTTACGACGTACGGATTTCGTACGAATGTCGTACGAAGTGGCCCCATTGGAATGAATGGGGCCAATCGGAGGACGGCAGCTAGATCGAAGGACAGGTAGCTAGAACTCCAGTACTGTGAGTGTATGGAGCAGCTATGGGATAAAACAGCATTAGGTCAAAAGTTTGGACACCCCGGCCCCCCAGTACTGTGTGTAATGGAGCCATGGGTCAAAAGTTTGGACACCCCGGCCCCCCAGTACTGTGTGTAATGGAGCCACGGGTCAAAAGTTTGGACACCCCCGAACGGCCAGAGCAACCTAGCGTGCATAGCTGATTGATGTATTTGCACGTTGCGTAGCAACGTGCAAACACCATTTAATCTAATTTATGCATATAAATCACCTAGCAACCACCTAGAAACACCATAGCAACCACCCGGATACCATAGCAACACCTTAGCAACCGCCTAGCAACCACCTAGCAACCACCTAGCAACCACCTAGCAACACCTTAGCAACCTTCCCGGATCACATAGCAACACCTTAGCAACCGCCTAGCAACCGCCTAGCAACCACCTAGCAACCACCTAGCAACCACCTAGCAACACCTTAGCAACCACCCCGGATACCATAGCAACACCTTAGCAACCGCCTAGCAACACCTTAGCAACCACCTAGCAACTACCTAGCAACACCTTAGCAACCACCCCGGATACCATAGCAACACCCTAGCAACCACCTAGCAACCACCTAGCAACACCTTAGCAACCACCCCAGATACCATAGCAACACCTTAGCAACCGCCTAGCAACACCCTAGCAACCACCTAGCAACCACCTAGCAACACCTTAGCAACCACCCCGGATACCATAGCAACACCTTAGCAACCGCCTAGCAACACCCTAGCAACCACCTAGCAACCACCTAGCAACACCTTAGCAACCACCCCGGATACCATAGCAACACCTTAGCAACCGCCTAGCAACACCCTAGCAACCACCTAGCAACCACCTAGCAACACCTTAGCAACCACCCCGGATACCATAGCAACACCTTAGCAACCGCCTAGCAACACCCTAGCAACCACCTAGCAACCACCTAGCAACACCTTAGCAACCTTCCCGGATCACATAGCAACACCTTAGCAACCGCCTAGCAACCGCCTAGCAACACCCTAGCAACCACCTAGCAACCACCTAGCAACACCTTAGCAACCACCCCGGATACCATAGCAACACCTTAGCAACCGCCTAGCAACACCCTAGCAACCACCTAGCAACCACCTAGCAACACCTTAGCAACCACCCCGGATACCATAGCAACACCTTAGCAACCACCTAGCAACACCCTAGCAACCACCTAGCAACCACCTAGCAACACCTTAGCAACCACCCCGGATACCATAGCAACACCTTAGCAACCGCCTAGCAACACCTTAGCAACCACCTAGCAACCACCTAGCAACACCTTAGCAACCACCCCAAATACCATAGCAACACCTTAGCAACCGCCTAGCAACACCTTAGCAACCACCTAGCAACCACCTAGCAACACCTTAGCAACCACCCCGGATACCATAGCAACACCTTAGCAACCGCCTAGCAACCACCTAGCAAAACCTTAGCAACCACCCCGGATACCATAGCAACACCTTAGCAACCACCTAGCAACACCTTAGCAACCACCTAGCAACACCATAGCAGATACCAGCCAGCACTGCAATCACACTCGCAGTTTCTGTAGGAACTGCAATCTAGTTATTATTATTAGTGTGATTGCAGATCACACTATTGATCTTCTTAAGTCTGTTTCTTATTATTATTATTATTATTATTATTATTCCACCTGTTTTTTGTCCGGTTAACTAGTGCCGCAGTTTTCGAAATATCGACTTCGTTCAAAAGAGAAAACGTGCGTCCATATCGGGAATGGTGGGCTTGTATACAGCTTTCCGATCGGACTTACGTTTTTCGTAAAAACTTCGTAAGTACGCGTTTTTTTGCCCATTGAAAATGAATGGGCAGAACTTTGCACGCCCGTGGACGTCGCAATGTTTGAAATACGAAGATGAAACCAATTGAGGACCTGTAGAACTTATTGAGCTCTTTCCGAAAATATGCGTTACGAAAAGTTACGACGTACGGATTTCGTACGAATGTCGTACGAAGTGGCCCCATTGGAATGAATGGGGCCAATCGGAGGACGGCAGCTAGATCGAAGGACAGGTAGCTAGAACTCCAGTACTGTGAGTGTATGGAGCAGCTATGGGATAAAACAGCATTAGGTCAAAAGTTTGGACACCCCGGCCCCCCAGTACTGTATGTAATGGAGCCATGGGTCAAAAGTTTGGACACCCCGGCCCCCCAGTACTGTGTGTAATGGAGCCACGGGTCAAAAGTTTGGACACCCCCGAACGGCCAGAGCAACCTAGCGTGCATAGCTGATTGATGTATTTGCACGTTGCGTAGCAACGTGCAAACACCATTTAATCTAATTTATGCATATAAATCACCTAGCAACCACCTAGAAACACCATAGCAACCACCCCGGATACCCTAGCAACACCTTAGCAACCGCCTAGCAACACCCTAGCAACCACCTAGCAACCACCTAGCAACACCTTAGCAACCATCCCGGATACCATAGCAACACCTTAGCAACCGCCTAGCAACACCCTAGCAACCACCTAGCAACCACCTAGCAACACCTTAGCAACCACCCCGGATACCATAGCAACACCTTAGCAACCGCCTAGCAACACCTTAGCAACCACCTAGCAAACACCTAGCAACACCTTAGCAACCACCCCGGATACCATAGCAACACCTTAGCAACCGCCTAGCAACACCTTAGCAACCACCTAGCAACCACCTAGCAACACCTTAGCAACCACCCCGGATACCATAGCAACACCTTAGCAACCGCCTAGCAACACCCTAGCAACCACCTAGCAACCACCTAGCAACACCTTAGCAACCACCCCGGATACCATAGCAACACCTTAGCAACTGCCTAGCAACACCCTAGCAACCACCTAGCAACACCTTAGCAACCACCCCGGATACCATAGCAACACCTTAGCAACCGCCTAGCAACAACCTAGCAACCACCTAGCAACCACCTAGCAACACCTTAGCAACCACCCCGGATACCATAGCAACACCTTAGCAACCGCCTAGCAATACCTTAGCAACCACCTAGCAACATCTTAGCAACCACCCCGGATACCACAGCAACACCTTAGCAACCACCTAGCAACACCTTAGCAACCACCTAGCAACACCTTAGCAGATACCAGCCAGCACTGCAATCACACTCGCAGTTTCTGCAGGAACTGCAATCTAGTTATTATTATTATTCCACCTGTTTTTTGTCCGGTTAACTAGTGCCGCAGTATTCGAAATATCGACTTCGTTCAAAAGAGAAAACGTGCGTCCATATCGGGAATGGTGGGCTTGTATACAGCTTTCCGATCGGACTTACGTTTTTCGTAAAAACTTCGTAAGTACGCGTTTTTTTGACCATTGAAAATGAATGGGCAGAACTTTGCACGCCCGTGGACGTCGCAATTTTTGAAATACGAAGATGAAACCAATTGAGGACCTGTAGAACTTATTGAGCTCTTTCCGAAAATATGCGTTACGAAAAGTTACGTCGTACGGATTTCGTACGATTGTCGTACGAAGTGGCCCCATTGGAATGAATGGGGCCAATCGGAGGACGGCAGCTAGATCGAAGGACAGGTAGCTAGAACTCCAGTACTGTGTGTAATGGAGCAGCTATGGGATAAAACAGCATTAGGTCAAAAGTTTGGACACCCCGGCCCCCCAGTACTGTGTGTAATGGAGCCACGGGTCAAAAGTTTGGACACCCCGGCCCCCCAGTACTGTGTGTAATGGAGCCACGGGTCAAAAGTTTGGACACCCCCGAACGGCCAGAGCAACCTAGCGTGCATAGCTGATTGATGTATTTGCACGTTGCGTAGCAACGTGCAAACACCATTTAATCAAATTTATGCATATACATCACCTAGCAACCACCTAGAAACACCATAGCAACCACCCCGGATACCATAGCAACACCTTAGCAACCACCTAGCAACTGCTTAGTAGTGACCTACCAACCACTTAGCAACACCAAAGCAACCACCCTGGATACCATAGCAACACCTTAGCAACTGCCTAGCAACACCATAGCAACCACCTAGCAACCATCTAGCAACACCTTAGCAACCACCCCGGAGACCATAGCAACACCTTAGCAACCGCCTAGCAACACCCTAGCAACCACCTAGCAACCACCTAGCAACACCTTAGCAACCACCCCGGATACCATAGCAACACCTTAGCAACCGCCTAGCAACACCCTAGCAACCACCTAGCAACCACCTAGCAACACCTTAGCAACCACCCCGGATACCATAGCAACACCTTAGCAACCGCCTAGCAACACCCTAGCAACCACCTAGCAACCACCTAACAACACCTTAGCAACCACCCCGGATACCATAGCAACACCTTAGCAACCGCCTAGCAACACCCTAGCAACCACCTAGCAACCACCTAGCAACACCTTAGCAACCACCCCGGATACCATAGCAACACCTTAGCAACCGCCTAGCAACACCTTAGCAACCACCTAGCAACCACCTAGCAACACCTTAGCAACCACCCCGGATACCATAGCAACACCTTAGCAACCGCCTAGCAACACCCTAGCAACCACCTAGCAACCACCTAGCAACACCTTAGCAACCACCCCGGATACCATAGCAACACCTTAGCAACCGCCTAGAAACACCCTAGCAACCACCTAGCAACACCTTAGCAACCACCCCGGATACCATAGCAACACCTTAGCAACCGCCTAGCAACACCCTAGCAACCACCTAGCAACCACCTAGGAACACCTTAGCAACCACCCGGGATACCATAGCAACACCTTAGCAACCGCCTAGCAACACCTTAGCAACCACCTAGCAACCACCTAGCAACACCTTAGCAACCACCCCGGATACCATAGCAACACCTTAGCAACCGCCTAGCAACACCTTAGCAACCACCTAGCAACCACCTAGCAACACCTTAGCAACCACCCCGGATACCATAGCAACACCTTAGCAACCGCCTAGCAACACCCTAGCAACCACCTAGCAACCACCTAGCAACACCTTAGCAACCACCCCGGATACCATAGCAACACCTTAGCAACCGCCTAGCAACACCCTAGCAACCACCTAGCAACCACCTAGCAACACCTTAGCAACCACCCCGGATACCATAGCAACACCTTAGCAACCGCCTAGCAACACCCTAGCAACCACCTAGCAACCACCTAGCAACACCTTAGCAACCACCCCGGATACCATAGCAACACCTTAGCAACCGCCTAGCAACACCCTAGCAACCACCTAGCAACACCTTAGCAACCACCCCGGATACCATAGCAACACCTTAGCAACCGGCTAGCAACACCTTAGCAACCACCTAGCAACCACCTAGCAACACCTTAGCAACCACCCCGGATACCATAGCAACACCTTAGCAACCGCCTAGCAACACCCTAGCAACCACCTAGCAACCACCTAGCAACACCTTAGCAACCACCCCGGATACCATAGCAACACCTTAGCAACCGCCTAGCAACACCCTAGCAACCACCTAGCAACACCTTAGCAACCACCCCGGATACCATAGCAACACCTTAGCAACCGCCTAGCAACACCCTAGCAACCACCTAGCAACACCTTAGCAACCACCCCGGATACCATAGCAACACCTTAGCAACCGCCTAGCAACACCCTAGCAACCACCTAGCAACCACCTAGCAACCACCTAGCAGCACCTTAGCAACCACCCCGGATACCATAGGAACACCTTAGCAACCGCCTAGCAACACCTTAGCAACCACCTAGCAACACCTTAGCAACCACCCCGGATACCATAGCAACACCTTAGCAACACCATAGCACATACCAGCCAGCACTGCAATCACACTCGCAGTTTCTGTAGGAACTGCAATCTAGTTAGTGTGATTGCAGTAATGCAATCACAGTATTGTTCTTCTTAAGTCTTATTCTTATTATTATTATTCCACCTGTTTTTTGTCCGGTTAACTAGTGCCGCAGTTTTCGAAATATCGACTTCGTCCAAAAGAGAAAACGTGCGTCCTTATCGGGAATGGTGGGCTTGTATACAGCTTTCCGATCGGACTTACGTTTTTCGTAAAAACTTCGTAAGTACGCGTTTTTTTGCCCATTGAAAATGAATGGGCAGAACTTTGCACGCCCGTGGACGTCGCAACTTTTGAAATACGAAGATGAAACCAATTGAGGACCTGTAGAACTTATTGAGCTCTTTCCGAAAATATGCGTTACGAAAAGTTACGACGTACGGATTTCGTACGATTGTCGTACGAAGTGGCCCCATTGGAATGAATGGGGCCAATCGGAGGACGGCAGCTAGATGGAAGGACAGGTAGCTAGAACTCCAGTACTGTGTGTAATGGAGCAGCTATGGGATAAAACAGCATTAGGTCAAAAGTTTGGACACCCCGGCCCCCCAGTACTGTGTGTAATGGAGCCACGGGTCAAAAGTTTGGACACCCCGGCCCCCCCAGTACTGTGTGTAATGGAGCCACGGGTCAAAAGTTTGGACACCCCCGAACGGCCAAAGCAACCTAGCGTGCATAGCTGATTGATGTATTTGCACGTTGCGTAGCAACGTGCAAACACCATTTAATCTAATTTATGCATATACATCACCTAGCAACCACCTAGCAACACCTTAGCAACCACCTAGCAACACCTTAGCAACCACCCCGGATACCATAGCAACACCTTAGCAACCGCCTAGCAACACCTTAGCAACCACCTAGCAAACACCAGGCAACACCTTAGCAACCACCCTGGATACCATAGCAACACCTTAGCAACCGCCTAGCAACACCTTAGCAACCACCTAGCAACCACCTAGCAACACCTTAGCAACCACCCCGGATACCATAGCAACACCTTAGCAACCGCCTAGCAACACCTTAGCAACCACCTAGCAACCACCTAGCAACACCTTAGCAACCACCCCGGATACCATAGCAACACCTTAGCAACCGCCTAGCAACACCCTAGCAACCACCTAGCAACCACCTAGCAACACCTTAGCAACCACCCCGGATACCATAGCAACACCTTAGCAACCACCTAGCAACCACCTAGCAACACCTTAGCAACCACCCCGGATACCATAGCAACACCTTAGCAACCGCCTAGCAACACCCTAGCAACCACCTAGCAACCACCTAGCAACACCTTAGCAACCACCCCGGATACCATAGCAACACCTTAGCAACCGCCTAGCAACACCCTAGCAACCACCTAGCAACCACCTAGCAACACCTTAGCAACCACCCCGGATACCATAGCAACACCTTAGCAACCGCCTAGCAACACCCTAGCAACCACCTAGCAACACCTTAGCAACCACCCCGGATACCATAGCAACACCTTAGCAACCGCCTAGCAACACCCTAGCAACCACCTAGCAACCACCTAGCAACACCTTAGCAACCACCCAAGATACCATAGCAACACCTTAGCAACCGCCTAGCAACACCCTAGCAACCACCTAGCAACACCTTAGCAACCACCCCGGATACCATAGCAACACCTTAGCAACCGCCTAGCAACACCTTAGCAACCACCTAGCAACCACCTAGCAACCACCTAGCAACACCTTAGCAACCACCCCAAATACCATAGCAACACCTTAGCAACCGCGTAGCAACACCTTAGCAACCGCCTAGCAACACCTTAGCAACCACCTAGTAACCACCTAGCAACACCTTAGCAACCACCCCAGATACCATAGCAACACCTTAGCAACCGCCTAGCAACACCTTAGCAACCACCTAGCAACATCTTAGCAACCACCCCGGATACCATAGCAACACCTTAGCAACACCTTAGCAGATACCAGCCAGCACTGCAATCACACTCGCAGTTTCTGCAGGAACTGCAATCTAGTTATTATTATTATTCCACCTGTTTTTTGTCCGGTTAACTAGTGCCGCAGTTTTTGAAATATCGACTTCGTTCAAAAGAGAAAACGTGCGTCCTTATCGGGAATGGTGGGCTTGTATACAGCTTTCCGATCGGACTTACGTTTTTCGTAAAAACTTCGTAAGTACGCGTTTTTTTGCCCATTGAAAATGAATGGGCAGAACTTTGCACGCCCGTGGACATCGCAATTTTTGAAATACGAAGATGAAACCAATTGCGGACCTGTAGAACTTATTGAGCTCTTTCCGAAAATATGCGTCACGAAAAGTTACGACGTACGGATTTCGTACGATTGTCGTACGAAGTGGCCCCATAGGAATGAATGGGGCCATCGGAGGACGGCAGCTAGATCGAAGGACAGGTAGCTAGAACTCCAGTACTGTGAGTGTATGGAGCAGCTATGGGATAAAACAGCATTAGGTCAAAAGTTTGGACACCCTGGCCCCCCCAGCCAGTTCACAAGTATAGTGAGTGTATGGAGGAGCTATTGGATAAAGCAGCTATTGGTCAAAAGTTTGGACACCCCGGCCCCCCGAGCCAGTTCACCAGTATAGTGAGTGTACGGAGGAGCTATTGGATAAAGCAGCTATTGGTCAAAAGTTTGGACACCCCCGAATGGCCAGAGCAACCTAGCGTGCATAGCTGATTGATGTATTTGCACGTTGCGTAGCAACGTGCAAACACCATTTAATCTAATTTATGCATATACATCACCTAGCAACCACCTAGAAACACCATAACAACCACCACAGATACCATAGCAACACCTTAGCAACCACCTAGCAACACCTTAGCAACCACCACAGATACCATAGCAACACCTTAGCAACCGCCTAGCAACACCTTAGCAACCACCTAGCAACCACCCCGGATACCATAGCAACACCTTAGCAACCGCCTAGCAACACCCTAGCAACCACCTAGCAACCACCTAGCAACACCTTAGCAACCACCCCGGATACCATAGCAACACCTTAGCAACCGCCTAGCAACACCTTAGCAACCACCTAGCAACACCTTAGCAACTACCCCGGATACCATAGCAACACCTTAGCAACCGCCTAGCAACACCTTAGCAACCACCTAGCAACCACCTAGCAACACCTTAGCAACCACCCCGGATACCATAGCAACACCTTAGCAACCGCCTAGCAACACCCTAGCAACCACCTAGCAACCACCTAGCAACACCTTAGCAACCACCCCGGATACCATAGCAACACCTTAGCAACCGCCTAGCAACACCTTAGCAACCACCTAGCAACTACCTAGCAACACCTTAGCAACCACCCGAGATACCATAGCAACACCCTAGCAACCACCTAGCAACCACCTAGCAACACCTTAGCAACCACCCCGGATACGATAGCAACACCTTAGCAACCGCCTAGCAACACCCTAGCAACCACCTAGCAACACCTTAGCAACCACCCCGGATACCATAGCAACACCTTAGCAACCGCCTAGCAACACCTTAGCAACCACCCCGGATACCATAGCAACACCTTAGCAACCGCCTAGCAACACCTTAGCAACCACCTAGCAACCACTTAGCAACACCTTAGCAACCACCCCGGATACCATAGCAACACCTTAGTAACCGCCTAGCAACACCTTAGCAACCACCTAGCAACACCTTAGCAACCACCCCGGATACCATAGCAACACCTTAGCAACCGCCTAGCAACACCTTAGCAACCACCCCGGATACCATAGCAACACCTTAGCAACCACCTAGCAACCACCTAGCAACACCGTAGCAACCACCCCGGATACCATAGCAACACCTTAGCAACCGCCTAGCAACACCCTAGCAACCACCTAGCAACACCTTAGCAACCACCCCGGATACCATAGCAACACCTTAGCAACCGCCTAGCAACACCTTAGCAACCACCTAGCAACACCTTAGCAACCGCCTAGCAACACCTTAGCAACCACCTAGCAACCGCCTAGCAACACCTTAGCAACCACCTAGCAACCACCTAGCAACACCTTAGCAACCGCCTAGCAACACCTTAGCAACCACCTAGCAACCACTTAGCAACACCTTAGCAACCACCCCGGATACCATAGCCACACCTTAGCAACCACTTAGCAACACCTTAGCAACACCATAGTAGATACCAGCCAGCACTGCAATCACACTCGTTATTATTATTATTCCACCTGTTTTTTGTCCGGTTAACTAGTGCCGCAGTTTTCGAAATATCGACTTCGTCCAAAAGAGAAAACGTGCGTCCTTATCGGGAATGGTGGGCTTGTATACAGCTTTCCGATCGGACTTACGTTTTTCGTAAAAACTTCGTAAGTACGCGTTTTTTTGCCCATTGAAAATGAATGGGCAGAACTTTGCACGCCCGTGGACGTCGCAATTTTTGAAATACGAAGATGAAACCAATTGAGGACCTGTAGAACTTATTGAGCTCTTTCCGAAAATATGCGTTACGAAAAGTTACGACGTACGGATTTCGTACGAATGTCGTACGAAGTGGCCCCATAGGAATGAATGGGGCCAATCGGAGGACGGCAGCTAGATCGAAGGAGAGGTAGCTAGAACTCCAGTACTGTGAGTGTATGGAGCAGCTATGGGATAAAACAGCATTAGGTCAAAAGTTTGGACACCCCGGCCCCCCAGTACTGTGTGTAATGGAGCCACGGGTCAAAAGTTTGGACACCCCCGAACGGCCAGAGCAACCTAGCGTGCATAGCTGATTGATGTATTTGCACGTTGCGTAGCAACGTGCAAACACCATTTAATCTAATTTATGCATATACATCACCTAGCAACCACCTAGCAACACCTTAGCAACCACCTAGCAACCACCTAGCAACACCTTAGCAACCACCCCGGATACCATAGCAACACCTTAGCAACCGCCTAGCAACACCTTAGCAACCACCTAGCAACCACCTAGCAACACCTTAGCAACCACCCCAGATACCATAGCAACACCTTAGCAACCACCTAGCAACACCGCAGCAACCACCTAGCAACACATTAGCAACCACCCAGCAACACCTTAGCAACCACCCCGGATACCATAGCAACACCTTAGCAACCGCCTAGCAACACCTTAGCAACCACCTAGCAACACCTAAGCAACCACCTCGGATACCATAGCAACACCTTAGCAACCACCTAGCAACCACTTAGCAACATCATAGCAATCACCCCGGATGCCATAGCAATACCTTAGCAACCACCTAGCAACGCCTTAGCAACACCTTAGCAACCACCCCAGATACCATAGCAACACCTTAGCAACCACCTAGCGACGCCTTAGCAACCACCCCAGATACCATAGCAACACGTTAGCAACCACCTAGCAACGCCTTAGCAACACCTTAGCAACCACCCCAAATACCATAGCAACACCTTAGCAACCATCTAGCAACCACTTTGCAACACCATAGCAACCACCCCGGATGCCATAGCAATACCTTAGCAACCACCTAGCGACGCCTAAGCAACACCTTAGCAACCACCTCAGATACCATAGCAACACCTCAGCAACCACCTAGCAACGCCTTAGCAATCACCTAGCTACCTTAGCAACACCTTAGCAACCACCCGGATACCATAGCAACACCATAGCAAAACTTTGCATCTACGTAGCAACACCTTAGAAACCCCATAGAAACACCATGGTCACCAGCACGTGTGTTTTTCTGTAAATTGCATACATTTAATGCAAAAATTAGAATGTGACTATACACAGTAGATAACAGTAGATGATGACATACTCATAGTAAAATTAAAGCACAAAAAATATGTTTTGTGAAGCAGTAAAATAAAATGTGTGAAAAAATAATTTCTCTTTATATGTTCTTAATATATTTGTTAGCTAGCTAGCTAAATGGTTTCTTATTAGTTGACTTTAGTAGTAATAGGAAATTACTGTATCTAAGTACTTAAAATTCATAATGTGATTTATTGTGAAGGTCAGTCAATGTGGGGTGCTGCAGGTGCTTCAACTTGGACAGTTGATTTTGAAAAAAAACAAAACACTACACTTGCTGGTGATTGGCTGAGTGTATTTTTTAAATAAAAACACAGAGAGACCCAGACATAACAAAGGGGGGAAAAGCCCCCCTCTCTCCTGTACATCTGTCTGGAATTCACAATTCTCTCTCAGATTTGATCAATGCCACTGAGGTGACTGGATCAGAGATATCTCTTGCTTTCTTGCTTTTTGACAAACCCCACATTTCTTCAACTGAATCCAGACTTTCTACAACCAAGACGAGGCCTGTTTTCACCCAGACATTGGACTTCTGTCTTTAACTTTAAATATCTGGTGAGTCAAACTAACATTAATTTATACAAGCCATGTGTTAACTCTGCTAGCTAGTAAACTGCTAATTAGCTAAACTATCTTGCTTTAGACTTATAGATGTGTGGATAATTATTTTGTGATTAAAAGCTGTAACTAATCTTGATGAAAGCTGGAATTTTGTACATAGCTATGTAAGGTTTATACCAGTAGAACAGGGTCTAATGTGTTAGCTGGGTAGCTAATGTAAGCTACTAATTTAAATTTTGGTGGCTGGGTAGCCAGCACACACAATCAAATTAAATGGACCTTACCTTGAGAACATTGAAGGAGTTAATGGGCTTTAGCTTGGCATTTTCCTAATGCAATGTATTATAAGTTATACTTATACTAGCTAACCTAGCTTCAATTTATAAGTTATAACTAGGTAAGCTAGCTTTAATTTATAGGTTATAACTAGCTAAGCTAGCTTCAATTTATAAGTTATAACTAGCTAACCTAGCTTTAATTTCTAAGTTATAAACTAGCTAACCTAGCTTTAATTTCGAAGTTATAAACTAGCTAGCCTAGCTTTAATTTATAAGTTATAACTAGCTAGCCTAGCTTTAATTTATAAGTTATAACTAGCTAGCCTAGCTTTAATTTCGAAGTTATAAACTAGCTAGCCTAGCTTTAATTTATAAGTTATAACTAGCCAACCTAGCTTTAATTTCTAAGTTATAAACTAGCTAACCTTGCTTTAATTTCTAAGTTATAACTAGCTAACCTAGCTTTAATTTATAAGTTATAACTAGCTAACCTAGCTTTAATTTATAAGTTATAACTAGCTAGCCTAGCTTTAATTTATAAGTTATAACTAGCTAGCCTAGCTTTAATTTATAAGTTATAACTAGCCAACCTAGCTTTAATTTATAAGTTATAACTAGCTAGCCTAGCTTTAATTTATAAGTTATAACTAGCTAGCCTAGCTTTAATTTATAAGTTATAACTAGCTAACCTAGCTTTAATTTATAAGTTATAACTAGCTAGCCTAGCTTTAATTTATAAGTTATAACTAGCTAGCCTAGCTTTAATTTATAAGTTATAACTAGCTAACCTTGCTTTAATTTCTAAGTTATAACTAGCTAACTTAGCTTTAATTTATAAGTTATAACTAGCTAACCTAGCTTTAATTTATAAATTATAACTAGCTAACCTAGCTTTAATTTATAAGTTATAACTAGCTAGCCTAGCTTTAATTTATAAGTTATAACTAGCCAACCTAGCTTTAATTTATAAGTTATAAACTAGCTAACCTAGCTTTAATTTATAAGTTATAACTAGCCAACCTAGCTTTAATTTATAAGTTATAAACTAGCTAACCTAGCTTTAATTTATAAGTTATAACCTAGCTTTAATTTATAAATTATAACTAGCTAACCTAGCTTTAATTTATAAATTATAACTAGCTAACCTAGCTTTAATTTATAAATTATAACTAGATAACTTAGCTTTAATTTATAAGTTATGACTAGCTAACCTAGCTTTAATTTATAAATTATAACTAGATAACTAATCCCTGGTTCAGTCCTCAAAATGGCCGCTATATATTTTTCTAAGTTATAAACTAGCTAACCTAGCTTTAATTTATAAGTTATAACTAGCTAGCCTAGCTTTAATTTATAAGTTATAACTAGCTAACCTAGCTTTAATTTATAAGTTATAACTAGCTAACCTAGCTTTAATTTATAAATTATAACTAGATAACTTAGCTTTAATTTATAAGTTATGACTAGCTAACCTAGCTTTAATTTATAAATTATAACTAGATAACTAATCCCTGGTTCAGTCCTCAAAATGGCCGCTATATATTTTTCTAAGTTATAAACTAGCTAACCTAGCTTTAATTTATAAGTTATAACCTAGCTTTAATTTATAAATTATAACTAGCTAACCTAGCTTTAATTTATAAATTATAACTAGCTAACCTAGCTTTAATTTATAAATTATAACTAGATAACTTAGCTTTAATTTATAAGTTATGACTAGCTAACCTAGCTTTAATTTATAAATTATAACTAGATAACTAATCCCTGGTTCAGTCCTCAAAATGGCCGCTATATATTTTTCTAAGTTATAAACTAGCTAACCTAGCTTTAATTTATAAGTTATAACTAGCTAGCCTAGCTTTAATTTATAAGTTATAACTAGCTAGCCTAGCTTTAATTTATAAGTTATAACTAGCTAGCCTAGCTTTAATTTATAAGTTATAACTAGACAACCTAGCTTTAATTTCTAAGTTATAAACTAGCTAACCTTGCTTTAATTTCTAAGTTATAACTAGCTAACCTAGCTTTAATTTATAAATTATAACTAGCTAACCTAGCTTTAATTTATAAGTTATAACTAGCTAGCCTAGCTTTAATTTATAAGTTATAACTAGCTAGCCTAGCTTTAATTTATAAGTTATAACTAGCCAACCTAGCTTTAATTTATAAGTTATAACTAGCTAGCCTAGCTTTAATTTATAAGTTATAACTAGCTAGCCTAGCTTTAATTTATAAGTTATAACTAGCCAACCTAGCTTTAATTTATAAGTTATAACTAGCTAGCCTAGCTTTAATTTATAAGTTATAACTAGCTAGCCTAGCTTTAATTTATAAGTTATAACTAGCTAGCCTAGCTTTAATTTATAAGTTATAACTAGCTAACCTAGCTTTAATTTCTAAGTTATAAACTAGCTAACCTAGCTTTAATTTATAAATTATAACTAGATAACTAATCCCTGGTTCAGTCCTCAAAATGGCCGCTATATATATATATAAATATATATATATAGCGGCCATTTTGAGGACTGAACCAGGGATTAGTTAGCTACATAGTTAGCACTAACACAACAGCAATACTGGTTTTGGTACTTAAATTTCTTGTCGCCCACTCAAACACACATGCTCACACAGAAACACACACACATACACACACACATACACACACACACTTTCAAATACATTCACTCACACTCTCTAAAATACACCCTTTCTCAAACACACAATGTCTTTCTCAAACACACACAGTTTTAAACACACGCACTCTCTCTCTTTCAAACACACACACACTCTCTTTCAAACACACACACACACACACACACTCTCTCTCAAACACACACACACACTGTCAAACACACACACACTCTCTCAAACACACACACACTCTCTCTCAAACACACACACACACTCTCTCTCAAAGACACACACACTCTCTCAACCACACACACACACACACACTCTCTCAAACAGACACACACAATCTCTCTCAAACACACGCACTCTCTCTCAAACAAACACACACACTCTCTCAAACACACACACACTCTCAAACACACACACACACATTCTCAAACACACACACACACAATCTCTCAAACACACACACACACATTCTCAAACACACACACACACTCTCTCAAACACACACAATCTCTCTCAAACACACACATACACAATCTCTCAAACACACACACACTCTCTCTAACAAAAAAACACACACACACACACTCTCAAACACACGCACACACTCTCTCTCAAACAAACACACACAATCTCTCTCAAACACACGCACACACTCTCAAACACACACACACTCTCTCTAACACACACACACTCTCTCTAACAAAAAAACACACACACACTCTCTCAAACACACACAATCTCTCTCAAACACACTCTCTCTCTCTTAAACACACACACACACACAATCTCTCTCAAACAAACACATACACTCTCAAACACACACAGACACTCTCTCTCAAACACACACACACACACACTCTCACACACACACACACTCTCAAACACGCACACACTCTCAAACACACACACACACTCTCAAACACGCACACACTCTCAAACACTCGCACACACTCTCTCTCTCAAACACACACACACAGACCTAAACACACACATGCTCTGTCTCACTCTCAAACACACTTTGTCCCAGTCTCTAACACACACACACTCTCAAACACACACACACACACACACTCTCAAACACGCACACACTCTATCTCTCAAACACACACACTCTCTCAAACACTCGCACACACTCTCTCTCTCAAACACACACACACACACTTTATCTCTCTCAAACACACACACACACAGACTTAAACACACACATGCTCTGTCTCACTCTCAAACACACACACACATTCTTTCAAATAAACACACACACTTAAAATGCCTGTCTGTTGTAGGTATCAGGGTTAGACTAATGTTATGTTATTAACAAAGTGAAATGATGACCAAATCTAGCAGTATTGCTCAACATGTTATGGCCTCTAAATACCCCTTTAAAATGTAAACTAATTTGTATTAAGGAAATGTGCTTGTATTTGCTTTAGAGAAGTGCAGATAAGGCAAAATAATTTTGCAAGGTTATTTTGTTGTTTGTTATGAAGTATAAATACTTAACGACTAAGTACCAAGGGTTGTAAAAATGTCATATTTGCATTGCTTTGTAAGAGGCATACATTTGTCGTTTATTCATGCTGTGTTCTTATTTGCAGATTGCAGGCAGGTTGGTGTTGTGGAAGAGAGAGTGGTAAGCGTCGACTGACTGCAGAGTCATTTTGCTGTATTGTGTTCCTGTTCACAAACAGGAATACTGGTAAGTTATATCCATATTGAGGTGTTTTGTTTACAGGTTATTGTTTGCGTTTTTGATTAAGGTACATTGATTTAGCTGTTATTATATATCGTTTTCCAAGAAATTCACTCCCAAAATGCCGCGAAAGAACAAAAGATCCTGTGCAAAAAAAGAACAGTGGAAATTACGTACTGAACATTTAGTTGATACTGTTGAGAAAGCTGTGAGCAGCAACTGTGAAACTGCAATACCTATTTCACCTAAAGCCTCCTCCAGCCAGTCTGATCACAGGATTTCAGAGCAGAACAAAGGAAGTCAAAATAGGGATAATAAAGCTTCAGACAAGGATGACATCGTGTTTAAAAGCAGTGAGGGACCTGTCAGTAGTAACAGTACATCCTATAAAGAAACAGACGAGATTTCGGTGAGAGCCTCATACAGTCAATCGGATTACAGGTTTTCAGAGTACACCAGAGGAACCCAATGTGTGGCTAATTCATTGATGTTTCTAGCTCACCTGAATGAGAAACAACACATAAACAGAGACTGCTTGAATTGCATCTTAAACAGAGGAGACCAGTTGTACGGTCAGATAAGACACAGATTAGAGGATGAAAACAGGTTTATTTCTAGGTATTTGAATTTTGATGATCTCCCAAACACAATTGAAACTGACTCAGGGCGTTATGTTGTGAAGAAATCCAACCCAGTTGGTGGATTGTTACTGCAAGATGCACCTGAAGACTGGCAAAACTTTTTGAATCTGTCACTTCGTCTTGAAGGTCTTGGAACTGAATTTTCACAGGCCTTGCTGATCATTGGTGGTTTGTGTGTAAGTGTTTTCAAAGATCGAAGTGGGCGGTATGGGTTTTTTGATCCACATGCTCGAAATGCAAATGGATCATGCTGTGACAAAAATGGGAAAGCAGTAATGGTTACTTTTCACTTCGTTTCTGATCTGGCAAACCGACTGATACAGCTCTTCTTCTACTCTCTGAAGTTAAAAGCACACAACGAGTATAACCTGCTTCCTGTCTGCTTTGAGAGAGAAATATCTGAAGACCTCAAAATGGGAATAACATCAACAGAGAGTGAACCAGATGTGGTACAGGAATCCTCCATGCTGCCTAAGATGTCTATTAAACTAGATAAACTTCGGAGAGAAAAAGTTGCAAAGAGACTGACAAGACTGGAGATGTCAAAAAGGAACCAAGAGTTGCTAAATGAAAAAGAACAAAAAAAACTGAGAATGTCACAGAGGAGGAAAGATGCTGATAAACATAGATATAGGCTTCTTTCTTCAGAGAAGACTGCCAGCATCAGAGCCCGATATAGCGAAGACTGTGCCTTCCAGTTAAGGCAAAAACAGTACATCAGGGGTCGGTATATTAATGATCCTTCTTTTAAGCAAAGACAAAAAGAGCACATTAAAGACCGTTACAGAAAAGACCCTGCATTCCAGCAAAAACAAAAAGAGCACATTAAAGACCGTTACAGAAAAGACCCTGCATTCCAGCAAAAACAAAAAGAGCACATTAAAGGCCGTTACAAAAATGACCCTGCATTCCAGTTGAAACAAAAAGAGCATATGAGAAGCCAGTATAGAAATGACCCTGCATGCCAAATGAAAAAGAAAGAGAACGCTAGAGGCCGTTATAGAAATGACCCTGCATTGCAGCAAAAAAAAAAGGAGCACATTAGAGGCTGTTATAGAAATAACACTGCATTTCAGCTGAAACAAAAGGCTTATATGAAGGCACATTTTAAAAAGCATTATGAACAAGATGCAAGGTTCCAAGAAAGGCGCCGTATGTCACAAAGCCGTCATTTTAAATTGAGACAAACCAAGGACCTCAAAGCACTGCACAGCATACGATGTAGCAACAGCATAAAGGAGAAATACAGGAGCATTGTTGGCTTCACTACAGAACAAGTCAACATAGAACTTTCTGAGCCAACTACAGTCCAACGTACCAGTGATACCCAGTCAAACCAACTGATACAACAGGCACAATCACTGTTTGCACTGAATGTGCAGCAAGGACCAATATATATTTGTACTGTCTGCCACAGATGCTTATTTGCCAACCAAGTGAGGCTGTGTGAGTCTTCAAACTACTCTAAAGACCCTGAGCTTACAGCCATGTGCTTAACAGGAACATATGTCCATGTATGTGAAGACAGCTGCAGAGATCAAGGCGAGTGTGTAATGCCTGAAAGGAAGGAAGAGTGGATTTGCCATAGCTGCCATGAAAACCTAAAGACTGGTCATCTGCCATCTATTGCTGTATCAAATAACCTTGAGCTTGACCCTATTCCAAATGAATTGCAAGGGCTAAATGTTCTTGAGAGACACATCATTGCAAAGTTCATACCTTTTGCAAAAATCATTGCTCTTCCAAAGGGACAACAGCGTGCTATCCATGGAGCAGTGGTATGCGTACCTTCTGAGGTAGAGTCAACTGTCCAGTGTTTACCCAGACCCCCATCTGAATCACAATTACTGAGGGTGAAGTTGAAGAGACGCCTACAGTACAAAGGACATTTTCAGTTTCAGAATTTGGACATGAAAAAGGTCAGAACTGCCTTAATGAAATTAAAGGAAATTCATTCTGAGTATAGAGAAGTGGCTGTACGAGAGGAAGAAGAAGATGAGTACCTGGAAACAACAGAATGTGCAATGGGGGAGAACGGTGCTGAAAGTGTTGCTAATGATGGCTGCAGCAACAATGAAGAAAATGCAGAGGGAGGTTCTGATTCTGAAAATACATCTGACAAACTGGAGGACAATGTTGCTAACAATGTCTGCACCAACCAAGACGATGGTGCACATGGTGGTTCTGACGATGAAAATGCATGTGACGAACAGGACAACAGTGTTGCAGGAAACTATGGGATTGCTTTTGATTCATGCCTTCAGCCAGCTGATGTTGGTCAAGAAATACTGTCATTTGGAGACAATGTTTACTCAATTGCACCGGCAGAAGGAAATCAACCAGTCAGCTTTTTCAAAACTCCAAAGTTGGAATCCATGGCATTTCCTGTGCAATTCAACACAGGTAGGAACACATTGGATGAATCAGATCGACCCAAGAAGATTTCTCCAAGCAGATATTTTAATGCAAGGCTGTTCAGCGCTGACAACCGTTTTGCCATGGACACCAATTACATTTTCTTTGCTCAGTTTGTGGCAGAAATGCACGCTGCTATGTCAAGCATGTCCATTCAGCTGCGCAAAGGGAAAGCGTTCACAAAGGATGGACGAAGAATTACATCACGAGTGTTGCAAGACCAGCGTGAGGTGCAGAAACTTGTTCAACATGGGGAAGCAACAAGATTCATGCAGCCCTTAAGAGGAACACCGGCTTTTTGGGAAAAGACTATGAGGGACCTCTTTGCATGCTTACGACAATTAGGATTGCCTACGTTTTTTTGCACTTTCAGTGCTGCTGAAATGAGGTGGCCAGAGATCATTGGAGCCATCAAGAAGCAACAGGGAGAAACTGTGAACTTCTCAGAATTGGACTGGTCCACTAAATGTGACATCCTTCGAAGCAACCCTGTGACAGTCATAAGACTCTTTGAAAAGAGAGTGGAGGCTCTAATGAGAGATTTGATCTTGTCACCTGCACAACCCATCGGTGAAGTAGTGGACATGTTTTACAGAGTGGAGTTCCAGGCCAGAGGGTCAGCCCACATTCACTGCCTGTTCTGGATTAAGGATGCCCCAAAGTTTGAGGATGATCCAGATGAAAAGGTTTCTGCATTCATTGATAAATACATTTCATGCCAACTGCCTGATGAAAAGTCAGACCCGGATCTGCACAATATTGTGAAGGAAGTCCAGTCTCACAGCAAAAGTCACACAAAGTCATGTAAAAAAGGAAAAAAACATTGCCGTTTCGGGTTTCCAAAGCCACCCGTGAAGTCAACTTTCATTAGCAGACCAAGACCATCAGATCCAGATGGACCAAACCCAAATCAACAAGCAAGAACAAAGCTGAAGCCTGTTTGGGATTTACTACATGACTCAGCAGCTTCATTTCAAAGCACAGATGACATTCTTGCTAAATGCAATATGACTTATAACGACTTCTCTCATTATCTTGAGATGACAACGGATTCCAGTGCTGTGATGATGAAACGTGACCCCAAGGACTGTTGGGTTAATGGCTACAATCCACACTTGTTGAGAGCATGGAATGCAAATATGGACATTCAGTACATTCTGAATCCCTACAGCTGCATCATCTACATGTTGTCATACATAACCAAGGCCGAGCATGAGATGAGTGACTATCTCAAACGAATTGTTAAGGAATCAAGCAAAGACAATTCATCAGAGCTTGAGCAGATGAAAGAGATCATGCAAGCTTACTCCAAAAACCGGGAGGTCAGTGTGCAAGAGGCCGTCACCCGTGTGTGCAGCTTAAAACTCAAGTTTTGCTCACGCAGCGTAATCTTTATTCCTACAGACGACAATGCAGTGAAGATGAGCCTACCGCTGAGAAAACTGGAGACAAAGGATCCAGATTCAGATCAAGTGTGGATGGCTGGATTGCCAGAAAAGTATAAAGCCAGACCGGAAACTCCTGAATTCGAAACAATGTGCATGGCTGATTTCGCATCCAACTACAGACTTGTCTATGGCAGACAAAGTGGTGGTCCAAATGTCATTCCACTTCAAGATAATATGGGATTTATACAGAAGAGGACCAAAGGCAAACCTGCAGTCATTAGATATGCACGTTTTTCCCCAAAAAAGGACCCTGAAAAGTTTTATGGAAGTCTTCTTAAGGTTTACCTCCCCTACAGAGATGAACATCAGCTGAAGATACCACCGTTTAATTCTTACCAGTTCTTCTATGAGAGTGCATGTATCAAACTTTCTGGCTCTGAGTCACTAAGGCCTGTGTTTGAAATTGTGAATGACAATAGAAAGCGATATGAAAAGGACAGTGATGCTATCGAGCGTGCAATCGAGGACTTCGAAAAAATTGGACCCACTGAGGATGCATGGGCCAATTTTGCTCCAAATACAGAGCTCATTCGAATTGAGACCATTTCAGAACATCAACCAATGGATCCAGCTGAGGATGAAGAGCAAGATGATGTGCCAGAATACAGAAAAAATTCTGAAAGAACAACAGCAGTGCAGCTTGTCGAGTGCCCAGCACTGAGTAGTAAGGTTTTACGGCAGATGTACCAAAACCTAAATGAAACACAAGCAGCTGTGTTTTATAAACTAAGAGACTGGAGCTTAAGGCTTGTGAATGGCGAAAGGCCAGACCAGTTCTTTTACTTTGTCACTGGTGGAGCTGGAACTGGCAAATCTCATTTGATCAAGTGTGTCTACAATGAAGTGACCAAAATTCTGAGAAGATTGCCCAGTATGGATGAGCTGGATGACCTATCAAGGCCAACTGTCTTACTTACCTCTTTCACAGGAACGGCGTCATTTAACATTTCGGGAAACACTTTGCATTCAGTACTAAAACTTCCAAAGAACCTGAAGCCACCGTACCAAGGACTTGGAAATTCTTTGGATGAGATGAGGATCATACTTTCAAATGTTCAAATCATTGTTATTGATGAAGTTTCCATGGTTTCCAAAGAGCTCTTTGCATATGTTGACCAAAGGCTACAACAGATTAAAGGCAGCAAGAAACCCTTTGGAGGAGTGTCGGTGCTTGCTGTAGGTGACTTCTTTCAACTCCCACCAGTTGGAAAGGCTAAGGCCCTGTGTGTCTATGAAGACAACACAATGGACATTTGGAAAGACAATTTCCATATCGTCACACTGGAAGAAATCATGAGACAAAAGCAGGATGCCCCATTTGCGGAAATGCTGAACAGGCTTCGTGTTAAGAAGAAGACCGAGCCATTACTGAACTGTGACAGAGCTCTGCTGGCTACGCGCACCTTTCCCAGGAAGGAAGACTGCCCACCGGATGTGTTACACATCTTTGCCACAAACAAGGAGGTGGATAAACACAACAATGACACCCTTTCTGCACTTAGTTCTGACATAACCCGTGTTGATGCAGAGGACCATATGAAAGATGACCGAACAGGAAGAATGGTACGGCAAGCAGCTCCGTTTCAAGGCCGCAAAGGAGATCTTCCAGACTCATTGTTGTTGTCAGAGGGTGTACGTGTTGTCATTACACGTAATATAGATACAGGAGATGGTTTGGTTAATGGAACTTTTGCAAAGATCTCACAGATCGTCAAGAAGACTGACACAAAAGGCAATGAATATGTGGATTTAATCGGATTGCAGTTGGATAACCCTACTGCTGGCACCAAGAGACGCAGTCGAATCCCTGGGAGTCCTGACAATGTTGTTTTCATTGAGAGAGTAGAGGAGCGGTGCAAGAGAAAGGGACTGGTACGTTGTCAGTTTCCTTTAAAACTAGCATATGCCTGCACGTCTCACAAAGTACAAGGCATGACGTCATCATCAGCTGTAGTATCTCTGAAGCGGATTTTTGAACCAGGAATGGCTTATGTAGCCCTCAGCAGGACCACCTCTTTGCAAGGCCTACACATCATCGATTTTGAAGAAAAGAAGATTTTTTGCAACGAAGAAGTTTTGAATTCACTGGAAAGCATGCCTAAAGCAAACGTTGAAATGGTCATGCCACTCCTGATGCATGCTAAAACAAAAGCCAGGGACTGTTTTACTGTGATTCACCACAATGTGGAAGGTTTACATTGTCATTTTGATGACATGCGAAAACACCATGAGATCTGCTTAGGAGATATTTTGTGCTTCACTGAAACCCACATGTTTGGATTGTCCATCCCAGAGGAGCTCCAACTAGAAGGCTACAACATGTACAAGCGGAACAGACAAGTCTCCTATAGCAGTTTTCCACAGTTGGCAAACCAAAAAGGTGGTGGTGTTGCAATATATGTGAAGAACCATATAAATGCCCAGGTGTTGCAGTATGTAATGGGTGTCACTGACATGGAATTTCTGGCCCTCAAAATCAGAGACCCTGTACAAGCTGTTGTAGCTGCTATTTACAAACCACCGAACTACAAGACAGAAGATTTTCTTTCAAACCTAAAGAGTCTTTTGGATGCCATAGATATAATGGATCAGGACCATGTTATCATCTGTGGGGATTTCAATGAAGATCTCAGATCAACGACTTCAAAGTCCATCTATGACTTATTCACAAGAAGAGGATACACACAGCTCATACAGGGAGCAACAACTGAGAAAAACACTTTGTTGGATCTCATCTTTACCTCTCAACCACAAAAGTGCTTATCATCAGGAGTTTTGCATTCATATTATAGTTACCACAACCCCGTCTATGCAGTGATCAAGGAGTGATTTCATCAGAGGAACAATATGTTGGAATTGCAGAAGACCAATAAAAGGAGCAAACCATAAGCGGCCACAGCTACACAGAAGAACGTACTGATTGAATCGTAATCAGCCACAGCAACACAATAGAACATGCACAGGATTTGTATAACTTATAAATGCTCTCACAACAAACAAGTCTCACTGGAATCAAATGAACACTTACAACAAACAGGAACTAAAACACAAAATAACAAACCAAAACAAGTAAAATAATTAATAAAAGAATCACACAATTAAGGTTTGTGCCTAACTAAAAGCAAGAGAATAAAAATTAGGCCAGAATGAATCTGTTCTGTAGTTAAAATCCATTTGGAACTGGCGACACTGAGCATGCATAAACGATGCCAGTGGGCTCGGTGCAGCCTTAGTTTGCCAGGGAGGCCAGAATGGATCTGTTGTGTGGTTAAATCCATTTGGAACTGGCGACACTGACTACATATTATTGGTGTCAGTGGGGCTCCGTACAGCCTTAGTCGCCAGGGAGGCCAAAATGGATCTGTTGTGTGGTTAAAATCCATATGGTTTTGGTGGCAATGAGTATAATGTATTGATGTCATGTATTGGGCTCTGTATTATGTTGTCTGGTTGTAATCCAAAAAAAAAAGTTCTGTAAATAGTTCTATGCATTTTTCCCCAAAATTTACATTAAAAATCTTGTATTTTGCAAGACCCAAAAAATCAGTTCTGTAAATAGTTCTAGGCATTTCTTCCAACAAATTACATACAAAAAATATTTCATTTTGCAAGGCAAAAAATTGTTCTGTAAATACTACTATGCATTTTTTTCAAATGTTCCATACCAAAAATCACTTGTGAAATCCTTCACATGTGCAAAAATAAAGTTTAGTTTTGTATTTCTTCCAGTATTTCATACAAAAAAATTGAAGGCAAAAAATAAAAATATTCAGTTCTGTAAATAGTTGTATGCAATAATTCTATGTTGTCTGCGTGTCTAAAAGTTTGTATTGTTTGTCAGTTTACACTAACCTTGTCCTTGTCGTGTCATACTAACATCCCACTCTTGGCCTGTACCTTGACGTGGTGAGTGGGCTTTAAACAAAAGCAGGCCCCGTTTGTGTCATCACAATAACACATTAATACTATGAGCTGAATAACTTCACTCTTTTTCACCAGGTTCTAGGGGTGTAAACCAGTACAGGCAGGTATTTGCATCAGTATAGTATATGTTTTTTTCCCTAATCATGATTAGAGTTTTTCTCAAATAGTTAGCTATTAGAATGTTTTAAACACTACTCGTAGTGTAATGTAGTTTGGTGCTGATTATAGCATTATAGACTTATAGCATTTCTGATAAATCAAAAAATTATTGCAGGTTTAACATTCTGCAGGACTCTTAGATTAAAATTTGATAAAACAACTTGCCATGACATACATGTTAAGCTACTATGCATTTTAATTTCTATTAAGGCCAAGAGTTTAATATAATACTGTGAGATAATTGTGTTTGTGTTAATGAGCTGTATATAACATCTGCATAACTGGATATCATTTTTTTACAACAGTGATTATTAAAATGCGTGATGTTCTTGGCCAAGTTGATGGAGAAAGTGGTAAGTAACCTCTTTATTAAAACTTCTACCTGTACTAGTATAGATCATAGCCATAATGTTTCTATGATTAATAATTAATTAATTAATGCTACATCACTGTACAAACACAGATTCCCCAAATTATGTGAAAATAAAATTGATACCATAGCAACACCTTAAGAACCGCTTGGCAACCACCATGGAAACCATAGCAACACCATAACACCCAGCCATGAAGCAGCACTGCAATCACACTCGCAGTTTCTGTAGGAACTGCAATCTAGTTAGTGTGATTGCAGTATGCAATCACAGTACTGTTATTCTTAAGTCTTATTAGTGTGATTGCAGTAATGCAATCACAGTATTGTTCTTCTTAAGTCTTATTCTTCTTATTAGTGTGATTGCAGTAATGCAATCACAGTATTGTTCTTCTTAAGTCTTATTAGTGTGATTGCAGTAATGCAATCACAGTATTGTTCTTCTTAAGTCTTATTCTTCTTATTAGTGTGATTGCAGTAATGCAATCACAGTATTGATCTTCTTAAGTCTTATTCTTCTTCTTCTTCTTCTTCTTCTTATTATTCCACCTGTTTTTTGTCCGGTTAACTAGTGCCGCAGTTTTCGAAATATCGACTTCGTTCAAAAGAGAAAACGTGCGTCCATATCGGGAATGGTGGGCTTGTATACAGCTTTCCGATCGGACTTACGTTTTTCGTAAAAACTTCGTAAGTACGCGTTTTTTTGCCCATTGAAAATGAATGGGCAGAACTTTGCACGCCCGTGGACGTCGCAATTTTTGAAATACGAAGATGAAACCAATTGAGGACCTGTAGAACTTATTGAGCTCTTTCCGAAAATATGCGTTACGAAAAGTTACGACGTACGGATTTCGTACGATTGTCGTACGAAGTGGCCCCATTGGAATGAATGGGGCCAATCGGAGGACGGCAGCTAGATCGAAGGACAGGTAGCTAGAACTCCAGTACTGTGTGTAATGGAGCAGCTATGGGATAAAACAGCATTAGGTCAAAAGTTTGGACACCCCGGCCCCCCAGTACTGTGTGTAATGGAGCCACGGGTCAAAAGTTTGGACACCCCGGCCCCCCCAGTACTGTGTGTAATGGAGCCACGGGTCAAAAGTTTGGACACCCCCGAACGGCCAAAGCAACCTAGCGTGCATAGCTGATTGATGTATTTGCACGTTGCGTAGCAACGTGCAAACACCATTTAATCTAATTTATGCATATACATCACCTAGCAACCACCTAGCAACACCTTAGCAACCACCTAGCAACCACCTAGCAACACCTTAGCAACCACCCCGGATACCATAGCAACACCTTAGCAACCGCCTGGCAACACCTTAGCAACCACCTAGCAAACACCTAGCAACACCTTAGCAACCACCCCGGATACCATAGCAACACCTTAGCAACCGCCTAGCAACACCTTAGCAACCACCTAGCAACCACCTAGCAACACCTTAGCAACCACCCCGGATACCATAGCAACACCTTAGCAACCGCCTAGCAACACCTTAGCAACCACCTAGCAACCACCTAGCAACACCTTAGCAACCACCCCGGATACATAGCAACACCTTAGCAACCGCCTAGCAACACGCTAGCAACCACCTAGCAACCACCTAGCAACACCTTAGCAACCACCCCGGATACCATAGCAACACCTTAGCAACCGCCTAGCAACACCCTAGCAACCACCTAGCAACCACCTAGCAACACCTTAGCAACCACCCCGGATACCATAGCAACACCTTAGCAACCGCCTAGCAACACCCTAGCAACCACCTAGCAACCACCTAGCAACACCTTAGCAACCACCCAAGATACCATAGCAACACCTTAGCAACCGCCTAGCAACACCTTAGCAACCACCTAGCAACCACCTAGCAACACCTTAGCAACCACCCCGGATACCATAGCAACACCTTAGCAACCGCCTAGCAACACCTTAGCAACCACCTAGCAACCACTTAGCAACACCTTAGCAACCACCACGGATACCATAGCAACACCTTAGCAACCGCCTAGCAACACCCTAGCAACCACCTAGCAACCACCTAGCAACACCTTAGCAACCACCCCGGATACCATAGCAACACCTTAGCAACCGCCTAGCAACACCCTAGCAACCACCTAGCAACCACCTAGCAACACCTTAGCAACCACCCCAGATACCATAGCAACACCTTAGCAACCGCCTAGCAACACCCTAGCAACCACCTAGCAACACCTTAGCAACCACCCCGGATACCATAGCAACACCTTAGCAACCGGCTAGAAACACCTTAGCAACCACCTAGCAACCACCTAGCAACACCTTAGCAACCACCCCGGATACCATAGCAACACCTTAGCAACTGCCTAGCAACACCCTAGCAACCACCTAGCAACCACCTAGCAACACCTTAGCAACCACCCCAGATACCATAGCAACAACTTAGCAACCGCCTAGCAACACCCTAGCAACCACCTAGCAACACATTAGCAACCACCCCGGATACCATAGCAACACCTTAGCAACCGCCTAGCAACCACCTAGCAACACCTTAGCAACCACCCCGGATACCATTGTAACACCTTAGCAACCACCTAGCAACACCTTAGCAACCACCTAGCAACCACTTAGCAACACCTTAGCAACCACCCTGGATACGATAGCAACACCTTAGCAACCATTTAGCAACACCTTAGCAACACCATAGCAGATACCAGCCAGCACTGCAATCACACTCGCAGTTTCTGTAGGAACTGCAATCTAGTTATTATTATTATTCCACCTGTTTTTTGTCCGGTTAACTAGTGCCGCAGTTTTCGAAATATCGACTTCGTTCAAAAGAGAAAACGTGCGTCCATATCGGGAATGGTGGGCTTGTATACAGCTTTCCGATCGGACTTACGTTTTTCGTAAAAACTTCGTAAGTACGCGTTTTTTTGCCCATTGAAAATGAATGGGCAGAACTTTGCACGCCCGTGGACATCGCAATTTTTGAAATACGAAGATGAAACCAATTGAGGACCTGTAGAACTTATTGAGCTCTTTCCGAAAATATGCGTCACGAAAAGTTACGACGTACGGACTTCGTACGATTGTCGTACGAAGTGGCCCCATAGGAATGAATGGGGCCATCGGAGGACGGCAGCTAGATCGAAGGACAGGTAGCTAGAACTCCAGTACTGTGTGTAATGGAGCAGCTATGGGATAAAACAGCATTAGGTCAAAAGTTTGGACACCCCGGCCCCCCAGTACTGTGTGTAATGGAGCCACGGGTCAAAAGTTTGGACACCCCGGCCCCCCCAGTACTGTGTGTAATGGAGCCACGGGTCAAAAGTTTGGACACCCCCGAACGGCCAAAGCAACCTAGCGTGCATAGCTGATTGATGTATTTGCACGTTGCGTAGCAACGTGCAAACACCATTTAATCTATTTTATGCACATACATCACCTAGCAACCACCTAGCAACACCTTAGCAACCACCTAGCAACCACCTAGCAACACCTTAGCAACCACCCCGGATACCATAGCAAAACCTTAGCAACCGCCTGGCAACACCTTAGCAACCACCTAGCAACCGCCTAGCAACACCCTAGCAACCACCTAGCAACCACCTAGCAACACCTTAGCAACCACCCTAAATACCATAGCAACACCTTAGCAACCGCCTAGCAACACCTTAGCAACCACCTAGCAACACCTTAGCAACCACCCCGGATACCATAGCAACACCTTAGCAACCGCCTAGCAACCACCTAGCAACACCTTAGCAACCACCCCGGATACCATAACAACACCTTAGCAACCGCCTAGCAACACCTTAGCAACCACCTAGCAACCACCTAGCAACACCTTAGCAACCACCCCGGATACCATAGCAACACCTTAGCAACCGCCTAGCAACACCCTAGCAACCACCTAGCAACCACCTAGCAACACCTTAGCAACCAACCCGGATACCATAGCAACACCTTAGCAACCGCCTAGCAACACCTTAGCAACCACCTAGCAACCACCTAGCAACACCTTAGCAACCACCCCAAATACCATAGCAACACCTTAGCAACCGCCTAGCAACACCTTAGCAACCGCCTAGCAACACCTTAGCAACCACCTAGCAACCACCTAGCAACACCTTAGCAACCACCCTGGATACCATAGCAACACCTTAGCAACCGCCTAGCAACCACCTAGCAACCACCTAGCAACCACCCCGGATAACATAGCAACACCTTAGCAACCGCCTAGCAACATCCTAGCAACCACCTAGCAACACCTTAGCAACCACCCCGGATACCATAGCAACACCTTAGCAACCGCCTAGCAACACCTTAGCAACCACCTAGCAACCACCTAGCAACACCTTAGCAACCACCCCGGATACCATAGCAACACCTTAGCAACCGCCTAGCAACCACCTAGCAACACCTTAGCAACCAGCCCAGATACCATAGCAACACCTTAGCAACCGCCTAGCAACACCTTAGCAACCACCTAGCAACTACCTAGCAACACCTTAGCAACCACCCCGGATACCATAGCAACACCCTAGGAACCACCTAGCAACCACCTAGCAACACCTTAGCAACCACCCCGGATACCATAGCAACACCTTAGCAACCGCCTAGCAACACCCTAGCAACCACCTAGCAACACCTTAGCAACCACCCCGGATACCATAGCAACACCTTAGCAACCGCATAACAACACCTTAGCAACCACCTAGCAACCACCTAGCAACACCTTAGCAACCAGTCCGGATACCATAGCAACACCTTAGCAACCGCCTAGCAACACCTTAGCAACCACCTAGCAACACCTTAGCAACCATCCCAGATACCATAGCAACACCTTAGCAACCGCCTAGCAACACCCTAGCAACCACCTAGCAACCACCTAGCAACACCTTAGCAACCACCCCGGATACCATAGCAACACCTTAGCAACCGCCTAGCAACACCTTAGCAACCACCTAGCAACACCTTAGCAGATACCAGCCAGCACTGCAATCACACTCGCAGTTTCTGCAGGAACTGCAATCTAGTTATTATTATTATTATTCCACCTGTTTTTTGTCCGGTTAACTAGTGCCGCAGTTTTCGAAATATCGACTTCGTTCAAAAGAGAAAACGTGCGTCCATATCGGGAATGGTGGGCTTGTATACAGCTTTCCGATCGGACTTACGTTTTTCGTAAAAACTTCGTAAGTACGCGTTTTTTTGACCATTGAAAATGAATGGGCAGAACTTTGCACGCCCGTGGACGTCGCAATTTTTGAAATACGAAGATGAAACCAATTGAGGACCTGTAGAACTTATTGAGCTCTTTCCGAAAATATGCGTTACGAAAAGTTACGTCGTACGGATTTCGTACGATTGTCGTACGAAGTGGCCCCATTGGAATGAATGGGGCCAATCGGAGGACGGCAGCTAGATCGAAGGACAGGTAGCTAGAACTCCAGTACTGTGTGTAATGGAGCAGCTATGGGATAAAACAGCATTAGGTCAAAAGTTTGGACACCCCGGCCCCCTAGTACTGTGTGTAATGGAGCCACGGGTCAAAAGTTTGGACACCCCGGCCCCCCAGTACTGTGTGTAATGGAGCCACGGGTCAAAAGTTTGGACACCCCAGAGCCCCAGTACTGTGTGTAATGGAGCCACGGGTCAAAAGTTTGGACACCCCCGAACGGCCAGAGCAACCTAGCGTGCATAGCTGATTGATGTATTTGCACGTTGCGTAGCAACGTGCAAACACCATTTAATCTAATTTATGCATATAAATCACCTAGCAACCACCTAGAAACACCATAGCAACCACCACAGATACCATAGCAACACCTTAGCAACCGCCTAGCAACACCTTAGCAACCACCTAGCAACCACCTAGCAACACCTTAGCAACCTCCCCGGATACCATAGCAACACCTTAGCAACCGCCTAGCAACACCTTAGCAACCGCATAGCAACCACTTAGCAACACCTTAGCAACCACCCTGGATACCATAGCAACACCTTAGCAACCGCCTAGCAACCACCTAGCAACCACCTAGCAACCACCTAGCAACACCTTAGCAACCACCCCGGATACCATAGCAACACCTTAGCAACCGCCTAGCAACACCTTAGCAACCACCTAGCAACCACCTAGCAACACCTTAGCAACCACCCCGGATACCATAGCAACACCTTAGCAACCGCCTAGCAACACCCTAGCAACAACCTAGCAACCACCTAGCAACACCTTAGCAACCACCCTGGATACCATAGCAACACCTTAGCAACCGCCTAGCAACACCCTAGCAACCACCTAGCAACCACCTAGCAACACCTTAGCAACCACCCCGGATACCGTAGCAACACCTTAGCAACCGCCTAGCAACACCCTAGCAACCACCTAGCAATCACCTAGCAACACCTTAGCAACCACCCTGGATACCATAGCAACACCTTAGCAACCGCCTAGCAACACTCTAGCAACCACCTAGCAACCACCTAGCAACACCTTAGCAACCACCCCGGATACCATAGCAACACCTTAGCAACCGCCTAGCAACACCTTAGCAACCACCTAGCAACCACTTAGCAACACCTTAGCAACCACCACGGATACCATAGCAACACCTTAGCAACCGCCTAGCAACACCCTAGCAACCACCTAGCAACCACCTAGCAACACCTTAGCAACCACCCCGGATACCATAGCAACACCTTAGCAACCGCCTAGCAACACCCTAGCAACCACCTAGCAACCACCTAGCAACACCTTAGCAACCACCCCAGATACCATAGCAACACCTTAGCAACCGCCTAGCAACACCCTAGCAACCACCTAGCAACACCTTAGCAACCACCCCGGATACCATAGCAACACCTTAGCAACACCTTAGCAACCGCCTAGCAACACCCTAGCAACCACCTAGCAACCACCTAGCAACAGCTTAGCAACTACCCCGGATACCATAGCAACACCTTAGCAACCGCCTAGCAACACCCTAGCAACCACCTAGCAACCACCTAGCAACACCTTAGCAACCGCCTAGCAACACCCTAGCAACCACCTAGCAACCACCTAGCAACACCTTAGCAACCACCCGAGATACCATAGCAACACCTTAGCAACCGCCTAGCAACACCTTAGCAACCACCTAGCAACACCTTAGCAACCACCCCGGATACCATAGCAACACCTTAGCAACCACCCCAAATACCATAGCAACACCTTAGCAACCGCCTAGCAACACCCTAGCAACCACCTAGCAACACCTTAGCAACCACCCCGGATACCATAGCAACACCTTAGCAACCGCCTAGCAACACCCTAGCAACCACCTAGCAACACCTTAGCAACCACCCCGGATACCATAGCAACACCTTAGCAACCGCCTAGCAACACCCTAGCAACCACCTAGCAACACCTTAGCAACCATCCTGGATACCATAGCAACACCTTAGCAACCGCCTAGCAATACCTTAGCAACCACCTAGCAACATCTTAGCAACCACCCCGGATACCACAGCAACACCTTAGCAACCACCTAGCAACACCTTAGCAACCACCTAGCAACACCTTAGCAGATACCAGCCAGCACTGCAATCACACTCGCAGTTTCTGCAGGAACTGCAATCTAGTTAGTGTGATTGCAGTAATGCAATCACAGTATTGTTCTTCTTAAGTCTTATTCTTATTATTATTAGTGTGATTGCAGTAATGCAATCACAGTATTGTTCTTCTTAAGTCTTATTCTTCTTCTTATTATTATTATTATTATTATTATTAGTGTGATTGCAGTAATGCAATCACAGTATTGTTCTTCTTAAGTCTTATTCTTATTATTATTAGTGTGATTGCAGTAATGCAATCACAGTATTGTTCTTCTTAAGTCTTATTCTTCTTCTTCTTATTATTATTATTATTATTATTATTCCACCTGTTTTTTGTCCGGTTAACTAGTGCCGCAGTTTTCGAAATATCGACTTCGTTCAAAAGAGAAAACGTGCGTCCATATCGGGAATGGTGGGCTTGTATACAGCTTTTCGATCGGACTTACGTTTTTCGTAAAAACTTCGTAAGTACGCGTTTTTTTGCCCATTGAAAATGAATGGGCAGAACTTTGCACGCCCGTGGACGTCGCAATTTTTGAAATACTAAGATGAAACCAATTGAGGACCTGTAGAACTTATTGAGCTCTTTCCGAAAATATGCGTTACGGAAAGTTACGACGTACGGATTTCGTACGAATGTCGTACGAAGTGGCCCCATTGGAATGAATGGGGCCAATCGGAGGACGGCAGCTAGATCGAAGGACAGGTAGCTAGAACTCCAGTACTGTGTGTAATGGAGCAGCTATGGGATAAATCAGCGTTAGGTCAAAAGTTTGGACACCCCGGCCCCCCAGTACTGTGTGTAATGGAGCCATGGGTCAAAAGTTTGGACACCCCGGCCCCCCAGTACTGTGTGTAATGGAGCCACGGGTCAAAAGTTTGGACACCCCCGAACGGCCAGAGCAACCTAGCGTGCATAGCTGATTGATGTATTTGCACGTTGCGTAGCAACGTGCAAACACCATTTAATCAAATTTATGCATATACATCACCTAGCAACCACCTAGAAACACCATAGCAACCACCCCGGATACCATAGCAACACCTTAGCAACCGCCTAGCAACACCATAGCAACCACCTAGCAACCATCTAGCAACACCTTAGCAACCACCCCAGATACCATAGCAACACCTTAGCAACCCCGTAGCAACACCCTAGCAACCACCTAGCAACCACCTAGCAACACCTTAGCAACCACCCCGGATACCATAGCAACACCTTAGCAACCGCCTAGCAACACCCTAGCAACCACCTAGCAACACCTTAGCAAACACCCCGGATACCATAGCAACACCTTAGCAACCGCCTAGCAACACCCTAGCAACCACCTAGCAACCACCTAGCAACACCTTAGCAACCACCCCGGATACCATAGCAACACCTTAGCAACCGCCTAGCAACACCCTAGCAACCACCTAGCAACCACCTAGCAACACCTTAGCAAACACCCCGGATACCATAGCAACACCTTAGCAACCGCCTAGCAACACCCTAGCAACCACCTAGCAACCACCTAGCAACACCTTAGCAACCACCCCGGATACCATAGCAACACCTTAGCAACCGCCTAGCAACACCCTAGCAACCACCTAGCAACCACCTAGCAACACCTTAGCAACCACCCCGGATACCATAGCAACACCTTAGCAACCGCCTAGCAACACCCTAGCAACCACCTAGCAACACCTTAGCAACCACCCCGGATACCATAGCAACACCTTAGCAACCGCCTAGCAACACCCTAGCAACCACCTAGCAACCACCTAGCAACACCTTAGCAACCACCCCGGATACCATAGCAACACCTTAGCAACCGCCTAGCAACACCCTAGCAACCACCTAGCAACACCTTAGCAACCACCCCGGATACCATAGCAACACCTTAGCAACCGCCTAGCAACACCTTAGCAACCACCTAGCAACACCTTAGCAACCACCCTGGATACCATAGCAACACCTTAGCAACCGCCTAGCAACACCTTAGCAACCACCTAGCAACACCTTAGCAACCACCCCGGATACCATAGCAACACCTTAGCAACCGCCTAGCAACACCCTAGCAACCACCTAGCAACCACCTAGCAACACCTTAGCAACCACCCCGGATACCATAGCAACACCCTAGCAACCACCTAGCAACACCTTAGCAACCACCCCGGATACCATAGCAACACCTTAGCAACCACCTAGCAACCACCTAGCAACACCTTAGCAACCACCCCGGATACCATAGCAACACCTTAGCAACCGCCTAGCAACACCTTAGCAACCACCTAGCAACCACCTAGCAACACCTTAGCAACCACCCTGGATACCATAGCAACACCTTAGCAACCGCCTAGCAACACCTTAGCAACCACCTAGCAACACCTTAGCAACCACCCCAGATACCATAGCAACACCTTAGCAACCGCCTAGCAACACCTTAGCAACCACCTAGCAACCACTTAGCAACACCTTAGCAACCACCCCGGATACCATAGCCACACCTTAGCAACCACTTAGCAACACCTTAGCAACACCATAGCAGATACCAGCCAGCACTGCAATCACACTCGCAGTTTCTGTAGGAACTGCAATCTAGTTATTATTATTATTCCACCTGTTTTTTGTCCGGTTAACTAGTGCCGCAGTTTTCGAAATATCGACTTCGTTCAAAAGAGAAAACGTGCGTCCATATCGGGAATGGTGGGCTTGTATACAGCTTTCCGATCGGACTTACGTTTTTCGTAAAAACTTCGTAAGTACGCGTTTTTTTGCCCATTGAAAATGAATGGCCAGAACTTTGCACGCCCGTGGACGTCGCAATTTTTGAAATACGAAGATGAAACCAATTGAGGACCTGTAGAACTTATTGAGCTCTTTCCGAAAATATGCGTTACGAAAAGTTACGACGTACGAATTTCGTACGAATGTCGTACGAAGTGGCCCCATTGGAATGAATGGGGCCAATCGGAGGACGGCAGCTAGATCGAAGGACAGGTAGCTAGAACTCCAGTACTGTGTGTAATGGAGCAGCCATGGGATAAATCAGCATTAGGTCAAAAGTTTGGACACCCCGGCCCCCCCCCCAGTACTGTGTGTAATGGAGCCATGGGTCAAAAGTTTGGACACCCCGGCCCCCCAGTACTGTGTGTAATGGAGCCACGGGTCAAAAGTTTGGACACCCCCGAACGGCCAGAGCAACCTAGCGTGCATAGCTGATTGATGTATTTGCACGTTGCGTAGCAACGTGCAAACACCATTTAATCTAATTTATGCATATAAATCACCTAGCAACCACCTAGAAACACCATAGCAACCACCACAGATACCATAGCAACACCTTAGCAACCGCCTAGCAACACCTTAGCAACCACCTAGCAACCACCTAGCAACACCTTAGCAACCTCCCCGGATACCGTAGCAACACCTTAGCAACCGCCTAGCAACACCTTAGCAACCGCATAGCAACCACCTAGAAACACCATAGCAACCACCCCGGATACCATAGCAACACCTTAGCAACCACCTAGCAACTGCTTAGTAGTGACCTACCAACCACTTAGCAACACCATAGCAACCACCCTGGATACCATAGCAACACCTTAGCAACCGCCTAGCAACACCTTAGCAACCACCTAGCAACCACCTAGCAACACCTTAGCAACCTCCCCGGATACTATAGCAACACCTTAGCAACCGCCTAGCAACACCTTAGCAACCGCATAGCAACCACTTAGCAACAATTTAGCAACCACCCCGGATACCATAGCAACACCTTAGCAACCGCCTAGCAACCACCTAGCAACACCTTAGCAACCACCCTGGATACCATAGCAACACCTTAGCAACCGCCTAGCAACACCTTAGCAACCACCTAGCAACACCTTAGCAACCACCCCGGATACCATAGCAACACCTTAGCAACCGCCTAGCAACACCCTAGCAACCACCTAGCAACCACCTAGCAACACCTTAGCAACCACCCCGGATACCATAGCAACACCTTAGCAACCGCCTAGCAACACCTTAGCAACCACCTAGCAACCACCTAGCAACACCTTAGCAACCACCCCGGATACCATAGCAACACCTTAACAACCGCCTAGCAACACCTTAGCAA
The DNA here is from genome assembly GCF_023375975.1 of Astyanax mexicanus. Taxonomy (NCBI): domain Eukaryota; kingdom Metazoa; phylum Chordata; class Actinopteri; order Characiformes; family Acestrorhamphidae; genus Astyanax; species Astyanax mexicanus. The sequence goes on along the minus strand of NC_064408.1, from coordinate 84,110,927 downwards.
CCACCTAGCAACCACCTAGCAACACCTTAGCAACCACCCCGGATACCATAGCAACACCTTAGCAACCGCCTAGCAACACCCTAGCAACAACCTAGCAACCACCTAGCAACACCTTAGCAACCACCCCGGATACCATAGCAACACCTTAGCAACCGCCTAGCAACACCCTAGCAACCACCTAGCAACCACCTAGCAACACCTTAGCAACCACCCCGGATACCATAGCAACACCTTAGCAACCGCCTAGCAACACCTTAGCAACCACCTAGCAACCACCTAGCAACACCTTAGCAACCACCCCGGATACCATAGCAACACCTTAGCAACCGCCTAGCAACACCTTAGCAACTACCTAGCAACCACCTAGCAACACCTTAGCAACCACCCCGGATACCATAGCAACACCTTAGCAACTGCCTAGCAACAACTTAGCAACCACCTAGCAACCACTTAGAAGCACCTTAGTAACCACCCCGGATACCATAGCAACACCTTAGCAACCGCCTAGCAACACCCTAGCAACCACCTAGCAACACCTTAGCAACCATCCCGGATACCATAGCAACACCTTAGCAACCGCCTAGCAACACCCTAGCAACCACCTAGCAACACCTTAGCAGATACCAGCCAGCACTGCAATCACACTCGCAGTTTCTGCAGGAACTGCAATCTAGTTATTATTATTATTATTATTATTCCACCTGTTTTTTGTCCGGTTAACTAGTGCCGCAGTTTTCGAAATATCGACTTCGTCCAAAAGAGAAAACGTGCGTACATATCGGGAATGGTGGGCTTGTATACAGCTTTCCGATCGGACTTACGTTTTTCGTAAAAACTTCGTAAGTACGCGTTTTTTTGACCATTGAAAATGAATGGGCAGAACTTTGCACGCCCGTGGACGTCGCAATTTTTGAAATACGAAGATGAAACCAATTGATGACCTGTAGAACTTATTGAGCTCTTTCCGAAAATATGCGTTACGAAAAGTTACGACGTACGGATTTCGTACGATTGTCGTACGAAGTGGCCCCATTGGAATGAATGGGGCCAATCGGAGGACGGCAGCTAGATCGAAGGACAGGTAGCTAGAACTCCAGTACTGTGAGTGTATGGAGCAGCTATGGGATAAAACAGCATTAGGTCAAAAGTTTGGACACCCCGGCCCCCCAGTACTGTGTGTAATAGAGCCACGGGTCAAAAGTTTGGACACCCCGGCCCCCCAGTACTGTGTGTAATGGAGCCACGGGTCAGAAGTTTGGACACCCCCGAACGGCCAAAGCAACCTAGCGTGCATAGCTGATTGATGTATTTGCACGTTGCGTAGCAACGTGCAAACACCATTTAATCTAATTTATGCATATACATCACCTAGCAACCACCTAGTAACACCTTAGCAACCACCTAGCAACCACCTAGCAACACCTTAGCAACCACCCCGGATACCATAGCAACACCTTAGCAACCGCCTAGCAACACCTTAGCAACCACCTAGCAAACACCTAGCAACACCTTAGCAACCACCCCGGATACCATAGCAACACCTTAGCAACCGCCTAGCAACACCTTAGCAACCACCTAGCAACCACCTAGCAACACCTTAGCAACCACCCCGGATACCATAGCAACACCTTAGCAACCGCCTAGCAACAACTTAGCAACCACCTAGCAACCACCTAGCAACACCTTAGCAACCACCCCGGATACCATAGCAACACCTTAGCAACCGCCTAGCAACACCCTAGCAACCACCTAGCAACACCTTAGCAACCACCCCGGATACCATAGCAACACCTTAGCAACCGCCTAGCAACACCCTAGCAACCACCTAGCAACCACCTAGCAACACCTTAGCAACCACCCCGGATACCATAGCAACACCTTAGCAACCGCCTAGCAACACCCTAGCAACCACCTAGCAACACCTTAGCAACCACCCAAGATACCATAGCAACACCTTAGCAACCGCCTAGCAACCACCTAGCAACACCTTAGCAACCACCCCGGATACCATAGCAACACCTTAGCAACCGCCTAGCAACACCCTAGCAACCGCCTAGCAACACCTTAGTTACCACCTAGCAACCACCTAGCAACCACCTAGCAACACCTTAGCAACCACCCCGGATACCATAGCAACACCTTAGCAACCGCCTAGCAACACCTTAGCAACCGCCTAGCAACACCTTAGCAACCACCTAGTAACCACCTAGCAACACCTTAGCAACCACCCCAGATACCATAGCAACACCTTAGCAACCGCCTAGCAACACCTTAGCAACCGCCTAGCAACACCTTAGCAACCACCTAGCAACCACCTAGTAACCACCTAGCAACACCTTAGCAACCACCCCAGATACCATAGCAACACCTTAGCAACCGCCTAGCAACACCTTAGCAACCGCCTAGCAACACCTTAGCAACCACCTAGCAACCACCTAGCAACACCTTAGCAACCACCACAGATACCATAGCAACACCTTAGCAACCGCCTAGCAACCACCTAGCAACCACCTAGCAACACCTTAGCAACCACCCCGGATACCATAGCAACACCTTAGCAACCACCTAGCAACACCTTAGCAACCACCTAGCAACACCATAGCAGATACCAGCCAGCACTGCAATCACACTCGCAGTTTCTGTAGGAACTGCAATCTAGTTCCACCTGTTTTTTGTCCGGTTAACTAGTGCCGCAGTTTTCAAAATATCGACTTCGTTCAAAAGAGAAAATGTGCGTCCATATCGGGAATGGTGGGCTTGTATACAGCTTTCCGATCGGACTTACGTTTTTCGTAAAAACTTCGTAAGTACGCGTTTTTTTGACCATTGAAAATGAATGGGCAGAACTTTGCACGCCCGTGGACGTCGCAATTTTTGAAATACGAAGATGAAACCAATTGAGGACCTGTAGAACTTATGGAGCTCTTTCCGAAAATATGCGTTACGAAAAGTTACGTCGTACGGATTTCGTACGATTGTCGTACGAAGTGGCCCCATTGGAATGAATGGGGCCAATCGGAGGACGGCAGCTAGATCGAAGGACAGGTAGCTAGAACTCCAGTACTGTGTGTAATGGAGCAGCTATGGGATAAATCAGCGTTAGGTCAAAAGTTTGGACACCCCGGCCCCCCAGTACTGTGTGTAATGGAGCCACGGGTCAAAAGTTTGGACACCCCGGCCCCCCAGTACTGTGTGTAATGGAGCCACGGGTCAAAAGTTTGGACACCCCCGAACGGCCAGAGCAACCTAGCGTGCATAGCTGATTGATGTATTTGCACGTTGCGTAGCAACGTGCAAACACCATTTAATCAAATTTATGCATATACATCACCTAGCAACCACCTAGAAACACCATAGCAACCACCCCGGATACCATAGCAACACCTTAGCAACCGCCTAGCAACACCATAGCAACCACCTAGCAACCATCTAGCAACACCTTAGCAACCACCCCAGATACCATAGCAACACCTTAGCAACCCCCTAGCAACACCCTAGCAACCACCTAGCAACCACCTAGCAACACCTTAGCAACCACCCCGGATACCATAGCAACACCTTAGCAACCGCCTAGCAACACCCTAGCAACCACCTAGCAACCACCTAGCAACACCTTAGCAAACACCCCGGATACCATAGCAACACCTTAGCAACCGCCTAGCAACACCCTAGCAACCACCTAGCAACCACCTAGCAACACCTTAGCAACCACCCCGGATACCATAGCAACACCTTAGCAACCGCCTAGCAACACCCTAGCAACCACCTAGCAACACCTTGGCAACCACCCCGGATACCATAGCAACACCTTAGCAACCGCCTAGCAACACCCTAGCAACCACCTAGCAACACCTTAGCAACCACCCCGGATACCATAGCAACACCTTAGCAACCGCCTAGCAACACCTTAGCAACCACCTAGCAACACCTTAGCAACCACCCCGGATACCATAGCAACACCTTAGCAACCGCCTAGCAACACCCTCGCAACCACCTAGCAACCACCTAGCAACACCTTAGCAACCACCCCGGATACCATAGCAACACCTTAGCAACCGCCTAGCAACACCCTAGCAACCACCTAGCAACCACCTAGCAACACCTTAGCAACCACCCCGGATACCATAGCAACACCTTAGCAACCACCTAGCAACACCTTAGCAACCACCCCGGATACCATAGCAACACCTTAGCAACCGCCTAGCAACATCCTAGCAACAACCTAGCAACCACCTAGCAACACCTTAGCAACCACCCCGGATACCATAGCAACACCTTAGCAACCGCCTAGCAACACCCTAGCAACCACCTAGCAACACCTTAGCAACCACCCCGGATACCATAGCAACACCTTAGCAACCGCCTAGCAACACCTTAGCAACCACCTAGCAACCACCTAGCAACACCTTAGCAACCACCCAGGATACCATAGCAACACCTTAGCAACCGCCTAGCAACACCTTAGCAACCACCTAGCAACCACCTAGCAACACCTTAGCAACCACCCCGGATACCATAGCAACACCTTAGCAACCGCCTAGCAACACCCTAGCAACCACCTAGCAACACCTTAGCAACCATCCCATATACCATAGCAACACCTTAGCAACCACCTAGCAACACCTTAGCAACCACCCCGGATACCATAGCAACACCTTAGCAACCGCCTAGCAACACCTTAGCAACCACCTAGCAACCACCTAGCAACACCTTAGCAACCACCCCGGATACCATAGCAACACCTTAGCAACCGCCTAGCAACACCCTAGCAACCACCTAGCAACCACCTAGCAACACCTTAGCAACCACCCCGGATACCATAGCAACACCTTAGCAACCGCCTAGCAACACCCTAGCAACCACCTAGCAACCACCTAGCAACACCTTAGCAACCACCCCGGATACCATAGCAACACCTTAGCAACCGCCTAGCAACACCTTAGCAACCACCTAGCAACCACCTAGCAACACCTTAGCAACCACCCCAAATACCATAGCAACACCTTAGCAACCGCCTAGCAACACCTTAGCAACCGCCTAGCAACACCTTAGCAACCACCTAGTAATCACCTAGCAACACCTTAGCAACCACCCCAGATACCATAGCAACACCTTAGCAACCGCCTAGCAACACCTTAGCAACCACCTAGCAACATCTTAGCAACCACCCCGGATACCATAGCAACACCTTAGCAACACCTTAGCACCAGCCAGCACTGCAATCACACTCGCAGTTTCTGCAGGAACTGCAATCTAGTTATTATTATTATTATTATTATTATTATTATTATTCCACCTGTTTTTTGTCCGGTTAACTAGTGCCGCAGTTTTCGAAATATCGACTTCGTTCAAAAGAGAAAACGTGCGTCCATATCGGGAATGGTGGGCTTGTATACAGCTTTCCGATCGGACTTACGTTTTTCGTAAAAACTTCGTAAGTACGCGTTTTTTTGACCATTGAAAATGAATGGGCAGAACTTTGCACGCCCGTGGACGTCGCAATTTTTGAAATACGAAGATGAAACCAATTGAGGACCTGTAGAACTTATTGAGCTCTTTCCGAAAATATGCGTTACGAAAAGTTACGACGTACGAATTTCGTACGAATGTCGTACGAAGTGGCCCCATTGGAATGAATGGGGCCAATCGGAGGACGGCAGCTAGATCGAAGGACAGGTAGCTAGAACTCCAGTACTGTGTGTAATGGAGCAGCAATGGGATAAAAATGCATTAGGTCAAAAGTTTGGACACCCCGGCCCCCCAGTACTGTGTGTAATGGAGCCACGGGTCAAAAGTTTGGACACCCCGGCCCCCCAGTACTGTGTGTAATGGAGCCACGGGTCAAAAGTTTGGACACCCCGGCCCCCCAGTACTGTGTGTAATGGAGCCACGGGTCAAAAGTTTGGACACCCCCGAACTGCCAGAGCAACCTAGCGTGCATAGCTGATTTAATCTAATTTATGCATATAAATCACCTAGCAACCACCTAGAAACACCATAGCAACCACCCCGGATACCATAGCAACACCTTAGCAACCGCCTAGCAACACCCTAGCAACCACCTAGCAACCACCTAGCAACACCTTAGCAACCATCCCGGATACCATAGCAACACCTTAGCAACCGCCTAGCAACACCCTAGCAACCACCTAGCAACCACCTAGCAACACCTTAGCAACCACCCCGGATACCATAGCAACACCTTAGCAACCGCCTGGCAACACCTTAGCAACCACCTAGCAACAACCTAGCAACACCTTAGCAACCACCCCGGATACCATAGCAACACCTTAGCAACCGCCTAGCAACACCTTAGCAACCACCTACCAACCACTTAGCAACACCTTAGCAACCACCCCGGATACCATAGCAACACCTTAGCAACCGCCTAGCAACACCCTAGCAACCACCTAGCAACCACCTAGCAACACCTTAGCAACCACCCCGGATACCATAGCAACACCTTAGCAACCGCCTAGCAACACCCAAGCAACCACCTAGCAACCACCTAGCAACACCTTAGCAACCACCCCGGATACCATAGCAACACCTTAGCAACCGCCTAGCAACAACCTAGCAACCACCTAGCAACCACCTAGCAACACCTTAGCAACCACCCCAAATACCATAGCAACACCTTAGCAACCGCCTAGCAACACCTTAGCAACCGCCTAGCAACACCTTAGCAACCACCTAGCAACCACCTAGCAACACCTTAGCAACCACCCCGGATACCATAGCAACACCTTAGCAACCGCCTAGCAACACCCTAGCAACCACCTAGCAACCACCTAGCAACACCTTAGCAACCACCCCGGATACCATAGCAACACCTTAGCAACCGCCTAGCAACACCTTAGCAACCACCTAGCAACCACCTAGCAACACCTTAGCAACCACCCCGGATACCATAGCAACACCTTAGCAACCGCCTAGCAACACCTTAGCAACCACCTAGCAACCACCTAGCAACACCTTAGCAACCACCCCGGATACCATAGCAACACCTTAGCAACCGCCTAGCAACACCTTAGCAACCACCTAGCAACACCTTAGCAACCACCCCGGATACCATAGCAACACCTTAGCAACCGCCTAGCAACACCCTAGCAACCACCTAGCAACCACCTAGCAACACCTTAGCAACCACCCCGGATACCATAGCAACACCTTAGCAACCGCCTATTAACACCTTAGCAACCACCTAGCAACCACCTAGCAACACCTTAGCAACCACCCCGGATACCATAGCAACACCTTAGCAACCGCCTAGCAACCACCTAGCAACCACCTAGCAACCACCTAGCAACAACTTAGCAACCACCCCGGATACCATAGCAACACCTTAGCAACCGCCTAGCAACACCCTAGCAACCACCTAGCAACACCTTAGCAACCACCCTGGATACCATAGCAACCGCCTAGCAACACCCTAGCAACCACCTAGCAACACCTTAGCAACCACCCCGGATACCATAGCAACACCTTAGCAACCGCCTAGCAACACCTTAGCAACCACCTAGCAACACCTTAGCAGATACCAGCCAGCACTGCAATCACACTCGCAGTTTCTGCAGGAACTGCAATCTAGTTATTATTATTATTCCACCTGTTTTTTGTCCGGTTAACTAGTGCCGCAGTTTTCGAAATATCGACTTCGTTCAAAAGAGAAAACGTGCGTCCATATCGGGAATGGTGGGCTTGTATACAGCTTTCCGATCGGACTTACGTTTTTCGTAAAAACTTCGTAAGTACGCGTTTTTTTGCCCATAGAAAATGAATGGGCAGAACTTTGCACGTCCGTGGACGTCGCAATTTTTGAAATACTAAGATGAAACCAATTGAGGACCTGTAGAACTTATTGAGCTCTTTCCGAAAATATGCGTTACGAAAAGTTACGACGTACGGATTTCGTACGAATGTCGTACGAAGTGGCCCCATTGGAATGAATGGGGCCAATCGGAGGACGGCAGCTAGATCGAAGGACAGGTAGCTAGAACTCCAGTACTGTGAGTGTATGGAGCAGCTATGGGATAAAACAGCATTAGGTCAAAAGTTTGGACACCCCGGCCCCCCAGTACTGTGTGTAATGGAGCCACGGGTCAAAAGTTTGGACACCCCGGCCCCCCAGTACTGTGTGTAATGGAGCCACGGGTCAAAAGTTTGGACACCCCCAAACGGCCAGAGCAACCTAGCGTGCATAGCTGATTGATGTATTTGCACGTTGCGTAGCAACGTGCAAACACCATTTAATCAAATTTATGCATATACATCACCTAGCAACCACCTAGAAACACCATAGCAACCACCCTGGATACCATAGCAACACCTTAGCAACCGCCTAGCAACACCATAGCAACCACCTAGCAACCATCTAGCAACACCTTAGCAACCACCCCAGATACCATAGCAACACCTTAGCAACCGCCTAGCAACACCCTAGCAACCACCTAGCAACCACCTAGCAACACCTTAGCAACCACCCCGGATACCATAGCAACACCTTAGCAACCGCCTAGCAACACCCTAGCAACCACCTAGCAACCACCTAGCAACACCTTAGCAACCACCCCGGATACCATAGCAACACCTTAGCAACCGCCTAGCAACACCCTAGCAACCACCTAGCAACACCTTAGCAACCACCCCGGATACCATAGCAACACCTTAGCAACCGCCTAGCAACACCCTAGCAACCACCTAGCAACACCTTAGCAACCACCCTGGATACCATAGCAACACCTTAGCAACCGCCTAGCAACACCCTAGCAACCACCTAGCAACCACCTAGCAACACCTTAGCAACCACCCCGGATACCATAGCAACACCTTAGCAACCGCCTAGCAACACCCTAGCAACCACCTAGCAACCACCTAGCAACACCTTAGCAACCACCCCGGATACCATAGCAACACCTTAGCAACCGCCTAGCAACACCCTAGCAACCACCTAGCAACACCTTAGCAACCACCCCGGATACCATAGCAACACCTTAGCAACCGCCTAGCAACAACTTAGCAACCACCTAGCAACCACCTAGCAACACCTTAGCAACCACCCCGGATACCATAGCAACACCTTAGCAACCGCCTAGCAACACCTTAGCAACCACCTAGCAACCAGCTAGCAACACCTTAGCAACCACCCCGGATACCATAGCAACACCTTAGCAACCGCCTAGCAACACCTTAGCAACCACCTAGCAACACCTTAGCAACCACCTAGCAACCACCTAGCAACACCTTAGCAACACCTTAGCAACCTCCCCGGATACCATAGCAACACCTTAGCAACCGCCTAGCAACACCTTAGCAACCGCATAGCAACCACTTAGCAACACCTTAGCAACCACCCCGGATACCATAGCAACACCTTAGCAACCGCCTAGCAACCACCTAGCAACACCTTAGCAACCACCCCGGATACCATAGCAACACCTTAGCAACCGCCTAGCAACACCTTAGCAACCACCTAGCAACACCTTAGCAACCACCCCGGATACCATAGCAACACCTTAGCAACCGCCTAGAAACACCCTAGCAACCACCTAGCAACCACCTAGCAACACCTTAGCAACCACCCCGGATACCATAGCAACACCTTAGCAACCGCCTAGCAACACCTTAGCAACCACCTAGCAACCACCTAGCAACACCTTAGCAACCACCCCGGATACCATAGCAACACCTTAGCAACCTCCTAGCAACACCCTAGCAACCACCTAGCAACCACCTAGCAACACCTTAGCAACCACCCCGGATACCATAGCAACACCTTAGCAACCTCCTAGCAACACCCTAGCAACCACCTAGCAACCACCTAGCAACACCTTAGCAACCACCCCGGATACCATAGCAACACCTTAGCAACCGCCTAGCAACACCCTAGCAACCACCTAGCAACCACCTAGCAACACCTTAGCAACCACCCTGGATACCATAGCAACACCTTAGCAACCGCCTAGCAACACCTTAGCAACCACCTAGCAACCACCTAGCAACACCTTAGCAACCACCCCAAATACCATAGCAACACCTTAGCAACCGCCTAGCAACACCTTAGCAACCACCTAGCAACCACCTAGCAACACCTTAGCAACCACCCCGGATACCATAGCAACACCTTAGCAACCGCCTAGCAACCACCTAGCAACACCTTAGCAACCACCCCGGATACCATAGCAACACCTTAGCAACCACCTAGCAACACCATAGCAGATACCAGCCAGCACTGCAATCACACTCGCAGTTTCTGTAGGAACTGCAATCTAGTTAGTAATCTAATTTATGCATATACATCACCTAGCAACCACCTAGCAACACCTTAGCAACCACCTAGCAACCACCTAGCAACACCTTAGCAACCACCCCGGATACCATAGCAACACCTTAGCAACCGCCTAGCAACACCTTAGCAACCACCTACCAACCACTTAGCAACACCTTAGCAACCACCCTGGATACCATAGCAACACCTTAGCAACCGCCTAGCAACACCCTAGCAACCACCTAGCAACACCTTAGCAACCACCCCGGATACCATAGCAACACCTTAGCAACCGCCTAGCAACACCCTAGCAACCACCTAGCAACCACCTAGCAACACCTTAGCAACCACCCCGGATACCATAGCAACACCTTAGCAACCGCCTAGCAACACCTTAGCAACCACCTAGCAACACCTTAGCAACCACCCCGGATACCATAGCAACACCTTAGCAACCGCCTAGCAACACCCTAGCAACCACCTAGCAACCACCTAGCAACACCTTAGCAACCACCCCGGATACCATAGCAACACCTTAGCAACCGCCTAGCAACACCCTAGCAACCACCTAGCAACACCTTAGCAACCACCCAAGATACCATAGCAACACCTTAGCAACCGCCTAGCAACACCCTAGCAACCACCTAGCAACCACCTAGCAACACCTTAGCAACCACCCCGGATACCATAGCAACACCTTAGCAACCGCCTAGCAACACCTTAGCAACCACCTAGCAACCACCTAGCAACCACCTAGCAACACCTTAGCAACCACCCCAAATACCATAGCAACACCTTAGCAACCGCCTAGCAACACCTTAGCAACCACCTAGCAAACACCTAGCAACACCTTAGCAACCACCCCGGATACCATAGCAACACCTTAGCAACCGCCTAGCAACACCCTAGCAACCACCTAGCAACCACCTAGCAACACCTTAGCAACCACTCCGGATACCATAGCAACACCTTAGCAACCGCCTAGCAACACCTTAGCAACCACCTAGCAACCACTTAGCAACACCTTAGCAACCACCCCGGATACCATAGCAACACCTTAGCAACCGCCTAGCAACACCCTAGCAACCACCTAGCAACCACCTAGCAACACCTTAGCAACCACCCCGGATACCATAGCAACACCTTAGCAACCGCCTAGCAACACCCTAGCAACCACCTAGCAACCACCTAGCAACACCTTAGCAACCACCCCGGATACCATAGCAACACCTTAGCAACCGCCTAGCAACACCCTAGCAACCACCTAGCAACCACCTAGCAACACCTTAGCAACCACCCAAGATACCATAGCAACACCTTAGCAACCGCCTAGCAACACCCTAGCAACCACCTAGCAACCACCTAGCAACACCTTAGCAACCACCCCGGATACCATAGCAACACCTTAGCAACCGCCTAGCAACACCTTAGCAACCACCTAGCAACCACCTAGCAACCACCTAGCAACACCTTAGCAACCACCCCAAATACCATAGCAACACCTTAGCAACCGCCTAGCAACACCTTAGCAACCACCTAGCAAACACCTAGCAACACCTTAGCAACCACCCCGGATACCATAGCAACACCTTAGCAACCGCCTAGCAACACCCTAGCAACCACCTAGCAACCACCTAGCAACACCTTAGCAACCACTCCGGATACCATAGCAACACCTTAGCAACCGCCTAGCAACACCTTAGCAACCACCTAGCAACCACTTAGCAACACCTTAGCAACCACCCCGGATACCATAGCAACACCTTAGCAACCGCCTAGCAACACCCTAGCAACCACCTAGCAACCACCTAGCAACACCTTAGCAACCACCCCGGATACCATAGCAACACCTTAGCAACCGCCTAGCAACACCCTAGCAACCACCTAGCAACCACCTAGCAACACCTTAGCAACCACCCCGGATACCATAGCAACACCTTAGCAACCGCCTAGCAACACCTTAGCAACCACCTAGCAACACCTTAGCAGATACCAGCCAGCACTGCAATCACACTCGCAGTTTCTGCAGGAACTGCAATCTAGTTATTATTATTATTCCACCTGTTTTTTGTCCGGTTAACTAGTGCCGCAGTTTTCGAAATATCGACTTCGTTCAAAAGAGAAAACGTGCGTCCATATCGGGAATGGTGGGCTTGTATACAGCTTTCCGATCGGACTTACGTTTTTCGTAAAAACTTCGTAAGTACGCGTTTTTTTGCCCATTGAAAATGAATGGGCAGAACTTTGCACGCCCGTGGACGTCGCAATTTTTGAAATACGAAGATGAAACCAATTGAGGACCTGTAGAACTTATTGAGCTCTTTCCGAAAATATGCGTTACGAAAAGTTACGACGTACGGATTTCGTACGAATGTCGTACGAAGTGGCCCCATTGGAATGAATGGGGCCAATCGGAGGACGGCAGCTAGATCGAAGGACAGGTAGCTAGAACTCCAGTACTGTGTGTAATGGAGCAGCTATGGGATAAAACAGCATTAGGTCAAAAGTTTGGACACCCCGGCCCCCCAGTACTGTGTGTAATGGAGCCACGGGTCAAAAGTTTGGACACCCCGGCCCCCCAGTACTGTGTGTAATGGAGCCATGGGTCAAAAGTTTGGACACCCCAGAGCCCCAGTACTGTGTGTAATGGAGCCACGGGTCAAAAGTTTGGACACCCCCGAACGGCCAGAGCAACCTAGCGTGCATAGCTGATTGATGTATTTGCACGTTGCGTAGCAACGTGCAAACACCATTTAATCAAATTTATGCATATACATCACCTAGCAACCACCTAGAAACACCATAGCAACCACCCCGGATACCATAGCAACACCTTAACAACCACCTAGCAACTGCTTAGTAGTGACCTACCAACCACTTAGCAACACCATAGCAACCAACCTGGATACCATAGCAACACCTTAGCAACCGCCTAGCAACACCTTAGCAACCACCTACCAACCACTTAGCAACACCTTAGCAACCACCCCGGATACCATAGCAACACCTTAGCAACCACCTAGCAACACCCTAGCAACCACCTAGCAACCACCTAGCAACACCTTAGCAACCACCCCGGATACCATAGCAACACCTTAGCAACCACCTAGCAACCGCCTAGCAACACCCTAGCAACCACCTAGCAACCACCTAGCAACACCTTAGCAACCACCCCGGATACCATAGCAACACCTTAGTAACCGCCTAGCAACACCCTAGCAACCACCTAGCAACCACCTAGCAACACCTTAGCAACCACCCCGGATACCATAGCAACACCTTAGCAACCGCCTAGCAACACCCTAGCAACCACCTAGCAACCACCTAGCAACACCTTAGCAACCACCCCAGATACCATAGCAACACCTTAGCAACCGCCTAGCAACACCTTAGCAACCACCTAGCAACACCTTAGCAACCACCCCGGATACCATAGCAACACCTTAGCAACCACCCCGGATACCATAGCAACACCTTAGCAACCGCCTAGCAACACCCTAGCAACCACCTAGCAACACCTTAGCAACCACCCCGGATACCATAGCAACACCTTAGCAACCGCCTAGCAACACCTTAGCAACCACCTACCAACCACTTAGCAACACCTTAGCAACCACCCCGGATACCATAGCAACACCTTAGCAACCGCCTAGCAACACCCTAGCAACCACCTAGCAACCACCTAGCAACACCTTAGCAACCACCCCGGATACCATAGCAACACCTTAGCAACCACCTAGCAACCGCCTAGCAACACCCTAGCAACCACCTAGCAACCACCTAGCAACACCTTAGCAACCACCCCGGATACCATAGCAACACCTTAGTAACCGCCTAGCAACACCCTAGCAACCACCTAGCAACCACCTAGCAACACCTTAGCAACCACCCCGGATACCATAGCAACACCTTAGCAACCGCCTAGCAACACCCTAGCAACCACCTAGCAACCACCTAGCAACACCTTAGCAACCACCCCAGATACCATAGCAACACCTTAGCAACCGCCTAGCAACACCTTAGCAACCACCTAGCAACACCTTAGCAACCACCCCGGATACCATAGCAACACCTTAGCAACCACCCCGGATACCATAGCAACACCTTAGCAACCGCCTAGCAACACCCTAGCAACCACCTAGCAACACCTTAGCAACCACCCCGGATACCATAGCAACACCTTAGCAACCACCCCGGATACCATAGCAACACCTTAGCAACCGCCTAGCAACACCCTAGCAACCACCTAGCAACACCTTAGCAACCACCCCGGATACCATAGCAACACCTTAGCAACCGCCTAGCAACACCCTAGCAACCACCTAGCAACACCTTAGCAACCACCCCGGATACCATAGCAACACCTTAGCAACCGCCTAGCAACACCCTAGCAACCACCTAGCAACACCTTAGCAACCATCCTGGATACCATAGCAACACCTTAGCAACCGCCTAGCAATACCTTAGCAACCACCTAGCAACATCTTAGCAACCACCCCGGATACCACAGCAACACCTTAGCAACCACCTAGCAACACCTTAGCAACCACCTAGCAACACCTTAGCAGATACCAGCCAGCACTGCAATCACACTCGCAGTTTCTGCAGGAACTGCAATCTAGTTATTATTATTATTATTATTATTATTCCACCTGTTTTTTGTCCGGTTAACTAGTGCCGCAGTTTTCGAAATATCGACTTCGTTCAAAAGAGAAAACGTGCGTCCATAACGGGAATGGTGGGCTTGTATACAGCTTTCCGATCGGACTTACGTTTTTCGTAAAAACTTCGTAAGTACGCGTTTTTTTGCCCATTGAAAATGAATGGGCAGAACTTTGCACGCCCGTGGACGTCGCAATTTTTGAAATACTAAGATGAAACCAATTGAGGACCTGTAGAACTTATTGAGCTCTTTCCGAAAATATGCGTTACGAAAAGTTACGACGTACGGATTTCGTACGAATGTCGTACGAAGTGGCCCCATTGGAATGAATGGGGCCAATCGGAGGACGGCAGCTAGATCGAAGGACAGGTAGCTAGAACTCCAGTACTGTGTGTAATGGAGCAGCTATGGGATAAAACAGCATTAGGTCAAAAGTTTGGACACCCCGGCCCCCCAGTACTGTGTGTAATGGAGCCACGGGTCAAAAGTTTGGACACCCCGGCCCCCCAGTACTGTGTGTAATGGAGCCACGGGTCAAAAGTTTGGACACCCCCGAACGGCCAGAGCAACCTAGCGTGCATAGCTGATTGATGTATTTGCACGTTGCGTAGCAACGTGCAAACACCATTTAATCAAATTTATGCATATACATCACCTAGCAACCACCTAGAAACACCATAGCAACCACCCCGGATACCATAGCAACACCTTAGCAACCGCCTAGCAACACCATAGCAACCACCTAGCAACCATCTAGCAACACCTTAGCAACCACCCCAGATACCATAGCAACACCTTAGCAACCCCCTAGCAACACCCTAGCAACCACCTAGCAACCACCTAGCAACACCTTAGCAACCACCCCGGATACCATAGCAACACCTTAGCAACCGCCTAGCAACACCCTAGCAACCACCTAGCAACCACCTAGCAACACCTTAGCAAACACCCCGGATACCATAGCAACACCTTAGCAACCGCCTAGCAACACCCTAGCAACCACCTAGCAACCACCTAGCAACACCTTAGCAACCACCCCGGATACCATAGCAACACCTTAGCAACCGCCTAGCAACACCCTAGCAACCACCTAGCAACCACCTAGCAACACCTTAGCAACCACCCCGGATACCATAGCAACACCTTAGCAACCGCCTAGCAACACCCTAGCAACCACCTAGCAACCACCTAGCAACACCTTAGCAACCACCCCGGATACCATAGCAACACCTTAGCAACCGCCTAGCAACACCCTAGCAACCACCTAGCAACCACCTAGCAACACCTTAGCAACCACCCCGGATACCATAGCAACACCTTAGCAACCGCCTAGCAACACCCTAGCAACCACCTAGCAACACCTTAGCAACCACCCCGGATACCATAGCAACACCTTAGCAACCGTCTAGCAACACCCTAGCAACCACCTAGCAACACCTTAGCAACCACCCCGGATACCATAGCAACACCTTAGCAACTGCCTAGCAACACCTTAGCAACCACCTAGCAACACCTTAGCAACCACCACGGATACCATAGCAACACCTTAGCAACCGCCTAGCAACACCCTAGCAACCACCTAGCAACACCTTAGCAACCACCCCGGATACCATAGCAACACCTTAGCAACCGCCTAGCAACACCTTAGCAACCACCTAGCAACACCTTAGCAACCACCCCGGATACCATAGCAACACCTTAGCAACCGCCTAGCAACACCCTAGCAACCACCTAGCAACCACCTAGCAACACCTTAGCAACCACCCCGGATACCATAGCAACACCCTAGCAACCACCTAGCAACACCTTAGCAACCACCCCGGATACCATAGCAACACCTTAGCAACCGCCTAGCAACACCTTAGCAACCACCTAGCAACCACCTAGCAACACCTTAGCAACCACCCCGGATACCATAGCAACACCTTAGCAACCGCCTAGCAACACCTTAGCAACCACCTAGCAACCACCTAGCAACACCTTAGCAACCACCCTGGATACCATAGCAACACCTTAGCAACCGCCTAGCAACACCTTAGCAACCACCTAGCAACACCTTAGCAACCACCCCAGATACCATAGCAACACCTTAGCAACCGCCTAGCAACACCTTAGCAACCACCTAGCAACCACTTAGCAACACCTTAGCAACCACCCCGGATACCATAGCCACACCTTAGCAACCACTTAGCAACACCTTAGCAACACTATAGCAGATACCAGCCAGCACTGCAATCACACTCGCAGTTTCTGTAGGAACTGCAATCTAGTTATTAGTGTGATTGCAGTAATGCAATCACAGTATTGTTCTTCTTAAGTCTTATTCTTCTTATTATTATTAGTGTGATTGCAGTATGCAATCACAGTATTGTTCTTCTTAAGTCTTATTCTTATTATTAGTGTGATTGCAGTAATGCAATCACAGTATTGATCTTCTTAAGTCTTATTCTTCTTCTTCTTATTATTATTATTATTATTATTCCACCTGTTTTTTGTCCGGTTAACTAGTGCCGCAGTTTTCGAAATATCGACTTCGTTCAAAAGAGAAAACGTGCGTCCATATCGGGAATGGTGGGCTTGTATACAGCTTTCCGATCGGACTTACGTTTTTCGTAAAAACTTCGTAAGTACGCGTTTTTTTGACCATTGAAAATGAATGGGCAGAACTTTGCACGCCCGTGGACGTCGCAATTTTTGAAATACGAAGATGAAACCAATTGAGGACCTGTAGAACTTATTGAGCTCTTTCCGAAAATATGCGTTACGAAAAGTTACGACGTACGGATTTCGTACGATTGTCGTACGAAGTGGCCCCATTGGAATGAATGGGGCCAATCGGAGGACGGCAGCTAGATCGAAGGACAGGTAGCTAGAACTCCAGTAATGTGTATAATGGAGCAGCTATGGGATAAAACAGCGTTAGGTCAAAAGTTTGGACACCCCGGCCCCCCAGTACTGTGTGTAATGGAGCCGCGGGTCAAAAGTTTGGACACCCCAGAGCCCCAGTACTGTGTGTAATGGAGCCGCGGGTCAAAAGTTTGGACACCCCAGAGCCCCAGTACTGTGTGTAATGGAGCTATCGGTCAAAAGTTTGGACACCCCAGAGCCCCAGTACTGTGTGTAATGGAGCCACGGGTCAAAAGTTTGGACACCCCAGAGCCCCAGTACTGTGTGTAATGGAGCAACTGGTCAAAAGTTTGGGTACCCCGGTCAGCTCTGCAATCACACTCGCAGTTTCTGTAGGAACTGCAATCTAGTTATTATTATTATTCCACCTGTTTTTTGTCCGGTTAACTAGTGCCGCAGTTTTCGAAATATCGACTTCGTTCAAAAGAGAAAACGTGCGTCCATATCGGGAATGGTGGGCTTGTATACAGCTTTCCGATCGGACTTACGTTTTTCGTAAAAACTTCGTAAGTACGCGTTTTTTTGACCATTGAAAATGAATGGGCAGAACTTTGCACGCCCGTGGACGTCGCAATTTTTGAAATACGAAGATGAAACCAATTGAGGACTTGTAGAACTTATTGAGCTCTTTCCGAAAATATGCGTTACGAAAAGTTACGACGTACGGATTTCGTACGATTGTCGTACGAAGTGGCCCCATTGGAATGAATGGGGCCAATCGGAGGACGGCAGCTAGATCGAAGGACAGGTAGCTAGAACTCCAGTACTGTGTGTAATGGAGCAGCTATGGGATAAAACAGCATTAGGTCAAAAGTTTGGACACCCCGGCCCCCCAGTACTGTGTGTAATGGAGCCACGGGTCAAAAGTTTGGACACCCCAGAGCCCCAGTACTGTGTGTAATGGAGCCACGGGTCAAAAGTTTGGACACCCCAGCCCCCCAGTACTGTGTGTAATGGAGCCACGGGTCAAAAGTTTGGACACCCCAGCCCCCCAGTACTGTGTGTAATGGAGCCACGGGTCAAAAGTTTGGACACCCCAGAGCCCCAGTACTGTGTGTAATGGAGCCACGGGTCAAAAGTTTGGACACCCCAGAGCCCCAGTACTGTGTGTAATGGAGCCACGGGTCAAAAGTTTGGACACCCCAGAGCCCCAGTACTGTGTGTAATGGAGTCACGGGTCAAAAGTTTGGACACCCCAGAGCCCCAGTACTGTGTGTAATGGAGTCACGGGTCAAAAGTTTGGACACCCCAGAGCCCCAGTACTGTGTAATGGAGCCACGGGTCAAAAGTTTGGACACCCCAGAGCCCCAGTACTGTGTGTAATGGAGTCACGGGTCAAAAGTTTGGACACCCCAGAGCCCCAGTACTGTGTGTAATGGAGTCACGGGTCAAAAGTTTGGACACCCCAGAGCCCCAGTACTGTGTAATGGAGCCACGGGTCAAAAGTTTGGACACCCCAGGGCCCCAGTACTGTGTGTAATGGAGCAACTGGTCAAAAGTTTGGGTACCCCGGTCAGCTCTGCAATCACACTCGCAGTTTCTGTAGGAACTGCAATCTAGTTATTAGTGTGATTGCAGTAATGCAATCACAGTATTGTTATTCTTAAGTCTTATTCTTATTATTATTATTATTATTCCACCTGTTTTTTGTCCGGTTAACTAGTGCCGCAGTTTTCGAAATATCGACTTCGTTCAAAAGAGAAAACGTGCGTCCATATCGGGAATGGTGGGCTTGTATACAGCTTTCCGATCGGACTTACGTTTTTCGTAAAAACTTCGTAAGTACGCGTTTTTTTGACCATTGAAAATGAATGGGCAGAACTTTGCACGCCCGTGGACGTCGCAATTTTTGAAATACGAAGATGAAACCAATTGAGGACCTGTAGAACTTATTGAGCTCTTTCCGAAAATATGCGTTACGAAAAGTTACGACGTACGGATTTCGTACGAATGTCGTACGAAGTGGCCCCATTGGAATGAATGGGGCCAATCGGAGGACGGCAGCTAGATCGAAGGACAGGTAGCTAGAACTCCAGTACTGTGTGTAATGGAGCAGCTATGGGATAAATCAGCGTTAGGTCAAAAGTTTGGACACCCCGGCCCCCCCCCAGTACTGTGTGTAATGGAGCCATGGGTCAAAAGTTTGGACACCCCGGCCCCCCAGTACTGTGTGTAATGGAGCCACGGGTCAAAAGTTTGGACACCCCCGAACGGCCAGAGCAACCTAGCGTGCATAGCTGATTGATGTATTTGCACATTGCGTAGCAACGTGCAAACACCATTTAAACAAATTTATGCATATACATCACCTAGCAACCACCTAGAAACACCATAGCAACCACCCTGGATACCATAGCAACACCTTAGCAACCGCCTAGCAACACCCTAGCAACACCCTAGCAACCACCTAGCAACACCTTAGCAACCACCCCGGATACCATAGCAACACCTTAGCAACCTCCCCGGATACCATAGCAACACCTTAGCAACCACCTAGCAACCACCTAGCAACACCTTAGCAACCACCCCGGATACCATAGCAACACCTTAGCAACCGCCTAGCAACACCTTAGCAACACCTTAGCAACCACCCCGGATACCATAGCAACCGCCTAGCAACACCCTAGCAACCACCTAGCAACACCTTAGCAACCACCTAGCAACCACCTAGCAACACCTTAGCAACCTCCCCGGATACCATAGCAACACCTTAGCAACCGCCTAGCAACACCTTAGCAACCGCATAGCAACCACTTAGCAACACCTTAGCAACCACCCCGGATACCATAGCAACACCTTAGCAACCGCCTAGCAACCACCTAGCAACACCTTAGCAACCACCCCGGATACCATAGCAACACCTTAGCAACCGCCTAGCAACACCTTAGCAACCACCTAGCAACACCTTAGCAACCACCCCGGATACCATAGCAACACCTTAGCAACCGCCTAGCAACACCCTAGCAACCACCTAGCAACCACCTAGCAACACCTTAGCAACCACCCTGGATACCATAGCAACACCTTAGCAACCGCCTAGCAACACCCTAGCAACCACCTAGCAACCACCTAGCAACACCTTAGCAACCACCCCGGATACCATAGCAACACCTTAGCAAACGCCTAGCAACACCCTAGCAACACCCTAGCAACCACCCCGGATACCATAGCAACACCTTAGCAACCGCCTAGCAACACCCTAGCAACCACCTAGCAACCACCTGGCAACACCTTAGCAACCACCCCGGATACCATAGCAACACCTTAGCAACCGCCTAGCAACACCCTAGCAACCACCTAGCAACACCTTAGCAACCACCCCGGATACCATAGCAACACCTTAGCAACCGCCTAGCAACCACCTAGCAACCACCTAGCAACACCTTAGCAACCACCCCGGATACCATAGCAACACCTTAGCAACCGCCTAGCAACGCCTTAGCAACCACCTAGCAACACCTTAGCAACCACCTAGCAACCACCTAGCAACACCTTAGCAACCACCCCGGATACCATAGCAACACCTTAGCAACCGCCTAGCAACACCCTAGCAACCACCTAGCAACACCTTAGCAACCACCCAAGATACAATAGCAACACCTTAGCAGCCGCCTAGCAACACCCTAGCAACCACCTAGCAACACCTTAGCAACCACCCCGGATACCATAGCAACACCTTAGCAACCGCCTAGCAACACCCTAGCAACCACCTAGCAACACCTTAGCAACCACCCCGGATACCATAGCAACACCTTAGCAACCGCCTAGCAACACCTTAGCAACCACCTAGCAACACCTTAGCAACCACCCCGGATACCATAGCAACACCTTAGCAACACCATAGCAGATACCAGCCAGCACTGCAATCACACTCGCAGTTTCTGTAGGAACTGCAATCTTTATTATTATTATTAGTGTGATTGCAGTAATGCAATCACAGTATTGTTCTTCTTAAGTCTTATTCTTCTTCTTCTTATTATTATTATTAGTGTGATTGCAGTAATGCAATCACAGTATTGTTCTTCTTAAGTCTTATTCTTCTTCTTCTTCTTCTTCTTCTTCTTCTTATTATTATTCCACCTGTTTTTTGTCCGGTTAACTAGTGCCGCAGTTTTCGAAATATCGACTTCGTTCAAAAGAGAAAACGTGCGTCCATATCGGGAATGGTGGGCTTGTATACAGCTTTCCGATCGGACTTACGTTTTTCGTAAAAACTTCGTAAGTACGCGTTTTTTTGCCCATTGAAAATGAATGGGCAGAACTTTGCACGCCCGTGGACGTCGCAATTTTTGAAATACGAAGATGAAACCAATTGAGGACCTGTAGAACTTATTGAGCTCTTTCCGAAAATATGCGTTACGAAAAGTTACGACGTACGGATTTCGTACGAATGTCGTACGAAGTGGCCCCATTGGAATGAATGGGGCCAATCGGAGGACGGCAGCTAGATCGAAGGACAGGTAGCTAGAACTCCAGTACTGTGTGCAATGGAGCAGCTATGGGATAAAACAGCATTAGGTCAAAAGTTTGGACACCCCGGCCCCCCAGTACTGTGTGTAATGGAGCCACGGGTCAAAAGTTTGGACACCCCGGCCCCCCAGTACTGTGTGTAATGGAGCCACGGGTCAAAAGTTTGGACACCCCCGAACGGCCAGAGCAACCTAGCGTGCATAGCTGATTGATGTATTTGCACGTTGCGTAGCAACGTGCAAACACCATTTATTCAAATTTATGCATATAAATCACCTAGCAACCACCTAGAAACACCATAGCAACCACCACAGATACCATAGCAACACCTTAGCAACCGCCTAGCAACACCTTAGCTACCACCTAGCAACCACCTAGCAACACATTAGCAACCTCCCCGGATACCATAGCAACACCTTAGCAACCGCCTAGCAACACTTTAGCAACCGCATAGCAACCACTTAGCAACACCTTAGCAACCACCCCGGATACCATAGCAACACCTTAGCAACACCTTAGCAACCGCCTAGCAACACCGTAGCAACCACCTAGCAACCACCTAGCAACCACCTTAGCAACAACCCGGATACCATAGCAACACCTTAGCAACCGCCTAGCAACACCTTAGCAACCACCTAGCAACCACCTAGCAACACCTTAGCAACCACCCCGGATACCATAGCAACACCTTAGCAACCGCCTAGCAACACCCTAGCAACCACCTAGCAACCACCTAGCAACACCTTAGCAACCACCCCGGATACCATAGCAACACCTTAGCAACTGCCTAGCAACCACCTAGCAACACCTTAGCAACCACCCTGGATACCATAGCAACACCTTAGCAACCGCCTAGCAACTGCTTAGGAGTGACCTACCAACCACTTAGCAACACCATAGCAACCACCCTGGATACCATAGCAACACCTTAGCAACCGCCTAGCAACACCCTAGCAACCACCTAGCAACCACCTAGCAACACCTTAGCAACCACCCCGGATACCATAGCAACACCTTAGCAACCGCCTAGCAACACCCTAGCAACCACCTAGCAACCACCTAGCAACACCTTAGCAACCACCCCGGATACCATAGCAACACCTTAGCAACCGCCTAGCAACACCCTAGCAACCACCTAGCAACACCTTAGCAACCACCCCGGATACCATAGCAACACCTTAGCAACCGCCTAGCAACACCCTAGCAACCACCTAGCAACCACCTAGCAACACCTTAGCAACCACCCCGGATACCATAGCAACACCTTAGCAACCGCCTAGCAACACCTTAGCAACCACCTAGCAACACCTTAGCAACCACCCCGGATACCATAGCAACACCTTAGCAACACCATAGCAGATACCAGCCAGCACTGCAATCACACTCGCAGTTTCTGTAGGAACTGCAATCTAGTTCCACCTGTTTTTTGTCCGGTTAACTAGTGCCGCAGTTTTCGAAATATCGACTTCGTTCAAAAGAGAAAACGTGCGTCCATATCGGGAATGGTGGGCTTGTATACAGCTTTCCGATCGGACTTACGTTTTTCGTAAAAACTTCGTAAGTACGCGTTTTTTTGACCATTGAAAATGAATGGGCAGAACTTTGCACGCCCGTGGACGTCGCAATTTTTGAAATACGAAGATGAAACCAATTGAGGACCTGTAGAACTTATTGAGCTCTTTCCGAAAATATGCGTTACGAAAAGTTACGACGTACGGATTTCGTACGAATGTCGTACGAAGTGGCCCCATTGGAATGAATGGGGCCAATCGGAGGACGGCAGCTAGATCGAAGGACAGGTAGCTAGAACTCCAGTACTGTGAGTGTATGGAGCAGCTATGGGATAAATCAGCGTTAGGTCAAAAGTTTGGACACCACGGCCCCCCCCCAGTACTGTGTGTAATGGAGCCATGGGTCAAAAGTTTGGACACCCCGGCCCCCCAGTACTGTGTGTAATGGAGCCACGGGTCAAAAGTTTGGACACCCCCGAACGGCCAGAGCAACCTAGCGTGCATAGCTGATTGATGTATTTGCACGTTGCGTAGCAACGTGCAAACACCATTTAATCTAATTTATGCATATAAATCACCTAGCAACCACCTAGAAACACCATAGCAACCACCACAGATACCATAGCAACACCTTAGCAACCGCCTAGCAACACCTTAGCAACCACCTAGCAACACCTTAGCAACCTCCCCGGATACCATAGCAACACCTTAGCAACCGCCTAGCAACACCCTAGCAACCACCTAGCAACCACCTAGCAACACCTTAGCAACCACCCCGGATACCATAGCAACACCTTAGCAACTGCCTAGCAACCACCTAGCAACACCTTAGCAACACCTTAGCAACCGCCTAGCAACACCTTAGCAACCACCTAGCAACACCTTAGCAACCACCCCGGATACCATAGCAACACCTTAGCAACCGCCTAGCAACACCCTAGCAACCACCTAGCAACCACCTAGCAACACCTTAGCAACCACCCCGGATACCATAGCAACACCTTAGCAACCGCCTAGCAACACCTTAGCAACCACCTAGCAACCACCTAGCAACACCTTAGCAACCACCCCGGATACCATAGCAACACCTTAGCAACCGCCTAGCAACACCTTAGCAACCACCTAGCAACCACCTAGCAACACCTTAGCAACCACCCCGGATACCATAGCAACACCTTAGCAACCACCCCGGATACCATAGCAACACCTTAGCAACCGCCTAGCAACACCTTAGCAACCACATAGCAACCACCTAGCAACACCTTAGCAACCACCCCGGATACCATAGCAACACCTTAGCAACCACCCCGGATACCATAGCAACACCTTAGCAACCGCCTAGCAACACCTTAGCAACCACCTAGCAACCACCTAGCAACACCTTAGCAACCACCCCGGATACCATAGCAACACCTTAGCAACCGCCTAGCAACACCCTAGCAACCACCTAGCAACCACCTAGCAACACCTTAGCAACCACCCCGGATACCATAGCAACACCTTAGCAACCGCCTAGCAACACCCTAGCAACCACCTAGCAACCACCTAGCAACACCTTAGCAACCACCCCGGATACCATAGCAACAACTTAGCAACCGCCTAGCAACACCTTAGCAACCACCTAGCAACCACCTAGCAACACCTTAGCAACCACCGCGGATACCATAGCAACACCTTAGCAACCGCCTAGCAACACCTTAGCAACCACCCTGGATACCATAGCAACACCTTAGCAACCGCCTAGCAACACCCTAGCAACCACCTAGCAACCATCTAGCAACACCTTAGCAACCACCCCGGATACCATAGCAACACCTTAGCAACTGCCTAGCAACACCTTAGCAACCGCCTAGCAACCACCTAGCAACCACCTAGCAACACCTTAGCAACCACCCCGGATACCATAGCAACACCTTAGCAACCACCTAGCAACACCTTAGCAACCGCCTAGCAACACCCTAGCAACCACCTAGCAACCACCTAGCAACACCTTAGCAACCACCCCGGATACCATACCAACACCTTAGCAACCGCCTAGCAACACCCTAGCAACCACCTAGCAACACTTTAGCAACCACCCCAGATACCATAGCAACACCTTAGCAACCGCCTAGCAACACCCTAGCAACCACCTAGCAACCACCTAGCAACACCTTAGCAACCACCCCGGATACCATAGCAACACCTTAGCAACCGCTTAGCAACACCCTAGCAACCACCTAGCAACCACCTAGCAACACCTTAGCAACCACCCCGGATACCATAGCAACACCTTAGCAACCACCTAGCAACACCTTAGCAACCGCCTAGCAACACCTTAGCAACCACCTAGCAACACCTTAGCAACCATCCCGGATACCATAGCAACACCTTAGCAACCGCCTAGCAACACGCTAGCAACCACCTAGCAACCACCTAGCAACACCTTAGCAACCACCCCGGATACCATAGCAACACCTTAGCAACCGCCTAGCAACACCTTAGCAACCACCTAGCAACACCTTAGCAGATACCAGCCAGCACTGCAATCACACTCGCAGTTTCTGCAGGAACTGCAATCTAGTTATTATTATTATTCCACCTGTTTTTTGTCCGGTTAACTAGTGCCGCAGTTTTCGAAATATCGACTTCGTTCAAAAGAGAAAACGTGCGTCCATATCGGGAATGGTGGGCTTGTATACAGCTTTCCGATCGGACTTACGTTTTTCGTAAAAACTTCGTAAGTACGCGTTTTTTTGCCCATAGAAAATGAATGGGCAGAACTTTGCACGTCCGTGGACGTCGCAATTTTTGAAATACTAAGATGAAACCAATTGAGGACCTGTAGAACTTATTGAGCTCTTTCCGAAAATATCCGTTACGAAAAGTTACGACGTACGGATTTCGTACGAATGTCGTACGAAGTGGCCCCATTGGAATGAATGGGGCCAATCGGAGGACGGCAGCTAGATCGAAGGACAGGTAGCTAGAACTCCAGTACTGTGAGTGTATGGAGCAGCTATGGGATAAAACAGCATTAGGTCAAAAGTTTGGACACCCCGGCCCCCCAGTACTGTGTGTAATGGAGCCACGGGTCAAAAGTTTGGACACCCCGGCCCCCCAGTACTGTGTGTAATGGAGCCACGGGTCAAAAGTTTGGACACCCCCGAACGGCCAGAGCAACCTAGCGTGCATAGCTGATTGATGTATTTGCACGTTGCGTAGCAACGTGCAAACACCATTTAATCAAATTTATGCATATACATCACCTAGCAACCACCTAGAAACACCATAGCAACCACCCTGGATACCATAGCAACACCTTAGCAACCGCCTAGCAACACCATAGCAACCACCTAGCAACCATCTAGCAACACCTTAGCAACCACCCCAGATACCATAGCAACACCTTAGCAACCGCCTAGCAACACCCTAGCAACCACCTAGCAACCACCTAGCAACACCTTAGCAACCACCCCGGATACCATAGCAACACCTTAGCAACCGCCTAGCAACACCCTAGCAACCACCTAGCAACACCTTAGCAACCACCCCGGATACCATAGCAACACCTTAGCAACCGCCTAGCAACACCCTAGCAACCACCTAGCAACCACCTAGCAACACCTTAGCAACCACCCCGGATACCATAGCAACACCTTAGCAACCGCCTAGCAACACCCTAGCAACCACCTAGCAACCACCTAGCAACACCTTAGCAACCACCCCGGATACCATAGCAACACCTTAGCAACCGCCTAGCAACACCCTAGCAACCACCTAGCAACCACCTAGCAACACCTTAGCAACCACCCCGGATACCATAGCAACACCTTAGCAACCGCCTAGCAACACCCTAGCAACCACCTAGCAACACCTTAGCAACCACCCTGGATACCATAGCAACACCTTAGCAACCGCCTAGCAACACCCTAGCAACCACCTAGCAACCACCTAGCAACACCTTAGCAACCACCCCGGATACCATAGCAACACCTTAGCAACCGCCTAGCAACACCCTAGCAACCACCTAGCAACCACCTAGCAACACCTTAGCAACCACCCCGGATACCATAGCAACACCTTAGCAACCGCCTAGCAACACCCTAGCAACCACCTAGCAACACCTTAGCAACCACCCCGGATACCATAGCAACACCTTAGCAACCGCCTAGCAACAACTTAGCAACCACCTAGCAACCACCTAGCAACACCTTAGCAACCACCCCGGATACCATAGCAACACCTTAGCAACCGCCTAGCAACACCTTAGCAACCACCTAGCAACCAGCTAGCAACACCTTAGCAACCACCCCGGATACCATAGCAACACCTTAGCAACCGCCTAGCAACACCTTAGCAACCACCTAGCAACACCTTAGCAACCACCCCAGATACCATAGCAACACCTTAGCAACCGCCTAGCAACACCTTAGCAACCACCTAGCAACCACTTAGCAACACCTTAGCAACCACCCCGGATACCATAGCCACACCTTAGCAACCACTTAGCAACACCTTAGCAACACCACAGCAGATACCAGCCAGCACTGCAATCACACTCGCAGTTTCTGTAGGAACTGCAATCTAGTTATTATTATTATTCCACCTGTTTTTTGTCCGGTTAACTAGTGCCGCAGTTTTCGAAATATCGACTTCGTCCAAAAGAGAAAACGTGCGTCCTTATCGGGAATGGTGGGCTTGTATACAGCTTTCCGATCGGACTTACGTTTTTCGTAAAAACTTCGTAAGTACGCGTTTTTTTGCCCATTGAAAATGAATGGCCAGAACTTTGCATGCCCGTGGACGTCGCAACTTTTGAAATACGAAGATGAAACCAATTGAGGACCTGTAGAACTTATTGAGCTCTTTCCGAAAATATGCGTTACGAAAAGTTACGACGTACGGATTTCGTACGATTGTCGTACGAAGTGGCCCCATTGGAATGAATGGGGCCAATCGGAGGACGGCTGCTAGATCGAAGGACAGGTAGCTAGAACTCCAGTACTGTGAGTGTATGGAGCAGCTATGGGATAAAACAGCATTAGGTCAAAAGTTTGGACACCCCGGCCCCCCAGTACTGTGTGTAATGGAGCCACGGGTCAAAAGTTTGGACACCCCGGCCCCCCCAGTACTGTGTGTAATGGAGCCACGGGTCAAAAGTTTGGACACCCCCGAACGGCCAAAGCAACCTAGCGTGCATAGCTGATTGATGTATTTGCACGTTGCGTAGCAACGTGCAAACACCATTTAATCTAATTTATGCATATACATCACCTAGCAACCACCTAGCAACACCTTAGCAACCACCTAGCAACACCTTAGCAACCACCCAGGATACCATAGCAACACCTTAGCAACCGCCTAGCAACACCTTAGCAACCACCTAGCAAACACCTAGCAACACCTTAGCAACCACCCTGGATACCATAGCAACACCTTAGCAACCGCCTAGCAACACCTTAGCAACCACCTAGCAACACCTTAGCAACCACCCCGGATACCATAGCAACACCTTAGCAACCGCCTAGCAACACCTTAGCAACCACCTAGCAACCACCTAGCAACACCTTAGCAACCACCCCGGATACCATAGCAACACCTTAGCAACCACCTAGCAACACCCTAGCAACCACCTAGCAACCACCTAGCAACACCTTAGCAACCACCCCGGATACCATAGCAACACCTTAGCAACCGCCTAGCAACACCCTAGCAACCACCTAGCAACCACCTAGCAACACCTTAGCAACCACCCCGGATACCATAGCAACACCTTAGCAACCGCCTAGCAACACCTTAGCAACCACCTAGCAACCACCTAGCAACACCCTAGCAACCACCCCGGATACCATAGCAACACCTTAGCAACCGCCTAGCAACACCTTAGCAACCACCTAGCAACCACCTAGCAACACCTTAGCAACCACCCCGGATACCATAGCAACACCTTAGCAACCGCCTAGCAACACCTTAGCAACCACCTAGCAACCAACTAGCAACACCTTAGCAACCACCCCGAATACCATAGCAACACCTTAGCAACCGCCTAGCAACACCCTAGCAACCACCTAGCAACCACCTAGCAACACCTTAGCAACCACCCCGGATACCATAGCAACACCTTAGCAACCGCCTAGCAACACCCTAGCAACCACCTAGCAACCACCTAGCAACACCTTAGCAACCACCCCGGATACCATAGCAACACCTTAGCAACCGCCTAGCAACACCCTAGCAACCACCTAGCAACACCTTAGCAACCACCCCGGATACCATAGCAACACCTTAGCAACCGCCTAGCAACACCCTAGCAACCACCTAGCAACACCTTAGCAACCACCCCGGATACCATAGCAACACCTTAGCAACCGCCTAGCAACACCTTAGCAACCACCTAGCAACACCTTAGCAACCACCCCGGATACCATAGCAACACCTTAGCAACCGCCTAGCAACACCTTAGCAACCACCTAGCAACACCTTAGCAACCACCCCGGATACCATAGCAACACCTTAGCAACCGCCTAGCAACACCCTAGCAACCACCTAGCAACCACCTAGCAACACCTTAGCAACCACCCCGGATACCATAGCAACACCCTAGCAACCACCTAGCAACACCTTAGCAACCACCCCGGATACCATAGCAACACCTTAGCAACCGCCTAGCAACACCTTAGCAACCACCTAGCAACCAGCTAGCAACACCTTAGCAACCACCCCGGATACCATAGCAACACCTTAGCAACCGCCTAGCAACACCTTAGCAACCACCCCAGATACCATAGCAACACCTTAGCAACCGCCTAGCAACACCTTAGCAACCACCTAGCAACCACTTAGCAACACCTTAGCAACCACCCCGGATACCATAGCCACACCTTAGCAACCACTTAGCAACACCTTAGCAACACCACAGCAGATACCAGCCAGCACTGCAATCACACTCGCAGTTTCTGTAGGAACTGCAATCTAGTTCCACCTGTTTTTTGTCCGGTTAACTAGTGCCGCAGTTTTCGAAATATCGACTTCGTTCAAAAGAGAAAACGTGCGTCCATATCGGGAATGGTGGGCTTGTATACAGCTTTCCGATCGGACTTACGTTTTTCGTAAAAACTTCGTAAGTACGCGTTTTTTTGCCCATTGAAAATGAATGGGCAGAACTTTGCACGCCCGTGGACGTCGCAATTTTTGAAATACGAAGATGAAACCAATTGAGGACCTGTAGAACTTATTGAGCTCTTTCCGAAAATATGCGTTACGAAAAGTTACGACGTACGGATTTCGTACGAATGTCGTACGAAGTGGCCCCATTGGAATGAATGGGGCCAATCGGAGGACGGCAGCTAGATCGAAGGACAGGTAGCTAGAACTCCAGTACTGTGTGTAATGGAGCAGCTATGGGATAAATCAGCGTTAGGTCAAAAGTTTGGACACCCCGGCCCCCCAGTACTGTGTGTAATGGAGCCATGGGTCAAAAGTTTGGACACCCCGGCCCCCCAGTACTGTGTGTACTGGAGCCACGGGTCAAAAGTTTGGACACCCCCGAACGGCCAGAGCAACCTAGCGTGCATAGCTGATTGATGTATTTGCACGTTGCGTAGCAACGTGCAAACACCATTTAATCTAATTTATGCATATAAATCACCTAGCAACCACCTAGAAACACCATAGCAACCACCACAGATACCATAGCAACACCTTAGCAACCGCCTAACAACACCTTAGCAACCACCTAGCAACCACCTAGCAACACCTTAGCAACCTCCCCGGATACCATAGCAACACTTTAGCAACCGCCTAGCAACACCTTAGCAACCGCATAGCAACCGCCTAACAACACCTTAGCAACCGCCTAGCAACCACCTAGCAACACCTTAGCAACCACCCCGGATACCATAGCAACACCTTAGCAACCGCCTAGCAACACCTTAGCAACCACCTAGCAACACCTTAGCAACCACCCCGGATACCATAGCAACACCTTAGCAACCGCCTAGCAACACCCTAGCAACCACCTAGCAACCACCTAGCAACACCTTAGCAACCACCCCGGATACCATAGCAACACCTTAGCAACCGCCTAGCAACACCTTAGCAACCACCTAGCAACCACCTAGCAACACCTTAGCAACCACCCTGGATACCATAGCAACACCTTAGCAACCGCCTAGCAACACCCTAGCAACCACCTAGCAACCACCTAGCAACCACCTAGCAACACCTTAGCAACCACCCCGGATACCATAGCAACACCTTAGCAACCGCCTAGCAACACCCTAGCAACCACCTAGCAACCACCTAGCAACACCTTAGCAACCACCCCGGATACCATAGCAACACCTTAGCAACCGCCTAGCAACACTCTAGCAACCACCTAGCAACCACCTAGCAACACCTTAGCAACCACCCCGGATACCATAGCAACACCTTAGCAACCGCCTAGCAACACCTTAGCAACCACCTAGCAACCACTTAGCAACACCTTAGCAACCACCCCGGATACCATAGCAACACCTTAGCAACCGCCTAGCAACACCCTAGCAACCACCTAGCAACACCTTAGCAACCACCCCGGATACCATAGCAACACCTTAGCAACCGCCTAGCAACACCCTAGCAACCGCCTAGCAACACCCTAGCAACCACCTAGCAACACCTTAGCAACCACCCCGGATACCATAGCAACACCTTAGCAACCGCCTAGCAACACCTTAGCAACCACCTAGCAACACCTTAGCAACCACCCCGGATACCATAGCAACACCTTAGCAACCGCCTAGCAACACCTTAGCAACCACCTAGCAACACCTTAGCAACCACCCCGGATACCATAGCAACACCTTAGCAACCGCCTAGCAACACCCTAGCAACCACCTAGCAACCACCTAGCAACACCTTAGCAACCACCCCGGATACCATAGCAACACCTTAGCAACCGCCTAGCAACACCTTAGCAACCACCTAGCAACCACCTAGCAACACCTTAGCAACCACCCCGGATACCATAGCAACACCTTAGCAACCGCCTAGCAACACCTTAGCAACCACCTAGCAACCACCTAGCAACACCTTAGCAACCACCCTGGATACCATAGCAACACCTTAGCAACCGCCTAGCAACACCTTAGCAACCACCTAGCAACACCTTAGCAACCACCCCAGATACCATAGCAACACCTTAGCAACCGCCTAGCAACACCTTAGCAACCACCTAGCAACACCTTAGCAACCACCCCAGATACCATAGCAACACCTTAGCAACTGCCTAGCAACACCTTAGCAACCACCTAGCAACCACCTAGCAACACCTTAGCAACCACCCCGCATACCATAGCAACACCTTAGCAACCGCCTAGCAACACCTTAGCAACCACCTAGCAACCACCTAGCAACACCTTAGCAACCACCCCGCATACCATAGCAACACCTTAGCAACCGCCTAGCAACACCCTAGCAACCACCTAGCAACCACCTAGCAACACCTTAGCAACCACCCCGCATACCATAGCAACACCTTAGCAACCGCCTAGCAACCACCTAGCAACCACCTAGCAACACCTTAGCAACCACCCCGGATACCATAGCAACACCTTAGCAACCGCCTAGCAACACCCTAGCAACCACCTAGCAACCACCTAGCAACACCTTAGCAACCACCCCGGATACCATAGCAACACCTTAGCAACACCATAGCAGATACCAGCCAGCACTGCAATCACACTCGCAGTTTCTGTAGGAACTGCAATCTAGTTATTATTATTTTTTCCCTTTTTCTTGGGTTTACCTGCTTTGAGATCTGCTGCTCTGCACTTGGTTCCTACAACCTTCTGGGCTGGAGAGCTACTGCTCCCCAACCCATTACACAGATTGGATCGAGCTGGCAGAATGACTTACTGCAACAGTGGAAAATCATGTCAGCCAAGAACAGAAAGCTGAGGATGCAGTGAGCACAGGCTTACCAACACTTTTAATGACTGAAGACATGTAGCCTGATCCGGTCAATCTGATCCATTCAATTTCTACTGAGGCACACAGATAGTAGGGTCAGAATTTGACAAATCCCAAGACTCAACCTGGTTTCTGTCCACAGTCCAGGCTGGCGAAGATGGTATAATGGTGCAGGGAATGTTATGTTGCTGACCATGTGCATCCCTTCATGACCTATATTTCTCAATTTTTTAGCGGCTTTTTCCAGCTTGATTATAGAAAATCGTATAGAATCTTTACCTCTAAGAACTGATAGTGAACTGCTCATGAGTGTATGTATGTACACACACACACACAAACATCTCCCTCTGTTTATTATCTCTCTCTCTCTCTCTCTCTCTCTCTCTCTCTCTATTGCTATGATCTGCTCTGCTGGCCTTCTCTCTTTTCTGCTAATTACCTCAGACAAACATGAGCCAGATTGAGGGATGTGTAAATAGAATTAATGGAGAACTAACAGGTGGGGTTTCATCGTGAAGCGAGAGTGCCAAGCACTAACAATAATGCAGCATTCAGCACAGTCTTGTATAAAGGGTTTTTTTTATATACACTGTCTTGTAGGAGTGGAAACCTCTGGCCTCACAAATATTTAAATGTATTACTATTCTTAAGGGAACAGTTTAACACATCACAAAGTCTCAGATTTCACAAAAACTCAGATACAATTCAAATGAACAGGTGTGACTGGAGGGACTTGTTCCACAAAAATTTACACACAATTAATACACAATGAACTTAATTTACAGACTCATTTTAAAAACATATTTTATCTTGGCATATTGATTAAATGTTAAAAATTACTGGCAAGGTGTCAATAATTACTGATAATGTCTTAAGTGTATCCACATGATAAACATAATTAAATGGAAAGTTTACAGTTTTTATAGAACAATGTTGCAATCGGCTAATTTGTTTGTTATATATATATAAAAAAAACATATCTAACAGACCTAAAATAACTGTCTCATAAAAATCATCAGTATTTAATGAACATAATTTGAGTTTGACAGTTTTTAAAAATCTGGCACTAGAGTGCATTTGACAGTGACAATGCTTTTTTATTGCAGGAAAACAATGCCTTTGTCAGCTACTTGACAGCAGCACTAAAGTGCATGGTGCCAGTGCAGCCCCGCCGTCAAATTATTTACCCCCTAGAGGAGTTGGGCATTAATGCCCCATCTACACTGATCACCAAGCAGCAGGTCAGTTTCCACTTTTTATACCAGTATATGGCCAGTTTTTCAGCTCTGATCGTGGTACGGTGGTTTGAAAAAGTTTGGGCACCCCTAATAATTTTCATGATATTCCTTTATAAATCATTGTTTTTTCAGTGAAATTAAGTGTATAGGATTTACAGATAGTGTGCAATAATTTTTTAAACAAAATTAGGCAGGTGCATAAATTCATAGAACTGTGCAATATATTGGTATTTTATCGTATCGTGATACATTTTCTTATTGTATCGACAATATGCTTTAATAGGAACGTCAAGGATATCGTCAGTGCTTAAAGAACAAAATCTGAATAAAAATTACTCTACTATACATGCTATATATATATAGTTTTTGATTAGCAGTTATATGAACCTGTCACTGCTGATGAATTTTGTCTGTGTGTCAAAATATTGCAATAAATTGTGTTATATATCAAATTATATTTCTCATATAATATTTTTACTATATTAACCAGCACTGTTAGTGCATGATTAAATACCCCACAGGTGGGGACAATATACTGTTTATATAGATTACAGAGTTATATCGTATCCATCGAAATAAAGAAATATATTGTGATATTAATTTTGGCCATACCATCCAGCCCTACCACTACAGTAAATACAAACCTTACTGACTACTGTTCACATGCATTTTGGGACAAGCTGTGTTCAAAGCAAGTGTGCTGATGTGGTAGAGTAATAGTACTGGATTTTACACAAATGTTGTTACAAAAATGTGGCAAATATGCTTATGTATTGTTACACAGTTCTTAGCTCCACCAAAGTATCATAGTATAAGAGCAGCTTTCCAGCCTATTTATTACAAGTTATATTTATTACAAGTAAGTATAGCATCAAAAGGATTTTACAACTGTTATTTAAAGATTAAATTGCTTTAAAATGTTTAAACAAAAAGTGTCCACTTATTTTAATTAATTATATACTATTTGTATGCTTATTCATTAAGACATATGTTATAGATTTGCACAAAGTAAAAAGGCAGTCTCTATAAATTATAGTACCAGTTATACACAACATGTTAAGCTTAATAAACAGCCTGTGCTCTAATAAGCTTGGAAGACACTTTGCAGAAAGCAGTGGTTTGTGTGTTGCTGATACTGGTATTTTGTCATCTGCTCCACTGGTTGCATGCAGATTATATGGTTACACACTCCAGTGGGTCTGTGCTGTGTAAGCTGCCACAGCAGCAGCTCCACTCTTTCAGCTCATGAGGCCAGTGGAGCTTCTCTGCACCGTGATTGAATTTTAATACACACAGAAACAATCTCACCTCAATTATTTTTGTTTTATTAGATAGATCTGAAAGTACAGCTCATGGCAGCACTTCTACTTCTAAGTGCTGCTTGATGGAACTAACCTACACAGTGCCTTCTGGGTTTATAGCATATTGTAGTTGTCATATTAAAACCTCATAAGTCTTAGTTTCAGGCTTTTTTCTTTTCTTTGTTTTACCTCATTTTATACTGCCAGCTTTTACACTGTGTGTATAGTGAACAATGGAAGTAATACAAAATCAAGACAAACGTGTTACATTAAAAGTAACAGTCACAAATTTATATTTTTACATTATATTTTTTCATCATCATTATTTTTATTTGGATTATTTAGTAAACAGATTCTTCGAAATGGGCACCTCTTGCTTACATGCCAGCTTTGCTCGTCTTGTCTGTATCTCAGTAAGCTTTATGGGTTTCAGTTAACAGTTGTGCTGAACTTATTCATTACTTGAATTTCTTGCTCTATTACTGTGTTTGAGAGCATCAGTTGTAAAGTTGTAAAGAAGAGGTAGAGTTGGTATACAGTGAATAGACCTATTTGAGTAATGTTCTAATCCATAATATGGAAATACTCAATAAAGTAAAGAAAAAATAATTAAGAAATGAAGGTCAGTCAATCTGAAAAATATCAAGAACTTTGAAAAAGGGTCTTCGATTGCAGTCGCAAAGACCATCAAACATTGAAACAGATTAAACTGGCTCTCATCAGGACCACCCCAGCAAAACAAGGCCAAGAGTTATCTCTGTTTTACAGGATGAGTTCCCCAGCCTTAGAAACTGAGATAACATTCACATTTCAGTGTTCCTTAGAAGCAGTCCTTTAAAATTACAATATAAACAGAGAGGTCTCTCTTAAGAATCCTCTTAATATAAAAAAATTGTCTATATCGCCAAAAAAATAGATGCATCAACCTTTATTTATTCAATTGAAAACCTCAAAAAAACATAACAGTAATAGTACTATAATAATAGTAATTGTTTTTATTTTAAAAGTACTTTTCATAAATGTAGTAGTTCCAAATGCTTTATATTCTTGTTGTAAAATTCAGTAACTGATAAAAAAAAAAGTTCTATTTTTATTGTAATGCTAAATTTGGAAAGACGTATTTTTAATAGTCATTTTCAGTTGGAAGATCTAACCTGTCAACATTAATCCGCCGTTTTTTTCATTCCAGCCAAGCAGAAGCTCATGTGATCAGTTGTTTAAACAAGTGGAATAAAGTTTTCTCTGATTGTTTAGAATGAAAACCTGCAGCTCCAATGACCTAATATGGTCAGGTTTTGATACCTATGGTCTAAGGTAAAACTAAAGCAAGATTTACCTTAAATACAGTAGCAATACTGCAGCATGTGTCGCTAGAGGGCGCTGTTTCGCAATTTCATTTTCTTCTCATTTTAACACGCACACACAGTCCTCACTGGTACAATTAAGACATGTTGAAAACAAATGTAATGTGCACTATCAGACAGTCACTAATTGTTCACTACTGTTCTTTACTGGGATTTTAGGGGGGTCTTGTTTTTATGATTGTACCAAACAGCACAAAGTAGGCTGTCTTAGTTCTAACTGTAGCCGTTTTACCTGAGGGTTATTTAACAGGGCAGGTTAATGGAGCAGATGGCCTCAGCGACAGATGGGATGGGAAATGTTTACCGCTGGTGTTCAACAGGTAAAGCTGTGTTCTTATCCAGCTCCGCATCAGGCCAGCAGCTGCCCCACCTGCCCGTGTTTACCTGCCTGACCAGATACTTGACCTAAAGCAGCAGGCTGACTTTCAAGAGTAAAGCTTACGTGCAGTCCAGCACCAAACAGCTAACAGCTTCTTATCAGGAGCATCTGAAACACCTTAATTAGCTGTAGGGCTGCGGTGGCACTGCTTCTAAAGGCAAACATCTTTTTCAATAAGCATTTTACTTGGAAATAAGAGGATGTTAATGAAAGTATCATGATTGTTTTTTAATGGGAGGATTCAGTTCCAAACACAGAACCTAAGGGGTGGGTTAGGACCCTGTGTCTTACCCCTGCATATGTGTGTATATATGCGTGTGTGTGTGTGTGTATCTGTCCCATGCTCAGTGCATTAGCAGGTACAAACAACCTGCCACTGCTCTCCCACACTCCATCTCCATTAGAAAGCTCCATTTGGTAGCACAGCAACCGTGGTGTCCAGGCAGCAGCAGAGATAAGAGCACGTCTAGTGGCTTAGCATGAGGCAGTGTGCAGTAAAGCCCTATGTCCAGCACACGCGGATTAATCAGGTTTAAAACACCTGTTCACTTTCTTTGTCAATAGCAGATCGTGTTACGCTGGGCCATTGTGTTCCACAGAGCTTCTGCATGTCCATGAGGAGCCGAGAGGCAGAGGCTGCACCTGCTCTGAGATTTACCTGCAGGCAGAACACAAGTAATAAGAAGCTGATTTAAAAGCTTTCTCACTGCTACTGATTTAAAGAAGTTCATGTTTGATGTGTATCAGTATCAGTTGACATAATAAAATATGATTTAAAAAAGTATATTATTCAAATGTGTCACTCGGCTGTGCATA
This sequence comes from Astyanax mexicanus, assembly GCF_023375975.1. Lineage (NCBI taxonomy): Eukaryota > Metazoa > Chordata > Actinopteri > Characiformes > Acestrorhamphidae > Astyanax > Astyanax mexicanus. The sequence continues at coordinate 84,072,078 of NC_064408.1, read as the reverse complement.
AATGTATAACTATAAAAATAAACTGTGTTAAATTAGCACAGTAAATCAGGGTACTTTGGTAAGAACTGTGTTGACGTAGATCGACTGACATATAAATAGATATATATACTTTGTTGATTCCCAAGAGGAAATTTACAGAGCTAAAGGTTACAGTGTGAAATGAAGGTACCAAGGATTGTTTTTAATAGATTTTCAGGGTGATCTCACTGATAAAGCACCAACAATGTTGGTAAATATCACATATACAGCTCCAGAGACCACTTCAGTTTCTGAATGAGTTTCTCTGATTTTGCTCTTTATAGGTATATTTATAGGTTTGAGTAAAATGAACATTCTTGTTTTATTCTATAAACTACGGACAACATTTCTCCCAAATTCCAAATACAAATATTCTTATTTAGAGCATTAATTTGCAGAAAATGAGAAATGGTTGAAATAACAAAAAAGATGCAGAGCTTTCCGAGCTCAAATAATGCAAAGAAAACAAGTTCATATTCATAAAGTTTTAAGAGTTCAGAAATCAGTATTTGGTGGAATAACCCTGGATTTTAATTACAGTTTTCATGCATCTTGGCATGTTCTCCTTCAACAGTCTTACACACTGCTTTTGGATAACTTTCAAGCAGTTCAGTTTGGTTTGATGGCTTGTGATCATCCATCTTCATCTTTATTATATTCCAGAGGAATATACGAATAAACAAAACGGCTCATACAGTATAGCAGAGTACAGACAATAGTAAGCTTCGGGGCTTACACGCTCCAAGACTGCTACATAGTTCAGTTGTCAATTAGCATTGAGCCGCTAGCTGCATTCTGGTGCTCTGAGGTTAATAATTAAGGACTCCAGTAAATGTTGAGACTACATTGTTGCAGGTACCGACACTAAATCTCAAAATATATTACTATCTAACTAACATTTACCAAGAAATAAAACACTAGCTTTAAATTAAGAGGAAAGCTGGTACAATTTTATTGAAGATTAAGGCACACACTTGCATCTTACAGCCAAGCATGTCTGCTCTCCTCAGCTGCCCCGAGCCAAGGCACACACACACTCTTAAATACGCTGTGTCCTTTCATTATAATACAAGGTCATTTAAAACATCTATGAGAAACTAGGGTACTCCATACATCCATTAATCTGATTAATTCATCTTAGAAAACAGTTACCAGTTAGAAATTTGCCATTTTGACTAATCTGCCATTTTGGGCTTCATAATAAAAGCCAGGTCATTAAAGATGTATAGTATCTCATTGGTAAGTATTTAAAGCAGGGCTGGTATATTTTATTATATCAGAGCAACATATTTCAGCTATTAATGTAAAAAAAATGCTTACAGTGTTTTTAAAACATAAATTAGTAGCATAAAATTCTTTATTCTTTATTCTTTAAGGTCCATAAAGGTGCATCAAACTATAAAAAAATTGTAAGAGATATTGGGCCCCATTAGACTACCCTGCACCAGGCACATTGCAATGCTCATTGCTATGTTAATACATCCCGTCATGGATGTTAAGATATCAATGTACCAAATTCAGAGCGCACCTGGCTTTTAAAGAGAATGGCAAGTGACACGCAGATTGGTTTATTTGATGTTACGCTCAAAACACACCCAAGATTAATTAAGAGAATTAGTAGAGAATTAAAAGTATTTAGCATTCAGGCAGTTATTATCTATTGCTAGCAGTTTTTTAAAAGTACCTAGCCCTTTTTAAAAAAAACATTAAAAGAAAGAGAAAACTGCGGCTTGTGGTGCAGTGATGCCAAACAAAAAAAGTTGTTGCTGGTTGACTCTGTAGAGTGTGTTAAAATAACAGATTGTGCTGATGAGGACGCCCACCCCCCAGTTTAACAGCAATTTCCTGGACAGCTATTTTTGCTAGTCTGCCCTTGTTAACTTTTTTTTTTTCTTGACAATCACTTATTTAATGTTTTCACACAACTAATGAATGAGTGCACTGAGAAATCAGAACATGGCACTTCAAACCACTTGTTGTCAGGCAAGCTAGCTAGTTGTGAAACACCTTGAAATGTCCAAACACAAATGATTATATGCACAAAAGCTGAAAAGGCAGGCACGCCTAGTTTTGATTTCGGAGTAAACCAGCTTTTTTGCATCTGTCCCCGAATTCTCCCTGTCTTTAGGCTCCACAGGTCACTGCAATTAGGTCTGTTTAAGGGCCATCAAAGCCGAGCCATTGATTATGGTATTTAACGCCGCAACAAGAGGGTCAAATAGTGATGAGTGCGCAATCAGTTATGTTCCTTTATTTTGTGATGATAAATTGCATAGTCTCCATGCTCTCTCTCTTAGAACTCCTCTCTTTTTCTTCTTCTTTTTTTACTCATGTTCAATCAGACAAGGTGTACTGTGGAACCAATCCATGAAATTATTCATGCTCAAGGACCAACTACAGCTTGAGCTTAGAGAGGGGAGTGATTGGGAGTGTGTGGCAGCTGTAGGGGGGTTGAATTGATTTGAATTCTTCTGGCATATTCCCCTCATTAAATGTCCTTTAAAAACCTGTACACTTCTTTCAGGTGGAAAAAAAGAGCAGGGACATTTCGGAAAGCAGTCAATATTCAGCAACAGGAGAGGCCTATCAAATTCTGCTCCATTTTTATTATGCAGTGGGTAGATACACTCTTAGTTAGCGCTCACTACAGGCCTGTGGAGCATTAGGAGATTTCAATATGGCACATTAGGTACAGTGCAGCTGCATTTTTTTCAAGCGCAGAGTGGTGCTTACTTTTGGTGGTTAAGTGCTTTGTGAAATGCACTGTATAGTCCTGTCCATTCCATTAGACTATTGTCATTGGAGGTTGGTGAGGGAGTACTCTTACAAATGGAGCAGCGTATGTGCAGGTAATCAGTATAGCTTTTAGGAATGTAGTAATTGCTGTTAGCTGGACTTTGTTGCTTATAACAGACAAATGAACGAGTGAATGATGGTCCAGTGCAGCTAAAAATGAAGGCCTCACTCTGCATATGTGCTTTTAATGAGACTTCATACAACCAGGCCATTTCAAATATGGCTTTTAGTTTTTTTTTTAACCTTCTTATTTTCTGGCAGGTTCCCTATGCCCTAAACCACATTAACAGAAAGCTCACATTGGAACCCAAGGTTACCGTCAATACCAGGATTGTGGTGGTAGGAGCTTCTGACACTGGCATAGCCTTCTTGGAATCTCTTGTATTTTGGTAAGTAGGGATGTCTTGATTATTTGACTATTTTATAGAATTAAAAAAGAGTTGAAAAACTACCAATGATTTTTTTTCCAGTTACATCACTGGAAATGTAATGTCTGGTTAATGTGCTTGGGTGGATTTATTGAGTGCCAGTGGAACAATTAATGTCAAATTGTACTAAACATATTTATCACGAGTGGATTAATGTCTTTTTATATACACTGATATATTATTTTGTATCAATCCTCATGTTCATACTAGCAAACCTGTGCTTTCACTTTTCCTCACTGGGTTCATTCATGTCACTGCACTGCTGCTTTTTAAAGCTAAAAAAATGGAAAAACATCATTCTGTATGTATTGAAGCATGTTTAGCATCTCAGTCCCCAAGATTTAGCTAATTTCTTCATTGTTTTTACAGCATCCCATAGCCGAAACATTATATACTATAGGCTTTTTACAGTTAATAGACATAAGATATAATAGTTGCATTCTGAATTATTAGCGCCACTTACATGGCAGATAGGGAAGGAAGTAAAACTCATAAAACATGTTTTGGTTTCAAGCTGCTTACCTGCGACTGAATTTGAGTTGCCTGTTTAATTTGTACTGTTGTAAGTGGACTAAATTCTGCCTTTGCTAGATTTGATTGATGAGATTAGCAGATACCTAATTCTTTATTTTTAATAATATTTAAGAAAAATGGACAGTTCAGACTTCAGATTTCAGAAGCAAGATTAAATAACGAATATATAAGACTTTTGCCTGTTTTACATTAGAATCAAATGTTATTATATGACACTATTAGTTTGGCACTAACAAATTCCATAGAAACACTAGTGGAAATTAGTTCTATCTTCAAGTTCTAAGTACATGAAAGAACACGTTTCATAGTCCATTTTATGGCAGATATACTAGCCCAAATTGCACTTTTGAATTTTTTATGTTTTCAAGTTTATGCTCTTTGTTTGTCTCAGCTCCCATTTTAATGACACTGGTATTCTTTATACTGAATTACGTAATGTAAAACTGTATGATAATTTAAAACAAACTTTATAGGGGACTGTCAATGAAGAAACATCCCTTCAACTGGCTTTAAAAGAATATTTGCTCTATCTGATTTAATTTAGAAAATAACTCATAGATGACTTTGTTACTATTATAATAAACACTTATAGCTGTATTGTCTCTATTGGTAAATTGAGGACTGAGCAGATGTCCTCCTTCAATCAAAACTAAAAATTATAATGGGGACCATAAGAGCATTCATGATTTTCATCAGACACAACAGCAAGGTTTTTTTGTTTTTAGTGAGTGGGGGAAAACAGCACAGCACATCATCTTTGGGGTGATTATAATTAGTGGGAGTGACTCTGGGGATTAGGGAGAAACAGTGATTGCTTGAAATATGAGCTTAGGGGCTTATACGCTAATACTCAACTCAACATGCTTTCTCCAACCAAGGCAATTAGTGCCTCTGCTACACCTCAGGACTGACTTGTGTATGTACTTCAAAGCCTGTGAGTGCATGTTCAAAAAGACCATTTACAGTAACCTCAAATCAGTGTTTTTCTTTACCTTTCTAGCATTCTGAAAGGTTGACTTTGACAATGACATTTCTTTAGGCTGATTATTTGTCTCTATTTTAGGGCGAGTGGTTAAGATGCTTCATATTTGCACACAGCCTCGCCTCTCTAAACGTTCGACCAAACAAAAGGTGCATTTTAGGACTGTTCTCATTTTCCCAAATGCAGATAACTGCCTGGCAACCAGGGGTCAGCTTTTGTGTATGTCTGTGCCTGTGTGGGTGTGTATTTAGTCTCTTGTATGGACCAAATCCCTGCAGTATAATGATAACATGAACACTGTAGCTATGGGGAGATGAGCCTTTGTACCAAAAATGCAGCTTTTATTAGAGAAAGTATCGTAAAATGTTGATGTGTTTGCTTGTAACTAGAATGGAAAATGTGATATATTGCTGAAGTCTGTTAATAATTACCTAAAACACTGGGTTATATAGTATGAGATTCAGAATACTGTCATTGTGCTCATGCATACAGGTGTTAGAATGAGATAGATGTAATAGAATGTCCTTTTAATATGTTTTTTTTTATTTTGTTTTATGCAACATTCTGCAACAAACACTCTTTAAAAGTTTTTTTTTTTTAGTCATGCAGTAAAAGAAATCTCTTTTCAATAAAATTGGGTTTGTTATAGAGATATGTAAATATAAAGATGCTTCATATTGGTAAAGAACATTTACATCAAGTTAGTGTAGTTAAGAAAGTTGGATATTTTTACATTATAAATTGGGTTCTGGTATCCTTGGTGATCAGGCAGAGCATGTGTAAAACTCTTGACACTGAAAACCTAGTCCTATTTCTGAAAGCACTTATGTACAACCCCAATTCCAAAAAGCAGGACAATGAATAAAATGTAAATACATGTAAAAACAGAACGCAACAATTAAATATACCCATATTTGATTTAAATAAGGACATATAATGCATATCAGATTTTGAAAATTACATATTTTACCATTTCTTGAAAAATATTTTAGAATTAGATGGCAGAAGCGAGTAGACCAATTGTTGAAGTTATATAAGAGGAATATTGATCCGTTCTTGCCTGCAGGATTCAAGCTGCTTAACAGTCCTGCATCTTCTTTGCAAGATTTTTGGTTTCATGACACACCAAATGTTTTCTGTCTAGACTTGAGGCAGGCCAGTTGGCTGCAGTATGTGGTTTGGCATTGTCTTGCTGAAATATGGAAGACCTTACCAGAAATAGATCTGGATGGGAACATTGACTGAACCTTGTTCAAAAACCTTTAACCTTAAACCTTAAACTTTATACTGCTTGGCATTGATTGTGCATTTCCAGTTGAGCGAGCTGCCCACGCCATAGGGACAAATACCAGCAGAGAAGCAGGCTTTGAACTGTGTGCTGATGAAAATTAGCTAAATGGCCCTCAACCCCTTGAAACCAGAATTTCAATTTATCTGACCACAAAACCATTGGAAAAAAAGAAGAGTGTGGCATTTTTGGATGGTATTCACATATGTCTTCTTCTTTGCATGATACAGCTTTAACTTGAATTTGTGAATTGCACCTCAAACTGGGTTCACAGACGTTTAATTCTGAAAGTAATTCTGAAAGCAGTGATTTCCAGTACAGAATCATGCTTGTTTTTAATGTGTTTAAATACCTGAGGACCTGAAGATCACCAGCATCTATTATTGACTGTAAGCCTTGTCCCTTGCACAAAAGGGTTTCTCCAGATTTTTAGGCCATTTTCACACCAGCACTGTTTGGTCCAGTTAAAATAGACTCTGGGTCGTTGGTACCCTTAGAGCAGTTCGATTGAGCAGGTGTGAAAACAGTAATCGCACTCGGGTCCACTCAGATATAAGATATACGTGCTGGAACACAGAATCTTCTCGCTATATTTACTTTCGTACTCATGCGCCAGACAGCTCTGACCAATCAGAGGATAGAATGTGCTTGCGTGGTTTATTAGTGCGCGTTTTAGTGAGTTAAGGTTTATGCCTGTGTGAAACCAAACCATACAGAGATAGAAAACGCTCCAACTAAACAAACTCGTCAACTGATCTGGAGCATAGAAACGGACTACAGGTGTGAAAAAGCCCTTAGCCCTGCAGATATCTGAATTTTTTTATGTGTCTTATGTGACACTCGGCCTGTTTAAAATACTCTTTTTAGTTGCAAGTTTCTTCTCCAGCTGTGTTTTTTTGGTACCAATACTTTTTTTAGCCTTTTGTTGCCACTCTCCTAACTTTTTGAGATATGTAGCTGCCATCAAGTTCTAAATTTGTGAATCTTTTTCATGAACTTGTAAAAACAATATGGGTCTATGCAAATCATTGCATTGTTTAATTTAAATTTACTAACATTTTACACAGCACCCCTACTTTTTTTGAATTGGGATTTTAAAATCAGAGCCGAGTTAAAAATATTCTTGACTTACTAATTTGCATTATTTGTGTAGTATTTAGTGACAGAATTCAGTAAAAGATTGAAAAGGTTTTCTGTACTAAATACAGGGAAAAATGTTAAACCTATTGTCCAGGCTAATCAGTACTACTATGATGCAGTTTGATTGAATGGCACTGTAGCATAAATGCATGTATCTATGGTGAGAAAGAAAGATTTGGAAACACCCCACAGAAAAAAGTAATAAAATTCTCTGTGTGTGTTTTAGTGTGTGTGTGTGTGTGTGCCTGTGTGTGGAGGTTACTCCTGCGGCATTGGCAGGCTCAGTGGGCATGCAGCTGCCCGGGGCTGGCAGCTCTTGGGCCGTTGACTGGCCCTTTAATTAGCCGCTCCACTGTGCTCCTGTCAGGCTCCTCTGCTGCGATTCGTGTTTGCTGTCACTAATGAGTTGACTAATGAGGCAGTTAGTGTCCACTAAACTGATGGTGAGTCAGTGTAGTAAGCGAGGGGTGCGGCCGGACGGCAGCGGGACGCTCTTATCTCGTAAAACCCAAAGAGCTGACCCCCGCAGACCACCCTCCACCCCTCCTCTCCATCCGTCAGCAGGACAGGGTCAGGAGCAGTGGCAGTGGGGGACAGATAAAGATGCATTGGTCCCTCTGCTTGGCCTCTGAGTGCTGGTGGTCAAAACCCGGCCACAATGGAGGCCTGTGTGGCGCTGATAAGGGCAGAAAGCCGCGGGGTGGTAATGTGCTGAAGAGCGGAGAGATGGCTGCAATGCTTCACTCCTCCGCTCTCACAGCCAGGCCCAGATTAACATGGCAAAGCCACAAACCACAAGATGCTGCCTACTTTCTTTCAGTATGAAAACAGAAGCACAATACAACAATGTAAATGAGTCTTTCAGAACTGCACTCTTTTTACTCAGTTATCAGTTATTCCCACGACTTGGTGTTCACTAAACTAATGAGAAACCTGATTAAGATATGGTTATAATTAAAAGTAATGTAAGAAACAGAAGTATAGATCTGTCCCGAAAAAAAGAGCCTTTCAAAATAATACTCTATGCTATTTGTTCAACGGTATTCAGTTCTCTTGTTTGCATTTAAAATGTTGTCTGTTTTAAGCCATATTGTACATTGTAGCCTAAATTACATTACATTTATCATTAAAAAAAACATTATATAAAGCAGTCATTTTTCAATTTGTTAATTTATTAAATTGTGTGATAGAAAATCAGGCAAAAAGACTAATCCTCAGATCAGTTATACTGAAAGTTAAGAAAGTTTTCCTTCCCTCACATGTACAGTTGCTGTTTTGGAGAAATTAGCTTTTTTATCTGATAGTCATGTGATATTACTGTTTTTGAGGTTTGAAAGAATGAGTATTTAGGTGCTCCTTGAACAACAATAGTCAGTATGTGATGCCTGTACAGTGCCTTTTCCTGGCTTTACTGTAAAGTTGTGGGAATATGAGTGAGGGTTGAAGCATAGAAATGAATACAGACCTGTCAGATTTATCCCTTTAATCCTTTATCACTTAATTTAGCTCATTCCAAGGACAGCAGTAAGCTGTTTATGATTTCAGTACACAACCATGGCAAAACCTTTATAATACAGTACATATCAGGATACAGGGCTTACAATTCAGTATATTTCAAAATATGGTAATACTGTAAGCGAGGTGATATATTGTGATTGTTTAAATGAAATTTTAGGAAGACTGTCATAGTATCACATCATATTTATACAATATGAGTAAAAGAGAAGATTATTTTTTTATGCAGTCATAACAACACAAAATAAACCACTGTCTGACACCATTAATAATTATAATAACATAAATTAATAATAAAAATCTTTCATTTTTAAAAACTGATACAGTATTGCAGAACAAAATGTTGTAATACTTTAATATATTGATATTATCTTTGATTTACGGAAACTCTTATTCATTTTATTACTTTTTTTAAAGCATATAGAAGCCAGCCACTACAGTTTCAGTGAGCCTGTGTAAAATCTAAAGAGTCTATGTGCTTAAAATCACATTTAAATTTGCTATTAACACACTTCAAAGCATCCCACTGAACAGACTTATTGATGGCATTGTCCTCAGTGACATGTGTGCCAGTGCATCTACAGGTACATTGCCAGATGCTAAAACTGTACGCTTTGATGATCGTTGCCCCAATCCATCAAATAGCACCAATGCTGCTGGTGCCCTGTCTGTCTTAATCACTTAGAGAGCCATAATCCAGAGCAGTGTGTGTGTGTGTCCACCCCTTTTTGCCTCCGATCGATGCAGACGATACCCAGCGCTTCTCCCTCACTCCACACACTTCAGCTTTATACGCTCAGATAATGTCTTTCTCGCATACAGAGCAGATTCATTTACATGACAAGGGACCTTTTTACACTCCTGAGGGTAAACGCAGACCCAGGGGAGGGTCGAGGCGGGGGATGAAGCTTGGAGGTGGGGAGGGCGACTACACCCAGTAGAGGCTAGGAAAAAAAAAAAAAAAGACAAAACAAAGAAAGGGCTTTTCCTATGATGCTTGAAGAAGAAAGGCCTTTTAATGTATGCCAATGCAGAGAGAGGGGAAATAGAGGGATGTCAGCGTCGGACTGCATCTGCCCCTCCAGCGCTCGCAGAATAACCCTGCATGGCCCGCGGCCTTTTGTTCCGCCTCTAATGGCGTGCGGTTATACTCACTGTCGTCCCGCTCTCTCGTGTCCCTGCTTTCAGTGGCATTCCATTCTTCACAGCAGAAAGAAAAATAGGGAACACACACACAAAGCCTTCATTACTGGAAATGGGCAAAATCCACTTTACAAATGAATCTTCATTTAGGAGGTATCTTTATGAAGGCATTATGATTAACAAAGCTCACCGCAGCTTCAGTTTTTTTCTTCTTGCCAGATAGGATTTTTTATAGGAATCTGTAAGAGAGCACTGAGCTCTTGAGATCTGTACTGACCATGAAACGCTAAAATGCCTTCAAGCCCAAGAGAGAACACTTCTGTTAAAGCAACAACAACAACAAAATAGAACCTGAAGTATTATAATGGAATGTTCTTCTAAGAATAATATAATGTCCTTACACTGTTTCCTCTCTATAGCCCCCATCTTCAGTTCAACAACCTGACTCTCATCTCCACTCATGGTCTCCCAGACTGCCAGGGAACTGACAGCACAACCTTTCTGACTACAAGGTGGGCTTTTGCTACTCATTATGGAACTCAAATTTGATTTGCCTCATAAAGCATGTCTTGACTAACTGTGATGGAATGACTAATTTTACTAAAACATCTTAAAAAGTGTATTTTTCAGTGTAAGAATGTTAACCCTGTTAACTCCACTACACTACTCAGTTATTATATAACCTTATTTTTTTAGTTAGATTTGTTTTTTATTAGTTGGAGACTAGAAAAACTTTCTTCTCCTAATTTGTTTTAAAGTGAGATGAACGAATGACTGTCATTGAGTGACTCAGAATGGCAGTGGGTCATCTTTTCTGATGTCCCGCTTTGTCTTGGTGGAGATGACCAATGAATCTATATGTGCTGGCACTGCGGTCAGCACTGAACTGCATGTCCAGGAGGTCTGGTCACATGGTCTTAGGGACAACTTCATTCGATGGTTTTTCCACTCAGCCTCCTTTAAAGATGCAATTTGATATTTGACGAGGTGCTGCAACAAGTCTCTCTACCTTAGTCTGAGTTCACAGTGCAGTAAGACATTCCAACAGTACAATGCTGGTCCACATACTGCTGCCATCTGAAGAGCTAGCCTTAAAGACACAAATACTATGCCATGGACCCACACTGAAAATGTGTGGGGTAGTATTGAACACACTACTGACACTTTTCTCCCCTAATGTAAAATTTGCAGGGATATTTTCGCTGTATGGGATGGAGTATTGCAAGAAATCATTAGGAACCTCTACAACTATGCGTTACATAGGCATTACACGCTACTTCTGAATGTGTAGCTCAATAAATATGACAAAGATTTGCTATTCTGAATAGAATAGCAATCTGATACTTCCTTCTGTGTGCAACTATTTTTGCATTTTTTTATTTTAGGATGAGTGTATTTTGGGGGGCTTCTTGCTTATGCAGAGTATCTAGGTTGTTACCATTAATTCTGGGAAGAAGAATATTAATGGCTTGCTTGTATGATGTTTTGTGTTATGCATTCTTTAGTATTGAAGAGTAGTGTAGTAAAAAACATACAAAAATATAAAATCATACTCATTAGACTTGATAAGGCTGAAGGATACAATACTGTCCATCAGAATATTATATAATAACAAAAAAAAAACACATTACATTATAGTGTTAGTATGTTTGTTTTGTCCTAAGGCTTATTATTTCACTTAAACACTGAAGAACAAACACTGAAAAATAATAAGCATGAACTCGGAAATTTGGATACCTAGATAATTCTGTAAATATTAAGAGTGATTTTCACTCATGGAGATTCAGATTAGCCATGATGGAGGTATGATTCTGAGGTATAATGCTATGAAGTGTATCATTCACTCTGTAACATAAAAAGAAAGAATTTATTGACATATTTCTCTATGAACAGCACTCAGTTATTAAGAGGAAGAAGGTAGAAAAGAAATAATGAAAATTCGTAAGATTTTCTTTTTCTATATTTTTAAAAGAAGTAAACTAAAGAAGAATCAGTTCATTAGTGTTGTAATTTTAAAGGAAACTCTTGACCTTGCCAATGCAACAACAGAAGCTACAGAAACCCAACCTTATTCTAGAGAACAGACCTTGCTAGCAGGACTGTATGTTACGTTATTAAATTACAAATCCCAACAATGAGCTTGCTGTTCAGCCTTAAATGCTAAGCTTCCTTACACAATGTTTCCGTATGTGCTGTTTTTCCAGGGTTTCAGGTTATAGAGGTCTCAAGGTGCTTCACCTTTATCTGTGTGGCTGTAGATTTTCAGTCCTGGTGTTTGTGTGGGGTGTGTCTCCTTCAGTGTGTGTGTGTGTGTGTGTGTGTGAGAGAGAGTGACGCTCAGGTATCTGTGTGTGTTTCTCCTCAGTCACTGCTACAGTGAGCGGGATTATGCTTTGCTCTCTCTGAGCTCCTGGGTCAGCGTGGTCACTGGCAAGATGACGGCCATTGACCGAACTGCCAAACATGTGCAGGTCAGCGAGGGCAGGGTCGTTCCATATGACCATCTTGTTCTGTGTACTGGACAACAATACCAGGTGAGCGACACAGAGATTACAGCATAATAACAAGGGATTAGAGGAAAGATCCATAAAAGCTTTGTGAAAAAGAAAAAAAAAACATAAGCACAAATCACATAAGATCACTGAGTCCCTAAGAATGTTCTTAATTTCAAATGTTAAAAAGAATGTTTGGTAACACTTTACAATAATTAATTAATAATTAATTAACAATCAAACAGTAAATATTGGCAAATATTATTTGACATTAGTTAAGACATCACAATTCACAATTATTTTACGAATGTCTTAATCCATTATTATTTTTATTATAGTATTCCTAAGCATTCAAATTTAGTCATGTTTAATTATGCCTTAATTACTGTTAATTTATAATTTATTAAGACATTACTCAACCATTTAATAGGGTTAATTACTGTTGTTTGTTTTGTTATCTGTGACTCTTTTTGCACAGTGTTTTAAATGATTTAAATGTTAAGCCTAGATTCATAAAATTCATAGACTGTCTAGAATGATAAATTCCAGATTGATGAATTCCTCTTAACTTCATCATTACAAAGCTTTGTTAACAGATTTTCTGTGTTTTATGTTGCTTTGTTGTTTTCTATACTGTGGTAAGTTATTTTATGTTAAGTGCCTTCATTAACCCTTAAAACCCCATTGATGCAAATTCCGTACAAATCGAGCATTGTATATACACCTTAATTACTCAGAAATGCGTCAATGCCCCAATGTGATTCATACATTGTGACAAACAGGGAACCCTATTGTTTCTAGAAATAGCACTGACCTCACGCTGAATTGAAGTGTGAAAAATCTAGAGGTGGGCATATCAAGAAACAAAAATCAGACTGGTGCTGCTCATGTATTCTGTCACAGTAATAAGACATGTAATGAACTATCATCAAAATTCTTATATTTTCAATGAATATACACTCTAATCTAACTATTACTGAAGAAAAACTCTTGTGTGAATCGATTTGAGTCTGTACATTCAAAAAAAAGTGTAAAATTTTGATCAAAACATGATCCATTCCATGAAGATTCACAAATTCTGGGAGCATTTACATCTTAAATTATGACATTTTTGAGCAGCTCAGTTTCTTCTCGTATAAGGAAAAATAATAGCATGTGGCTGACTCCTAACATAACTGTGTTCTAACAAGTGAAGGGGGAACTGAGAAAAACAGAGAAAAAAAACACACCAAAATAGGATGGGGTTCAAAGGGTTACTAAAGAAATTCACGTCTAAATAAAGAACTTTTTATTTTATTGATGTAAATACATTTAGTAGTTCATCTACTCATTTAATGTTTTTTTCTATATTTTTATAATGTTCTACATGTAGATTAATATTGAAGACGTCAAAACTATGATGGGGTGCAACAAAATATTAAACAACCACAAATATCTTTCATACTTTAGATTCTTTTAGGTAGCAGCTTTTGCTTTGATGCCAGCTTTGCCGTTTTTGAACATTATTGTCTCAGTCAGCTTCATGTTTTAGAACCTGGAATGGTTCTCCAACTGTCTTAAAGGAGTTCCTGGAGGTGCTGAGCCTTTGTTAACTGTTCTTTCTTCACTCTGCGCTGTAAACCACTCATCCCAAACCACCTGGATTGCTATCAGGTGTTTGTGAAAGCCAAGCACTTTTTTTGTCCACTACCTAACTGCATATGTGTTCATTTATAGTTTAAGTATTTAATATTAATCTACAATGAAGTAAATAATACAAATAAAGAAAAAATCTTAATGAGAATTTGTTTGCAAACGTTTGACTTGGTACTGTATATTGGATACTGACATATGGTTATTCTTTGGACAGGGCCCATTTGTGCTGCTTTGCATTTGATCTCAACATTATTTAGTAATGATATTACTGAAGACAATTACATCATGGTACAGAGTATAGAGTTTACCAGAAAGTGTCAGACTTTCCTTAATGAATATCATTGGATAGAGTCAAGTATAAATGGAGGTTCATTCTGAAGGGATGCTTTTACTCTGCAGGGGCTCGGTATATTTGGTTGAATAACAAAAATATAAAAGTTCTATGGTTAGTTACATATGGTTTATTCATTCAATTCACCACTCCACACTCTTCACTGCATTAGTTTACAGTAGTTAAATGAACTGACTGGAGAAATATAGAATGAGAGAATTGGTAAAAGTCAAACAATACTGTACAACGGCTGTCATGCTCAATAGTGCACTGTTTGTGCACAGTGTGATTTTAAACACAGTTGTCATTCAGGTGAATAATAATGTTGACTTCATTTGTAATCAGGATTTCACCGCTTCTAGCTACATTGTTTGGTAGTTTACACTTAAAAGTGAGTATTTTTCTTCAGTTTCCTTTTAAAGCGGGGGGTCAGCAAGCACTTTGCAGGGAGCACCTGATCATTTACTGTAGTTGTTGGCTGTTGAAAATGATTACCCCCCTTACCTGTGTGCGTGTTTACCTACTCTCCATGAGTGCACATTCTTAGTTATTTAGCCAGCCATTTATTTCAACAGTTGTTATTTCTCTTTCAGCAGTCAGATGTTGATATATACTTATCATCAAAAAATAGTAGCAGAAAGAATCAACAGATACAGGTAAAGGTACAAAACTTTGTGAACTTTGTGCAAGACTGTCATGGAGTGACTTGGCAGATGACAGCAGACCATCTTCAGGGTTGAATCCCACTTTTGTCCTGGTGGAGGTGACCAACAAATCTGTGTGTGGAGGCACTATGTTCAGCACCAAGATTTGTTTGTTGTCACATGAAACATATCCACACATCCAGAAGGCCCAAAGGTGTCACAGTGTGGGGTGCAATTTTGTATGATGTCAGATCACCATTGGTCTTTAATACAGACACACTGGCAACGCTATATTACAATAATAAGGTACTACAAGCAGTGGACAGGACAGGACAATGATATTCCACATACTGCAGCCTTCTCAAGAGCTTACCTTGAAGATAAAGACATAGCCAGCTGCATTACCAGTACTATTCCCAAATAAAACATGTAGGATGCTATTAGACACACTATCAAATCTCCATTTCTACCACACAATCTGCAGGAACTGCATGAATATTCAAGTTGCATCCCTACAGCTACAGGAATATCTGGCATGTTACGTTACATGTGCGTACATGTGACCAAGAGCTGCCCATATACAGCTCTGGAAAAGCACTTACGTTTCTGAATCAGTTTCTCTGATTTTGCTATGTATGAACATTGTTGTTTTATTCTATAAACTACAGACAACATTTCTCCAAATAATTCCAGAAAAAAAATATTGTCATTTAGAGCATTTATTTGCAGAATATAAGAAATGTCCAAAATAACGAAAAAGATGCAGAGCTTTCAGACCTCAAATAATACAAAGAAAACTGGAATAGTACACATATTTGATATACTAGTTTACTTACTTCAACAATAATCAACATGGATCGAGATTATTAATGATGAGGCTGACTCACATTATGGTAAACAGTAATTGACCTTTGATAGTCCAAAAATCTAAATTATGGCCTTAAACTACAGATGCATGTTTTAGTTTTGCATTTGCAATTTTTTTGTAGTTCATTTAAGTTCAGAAATCAATATTTGGTGGAAAAGCCCTGGTTTTGAATCACAGTTTTCATGCATCTTGGCATGTTCTCCTCCACCAGTCTTACACACTGCTTTTGGATAACGTTATGCCACTCCTGTTACAAAAATTCAAGCAGTTCAGCTTGGCTTCAATTTGGTAAAATCAAAGAAACTCATCATTTTAAGTGGTCTCTTATTTTTTTCCAGAGCTGTAAGACTATTAATATAGTTAATATTTATAATATGTGGAGATGTGCGCAGGTGCAGTAGCCATAGCAAACCGAAGAATCACATTTTTTGTGAATTTTGAAGCTCAACGCTTGAAGGTTTATATAAGGTTTTGTCAGATTTTCTCAGTGATGTTAAATATGTTGTTGAAATGGTAATTTGACCTTTAGTTTACAGTATTTTGGTCTTTCATCATTTAAACACATAGGAGGCTGCTCTCACATGAGGGGATAAAAGTGCCAAGCCACATTACCAAGATTGATGCTGAGATCACATTACAGGCTTGCCTGTAAAAACTTAGATAGTTCTAAAAAGTTGTTCTTCATTTTAAAGTGGCAGTGCAACCTTTATGGTGCATTATATGAAACCTTAATTATCAGTAACATTTTTACACTAACTCAAAGAACACTTTTAACCAGCAAAAAACATCTAAGCATTCGAAAGATTGTCAGGAAATACCCAGGCAGGGTGGCGAGGAAAGCGGACACAAGTGCAGGTAGGGTGAAAATAAATAATAATTTAATAAATAAATAACAAGAAAACAAGGAACAAGTAACATGAAACAAAGATACACAAATAACCAATAACAAACTAAAGAACATAAACTAAACCAACTAGAGATAATAATGAGAAAATAAACAGGGAATATATATATACAAGAAGATAAACGTGAAACAAGGGACTAAGGCTAAGAAAACAAGGTAAACACTGAGCGAAGCTATTAAACACAGAGAGAGACAAAATGACATGGGAAGGTGCAAAGACCGACGGAGACAAAGTGGCAGAGGAGGGCTATTTAAAGAAACAGGAAACACACTATAATTAGAAACACCTGGGGAAGGGGCGGAGCTACAAATGAGACACAGGTGGAAAAGTACTGAGACGGGAGACACAGGGGAGCACAGGTCACGTGGGGAAGACACACAGAGACACGAGACGAGGCCAAGACGTGACAAAGATACTATGTTGATATAGTTCTATACAGAAATTTTGCCTTATGTAAAGAACCATTGAAGAGCCATTTTAAGAATGTAGAAGTCTCTGAATCACCACAACCAAGAAGAGTCTATATAATTATCATCCATATGCCTTGACAGATGTCAGGTCAAACTTATCTGTATTTTGTGCTCAAAGAATTCTAGGTGCAGATTACATTTTGAACATTGTCATTAGATTTTTATTTTTTTTTCAGCATCTATATTTTGCTCTGGTTTTCAAGCTTACACCTTCATATCCACTTCAACTGTACAAGCATAAAAGCACAGCATGGTGTTGTGTTGGTTTTACAGCATGTGTCATCTTTCAGAATCCAGTCCCATTGTGTTTCTATTTGTGTCTGTGCATTTACTTGATCAGATACCCTGCCCTACTGGAATAGACATCAGTAAATGGAGCTCGACCAGCCAGGAGCCAGATAAGCCCAGATGCAGAAAATACACCGACCATGTTCCTTCCAACTTCTTCACTCTGAATGACCAGCACGACTGCACACAGGCCTACAACTGGCTGCTGGAGAACTTTATTGAGCAGGATGGTAAGTGTGTGTGCACTGATTAAACTGATTCTGCACTGATAAAACTGATTGTGTACTAATAAAACTGATTGTGCACTGATATAGTATATATATAATAGTTTTAGTTACATTTTAGTTTATTGGATAATATTAGTTTTAGTCAAGTTTTAATCGATGAAAACAAATAAATTTTGGCCTTATAAAAAGCATGTATTACATATGTTTTACTTTTTTCTATTTTATATTTGCTGTTATTTTGAGATTATTTACTACTAATGTTTATTAAAATAATAGCCTTTAAGTTTTGTTGCATTTAAATTATGCTAACATTTAAATGTTTTAAAGCAAGTGACTTGTAATGGAGATGGTTTCTGAAATGATTCACTTCTACTGCAGTACAGATTTATACTAACATTACTGGCTTTCAGTAGACTAGACTCACATTACATATCAAGTGTATTTAAAGCTCATCCAGTTCAGTAACAGCAATGTTTAACTCCGTTCAAATACAGCTACACAGATTATATAATCTTCTGTATTTAGTAAAAAGTATTTAGTATTTAGTGTGGCGAGTGGTACTTGGCTGAGCATGCAGTTCAGTGCACTGCCTGATTGCGTGCTGCACCTGTTCACAGTGCTACTTGAACGGGAAATAGAAAATAAGGCTTATCGAATCCTATCGTCCGGCTTATCATATTTATCGCGATATATAATTTCCTTGATAACTATCGATATCGTTTTATCGCCAGCACTCTTGTGCACTAATAAAACTGATTGTGAACTGATAAAACTGATTGTGTTGACTTTACTTGATGCATATGTGTACATGTTAAAAAACAACAACATAAATTTAAATAAAAACAGAATGCAATGATTTTCAAATCTAATAGACCCATATTTTATTATCGTTAGAACACAAAACAGACATTTTACCAAATCAGAAAGCAGGGCAGCTATCAGTGTATAGTTGTTTTACAATATACGTTCCCATCCATACAACAAGACTTTGAATCTTTTAGCATAACAATGTTAAATCACACACTGCTCCCTAACAACACAGAACTGGCTTGCCTCTAGTCCAGATCTTTCACCAACAAAAAAACATTTTGCACATCATAAAATGAAAAGCCTGCCTATAAAAGACTCAGCACTGTTGAGCAGGTAGAATCCTACATCAGACAAGAATGCGAAACATTCTTATAATTTAAAGACTGCTGTTAAAGAAGAAGGGATGCTGCAAAATGGTAGACATGGCACTGTCACTGCTGCAATGCTGGCATCAAGTTCAAAATGGGTTAGTAAAATATATCAGCGTTTAATATGTGTTCTATATTCTATTGTGAGTAAAATATGGGTATATGGCATCTACAGATCATTTAATTCTGTTTTTAGTTATATATATATTTTTTTTACACAGCATCCCATTTTTTTCTATCTGGAATAGTACACATATTTAATATACTAATTTACTTACTTTAACAATAATCAACACAGATCAAGACTAATAATGATGATGCAGACTCACATTATGGTAAAGAGTAATTGACCTTTGATTGTCCAAAAATCTAAATTATGGCTTTGAACTACAGATGCATGTTTTAGTTTTGCATTTGCATTTTTTTTGTAGTTCATTTAAACAAAATTATATTTTTTAAAGACTGCCTTGTTTCATTTTTGACATCAAAACATATAAATACTCAAACCTGTAGATGCTGAAAGTAAATTACTTGTAAATGTAATTCATTACACAACTAGCTAACTAATTGATTTAATTAATTGTGTAATTACATAATTACATTTAAATAGTGCAGCACAATGGCAGTAATAACTCTGGCCTTCCAAGGGTTAAACAGCTGCTATTAGGCATTGTGCTGTAAAACCTGGTCCAGGATCGGTGTAAAATGAGCAACTTTTACACACAGCTAATCTGTTTTAGCGAGGCTCCATTACTCCCAGCCCACTCCAACTGCCAGGCCATAATGAGGAGCTAATTAGTCAGAGTGAAATCTTTCATCTGTCATACACAGGTCGGCCTCTTCCATCTATTTACAGGATGATATTAATATCAGGAGGGCTTTAAAATGAATCTCGCTCTGTGAAGGCAGAGAGGGGCGAGCCAGTGATCCGTGTCTGATTAAGCCTATTATATTTACTAATTACAGGCTCCTTTAATAATCCGGGAAGTAGCGCAATTATCAGTGAATGCAAATTATGCCGTCCAAATGTAGAGGATATCAATTTGGCAGGATGGAAATTTGCATTTTCTGTCGTCCAGAGACGTGTCTTGGACGCCGCCTCTGAATAAGCAGGTTCTGTCGATATTTTAACATTTTTTATTTTATTTGTTTCAGTGTGAAACACTGGCATATTAGAATGACTGTAATTAAAAATTGAATTTCTCGAAATGAGAAATGCACCAATAAAATTACGAGCAACACATACTCAAAGTGCTTTTATATGAATCCTATATAGAGATGCTCCTTTATTCAGTTCTGACAGCAGTATATTCAAATCCTGTTTAAATCATCATATTTATGATATGAGTGCACATGTAATGACACCATTACAAGTGGGGAGTTTTGGTAGGTGTTTATAGTTGATGTACATGCACTGCATGCACGGAGTCTGCATGCACTCCCGCTTGTTAAACACACACACACACACACAGACACGCAGCAGTGCACAAACCCAACATTTACATCAACAATACTAAATAACATTGATGTTATCCTTTATAGGGTGAACGCACAGGTCAGTTTCCTCTGCTAGGATGCGCAGAAGCGTTGTCCCAGTAAAATAGCAATCCATCAAAATCAGAGTGTACCTGACTTTGAAAGGGAATTACAAGTGACATGCTGATTTATTTCATGTTACACACAAAACACACCCATGATTAATTAAGAGAATTAGTATCTGCCTTTTGTTTGTTTTGAGCTGCACAAGTAATACCGTTGTTTTCCCACTGACACGCCCAAAATCAAGCTGCACGGTAATTTAACATAATTGGCAGCTCACCTACAGATCTCTAAAATAGAGCCCAAGGTTTTTCTTTGGAATAGGAAAGTATGCCATGTCATCCTTCTAACAGAATAAAATCATGCTCTGCTCTTTATTTTGTTGTAGTTCTACAGAAGAAGTAAATATCCTCTCTCTGAAAATACAAAATGACAGAAAAGGTTGTTCTTCTTAGAGCATCACTGCACTTTGCAACCAGAGCTTGAATCCAGCAACATTAAGATAAAATAGTTATACTGAATGAGTGAGTGGTGGAACTGTTTTGTGTTCAGCACCATGGACAGTGGCTGAAGTTCCTGTAAGCATGCAGCTTTAACACATTCTATAAGATTGGCACCATTTTCTAAATTACCCCAAATATAGCCAAATATCAATCTGCCAAGAATGTAGTTAGTAGTTGCTAGTTCGCACTGTGACATTAGTATACACTAATTTAGGAGCAGACTGTGGGACATGGTTTAGGCTGGATTTCAGGTGGATTTAGCTCAATAATAGGAATAGGAAACGAGTTGCCTCTCTCTGATAAGTGGAGTCAATAAGAAGAGACTGAGGAGACAGTGTTGAAGGGGTGCAAAGACTTGTTATTGACGTAGAAAAGATAGAGATGGTATTTATATAATGCTAGATTGGAAGGAGGGGCTTGAGGACATCACTATAAATATCTAACCTACATTCTAACAAAAAACTACCTTGACAAGTTATGATGGAAAATATAGTACTGAAGTACTTGATCACTTGATTCTCTCAGTGATGAGGAGAACCCGGTGACAGTGCAGAGCATCTACCGCTCTGGCTTTAGTGATAATGTGGGTCTGGAATTGGTAACAATGCAGTACGTAAAAATATATAAGAATAAAAGTATTAAACTCTTGGAAAATATGTAGAGAGGTAAAAGTGGAAATAGCAGAAAAATTACAGCATTTCTGTACTAGAGTACAGTACTGGAGTAGTTCTACTCTGTTTTTCTGTGCATATTGGCTTATTGACTCACTTGACTGTTGAAATCTGGCTAATATTCATGTAGAATTCTGTAATATCACATTATATAATCACAGAACAACTAAATATTGCACTATGTCAGTTTTTACCCCAATAACATACCGCCCTGCTTAGACCCATATAAGGCTTACAATGAGTAATACAATTTTAAATTAAAATCTACAGTTCATCTGACTGGTAACCTGTGAACAGAGGCAGGTATAGAATAAATGTATTTTACCTAGTTCCTGTCATGAGCTTACAGCTGCAGTTTTTGCACCATCTGCAAGTATTAGAAGCACAGCTGATGCACATCCGCAGTGCGATGCATTTGCAGGAAAACTGTAAACTTAATCGTTGCCATTTAATCTCTATGCGCATACAGCATAGCAATGTAATTTAATCTGTCGAGCTGTATTTTAGCTTTGAATTTTTATATTAGTTGTTTCTCATGCGCAGCTCATTGAAACAGGCAAATAAATCAAGCTGTATTTACTCAAAAGAAAAACATTCATCATTTCACTCATTTTTTGATCCAGAGCAGAACACTGTTTGAAAGCACTTGCGTGACTGTGCATCCAGTGTGTTTTGTGCTGGCTTCAGTGTAGAGCATAATTAGCAGTGGTTGTTGAGAGTAGCGGTGGGTTTCCTAATCAGAGAGCCCATTTACAAAAGACCCCTCATTTAGATCTACCTATTTCCATCACCATTAACATCATCATTGTGCTGAAGGAGTTTTCGCCCCTGCGTCTGCAGCTTGACTGTAGAAGTGGGAGAGTCACCTGATGCCTCCGGCATTCTTTCCTTCTTCTACAAGGTAGAAAGTGAGGCCTGTATTCCCACACATGCTAGAGCTGCACAATACTGAAGGAATAACATAATTCCTTCTTTAACTCTTCTCTAACTTTCTGACTGACACCGCCAGTCCTGACAAAGCAGATGCTCATTTTAGTCCAATCTTTCAGCAACTAGTGGATTTTTTAGCATTTTAGCAGCTGCTGTTCCCGACTGAGAACTGGTAATTTGACGGGTCAGTCAGTGTTAGATCACGTCTTTTCACTGTACAGTGGTCGTCATGATGACTGAACATGATACACAATTTTAGTGGAAGAGTGGATGAAAGTTCAGGTTTGTTCTGTTTTTTTATTTTTATAAGTTTATTGCTCAAGATTTATAATCAAAATTTTATGAAAAACAAGGAGAACAATCCAGCTGTGTGAAGTAAAGTAAAATAAACTGTGGAAGAGATGACAAAGAACACAATGAAAATATAACAGAATGCAGACTGTTAGATTTGATGGTTTTCTATAATGTTGTTTATTTGTAAAATGATGATTTAAGTTATAACATTAAATGGTATTTTTAGATTTGTTTTGACAACATTAGGTTAGTCAATTATGAGCTTTTTGAAATATGCATATTACTGTTACACTAATCAAGATATTTATCTACTATATCTTCATTCTTCAAGCAACTTAAAATATATTTGTTTTAATTTTTCATTGACTTGTAATAAGGAGAATAGCATCTATGTCATTTCCACTCCTGCACTGTGTAACTTTGGTGAAGTGAGCAGGACAACAAACTGATTTGTTTGTTTGTAAAGTCCTGTAATGTTATTCTATCACACCAGTCCACATGCTTCTTTAATTTTCCGTGCCAGTTCTGAATCTTCCTGCTTGTCTAGATTTCCATGTGCAAAAACCATGTTGTTTAATGATGGCTTTAGAAATTCTGACTGAAACTTTCTTTAAAATAGCTTTAAATTCACATAATAAAAACTGTTATCTAATATGAGAAAATGATAAAATACAAATTAATTTAGATTTTTTTTTTTTGACATTCAAATGACTACAAATAAAGAATAACACTTTTCTGTGCTAATCACTATGCTGCTCCAACCCTTCTACAATTCTCTTTTCCCAGGTAACGCAGTGGTATATGGAGACTCCATTGATATGTACAGCTGTGTGGAGACACTGTTGTGTTTGGGTGTGAGAGGTTCCAGGATCCACGTGGTTCATACGCCAGCAGATAAACCACAAAGCAGCTTCAAGAACTCTGCCGTGGACCAGGCGGTCCGGAGTGCTCTGCAGAAGAAAGAAGTGCATGTACATCACGGCTGTTTGTTGGCTCAGTTGAATGATGGACAGCACCCTGAGCCACTCACAGCAGTGTCCTTTACCACTGACGGACCACCCCTCAGACTGGAGTGTGCGGTGAGTAAAAATCATGGAAGCTTTTGTATAAATAAAAAAGTCTCAAAAGGGAAGTGTAAATGTTGACAGCAGAAAGCCATTATAAATAACTACACATGAACATAACACATAATACATTTTAGATACATTCAGCTTCACATGTGTATGTTCTAATTTATGAGCGAACAAGCACACTAGCATTACATTACCTCATACAGTGTTTATATTAATCTATCTGGATATGAATCAGCTACGTTTGTTGGATTTGGGTGTGTTTTTGATATTGCATAAAATAACCAATCAGCGTGTCACTTGATATTCCCTTTAAGAGCCAGGTGTGCTCTGACTTTGGCAGATTAATATTTTAATAGCGCAGCGCTTCTGAGCCTCTCAGCAGAGGAAACTGACCTGTGAATTCACGCTGTGAAGGTGTGTGAGCAGTTCACTTATGGGAACAGCAATGTTATTTTATTTAGTACTCTGTTTATTGTTGATGTAAAAGTTGAGTTTGTGCACTGCCGCATGTCCTTGTGTGTGTATGTGTTTAACGAGTGGGGTTGTATGAATGCTGAGCACACGATGCACCTCTTTTTTTCCAGTTGTGATTCTTCTCAATGATTCTTTACACCTATTAAGCGCTAATCGTTATTTATCCTCTCAGGTCTTCTTTAACTTCTCCTGTAAAGGTGTAGACTTTGACGCCTTCAAGGCCATCAATGATGCCTGTTTGGTGTTTGATGGCCGTCTGGTTATTGACACAGCTTTCCACACAAATGACTGCGCCATTCGAGCCGCTGGACCCTTAACCAAGTACTCCCGCCGTTACTATGCTGACCAGTGGAGTCACACTGACTTCAACTCAAAGGAGGTGGGTCAGGAGCTAGTGTCTGTACTGCTACCCTTTTTTGACCCCACGCTGGAGACTCCCAACAACCCTGCGCCTGCTGAAGACAGACTCATACCCATCCACACTCAACCCAAGATTCGAGGTAAACAGGTTTAACTGTGCTTTACCATGTTAAAGTTACAGTTACTCTGTTAACATAACACATTCAGAATAACAGAAAACACACAAACAGTGCTGTGAGAAACCACTGGAAGTAGGCAGCCACCGAATACAAAAAAAATGGATTTCAGAAATATGTTTTTGCTGCTGTAAAACTCTATATAAGTATATAAGTATATCAATAATAGACATAAAATCAGTAGTCAGGACATGCTGTTTGCAAGTTAAGTACTTTTATGTAGGTTACAGGAACACAGCGTTTATGACACTTTTGCGTTTATGACAGATTATTCAGTTCTAACAGAAGCTCATTTCTTATAACAGCTTAACACATTTCTTAAATGGCCTAAGACTTTTGTACAGTACTGTACTTCTGCTTGTTGATTTAAAAATTGATAATAAAATAAATACAGTCACAGTGAAGGCAATATTTTATAGGTCATTGATATGTAAAATTACATTAATTCACACACATAGCAATTAGGAGCCGATAAGTATTAGAAACCACTTGTATTTGTCCTGCAACCATAGACCTAGTTACTTTTAGCTAATATAAGAGGTTGGTTGAAAAAGCAAATATGCCTAATTCATCGCAATGGAGCTACAAACTTGATGTATTAATTCTGCTTCATTTCAAAATTACCTGTGCAGAGTTTGAAAGAACACCTGTGCTAATAAATTGCATTATGTCCAGTACTAATGTATCTATCTATGCATATTGTGAATGCTGAGGGAAATAATAAAATTTATGCTGTTTCATTCTTTGTGGGGTTGTTTTCATACACAGGTGGAAGGTTGCCAGGTGGTTACAGTTATCTTCATGTTGCAAAACCCTCAATCTACACCAACACAGCTCCTTCAGCAGATAGATCAGTAAGTTTTTGGGTTTGAAATTAACTGCTACAAAACCTAAATTCATTTAAAAGTTTGACATACATTCTCATTAATATATCTTCTTTATTTGTATTATTCACTACATTGTAGATTAATATTAAAAACTTGAAAAGAAACACATATACAATTAGGTAGTAGACAAAAAAGTATTTGGCCTTCACAAACGCCTGATAAAAAAAAACCCAACCCAGGTGGTTTGGGGCGATTTGGACCGTAGAGTGAAGGAAAAGCAGTTATGAAGCTCAGAACCTCTAGAACTATTTTAATACAGCTGGAGAACTATTGTAGGTTGTACCTTATGAAACAACTGAGAGAATGATGCCAACAGTGGGCAAAGATGGCATCAAAGCAAAAAAGTCCTACTTTGAAGAATCTAAAGTGTAAAACATATTTTGGCTTGTTTAATGTTTTTTGTTTACTTTATAATTGCATATAATTTTGTTCCTTCATAGTTTTGATGTCTTCAGTATTGAACTACACATAGAACATAAAAAAAAAATCATGAAAAAAACAGTGAGGGGCGTGTCCAAACTTTTTACTGGTACTGTATATCATATTGTTTTAATTTGCAATACATTGTCAATACTTGCTTATCTATATATATATTTTTAACACAGGCAATCCCTACTTTAATAGGATAAACCTGCCATTGTCATAATCAGGCAGAACTCAATGTGAAATAAAAACAAACGCAGATGTGAAATATAAACTCTAATAAATAAAGGGGCGGTACAAAATGTAGTCAGACAAAGCAGGGTCAAAACCGGTATACTGGAGCATAGAATAAAACACATTCCAGGGTCAAATAAACAGAACAGAGATCAGTACATAGGCAGGGCAGCAAATTATAAAAAACTTTATAATCCTGTATGAAGCTCTTTTAGTAGTAGATGTCAGTACAGTACTAATCTTTAATCCAATCACGCTCCGTCTCAGTTGTGATTAAGGGCTTGTTTGCGTGTCCTGCAGGGCCGAGAGATGGTGACTGGACGTGTTGAGACAGGAAACTACTTTCACCTGCAGTTTAACACACACGGCCTGCTGGAGGCTTTCACCTGCCTGTCTCACAGAACACTTCCTGTCTCCAACTACCTCTGCCTGTACGGAAAACACCAGCTGCTCCTCAACCACCTGTACATGCGCTTCGACCAGGACCTGATCCACGACCTGTACAGGTTCATTACTATTATTACATAGTCCATAATAGCCACTGCTTATATAAAAAGGTTGTAATTGCTGTAAGAATATGATGTTCATCAAGTGTGCCAAAAATACATTTATGAAGTATTTTAAGATGTGCATACATATTTATCACTCTGCTTTTTGCCTCCTAATCAAATATACCACTTTTCTTTTTGCGGTGTGCTTGTGGAAAAATGAATGATGAGTCCTGCTTTTGTTTGGCTGGTTAACAGCACCTCAGCAACTCACAGGAGACGCACAGCATAAAATATTTATGAATGTTTTTCAATGATTAACATTGCACTTTTAAGTCCCCCTTCTGATGTGGGGTTAACTTTGTTTTGAAATAGTCAAATTAGTTGTGAAAGCAGTGGATGTTGCAGAGGAGAAATGGTAGAAGCTAGTTGGCTAGTGTTAACTTTTAGTCTAGTTCAGATATCGGGTCAGTTTCAGTCTTTACCATTTAAATAAAGTTAAAATAGATGTTGATCATCCATGTCTGAATTTTCTTATCTCTCCTGAGAAAAGTACTGTCCAACCTACTGTTTCAGGTTGGTTTGTATACTGTTTCAGTTCTATTAGAAGTTCTATTCCTAACATCTGCCCATGTTGAATTCTTCCTGAATCACTGGACACAATTCTTAACTTAGTCTGGGTGAAAGAACTTGGTCTTTATTCTATATACACTGGAAGAGCATCTGGGGGAAAAGGAAAATAGTAAATCAGAGTTTAATTTAATAGAATCTACAGCAGTTGAGCATTACTTTATTCTGACATTATTCCAACGTGATCAGACCCAGGTTTGTAGTAAATACAACCTACTACAAATTTGGGTTGGCCTGTGGTTGTTTCTTTCTGGGTTCAATAGATATACAGCTCTGATAAAAATAAGAGACCACTTCAAAATGATACGTTTCTTTGAATTGACCAAATTGAAAACCTCTGGAATATGTTTAAGAGGAAATTGGATGATCACAAGCCACCAAACCAAGCTGAACTGCTTGATTTTTTGCACCAGGAGTAAAGGCATAACATTATCCTGAAGCAGTGTGTAAGACTGGTGAAGGAGAACATGCCAAGATGCATGAAAACTGTGATTAAACATCAGTGTTATTCCACCAAATATTGATTTCTGATCTCTTAAAACTTGAAGAATATGAACTTGTTTTCATTGCAATATTTGAAGTCTGAAAGCTCTGCATCTTTTTTTTTTTTTGTTATTTCAGCCATTTCTCATTTTCTGCAAATAAATGCTCTAAATTACAATATTTTTATTTGGATTTTGGGAAAAATGTCTGTAGTTTATAGAATAAAACAACAATGTTCATTTTACTCAAACATATACCTATAAATAGCAGAGAAACTGATTCAGAAACTAAAGTGGTCTCTCTGCTAAGGAGCAATTTTTACTAGTTGACTGGTAGGTTATTTGTAACTTTTATAGCAAATCATAAGGCAAAAAATATTGGGAGGTTGCAATTTTGCACTTTTTTTTATTAGTGCATGTGCATGGACGTTCTAATCAATTAGTCAACTAATCTACACAACCCCTAAATGAGATATGCAATCCTACTGATAAACCAATCCATTCTGAACATTCTGAATTCCAACATTAACTCCAATTTTATTCTTTTTCTCAGTGTACTGTTGTGCTGTATGGGCTAACACTGTATTTAATACAGTATGAGCTCAGCTTTATGCTTATGCTGAAAGCAGTACTCAGTGTTCTGCATTATCTAGTGTGGATGTTTGTGCATTATAAAGTGCTTTTAAGCAACTCCCTCCTGCCCAGTGAGGCCGAAAGCCTCAGGCTTTAAGGTATGCCTGTCTGATGACGTCTGCCAGTTGAAATCATGTTATCAGTGTTTCTATGGAGATCCCTCCCCACTGCTTGCTTGTGTAGATCTATGTCTGACAGCGTGACCTCTTTTCTAATATTTTAACACTAGCGACCCCTCAGCATCAGCGCCATTGTTCCTCAGCCCTAATCTGTTTATGCAGGTGTCCAATCTGCTTTGCCGCATGGCCAAGAGACAATGGCTCAGCCGCCCAGCAGTGGTCATCAGCCGCTCTGCCACTTATTAAATCTGGATTCTTCACTGGCCTCTTGTCTTGCTCTGAATGAAGCTTGCTCTCAATGTCATTATTGAAACTGGCTGAACATCAAGAACCGTTAAGATAATTGATTGACCGTGCTGTTGCGCGGCAGCTATTAGATGAACATGCTTAGGCCTGTGTGTGTGAGTGTGTGTGTGTGTGTGTGTGAGGAGAGAGATGAGCTTTCATTAATGCTTTTATTTTTTCCCCTCAGCTATTTCAGGGAGACGTGGTGCATGGCCATTTTTCATGATCGCTTTGCTGATTTTGAGCAGGAAGTGCGTCAGATCATGGAATCCACAACTAAAGTCCAGGTTAGCACAAGCTGTCTCTGAGCCAGAATGTCTACACACACACTGTAACACAATTCTCACCATGTCAGCTCCAATTAAACAGTCATGTTATGTGTTTTTTTCTGGATATGGGCAACTACTTATACTAATACATTTTATCTTGACTTACAAACCACATACACTGAAAGCACTGAATTTACACAATTCAAAGAGTTTCATTATTTACATATGAATAAAATAAAGAATGTAAGATTGGAGCACAAACTAACATAAAATGTTAAAGATTTTTTATGTAGTTCAACAGGTCAAAGAACAAGTATCAGAATGTATTCCTGTTTTATGATAGTACTTCTCTTTTTGGCTGTAATAAAGTGGCATTTTTAAGGTATATTACAGTAATAGGTAGCCAGGCTAAAGTACAGCTTACACGCAGTGGGGTTAGTTGTTTAACAACAAAAACTCTTTAGAAAAGCAATAAAAGAACCCCATATCCTCCCCCGTTTAACCACAGATTTATCTTAGTATTTAGTAGTACTTAGTACTACTTGTATGTGAGATAAGTAAAATGTATTTCACTTTGAAAAGTACAGTAAAAAAAGAAATCATATTGATTTAATACATTGGTTTGCTTTATTTGAATGTATTATTTTTAGTATTTTTTATTTAATCTGATTTCCACTAAATATCCCTAATCACAACCACAGCAGTTGTCCAGAGTACAAAACCAAAGTAGTTGTGACACTGTAAATAAATATAAATAGACAGAATGCAATCATTTGCAAATCTCATAGTTTTATATTTTATTCCAAATAAAACATAGAACACATACATTTCTTGAACAAGGTATTTTACTACACATAACTAATTTATAAAGGTATGGCAGCAACACATCTCAAAAAATGGTAGTGTTTCATATATTGAAGAACAATATGTGATACATGTTCTTTAAGTAAAGTATGTTTCTATGAAATATGCAAATCATTGCATTCAGGTTTTTTTTTTTTTTTTTTACATTATATTCCATTTTACACTGTAATTGGGATTTTTGAATTTGCAAAATATTTCAAACATCTGTGAGTAATCTGTAACTGGCTACCCAAGTATAATGGACCTGATATCTCCTATAGTCATAATACACGTAACTGAATCCAGTGAGTTCAGTGCTTCACTTTTGTCTTAAAGCATTAAATAGTGAAACAGCTGCACTAATACTGCACTTGTGTTTTGTCTGCAGGTGGACCTGGACTTGGTGTCCATTCCTAAACTTGCTGAGATGATAGTGTATGGTACATTGGTGGCAGCAGAAGAGCCAAGACTGTACTTAAACCAGATGTTTAAGAACAGTGAAGGACCAGATGCCCTAAAGAGAAGTGTTCTGGATTACCTGAAGTACAACAGATATCATCTCCCCATGTACGCTCAAGCGAGATTACTGTAGTACTGCAGTCACTACAGACAACAAAAACATGTTACGTTACTTTTTTTATCTTTCTTCCTAAAATATTACCTCTAGAAATGTAGAAATACCATTTACATGTAATGCTTTATACCCATGCTAGGCTTAGTTATGTAGAGTAAATAATTCAATTAACATTTCCATTCATCTGCATTCTATATCCACAGTTTTCCCCTAGCAGTTTCCTGTTTGTTTCTGTGTCAAACATTATTTTTTTCTTTCTGCAAAACCAAAAACAAAACTGTGCACAGAACAATACTTTTTTTTCATCAAATTGTGGTATAGATCAAAAATAGCTTGTGTAAATACACTTTCCATCTTAAAACTATTTTAAGGTGTGAGGATGGTCAAAATTTGCAATACAAATAAAAAAAGCTTTGTGTTTTATCTAAGGACTACATTTAATGCTGGTAAAACTGGTCTGTTCCATTGCTCTGGATCTACTAACTTTTGGGAGTTGAATGTAACGCTCTGTGTAACTGAATAAGTAACATGATTGGCACTAGTATATAAGTACTGGTATATGAGTACTGGTATATGAGTATATGTTTGGCTTTTCTGCCTCGTGGTCGAGCATTATTTACAGTCGGCTTGCTCAGGGCAGGGTTAGAAAACGCAGCATGACTCCTCCGTGCTTCCACAAAGGGCCACAGTGAGGGTGGATTTGCGGAGTTTTAAATAGACTGCGCCAGCTGTATGATAATTTGACGCAAATCTCCAGCGTGTCCACCTTGCAGCACAGCACACGCCACTGAACAAATACACACCCACGCGCCTGTACGCATATGATCCCTCATGCGTGCATCACTTACAATGCAGTCCTGATAACAGAACACAGATAAAAGGAAAGCTGTGAAAATGGAGCTCTCATTTGAAAAGCTGAAATGCTTCAGTTAACCTAACTGACTCTGTTTTTGGTCGAATGTTAACGCAGACTCCAGAGGCAGAGGAATATTGCTGATAAACTATTTTCTACAGATGCTTTACCAAAAGTTACTGGTGGTCAGAAAAAAAGATTAAGTTACATAAACCAACTTATAGGGTTTCTTTTTTATGTTTGTTATTTAGCAAATGTTAACATTACTATGGAAGTGTCACCAGATTTTGAATTTTAAAAGCACTTGAATTTTTAGCACTGAATTATTTTACATTGAATTATTGCATGTGATTTGCCTCTGAATTAAACACTTTAATTTTTCAGTATATCATTTTCACTTTTTAATGTAAAAAAAATTCAAAAGCAAAAATTTAAGTTTTAAAAATTCAATTAAAATAAATTCAGGTTGCTCAAATTTGACCTGTCAAATTCGACTGCTAAAATACAACGTTCAAAATTCGCTGTCAACATCCGGGACACACAGGATGAGCAATCGATTCAGTCTTCAATCGAGCCAATCACATCACGCTCCGAAGATCACGTGACAGGTAGCGCCCACGGCCAGCAGTAGGGCAGAGAACCACTCAACGCGAGTCACAGCTCCGCTGCTGCTCTCGAGAAGGTGAGTGTAAAACAGCTGAAAACAGGGCATTTACCTCACCACTGTGGCCATGTAATATCACTTAAACGGTGTAGAAATCCTCACTTTAACCAGGGTTTGCTCTGTGGTTTGTAAACATATTAAATTAAGATAGATATCCAGATATACCTTGTTAAACTAACTAACTAAATAAATAAAGCTCCTCTGTTCATTTCAGAAAGAGCTTCAAACACGAACACTAGATCAATTATTTATAAATACAGCCAGACTGTGTGGAAGATTACTATCTGAGATAGTAACTTAGTTAGCTAAATTATAGCTACCTATCTTGCTAGTTAGCTGTGGGACTGTGCGATTATAGACAAGATACTACCTAGTTAGCGGTTTGTTTAGCAATATCTTATTTACACTTTGCTGCAAAGTATGTTGCTTAGTGTAATGGCCACTGTCTAAATAAATATATTGAGCTATATTACACTTACTTAAATAAAGGAGATTTATTACAGTTACTATACCCCTCTCAGGCTGGTAACTAGGTCTAGATGTATGTGTGGGCATTATCTAATTTGTAATCAGTGCAATATTTATTATTGATGTCTTTTATACAGTTTTATTTATATTTAGGTCATGTTAATAAATGAGAAACAAATATTGCAACCCATGAGAGACTATTATTAGTAATATTTATTAAATGTTTTATGTTAATAATAATTATCACATTTTGTAAATGCTGTTGCTAAAAGTGAATCTGATGTTTTTATTTAAGGTTGAAAAGAAGATGGAGAAGTTTCAGCTTGCAGCTATGGAGAGTTCACCACGAAAAGAACGAAGTCAAAGAATACAAAGATATGTCCATATTCTGAAGTCACCACTTGAAGATTTTATGCAGAATTATTTGGATTATGAATAGGAACCACATTATTTGCAACAGCTTTTATTATTTATACAAACAAGATGAACATGAAATGATGTGCCAGAATATAGGGAGGCTGCCTAAAACATACAAAAAAAAATACAGAACACATGTAAACAACTAAAGAAAAACAGAACATTGCACATGCAAATAAATCAAATAAACACAGCACAGACTGCATGAAATTGGATTTCTTTAAAAGTTTGGAGAAAGGAAACCAGTGGAATACAAAAGAAACTTGAAAAATTACTGCATTTGATACATGAATATAATTAAACATTTTAAGAACATTACCTACCTTTTATTATCCTTTCTTTTTCTGGGAGAAAATATCCTGTTTAAGAAAATGATGAGAAGAAGTATGACTGTGTTAAACTTGGTGTTGTTTGGATTCAGTATTTACTTCATTTATATTTATATAAAACATTTTTGCAATTATTATTGCATTGGTTTTGGCACAAACCAATTGCTAATGCATCTCAGAAAATCTGAAGATCATGAGAATATCATAATTTAACAGAAATTATACATTACACTACATGTAAAGTGACATATTCCAAATCATTTTTATCTGGCTAAAAGTTCATTAAACCAGAATTACTGTCCTAACCTTAACCCAGTTTACTAGAATATGTAGTTTAAACTTAAAATAAAAAAAAGTTAAATGTGTCGCTTTAAACATAAGGTGACTGTTTACTGAACGATATTAAACACAAATATATATTTTTCACTATTGAGATGCACTAGTAAACAGGACTAATCATGCTGTATCTTAATTACACAAGCATTTTAGGACTATTATTTACTGTTGATATCCTCAGTTAAAGCCTGAGTTAAATTGTTAACAAATGTATAAAATATATATTAAATATAAACATTAAAATTAATATCATAAAATAAATACTGGTCATATCTTAAATTATTTCTGTTAAATTAGTAAAGAGACAAAAAGCAATTCTAATAAATCTCCTTTATTTAATGAGAGGACCAGCCTGAGAGGGGTAAAGTAAGTGTAATATAGCTCAATATATTTATTTAGACAGTGGCCAGTACACTAAGCAACATACTTTGCAGCAAAGTGTAAATAAGATATTGCTAAACAAACCGCTAACTAGGTAGTATCTTGTCTATAATCGCACAGTCCCACAGCTAACTAGCTAGATAGGTAGCTATAATTTAGCTAACTAAGTTACTATCTCAGATTCTACAGTAGTAATTATCTTCCACACAGTCTGGCTGTATTTATAAATAATTGATCTAGTGTTCGTGTTTGAAGCTCTTTCTGAAATTCTGAGCTTTATTTATTTACTTAGTTTAACACGGTATATCTGGATATCTATCTTAATTTAATATGTTTACAAACCACAGAGCAAACCCTGGTTAAAGTGAGGATTTCTACACCGTTTAAGTGATATTACATGGCCACAGTGGTGAGGTAAATGCCCTGTTTTCAGTTGTTTTACACTCACCTTCTCGAGAGCAGCAGCGGAGGGGGCTGTGACTCGCGTTGAGTGGTTCTCTGCCCTACTGCTGGCCGTGGGCGCTACCTGTCACGTGATCTTCGGAGCGTGATGTTATTGGCTGGTTGTTGGCTCGATTGAAGACTGAATCGATTGCTCATCCTGTGTGTCCCGAATGTTGACAGCGAATTTTGAACGTTGTATTTTAGGAGTCGAATTTGACAGGTCGAATTTGAGCAACCTGAATTTATTTTAATTGAATTTTTAAAACTTGAATTTTTGCTTTTGAATTTTTTTACATTAAAATAAAATAAGTGAAAATGATATACTGAAAAATTAAAGTGTTTAATTCAGAGGCAAAAAAAATCACATGCAATAATTCAATGTAAAATAATTCAGTGATAAAAATTCAAGTGCTTTTAAATTTCAAAGTCTGGTGACACTGTTTTACTTCCATACATTACTGTTTTAGAGAGTCTATCTTAATTAAAAGAGCAGAGAAACAGTATTACAGTAACAGTAATGAGTCTTGCTTAACAATCTGACTCCTAAACAAGAACAAGAACGTTACAACACTGAAAATATGGGTAATGTATCACAATCTAATTCAACTACCATGGCATAGAAAACCGCACTATTATAATTATGGGTGCTGATTTTATATCATGTTAAATGAAAAATAATAGTGGAACTGTACTATAGAAAACATGTGGGTACTGTATTAAAGTCTAGTTCAATGACAAGAGCAGAGAAACTTTACTACAGTACTGTATAACAATCCAACTCTATTAAAAGAGCAGAAAAGCTGTACTCTAGTGACCATATAAGTGGAGTGGTTGGTGTGGCACAGTGAATAACACCACCGCCTGCTTGTAAACTACCACATCATGTGGGAGACTGGGGTTCAATTCCAGGTCTGGGTGACTATACTGTGATACAGCAATATGAGTCCTTGGGCAAGACTCCTAACACTACATTGATCCACCTCTGTTATCGGCCTGACAGTATCTCAATCTAATTTAAATAAAACAACAAGGAAGCCGTTCTACTGTGAAATTATGGGTAATGAAAAACAATAAAACTAATTTAAAAAAGAAAGAAAAACTGTACAACTGAAAGTATGTATATTGTAACACAGGTTAACTCAAATTAAAGAGGAAACAAACTGTACTAATAAAGTATGGGTACTGTATCACAATTTAACTTACTTTAAAGAGCCGAGAATCTATATTATTGTGAATGTATGTGTACTGTATCAATCTTATTCCACTAAAAGAGCAGAAACTTAACAATAGTAAAAAAATGCTACTGTATTAACATTATACACTAAACACTAAATTAAAAGAGCAGATAAACTGTACTATAGTGAAAGTATAGGTATTGTTTCACAGTCTAATTCAACAAAAGCAACTGAAACTGTCCTACATTTATAATGGGTACAGTATCACTAATACAAGAGAAAGTATGGGTTCTGCATCACAATCTGTCCCAACTTAAGTAACAGGGAAGATACACTACAGTGAACTAATGGGTAGAGTATCACAATCTCAAACTCAAAGGAGCAGATAATCTGTACTCTAGTGAAAATATGGATACTGTACCTTAATGTAGTAACTAAAACTAAAGGAAGCTGTTCTACGGTGAACAAATGGGTATCACAAGATAATTTAATATAACTAAAAGAGCACATAACCTGTACTATAAAAGTATGGGTATTGGGTACCTAATTCATCTATTTATTTATTTATTTAATTGCACAAATAGAATGTGACATCAAATAATCAAATGTACAAACAAACAGACAAAATGACTGTGCAGGGAAAGTTAAAAAATATATATAATATGTAGTTACTCTATATACATAATTACAAGAATATACTCAAATACATATTTACTATTTGGATTGGTTACATTGAGAGTAGATAAGTTTTAAGCTGTTTTTTAAAACTAGTGATGCTATTGCAGATTTTTAAATGAGTTGGTAGGCAAAAGAACAGAAACTGTACAATAATAAAAATACTGGTACTGTATCAACATTTAACTCAGATAGATCAGATAAACTACTATAGTAAAAGTATGAACACTGTATAATAATTTACCTCAATTAAAAGCATGTCAAAACTGTGCTCTAGAGAAAGTATGGGTACTGTACCATAATATAATTCAACAAACACAACGGAAATTGTGCTACAGTAAAATAATGGATAGAAGATCAAAATCTAATACACTTTGAAGAGCAGATAAACTGTTCTATAGAGAAAGTATGGGTACAGTATAGGGGTGTAACGGTATGTGTATTTGTTGCGAACCATTATTGTATGGGGGTCACGGTTCAGTTCGCGTAAATGCACGCAGAATACACGGTACAGCCTATAAGAGACTCTCTCGCCCACGTGTGCCCTCTCTCTTTCTCTCTCTCTCTCTTAATATGTTTAAGATTCACTGTTTGTTCGAACAAGATCCAAAAGATGGAGCCTTTCATGATGACAGTAGGAGAGAACCCTGGTTTCAAGCATTTAATAAAAGTCCTCGAGTCCCGTTACAACATTCCATCCCAAAAACAAAACATGATTATAATGAAGATTTATTGTTATTATGAAAGTAATAAAGGTAAGGCTCAGTCTCTTTATTTTTTCCACCAACTGTACTGAAAACGTACTGAAAACATACTGAAACGTGGGGTTTATATAGAGGTGTGAACTGAACCGTGAATTTTTTGTACCGTTACATCCCTAATACTGTATCACAATCTATCTCAACTAGAGCATCAAGGAAAGCTGTACAACAGTGAAAGAAAGAGTAGTTAATTAGTGATGAAAACGTATAAAATTTTACTATATAGTAGTCGAAATTAATTAATGGGCATGAACTGATCATATGCTCTGTTTAGCGAGTCCATCTGGTCTTAACCCTTTTTAACAAACTCTAAGGAGCACTGTGACTAATTGCTGGCACTGGTCATTTTATAAATAGGGATTAGAACAATGGTGAGTAATTTACTTTTACACTTATGAGCACATTATAATCATTTTATTTTATTTTATTTTCTAGTTTGATTAACAAAATAGTTGTTCAAACTTTTGATGAGTTACATTCGTTTACAGCTTAATTATTAAAAAGAGAAATATTTATTTAAGGTGTAATGAGTAATGTAAAGGTAATGAAACTGTAAGGAGTAAAAATGATCTTCTCAGGGATGATTTATGAGTAGAAGTGCAAGTCTAGACTTACAAACACACTTAAATGATATACTGAAACCTACAATATAACAGTAGAGGAACAAAGTTGATTTCCTCAGACATGTTTATCATCTTTACCTGAGGTAATCTGGACAGTGACACACAGGGGCACGCGGGGTCTGTTTTGACCCGCGCTGCTCCGGCAGGCTGTGCTGTGCTGTGCTGTGGGCTGCTCTGACTCCAGTATGGCCGGGGCTGACCCGCTGGGCCGCTGCTGGCCCCCTTTGTGGCAGGACGCGATTACACACAGCACGCGCCCATCTCACACTCCACTCGCCCGCGTACGAGCCCCTGCCTCACTCCGCAATTTCCTCTCTCCCCTCACAGTCTGCACGAGCGCCGCTTTTGTGATGCTAAGCAGGGGAGCCTCTCTCTATTAATTATGTATGAGGAAGATGACTGAGTCATGTGCGCGCGCTCCAAACTGTCGCATCCTGCTTGTGTTCACACAGCCTGGCTCAGACTCAGACTCTGTACAGTTTACTACTGTAGTTTACTACTGATCCTGCTCCTCAGACCACAGCTCAAAATAGAGCTGCTTCTACGGGGGCTAGAGTGCAAAAAAATAAAAAAGAAGACAGGTAGGAATAACAGTTTTTTAATTTTAGTTTTTCATGTATTTTTAATCAATAATGCTGTTTTGTTCACTGAATTATCAATTAAATTAAGTTAATATATAGTTCATTAAGTAAAACATACTGAGCAGCCCTGCTTTCCATTACTTATTGCTGGCTAATCACTTGAGAACCAGTGGATTGTGTTTACTTCAGTGCACAACATTTGGAGGCGGGGCTTCGTTTCATTGGCTCTTGCCAATAAACATGAGCTCAAACAATGAAGTTTGTTTGACTTACAGACCGAAAAATAGGTTGGAATTAATAAGGGAAATGCATTTACATATACTCGCATTTAAAAAAAAAAATATTAACATAATAGTATTACAACTTTTAATAAAATGTTATGTTTATAAATAATTTAACAACAGTACCCTCACTTTATGTTTCATAAATTGTCCAGTAGAAATGTTTAAACACAACTTGTTTTAAATATCTTTTTGTATGTTTACTTGTTTGTTTAGCTTTTACCCCCTTCATATCTAAAGCTATGATTTTGGAGATACTTCTTTTTAACTAGGATATATAAGAAAATCATCTTTTCCAGGTTTGTAATGAAAGATCTTCTTTAAAGCCAAACAACTAATCAGTACAAAAGATTGATTTATTTGTTTGTTTAGTATTGTGTGAGATGCCCTGTGTAAGTACTAGTGTTTGTGTATGTGTATGTGGTTGTATTTTCAGACATTCCATCTGTACTGAGATTAATTCCACCAGCTTAGCCATGAGGTAATTAAACAAACTGGACTTGAGGATAGTGACATTTAAAAAAAAATCGATTTTGAGATATACCAGTATTTATATTTACAATTCATACAGTGTTTTATTATTACATTTGTTCTACATTTGGAGAAACTTGGAGAAACTTTTAGAACAGAGGCAAATGGTTAAGGATTGTTGTTGTCATTTATGGTTAACCCCCTCCAACACACACACACACACAGACATACACACACCCTGTTTTGGCAGGATGGGAGCCCCCTCTGTAGGAGGCTGTAGGCTACCAAAGCCTGTGTATACGCATGTGTGTGTGTGTGTCTGCCGAAAAGCCATCAGACCGTAAAGCAGGATAGAGGTGCCCCCCACCGCCCCACCGCGCGCCCTTGGGGCCACTGCGCGTCTAATAAAACGCCCTCAGGTACATCTGCTTAGCAATCTGCAAATCCTCCTCCAAAGCGCGAGCCCGCAAAGCCAAGCCTTCCCTCCAGCCTCCGCCCACTCGCATCCGCAGGGAGCACGCCGCCGTCTGATTGGCTCGGGATGAGGCAAGCGTAGGGAGGGGGCAGGGGGGTGACAATGTCATCATTTCTGCTTAAAAACGAGTGCAGCTATGCTTCAGTCATGACAAGCATCTGATGTAAAGGGGTGGAAAAGAAGAAGAAGAAGAAGAGCACTACAATCTTTCCCCCCTCCCTCCCTCACGCGCTCTCTCTCTCTTCCACTCCCACACGAGCTGACTCACTACCACCCAAAACAAAAGCAGCCTGCCTGGGAGCTCCAGGGGAGAACAAGTGCCTTCCTCGCGCAAAATCGCAGAACAGAGATGCCGAGGGGATTTCTGGTGAAGAGGAACAAGAAAGCGACGCCCGTGTCGTACCGGATACGCACAGATGAAGAGAATGAAGAAGTGCCTGGCGCGCGATGCAGCCCGGGACGCACCGATGCATCCTCCTCAGCATCATCATCAGCATCAGCACCAGCATCATCAGCAGCACCAGCATCAGTACCAGCGCCACTGTTATCATCATCCTTACCATCCTCATCCTCCACTCTGGCTATGAGGGGGGAATGCAAGCCGGTGCAGTTCGGAGACCCCGAAGCGGTGTGCCTCTCGCTCTACAGCCCCACGCGTCCCGTCAGCAAGGAGCACGAGCGCGCCGGCTTGGAGAAGCGCTTCAGCCTCGGCTCGCCCATTTCAGCCGAGTCTTTCCCGAGCCCGGCCGCCCTGCACAGCCTGGACCAGCTGCTTCTCGCCCCCGTGGACCTAAAGATCGGCACGAGTAACAGCAACCGAGGCGCAAATGCGCCTGGGAACGGGAGCGCGCCTGGAGTCAGGAGCGCGCCTGGAATCAGGAACGCGCCTGGAGTCAGGAGCGCGCCTGGAAACGCACCCAAAAGATCGTCCTCCTCTTCTTCATCTTCCTCGTCCGAGGCCGAGCGCAAAAACAAGCCCAAGCGTCCCAAGGCCATAAGGAAGCTGCAGTTCGAGGACGAGGTCACCACCTCTCCAGTCCTGGGCCTCAGGATCAAGGAGGCTCCCGAGGGGCACGACGAGGGACGCGCGGTGCAGCAGAAGCAGCCGCTGGGCGAGTTCGTGTGCCAGCTGTGCCGCGAGGCGTACGCGGACCCATTCGCGCTGGCGCAGCACCGCTGCTCCAGGATCGTGCGCGTGGAGTACAGGTGTCCTGAGTGCGAGAAGGTGTTCAGCTGCCCCGCTAACCTCGCCTCGCACCGGCGCTGGCACAAGCCCAAGCCACCGAGCGCCGGACAGGGGCAAGAGCAAGGAGGCCACGTGGGACAGGGCAGCAAGACGAGCAGCTCCGAGAGCGACCGGGACACCGTCAGCCCGGGTCTGTCCGAGTCCGGCTCCGAGGAGGACGGCGCATGCGAGTGCCAGCACTGCGGGAGGCGCTTCAAGAGGCACGCGTACCTGAGGAAGCACGTGCTCGCGCACCACAGCCACCAGACCCACCAGAACCACCAGGACCACCGGATGGAGGAAGACGGGAAGGTCGAGAAAGACCCCCTCCAGCCTCAGCATCATCAACAGCATCAGGACCAACTTCAAGCCCAGCCCCCTCTCAATCTCAGCGCGCAGGAGGTCCACATATGTCCCATCTGCGGCGAGTCTCTCCCAAACCGCGCCAGCCAAGAGAGGCACGCTCGCCTCCGGCACGCCTCGCGGGCTTTTCCATGCAAGCACTGTCCGGCCGTCTTCTACAGCTCCCCCGCGCTCACGCGCCACACCAACAAGTGCCACCCGTCGGAGAACAGGCAGGTGATTCTGCTCCAGGTGCCCGTGCGCCCGGCCTGCTGAAGCGCAGCACGCTCCACATCCACCAATCACAATCTCGCAAGGCTTCATCGCCTAAAAAGAGGCTCTTTTAAAATAAACAAACAAGAAAACATGAAAACAACCCTTTTACGCAGGATCGTGCGCATTTTACGCACGCCGGACACGCCTGCGTAAAGAGACACACACACAGAAACCACAGAGACGCGCGAGTTTCACTTTTACGCGCGTCTCCATCCACGCGCCACTTTAACTTGCATCGTGAACGCGCGTTAATCGTCAAACAGGACACTACAGACTCCAGACCCTGCACTCCTGTACGAAGTGAAGAGTTGAAAAGCACTGTTTAGACTGTTAAATTATTTTTCTAGGATTCTTCTGCAGTAGCTTCTAGACCTAAGAAGACCTGTGTGCCAATACAGCAAGATGCCTTCAGTCCACAGGCCTATCCACTTATATATACACACACACACACACACTCACACACACACACATTTATATACACACCTTTAGCTTTAATAGAGCTTGTGAATCTGTGGACTTTTTTGGACTCTAGCTTTTTCACTCCCACCTTAAAAAAAGGGGATCCGACCTTTCCTTATTTCCTAGTGTAGCCAGAAATGCCTTGAAATGATAGCTCTTTTTTCCACAGAGGCTCCGCTGTAAACCTGCCTTAATCATGTACTACGTTGGGCTGAGTGAATGTCTTATTTATTACCTTAAAAGTGTGTTGAAACTGTGTGCTTATTATTTTTATATCGATCCAAGGTGTATACGTTCACACTGGCTTTTAATTAATCGATCATGTATTTATTTATTGCAAATGTTTTATTTAAATTATTCTGTCGGCGTGGTCAGTGTGTGGGTTAGGGCTGGGTGAGTTTTGAAGCAGCCAAAAGTTTGATTTGAGTGGTGTGTCCGTATAGCCTAGGAGTCAACAGGACAAGCTGTCTCACTGCTTTTAGATTTACAATCATTAGCCTATTCCCTATAGGCCAATTAGTTTTTTAAGATCATTACAGTGCTTGTGTGTCTCTCCAGTATTGCTATATGTCCAAATATGAATAATAATGATGATGATAATAAACAATCCAAAAACTCTTAAATGGGATGTGCTTGAGTCGTGTTGTGGTGGTATGTGTATCTGTGTATCAGTATAGAGAACTGAATTACAATCACAAAACTATATTTTATAAATATATGCTATAATGCTGATATAATATGATATATGATATGATATAATGAGTGAATGAAAAAAGCCAAAATAAGTTTTTACAGCTTGTTTACAGTCCTATCATCTGTTTAGCCTTTGTACTTCATATGCAGGCATGTGTAATATTCAACACCTGCAGTGTCTTTTACTGGATATGGTATATGATATGATTTGGAGGTAGTGTGTCTATATTTCTCAGTTAATTAAATGGTTAAAATGTAAGAAAGGCCATTTAAAAGCTGTGAGGAGTTTACTGTTTAGAGAAAGTTATTACACCAGAGATTATGGGTATACTGCTTGATGCCTGAGATGGTTTTATTCTAAAACATTTTTTTTACAAAATACATTAGTGGTGAAGGGATACCTGCAGGGTGTTGTGAGGCAAAATAGTCCCGCCTTTTTTACGTTTTTACCCTCATCAGCATCACCATCAACATTACAGATAAACTCAGAAGACACGTGTTGCTTCATGGGTGGGTTCAGATAGAAAATAAAACGGCTATATTTGGGTTGTAAACATGGTGAACACTGATTCGTATCACAACCACTGTAAAGGAATCTGTGTTTCTCTACAATGAACTACCTAATTCACACACATACATACACATACATACACACTCACAAATACACACACACAGTGAATGATGTTTTCAAGGTGGAATTACTCTTTAAAGTGATACTTGAATCAGGTTTCTTTCTAAACTTAAACAGTATAAGAGTTTTCGATTAAGACCCAACATCATTTATGTTGCTTAATTCGTAAGAAAAGACTGAATGTGTGAATATATACAGAAATATATACAGAACTAACCCAAATATTTCAGTGTTGGATGTAAACGTGTGTGTTTTAGGCTTTCAGTTCAGGATGTTTGAGCTTATCACGGTACTGTTAGTACTGTTTGAACAGGGCAAAATCACATCTGTTGTGCTTTCATTAGGAGAATGGTTTACTGCTTGTGTGTGCATGTGTCTGTGTGTATTAAGTACTTAGTGAGGACCAAATTCTCCCAGGATGATAGAAACCTGAGCATTTTTTGTTGTGGGGACATCTGGCTGTTCTTCCTGAGGAAAACAGCTTTTCCCTATTGATGATTCCATTGCTGAGGTTAAGGTTAGTAAGAACTGAATGTCTGTGTGTGTTTATTTACACTCTATTAAGATAGAAATTCATAGTGTAGTGAGTGTGTGTATAAGAGTATAGATGTGTTTGAGGATTTATATAGCGCCTACATGGTGGTAGTGAAAGCTCATAGACACACACACACACACACACACACACACACACACACACACACCTGGGCCGCACCTGCTTCAGCCTAGCAACCAACTCCCCTGACTGAGCAGCAACAGGAGCACCATGCAACACTGCAAACACACAGTGGGGTAACACACACTCACACATATGCCCCATGGCACTCAGCTCTACTGATTACACACACAACACTGCAGATATGCGGCAAATATACAGTAAATATGAACTGATAAAAAAAGGTTCTTTAACAGTTTTTCAGTAAAGGAAACGGTTCTATATAGAACACGTCGGTCACTTAAATCATTCTTTGTCTAATCAAACCAGTTTTTTTTCTGTGTAAATGGAACAATCCTTTTCAAAAGCCCAGAATCTCACAGAAATTACACACCAAAAGAGATATATATATATATATATATATATATATATATATATATATATATATATATATATATATATATAGCATTTTTGTGACATCTTTTTGTGCTGCTGTAGCAAATCAACTGTGATGTTGTTAATGGCAGTGAATCTCCAGATTCAGCATCATTTATAAATGATTATAATAACAAACAGTTAAACTGGGTTTAATTAACTCTATTATTATATTCTTGGAGTATTTGTTAAATAAACCCAGTTCAATTTCCTACCACATTCAGCAATATTTTTTTTTGTACAAAGAAATTATATAACATAGTGTATCGTAATAGGTGGAGTTCTTGAAGTGCACTCTGTAGAAAAATGCCTTTACATAAAAACACTGATACTGTTGGTATGTTTAGAGTGCCCTGAGG
This sequence comes from Astyanax mexicanus, assembly GCF_023375975.1. Taxonomy (NCBI): domain Eukaryota; kingdom Metazoa; phylum Chordata; class Actinopteri; order Characiformes; family Acestrorhamphidae; genus Astyanax; species Astyanax mexicanus. The sequence goes on along the minus strand of NC_064408.1, from coordinate 84,027,303 downwards.
ACGTGTTTACAGTCATTTTGTCTGTTTATAGTAAAAGTACAGAGACACCTGCTCAGTCATTGTTTCCCCTGAAAGTCACGGGTATTAAAAAGAGTTTGTCCTGCTTTTGCTGGAGTAACTGTCTTTACTGTCCAGCAAAGGCTTTTGACTAGATTTTAACCATTTCAGACCCTGCATCCATTGCAATGGACATAGTGTGTTTTCTTCTTTCCTTTGTATTCTTTTACCTCACACAGATTGAGACCTAGCCTATTATTCATCAGAAGAAACCTTTATTAGCCAATCAAACAGCAGATTCCCACCAACTATATTGAAAACTACTACTAAATTTTCACACTTAAGTAAAGCACTGTAGCATCCCAGCTAATGTGGCTAATAAATGCCTTTTCCCATTATGTTATAAGTTTTTAACAGATTAGAAATAATTTGTGAAAATATATATAAGAATATATTAAAATGTGTGTGGAATAAAAAGCAATATACAGTAAATTATATGAAATAAAATAACAGTGTTAAATAACTCTTTTTCAATAAATATTATGTTTAATTTTTATTTATTATTTTATTGAATCCTGTTTTTAAGTGCATTTCAGGCAGAAAATAGCATTCTAACGTTTTTTTCATCACTATAACAAAAGTCAGATCTGAAAGGGTAGAGATTTTGAATTGATTGAATTCAGTGACAAAAGCATTGTGTGAGGTCAGGATACTGGATCCGTTCCACTCAAATTCAACCCCAACTACATAACTCATCCAAAACTTACTGGGTGATACCTGCATTCACAACTCAGTGCTGGGGGTTCATTTTTATATGCGGCAGATAATCCTATTTTATGTGCTACATTTCTCTACTTGGACTGTATAAGCTTTATATTTGCATATCTGTATCAGCAATGAGTGCAACTTAAAGTAGCTGAGATTTCTTAGATGTGTGGTGTCTACAAACATTTGGACAATTTCAGCTTAAGTGTTTAACCCTTTCAGACACACAAAAAATTTCATTCAAAATGCCACAATTACTGATATGGACAAAATTTAAAGCATTAAACCAGATTTTGTGTTGTTTTTATTTAAAAACAGTAGCAGACTTTCTTTGCAATGGTTTTATCTATCAAAAGACATATAAAACATCCACTGGGCTGATCAAACATCAGTGTTAACAGGTCCAGACTCAGCTTTGCAGAAAAAAAAAAAATCAGTCGTTAAATCACTTCCTGAGTGCTACAATGTTACTGTCCTCAGAAAACATTCAGAAATGTAAGAAAATGTAGGGAGTTCTCTTTTAAACTCAACCAAGAAATGAAATGAAAATGAGGAAATAACTACTGTACTTCAGACTGATAAAAAAGGTTAATCTATACGGGTGTACTAAATTATTTTACTTAAACAGAAACTTTAGAAGCTAATAAAAAAAAAATAGGCATGCATTTACAGAGATGAGAGCGGTAAGTCTAAAGGCCTACTGGACGGGATTAGTTTCTCAGGGGGTTCTGGGGTAATTTTCTCTTTTATGGGGGTCCTCTGTGATTTTATTCCTGTCCGGATCGATCATGTATGTGTTTTTTCAGTAGTCCTCTGAGAAAATTACAGGCTGAATTATGTTTTTCGCTGAACTTTGTGGTCCTCTGGTAATTTTAGTTATGTCCGGATCCACATCTCTGAGTTTTGTCACCTCGCATTTAATAAAATGGCTATTTGTCCGCTGCGCACGTTTCCACGGAGATTCATGTAAACACAACAGCGGGTGGAAGCGGAGGAGCTACTGAACGGTCTTGTGCCAAAAAACTCACTGGTCCTCCTGAGTTTTATCATTGAGTAGAAGTGTGAAATATTTTTCAGAGACTAAATCCCTTCTGGATAGGGCTTAGGTCTAATGATTGACACTGTCTGGAGAAGGTAATAATAATAATAATAATAATAATAATAATAATAATAATAATAATAATAATAATAATAATAATAATAATAATATCAATCAAGTAAGTAATAATCTTTAGTTGTTTTTTGTTTAATTTTTTTCTTGTGCAAATTTTGCAGATACGTATGTACAAGAATATTAATCACACTAAGTACGGAGCAATACTAAGCCAGAAGATAACCAGAATATTAGAAATATTAGATTTCTCTCTCTCACACACAGACAGACTTACAGATAAAAGAGAGAAAACACTCCCACACACAGATCAGAGCTCTGGCATTAAATTCCATTAAATCTGTTGAGTGTTTTGTTGCATTGTGGAGAGTGGAGAGTAAAGAACACTGACAGCGTTTCAGTGCAGTTCTATAGTTTATACTGCTGAACTCCAGCACACATTCCACTAGTGCACAATTCTCTCATAATACAACTGTGAGACACACACACACACACACACACTCACATAAACATAAGGGCCCAGCCCACACACACACACACAAACACACACGCACTGATGCATGGACGCATGCACACGCGCACACACACAGTACTGCCTATTTGAGTGACAGGTGGAGTGCAGCTGCAAAGCGGGACAGGAGAGATAACTGCAGATAAAGGCTTTTCACACAAAACATTACACACACACACACACGCACACACACACACACACACACACAACACAGCTTTACAGCACCATACACACACACATTTTATGCAAGTACAGTTAAAAAGGTTTAAATCAAAATTGTATTTCTTGGTTATTCCTAAAACTAGAAAAATAAACCTCAATAAAATTATTTTACATTTGATTATTGAGCGAACCTGTTAAGAATTGAATATTAAAAACATATGTGAACTTCTGCTAACATGAGCTCATTCTTAGAAGTAGTTTAATCAGGTGTTTCAGTCAAGAGGGTGGCATGATATACAAATTGAAGAACGTCAGCATCGCTATTACTTTCTATTACTCTAGAAATGTTCCACCAGCAAGAATCATTTGGAAGAATAGCTATAAAAAGAGAAACTAGCATTGTCTCTGTATTTTCATGACTTTTACCATGTTCTATGGAAGCTGACCACTGAATGTGTCTGCCAGACTCACTCGTCTGTTTGCCAGATAAAAACAGACGATACAAGCCAGACACTGCCAGTCACAATCATAACCACCCACTGCACTGTCCACTGTGGGTGGTAATACCTTCTGTGATGTATACCTGCTACACACATATACCGTATAAAATGTGACACTGTGGATTGGGGAGTTTTAAATGGCCGCACAACTTCAGAAACGTAATGTCTCCATCCATCTAGCGTTCACTATTAGTCACTCACATGATATCACCTCACAGCTTAAACAAGTGTGGGAATTCTCAAGCTGTTCTCTAAGGTAATATGACATTTGACTTTTGCCATGCCAGTGTAATGTTATGAGTTTACTAAAAAAAACACAAATACTTAGCCCCAAACAGGAAGCGACATCACCTGCAGGTTGATTAGCCCTTTTTGTTAAAGGACGGGATTTTATCCATAAACAGATGCCATGTTGATCTTTATAGGAACTCCCATTCATATTTCAACCTAATTTAAAACATCTCAGCATACCAGTCTTACTTTAAGAACTAAACACTCTTCAAAAAGAACATGCTTCCTCATCTAAAGTTTTCTCCTATTGAAATAATTGCTGTGAGGAGATGAATCCAACAGTGAAGTCTTTTAATTATTTGTGCTGCTTGGTACAAAGCATGGTGGTGGATGCATCATGGTTAGAGTCTGTTTTTCCATATGTACATTATATAGAGCATTTAATATACAGCCACTACTCCTGTGTGGAGACTTTACACTAGATTTTAGAACATTGATTTGATTGTAATCAGCCACAAAACAATTAGAACAATCAGGTTCTAATGTTGGCTCGTAAGTTCTGGCACTTTAACTCATCCCAAAAGTATTGAATGGAGCACCATCATTTTAGAGAACAGAGTTACACTGTGCCACAGCTCTAAAGACACTGGCCAGATTTGAAATATTTCTGGCTATTGTGGATCCGAATTCATGAGTGTGTGTATGTGTGTGTGTGTGTGTAAGCATTTAGAGAATACCAGGAATACCATTATTCAATAACTGTATTTTTGTTATCAAAATAAACCTATTTCTCTGTTCAACTCGTCATGCTATAAAGACATGTTTATAACACACCAAATCACACCTGCAGCACGAGAGAGAGCGAGAGAGAGAGAGAGAGAGAGAGAGAGAGAGGGGGAGAGAAAGAGAGAATGCCAGAGAGAGAGAGAGAGAGAGAGAGAAAGGCAGAGTGAAGCGTGTGCCTGCTCTTATCTCTCCTACATGCAGACAAAGGGTGAGTGAGAGGAAAAAGAGGAGTGTAAACACTCGTTCTTTCAGAGCCAGCGCCTGCCCACGGCAAGACAAACAAACCTCAAGGCATTTTCCAGTACGGCAGGTGCTGCTGGCAGGAGCTTTCACCAACACACACACTCACACACACACACACACTGAGAGAGAAAAAGTCAACAGGAAAAGACATGCTGTACACTGTAAACCCTAATAAGTTAAGTCTACTCAAATCATTTGAGGTAATTCGTTGCCTCAAATGAATTAAGTTTTGAAAACTCATTTTTTTTAGTAATTTGTAATTACTGTATGGAGTTAAACAAACTTTAATTTTTAAGTTCAACAGACAAACCAAAAGTACTTGACACTCAAAATGTGGTGTAGCTGAAACTTAACATTGTAAATTAATGTAACTTTTGCACACTTATTTGTTTAAGTTTATTGCAATGATTACCTAGAGTTGTTTTTACTCAACATATGCTTATTGTACACTGTAAAACCCGATAAGTTGACTAAACTCAAAACTTTTGTTGTAACCGATTACCTAATAAATTTTAAGTTCATGTAATATAATTTTAAAGTACAATGAACTTAACAAATACATATACATATATATTTAAAATTCATATTTTCCTGAACTTGTATTTAGTCTTCTTTCCGGTTTCATTCAACATTTTTTAAAATACTCTTAGAAAAGTAGATGAAAGAAAATAGTAACGAATTAAAAGAACTGAGAGCACAGTGAGAACACAGAGTCACTGCAGCTCAGTAAATGATGCTTGTTCTACAGCTACAACACAGAGACCAAGCATTTAATCGTAATATATGATCTACAAGTTTACCTAAGGTAGCCCAGGGGGAATCACTACACACTGATGGTGAGTGCTACAAACTGGGGGACACACCCAGTATGCAAATCGATTGTGACAGAAGCCAATGGAAAAGAAGCTGTTAATGGCAACAGACTAAACTCAGTTATTATAAGTTGATTCAACTCAGAGATCTCAGTTTGAATGTGTATGTGCCCAAGAATGTTCAACTAACTCAAAATAGTTGAGTATTGTTTAGAAATATCCAATTTTATGTAAAACAGACTTAATTTGTTTGAGTTCAAACAACTTCTGGGTTTACAGTGTAGGTTACAGATAGGCACTCATGAATGCACCTCCTTAAGGTTATGAGGCTGCAGGAAGAGATTATTACAGATTACAAAACTTCACTATAATTTCACATTTCATAACTGATACTACTGATACTACAACTGTTACTGTTACTGATATTGATGCTGGCATCACTATCAGTATAAATGTTACTACTACTTTTACTATTACTACTACTACTATTACTGTAACTACTATTACTGCTGTTATTACCTTTACAACTATGACTATTGCTGTTAGTACTAGTTATAAGGCCCCTATCTGGGTGAAGTTCTGTGTCCATGGTTTCCTCTGGCAGTCCAAAACTTGGAGATCAGGAGAATCGGCTACTTTATTTGGCTACTCTAAATCAGAATAATCCACTACTTTTGTGTGTGAATGTGTGCGAACAGTGTCAATGTGAGTACAGCCCTCACATTTTTTCACAAAGAGAATAAACCCCTAAGTAAATATGACCAAATTATATATTTTTTTTACACACACCATGATGCTACCACCACCATGCTTAACTGTAGTCAAGGGAGAATTGTCTTGGTACTCCTCAGCAGGGTGACACCACACATGCTGGACACCATCTAAGCCAAACACGTTAATCTTGGACTTGTCAGACCACAGGAAACGGTTCCAGTAATCCATGCTCTTGGACTGCTTGTCTTCAGCAAACTGTTTGCTGGCTTTTTTGTGTGTCAGCTTCAGAAGAGGCTGCTTGAACAGCGCCATTTTGATTTATAACTACACAAGCTGAATTAGCACATTTGCACTACTGCTATTACTACTACTACTACTGCTGCTACTAGTACTGCTAATACTTCTACAACTGCTACTACTACTTCTACTGCTACTAATTTTACTACTACTGCTCTTACTATTGCTGCTACTAATACTGCTTATACAGTACTTCTACAACTGCTACTACTTTTACTACTACTGCTTTTACTACCACTACTGCTATTACTACTACTACTAATACTAGTACTAGTAGTAATAGCAGTAATAGCAGTATACTTCTACTATTGCTACTACTGCAGCTACTAATACTACTGCTGTTACTACTACCGATACTAGTACTGCTAATACTTCTACTAGTGCTACTACTAATACTACTCCTACTACTAGTAGGCTATTACTACTATTACCACTACTACTACTACTACCACCACTACTTATAGTACTACTATAGCAGGTGTTTATACTACTACTGCCACTATGAGTACTGTAATTACTGTGCCTACTACTATTACTGTTGTTACAACTAGTATTAACAATGTTATTAAAAATGCTATAGCTGTCGCTATTACTACTAGTTATATTTAGTTTCTAGTAGTATTTCTCTTACAACTGTCACTATTACTAATTACTACTTCAACTACTGTTTGTCCCCTGTTACTGTTACTGCTATTACTATTATTGTCACACACTCGTACTACTGTTATTGTAACGCTGTGTGAAGGACGGGACGAGGAGAGCGGACGCTAATGCAAGTAATATTTATTTAAGAACTGAAAACAAAACATAAACCAAACAGAAACTCATACACAGGGAGACCAACTAACAGACGGGATTAACACAGCCGTGACAGACGTGTAAACGCACAAGAACCGACAAACTAACACTGACAGAGACGCTTAAATACACACACAAGGCGGGAAAGAGAACAGGTAACACCTGGGGACTGACTAATGAGGGGCAGAGCTACAAATGGACAAAGGTGAGTGGAAAAACACCAGGGAAGAAACACAGAGAAGCCGGGTCACGTGAGAATAACAGACATGAGAATAGACAGAAAACAGGCAAAAGATGTGACAGTTATTATTACTTCTTTTGATACTGTTATTACTACTACTACAGTAATCATTAGAATTATTATTACATACACATCTCTCCTACCTTTACAATTTCAAATAGCTATTTCAAGTATATTTATATGTTTGTATAAGGATATGTGTGTGTGTGTTTGGATAAGCTATCATCATTAAATGATGAGTGAACAAAAACACAATCTTGTTTTTCCTTTTAAAAGTTTAAAAGGTCAAGCTGGCCTAAGAAAAAACTTCTGCTCAGGTCTAAGTTGAGTCTGGAGCTGAGGCATATCAAACAGCGGCACACTTTTGACTTAATATGCGTGCTTTTGTGTTTGTGTGACTATTCTCTGTGTGTTAAGCACTTACTTGTTTGGAGTGACAGCATCTTAAAGGAGGCACACGCCCATTGTGCAGGGTCTGAGGCCTGTGCCATATTTCAGTGTGTGGTGAGCAGACGGCTTTCTGAGTGTGTGTGTGTGTGAGGGGGGGGGGGGGGGGTTGGCGATGGTGGTGGGCAGCTGATTCCACACACACATACCAGACAAAAGGGCCGGACCTCCTCCACAAACGCCCCACACAATGCCCTGGCCCTAATGCTTGTAAATCTATTCAACGATTCGGGGGCCAAGATAATAACAAGCTGTTCAGAATGAATTTCCAATGAGTAGAGCAAAAGAGAAGGAAGGAAAAAAAAATAGAGGAAAAATAAATAAAGGAGGAAAAGAGAGAGATAGAGAGTGAGTTTGAAATATATTGAGTGTGTAGGTCTATGGGTGTTACTATGTTTATACTTGGTAACAAAGTAAACTAAATGCTAGACAGATAATGGATTGATTTGAAGGGAGCAGATTCAGGAACTGTCTGTTTTTTGGAGATAATTAAAAGTAAGCAAAAGTATTCTATTTACGGATGTAACAGGAGCAACAGTTTTAATGGATGGACATTAATGTAGGAAAATATTTTCTAAACATCTAGCCTTTAGATTTACCATATAATTCCATATGATCAATAGCATTGAATGTGACATTACTATAGCTATGGAGCATCTGTAAGGAAAACATGTGTGGCCCTATAACAGAGCCTTGCAGAACACCAAAGTTTATATAGTTACATTTAGAATGTTTTCTGTGATATAAATTTACATAGCAAACTTAAAAGATGAGTTCCCCAAGATTCAGTTAAAATGCTATTTCTGTTTTCTGTATGTATATAGATGTGTATGCCTTTTTAAAATATTTTATTTGATTTATTCGAGTAGTAGGTTGTATTTTTACAGAGCAATATTCTTATAGAGTGCATGGTTTATACTTAGATACATAACTTTAAAAATAATTAGGTCAAAAGCTGTAAAGGTTTGTAAACAGCAGGGTTGCAGCCGGGTTAAAAACAAACTGAGAAAACTGATTAATGATAAAAAAAATGGTAACAAAATAAATATGCAGTACAACTACTGTTTGATAAGATCAAATGTTAAAAAAGATAACACCAAAAAAACCCTGAAAATATATAATGGATACTCAGACAATAGAAACATCAGAATTTTAAACTTTATAATTTCTTAACACCATTAAAGTGTTGAGTAGATTGTGTAGTGAATGTTCTGTTTAGTGTATCTAGTTAATGTAATATACTGTAAATCTGTCTGGCTGATCGCAGGTGTGCAGAGTCTGTCTGGTCTGCCTGGTTTTGGTCCTACTGAAAGGTCGGAGGAGGTCGCCGTGGTGACCGCCCATGCAGCTCCAGGAAACCTGGGCATAATTATGCAAATGAGCTCCGCCTCCCCCGGCTCCTGCTAGCTTGCCCTGTGTGAGCACAGCCTGCACAGGATCTGCAAGCATGTGCTCACACACATACTCTCACACACACACACATGCACAAACACACACACACACACACACACACACACATGCACAAACACACAGAGTTACTTTCATAAGGAAACTCAAAAGAAAAAGTCCTGCTGAGTGCTGCGCTCTAAATCTGTGTGAATACATCAGTCTTTACTTTGAGCAGTGTGTGGATGAAGGACAAAGGAGTGGCAGATTGACACACGCTCTCTCTCTCTCTCACACACACACACACACAAACACACACACATGGTAAAGACACACCAGCTGGCTGCAGCGCGACAGACACTGGCACACGCTAGAGCTGCTAAGGTCAAAAGTCAATGAGAATTAAGCATTACCTACAGCTACTATAAAATCTGTGACAGTGGAAAAAGAAAGAAAAGACTAAACAATATAAAAGTAAATACAAAAAGTAGTTTTCCTCGAATACAATACAACAAAATAAAAAAGAAAGAAACTCAAAGAAAAATCTAAAAGATAACAAAAAAAACATATAAAACAGAAAAAAGAAAAAAGAGCAAAATAAAAAAATAATTAATGCAACAGAGTTATTTGTGTTAACATGAATTACTCAGTAACGGCTGTGTAACTACTGTGTGAGGTATTAGTTGAGGCGCTAAAAATGGATTATGAGTTCAACGGGTTCATTATCAGGGTTTAGTCTGTGGGATTTTGGGAATCAATAGGAAACCAAGCAGGCTCCTAAAACTGTAGCTAATCCAGTATTTATTGGCGAGTTGTAGTTTTACACAAAAAATTATATGCAGATTTTAACTCTTAATTTGTGTTTGTCCAATTTAATAATTTTGTTAAAATTAAGAGTATTTATACAGTATATAATTATACAATTAAATTGTAATTATTCTATTGAAATATTCTAATATGGGAATGTACAGTACAATAAAACAATGTTAGGCGACATGTTTATCATAATATATTTATAATGCATGTTGTTGTTTTAAACACAAATTAAGACAATGTCTGGAAAGTGCAGAATTTAATTCTTAATTTGTGTTTATTTTATTTGTGTAAATTGTATCATGAAATTAATGTAAATCACTATTGTAAGAAATACCAAAAATCATTAAAGTCTTATTTATGATTTATGCGCTGGTGATTTTAGCCTGTGGATGAAGAATATAAATTGACTATCTATTCAATTTGTTGCATAAACTACATAAATGATTAAACATGTAATTACATTACAATATTTAAATAGTACAGCAAACTGAAACTCTAGGCTGTAAGGGTTAAAAACTTGGTCCAGAGAAGAGTATGGAGTCCATATGCGTGTCTTATCCAGCCTGAACTCCTGATGACTCTAGCTAATGAATAGCCTGAAGCGCAGTGGGGGACTTTGTGAGTGTATGTGTGTACATAAGTGTGTGTGTGTGTCCTGTGGGGCTCCTGCATGCCCTTTGGGTCTGTGTGTATTCTGGCTAGTAGAGTGTGTGTGGTATGATGCATTGTGGGGCAGCAGCAGTGGGCTGTGAGGCTGAGTAGAGGCCGTCTGGCACACAGAGAGTTAGCGCTGGGCGCTAAGCGCTAAGCTGGCATGTGCTGGGGCAGCAGGCCCAGTGAAGGCGTGACCAATCGCTGAAAGAGTCCGTTAGAGCAGACCAACTACAAGCACCTGAGCCTGCGGAGTGGACTGGCACACATTCAGCCACGCTAAAACACACAAACACACACACACACACACACACACACACACACACACACACACACACACAGGAATACACAAAAGTTTGTATTCCTGTCTTTGAGGGGTGTTCCCACTTCCAACAGAGTTCACACTCCACAACTTCCCAAATGGTTAAATCATATCTATCAATCATATCTTTAAGATGACACAACTTGTTGTATGGTGATCAGATATTTCAGTCATTCCAGTCATTGTGATGTGCATACTGCCAGGCTGATCGTTGACAAAGGGGTCACGAATTACAAGATCTTTCATCACAAGGAACCCATGCTGAGCCTGACTGCTCTTTAAAATCACATTTTGTTATAAAAACACATGCAAGAACTGAAGCGTTGCCATACATAAGAAACATGTCTTTTTCTTTCAAATTAGATGTGCAGCAACATTACATCACAGTAATCATTCATGTAATGAACTTTATACAACAGTTAGTTCTGACCTCACAATCTGATTGGTTGAGAAGTGTTCTAGCCGTGCTGATATTTGTGATAACATCACGGCCTTCTCACACTAAACCTGTATCACTCCGCCGACGCGTTGCTGAGTAACGGCGTATATACACAGGACAGCTTAGAATCTTCACCTCCAGCGGCAGCAGCAGCAGCATTAGCTTAGCACAAGCTAGCGCTCAGCCATGGCACACTCGCCTGCAGCGCTGGCTCGTCTTTTGTGAAAAAGGGAAAGAAAATCGCTCAGCTAATGCCGTCTGACAGCCAAAACAGTAACCAGCCAGGCTAAGCTAAGCTAATGATTAGCCTAGCCTGGCTGGTTACTGTTTTGGCTGTCAAACTCTAGCTAATGCTACAGTTTTAGCCTTATTTCATGCTCCTAACGTTTATCTTCGCTTTTTCCCACTTTTGATTTCAAGCTAACATTTGTGGTGTTAGTCTGTATAAACTATACACCATTTTGTAGTTAGATTTCACTTCTGCTTCAGTACTGCTACGACCAAATCACAGCCGTGATGTTATTCTTGATAACACACTCCCTCTCGTGTTCTATTGCTTAAGAAAGACTTGGGATTACAGCACGACCAGTTGTGTAGTTTGAAAAGCACAATGACCTGATGACTCTAAAAGTCACGTAGTGTAAATCAGGTATAACTCCCTCTGCTTTACTCAGAGTCGTTTCAAGGAATTTGGGGGACCCTTGCAAAATGGACCCCAAAAAAAAAATGTGCACTAACTGTTCTAATTCGTTCTTAGCATTGACTGCTAGATAACATAAATATTACCCATATTTTTTGTTGCTAGCCTACCTTCTGCTAAATTACATCATATGTACAAGACATGCAGGCCTAATGTATTCAATGTAAATTATTATAAAACTATTATAAAAAAATATTTTTTACTTTTCTTCCTCTTCCTTTCTCTTCATTTTTTTCTGGCTTCTTAATGGATAACTCCACTACTTAATTGCTGAAGTGTCATATTTTGCCAGCTGCAGGAATCACAAATCTGGCTTAACAACAACGAGTGACAGGGGCCCCCTTAAGGGGGATTCTGACAACAGTGTCATTGTACTTTCCTGAATTGACCATCATAGAATTTAAAGAGATGCTCACACAGTTTGTTGTTGCGTTCAATTCATAACTAGACATTGTCTGGGGTCCCCGGGCCACCTCAGGTAGTCAATTGATACATTTGCTTGCCTTGTTGCAACAGACCTGTCTGTAGTCATGGACATATCCAGATATTAAAAGTGCTGGACATTTGTTGGGGGCTTGCACGACATCAACATTTGTTTGACCCTCGCTCGGATCAGGTATTTCGACCTTGAACACATACCAACTAGCCCAGAGCCTAGCAAAAGCCATTTGTTGCAGATTTTCCAAAAAACAGTCAGTGAACAGAAAATCAGGCCTTAAAAAAGTGTTTTTTTCTAAACTCTTTAAAGTTTCTTTTTTTTATTTGCTTGTGAGAATGTCAGGTGGGCTTATTCATAATACAGTATGAGGAGCCAATGACCATGAAGTGAATAACACTGATAATCTCACAAGAATAGTGCATGTTCTAAAGAGGTTCAGGTTGACTTCACATGTATCATAAGAAGGTGTGTGTGCTTGTCCTAATCCAAGTGATGGAAGGAGCCATATTGAATAGGTGTGTTCATTTCCTCTGCTAAATTGGGGAGAAAATGGGGCAAAAAAAAATTTACACAAAAAACACAAGCAGTAGAACTGGACCTTTTTTTTCGCCTTCCTCACAGGTTTTCTTCACACATGGCCAAAGCTTTGCTCTCACATTTATTTTTCAGGACTCCTCTGATGTGAAGCTTGTTTCCAAACAGGTATCTAGAATTCTTGGCAGCATGCCAAGTCCCCTTCAGTCCAAGGCAATTGCCAAAATGAATCACATCATTCAGCTTTTGTTTGATACTGGATGCCTATGGTAGTTTTTCTCATAATTTCACCTTCAAATTCCAGTGGAGCTTTTTGAGATTCAACTGATGAGAGTCCTTCATTCGCTTCTTTAGCTCTTTATAATATATTTCCAGTCATTTAAGTTCTTTTTCAAGGTGCTCAGTCTTGGTGCTGTGTGTCGTAACATTCTTTATATATCTATATATATAGTCTTTATATATGGTGGCATTTTTAGTAGAGGCTACCTTTTCATTACTGTCTTTCTGAATTGCAGTGTGCTCAGACAAGGAGGACGACGTCTTCTTTAATTGCTTAATGCATGGCTATCAGCACTATGAAATGTAATAGCTGTCTTTCTGTACCTATCACAAGTTGTCTTGAGTTTAGATAACTGGACCAAATGGATCATATCATAAAGTCTTGTTGAACTGAACTGAATTTTTACTGGTAAATATCTCTTGGGTGTGTTAGGGCAGTGTAACCTTGATGAGTAAAAATCATTTTCTGACTTTTCCCATTACTTCCTGTCACTGACACTCAACGTCAATGTGTAGTCGCTTCCCCCAGGCTACCTTCTTTTTGAGTTCTTGCTCTCAGTGTTGGAAGCTGTAATAGCAAGGTAACCTGTTCTCTGATACTGAGAGTGGCTCTATGTTGGCTTAAGGCTACAGTCACCAATTAGCCATTAAAATAAGTGCTATTGGTTAAGATTTTGGTCATTAACAGTCTATGAGGTTAGCTGGTCAGTGGTAACTCGCATTATTAAATTAAAGCAACTCATCTGGATTGTGAATTTGAGTAATTTCAACTTGCACAGTACATTTTACTTAAATTGACATAGTAAGTTAGTTAAATGTTAGTTAATTAAACTAAAGTAAACTATGCTAAAAATGAGTGCTGTTTAATATGAATATATATTTTGTTTGGCAATAGAGAAAAGTATATTGTTTAGTATTACACTCTATCATCTATATTGTTGCAAATTACAACAGCCTTTTTGTTGCCTGGGCGATGCATATAAGCAGAAAAGTGAGCACACCATGCAAGGTACTTTGAACAGGGGAGCCTGCATGGTCTTGCAGTGTGTATTAATGCATACATTTTTCTTTAAAATCTCAGCACTCCTAAGTGTGTTACTATAGATATAAAAATATTTTTGTATTTTAGTCTTGACATTACAAACTATACATTTTCTTCCTACTCCACCCTGACTGTTTTTAGCTGCTCCACCCTTGACAGCTTTAAAAGCATACATCAAATTCTCATCTTCTTTTACAAACTTATAAAATTATTAGAATATTAATTCCCTGGAGTGTGACTGGAATGAAGTCTTCATAACTGCCATGTAAAAATGGGAAAAATGATTATATATTATTTTATATGAAAATTGTACCACAAGTTAAGGGAAACTGCAGGTTTTCCTGTGCTTCATTTATACCTTCATATAAGTACGAGTATAGCACCCTATAAGTATTTAGTGTACACTGATTCACAGAGAGCAGTTACACCATAAGTGTTGGGAAAGTACAAGGTACGTTTCAGTAAGTTACCTAGTTGTTACACTTTTGTTCCTGGTTGTACTTTATTTATACGTAAAGTTAAAGTACCTGTAGGACCCGCTAAGTATTTTGAATGTACGGGTTCATCCAGATAAGTTACACTGTCAGTAAAAGGAACTTACCCGCTAAAACACGGGCTGTATTATAAAGCGTAAAGTAAAAGAATGCTTCTAGTATATTAAAATGTTATGTTTAATTAACAATTTGCAGAACAAATAAGAAACATATATTTGTGGTTAGTTTACATAATATATATATATATATAAATCTATAGAAAATGTCCTATATCGTGATACAAAGTATATCGCAATTGGGATATGTAGTGTGCTCTATCACAATATGAACTTTTGGTGTATTAACAACTATAAGACAGTAGAGATATCTAATTTACTGTTACTGTGAGGTAGAAGGGCTTTGTTATGAGAGTATTAGGATTTTAAATCTTATGAGAGCAGCTACAGGAAGCTCAGGGCCAAGCAAAGGTTAAATGTATACAAGGGTCTGAAGTGTGTGTGTGTTGGAGGGGGGGGGGGGGGGGACACAGACAAGGAAACCAAATAGTTGAGTAGGAAGAACAAACAGATGGAGCAGAGCTGTTCAGAGAGTGACAACAGCTCATGATGAGGAAAAACTAGCCACAGTTGTTGTGTACGTATGTGTATAAGTTTGTGTGTGTGTGTTGGTAAGGGGGCGGTTGTGGTCCTGCTAAATCCAGCATGCAAAACATTATCACACCCACGCTCCATATGAAACGCTTGTAGACCACCACTTGACACACTTCACACTCCTAACACTGCGACTGCGGCAGCAACTAAAGGCCATTACTCCACTAATCCACTGGATCAGGCCTACAGAGCTCCTGACATACCTAAACACGGGTCAGTCAACACACTTCACGCACAATACGCGCCGCTGACCACGCTCCCACGTGAAGCCGCTTTGTTGACGAGTTTCGCTGAGAGTTTTAGGCGCAACAGAACATCCACAATCCACCGAACGCTTTCATACCGGACCAAAGGGTGAGGGCGGACCTCCTACCTGAAGCAATTCCATTAAAAACGTGCCATTCTCCATTAGGACTGAGAGAGAGTCACTGGATGGGCTGCCATAGCAACAAGGAGCATGTCACAGCATGGGTCAGTTCCTGAATACCATGGTATTCATCACAAATTATGTTTTGTGCTAAACTGAATAGGCTCTCAGCCCCACAAAGAAGCCAATTAGTGTTTCATTTGTTAATTTGTTATGTGGCTTTATTCTGGTAGTTACATTTTACCAGGCCTGTGATGCAGCACACAAAGGAGGAATGACACAGGCATCCAAACAGAATAGAACAAGTATCTGCGCTAAGTTCAGTTCAGTTCTATTTGTGAATTTAAAAATATCATATAATACAAATAAATTAATAATACCTCATTTGTTATGGCATTGCTATTGTCTATGTCTATCTATTTGTGCAGTACTTGCCAGACTGTCCGCAGATTAATATGTATGTATAATACATGGCTTAATATTGAGAAAAAGTAAAGTTTACAATGAATACACATTCTGTATTTCGTTGATGTGCCCCTCAACAAAAATAATCACACTTGATAAACTATACTACAGTTGCAAGTAAAAGTGTGTGAACCCATTGGGATGACTTGGATTTCTGCATAAATTGGTCATTTAATGTGTTCTGATCTTCATCTAAGTCACAACAATAGACAAACACAGTCTCATACCTCATACCACACAAAAAACTATATATGTTTGCATGGTTTTATTAAACATAACATGTTAACATTCACAGTGAGGGGGAAAGAGTATGTAAACCTTTGGATTTAATAACTGGTTGATCCTCCTTTGGCAACAACAACCTCAACCAAACCTTTCCTGTAGTTGCAGATCAGACCTGCACAACAGTCGGGAGGAATTTTGGATCATTCCTCTTCATAAAACTGTTTTATTTCAACAATATTCTTGGGGTATCTGGTGTAAACCGTTTCTTGAGGTCATGCCACAGCTTCCCTATTAAATTCAAAGGGAGTCCTCCATTGTTGATGGCAGCAAAATCTTTACTAATTTTTTTAAAATTCTTAGTTGTTTGTCTTTCAGATAAAAAAGAGCTTTCAGGTGCTGAGTGTATTTGTCAGAGACTATTTCCAAAGTGTAGCCTGACTACAATCCAAAACAAGGGGAAGCATGAAACAAGGGGAAGAGTTTCAATACAGTAAAACTGTAATTTATAGGCAAATACCATTACATTAAAGCCTGGAATGTGTACTTTAATATCAACACAATATTTTTGTGGCTACAGCAAAGGACAAAGTATTGATGAAGCTGAAAACTAAGATGTGATGGAAAATGCTGTGACATGCCTGTGTCCCTACAGGCCACTTTATCAAGCACGAAACTTTCCTCTGATTTTTCTCCACCACACTTTCCCAACGCAGCAGGCCAGTAGAGTACAGTATGGGGTTGTCGTCTGAGGTCAGCTAATTAACCTCCGCAGATCGAGCTGCCCTTCCGCCGAGATCAGTGACCAGGCCGAGACAGCAAACCATAATTGCTTCATTGACATTCAGCCAATCATAAGGCCAGGACTTCATCGCAGCTGGATAGAGCAGAGCATCATGGGCATGCCGCTCATGCCTCCAGCTCAAGACTTACCCTTCTTAGTCATTAAGCCACAACTAAAACATCCAATTAACCTCATCAGTGCCTGCGCCTTAACGAGGAGCTAAAAGCACCACAGAAGGGAGTCAAGTCTGCACTTCTCGGCTGAGATCAGACAGAAAGCATAATCCAATTCTAACTCCATTACTGAAAATAAGTGGACTGATTAAATTTTCATATGCATCTCAAGACCTCACAAATGAGAGAACTGTTACGGCCATGATGCTGCTTGATTATGCCATAAAAGATTTCCTGGACGGAATCCACATGGCATCAGCATGATGAAGGTACCAAGATGCACAAATACACTTAAAGTATGCTCGCTCACAAGTGCCTGGATTAGAGACAATTAGACGTGACTGGGTACACTGTGACTTGGTAAAATTATTAGTCAATAGTTTAAAGTCATAGAAGAGTTTTCCTTCTTTTTGCTGCTTTTTACTGTGTGGAACAAAAGAGAAGGCATCAAAACTTTAGAACAACAGAACTTGCAGATCTTCTGGTTTAGGTTCAGCATCTTCTATCTTCTTCACCTTGATGCAATTTACACGTTCTTGGCCATGGAATACAATATATAAATAAATCTACAAAAATACTATATTATAACGCTAGGTACAACATTTGTTTAGAACTGCCTATTGTATACTATAAGTTTTGTGTGGCTATAAAACACCCATTATTACAGTACCAGTCAAAAGTTTGGATACACCTTTAAATGCAGTGTTTTTATACTTATATTTTTTCTTACATTGTAAAAAAAAATTCTGACAGGTGCGCTCTGTCTTTTGCACATTTGTATCTTAACACTGAGGCACTTACCTGCATGTTCACGCTTTGAAGATATGCCAGCAGCTCATTTAAAAAAACATCAATGTTATTTTATTCTTTATTATGTTTATGGTTGAGGTAAAAGTCAGGTTTGTGCTCTGCAGAGCATCCTAGTGTGTGTGTGTTTAATGAGCGGTGGTGTATACACGCATTGCACACCTTAAGAAATGGACCTATAGGAATAGACAATTGACTGTTGTCTAGGTTCATTTCAGTCAGTGGTGCACCTATGAAATTTAGCTAGTAGTTTGTCTCGCATTCCATCTTAAATGGTGCAGCAGTTACATTGTTGTGCCTAATACTGCTGCATTTAAGCTTGGCTTGAGGAAGATTTGCATATACTCACACTTCTTCCACTTTGTTGGTACTCTTTTCATGTTACAAAAATACACCAATAGTTAGCATCGCTTTCCTTTACTGTCTCTGTGTTTTATTGATTACTTAAGCACAACATCACTTATTTAATGATTAGAATGGCACATTACTCCTTGCCCTAAATGAACTAATAGATTGTTTGTCCCTGTGATTTCTTCAAGGTGATGAAACCAGCTTCTGCTGTTGCAGAGTGTGTTGATGCAGAATAAGTTTGTGTCTGATTACCTACCAGTTTGCTTCCTGAGTCCAATCAGCCATGAAGCTTCTGTATTTCCATGAGCATTGCCTGAGTGTAGACCAGAGGGATGTACAGCTTCTGTCTCATTAATTCTACCTTTTATTTTTCCTTCAGTGTCAGATTTCCAGAGGTGGGCGGAAGCTAATTGCATTTACTCAGTTTCCGTCTGCTTAATCTATTTATTCTGATCAGTGGAAACTACACATACAGTAAACACAAACATCCACTAAAAAAACTGTAGGAAATATTGACTCGATGAAGCTCTGCTGAACACCTTTGGAATGAGTTTAAGAGACTGAGCTCCACTGAACATCTTTGAGATTCACAGGATTGATGGAGCTCAAGTAAACAAATCTGATGTGTGTTGAAGTGATGGAGCTCCATTGGGATTTGTTGATGCAAACAGAGCTTGCCGACTCTCCTTGGGATCAGTAGCAGTATTGAAGCACTGTTGTGCTCCTTTGGAATGATCTGGGCATGTTGAAAGCTCCACTGAACCCTGCCGACTGGCTCGGGCGCCTCATAACTGTGATGCAGGTCACTCAAGCAGTTTGTCTGAAAAAAAAAACCTCTGAGCCATAGGAAAAGGTCACACTTGCCCAAGGTCAATTTAATGGCAAGCCAATCAACTAGTAAAACAGGCCAATAATGCAATATAGAACAACAAAGCAGCAAGTTGCAAGAAAGTTTTTGAACAATTTTCTTTATTTCAGTACAAATTTAACCTTAAATTTGATCCTCAGGTCCTCAAAAGAAAAACTATAAAACACTGGTAAACCCACTTAAACAAATATTGCACAAACATTTGTAAGTTCTACATTTGTTTACTAGAAACACAATATTTTTATAGAAAACGTCCTGCAAGATGGGTTGGACAAATATGGGACAATTTCTTTTGACTCAACTATTTCTCAACTATTTCTAACTTGTGTGCTAAGGGCAATATTCTTGCTGCAGAACCCTCTTACAGTAAGATTCAGTTCATGGACACATACTGACCTCCTCCTGGTAAATTCACTAGTACAATCCAAGATTCATGGGCTCCTCCATAATGGCAATCCATAGGAGAGCTAAGGCAGAAAAGCAGTGTCAAAATATAATACTGCCACTCAGTCGGAATGAGATTCTATTGTTGAATCCTCTCTCCATAAATTATTCTTGCAAAAGCCTTCAGTCCAGTCTTGTGTTCTTGAGCACCTCCACAATGTTCTTTTTGAAGAGTAGTGGCTTCCTCACAGTACAATCTAGTGTAAAACCTTGTGTAAAAGAGGAATAGAGTCTGTTTCTGCACTAAAGTAAGGAGTATACTAAAAAACATGTACACCTTTTTTAAGCATTTATCTAATCTATTATTAGAATAGGGAAATTGTGACTATCGTGATTTTTGATCATGACATGATATAATAGATTGTGCCAAACATGCTGATTGACATTGTTCTACTGTAAGACTTGCAGGAGATTTTTTCTGATAGTCATGAACAGAAAGCCATGGCTGCGTTGGGCACACCAAATTTGGATGATCCAATCTGCCAACTGTCTATAGAATAGACTGGTAAAGGTGGTATAATGGTTTGGGGTATGCACACTATGGGTTCTTTAACACTAATCAATCAATGCTTGAATGCTACAATTTGTTTGAGCATTGTTGCTGACCATGGCCACAGTTTATCCATATTGTGGATATGGATTCCACCACCATCATGGCAATGTACCGTTTGACAAAGCAAAAATTTTCTCAAACTGGTTTCGTGAACATGATTTCATAACAGAGACAATAGATCTTAAAAAAATCTGTAGTAATTGTGTGATACAGTCACGTCAACATGTGATAGAATCTCAGGTAAATGCCTCCATGGGGCTGCTTTGAGAACCAATGTAATAATTCAGTATGGCTCCTAATAACATGCCTGGTGAGTGCAACATGCCTAAACTGGTTTAGATTTGGCGAAAAGTATCTGGATAAATTCTGACTTTCATTTGCATTTAAACAGCAGATTAAGCCTGAGAATCATAAATCTGAGGTCTATAAAAAGGCTGTGCGTTTAGTCCAGCTCTGGGCTCGCTCTGTCCGGTGACAACATGGGAAAAGGCAGATTGGCCAGTGAGTGCACATCACTGAGAAACATAGAAAGCAGAAAGCAGTCATCATTTCGGAGAAAACATCAGAGTGGATATCCCCTGTCTCCCAGCACTGTGCTGCTACAGAGCATAGCAACAGGCTCTGCACTCATCCAATTAACACAGGGAGAGGTCCTGTGGTGACAGGCTAATTGAGCCTATGGGGCATTCTCTTACAGTAAGGAGTAATTCTGCTTCCTGGAGCTATGACTAAGCGACAATCACTTCCCAAGTCTCATTTAAAACCATGTTTAAAGCAAAAGAGGCAAAGAGGAAAAAAAAAAAGGAAAAAAGGAAATTTCACTTTTAGATAAGATTGGTCATGATGTCATGCCATCATTAGGTTGCCACTGATTTACGCATGTGTCACAGGTTCACAGACATGGGGAACTTAAGCCGACTGTGCTTTCAAAAGCATTATTGGGTGGTATGTTTTTCCAATGCAAAACTCATGTTATGATTGTTATGATGTTACAATTAGAGTTAACGTACATAAAGAACATTATTACTTAATTAGTAAATATTTAAACTGTTCACATGCTTTGCAATGTTGGAAAGCATTTACTTATTTTCTAAATTTTTTATCCCATTTTCTCCCCACTTTAGTTAGCTATGCTGATAATCCCAACTGCTCAGCTCATCTCCTCCTATCACTAGCGATGCCCAACACCAGGAGAGTGGAAAAGCCTTTATGTAACAACTTAAATTTGATGTGCAAGATACAGGATGAACTGAATAGAGCAGTATTCAGTAGAAAGTTGTCATTGGTTTTGGATACTCTCACACTCACCTTGTTTGTAATTTAGTAATGTGTACACACAAAAGATGGTCTCAGTCTGGACCAAATGAACAATTGCCTGGTTTGTTTGCAGTGTAAAATCACATTGTACCTGAACACACCTCACTTCCAGATCGTCAGTGTAGATATTTTCGAAAGCTCCATTGGTGGAAGGCGTATTGAACAACCTCACACCCACCTCCTCCCCATCTTCCTCCTTCATTCATTTTCTCACTTTCTCTCCCTGTATCTCTCCTGCCCAATCGTCTGAGTTCGCCCCCCTCTCTTCTTCTTCTCTTTCCAGTCAAGGGCGTGGGAAAATCTAGCAAAGTTTAGATTAACCCTTATTCATTCTACATTTTACAAACCAATCAGTGCCACATATTGGGAGACACAGCTTATTGGTTGCTGATGATGACAGGATGTAACAAAGTTCACTGAACTGCAGTGTGAAACCAAAATGAACTGTACCAGATTTACACAATGTAACAAACATATCAACCTTTTTGGAACACCCTTAGATTAATTCTACAGTTTTAACTGGTTGTTTAACCAGTTCTACACAGCTTTGCACTGCTCAACTGTTTTGTATTGTGAGATGTACTAGCTCCTCTTCTTTACCTGACCTTGAAAAACCTTGAATCCTTAAAAAAAAATCACTGTTTTTAATCATTAGCTAGCATTGTTCCTGTCATGATGAGCTGCCAGTTGCCTTGTATCTACAGTTAAATATGAGGTCAACAGTCATGGGTTGTGTTGAACATTTCAGGGTGTTTCTCATTGTTCAGGGAAGCTACGGTGAAGTAGGTGAGTTGGCTTGTTGATGGTTATTGACCTCTCCTCTATTGTCTCTCAGATTATAAGCTTACAGCCCACTGAATAGACAATTCAGCTCCATGAGGTGTTTTGAGAAGCACTCACAGACAAACGTCTCATCATTTTTGGTTCTAGATGAGAACGATCATGATGTCATCCCCTCCAAGAGTGGTGTGTGAGTGTGTGTCATGCGTGTGTCGCACGGTGATGTCAGCAGAGACCCAGGGGAGGTCCGCTTGGCCCAGGCACGGCCCCAATGCCTGCAGGGTCACAGCGAGGCAACAGATGAGCACCAGCAAGCCTGCCGTGTCTGTCTCACAGATGGTATAGACACTCTCTCACACACACACACACACGCCCATATATACACTCAGAGAAAGAGCTGGTGGTGAGAGCCTGGTTGGGGGACAGTAATGCCAGTCACTGCCAGAATGTGGGTTCATTTCTCCTGGCTCTGCTCATCATGTCGCTTTGGTAAATAAATAACAACAACAAACAGCGCTGATCGAGCTGGTAGAGTGTGTGGACCATATGGGGCTCTCTGGTTTGGCCGCTTGTCGCTGCTCAGCCACAGATGGACGCTCGGTCGCCCCTCCCCTTTCCCTCCATCAAAGTCCTGCTTTACTCTGCATTCAGATTAGCATCACTCACACTGAAACAGCCCAGTCCCTTTCAACCTCCATTCTGACTGGCCACGTTCAACACGGCCTCAGATGTGTTAAATGCGGAATTAAGGATGTGGGTTTGCCAGTGTGTTTAGAGACTTATCCTGAGCTTAAGTAATATATATTATTATATATATTATTCTGTTTGTCTATGGCTGTTTTGTCTAATGCACATTAAAAAAGAATGACTTAATTGGGAGCAAACAGACTAGTGTTTAGACCTGGCTTGAGAAAGAACTACCATGAAGATCTACCATAATAGCCGGTCATAATCAAAGGTGTCAAAAGTATTTACGTTCATTGCTCAGGTAGAAGTATAGATATTAGGGATTAAAATACTTATTTAAAAGTTGAAGTATCAACTCAAGCTTTCTACCCAAGTAAGAGTATAAAAGTACAAAAGAACAAAAGCTTAGGCTGTGCCACATGAGCCTATAGTGCACTAAATGCCCACCTCCTTAAAACTATTTTTTCTAAATAATAGCCATAATGACTATAATGTTATATTACAAATGTTAATGTTGGAAAACTTGCGAGGCACTAGGCTTCCAGTTTTAGCTGCATATACAGTATGCCCATTAAAATTAAAGTGTTTTAGTACAATGCAAATATATTAAAGAATCTTATTTGGGACATTTCACTCGAGTTCTTTTGAGTTTCTGCACAAATCTTCTTCATACTAGGCTACATACATCTGCTATGTTCTTTCTGGAGTGTGGGGTTGTGACGTGTGCAGGTGTGATGGATCATATATAAACCAGTAGGGTGTTGAAATGGTATATGTTTATACTCATCCAAACACAATCAGATTCACTCCAGATCTGGATGGAGATATTTATCTGGATAGGGGTTTTATTGAACGATGAGAGGCCAGAAATGAAAACGAGCTGAAGTGAAATGGGAGTAATGAGACTATTTTTAAAATGTAAGGAATAGAAAGTTCAGATATTTGAGTGAAAATGTAAGAAGTAAAGGAATTAAAAGTTGGCTGAAAAATAGTTACTTAAAATTTGAATTTAGCTGAATGTAAACAAGTCGAAGAATAAAGAACGAGATGTCATTGTGACATGTAGTTTTGATGATTTTGCTTTGTTTTGTGTTTGCTTCTGTTGTTGTTTCTGTGTTTTCCTGTGTTGTTGTGGTTCCATGTGATTCTGTTTGCTTGGTTGTTTACTTCTTGTCTCCGCCTTTTGCCCCGCCTGTTTAATCAGTGTTTCCTTTTGTCTCTTGTTATCTCCACCCATGTAATTATCCCAAGGTGTTTCTTGTTTCAGCAGTTCTTTGTTTGACCGTGTTGCTGATCTTTGGAGTTTGTTAGTCTTTGTTTTGTTTTGTATACTTCAGTTTTTGACTGGAGTGAGGGAGTTACAAGACCAGAATAAAATTAAAGTAAAATCAGAGACAAATCTTACCAAAACATCTGAGCCGAAACACAGTCAGAATGGGATAAACGGTAGATATAAGTCTAAAACCAGTGCAAGACACCAAGATAAATAAGCAAAACAAACATTTGACTAAAAAGCCAAAAATAAGTGATACATGGAAATAGACAAACAAAAAAATAATGCCTGGTATCCAGCTGAATCAACAGAGGCAATACTTTGCAACAGACAGACAGGTATCTATAGTTGGGTTAACAGCTGAATTGAACTAAAACTCAGGTGAGGCTGATCTACCAATCAGGTGCTGATTAGCTGACTGAGACACATGATTGAGTTGTGCATTACAGAAGTTTAAGTTTATTATGTTGGAAAAGTCTATTGAGGAACTGGGAGGTGTGACAACAATCTTAGTCTAGTTAGTCTCAGTTTTTGTTTGCTAGTCTTTATTATTGTTTGTTTGTTCTTTTTCTTTATGGAGACAGATAAAACCTTCTTGAATTTGCACCCTGCTTCCAAATTTGAGTTAATATAGTCATGGACAAATAAACAAACTTGCGATTTAAACTAACTTCTGGCTTGTATGATAGTAGATAAAACATAGCGTTGCTGTCCAATTAAACCAAGTATCTCCAAAACAGTCACTTTACAGGAGAGAGAAAAAAAACTTCTAAACTTTCAATGGAAGTCAATATAAAAAGAGTTTATTTCAGGTCATTTTTAAGTTTTTTTTTTTGGTCCATTCATCAAGACATTTTGGCACAGTGTGTCAGGGTTAGGGTGCAGGAAGGACGAGGAGGCTGACGCAAACGCAAACTACAAGAACATTTATTAAACTAAACAAACACAAATTAAACATGGAATAAATAAACAAAAGAAACCAGCACTAAGGAAAAACAAGCGAAAATACAGAGCACTGACAGACGTAGGAACGTACAAGGATCGACAAACGAGAAAGGAAACACGGACTATAAATAGTGGTGGACACGAACAGGAAACAGGAAACACCTGGGACTAGGGGGCGGAGCTACAAATTAACATGTGAGCAACAGAGGAGGAGACAGGATACACACAGGGCACGTGCAGAGGGTAAACAAACACAGAAACATGAGCACAAAAGGGGAAACACAGGGAAACAGGGCAAGGACCTGACACAGTGTAAGGGACAAATTGTCTGTTCAAATTATGTAGTAAATTAAAAATGATGTTTTGTTTTTTGTTATTGTAAATTCATTAATGTCATTTTTTCTTTCTTTCTTTTTCATTATAAGCTTTTTTATTAAATAAATGAGTAAACGTTAAGCCTGTGGTGTTGAGGGTCAACTGTGCTGCATTAAGTGCAGCGGTAGCAGAAGGGATAATGACTCATGTCTCCATAGGCTTTGATGGGTGAGCTCCACTTAACCAGTGTAAGCCTGTGTGAGCTGGCACAGAGTGCGAAGGCAGGAGTGAGGGAGCGCTCATGCATGAAACGCTGACCGGCGCTCTCCAGAGGACTCCAGACAGCCTCCTGGAACATTACAGCACTGCCTTGGCCGTCACACACACGCAGACACATATACACTGCGGAGCTACAGATGGTCCTCTAATGCCCTTGCAAGACACTCACTCCATGAGACAAGCAGAAAGCAAGCAAAGTGCACCCAACAAAAGATTCATCCAGAAACACTTAGCCACGGAAACAGCACCAAACCTTCAGATCTAGAACTGACCAGTGCAAAACATAAAAAAATCATGTTGCTGTCCAGATTTATTTACACAGTGCAGTCAGAGTGTCATTACCACCCTCTGTTTCTCTGTATACTTACTTATCCTCCTTTCACCCTGTTCTTTAATTGTCAGGATCCCACAGGACCCTGATATGATGATGGTGTGTTAGTGTGTGTTGTACAGCAACAGTAAATGTAAATCTGTGTATATTCACCTTTAGCGTTGTAAACTGAAAGCAGAGTTAGAGCTGTGGTGCTTATAGTAGTAGATTATTAGTGAAATTAGTGAAAAGTGAACATGATCAGTGTGCAGAATCAAAGTTTTCTATATGCTTCATCATTTCTATCATTATATAAAAGAGCCACAAGCTTAGTTTATTGCAGGATTAACTATTTTATTACTATTTTATTACTTTATACTGCACCTACTAGACTTTCTCATATTATCCTACATACAGAATTCTGCACCCTGTACTTCCCACACAACTCATTCTGTACCTGCACTTTACTCAAAGTTATTTTTTCACCTGTTAGACTATTTCCTCACTTCCACACACGCACACACTCTAGATATCTGCACATCTATTTAACACTGTATATTTATATATTTAGTCTTACTTAACGTATTTCCGTGCAACACCATATGTCAATATGTCTATAGTGTAAGTTACTGTGTGTATTGTTCTTGTGTGTATTGTATATACTGTAAAGTTATCTGGTACATTTTATTTTATTTCACTATTCTACGTGTTGTAAATACTGTTCTCTGCACAATTGTGGGAACCTGCACCCACGTTTTACACTCATATGTACATCTGCACTCTGTGACGTGACCATAAAAAACTTGAATCTTAAATCTTTTTTAGGGTTATTTTTTTCAGTACAAGAGAATTTAGATAATTCAGAGCGGAAACAGTCATTTTACAATGTACAAAAACTTTATACTGGGTAAACTGTATGTGTACTTGTAGTGTTGTAGACCAGACCCAGTGCTGGAGCTGTGGTGCTGAAAACAGCTCCCTCAACACTGCTCTCCTCCACTACAACCACTACATCTCTCTCTCTTTCTCTCTCTCTCTCTCTCTCTCTCTCTCTCTTTCCTGCTTCCCAGCGTATTATCATCAATCACCACAGAGTAGCAGTGACAGGGTCAATTTCTGGGGAAATTGTGATGGACAGAAACACTCGTTATAATTTCCACGACTAATTTCCAGCTAAATAACTGTGAACAAACAAACACAATAGTCATTAGAGTGTGTGTGATGTTAGAATGGAGTACATTCCTACAAACAGGGATTTACAGGCAGACCGAATACACTAATCTTTAGGGTCTGCTAATGTACTTATGTCTATTTTGGCCTTTTTCTTTTGCTAAGGAGAGACGAGAGCGAGTACGGTGCTGTTGATTGGGAGGGGGGCTATAATGGGGTGTGGGGGGGGGCGTGGTATTGGGACTGAACTGTAAAGAAAAGAAAATGGACTTCTATGTCAGCAACAGCTTTTTTTTCTTCTTCTTTTTTTCCTAATCCTAGCCCCAAGCCTCACGGTGCGGTCAGGCGTGCTATTACATGGCAACAATTAGAAGGGCTGGAGCCCGGCACCTGGTGCTTCCCCATTTGGCGGCAGCTTCAGCAGCAGCTGACTGTACACACCCCCCCAATACACACACACACACACACACACACAGTCCCCCGCCAGGTGGTTCCACTTCAATCGCATTAGCTAGTCACTCTAGGGTTAATAAAGACCCCAGCTCTTACTCTCCCCAGCCTTTTCACCCCACCGTGGCCACTATGTCTTCTTTATGGCTCCGCGGACAATACGTTTTCAAACCTCGTTAAAGGCTCGGGTCCAGCTCTGTGTTTTTTTTCTTGATCTTATTGTTTAAGCACTGCTTGGGTTGATGGGCTAAAAAAAGGTTTGATGCTATATTCACATTTTCTGCAAATGCAATAAGCTTAAATATACGGTTAGAAATAACCTAATTAACATGTTTAATCTTTAGGGATGTAGAGTTACTCTGTCATTTTGCTCCAGACTACATGACTACATGATTAACTGCATAGCTGGTTACTTGATAAATTACATCTACATCTGATTTACAGCCTCAGTCTGCACTTCACTGCACTTATGTCGCTAGAACATAATGAATTAAACACTACGTATATAGAAAACAAGTCATGCATTGCAGCTTTATATGTTTCTGTTTGTCTGTTCATCATGAAACCGATACAATGTGAAGGACAGCAGCTGTATTCACATAATGTAGTAAACAAAATATCAACTAAATTCATAAAACATGCTTTTTTTGGACACCAGAAAAGACAGATTGAAGTTTTGGTTTCAAGAGCAACACATACATAAAATCTATAAAGAAAAATATATAAAAAAATTTATATCTATAACTATATATATATATTTTTAATTACAAGCTATTGCAGCCAAAAGCAACAGTACACACTAAAAACAGAGATACAATAATTTATTTATAAATACATTTTATATATAATTTTTTACTGTTACAAAAAACATAGGTACAAAAAAGACTTTCACTGAAAGATACTTTGTTGTACCTTAATATATGGTACACCCCCAGCAAAAAACTTTGTACTCTTTTAAGTACAAATCTGTACATTTTTTCTTAGTGTGTATAGTGTACACTTATTATTTCTCAGTATCCCACTTATTCCACATTGAAAAGCAATTAAAAAATACAGATTTAAATATCTATTACCACTCGATTTAATACTATACATTTGTATTGGAAGTGCAACCTCAAACCTGTTAATGCAGAATATAAATCAAATGTAAATGTCAAGCTCTTCTAACTAACTACATACATAATTAATGATGTTATTATGTATAATTACTGTACACTGAAATGATGTAAAAGCAACAGTTGAAACTCAACACCTGTAATACTTAAAACTGATTGATAAATTAAAGTATTTTTTTCTTAGTTTCTCCACTAAAGCCTAGCGCTTCAGGGGCCTCCACATATATCAGCCAAGGTTAGGCCTGTTTTCGGCAAGTGAGATCTGATCACTAATAGACTCTTTTCACGGGCTCAGAAAGAGCAGAAAGCAGATGGAGGAGAAGAGGAACGAGGCTGTGTGGAGAGATGCACAGGCAGGGCCCCTGTGATGTCTGCCTTTTTGTTCTCTTTTGTTTGTCCCTGCTCGAAAAGCAGAGTAAATAGTCCTCATTTCAATGACAATCGGGCGTGGATGTACACGTTTAAACGCCACACACAGAATCCGCCGCCGCAGCCCTGAACACTCATTAGTCGCCACCCGAATTACATGGCTACTGAAAACATATGTAAGCAGCTGTTTTTGTTTGTTTAAAAGCAACGAGAACATGAATTTTATGGCCCTCCAAGACGCCTGTTGCTTTGTGGTGCCATTAGAAGGTGCTTTGAAAACGGCCAGCCTCCTTTGGAAATTACAGCACAATGTGAGGGAGCACAAAAGAAAGACTCGCTCAGTTTGGAGCTTACAGAAAGAGAGAGTGAAAGAGAGAGAGATAGAGAGATAATTAATTGAGCAAATGAAGCTGCAAAGCTTTGATTGATGCAGATGTAGAGACAAATGAATGAAAAATGCAAGGCTAATTCACTTTCTACTGTGAGGGTTGATCATTTCCTTCTTGTACTCTAGACTAATTGTGATGCTGAAGGCAGCGTATTGTCACTCTGTTCAAGAGTACACACTGCACTGCTATTCCATCAGTCTCATCTTTCATATTTAATCTCAACAAATCTTAACACAGAACAGCATCCTGTCTGTATGAATATTCCAGTTAAGAAAATTGAGATTACAGTATATAGTATATACCACCAAAATTTCCAAAGGTGTTCCTTCCACAATTCCTTTCACTCTGAGAAGATGAATCAGAGGATGGCAGGTCTGAAAAGATGTAGAATTAAGGAGATACAGAAAAATAAACATACATTTCTCAGACCGATCATCCCAAAATCCAGACCTCAACCTCTTTGAATGTGTATGGGATGTCCGAACTTTGGAGGTATTGAAAGATTTCCAGCAGATTTCTGCAGCACTAAACACTGCAGAACTGAACATCTGATATTACTAAAATTTAGCTATTGATGCTTCTGTGTTGTTTTCTGTTGAATATATTTCCATATATTTTTTCATTATATGCACTAAGCTTTTTTAACCATTTCAATTTCTGCTCAACCTTTTGTTCAAATACATTTTAGGTCACTGTATCTTGTGAAAGAAGGTGGTGAGCGTGACCTGATTGTGCCATCTCTAAAAGTCAGATATTCCACTTTAGAAATATTTAGAAATACGATGAGCATTTTTTTTATTGGCAGAATTTTATTGAACAAAATTATATAATTCCATACACATACACTTAATTTATTTACCACCTTATTTTAGATTAAACTATTAAAAAGAACAGAAAAACAAAAAAATACTGATTGTTTTTATTATTGACCCAAACAAGTAATACACACATTTTTGTAATTGATGTAGACTTTAAAGGGTTAAGTCTAAACTTAAACCTAACCCAGAGCTTAAGCTCGGAAACCAATTCGAAATAGATTTGGTCTTTCAAAAATGTAAATAAAAAAGAAACCTCCGATTTTTTTTTCTGTACAAAGTCACAATGTTTCTACTCCAGTATGTATTAAAACAAGGTCTCGCTTTCACACATACAAACACACACACACACACACACACACATTGAAGACGGCCCATTTAACACATCAAAGCCCAGAGGCTGTAGACGTTGGGCTAGAGGAAAAGAGAGATGCAACCAGTGTCCCACTTTAATCTTCTTTAGCCAGCCATGTGTGGAGACATACACACATGAGAACAAATTCCATTCAGGGCAAAGATGCTAACACTAAAGGGGTGGATAGGTCCTTTACACCTTAAAGCACTCTACACACACACACACACACACACACACCCACGCATGCGACACACACACACACACAGACAAAGCCATGCCATTTCAAAAAGCATTTGAACTGTGTTAAGAGGCATAATGCACATCCTATTAATTATTAATCATTTCTGGTCCAAAATAAACACTTGGCTCCAGACTCCTCCAGTCTTACAGCGGAGAGATGAAAGAAAGAGAAAGAAGGGCTCACCCCTCCATCAGAGTGAAGCACAGACATCCGGATTAAATTGGGGTCATGAGCCCCTTACTATCACTCTTTTATTAAAACACACAGATTCACAATCCAGACGTGTGGATGGAATTCCACACATGCCACTCGCTGTTGTGTCATAAAGAAGCAGCTAAGATGGCTGCCGTCCACAAACCATTACTCTAGTATTAATATTTTAATAAAGGTGCTACAAAGGCGTATTTGAGCTGTGCTACAGAAGAACCACTTGGTCCTACAGTTTATAAATGACTATAGAGTGAAGTGTTTCCTGATTCTGCAATGATTTGTAATTGGCTAACCTTGAGGTTTCATCTTGCAGAATTTATTTGTTTGAAAAAATGTAAATAATATAATATTCGAACAATAGACTTAAACAGCGCATTGTGAATATATAAGTGTGCTAACTTGATTCATTACAATTTTTAAGTTTCCATCTAAGACATATCTATCTATTCAGCCCTTTAAAAATCACTAAGTAAAGTAAATCAGTTGAGCTGCTGGTGAAACTAAACACATTCATTCAGTCTCTGCAGTTTGCATTCCCCAGTCAGCAGCAGTGAGTACATATTGTGCCAGCAGTGGTGTCAGGAGGGAAAAAACACAAACTGACAACAGATTATATATAAAAAAGTGTTAAAAATCCAAGCCCCATTGTTAGGTAATATCAATAAAGGTGAATTGCCACTTTGACAAAAGGTCTGTGTCAATCGAACAATTTATTAAAAAAGGGGTAAGGCTAGGTAGTCAGAGACAGGCAGGGTCAGTATAAACAACATACAAGAGTGAGCAGGCAAAAGGATCATACACGGTGAATCCAACTGGTAAAGGGCTAAACAAATGTTTAGTAGAACTGCTAGCAAGCAAGATTCAATAACCAGCAAGGAGCAACTGAAACAGAGGGTTATTTATCTTAACAAGACCAGGTGTGAGCAATCAGAAGCTCGGAGAGAGTGAATGCCGGAGTGTCATGTGATCAGTCCAGAAGAGTCCAGAAGATCCGGTGTGAGTGCATGCTGGGAGTTAGAGTCTTTAATGTGTGTATCAAAGTCCAGAGCAGGCAGACTGATGACATCAGGACTGACAGTTATATAAAACAAGACTTAATAAAACTATAATGCACAGTTTACCTCCTCTATCACATTCAAAACTGGGTGATGAAGCGTTCTGAATTCTGAATCGATATGTTTTTTTTCTCCCTTGGCTATTTATACAACCTGCACCCTGATTGGACTCTTGCTTTAACTTACTGACAGACAGAGATTGTAGACATTTCTTCAGTTTCTACCCACAGCCGGTTTAGTGTGTACTTTATGTCCACTCCATGTGTTCAGTGACGCTCTGACCCTAGGGCTGAAAGAGGGGCTCTGAAATGTCTCTTTGTTTGGGAGACTGGATTAGTAAAGCTCTAAGTCACTGCATTTACTGACCATATTGCTCAGAATTAGTTAGTATGAGGTCATACACTACATGCCATACCCACAAAGACGCACACAAACACACATCTACACACACACACAGTACCTGTACAATGTACAGTGTCAGGACATGTACACAGGGAGCAGCTGGTGGGTTTAGCATTCCACATCAGCGTCAGGGTGCTCGAGTGCTAACGGGATTGGGATAAGCCATTCAGAGTGACAAAGCAGAACTGGGGGACCCAGCAGACCCCCCATTCTCCTCAGCCGCCACCTTAGACCCTAAATGTTTCCTCATTAGTTCACTACACTGCCACAGTTGAGGTTTAAAATGAGGAGATGTTTCTTCTACAAGCTGACTATGAAAAACTACACTCTTTGTGTGCTCCCTATACACCCTCCCCTTTAGAAAAAAAAACTCATGGAATCTCCTTAATATTCAGTATACATTAATTAATTCAAAATTCCCATGCATTTTCAGACCATTTTTGTTTAGATCCATGTGTCAGATTTTACCACAATGTTAAGGGCATTTGGGAAACTGGATCCAAATAAAGAAAAGGTGAAGGTCATCTGCAGGGGTCAAAATCTATATAAAATTTATTTTTGTGTTCCCAGCTTAGCTGTTTAAATTTAATATAAATACATTTAATATACATTTTCAAGATTTACTCATAATTAACATATTATTTCAAATATAGAGGAATGTTAAACTTCATTTTACAGTACTTTTTGTTCATACTATATAATTTCATATATAGTATAATGGATTCTTTTGATGTGAGGGGTTTTGCCTTGTCTTCTTTCATATATATATTAGATCTTTCAATTACTTATTTGGCTGTTTTTAAGTTATTTAAACATGTCTAAGAATTTTGGATAACTTCACCCCTTTAAAAAAGTAACCTTTGACATCACTAATATCACCACTCTTACGGTTTCTTTTTCAAGGGACAGAAGACACTTACTGCATGTTTAGCAATAATTTATATGAATTTTACTACAGTTTGATCATACTGTCTCAGTAATTAAGTTTAAGCTGTCCACCTTGTCGTAGTAAAGTACCATATTAAAACAATAATAGAAAAAATATATATATATCTTTAAAACAGAACAGGGTCACCTCGAGCAATTTAATTGTAGGTCAATATGTTATCATCAAATTGTCCACTTTGTTATTTTGCGATAACTCCACCACTTTACGAAAGTAATCTTTGACATCAGTGACATCACCACTCTTACATTGTTTTTTTTTATTTTTTATTTTTAATGGACTGGAGACACTTGCTGCATGTACATCAACTGATAATATGAATTTCACTAAATACTGATTATATTGTCTCCATGCTTAACGGAGGTATAGCTTAAGCTGTCTACCCTGTTGTGGTACCATAAGTACCATAATAAAACAATAATAGAAAAGAAAGCAAATCTTTGAAATAGAACACCATGAGTAATTCAAAATATTTGCAAATCAAGGTCAACATCGAATCGAATTTCCATTTTTTTCTAATACTGTCCACCTTTTTGTGCAGCTTGCTATAATATGGTGGATGCATGGTAGATTTTTTTTTTTTAAATATAAAGTAATTAAGCGTATGCTATGATTTCTCTTATAAATAGCCAAAAAAAATAATTTAAAAAGTTTATAATAATTTTTGGAAAGTTTTTTAGGTATTCTGATATTGATCCATGTGTGTGAGAACACAAAATGAGAAAAAAAAGTTCACTTAAGGCAGGCAGCTGCACTGGGTGAATAGTAGGTAAGAAGAAATGAGGTTCACTTGAGGAAGTGTTGAAGCTCAGCTCATGTGAAGCCACTCTAAGCCCTTTAGTTGAGGACCTGGCTAACAGCAGGAGGGCATCTGAACTCCTCACAAAAGCTGAACAATCCACATGCGGATATCTGCTTCATGCTTCTTATAGAGGAAAATTATTAGAGATAGAAGAAATCTCTCCAGGCATGTGAGCATTTCTTTAATTGGATGGCTCTGAGAGTAAAGTGAACTCTTTAGAGTCTGTATGGATTCCTGACATGATTGTGTGTGAAAGAGCATGGTGAGTGCCTCAAGGGTGTACTAGCATGCCTTTTCCGTTTTATCGCTGTATCACATTCCACACACACAATGAACAGAGCAGCACCCCCTGTGGGTCTCGACTGACAATACCACAATCTCTCCACATCCTTTCATTGAGGAGACTTAGGAAAAATGCCACTGAAAGCCAGGATGATGGATGGAACACATTTTAGCAGTAATGATCTATGCTGTGGCAGAATATAAAACCCACTCTGACCAGTAGCTCCATCACAGGTAATCTCACTGGGCCAGGAGCAAGTCTGTGTAGAGATCAGTGGTGGTGTGTGGGGGGCTTTGATGGTGAAAGCTCAACTGTACATGGCTGTGATAGACACATTTCAGCCTGGTATGAAAAAGCCTCAAGTGACCACATTACTTCTCTTTGGGCATCTCTGATAGCACCATATAATGTACTCTAAAAGCCCAGCTACTAGGATGTTGTGGCCGCTGGCTGATTGTTGGTTATTGATTCAGTACAGGCAGATAGGTACAACTGAGAGCAGCTATCGATTCCCACTACCAGAGGAAAGATCCTTAAAGATGGAGGAGAAATGATAGTTGGCAAAATGCTTGAGGCATAAAGCTTAGACACTGAGCTGAACTGAAGCATATAGCTCAGAGTCTACACTGATCTTAACTAACGCATATTGTTTAATATCAGACCTGTACTTTTTTGATGTGATGCCATTAAACAAGAAATAACAAAATTTGAAAGCTGATGTCATCAACAGTTTGATGAGTTCCATCTTCTTCCATCTATGATTCATCTAATTCATCAGCTACCAGGTTTGGTAGGTGATTTTGAGAAGGGAGATAAGCAAACAATCCACAGTTGGAAATGGATCTCCTAGATTGGACATGATGATGACCCCTGGTGAGAAAATTCTACTCTCCCTAAGGAACTAATAATGATAATTTGTTTAAATGTTGGGGTTGGAAAAAACATGTTGTTCCATGACTCATATACTCAGTCACATCAGTGCTACCCTCAAGGCTACATCTTCTATACCTTTAGATTAAACGTATAACTGTAATAAACCTGTTGTTGTTGATATAAAAAGATTTCACCTGTGAACGTCGATAGTGAATCTGGTACAAAACCAGCCATTTAAATTGCTTGTGTCTAGAGCAGTGTTTCTCAACCAGGGTGCCGCTCTGGCTTCATCGGGGGTGCCGTCAAAATATTGCGCATCACCTGCATATTTCCTTTCCAGAGTCAGCGCGTGTCGGGGTGTGTCCCAATTCACAGGCAGCATACTCTGGAGGATGCGACCCACAGAGATAGGCGGTGTATTACTGCGCAGCTGTGATGCAATCTGTCTTCGAATACAGCCTCCGAAGGATGCGGCCCCTAAATTGGGACACACTGTAAAGTTTTTCCCCCACGCGATGCACTGCGAGAGTAGTGTGAAGCGCTCAAGCTCGCATGAAACGTTTTTTTTTTAAAGAAGACTGCAGGTTCAGATAACTCTGAATCGGAGCCATTAACTTCTTCATCCAGTGGTAGTTCAGCAGTAAGTGTAGCAGAGTATTTCACTCGTTTGAAAAGTCTGCAGGTTTCGCGCTAATTGTAAATAACCCCCCACCCCCCCCTTCTCACCTGAAATAAAATATTCCGCCAGCAAATCTCCTCGTTCTCACCTGAAGTATTGCGCCAGCAACCCCCCCCCCTACCCCCCCCGCCCCATTTGTAAACTGGGGTGCCTTGAGATTTTGCATACTTTTAAAGGGTGTCGTGATAGAAAAAAGGTTGAGAAACGCTGGTCTAGAGGCACACACTTACACTGACATGCCAAATGTCATGGGGTATGGGACTGCCAGTTTACATTGGTAATGATAGTGGCTGGTGATATATAGAATTGTCTGTGCAAACAGACATGTGACTTTAGCAGAAATCACATCCACAGTCTATGCTTCAATGGGACATAGCACTAATCATGATTAATATTATCCTGCTATTCAATGTGAGTGGCATTGTCTTTGCCTTGCCATGAGCATGCTAACCAGTATTCAACATCATTCACAAAGTAACACCTCACAACGTACACAGGTGTGGGCATTCTCAAGACATCCCCAAAGGTGACATATCATGATAAATGTACATACTGTTATACCATGACTTCAGGAAAAAAAACACCCACCTGTACAATAAAGCTAATTTCTGTCAGTAGTATGTTAGCACAAAGCTAACAACTATTCACTTTTAAAATATTGCTAATTCAGGATTAAATACAAACATTAAGAGCTTGATTTTACATTTATAAAACATTGCTATGTTTTATTAGGCCTTCTGTAGTGTGACAGTATCTCCCTTTGTAATAATTGCTGCCATTGTTTCACATTTACTACATAAAATTTTGATCAATCTACTGTTCAAACCGATAGCCAGAGATATATGTAAGACAGAAATTCTGAGTGATGTTTATTTAGACTGAAACAAGGGAGGTCCCTGTCCAGTCCTGTGACTCGTGATTGGGGCTGATCCAGGCATCTTTTAATGGATTGGGCGTCAGCTATTTTAATCTCAATCCATTTTTGCATTCACTATGGTTTTCAGAGTGCCATCTGGTCTCTTCCAGGCACAATTAACAGACATTATTGCCCAGCTGACTGCACTGATGAGAGTTCTCAGAAGATGAATAAAAGAGTTTAAAGAGTTTTAAAGACTCTGTGAGCTAAGTAGGTAGGTAGGTCAGAATGGATGGAAGATATTAAATACACTATAAAACAGTAATACAACAATCAGCATTAAACTAAATAAATCAGTCCGGAATGTCTCATTAGATAAACTATGACTATGCCTATGGCTAAAATATGATTCTATCAGCCACTCTTTTAGTCTGTATGGGAAAAACATACAAATCACAATGCCGATAACTGTAGACATGCAGGTTTATCATGACTGAGTCAGAGAGAAAACAGTGAAAGTTCATGTCTGAGCAGAAAGGAACAGGAAAAGACTCTGGACAGAGAGAGGAGTCACACAGGGGTGAACCCCAGACAAGCGTTCTCAGAATGGCAAGAGGTAAAAGGCTGATTTTAAGAAACACTGAGATGATTTCTCTCTTTCTGTGCTTTTATGTTTGTGCTATGTTTATACTGTTTTTATGGATGTGGTATGTTGCTGGTTAGCTAAGTAGAGCTAGTAAAAATGTTCATTTAGGTAATAGCTAACTCTTTTAGGTAGTAGCTAGCTTGTTTGGGTAATAGCTTACTAACTAGTTAGATAACTGCCTTTTCCATGCACATCACTTGCTATTTGGTGAACTTGTTTCATAAGTGAAGTTGAGTCCAAAAAGGCAGTGATGTGCAGATGCTAAGGCCCAACATGCTTGGGCAACTACCCTTTTGCCGTCCTTGGCTGATATTGCCCTTCCGAGGGAGGGGAAAAAATAAAATAGGCAAA
Source organism: Astyanax mexicanus (assembly GCF_023375975.1). Taxonomy (NCBI): domain Eukaryota; kingdom Metazoa; phylum Chordata; class Actinopteri; order Characiformes; family Acestrorhamphidae; genus Astyanax; species Astyanax mexicanus. The sequence goes on along the minus strand of NC_064408.1, from coordinate 83,988,989 downwards.
TATGATTTCATATTTCAACAAGATTTTCTTTATAATTCGTAATTTTGATTGAAGTTTCGTAAAACAAAGTTTTCAGAGTCAATCATTCAGATTCAGACACCTCGAGAGATAGGCAAAAGGGAGGGGCGCGGGCGTAGCACTCTTCACTAGAAAAAAAAAAGCGCAGCACACGACCGGGCGGAGCTTCAGCCAACTAGCAGAGGAGTTTGAAGATGCCGTGGGAGTAGAGCGACTGCCCTGAAGGTGAGCTTGAAATGTAGCCTTCACAGTATTACAAGACATGATCACAATCAACTTCTCTAAAATCCGATGTCGTCGAGTTTAGGACGTTTAGTGATCCTAAATAATCTGACAGCCACCTACTGTGCCACGTTTAGGTAGCAAAAAAACCCGAAAGCCAGCTTGCTTGCAGTCAACGTTTTACACGGCTCAGGTTGTTTTGTGGGAGGCTAACCAAACTAAGTTACATGCAGCTGATAACATTTCATTTTATCATGCAAGATGAATGACGGACATAAAGCACGTTTTGTTAATGCAGAAAATTCGAAATGCCCACGGAAAAGAGACGAATACAGGAGAGAGAGGGACCCTTTTTTTGGGCGCGGGGGGTTGGTGGGTGGTGCCCATTCTTCAGGTTAGAGCAACTGCCCTTCAAGATTCCTGTGCACGTCCCTGCAAAAAGGTGTATTAACTTTACTGAATAATTCATTATCTGGGGCAGATTTGGTCTGAAGTGCATTTTTACAATAAGTTTCATAAATCAGAAAACAGTTTAATGATGCATTGCTAATAGGAGGAACAGCAGAATGACAGTGAACATTTACTCCCGGCCTGTAGGGGGAGCATCAGAATAACACAAACCCAGGGTTGCATAGTGTGCCTTTAAGACATTTGGATTGGATTGGATTGGATTGGATTGGATTGGGGACAAAATAATCTGATTGAAACATGCCTACCTAAAAAAAATCAAATAAAAAGAATCATAATTTCTGTGCTGTTATGGTGGAATTTAAAAGCACTATTAGCACTATTAGCTTGCTCTGAATATCGTGTTTGTTTCCAGTGTTTTACAGGAGGTTCAGTTTTAAAGTCCATTAATTGACATTGTCAATGTATAGCTTAAAAAGAAGGGATTTATAAACAGACATTAACATTGGTCATTTCTGTGTGGTTTTGTTGGTGTGGGTCTACCAGACTTACCTTGTGAGCTAAATTTGCTAACAAATCAAGTTTAGATTTGTCTTTTAATGTTTGGTCTACCACTTTCCACTTTGAGTAAGGTGTTTTTAGTAAGTAGTTGTGTTAGAAAACTAAAATGTAATTTTATTAAGAAAAGAACGTGGTTTGGTTCAGTGAGGTTAACCACAAATGTTAAAATTAAAAGCTAATTTAATAAGCAGGCGCTTTGGAAATGAGTCCCTTTTTTAAATGTAGGGTTGTTTTTTAATGTAACATGAACAGTTACTTTTGCAGAATGAGTGTGTGTGTGTGTGTGTGTGTGTGTGTGTGTGTGTGTGTGTGTGTGTGTGTGTGTGTGCGCGCGCGTACATCCTGCAGGCTTTGTCTCCTTTTGATTAAAAGCTAGTGGAGTAAGAGTTTATACTCCATTGAACTGAACCACAGTAAGAGCAATTCCATTTCACATACTGGTGGATTTTTTTTTTTCATTTCCAAAGAAGAAAGAGAAAGAGAAAGAGATTCTTATGGGACAGTGCATTTCCACTGGCACTGACATATTTGGCAAAATCCGCATTGGAGAGAGAGCGAGAGAGAGAGAGAGAGAGAGAGAGAGAGAGAGAGAGAGAGAGAGAATGAGGGACGGTAAAATACAAAGGCAAAATTGGTTCCTCGCATCAGGGGATTCCTTTGATTGAAGCTGACACAAACACACATGCACAAGCATGCATGCACACACACACACACACACACACACATTCATACGCATACACACACAGGTTCTTATGCGGCACCTGACACTGGCAGCTGCCTTCTGTGGTGACATGTTCTCACTTGCCATTCCAGCTAGCCAAGCTGATCCTGACAGGGGACACAATCACATCACACACACGCACACGCCCGCTCTGCTGGAGGTGGCAGTTTCATTTGGGACTTGGAGGTGAAAGGCAAGCTTCTATTAATGTTCCCATTTATCTCATTTATATCCTGTTATTATTTGTCACTTGTTTGACATTAATCCAGAAAGTGGCTTAATATTTAAACAAAAAAAAATCTTACATTTTTATTGGGATCTATACAGCACACCTAGGTTATATTTTGAATAAGGCTGCATGACACCCAACTGACATAAACATACATAATCAATAATATATTATGTTAATTTTATTAAGTTAAGAAAACAAATACATCAATTGACACAGATTTGTGGTGACATTAGGTTGTAATTACATTTGCTGAGATGAAGTGACATAGCATTGTGGTACCAACTAACTTTGTAGCTCTTGTTTTCTGATGTGTCGGTATCTAAATGAGTATGGTATGAAACAGCATATCAGATAGGACTACTATAAAACTGAATTAAGGAATATGCTTAAGTAAATGTTACAATTTTACAGCACATTTCCAGAAACCCAAGGTCACTTTACAATCAACATTCCACACAATCCTTTACACTCAGCACTCTCATGCTAGTAGAATGTGGGAGGAAACCATGCTTGAATCCAGGACCCCGGTGAAGAGATGGGTGGGAACAAGATAACCACCAAACCAACATGCTTGATGTATACAGGGAATTAATTTATGAAGCTTTATATTTCATCTGTCATGTCTGGTGCTGAAAGCATGTCTGAGTCTCCCACATCCAGCTCTATCTGCGATTCCCACAGTAACAACTACAATACCCAGAACGCACCACTCCATGACACAACACACACTCCCGATCACATGACACATCACATGACACCACCAGGAAGCCCCGAGTACTGATTACTCAGAGTATTTAAGGACCATGCTCACGCTCACACCTCGCCGAGTATCTGTTTGGTAAATCCTACAATACAAAGCGTTTCTCTTGCCCTTGCTATTTTCCGTGTATGATCTTGTTTTTGTTTTCTACCGACGTTGATTTTTGCCTACTCCCTTGTGTTGGATATCCGTGTATGACCTGGACTGTTTCTAGTACTTTGGATTTTTGCCTACCCTGTGATACTGCCTACCTGTGTATGAACTCTGGACTGTCTTCCGTTTATGGTATGGTTTCTCTACACTGTGTATTATTGGTAATGACCCTGTTTCCGTTGACTACCCCTGTCTGCTCTATAACTTTTAATAAAGTTATTTTATTGTATCTGCACCAGTCTCATTCCTGTCTGGCCCTGACATCATCTGTATCACATGGATGCAAGAATTCACTTGGCAGTGGTGAGGTTGGGCACTGATGTAGGGCAGCTAAGCCTTGCATCCATAAAAAAAAGACTACACATATATAGATGTAAAATTACAGTACAGTTGCAAGAAAAAGTATGTGAACTCTTTGGGATGACTTGGATTTCTGCATAAATTGGTCATTACATGTGTTCTGATCTTCATCTAAGTCACAACAATAGACAAACACAGTCTGCTTAAACTAATACCACACAAACAAATTATATGTTTGTATGGTTTTATTGAACATAACATGCTAACATTCACAGTGCAGGGTGGAAAAAGTGTGTAAACCCCTAGGCTAATGACTTTTCTAAGAGCTAATTGGAGCCAGGATGTGATGAGATTAGATGTGTTGATTAAAGTTGCCTTGCCCTATAAAAACACACACCAGTTTGAGTTTGCTGCTCTTAAGAAGCTTTGCTGGATGTGAATCATGTCTCGCACAAAAGAGCTCTCAGAACAACTACGCTCAAGAATTGCTGACTTGCATGAAACTGGAAAGGTTTACTAAAGTATCTCTAAAAGCCTTGATGATTATGTGTCCACAGTAAGACAGACGTTCTACAAATGGAGAAAATTCAGCACTGTTGTTCTCTCCCTGGGCGTGGTAAAGTTCTGTTAAGATGACTGCAAGCGTAGAATGATCAATGAGGTGAGGAAGAATCCTAGAGTGCCTATCTTTGGCACATGCTAACATTTTTGTTGACAAATCTACAATAAGGAAAACATTAAACAAGAATGTAGTTCATGGCAGGACACCACAGAGGAAGCCATTGCAGTCCAAAAAAACATTGCTGCACTTTTTAAGTTTGCAAAAGAGCACCTGGATGTTCCACAGCAGTACTGGCTAAATATACTATGAATAGATAAAAAAACAAAATTGAGTTGTTTGCAAGGAACACACAATGCTATGTGTGTAGAAAAAAAGGCACAGCACACCAACTGTGAAATATGGTGGAGGGGGCATCATAGTTTTGGGCTGCTTTGCTGCCTCAGTGTCTGAATGGATTGCCGTCATCAACAGAAAAATGAATTCCCAAATGAACTAAGACATTTTGCAGGAAAACTTGACCATCTGTCCACCAACTGAATCTCAACAGAGGATGGATGATGCAACAGGACAACGATCCAAAACGTAGAAGTAAATCAACAACCGGCTTCAACAAAATAAAAAGCGCCTTCTGGAGAGTCCTGACCTCAACCCAATAGAGATGCTGTGGCATCATGACCTCAAGAGAGTGATTCACACCAGATATCCCAATAATATTGCTAAACTGAAGAGAAAAGGTGCAAAGTTCCTCCGGAACATTGTGCAGGTCTGATCTGCAACTACAGGAAACGTTTGGTTTGGTTTTTGCTGCCAAAGGAGGGTCCACCAGTTATTCCGTTATTAACCAGTTATTAAATCCAAAGGTTCACACACTTTTTCCATCCTCACTGTAAATGTTAACATGTTGTGTTCAATAAAACCATGAAAACATATACTTTTTTGTGTGGTATTTGTGTGACTTAAATGAAGATCAGAACACATTTTATGAACAATTTATGCAGAAATCTCAAAGAGTTCACATACTTTTCCTTGCAACTGTAACTGTTGAATTTGTATGTGTTGAACTTGATGGCATGATCTTGTGGTATGTTTATGAGGGATATGGTTCAGGTGTGTTTGTGGCATATTAATTTAAATTTGGTCCAAAATGGTTGATTTGATATATTTTTTGATTGATATACTTATTTGATTGAATCACATAAATGATTATAAAGTATCTTGGATGCACAATTACTGTTATTATTATGTTATATTGAATAAACAGTAATTATTGTTAAAATACAGGATTGTGGCATGTTATATGTTAAACAAAAAAATACAAAATGCAGATTTATTTTCTAATTTATGTTATTAAGAAAATCAATAAAACATTATTTACACAGGGGTGTGAAAATGTCTGCATGTGACTTTTGGTCCACAAGAGACATAATAATGAAAGTAACTGTGAGTATATGTTACATGTACTAAGTATGAATGACCTCATATGTTGACATTGGATAAAAAAAAGCAATGTGTGTGTCTGTGTGTGTTTGTGTAGGACCAGACTGTAGGGGTCTGCCTGGCCTAGCTGGTCCTGTGGAGTTCCTTCTTCATCCCATGCAGACTGTCTCGGACACAAGCTGCCACCCCAACCCCCCTATTTAGGACCCCTTTCCCCCACAACCCCCCCCCCCCTCCATTCTGCGATCGGGCACCCATTTGGCTCCATTGTCTGGGGTGTCCGCACACATCTGTCATGCATGGGCAACATTGGCACTGACAGATCAGCTATTGTCCCCTCAGCCGAGGGGAGGACGCAGCCACAGTTTGGGGTAATTGCTGGTCCTAATTAGTCCGTCACACGCACGCATGCACTCACACACCCACACACACACACAGTACACATATGGAGACCTAAACACACACCCATGCACACACAATTGTTTTTTTAATTAAACACCATCCTGTCTCTAATGAGCAATCCATGCAATCCATATCGGCCCATAAGAACCAAGCCAGACATTGCGGATTTGGAAAAGTTCCACTGGCGCAGACAAAACGGCGAGGTGTCACATGTTGCCATGGATTCTGTAACCTGATGGCAGGAGCTGGATTGGCTCACTGTGGGAATACCCAGGAGCCTCTCTCCACCTGGCCTCCTTTACTCAGCCTGGCTCAGCACAGTTCCACAGGAGCCAGCAGCGCTATCACTGCCTCACACTGCACACACTACACCTGCTCTAATGATCAGCAAGGCCAACGAGGAAAACGTGTGACAATATCAGTGGAAATCACATGAGAATCTGACCTGCTGACCTTAGAAACGTTTATAGAAGATCCAATAGGGGTTTAATGGTGCAAACAGTAAACAATTATGTAGGTTCTTTATTCTAAAGCACATTTAAAATGTGCTGTACACTTTTGATCCAAAGAAAAAAAAACATACAAAGACACCAAAAAAATCACATATTTTTTGAAGTAGATAAAAAAGCGTATGCTGTTTCAGAGTCTCATTGCTTCTGTAAAAAAAAGGCTTGATCCCTCTCAGGCTTTGGCCAAGACTGTGAAACAGTCAGAAACCGCTGATCAAAATACCCCAAAGACCTGGAATGGGAGAGGCTTAAGTATCTAATGTCTAGTAAAATGTATGACAAATAAAAAAAAAATGTAAAAGCATACTAGGCAACAGTGGGTTGGTTTTCTTAAGGGGTGCACCCTACAGGATGAGAGTAAATGTTCACTGTCATGCTGCTGTTCCTCTGGTTCCTCTGGTTCCTAGCCCCGTGATTTATGTCAACCAAATGTGACTACATCCTGTATCGGTTTCTGATTTATGTAGCTCATGGTAAAACACACTTCAAACTAAATCTGCGCCAAATAATTATTGGTAAAGTAAATACACATTATTGGACTTAATTTTTTCAAATAGCAAGCGATGGAAAAGCAGTTATCTAGCTAATCTAGCTATTACCAAAACAGCTGACCTTAAACCACATCCTTAAAAACAGACGGACAAACACCTTAACAAACAGTGACTGCACAAACATGCATAGAATGATAGAAATCATCTCAGTGTTTCTAACAATCAGCCTTTTATCTCTCACCATTTGGCGAAGAGAACCTTGATTCACAGTATGAAATGCATTGACTAACTGGAAAATGTTGCATAGTGTGCCTTTAAACCGAACCCCATAATAAACAGGAAGCCAGTGGAGACAGGTTAAAACATATTGGCATATGGTTAAACCAAATGAACTCTAATTAAACATAAACCAAAGCCTTAAAAACCTAAACATCAATTTAAAACATGAACATCACTTTAACCACAGTCTCCCCAATATCTAATCTTCAGACTAAATAATAAAAAGAAAAGCACAGCATGTTGATTAAAAGACATGGTGGTGGTGCTTTAGTTTGTGTTGTTCTGGTACGAGTAGATCAGACACAGCAGTGCTGCTGGAGTTTTTAAAGACAGTTTCTACTTCTACCTAGCAGCTCCCAATTGTAAAGTTAGAGACAGACATTCATCTGTTGCTGCACAGTTTGTGTTAGTCATCCTCTAGTCCTTCGCCAGGAATACAGGAAGCTATTGGCCAGACATTTCTGGTTGTTGGATTCTTCACAGTGCATCAGCACTGAGGTGTTTAAAAACTCCAGCAGCACTGCTGTGTCTGATCCACTCCTACCAGAACAACACACACAGAACACATGCCAGTGTCACTGCAGTGCTGAGAAAGACCCACCACCCAAATAATACCTGCCTTCTGGTGGTCCTGTTTTGTCCTGATCATTAAAGAACAGGGTGAAAGGAGGATAATAAAGTATGCAAACAAAGAAAAAAAGTACAGTCTTTAATCAAAGAACTTCAAACTGCTCCAAAATGGTGAGTAAAGCTGATAAACTGGACAGTGAGTGGTCATAATGTTCTGACTGGACTGTGTATTATGTTCGCACATAATTCTTCCACAATGCCTCAGAGACATTTAACAACAGTACATTAAACAATAGCACACTTTTTCTGATGTAAGGAAAAGTAATGTTACTTCCGTTTTCACCCAGAGAAATGTTTTTTTTCTGTTAAACAATGAGCATATTATTTCATCAGGTGCTGCTAAATGCACTATGAAAGGGGGATTGCATCATATGCGCTTGGTGGAAAGCAGCCCACAAAGAGACAAGGTGCTCTCTAGAAATAAACCTTACGGCACTCCCTGAAGGAACAATTGGAGACAGAAATTCCCAGATGAGTCTCTGTCTCCGGCAGCTTTAGACAGAGGAGCTCTGTCTGCACTCTGAAAATGTGTGAAACAGATTCCTACACTGAAAAAAAAAATCTTATTTAAATTTGGGAAACCAATTGCTCTAAAAAAAAAGTTAAATAAATATAACAGATATTTTTAAGTAACGTTTACGTAATGTTTTCAGGTATGCAGCAAGGAGAAGCAGAGACGGTGTCACGTCTGGTGCTGTAGGCGCTTCTGTTCCTTCCACTCTGAGCTCCAACGGAGGTTTGCAGTTAGACAACTACACTACCCAGAACGCACCACACGCTGACATCACACACACCTACTCACGTGACACCTCACCTGCTTCCGCCAGGAAGCCCGGAGTACTGATTACCCCAGAGTATTTAAGGACACTTCACGAACACACACTGGTTTCTACCACATTACAAAGCGTTACCTTCTCTGTGATTGTTTTTCTGTGTATGACCTTGCTTTTGTTTTTTCGACGCCGATTTCTGCCTGTACCTCTGATTGTGGATTTACTGTGTTTGACCTGGACTGTTTAACGTTCCCGATTTTTGGATTATCTCTGATGCTGGCTTCCTCGTGTATGAACTCTGGACTGTTTCCCGTTTATGGTATGGTTTATTCTCTGAGGCTTCTCTTTACCGGTGCTCTACTTTGTTTTTGTATCACTACTCTTTATCTGCGAGTGTCTGTATTCTGTGCACACCATGACAGGCGGACATATATGTGAGGTATTTATTAAACCAAAACAATAAAACAAAACAGAACATAAGCGTTAACTCAGTTTAATGTTTAGAGTTGTTCTGACCTTAAATAGCATAGTAACACCGAATTGTACTAAAAAGCTTACAATACTAGCAATAGGGGCATATCGTTTTTACAGTTGATGTCACAAAGTAAGTCTACACCCATTATTCAAAAAAAAAAAAATATGCAAGTAACTTATACTTATATTAAAGGAGAAATGGATTTGGGCTGTACATGTTAACAACTACAAACTTTTGTCAAGGAGCCCGTCTCCATTCACCCCTATAACAGGCTTACAGTGCTAGTGATAGGGGCATAGTGTTACCAATGCGAAGAAATCACTATTTTTACACCACTAACAAGCTCAAAGTAGCTCCTCACTTCATTGGGAGAATTTTGAGGGTCCTGACATATAAACGAGGCCCTGAGAACTTTAAGCGTGCACAGATAGTTTATTAAAAACACTGTTTATACACACAGAACCTTCAGGTATTTCTGCAGGCGCCACCATCTTGAAATCAATTCACAAATGAATTGCATGGAGCTGCTTTAAACTTGGTGTTAATGGTGTAAAAATAGTGTTTTGTTTCCATGGGCAATGATATGCCCCTATCACTAGCATTGTAAGCCTGTTGTAGGAGTGAATGAATATAACCAATATAACCATTTGTTACAGGCATCATTTATTTGCATAATGGGTGAAGTTTAAGTCTGTGCAATTAGCTGTAAAAAGCATTACACAACTAAGCTTGAGTTGATTTAGTAGTTTAATAGTGTCATTGAATGTTGAGATAGCAGTGCTACTGTGTCAGGATGTGCAGAGAGGAATAGAGAACAGTCAGCTGTTCATTGGTCAAAGTCTCTGAAGTCATTATCAAATGAAAATGTATACTTCAATTTTTTGTTGATACTTCCTAATATGTAGTTTGTTACATTTTTCTGTTTTTATGTTCCTTGCTCTCCCTTTTCTGCTGTAAGACTGAGGATCTCTGCACTGTGGGACTGATAAAGAATGATCTTGTCTTATTGTTTGTTTATTTATGTTTACATTAATACATCAATAATGCTGAGATTTGTAGTCTGCTCTTGCATTTCATGTATGACATTTAGACTAGTACTTAGCCTACTGTTCTCTAATGGCTTCTGATTGTTTTTCTGGGAGCATGGCAGATATATTTCTTTAATCTCTTTTTTTCCTTTCTTATTGTGAATTGTCAGTTGTGATGCCCTTCAACTAAGCGCATCTGTGCAGTTTTTTCTTTCCTCTGAAATGCTGGGAGACACTCTTGAGCAGTAGTTTTGAAGGCTGCATGCTTTTACATTTTACAGCAGTGATTTCATCCTGGAAAAAAACATCTTTGCGAAATGAAACATCCTTCGTTAGAACAGAACGGGAGGTTAATTCTTTATTTCCAGCATGAAAAGAAAAACAAAAGATAGAGTTTAAAGGAGGATTTCTGCTGGGTGAAGGACACGGCAGACGAAGGAGTAGGTTGGACTGTGAGAATGCAGCTGGTGGGGTCAGACTCCCACCTGCATGGATGTGTGCGGACACTCAGAAGTCAGAGTCAGAGGGCGAGTATGTGTTCTTCATCGAGGGACAGCGAGATTAAAGCTGAAGCAGAGTGTTGAAAGCAGGAGCACCCGCTGTAGGACGAGTGAGCTGAATTCAATTAATTTATTTTACAGCTGCAGAATCTCCCAAATAGCATACAGTAAACCATAAACACCACTAAGCACTATTGAGAGAGTGGAAACCAATACATAGAGATGCTAGTCTCTTCATAAACATTACTTTTAACAACCAGAGAAACATGGATAATATATCTTAAAATGATTCACATTTTATTCAGAAACTTTACTTCCATGCTTTATGTGATCTACAAAACATAGCATTTTTCTTGGAATAACAGAACAAAGGATTTAATTAATTGATTGAATAACTGAGAATCTAAAAAAACACCACCTTTTACATTCAAGTCCCCCCACAGTTTACATTTTAAAAGTACTGAACCTAAAAATGAATAAACAAATTCAATGCTTTAAAAACTGATTATATGTTCACTTTATTGGAACTTTCAAACTTGCACTCATACGGTTTTAAGGATGAATTGTTTATTTAATGTTTTTCATATCCTTGTATTCAGATTCAAATTTCTCATCTAGCAACTGTCCATAAATCATATTATACAAATATATTGTATTGTGGTCTGGTATAGTTTATCCAAACATAACTGTTTTGCTGTACTACGTTCATACAAAATTACATGCCACTGTACACATCCCATCATACTGGTCCTCAAAGGTCAGGCCCTGTTCCTAATGGATTCACTGATCAAAGGTGTGCTGGTGATTCTGCTCCCAGCTGTGTTCAATACCTGTCCAGTGTACTCAACCAATAAGAGCTTAGAACTGATCCAGGAATAGCACTGATTCTTCTAAACTTAGACCATGAGATCATTAATCATCTTCACATTTCTCCTATTTCCACAAGCAGGCGTTCTGCACTTCAGCACAAGCATAAGCTCTTAATATGACTCATATAGGAGAGAGCCAGAGAGAGAGAGAGAGAGAGACAGAACAGAGTTGGGGCAGGTGCAATGTACAATATATTTTTTCATGAAAAAAAAGCAAGTAAATTCCTTACACTGAATAGAGACCATTAGTAAATGTTATCCAAATTGCATGTTTGCTATTATTATTAATTATTATATAAAAAAAAGAAGTTCACTCCTCTGTACATACAGTCCATATATGCCAAACAAGCCGCTCTTAAAACTGCTTCAAATTCAATCATCTGAAAAAAGTGATTCAGCGTAGACTGCTTTTTTGAGTTCAAATATGTATGGTTGGCTAACTTTTTCAGCTCTTATTGTGTTTTTTTTTTGCCAATATTTACAACAAAAAAGATTATTTAAATACATGTATCATGTCTATTTGAATGTGTATCTTGGTCCTAAAAAATGAAATGCTTATTTTCCAGGAAACATGCAACTACTAAGCACTAATGGCACATAAAACAATTGGCTATATAACAAATAACAAGCTACAATATTGTTCACATCAACACTTTGAAATCTAATGTTCATATCGCTATTGATGTTTTAACTGTACAGCGTGTAGCTCCTTTATCTTTAGGACCATCCCAGCTAACAGAAAACGTTCTAAGAACAATTAGCACTGTTTTAAAAAAGGTTACAGAAATTATGTTTCAGGAACATTCTGAAAATGTGTGATATAATAATGGTTTGCATGACAATGTTATTAGAAGGTTTCTCAGAAAAAGGTCTAACTAGACAAATACTAATGTTATGAGAGCTTTAAAAGTAACATTCCCAAAACTAAAAATAAAACCAAGATAAAAGTGGCGTTGCAGCAGCAAAAACAGGATGTCTAAAAACTTTGAATAAAAACATTCTAAAACGTTTAGAAAACTAAGAATGTTCTGCTAACAGAAAATAGTTGGCAAGTCTACTTAAAGTGCAAATATCCAAACATAGAGCAAAGAAACAATACAACTATTATGATAGATATGAAGGATAGCAGGCACAATACACAGACAGGAGGGTGAAGCATTAACACAGCACTTGTATGACTAGAAAACTGAGGTCTTACATTAATGTGATTATGCATTTGGCTTGTTAACTGATGTTAAATGATTTATCACATACTCTGGAAATTATCTGTTTCTATGGGGAATGGATTACTGTGATGACAGAGACTGTGATGCGGGCAGAGTATACTGAACCAAGCACGGAAAAAGATGATGTCATTGATGCGATGTTCCTGTAAACATACATGGAGGTGCTGTGCCAAATACAGTACAGCACTGCTGTCAGAAAAAGCACCCCTCTTTGGAGCATGTGCTATGTCACCATGTATGTAACCGTCACTGAGATAACCGTCTGCACTTTTATCAAGAAACGCACTCCCGAGAGAGGGTGCTTTTATGGTGGGGGTGCTAAATTCGGCACAACACTGGCTAGCCCACTGAGCAGTGAGTGAATAAAGCGTGCTCGGGCACTGATTGTTTAAATGCAGTGTGAGTGCAGGCCTGCGGAGGGGTGGGAAAGAGGCAGATCCCAAACGTGCCTATTGTGAGTACACCCTTAAAACATCTTAATATGGCACTGTGTGTTTGATTCATGGAAACAATTGTGGACAGTCTTGGAGAGGCTTGGGGAAAAACCTTTGCAGACAGTTATAAGAAATCTACATTGATGTACACTGTGTTTAGCGTATTGTATATCTAGTTGCGAAAGTTGAGAAAGCCTTGAGAAATGTTATCTCTCCCAGATGTGAGAAACATCTGCATTCTATCACATGCAGATTAGTTTCTGACACACATATAGTGTTTAATTGTGTGTGACTATTCTCTCAGCACGTGTGAGTTTGTGTGAACTTGACTCACTAATTAATATCTTGGAGAGAGTGACTCAGGCGCTGCTGTAATCAATCCAGCCTGGGACGGCTCCCGCACGGAGGGAGGATTTCTGCTAATCCCAGGTTTAGTGAGAGATCTAGTTGAGCATATTCTCTGGATTAACGCTACACAGGCATTATGCTCAGGGATTTTTCCCTCAGCCCATCTGTGGCGTTCACACATTCACAGCAGAGGAGAGCTGAGATGAATGAGCTACTGTGTCTCAGTGTGTTTATTTTCCAGCGTTTAGTTAACGCTAATTTAGTTTAGTTAGAATGCTAAGTATACAATTAGCGCGTGACTAACAATTCCTTTACATGATCTCAACAGTTGCTGTTGTCTAATAAGCCTTCCTTTTCTTTTTATTCGAGTTTCAAAAGAGGAATCACTATTAGAATGTGTTTGGATCTCTGTGTTGTTCTCCTCAGAGCAGAGCTGTTATTTACTGATGGTAATATTTAACCTGGAATAGTGTATCAGCACAGGCAGCATGTCTCCAAAATCAAAACCTCAGAACGAGACTGTACACACCTGCAATCTAGTCAGTATTGCACTCTTTAAATATTATGGAGCCCTATTTTAGCGAACGATTTAGGGCGTGTCAGTGTATCTTTGCTATCATAATGTCAGGAAAAATATGCCTTGCTAATTATCTTAAATAATGATGAGTGCGTTTTGGACGTTACACGAAATAAACCAGTTATTGTGTCACTTGCCATTCTCTATAAGAGCCAGGATCGCTCGGATTTGGTGGATTGGTATTTTTATGGCACAGCGCTTCGGAGCATCTCAGGAGTGGAAACTAAGATGCTCATTTACGCTGAGAAAGTGCGTGAGCAGGTCATTTATGGGAGCAGCAATGTTATTTTATTTAATTCTGTATTCTGTTTATTGTTAATGTAAAAGTTGGGTTTGGCAAGGCATGAAAATAGACTGTTCGCGTGGTGTAGAATAGCAATGAGCATTGCGACGCACCTTGTGCAGGGTGTGAGAAAGAACCCTATGTCTATTTTTATTTTGTATACAGTGTATTTTACATATTGTTGTATTTTTGATTGCTGTGTTGCTATCAAACATACCTGAAGTCCTCTTTCCAAATGAAATGTCCTTTTAGAGAGGTATTGCTAATATAATAGAACTCTCTGGAGTAGATAAATCAAAAATGCAAAAAGCAGGTTAATGCAAAAAGCAGGTTAAACCCCCTTTTTATAGTTTTTTTTTTTAGAATTTCTGAATTAAAATGAAAGAGCAGGTATGTAATGCATGTGTTTGTCCATAAAATGAATGCAAAATTACATTACCTCAGGACATGGTTGTAAATAATAAGTACAACTCTGTCCTCCTGTGTCTGACCACTAACAAACAGTGAAACATGAAGAAAGAAGGCGATGATCAAACTAATATCTGAGTAGTCCTCCTCCCCATAGCATCTGCCCCTACACACACCCACACACACCGGTCTGCACAAATCAGGCTAGTTAAACATGGCACACTTTTACTGCCTCTTCTGTAAATACCTGCCAATCTCTGGAGCGCCAGCACCTGGAAAATCAATCAGCTTTATTTACCCCCTTCCAAACACAACAAACATAGGCAGGAAGCAGGAGAACGAGTATTCAGTGTGAAATAATAAAGTAAACTGCTTTTTCTTTAATATCCCACAGGCTGTATAACTGTAATGTGCAATATCGAGTTATCTGATATGACACGGGTGTAAAGCTGTAATTCATGTCATGTCCTAATAAACGGCCGGTGAACCTGCAGATGGCCTATTTTAGTTTCTTTGGGTAAACTTAATAGAATCTGGATACACTGAAAGCAAGTTTACATCAAGTTTATTCATGAAAAATTGCAATGCTCATATGAGCATGCAAGTCCAGTGGGAAGGGATTAACAAATTCACAATGCTTGATGTCAGAAGCTTCAAGAAGAACAATGCATGTGTGTGTGTAATGCTCACAATAGACCTTAAGCTGAAGCAGATTGTCTGACAACAAATATATTTTTATTACAGTCTTCAAACAGCAATCCTGCAGTTTAAATCTAAAATCATGCAGATTTAAAGCCTATTTTAAGCATAACAAAAATATATTTTAAAAATGGGGCTGCTATGGGGATGTTTATGCAGACTTTTTTGTCAGGCAGAGAAGTGCATTTTTTTTGTTATTGATGTCAAATATTAAATTAGGTCATGTTTCATTTTAGCAGTTGGGAATGTTACTTTTTATTTCAGGCAAATCTTGACAAATCTTACAAGTACATTTTACTACTGTATGCATGAAGCAACATGTAGCTTCACTCCAATGTCAGTAGCCTAACCTGAATTTCGTTTTTTTTAAGGTTCAGCTTTTTACAACATGGGGCCCAGCTAGAAAGCATTATATACAGGAGATGCTTTACATCAAGATGATTATTGTATATTGTAAAGCTCATTCTACACAATCACTCAGTTATGATTCACATTGTACCGTGTTCACACTGTACTCTACTGTCATGTCTGGAGATCTAGCCTAATAGTGTTTTGTTTTACTGTACAACCCTGTATCAGTATAATGACAGTAAAATGAATTGAATTGAATTTAATTGAAATGTCTGTTAAACTGTGTAAAGTCTGCTGTATTTATTGTAGTGTTCTAGTTATATGTTGCACAATTTCTTGCATGTTTGCACTTTGTGTTGTCCATAATATACTGTTAATTCTCTGCTGCACCATGCTGGTTCTGAAGGAACATAACTTTGTTCCACTGTGTATTGAGATGGAATGAGAATAAAAGCCTCTTGACTTGACTTTATCAGTTTCTAGTAAAGCGTCACTTATTCTGGCTCAATGTTCTCATTGGCATCAATAGTTGAAACATTAAAGACCATACTGACATATGGCAGAATGTAGATAATGAAAAAGAGAGGGGTATGGTTTGATCTTTGGGGTACATCTTGTGCAACAGCATCAGTAGCAGATTTGTGTTTTGTTTATGACTATAGACAAATCTTCCTCACTTCCTCACCCAAGATGGCGGCGCGTCCCACCCAAGATGGCGGCGCGTCCCACCCAAGATGGTGGCGCGTTAACACGCAGCGGCCGCTCCGGGTCCGTTAAATGGTGCTTTTGTGTTACTATTTGTCGTTTTTTTCCGTTTATTTCCTGCAAATATGTGCATCGGAACACCCGTGCACATGTTCTACCACCGCCAGACCCTGCTACAGTGGAGAAATCAGCCAGAAAACACGCTACCGGACGAGGTTCTGCAGACGCTACTTGAGCTTAGCCTGCTAAGAGACCCAGGCCGCCAGCCCGCGGTGTTTCCTGACGCCGGAGCCCAGCGGAAGTGCCATCGCAAGCGGTGGCTAAAGGCTAGTCCTAGCCGGCCGGCTATACCATCGCTCTTTCTGGCAAACGTCTGTTCCCTCGACAATAAACTGGACTACATCCGACTCCAGCGAACTACCCAGCGTGAGTTCAGAGACTGCTGTGTTTTGTTTTTTGTGGAATCGTGGCTGAACGACAACATTCCGGACAGCGCCATTCAGCTAGCCGTGCTAACCGCGTTCAGAGCGGATAGGAGCGCGGCTCTATCCGGGAAGACCCGCGGTGGAGGCGTGTGTGTTTACATCAACACGGAATGGTGTAACAATGCTGTGACTGTCGCCAAACACTGCTCTCCGCTGGTGGAGTTCCTGATAGTCAAGTGCAGACCTTTTTATTTAGTACGGGAGTTCTCCGCCGTGCTAATAGCAGCTGTTTACATCCCACCCAGCGCTAGCATTGGTGCTAATGCTAAAGAGGCTCTGTGTGAACTCTATCAGACTATCAGCGATCTGCAGAACAAACACCCAGACGGACTGTTTATTATCGCCGGAGATTTCAACCACGCAAATCTCAAGTCAGTGCTCCCTAAATTCCATCAACATGTGGACTTTGCAACGAGAGGAGCGAGCGCGCTGGATCTTGTTTACACAAACATCCCCAGCGCATACCGGGCGGAGCCCCGCCCCCACCTAGCTTTCTCGGACCACATGTGTGTTTGGCTGACTCCAACATACACACCACTCATCAGACGCTCCAGACCAGTTCAGAAGCAGGTGAAAACCTGGCCGGCAGGCTCCATCTTTGCCCTTCAGGACTGTTTTGAGTGCACTGCATGGGACATGTTTAGGGAGGCTGCTACTGAAGGCGATTCTGTTGATTTGGAGGAGTATGCAGCATCAGTCACTGGCTACATCAGCAAGTGTATTGATGATGTCACTGTCTCCAAGACCATCACCACACGCCCAAACCAGAAGCCTTGGATGACTGCTGAGGTACGTGCGCTGCTGAGGACCCGCGACTCCGCCTTCAGAGTGGGTGACAAGGTGGCCCTGAGGAAAGCGAGAGCCAACCTGTCATGAGCCATCAGAGAGGCAAAGCGCGCACACGCCCAGAGAATCCACAGCCACTTCAAGGACACGGGTGACGCATGGCGCATGTGGCAGGGCATCCAGGCAATCACCAACTACAGGACATTGCCACCGTCCTGTGAATGTGATGCCTCCCTCCCTGATGCCCTGAACAATTTTCATGCACGGTTTGAGGCACAAAACAACACGTTGGTGAAAAAGACCATGCCCAAGCTGGACGAGCAGGTGTTGTGCCTGACTGCAGTGGACGTGAGGAACACTCTGCGCAGAGTCAACCCACGGAAAGCTGCAGGACCAGACAACATCCCCGGCAGAGTGCTCAGGGAGTGCGCAGACCAGCTGACAGATGTCCTCACGGACATCTTCAACATCTCCCTGTGCAGCGCCACTGTCCCAACGTGCCTCAAGTCCACCACCATCGTCCCCGTGCCGAAGAAGTCCACAGTGTCCTGCCTCAATGACTACCGTCCCGTTGCACTTACACCCATCATCATGAAGTGCTTCGAGAGGCTAGTCATGAGGAACATCAAGACACAACTGCCCTCTTCACTGGACCCCCTGCAGTTTGCGTATCGTCCCAATCGCTCCACGGACGATGCCATCACCACCACCCTTCATCTCTCCCTCACCCACCTGGAGAAGAAGGACACTTACGTCAGAATGCTGTTTATAGACTTCAGTTCAGCATTCAACACCATCATCCCACAGAACCTCATCAGGAAGCTAAGCTCGCTCGGCCTCAACACCCCCCTCTGCAACTGGATCCTGGACTTTCTGACGGGGAGACCCCAGTCAGTCCGGTTCGGGGGCAGCACCTCCAGCACCATCACACTGAACACTGGGGCCCCCCAGGGCAGTGTCCTGAGTCCTCTGCTGTTCACCCTGCTGACTCATGACTGTGCTGCAAAACACAGTTCTAACAGCTTTATCAAGTTCGCCGATGATACAACCGTGCTGGGTCTCATTACCAAAGGCGACGAGTCAGCATACAGAGAGGAGGTGCAGCGGCTGACAGACTGGTGTACAGTCAACAACCTTCACCTGAATGTGGACAAGACAAAGGAAATGGTTGTTGACTTCAGGAGAGCACAACACACCCACTCTCCACTCAACATCGACGGGTCCTCTGTGGAGATTGTTAAGAGCACCAAGTTCCTTGGTGTCCACTTAGCAGATAACCTCACCTGGACCCTGAACACCAGCTCTACAGCCAAGAAAGCCCAGCAGCGTCTCTACTTCCTCCGGAAGCTGAGAAAGGCCCGTCTCCCTCCACCCATCCTCACACTCTTCTATAGAGGGACCATTGAGAGCATCCTGAGCAGCTGCATCACTGCCTGGTTTGGGACCTGCACTGTCTCTGACCGCAAGACCCTCCAGCGTATTGTGAGGACAGCTGAGAGGATCATCGGTGTCTCTCTCCCCTCCATCACGGACATTTACACCACCTGCAGCATCCGCAAAGCAACCAGCATTGTGAATGACCCCACCCATCCTTCACACAAACTGTTCTCCCTCCTGCCTTCGGGAAGAAGGTACCGCAGCATCCGGTCCAGCACAACCAGATTCTGCAACAGCTTCTACCCCCAAGCCATCAGACTCCTCAACTGCAGAGACTGAACTGATGGTTTTTCTGTACATGCACACACACTCTTACCCCACTTACCCCAGAAAATGGAAAGCACTAAAAACCCTACTACCTCACTGGACTCTATTACACACTGTGTAATAGAGGTAATTACTACCTCACTGGTCTTTTTTGCACACTGCATAATTTGCACACTGTCTTGATATTTATTATTCTTTTTCTGTATTGTGTTGTATTGTCTGTCTGCACTTTTGTACTGTTGCACTTATTGTTCTGTCTACACTGTGTTTATGTGCACCATGGTCCCTGGAGGAACGTTGTTTCGTTTCACTGTGTACTCTGTATATAGCTGAAATGACAATAAAAAACACTTTGACTTTGACTTATATATATCCAGCACTTAATTAAAAAATAAATATCCCAATGTAGAGGGTAGACTTTTTAAGTCTTCCTTGCCTTGAGTTATATTGTCATTGTCAAAAGCAGCAGATTTTACTCAAACACTGTAAGAACAGTTGGCCAGCCTGTATTCCCCATGTGCGCCCATTATTTGTCCTTGTTTTGTAGTGGAGGACATTTTTTGTGATGCCCTGTATCGATGCTTTCTTTCTATAGAAAACTAGGACTGGATTTGGTGAAGGAGTGTATGGACAGCTGGCCTGGCGTGGACAAGGAGTGCTAATGGTTAATGAATAGGTGTCACCTGCTGCCTTCACACACAGACAGAGCAGGTTCACACGAGGCCCGGCTGCTGCAGGGAGAGCCAAGCAGCTTCTTTTTTTTTTGCCAAAGCCTTAGCCTATACACCACTCAAGGTGGAAGATTCAAAAGAGCGGGTTTACAGGCTATACGGATGCACCGTGTGGTAATAGAACAAAGCCTTGAATTGCCATATCTTCTGTTCTCTCTTTCTCGCTCTCTCTCTTTCTCTCTCTCTCTCTCTCTCTCTCTCAACCTCTGTAAGCCATGCTCTGGAGTGTTGTGTGACAAACAGAGCCATTTGTGATGGCACAAAGCCAAGCACTTTGAACCAAAGCCAAAAGCAGGAGGGAAGCTTCAGACAGGGACAGAATAACACTTGCTGGGAGAGCAGGTTGCTGAGGCAGCTTTGGCCCCAGAGCCAAAACCAGTCAGACATATCATGTAGGCATCTGACGGGAGGGACGTCAAAAGAGAAGTATGTTCCAAAAAATATTGTCTATAAATGTACTCGGGCAATATCCAAATGATTATATACAGCAGAGGCATATTGAATGTGCAACTCTGTCTGCAGAGAAGAGCCTTGACCGAGAAAAGAACCTCAAAGCAGAGCTCAAATCAGAATATTTAATTTATTAAATGTTATTTAGACGTGATTTCTACTTAAATGAGCATAATTAATTTCAAATTTAAGTTAGCTAGCAATAATGCAAGGCTTAGTCTATTTTCAGTGAAAGACAATACCAAACCACATCCAGGATTAACAATCTGAAAACTAAACAACTGCCAGTTTCAGAGACCAGGGTGCCTGTGATGGGTGCCAACCCATGTCCATCAGACAAGCCACTGGTTTAATGTCTGCCTTAATGGTTTGTACCAGAGCTACAAGGCAAAAAAGGAATATGTGTCTAAGTCATCACACAGTTAGCACTTTTGTCCGGGTTTTCGGTAACTGCTTATGTGGATTCTAAAATTGGAAAAGACTGTTTTTATAAACTTATAACAGTAGCTAACATTATTAGCTTCCATGTTGAAATCTGAATTTTGTCTATTTTGTATATACAGTACCAGTCACCTTTCATTCTGTGTTTTCTTTATTTCTTTAATTAAATGTATTTTCTATATTGTAAATTAATATTAAAGACATTAAAACAATTAAGGGACACATATGAAATTACATAGTAAACAGTAAAAAAAAATAGTTTGTCCTTCACAATCCCCCTGATCTAAACCCAACTGAGATGGTGATTTGAAATGATTTGGGATGAGCTGGAGCTTCACAGTGTGAAGGAAAAGCAGCAACTACTGTTCAGCACCACCAGAAACTCCTTCAAGATGCTGAGAAAAATATTCCAGGTGACTCTCCCTCATGAAGACACTGAGATTAAAATAGCAAGAGTCTTCAGATCTGTCCTCAAAGCTAAATGTGGTACATAGAAGAATCTAAAGTATAAAATATATTCTGGTTTGTTTAACACTGTTTGTTTACAAAATTATTCCACATGTGCTTCGTATATCTTCAATGTCTTCAATATTAAATTTACAATGTAAAAAATCATAAAATGAAATAAAACACATTGAATGAGAAAATGTATGTCCATACTTTTGAACGGTACTGTATATTTAGGTCAGAGTGTGACGATTTACGCTCACAGTTCCCAGTTGCTAATAGTTGACTTTTAGCTCCTACTATGTTAGCTACATAATGCTGAGTTCCATTTACCTCCAGTTAAGCTTTCATTTTATTTTACACTATTTCACAATAATCCCACAAAACAGGCAGCAAAAGACTTTGGAATTTACCAAAACTTGTTTGACAGTTATTTGGCAATGTTTTCTGGTGACTCCAACCAAAATATGTGCGATTATTTGTTTCCCAGCTTATTATTTTTAGCATCCCAGCCTGCACACAACCGACCTTCAATGTTAAAATGAGTTTGAAATATGACTAAAGTAATGTCTGTTGTTTCAACGTTGAAACAACGCTGAATCAACATTTAATGTTCAATGGTTGTGCTAAAGTTTTACATTTCAGCATCACCATATAATTTATAAAAACGGTGTTTTACTTCTATTTGCAGCAACTGCTTTTTAATTTAACATCATGTTCATGTTCTAATAGTTTTACTGTTTTAGTGTTTTTAAGATCAGATGTTCAGTAATCGGATTGGTAGTGGTGGGTAATTTTCGTTACACTCAGATTAACTGCAGTGATGTAAGTTTATTGTTAACACTTTGTTAATCATAAGATTTTCTTATTTTTGTGAGCTATGGTTTATTAAAGGTAAAACGTATGACGTTGAAAACAACAATGAAATATCAACGTTGATTTACTTTTCAAAATCAACATTGATTCAACGTTGATTAAACCATAACATCTACATTGATCAACGTTTTATTTATTGTTGAAATGCCAGCTGGGATTGTCTGACATTAGCATTGTTAGCAATGCTAGTTGTTGATAATGCAATATGTCTAAAGGAAACATGTCCACAGATTGAAGCTGGGCAGTAGTGTGTGTACAACTGACTTGATGAGACTCAAATAGATAGAAGTGATAATTAACTGTATAACACTAAAGGCTTTGCTACAGAAAGTTGGTGAGGCTCTCCTGATATTCTCAGTATTAAATCTGAGGAATGTTTTGATATTTTCTACTCTAGAAATTCTAGAATTCACACTCAAATGAAATTCAGCATAATCATCATATCACTAGTGTGAAACTAAATGTAGCAACTTTCAGACACTACAAATATCGGCTGATCAAATACATTTTTGAGCATTTTGAGGATGATTTTTTTTTTTTTTTTGGCAAACATGGACCAGAGCTGGATACTTCTTCACAGGTTCTGTAACAGACGAATAAATAAAGCATTAACGCCACCTAGTGGCTGCATAAGGTAAACAGTGACTTAATGTTGGTAACGAGATTTTTTCAAGGTGAAGCAGAAAAGCAAAGGATTATTTTTCAATTCTGAGTTTAAGTGGCAATCTTGTCTCCATATTGGCCAAGGTCACAAATGACAATAGACTTAGAAGTACATGCTGCATAGCAATGTCAATTTAAAGTTAACAGTAAATGTAGCTCAATGTGTTAAGCTCCTGTAGTCACAAATGCTACAAATGTAGTCTCCCTTTTTCTGTTTTCCATTGTTTCATTCTTTTTAATCTGGCAGTTGTTCTTATATATATATATATATATATATATATATATATATATATATATATATATATATATATATATATATATATATATAAAAATACATAAATTGTCTGGTTTTATAAGTTGTAATCTGTTCATATATATATATATATATATATATATATATATATATATATATATATATATATATATAAATACATAAATTGTCTGGTTTTATAAGTTGTAATCTGTTCTTATATATATATATATATATATATATATATATATATATATATATATATAGTTGGATGTTTTTTTATTTAACAATTAAAAATAAACTATAAAAACTATAAAAAAATAAAGTACAGCAGTGATTACACACTTTAAATCACTGAGCGTAAAAACACAATAGAGACCTTAAGCTAGTTTCCATAGTAGTCCATTGTGAAATGCTTATTTATTTTTAAGATTAATTGTCTCTGTTTAAATGTCTTATAAATTAAAAGACTGATTAAAAAAATTGTATCAATCAAATTAGACACTCTCGGAATTGATTACTATCAGCCCTGTTGAATGTAACAATCAATTAAACTGAATCTATATTAAAATAACTATGAATTTGCTCTGTAACAGAAATTCATTCCTGTGAATATGTGGTCATCAGTTTGTGATCTGAAGTTCCTCACAATTGGGTTAGACAGCAAGACAATCATCATCAAGCACAAAAGCACAAGAATCTTCTTATGTATGGCTCAAAATAATCAATAGGGAGTTTTTTAGTAGCATAGTCAAAGTCCTGTCTGAAACACAATCAGATTAACATGAAATGATAACAAAAACATATTTATCATACTGTGCTGGAAACACAGAAGGAATGTGGTCTCCATCTTTGAATTTATCCATACAGTGAACACACACACACACACATACACACTAGTAAGCACACACATTTAGTGACATGTGCTTGCCGGACTGTGCAGCCACTACTGCACTGCATCACTTTACGTGAAGGTTAGGGCTTTACTCATGGGCCCAACACACATACACACATACACATACAACAGGATTTTTATTGTGTGTGTGTGTGTGTGTGTGTGTTTGTGTGTGTGTTGTCTCCCATTCACACAAACAACATTTTAGGATACTGAAATTAGAGGTTTTTGAAAATTCTTGCCAGGGTGGAGTTTTTTTCATAACCCATTGTGCCGTGTTTTCATGTCAATGGGCAAAACACAGCTTACTGACAAGTTTGGCATTATGAACTTGCACATGGTTGTTACCAATCAATGAGTGGAGTTTTTTTTTTCATTAAACTGTGATAAAACATCCAACACTCACAATATAAAAAACTAGAAAGCCTCCACCTCTATGCCAGATCAGTGTTGTGTGGGTTCTTGAGAGACTGAAGCATTTTATGCAGGTATAATTCAGGTTCTCACCTTATTATTATATAGTAACACAATTATTACTTATATATTGTCAGCATTCTAGAGTGGAAGTAGAGTTTTTTTATTTATTTAAATACTGCTAGAGTTAAAAAGTAAAGAAAATCTCCCATAACAACATAAAATATATTGGTCCTTATGGACTGGGCTCTAAACAAGCAGTTAAAGTGCTTAAATGTGGTTGAATTAAAACAATTTTGCAAAGAATGCTGGGCCAATAGTCCTTCACCTCAATGTCAATAACTAATCTCCACATAAATATTTAATTTCTTTTCCGTTTGCTGCTGCAATAAATACATGCACAACCATTTGATATTTATCATTTGTCAAACATTAAAATGCATTGTAGTGAATGCAAGGAGTGGATAATATGACCTGGTTTAAATAGCCTGCTGCATTTTTACCAAGAAAACATACTATATTTCTTTGCACAATTCAGACTTAAGTGGTGTTACAATGGCCAGTATCGCATCAAGAGTTAACAATGGCTATATTGTGCAACCCTGTATCTTATGTTTCCTTTACCTTCCCTTACTGACTGAAGGACAAACAGATCGATAGAGTATATCAGGATTTTTCAGAATGCACACATTGCCATATACAGCACATCAGGGTCACAGCTAATAAGACCTAGGAGTTAACAAAATGTATTTCTAAAGCACGCAAGAAGAAACCTTCATGGAGTGCATCCTTGAGTGGAAACAATTAGAACAGATCTACTATGGGTTAGGAATGAATGGGTTTGGGAGGCCATAGGGTTAGATAAAGGTCAAATCTTTCTCTATCTGGGAAAGCAATTTCCAGCTTGAAAAAGAAAAAACAATGCAGAAAAATATTTGAAATATCGAGTCAATTTCCTTTCTTTTCATTATTCACAATTAACTTGTTTATTTACTATTGACCATAATGTACTTCTTTGATAAGTTTATTGTGGCATTTAAGGAGACAGAACATACCACTAAAAGAAACTGTATGTTATCCATCTAATGAGTGATTTACAAATCTAGTCATTTAACTTACTAATGGTTTAGTAGTTCAGTAGTAGTAGTATGTTTGGATGAACAGCAGGTGGCGATCAGGGACCACTAATTTATTTACTGGGCCTGGTGGAGGATCAAATGATTCTTAAACAACTGGTAGCTTTTAACTAGGTGTAAAAACATAAATTTAAGATAAAAACCAAAAATACATAATATCTCTACATTTATAAAATAAATAAGATCAGTTTGAGCACAAGAATATGTTTAATAATTTGGGAATTAATGTCTGATTCAAGAAGTCTGGTAATACTTTCAGATTTAGCCTATTAGAGGACTTTTGTTATAGGTAACTTTTATTATTCTGTAGCTGCTGTTTATTGTTTATTTGGACTTATTAAGATGTCTAGACTGTCACTGTTTTACAGATGTGATATATAAAAAATATATATCCAAATTATATTATCAGGAAAACAGCTGCTTTAATGGCGGTGTGTGTACTTGATCTCTTCAGTTTTGTGTAAAAAGCCAATGATCAGCAGATCAGACCCACCTGAGACCTGAAAACAGCCCACCTTAATCTCACACAGGTCCACTCTAGGCCTTATATGCAGAGTACAACACAGATAGAGCCCCTGTTTAACTTTAACACATTAACTCCACTGTTCCATACTGTTCCAGTCACTGACCTCAATAGATGAGACCAACGACCATGGTGATACTTGTAACACTTGGCCAAAGTCCAAAACGATTTTCTGCCAAAATAAAAGTCTCTCCCTTAAAATGGATAAAATTATTTTTTTTCAGTAAATCAGTCAGTTAAAAAAATTATATGAACTATTTTAAGAAAATGTAGAGTTTTAAACGTTTATTGGAATTTGATAAAAGCATTAATTCATGTAGAGAAATTGTTTTAAAAGCAGTGACTAAAACAGTTTTGCACTGGGTAAATAATGACAAATATTTTACAAGTGTTTCCTGAAATAGATTAAAATAATATAGTCACAGAAAAAATTGTATTACTCAACCACACTAGTTTTAGTACTTCTCAGTTTTTGTGTTTTGTTATTTGAATTGGGGTGACAGCAGATAGAGGAGAGAGGCAGCATATAGAGGGGACTATGCTGCAGACAGGAAAGAGAGGCAGCAGACAAAGGGGTAGAGGCAGCAGATGGAGGAAGAGGCAGCAGATAGAGGGGACTATGCTGCAGACAGGAAAGAGAGGCAGCAGACAAAGGGGTAGAGGCAGCAGATAGAGGAAAAGGCAGCAGATAGAGGGGACTATGCTGCAGACAGGGAAAAGAAGCAGCAGACAAAGGGACGAGGCAGCAGATAGAGGAGAGAGGCAGCAGATAGAGGAGAGGCAGCAGATAGAGGGGTGTAGAGGCAGCAGACAGAGGGGAAGATGCAGCAGATAGAGGGGAAGAGGCAGCAGACATAGTGGAAGAGGCAGCAGACAGAGGGGCTGAGGCAGCAGACAGAGGAGGAGATGCGGCACATGGAGAACAAGAGGCAGCATATAGAGGGGTGGAAGAGCAGCAGACAGGGAGGAGAGGCAGCAGATAGAGGGGAGAGGCAGCAGATAGAAGGGGGAGGCAGCAGACAGAGACCTTTCCCCATAGGAATCTGTTTAAAAGTGTCTTTTGTTACTTTTTGACTTTCAAAACTTTCAAACGGCTCTACAGGTCACAATAATTCCACAATAATGGTTTAAAGAGGTAATTTCTAATAAAACAGTGTAATAAAACAGCGTGGCTAAAGAATATTTAATTTACTAACAGTTCTAATTTTGTTTATTTATTAACAGTTTTTTATGATTATATGTATTATTACACTAAAGTACCGAGATTTTCTGTTAAATTAGCATGCTAATTAATATTACTTAAAATAACACTAGTGGTAAAATGAAATTCCACATTACGTGATGTTTTTTCTCGTCATAAGCGGGCTTTTATTTTGACGGGAAAGTCATATGACTGTTCTGAAACTGCCGCTCATTTCACGGATCTACTCAAATGGTAAGTTGTATCATTTCCTGCTGTGATTTTTCTGCTGTTTCAGTGTTGGGAAAATTAAGGCAGTAGTTTAACTGGGTAGAATAATCCTGTATCTAATGCTTTTAACTTGAGGTTTATACCAGTATCCCAGTCTTATGAGCTATTCTGGTGTCTGTTTTTTTGGTTATGCATTTTCCAGGTGGCTCTTCCTGTAGATAAATGTATTATCTTTTATAGTAGTGCATAATGAACATTCACAGTACATTTGCCAGTATTGAATTAACACTGTGAGTCTCAAAACCAGCACACTCATGGTTACTTTAATACCAACAGTGCTGATATAACACTGGCAGATTTAATATGATAACTGTCTACTGCCAGATAGTCATTGAATGTTTGATAAGAAACACCTGCAGTATATTAATTGCTGCACAAATGATAAGTCCCCAATATTCTGTACATATTCCCTATTGTACGTAGTAATAATGTAGAGACTATATGAATCCTATATAAAAATACAGCAAAGCTAAATAAAGGCTAATGTGGCTTTACTTCTAATAAAAACACTGCCTGGTCCACATTATTTCTCCATATCTCCACTTTCTTTTATTTTCTTCACAATTTCTCCCTAATTTACACAGCTAACTACCCAATCCACTCATTAAGACTGCCCCTATTACTAGTCATACCCCAACACCAGGAGGGTGAAGACTAGCATATGACTCCTCTGATACATGTGAAGTCAGCCATCGCCTCTTCTTGAACTGCTGTTGATTCAGCATTGCCGAGTAGCATCACAGCGCACTCGGAGGAAAGAGCAAAGACTCGGTTCTCATACATCAGCTCAAAGACGCCTTGTGCTGAGCGACATCACCCTTTGGTGTGATGTGGGAAGAGAGCGCCGTCTACCCAGCCAGAGAGAGCAAGGCCGATTGTGCTCTCTCAGGGCTCCGGTAGCCGATGGCAAGCTGCATGAACAGGATTTGAACCGGCGATCTCCTGGTCATAGTGGCAGCACTTAGCCTGCTGGACCACTCGAAACCCATCTCCACAACTTTCTTTATGGGTCCACAGTAGGGCTGCCACAAACGATTATTTTTATAGTCGACTCATCACCGATTATTTTTTATGATTAGTCGACTAATCGGATCATACGTTAATTGAATATAAAACACAGTTTATCACAATAGAATGCAGCTGCTATTATACAACCAACATTAGATTTCAGCTATATGCTAACTAAAAATAAAAACAATTAAAATCATAGTTCATTAAAGCTTTAATGAAATATGCAGCTTGTTGTAACAGACAATTATTTTACTGTTTAGCATAAAGTGTAAACAACTGTGTAAAATAAGGATAAGGCACTGGCATTTATGAAACATCTCAACCGTGAGGTTGTTTGAACTATTATGAAAAAAAAGTATATTAATAAAAAATGCCTCTCTGTCCAGATATTGTGTACATTACCGTACACAGGGCAGCGGTCTGCACAGTGGCAGCGGTCTACACCACACATGACTGATCTGTGAGTTTACTGCACCGAAAAGCACTGAAAACAGAAGCCACTGTCAGAATGAAATATTTCTCTGTAGTTTATCGGTTTGGGACGGCATTTGTGACAACGTCTGGGTCCGGATCCGGATCGCGGTCCGCCTATTAGTGACCTCTGTTTTAAAGCTATCAAGATGAGTAAGTTAAGTACTAAGTTAACGCTCTGTTTACGCTAATTTTAGCAGCTAAATAGCAATTTAGCTTCTTCGTCATTTAATCAGCCACAACATGCCTCCTTTTCAGGTGCTCGTGCATCGCGGTTGTGCTGCCGAGGAAGGCAAGTTCTTCATTGCAGATATTGCATTGCACGCGTTTCACTTTTATTTTCTTGGTGATCCCACACTTTTGAGTTCTGTAGCGGGGTAGCCATGAAACCAGAGCCTGTCTGTATAATGTCCTGAGATGTCGTCCACTACCTACCCCGGTTTCCACTACTGCGCATGTGCGTCCAGGACAGAAAGGCAGTCGCAGCAGTTTGGAGAGAAAAACAAAGAAAAAAAAAAAACGACTAATCGACTATTAAATTAGTCGTCGACTATTTTAATAGTCGACATAATCGTGACTAGTCGACTAATCGTGGCAGCCCTAGTCCACAGATACATACTGGGGGAAAAAGACAAAGTCTCTATGGGCTACTTAAAATAAGACAGACCCGAGTGTCCAGAAGCTACAGCTGGAGAATGAGTGAATAATTTACTGTGAGCCTCCACTATTGTTATGCTAAATTACTCTAAATTGGGCTTATGTAATCAGAAGCACTCTTAAACTACCCTTGTCTCATTCCCACCATGGAAATATTTTTGTTTTAGTCCGTCCTGAGCCACTACAAGTGTTTATGTGTAGGTTTATATGCCTACACACTGGCAACGGGGAGGTTTAATAAGCTGAATACAGTGAAGAAGCACTTCAGCCCTGGATGATTAGGCTAATTTGGCGTGTTTAAAAACATGTAGCCATCATCATGCCCTGCCTTTTTAGAGCTGAACCTTGTGGAAGCAGCTCGCTGACAGGTTATGAACATTATTATTATCACCAGAATCGTGCCACTGCATAACCTGGCGTTCAGTGAGTGTTGGTGTGTGTGTGTGTGTGTGTGTGTGTGTGTGTGTGTGTGTGTGTGTGTGTTTGCACTATAAGAGTAGTACTTTCTCAGCATTCACACAGTCTCATTCTACAAAAGATATTAGATTCATAGTTGATCATACTAGTCTCATGGCCACCTTTCAGGCTGTCTTTATAGTGAAATTCATGCCCTGCACTGCTTTAGCTATAGATGACATGATTGCGAAGCTATTGGAGAGTCTTTAACCATAGATATTTGAGGAACATTATTCTTAAACATAGGCCTATTACCACAATGCTGACCGTGATTATCCTTGCTGGTTGGACTGTAGTGAGCTATTCACCCCAGGCATTGATTTTCCAGCACTACATGAGTGGCAAAGGGCTGAAGCTTTCAATTTACACTCACAATACACCATTACACACCTTCTGATC
The DNA here is from genome assembly GCF_023375975.1 of Astyanax mexicanus. Lineage (NCBI taxonomy): Eukaryota > Metazoa > Chordata > Actinopteri > Characiformes > Acestrorhamphidae > Astyanax > Astyanax mexicanus. Next base: position 83,958,362 of record NC_064408.1, on the reverse strand, counting down.
AAGGTCAGGTTAGACCATCAAACATACATACTTATATATATATATATATATATATATATATATATATATATATATATATATATATATATATGTATATATATATATGTATATATATATATATATATATATATGTATATATGTATATGTATTTATGAATATCACACTTTGTTTTGTGTATATATATATATATATATATATATATATATATATATATATATATATATATATATATATATATATATATGAATATCTCCCCTCTATAGACCTTTTATAGTGAAGATCTGATGTGTTTGAAAATGGTATGTGATGCTATATATGAATAGTGATGAATAGTGACAGTAGGGAATGTTTAATAAAAGAGGCTTGATTAATGCTCCATATTAAGGCCATATGATCTACTAGATGTGGTGAACATAGACCGGATTTTGTTTTATAAAGTTAAAAATGTGTGGAATTTAGAGCAAATTAAATGACTTTCCGTATATGTAAGTTTATATATATCTGTGTGAAATTTACACAGATATATATATATATATATAGTTTATACAGATATATCCTGTGTATGCCCCCTTTCAACAGCTCAATTCTACATCTAATGTCAAATATGTCTTCAAAACTTCAATATATTTAGGTTAAAAGGAAAATAGTAATCTGATATTTCAGAGAGCCACTGCTTTGACTGTAAACCCAAACAGAGATGTTGATGACTGTCCCTTATATTTTAAAATAAGATTAAAACTATTTATAATGTTAGTTTATGAACATAAAGGTCAATGAAATGCTGTGTTCGCAAGCTATGTATTTTTAGCACTGCACAAAAGGTAGTAATGTCTCATTACAGCTATATTATTATTATTGTATCGTTATTTATTATAAATTAATTTGCTTTGAAGTATAAAGTACAAATCACATATAAATGACAGCATCAATCAGTAAAAGAAATTAAATTGAATTTGTTTTCATTTTAAAGATACTATGCAGCGCAACCCACTGCAGTACAATACTGGCATTTTCTAGCGGCTCATTTGCCTATTTCCAACCTTCTGCAATATCAGTATTTCAATGGCCAGTATACTAAAGATTGCTGCTATGTTGTGTAGCCGTGGTCCTGAAGTGTGGAGAGAATGGAAAAGAGAGGGCTAATGGTGAAGCAGACGGTAGTGCAGGGGTCTGAGGGCTAAGGTGGATTTACAATGCTCCAGCTGGCCGGCGTCAGGGTGTTTAGGCCTGAAAAGGCGTCTCTTATGCAGCCTCCAGGTGCCCGTCCGGCTTCTTTCACAGCCGTGATGACCACAGAGAAACGAGCAGAGATAAGCGGAGAAAATGGAGCGGGAGGGGCCTGCGGAGAATGGGAGAGAGTCTGAGGGAGTAAAAGAAAGAGGGGCAGATAAAGATGAGCAAGAGAGAAAGACGTGTTGAATGAATGCGTTGACCCACAGAACACAAAACGCAAACACTACTCACTCTCCAATACACTCACAGCTTGTGGTTTATATAAAGAGAAAGACAGACACAGACACACACACGCACACACAGGCCCACTAGTATTGACAAAAGTATCGCTCGCTTGTTCTTTGGTGACGCCATTCATGTGGAAGTCACAATACATTGAAACAGCATGTTATTGTCCACTCTGAGTAATTCTCTATGACAGAGTTTTAATTGTTGTATGTTGAGCATGTTGATTTCCCATGACATATTTAACTGAACTTAAAGACCCTTTACTGATGGGACCATTAGTTGCATTCGTGTTTTCAAAGCATTTATATTTGGTGTCCCACATCATATTCTATTGATCAGTCAGAATGAGCCCACTGAAAGAGGCACAACCTAAACAACCTAAAACTTGGATTTTAAAATATAACACACACAGCACTATGTTCTTAAAACATGTTTAAAAAATGGCAGTGAAAGGTGAAAAGGTGTATTTTTCAAGTGGTTAAAAATATGTTAGTGTGGGGACATATAGACATGTTTTCTGCTTTCACTTTCAGTCAAAATGCAACATAGCTTCAATGCACATCACTGGCATTTTTAATTATTTCATGCGCATTATGGAAAAACAGTATTGAAAAACCTGCCCATTCAAATTTTCTGGTACCAAATTCATCCCAAAAGTATTGGATGGAGCTCCATCATTCCAGAGAACACAATTCCACTGCTCTTAAGGTCAATGCTGGTGGGCCACAAACCCCTCTATAGCCCACACCTGGCATTTAGCCTGGTGCCAATAGGTACATTTTTATCTGCTCCAGAGGGTCCTATTCTATTGGCAAAACTTATTTACAAACTAAACAGGATTTGTTTGCATATTTTTACATCTGTGCCAGCAATGGTGCAACATAAAGTAGCTGAATGTCTTCATTATGAAGGGTGTCTACAAACATGTGTTTATATATTCCACATCATCGCTGTCCAATGAAAAACATGCAGCTTAACAGGAGCAAGATAAAAGCTTCGTAACTTTCAATAGAAGTCAACGTAAAAATAATTTATTTCGGGTCATTTTGGAAAATTTATATTTGTTTATTCATTAAGACATTTTGACACAGTGTAAGGGACAGTTCAGTGTGTGTTCAGATTATGTAGTAAACTAAAAATTAATCTCAACAAAAAATTAGATACTTGTTTTTCATTTGGAAAGTACTGTTTTTTCTAATCTCATAGAAACATTTACATACTGTTACAGATTAGCCCCAGCCATTCAGACTGAACTTAAAAACAGTTTTAGCTCAGACTGCCATTGGAATAAGGCATGTTAAAAAGAGCAGCAAATTAGAACAGAGCCAATTTGTGAATAATAAGCAACATAACATAAACAGATTCTGTATTCTAGTAATAAAGTAAGTAATAAACCAACTATACACACACATATACTGTTATCTCTCTCTCTCTCTTTCTCTGTGTCTTTTTCTCTCTGATTGTCTGTAGGACAGTGTGTGTTCATCTCTGCGTGTGCTTGCCTTGCGACTGGGCCCGGGGCAGGAGCTGCTGTCCAGTCTCCTGGCTTTTGTGGAGGAGCAGAAGCTAAAAGCGCCGTTCATCATCACTTGTGTGGGAAGTCTCACCAAGGCAACACTGCGGTTGGCCAATGCCACAGCCAATAACACCAATGAGGTACATGGCAAAATCCCTGTACTTTTCACTATATATTTTTTTTGTTTTTACCTGTTGTACATATCTTTGTTTTAAAACTACTCTTATTGCCTTTAACAACACTTGAAATAACATTCTTATATGTGCCCAATAATGAACAAAATACTTTATGCAGTATATATAAAGATATGTTAATATAAAAAAAACTGCAAATTAATAATTTTCAGTGGCAAATTAATTAATGCATAAACATTGAATCACTAGACTGAAGTGATTTTCAATCGTGGGTTTTTAGTTTCTTTTTGAAAGTAGAAAAGAAGTAGAATTGTGATTATCTACACTATAAATAAACAGTTGTTTTATATAGTACTAAAATAGGATAGCATTAATTTAATCTCTGATTTATTGTTATTTAAATTCAGAAAGTTCTCAGTCTTCCAGAACTGTATATAAGCCATGCGTGTAACCAGCACAAGAGGGGGCATATATTCCATGTAAAACTGGAACTGGAAATTCTACTGTCTGATAATATTTCTAATTTGGATTATTAAAATAATAAAACTATCAGCCCAGGGATTGAACCCTGAGGCACACTATGTGAGCAGCTAATGCGTTGTCAACCCAAAACCTACCAATAGTCTAACTGTGAAACAATTGCTGTCTATTAGTGAGAAATATTATTAAGTGCAACATCAGTGAAGCCAATTAGCTTTTCAGGGGCAAAATGCCAAGATACACTGTGGCGTAAGAGGGAATAAGGTTGAGTAGACCCAGATTGCTTAACACAGTCAGCTACATCCAACCTCTGAACCCTTACTGATATCTAGATGTTCTTTTAGCTGGGCTAAACAGTGTGCTCACATAAATTGCCAATAAGAGAAAGTTACGCTTTGTGCGTTCAACCATTTTTAACAGTATAACATGGACAGGCCATGTTATACTATATCACATATGCAAAAATGTGGGTGATTTTAAATAATTGGATTAAAATAGCTTTTCACTTTTTCAACAGTAGGTAGTTTAGGGCACAAAACTGTCAAATCATTGTTAGGGATGATAAATGTTTCTATTCATGTCAAGAAAGACACTTTTGTTTAACACAAATTTGATGAGTTGAAGCTAAACATACCTGCAGCATTAGCACACAGCTGCTATTAATTAAATATATTGGTATGTATCTTTGTTAATTGTGTGGAGATAATACTTTTGACATGCCGTGTGTGTGTGTGTCTGTGTGTGTGTGTAGGTGATTCATCTACAGGAACGGTTTGAGATTGTATCTCTGGTGGGCACACTGAACAGAGAAGCTCATTTGCATATCTGTCTGGCTGATAAAGACGGCAAAACCATTGGGGGTCACGTGCTGGGTGACCTAGAAGTGTTTACCACAGCAGAAGTGGTCATAGGAGAGGCCACTGGCCTCCACTTCACCAGAGAAATGGACAGCAGGACCGGCTTCCCGGAGCTGGTCATTCAAAAGCGGTCAGAGCAGATTTAGCACATTTACATTCTGATCATTTTACAAAACTGAATATTCACCCTTTTTGAGCAATTTGACCGACTTAGTGCCTTGATCTTGATCACAAGAAACACGTCAGCAGCTGATCAACTACATTTGGTGTATGAGGGAATTGTGAAAATTTGGTGTCATTAACTGTTATTGGACTATTGTGTGATGATTTTTATGTGGTTTCTGACAATGTATAAAATATAGTTTATTGATGTAGTCTTGACACCAGTGTGCTCTAACTTTAACTGTAACTGGACACTGATTGATTGCAGAACTCTATGCAAAATGTGCAAAATAATTTGTACATTATTACTCTAAATTAAAGGAATTGCTTGGTGAAAAATAAATCTCTTTGACCAAAATTGTATTAATATATTTGTGTATGAGGTTTGCATCTTTTGTTTTACCCTATATCTTCAAAATTTTTGTCTAGTCCAGTTGAACATTATGCGGCAGTTTCTCGGACAGTTTCTTAAGCCTAATAAAATGAAGATTTATCATTAAAATGACAATACTGCTTCAAGACTAGCCTTAATCTCTGTCTGAGAAACCAACCTTAAAAATTAGTACTGGCATTCATTTTGAATCCTGAATGTGTAAGATAACAATATTTCTAGATATGTTTGTCACAACCATTGTAAGACTGGTGATTAAGATCAGGCCTATGTTAATGCTACATTGTTGGACACTGTAACACATAGATTGTACTTGACTTTTTTTGTTTATCCCTATTAGCTCTAATAATGATAGCAGCTATGCTTTTGGGGGTCCATCAGACATAAAACACACAAACATTATACATACATGCACAAATAAAATATATACATGTATCCAAATGCATACAAAATAAAGGAAAAGAAACATAGGTAAGTAAGAAAACAAGTTAAATGTAATAAAAAAGTAGAAAAAATCCAGTAACCTCACTATTCCCATTGACAGTAATTTCCCTACTCTACATTTCACTTTTATTTACTTAAATGTAATGGTCAGGAATCAGTTAAATAGGGTCTTTTTAGTTTTTGTTTTTTTTTAACCATACTTTATTATCAATTTTGAGCAGTGAGTCAGGTAAAAAGTTCCATTCTATAATAGCTCTGTAAATCACAGTTTGACACATGTAATTAGTTTTAGCTCTCTGTAATTAAAAGTAGTTTTTTGTTGAATATCTCTTTGTATTGGTTTCTCTCTAATTTATGCATATTAATTGATCGTAAAGGCTCAATGGATATTTTAACTCCTATATGTATGTAGTCATACAAGGTCCCACAAGGTTTGTCTTATTAATATCATTCTCCCTTAATCTGCATTAATTGTAGTTTTGTTAGGTGATTTTCGACCACGCTGCTGCACAGTAATCTAGATTAGACAGTACTAATGACTGTTACTAGCTTTAAAGCTTTTGATGGAAAAAATCCTGAACATATTCTTATTACAGATAAACAGAGTTCTTATTAAAGAGTTGAGCTTAGTAATGACTGTCATATGCTGCCATCTTTGCTAAACTACAGTTTTGTTTTGTTTTTTTTGCCCTGCTAGAGCTGCCCTGGTCTGTTGTAGATGCCGTTACTGTGAACGCAGAGTGTGAAATGTCTTAAAAATTACGAATTCCATTACTCAATACAGAGTGAAGCTCTGTGTAAAGAAGCGAAATAAGTGCCTTAACTCTGTTTCTGCATCTTTGTGAAATGGAACATCTGCACTCAATATTACTATGCGTAATGTGTGTGTGGTGAGAGGTGTAAAGCACTCTACAGCACTGGAAATGTGTTCTCTGGAGTGATGAATCACGCTTCACTGTCTGGCAGTCTGATGGAGGAGTCTGGGATTGGCAGAAGTCAGGAGAATGCTGTTCACTGGACTTTGCAGTGCCAACAGTACAGTCTGATAGAGTAGAGATAATAATGGTCTGAGTTGTTCCCATTGTTCCAGTGGAAAGTAGTGTTTGCTAAAGCACACAGACACATTTAACTGAAGTTTGTGCTTACAACTTTGTGAAAACAGACCCTGTCCTGTTCTAGCACGTCCTGTCCAGACCTCAAACTGCACTGAACACTGTTGAGATGAACTGGACAGTTGGATGCAAGCTGGACGTCTTATACACGTGTTATTGCCTGACCTCACAAATGCTTTGAATGGGCATAAATTCCCTCTGACACCCCCAACTGGAAAGCCCTTCCAGAGGAGGGGCCAGCCTTCTACTAATGATAAATTGCTTCCATTAATTGTAGCTACATCATCCTTGTAGCCTGGAACATGTAACATGTCTTCAGCCAGGTCAACAATATTTAGTGTAACGAAAAAAATATATATATCAAAGTTGACCCCATAAATAGGCATGGGATTTATGTGAATGCTGACACCTTACAATCAGATAGTTTGGAGATTTAGCCTGCATAATGGTACATTGTAAGCTATTTATTATAAATATAGTAAAAACTATATAAAAAAAAACTAATTAAAGTTATGAGATTATGAGACCACTTAACAATTATGTGTTTCTTTGATTTTACCAAATTGAAAACCTCTGGAATATAATCAAGAGGAAGATAGATTATCACAAGCCATCAAACCAAACTGAACTGCTTGAATTTTTGCACCAGGAGTGGCATAAAGTTATCAGAAAAGCAGTGTGTAAGACTGGTGGAGGGGAACATGCCAAGATGTATTAAAACTAAAATAAAAAAACTGGGTTATTCCACCAAATATTGATTTCTGAAATCTTAAAACTTTATGAATATGATTTTTTTTTTTTTTTTTTTTTTTTTGCATTATTTGAGGTCTGAAATCTCTCTTTTTTGTTATTTCAGTCATTTCTCATTTTCTGCAAATAAATGCTCTAAATGACAATATTATTATTTGGAATTTGGGAGAAATGTTGTCTGTAGTTTATAGAATAAAACAACAATGTTCATTTTACTCAAACATATACCTATAAATAGCAAAATCATTGAAACTGATTCAGAAACTGAAGTGGTCTCTTTTTTTTCCAGAGCTGTATATAATACCTATATTAATATAGTATAAAATGTTTTTAAGTCACTGATTACAAAACAAAATCCTTAAAAATAAAAATGGTATCTGACCTCAGGACATTAGTAGGAAAAACAAAAAATTTAAAGATACATTTGCTGCTAGTCAATCAAAGATCATCTTGACTCTATGCCACTAAGTGTGCATTTGTCTAAAGCTGGGAAAAGGAACAGAAGCTTGATTAGATCATGCCTTTAGATTAGATGGCGTATTGTTTTAAGAGATTCAAAGAACAAGACATTAAAACCAAACAGTTTTCTGTTTATCAGCTGTGATGAGGCTGTGATTGTATAATGAGCTGTATTCATACTGGAGTCATACTTTAGCATCAAGCCTTTGGCTCAGAAAGGGCTCTTCAATCAGTATATTTTATAACTCGGGGGTTTCATCGATAGCATCAGGAATGTTAAACCCTTCATATTTATCACCAATCTGCGCACTGTTTCACAATTATGTAACACATGAAAAAGAAGCAATTACACAAAAGTGGACATGTTGGTTATTTCCTGCTAAGCAGCTATTTGGAGTGACCTTCAGTGACCTCACGCTCTCAATCTGCACAGAAGATGTTGAGTAACAGCCTATTTATGATTAGCCTGCTCCTGTGGTCTTCACCTGCCTCCTAAAACTGAAGAATCAAGTCACAGCCAATGATAGCACACCGTGGACAGAATTACGTGGAATATAAATGAGAGGTAATGACTGATGAGTGTGGTGGCACAAGGCCATTGTGAGCATTTAGATAAGAGTAGTGCTTGAAGAAGCTGCAGAGCAACATGGACAAAAAAAATGTGTTTCCCCCTCCAATCAAGCCAAAGACAATGGTACAAACTGATGCTAATGAACTCTGGTGAGTTGAGCTTAACCTTGTTGGACATACTCAGCATTCAGCACTACACACACATTTACAAAGCATGTGGAAAAGAGGCAGATACTGTAAGTGCTTCACTGGAATTAGCATCACTTACCTATTCAGCAGAGTGGCTGCTGGCTGGGATTTCAGCAGCTGTTTAGGGTGCAGTAAAGCTCCCTCTCTCTCTGTCACTGCACCATGCTGCTGCTGATGTCAGAACATTTTTTTTCAGGCTTATATCTGGCATGTTTTGTGTGTTTCTGCCTGCACTGATTTGTTGACTCAACAAGCCATACTTATAAAATTCAGTAGCTTCTACCTAAAATATTTCATGTTTTTAATCATATGCAACTCTGATGTGTTAACTTAAATAAATACATTGAATAAAATAAGTTTTTTCACTTTCCATTGAAATTTCCCACTGGCTCCAGGCAGCATCTTTTTGCATACTGGGCGTGTCCTTTTGTCACTGACACTTACTATTAATGTGTAGTCATTCCTACAAGCCACCTTCTCTTAGGTGTATATGTCAGTTTCATGAAATAACTGACTGCCTAGCATCAGTGTTGTAGTCTTCTCTGCTGCTGCTTTATGTTAGTTAAAACACTCATAAAACTTAAAGAATCATCTACACATACAGGCTGTAGAAGAAACCTCACTGAAGGTCTGAAAAGTTTAGTCGTTCAATATTTGCATACATCTCTTTCTAGAGAATATATTTAGGCAGTCATTTTATATATAAAAAAACGCACATGGTAAATTTGGAATCAGTAACTCACTGTTTTTTTTTTTACACAATTAATTACGCCACCAAGTTTGATCCCAACTTCCGCTGTAATCTGCCCCGCCCAACATGCAGATTTTTTTTCTAGTTTGGTTTGCCTGTGGTAAGAACGTGATCTCATCTCGATCCGACCCAGCTATCAAATATACTTCTTTTTAATTGAGCTAAACTGCTGATAAGGTGAATTTTAATCATATATATATATATATATATATATATATATTACCCAGATAGTATACTGCTGTGAACAAAGCAATCTCTACTGCTCTGTGCTGTTTACACGTGTGGTATGTGCAGTGTTCACTGCACACATCTGCGCTGCGCATCCCATTGAAAACACTTTGTTAAAAAGCGCACCGTCAAATGTTTAGTGTTCTGTGTAAAAGAAGTTTCTCGCTATATTTACTTTCTTGGTCCTGTGCTGAACAGCTCTGACCAATCAGTGGAGACAACGTGCTCGCGTGGTTTATTGGTGCCTATTTTGGTGCGTTAGGTTTATTCCTGTGTGAAACCAAACCAAACAGAGGGAGAAAACGCTCAAAATAAACAACTCACCAACTGATCCGGACCATAGAAACCAACTACAGGTGTAAAAACGCCATACACACTAGTATTTTAATTGACACCACTAATATGAATATTATTGCATTTTACATTTTATATACCGTACTTTTCACACTATAAGTGGCACCTAAAATCCTTTAATTTTTCCTCAAATCATCGGTGCATCTTATGATCCAGTGTGCCTTATGTATGAATTTAACTAGCAGTTAGCTGCTAATGCTCCAGTCTTAATGCTGGAGACATTTGGGAATCCAAGCTTATTGTAAATAAACGGAAGCACTTTACTTACCCAAATTAACGGTTTTTAGGAGAGATATACACCCAGCACTCGTTTGAATTTGAAAAAAATATTTAATTACAGTTTTGTTTACTTAGCTTTACTTAACTTAGTTAGCTAACCAACCACCACCACCACCCCCCCCCCCCCCCCACACACACACACACACACACACACACAGTGGCAAGACCTGCTGAATTAGAATTTCTATAGTGTCTCTTACAATGTGCCTTATAATCAAGTGTGCCTTATGTATGAAAATAGACCAGAAAATAGATGTTCATTTATAGTGTGCCTTAAAATCCAGTGCACCTTGTAGTATGAAAAATATGGTGTATATTTACAGTAATCACAGGCCATCATGTACAGTAATTCCATTCTCAGCTCTGGCAGCTTTTGTGTTGGGTAGTTTCTAGAAACTGTAGCAGACTGCAGCAGCATTCTCCCTCTAGAACTCAAGCGAAAAATATGTCCATGGCGCATGAAACCACATAAATGTTATAAGCGTAACATATAATAAAAATGCAAATTAAGTCAAGTGCAGCTCTTATATATGAGTGGCCAATCTTAGTATGGATGAAGCTCCCCATTGGATCCCCCAGTCAGCTTGAGAACGAAATACAACTGTCTAACGAAATTAGCGATCAGCACTAACCCCCAGCACCTGCTCTCGATTACTGTCACCCCTCAGACATATGTTTTTAGATGCTGTCCTGTCACAGACAATGCTGGCGGCATGCAGGGGCCATGTGAGGGGGGCATGTGCGTCTAATGAGTGCAGAGTCTACAGGTTTGTAGAGGGAAGCTAACAGGAAGCTGCCAGACACAGGCCTAAATGGAGCTCCCTCGAGTCGCCAGCACAAAGCCTGTTCCTTCAGGCATCTTTGAGCTTTTGTTTGGGTTTGTTTGCTCAGCCTGTTGGCCGGGAGCGTTGGTGGTCTGCCCTGACCCCACATCTCCCACCCCCCCAACTGCTTATCCTACACATTCACACATTCAGCTCAGAGAGAAATGCGCTGGGATAAATGAGAGGAGGACCAACACTGCGGTGATTTGGGTGCTGACTTGTAGAGAGCTATTATGTTTGATCTATGTCCAGAACCTGTCCGCAGATTCGTTTGTTCTGTATTCCTGTTGAATTTTTACAGGCAGAGGTATATACATTACAGTAGCATGTAACATTATGGGGTAACTATTGACAAAATGTATGTTACTGTTACAAAAGGACCTGATAGAAAAAGTGCTAACCTCATGCATGGTCAGTATTTACTAATAACTCCTTCTATCTCTATTTGTAAACTTATCATTTTTATATCCAGCTAAAACATGTAGGGTCAGTTTTTTCAGACAGGGATGATGCCTAGTCATAGAATATATTTTCTGTTCCATTTAAAATGCTATGTAGTCCAAGACTAAGAAATTGCCCCTTAAATATATTTATTTTCATCCAGTTTTCCCTGAAAATGGCTTCTATTTCTGTTAGATTCCAGTACTCATTTGCAGGGACTGTGGTTTTTAGGTCTATCCACATATTTTCAGCAATGTATATGTCAGGGGCCATGGCAAAATCTCCAGCTTGTGCCTATTGAGGAAGTCCATGGTAGAATTTGTGGAATGTTTAGAATCATTATCCTGCTGTTAAAGCCATCTTTTTTCATCATTTTAGCCTTTTACAGATGATGTGAAATTTGCTTCCAGTAATTAATAATATACATCCTTCCTTTCATCAGTGTCACTGGCTTCATCGACCCAAATCATAATCAATTTAAATCTCCACTCTCAGGAGCTGTACTTTTTATCAAATAATGCTGCGTTCTTCTTCAAACATACCTTTGCTTATTGCGGTCAAATGTTACATTTAACGTAAATTGGTCCACAGGACTATTTTGAGGTTTTCTTTTAAAGATGCTTACATGAAGGCCATATTTGTGCATGAGCCACAACAGTGTGCCACCACTGCAGAGTCTACTAAATGTTACTTTTTCAATAAAATGAAGTTTTGCTTTGACTTTCTACCAATTCTACAAGTGGTTCTCTTAGGACGTTCTCATACCTCATGCTCTGAACCAAACCAAATCAAATACATTTCTAAACTTAGAATGTTTTCCCCTTATTATACCAGGTTAATCTACACCTGCAAAATGCAGTTTAACTCAGACTTGCAGATTACAACTAATATTTGAGTTTGCTTGAGACTGGATCCCTTTCTCCCATGGAACAGCTCAAACTCTGTAGATGATTGTTTGTGGTGTTACATATGGGACCAGACCAAGACCACCTCCTTTAAAGCATCTGCAGTTATTTTGGTCCACATACAAGTTAAATTACTGCATTTACACCTGCCCAGTCTGATTTAAACAGATTTAAGAGTTTAGTTTTGTAAGACCTCAACTGGCTCCCCACATATTAACTGACATTTCTCCAATGCATTCCAAATGGGGGAAGTAAAAGACTTATGTTTTTATAGTGTTCTTGTGCTTTATAGACCTCAATTAATTAAACTTTCAGAGTGCTATTGTATGTGGCTGAATGTACAGTAAGAGTAAATAGCCATACCCAACTGTAGCCTTGCAAGACTTTGCCTCAACTACAACCATAAATCAATTCTGTCTTGACTGTTCTTAAACTCGACTGTGGTCAAACATGAAAGGTACGACTGGAAATAACCACACTCTTATACTCTTGTATGTTTTATATATATTATTTTTTTAACTAATTACTTAATAATTTAGCTTTATGACCTTAACTCTCTTTTGAACTGTGTCACAATGGCACAAGGTCTTGGAGGTGGTTTGTATTTTTTCAGGAATCAGGAAGGTCAGAGTGTTTTCATCAGCGAGTGCTGTGAGCAGAACGTGACCCTCACTGGCAGATAAACTTCAATGCTGTTCTGCCATTGGGATCGATGAATATTAACCACTCTTTTCTTCTCTTTCAACTTCTTACAGACTTTAAGACATTTAAGTATAAACAGGGATATACAGGGCCTGGTTTCTGTGTTCATAAAGAGCTGATCAATACCATGATGAGAACTTGTGATTGTCCTTCTGCCAGACAGGCTGGAGCTGATCACGTCTTCTGAGCTGGACAAAAGGTGATAACTGGATGTAGTTATGCTGATGTAGCCATATTGATAGATTCTATCCAATCTAGAGGTCTGTGTTAATTTAGGGAAGACGGCCAAGCGTCTTCACCCCCACCCCCCTTTTTTTTGTTTCTCTCTCATTTTCACTCCTTTTTTCACGGGGTTGTGAATGTGAATATCAAGATATTATTATACTATGTGTTGACCCTTTGATGTTCTTTTACACTTTTATAATGTAATGTATCTCTTCCTTTATGTTTATTTTTATTTATCTGTACTTCTGAAACTTTTTAAAAATGATTTCAATTATTTTTTTTATAACCGGCAAACTTCTGATCATAGTGGCAGCGCTTAGCCCGCTGGACCAAAGAGTAATGGCAAATGGGTGTGGAAATAGTTTGTGATTGGCTGGAAGGATTTCCATGACAGTGATGTCAGACTGTGGAGAATTCTGGGAATTGTAGGGAGAGGATTGGACAAAGAGGGAGAGGGAGAACCTGGATGTGTAAAAAAAATACACAGTTTAGCCAAACTATTGTTAGAACTCAACATTTTAAAAGATCCTAACTTTTGTGTCTAAATCCATCTGTAAAACATAAAAAAATCTGACATAATTCTCTCTACACCTAACCTGACTCTCTCTCTCCCTTTCTCTTCCCTCTCTCTCTCTCTCCTCTGTCTCTCTCTCTCTCTTTCTCTGTATGTGTGTCTCACTCTGTCCTCCATAAAGCTTAATGACCACAGTAATGGCCACTGCCTGTTCCACCACTGATGGACCATTATCATGCCCATGTCCATTTCATCTCTTCCTTTTACAGCAATACAGTCCGACTGGCCATATGCCGCTCTCTCTGATAAATTAAATCTGTGACAATTCTCTCAATGAGCCACTTTAATAAAGGGTATGACACTCGTTCACAGACATTAAGGGTTGCGTCGATTGATTGATTAAAATGTGCTGTTTTAGATTATTGATTTTCTGATTTTCTTTGTTTCATAATGATAATAATCAACATGGACAAATCAAAATTACATCACAGTAGCAATGTTGCTTCTGGGTGGATAATGTTGCATTTCATAACTTCAATTAACAAGTTATTATTAAAGGATTACAAATCAGTTTTCGAGGAGATAATAAAGCACTAAGAAGAAATGTTCTTTATCTGGTAGTAAGAAATGATACAGATGTTATTATAATTAAAATTTAAATTGTTTGGATTTCATTAATATTTACAGCTACCTAAAACAGAATGTTCAGCCATGACCAGTTACTAATTGGGAAAAACCTCCAACATGTGTGTTTGAAAACATTATAATTTATAGAATCATAGATTATTAGTGTATTTGTTTCTGTAGTGTGTACTTGGTAATTCTATTAAAATATAAATATCTTTTTTAATGTTTATTAAATATTTGCTCTAGAATTATTATCATTAATGCTGTTGTGTTGTGTTCTGCTGTCTTGGCATTTTGAATTTGGGCTGACTTTGGGCACTGTGAAGCAGCACAAACTGACTGTAGGATGAAAATCCCTGTAGCATGGAGGATGAGTAACTATATATTTGCATATAACTATAAATCATATGATGAACACTGCAGCCAGAATCATTAATGTTATCTCAGTTTTACTCAGTAAGATAAGTCTAATAATGTGCACAGAGTTTGGCATCAGAACAGATACATAAGAAATACAAGCTAAACAATATGCTTTCTCAAATTCCTGGTAATTACTTATCAAAGTCCATTTATGCTCTTTGTGATGTTGACAACCTTCCAAACTATTCTGACATTGGTCAGAAAAAAACACAGGGAGTTCAAAGTAAAATATGGGGCAAGAGAGGCGGGGTCTAAAGAAGCTGAACAGAATAAAATCCTGTCTGAGGACAATTTGGTTTATGATGTGACAGTCGTTATAATGTATCTGTCGATTGTAACCATTTGTTGTAATGTGTCTGTTATAATTACTGTTTTACTGTTAAATCAATGTTTATTCACAAACAAACAGAGAAAAAAACATGGTTTCAATTCTGCAACTTAAAGTATCTGTTAATTATTGATATTGCATCCTAAACAACACTTAAATTACCAACAAAATCTGCATATTTAATAGTGACTTATTTGCATTTATTATTTAGGCTATACACTGTAGCATGAAACACAATGATGGAATGATGTTTTTATCCTTTTTTTCACCTGTTAATGCTGGGGTGAAAAGCCACTGGGTCTGTGAACGGCACAGAGCAGAGAACTTGACCTGAGCTGAAGAGCACACTAGTGAATGCACCCAACTAAACAGTCTGGAGTACGTGGTGAAAAGAAGTGTAGCTCCATCAACCATAACACAGTGTCTGACACTCCAGGTCATATAGTCTCGTCTGACAGTACTGGAACGGCAAGGCCAGCTCTTTTGTTTTTGCTGTGCTCTGAAGACTCAGTGGCGTCTTATTTAAAAAAAGATGAGTATGATTAATAATATAGTTTCAGATTTTATTTTCATCTAAATGTGTTAAACGATTTAGAACATATGATTTGGGTGTTTTGACTGAGCCATTTTGTAAGTGAGCAAAACAGAGGGATGGTATCACAATCTAACATTTGAAGAAGACTGTTGACTTTCTGTAGCTTTACTGCTGCCTTTTTATGAATGTGTTGGTCGTGTTTATAATTAGTGCTAGACACTTTGCATTGAAGAGTAGAGTGAGAGAGCAGAGTGAAGGGTATCTGCCCACCTCTCCTCGTCTCTGATGGGGGGATTTTTTTTCTTTTGTTTACTCTCCACATGCCCTTCAGTAACGCACACTTCTCAGTGTCAAACTTTATTCAAGCCCTATTATACCGCATCCTAAAGCTGTTTATGAAATATGAAAATCTGTTCAGCGGTGTCATTGTTTACTCTTGTGCCTCTTGAGATGGCGTGGGAGAGCTCTTAAGAACTTTTATAAATTAAAACAAAAGACAAAGAATAACAGAAGCATGTCAGACTGGATTTCATGAAAATATGTAATCAGAAGGTCAAAAAGAGGACAGACATCACTTACACAATATTACACATCTCTTATCCTCTAGAGATTTGACTATGGTTATGTTAGTGCAGTCAAATTTGATTTTCATTCTTTAACCTCATGATAAGTATCTTAATGAAGAGGACATCTCATTTCGCTTTCCAAAATACTGTAAAACTGTAATATACAGTTGTGCTTCACAGTATGTACTGTATTTTAGCCTACTAGAAGATATCAACCTGATATCTTCTAGTAGGCTAAAATATATAGATAAAGTGATGCTTAATGTGCGTAATGATTTTCTAGCTAGGTTTGAATTTTGATTAAATGTCTGCCCAACGTCACTTGCGGGGTCCAGGAGATCTGCAAAGTGATTGGTAAGTGGGATAAAATTTGCAGCACCGCAGCTATAGCAGATCCCAGGATAGAGCGAGTGTGTACACAAGCTTCCTGAGAGTTGACAGAGCTCGGCCAGGTCAGTTAGATTATTGGAGGCAGAAAACAAGACAATTTGAATTAAATCCACTTTATTTATCCCCGAGGGGCAATTCATATACGGCACACAACACTAGACAACAATAGATAAAAACATAACATACCAACGATAAATGTTAAGGCAATTAATGTGCAGATGTAGCAGGTTTGATGCCGATAAAAATTCACATATACTTTTAAATAAAGATGCACATGCAACTAACAATTATTTTTATAGTCAAATAATCTGAATCTAATCTTGATTTTTTTTTTCGCTGAATATATCATGAAGATAAATTTGATTTTAGCATTTTATTTGATGAACGGATTGTTTTGGAACTGCTGGTCGAGCTGCCACATTCCACAAGGTGGAAAACGTTAAATGCTAAGTCTAACTTGTTTGCTAAACGTGAGTGAGATACAAATTTACAAAAAAAAAAAAATCTTGTTTAACTACTCTAACAGACTCTAAGAACACTGAGTGAGAGAAACAAATATAATTAACTTACATATAATTAACTTGAATCTGCTTCACCTGGCTTTCTGTCCAACATTAAAGGGTAGCAACTCTACTTATGTGTGTAATAACATAGACTCAACTAATCAATTATTAAATTATCTAAACAACATTAAAAGTGACTGATGCACTTAACTCTATTTAAATTCTTAAAAAAATGACTGCACGTCAACAATTGATTAGATTTTTGAATGTACTGACCGAACTTTGCAGGCAAGATAAACCCATAATATGGTGGACTAAGCAGTCAATGGCAAGACTAGATTTTGTGGGTGTGTACATGCATGATGTGGTTAAATCAAGCCCAGACGTTTTATTGGGAACTCATCTTCTGTGTTCTGCAAATTTGCAAAACATAGTATTAATACTAATATTTTTTATGATGTGCGGTAGTTGTAAAAAGAATGTTTATATTTTAATAATTGTACTATTTTACCCACTTCTATAAAGTAAAACTATCTCATTCTACCAGCTTCTTTTAAGCAACGATTATTAATGGAATAATATTATGGAATAAGTTTACAAAAGGTTTACTAAAAATGGAGATACACTGATTTATTAATTTTTTTACTAACAATGGAGATACACTGAATAATGATGGATAATGAGAAATATTTAAAATTATTTTACTTCTCAACATTGGATTTTTAAAGGCAAAGAGAGCTAGGTTAATGGAGGCAGATAAACATGAAGCAGTAAAGCAATAACCCTAATAGCAGGTGAGAAAAGATCTTTAACTGTATACCAGCAAGGTTCACCAAAGAGGTAAGTGTTTCTAATAACGTGGCCTGTAAATGTGAACAAACATACTGTAAGACTTTCTATTCATATTCTGGTCTGTTTGGATGATGATAAAAAAGGCCTTGTTCACCAAGGCCAACAGGCTGGAGCAAAAACCCTGGAGGAGAAAAAGCTGCTTTGGCTGTGAGCTGCTGAAATACGCTATTGTGCTCCCCATACAGAGGTCAATTCACAGGGCACATGCACGCCAAGGTTTTACTATTGATGTTCTATATTGTTGTTTATGGCAGCACAACTAGTGCTATAGAGGTGATAACATTAATGTAAATATTTACTATTCTATACTATATCATTCGTATTCATACGTGCAGGATTTATCATCTTCCTGTATTGTGATAATTATTTCAAGAATTCAACATGTATTTACATTACATTACATTACATTACATTTGGCAGACGCTTTTGTCCAAAGCGACTTATAATATTGAAGTGCAAATAATAGAAGAGGTTAAGTACAAAAATAATAGAAGTTAAAAATAAAGCATCTATAGATAGGGCCTTAAGGAGGTCAGAGGGAAATAATGGGATAGAGGAGTAGAGAAGAGGAAGAAGGAGATGAGGTTAGAATTAGTTAGTTTGTTAGAGGTGTTAGGAGAGTAAGTGCTCTTTGAAGAGCTCTGTCTTCAGGAGTTTCTTAAAGATAGCGAGAGATTCTCCTGATCTGGTAGTGGAAGGTAGTTTGTTCCACCATTGGGGAACTCTGTATGAGAACAGTCTGGATTGCTTTGTGTGAGTGTTTGGCAAAGCGAGGCGACGTTCATTGGAGGAGCGCAGCGACCGGGAGGTAGCGTAAGCCTTCAGGAGCGAGTGCAGGTAGGAAGGAGCCTGTACTGTCATCACCTTGTAGGCGATTGTAAGAGCTTTGAATTTGATGCGAGCAGCAACCGGTAGCCAGTGGAGCTCAATGAGCAGCGGAGTGACATGTGCCCGTTTTGGTTGGTTGAAGACCAGACGTGCTGCTGCATTCTGAATCATCTGTAGTGGTTTTACTACGCAGGCCGGGAGGCCAGTTAGTACGGCATTGCAGTAGTCGAGGCGTGAGATTACCACAGCTTGTACCAGGAGTTGGGTGGCCTGTTGCGTCAGAAACGGTCAAATTTTTCCGATGTTGTAAAGCGCAGAGCGGCAGGATCGAGCAACTGAGGCCACATGGTGCGTGAAGAGAAGCTGGTCATCAACCAGAACACCCAGGTGAGAGAGAGAGAGAGAGAGTCGATGGTTATGGCAAAGTTGTGTTGAATAGAAGGTTTTGCTGGTATGACCAGAAGTTCAGTCTTTGAGAGGTTTAGTTGGAGGTGATGTTCCTTCATCCATGCGGATATGTCTGAGAGACACTGTGATATTCGTGCAGAGATTGAGTGATCATCGGGTGAGAACGACAGGTATAGCTGAGTGTCGTCAGCAAAGCAATGGTAGGAAAAACCATGTGAGCGGAAGGACTTATTTATTGGATAAGGTAGATTATGTCCACCTTAGAAGTTTATAAAGGTTTGCTGTTTGTGTTTAACACATATTCTTTACATGTTTGCTCTGTCCACACTGAAGCGTGGGCCCTCTTAAAGAAGAATCCTGTTTTTAATCCTGTTTTCTGTCTGAACTGCCCTTTGAACTCCATCACAAACATGCAGACTGAAGGCAAGGGATGTAGCAGCTGCTAGGTATTGACTTACGCCTGTCCATTAACTATGTGAGCCAGTGTGTATGCATGCCCTAAAGGATATAAAATAGTTATTTTTATATGTTGTTGCTGCTAAATGCTAAGAACAAGAGGCATTGGCATGCAGCAACACCTTTTATTCTAAAGATACAATGGCAAACATGTTTTATGAACCTGAAAAACTAAAGTAGAAAATAGAAAAAAAAAGACTTAATTTCGTACATTTAAATGGTTGAGATGCAGTGGCGTGCAGACATAGACATCAAGTGGTGCTAAACTCTGCCCTTTATCAACCAAAGTGCCCTTTTGAAACTTTTTGTTTAAAAAATATATATATATATTATTATTAAGAATTTACTGAGGCCGGTTTGAAATGATCTTTTGAAAACCTAAAAACGATTAAAAACCAACATCATCAACCAATCATCAATCAATCCACCCCCAACCCCCCCACCCCCGAGCACTTGCCCAAAATGTCTGTGTACGCCACTGTTGAGATGTGAACAAAGCGTGTTTGCTGTAAAACGTTTCATTGTTAAAACATACTGTGACAGAATTGTTCACAATGGTGGTGAATGTAACCAGCTAACAGGTACATTATAGAAAGTTATTACAAGGAGTGGTTGGTTTTAACGATCCGTTATACTTTCTGATTCGTTTCTTAGAATATTAATAATTTATCTGTGTTGATTCTGAATTTTCTACTTGTTTTCACTGTGGTTGACACTTGATGTCTGTTGACTTGGCTTGACATAGTTGTAAAAAGGCACATACAGTCATATGAAAAAGTTTGGGCACTGTGCATCGGTCAACAATACAGCACACTTTGCACAAGGAGAAGCTGTATGGGAGAGTGATGCGAAAGAAGCCATTTCTGCAAGCACGCCACAAACAGAGTCGTGTGTGCTTTTGCATAGCTCAGGTGACTCTGTTTCTTGCAGAAATGGCTTCTTTCGCATTACTCTCCCATACAGCTTCTCCTTGTGCAAAGTGCGCTGTATTGTTGACCGATGCACAGTGACACCATCTGCAGCAAGATGATGCTGCAGCTCTTTGGAGGTGGTCTGTGGATTGTCCTTGACTGTTCTCACCATTCTTCTTCTCTGCCTTTCTGATATTTTTCTTAGCCTGCCACTTC
Organism: Astyanax mexicanus; assembly: GCF_023375975.1. Taxonomy (NCBI): domain Eukaryota; kingdom Metazoa; phylum Chordata; class Actinopteri; order Characiformes; family Acestrorhamphidae; genus Astyanax; species Astyanax mexicanus. The sequence goes on along the minus strand of NC_064408.1, from coordinate 83,937,574 downwards.
TGGGCTTAACAAGAACTGTCCCTGTGGTCTTCCATTTCCTTACTATGTTCCTCACAGTGTTAACTGACAGGTTAAATCTCTGAGACAACTTTTTGTATCCTTCCCCTGAACAACTATGTTGAACAATCTTTGTTTTTAGATCATGTGAGAGTTGTTTTGATGAGCCCATGATGCCACTCTTCAGATGAGAATCAAATAGGAGAACAACTTGCAATTGGCCACCTTAAATACCTTTTCTCATGATTGGATACACCTGGCTATGAAGTTCAAAGCTCAATGAGGTTACCAAACCAATTTTGTGCTTCAGTAAGTCAGTAAAAAGTAGTTAGGAGTATTTAAATCAATAAAATGATAAGGGTGTCCATACTTTTGCACCGGTCAAATATTGGTTTAATGCATATTGCACATTTTCTGTTAGTACAATAAATCTCATTTTAATCCTAAAATATTACTGTGTCCATCAATTATTAAATATATCAAACTGAAATGGCTGTTGCAAACACCCAAATATTTAGAACTAAAAATGATTAAGATTAATAGGGGTGCCCAAACTTTTTCATATGACTGTACAGGGAATTGTAGGGGGGAAAATAATCTCTAAAGATTTTCCAGTATTTTACCATCTTCATAATATATATATTGAGCAATATATCCCTAAAATAATACCACAATATTTCAATGTATTTTTTATGATACAATAATATTTTGGCAATATGATAAAACAGAACAATATTTTATTAATTTGAGAAATATACTACTGCAACAAAATATTAATATTTTGCATGCATATAAACTGCAAACATTAATAAAAAAGGTAAAGCTTCAGTAAAAGCAAATCATATACAAAATATCAAAGAATATATTGCAAAACATACAAAATAGACTTTCAAAACAGAATAGCATCATTATCGTGAAGTGAATTTTATATTGTTTTAATATGGCACACCCTATTTGCATTCATGATAACCCTTTTACAGACACTATATATGAATTAGAGTAAATACATTTCCCTATAATTAACTATTCCCTGCATAGTTAATGTATCACATAGAACATGTTTATGTTTATGATGCTGTAACAAAAATCTACAAATATATCTTGTACACTTCCAATAAAATTTAAATACAGTATATACACTGTGTATATCTGTACAGTGACCTTGCTCTATAAATTGATCATACTGATCATCTTACAGTGTAAAAACAGGATGTATTGATATCTCCTAACACTTACAAAACTATTACATTCTCTTCATAACTCTCAGCTTGACTGATCCTAAGTGTACAGTTGCTCAACAAAACCCTACCACTGTCTTTTTGTTATTCTGGCTGGCACCGTCTTCATTCCTGTCTCAGAAAGACTAGAATGGGGTCTGAAAATGTCTAATGCACCAACAGAACACAATGCTCTGAGGAGATAAAGTGTAAATTGACATATAACCCTCTAGAAATTATATGTTTCAGGTTGTCATTGTGAACGCCAGAAGCCTCTTGTTTGGGGCACTCCTGCTGTAATAGAAAAGAAAAGCCAAATGGATTTGCTCTCCTCTGTCAGGCTAACACATTGCAACCAGCAGAACTGGCCCAGCGGCACCTTGAATCAGGCATTGCTGCATTGGCTGTGACTGTGCAGTGGAGTAAATGAGATTTTGGAGTGGGCAGCCACTCCTGTCTTTCTTTTTTGGCCCCGATTTTTCAGTTTCTGATTCTCAGGCCAAGAATCCATCCTGTAAATGGTAGCAAACTAGGGCTTCACAGTGTACTTTTTGCTCATAGTAACTGTGACTTGGCCACTGCAATTCTGATATCACAGATGAATACAATACATAAATGAAAATCCAACCACTCTGTGTTTCTAACCGCATGGTGAGGAGCTGAATGCTGAAACTGCATGCTCAGAATAATTAAGTCTGTGCTTCATTCAAATGCAACTGACCTGAGATCAGTTTTATCCATAGAGTGAAAGGTTGTTTTGTGTAGTGCCCAATACACACAGTATCACAGCATTGATCCAAAAACACACTTAGCCACACCCTAAAGATGCCACATATTAGTAGGTCTGACCATCCCACTATAGGTAAAACAGGCGTGCGCTTTAGTTAGCCATACGGTAATGTACACTGGTTAAAATGAACCTCTGGACAACATCATCAAAATACAGGCTCGGAAAATAATTGAATCCCACTCAAGCTAGAGGCTAACAGGGGGAAAACGTGTTTGTTATTAAAATCCTTTATGCTGGATGCTCATTCTCTGCATTTCCATGCTAATGGGAGGCTAAGGGCTCTCACACTCGCATATTAGTGGCCATATCAGGCCGCCTGCCAGTGTGGTGTCTTGCTTTTAACAGAGTGCTTTCAATTCACATCAATTTAGCCCAATTAAACTGCTTTGCGTCCACCAAGAGTGCTTTAGAGCTGTGTTTCAACCCACCCCTTTCAATTAGGCTGAAGGAAAAAGATCCTAGTTTCAGCAATTCACTGAAATATTCAGACTTTCTCTATCTGGCCACTCTAAGGTATTGTTAACCAGTTGTGCTAGTTAGGGACGTATGTGAATACATATATGACTTATTTTTAATAATAGAAAATTAAGCTAAAGGCTACGTAAAGTTTTGTTGGCATAAAACATTTTAAGCTACAGATCTACTGCCAGATTTTTTTTTTAACTGTATATCTTGATACATTTTTGGTTCAGCTGTGCAGTGTATTCACCGTCAAACACAGAGGAGCATGCAACATAAACTATAACACAGCTGCAGTCTAGACCCTGTCCACATGTAGATGTATATTTTTAAATAATGGAGGTATTTCTCTCCATTTCTAGCAATATATCTGAAGATCTCTTTGCAAGCATGGCTCTAAAGTAGCAAGATTGACTCAAAAGAAAACAGCACATGCAGCTAATGCCACACAAAGTTTGTGAAGTATAAAATCATTCCACAAATAAACCAGCAGCTTTTACGTGCATCTAAAAGCCTAACCAAACATGAAGATATTCACATTGTGTTGTTGAAGTAGCAGATGTCCATGACTCCATATTACACACACACACACACACACACACACACACACACACACACACACACACACACACACACACACACACACGTGACTAACCTGACTAACACCAGATAAAAAAAATTAACATTGCAAATATTTTGGGTAAATAATGTAAAAATATTAATTCCATCATGAACAAGACCCCTGAAATATTCACTGATGTTCAATAAGGTTCAACTAATTTTATTAGGTCTCTTTTGGGTCAAAGTCTTTTCTACTTTTGTTATTCTTTCTGTCTTTTGTAGTGTATCAATTTATGAAACAAACTAAATAAACCAAAGCAAATCAGAAAGCAAACACAGGTAGCAAAATGTAAACCAAATAAACAAAACAAAGTAAACTTTACTACGAGAAGAGACAGTAAAAACCAAACAAAAAAACACTAGATTAAGAAAACAAAACTAAGAAGATTAAACAACAAGAAAACAAGAAACATAACAAGCAGCACAAAACCCTACAGACCTGACAGAAGCACTCAAAACATACAAAAAGCTACACAGCATAGTAGCACTTAAAAGATCCAACACAAAACACTGAAACAAAGGGACTTAAATACACAAGGAGGGTGAGGAACACCTGGAACTGGTAATAAGGGGGAGGGGTTACAAACAAGACACAAGTTGACAAAACTTATAACTCAGATTTATTGATTGCTATCAGGATGTAAATAAAATTTCCATAAATAAACAATATCTTAGGTAATTTTTCAGACAAATGATCTACTATGCCTTTAAGAATAAGATATTTTCTTAAGGCACTGTTGAACAGTGTGTTGGTAGACTGGCAATATATACTTGAGGTGGTAGATGTCCTTGTAATGAAAACGGAGGTTGTTTTGTACATCGAATGCGACTGACCTGAAAGATCAAAGTATAAACAAAGATTTCAGCTGTCTTATACAGATGCATTTGCAGTAACTTAAGACTTTTCTGCTCATAGCAGACATTTCTGCACACACACACAAACAACATAATAGTGAAACTTTATATTCAAGTTCAAGAGGCTTTATTTTCATTACAATTATATACAAGTACACGGTGAATTCACATTCCATTAAGACTACAGAAAAGGGAAAAATCATAGAGCATAAAAAAGTATGTTAAATGTGAAAAGTGCAGAGATATGTAACATAGGTGCAGAGGAGTAGGACCTGCAGGAGGTGCAGAGATATGCAACATAAAACAACATGTATTTTACAGTCAGCTTGAAACACATATAGGGCCCTTTTTTAATTATTTATAGGAGAGCTGTCAACTGTGCACGGCACAGCTTGATTTAGGGTGTGTCGTTGTGTCTTTGTTATCTTGAGGACGCAAACAATACTGTTTGTGCGGCTCGAAATGCACAAAAGGCGTGTACTAAGTCTCCTAATTAATCATGGGTGTGTTTTGGCATAATGTAACCATGATAAACCAATCAGCATTTTACCTACCATTCCCAGGTGAGCTTGGCACAGAGCACATCTCTTTTACGCAGCTTCAGCAGAGGAAATTTACCTGTGCATTCATGCACTGCAGCATGTCCATGTGTGTGTGCAAGTGAGGGTGTACGCATGGTGAACGCGCACAAATAGCGCTTTGCATCTGGGTAGTCAAGATAGAAATGGATGTCTGATAATTGACTGTTGTCAGAGTTTACATCAGTCAGTGGCACGCTTGTGTTTTTTGCCTCTAAGATAACGACACACGCAGGCCGAAGGCGTTACACCCCTGCGGACGGGGTGTAAGATAGCAATGAGGATCACGATGTGCCTTGCAGTGGGTGTAAGATCTGCAGGCTTGCATAATCTGTCAGATACGGGATTAAATGTATGTTCCTGGACAGGTGACAGTGTAGTAGTATAGATGCTGAGGGTTTGTCTGCATTACATAGTTTTCTATGGGTCATAACAAAACATTTCATGTCACTGCTTTATATAATAAGGATTATATATAGATGCCTTAGATGTCTACATCTTACATATCCTTGCTGACCAGACAGAAATCTGACCAGTAATCTAAACATCTACCAGTTCTTCAAACCACCCTGCAAAAATCTGCAGATGCAAGCATAGATTTTGGTTTGGATCAACTTAGACTAATATAGAATTCATGCTGTTTTAAACATTTTTTGAACTGGATGTTTAAGCATTATATAATGAGTGGACAAATTTATCATCCAAAAAGTTTTCTTCTGTATATGGATATAGGTCCAAAAATAATGATTCTGTAGTGAAGGTTGTTAAACATTGTAAATGACCTGTATTACCATTATTCACTAAACATTAATTAATTAATATCAACCTTTCTTTATTTAACCACTGACTGATTTAAGGTATCACAACAGAGTGTTTCTTATCAATTCTTCATTACAGTAAATCAATTAAGCTGCTGGTGTAACTGAACAAATTCATACAGTGTCTGGAGTTCACAAAGAAGTCAGGAACCAAGCCTGTTTTTTTTCTAGCCAGAACATTATTTATACTGCACATCAATTAACAGTACATACAGTAGTATATTATGATGTTTTGTTCTAACAGTGCTGACATATTTCAAAGCTATCACTTCACAATGACTTCAATGTCCAGCCCATCGTGCTTGACCACTAATGCACTGGGCAAATGATATCAAAAATGGGTAGAGCCATATGATGGTAATTTCCTTTCTTATTTTGAGTCAGAGAGAAGCTTTTCAGTCTCATTTGACATATCCTGTTGGGCAAAATATCCTTGTCCATTATCAAATATCAAATAAACAAAATAATGGAGTATAAAAGCCATTTTGTATCATTTTCAACATAGTTTAGTTTATGCTATCTAGTCAATTATTGGTATTAGCACACTTTTATATGAACAATTTACCCATCAGTTGTCCTCAAAACTGACTTTTTCAAGCTGGGCCTATTTTTACATTTAACAACATATCAAAACAGGCCTTTACAGAAGGATTCCCTACTGACCATTTAATGCTGTCTTTTAGCGATTCATGGTAATGGTGAAATAGACCTAGTGGCCAGGCTAATGGGAAGATATTGTTACTAGCCTTTAGTAGTACCACAGCATTTACATATGTTTACAATGATTAAAGGATATGCTTTACAAAGAACAAACATGCAAGAAAATGTTAGAAGTTGTTTTATCATATCTCAGGATGAGCAGGAACTTGTACATCCATAGCTAAGCTAACCGTGATTGTGTATGAATATCAGGCTGCCCCTGGTTCTCATTCTTTTTGCTAAACAAAGCGGACTTAAAGAGGTTCCTCCTCAAAGACATCCTCAAAGAGGCCCATGGTTCAAGACCCTAGCTCAGCCTTGGAGGTGTAAATTGATCTTTTGTGCTGTCGGAATTCATCTTAAGCTTTTCATGTTGAGGCATCCAAAACTTTTTGGACACACAGCCAGCTAATCATGGGATCGAATAGGAGTGGTAATAGTAGCCCAATAATGGCTTCTCAAAAGCCTGTTAGAAACAGTATCACCCCCTCTACAAATGTGTGTGCTCAGAGGGAGAACAGTGAGAATCCCAAAACTCAAATGGAATTTTAAAACTTGTATGATCTTTTAAGGTAGCAGAATTGAAATAATTAAGTCTCTCTTTAGAATTTGGGAAGTTGGGAAGCTGCCACCCCCCTGTGAAAAAGTCCTCCCAGTTGTAAATCTTCAATTTTAATTTCCATTTGGGTAAACATCATATTTTATGTATATATTTAAGTCCACCCCATAACCCTATTCTTACCTAAAATATAATGTTTATATTATAAATACATTAAAATGAAAAACTACGTGCAAGTCCTGTAATAACATGAATGTTGGAGACTTCTTCATGCATGATGCACCATGACCTTCTTGGATTTTCTATCATTCCTTTGAGGGCTTGGTACATTCATATATGTAAATGGTCATTGTTCAGTAACTAAACAATGAATGCAGTTAATAAATCTACTTGTTTTCTAACATGAGTTGATGTTTAAAAGAGACTGTCCGGGTCTGAATCCATACTTCCTTGTGATAACATCGTAGAAAGATTAACTCCATCTTTAATGTAACACAGCTAATAGTAAAGAGTAAATAAGTAATAAGACATGAGACAAAACAAATGAGTGAGGTACAATAATGAATTGACATTAGGGTAACAGAAAAGAAGCGCAAGCTCAATCCACTTTTAGGCTTATTATACATCATTAAACAGACAGGTGATACCAAAGCTAATATATATTAAAAAAATCTGGCAGTTGTTCAGTACATTGTGGCACAGTGTCATGATGTATGGACCAATAGAAATGCTCCGAACAACTTGCAATTTGATATTTTTACATTGATGTTCAGTGAATATTTTTAGCTTCTGCTATAAATTTGCCATTTTAGAGATACAAGGTTTTTGAATGACAGTGATGTGTTGTATCACAAAGGCTAAACACACTGATTGACCTGTTACAGATGCATCATAGCAAGCACAGATTATGTCAGAATTATTAGTAATAAATTAAATTACCTGTGAATACCTGAAGCCAATTCAAATCCGTTTAGTTCAGTTTTTTTTTTGTAATTTTATGCAATTCTTTTACAATTCTATATGTTTAATTCAATTAAATGTATTATACTTGTGAAATCAATTACATTCTAAAAATCCAATTATCTACACAAAAACTAAAGTAAACAAAAACTAGAAGTAAGAGTAAATACTAATGATCTCTAAATTTAAAGAATTCATATTTTATAAAGTAAACATTGGCTTATGCTAAGCCTTCGAATGTTCTGCTTTATGTCCAGAAGCAGTACACTGAAGCACAATAACAACACGTTTGCCATGCGAACCGAACGCATTTATGCTCCTTTGTGAAGCACCTCATTATGTACAGGGCCGATTCATTAAGTAATTGGTCTCCAGTTGTTTACATGAGTATTAAGGTTGTCCATTCAGGGGCCTTTGAGAGACACATTGTCCCAATGTTACACGTTATGAATACAGAATGAGGGTCTGGACCTGAGTTCACAAAGCACGCTGCTGTTTCAGGAGCAGCAACACTTCTCCACATATATTGACTAACGTCAAAACACACGAAGGGAATTCTGATCCCAGACCTGCTCTCCTCTCCTGAGACGTTTCCTGAGCGCTTCCTGCAGTCTGTGAATTCTCATTGGCCGGACGCATGGCTCCAGTGAATGACAGTGGAAGAGTATTGAGAGCCGGGCTGCATTGTAATGACTTTATGGCAAATAAAGCTCGCAGATTTAATGCATTCGGCCTGCACAAAACAGCGGCCATTAGCACATTTATCTGTGCTCATTTCTCTATTATGGCCTTGGAAATGAGAAATTGATATTTCTTTTCCTTTTTTAGCCTCTTTTTTTCCATGAATGCTTGAAAACTGACTGGTAATTAGAGATTAGCGCTGAATGTGGTGGGATGAGCGTAGCGAGAAATTGATGAAAATTGAGGTAAAATTCAATGTCAGTGCCCTTGCTTCAGCTGGAGCACACAAAACAGAGTGAACCAGTCTTTCAGATTGCTTAGATTCACAAGGACCTAGACACTGAATTCCTAGTATTTTGATTCAATAAGATTCAATTCAATCATGTCATGGAAGAAGCAGCCTATTCCAGCTAGAAGAAGAGGTACTGTACCTACTAAACACAAAACGTTAACGTTTTTGACTGACATCAGATGTGGGTAATAATTATTAATTTTTATTAAATTTCATGTAAATGTGCTGCATGTGTATTTGCTGGAGTATTTTTATAGATAGTAATACTTTTATTTTAACTCAGTTATATTAGCAAAGAAATGTTCTTTTTACTTTTATTTTATTTTATTGCATTACCTTTAGTTGATTATTTGTTGAAATTGCATTTCTAGTTTAGTTTCTGACACCTCTCACTTAAGAGCTCTTCTGTTTTATTTCTCAGGATAAATAGATCCAACCAGAGTGCTTAGAGAAGATATACTAAATATTATATATATATATATATATATATATATATATATATATATATATATATATATATATATATATATATATAAAGAGAGAGAGAGAGAGAACGAGAGAAAGAGAGAGAGTGAGAGAGAGAGAGCTCTGGACCACTTCAGTTTCTGAATCAGTTTCTCTGATATAGGTATATGTTTGAGTAAAATGATCGTTGTTGTTTTATTCTATAAACTACCGACAACAACATTTCTCCCAAATTCAAGATAAAAATATGAAAAATGGCTGAAATAAAAAAAAAAGATGCAGAGCTTTTTTTAGCTTGTGATCATCCATCTTCCTCTTGATTATATTCCAGAGCATTTCAATTTGGTAAAATCAAAGAAACTCATCATTTTAAGCGTGCTTTTATTTTTTCCAGAGCTGTATATATACATGTGTATATACCTGTATGTATGCACTCACTTACAGCTGGATGGAACCTACAGCAGGCAGCCAACAGTTGCATTAGCATTGACCAACTTAAGCCACAAGGGGACAGTCAAACTTTGAGTGGGAAAAAACACTTATAGTTTTGAGAGCCTACCACCTGCTCCTGTGCTGATCCATTACTTATATACAATATTTACCTGCACTGCGTAAACGAATACATTCCAGTTACTACATTCAGTTTTATATTCACATAAAACACATAATACGTATATTAAATTCAGCAATTTGATTACATGCAAATCAAATTAGCGCAATTACAAAAAACAGCAAGGAAAAAACAAAAGACTCCTCCAGCACGGTTTTAGTCTCGGTAAAGGCTTTATATAATACAACCCCAATCAATGTTGCATTTTGTACAGTATATAACTAATAGTATTAGTGTTAATCTATGGGAATTCAGCTACTATAGGATTTACCACATTATGCTCACAAGCAAGTTTTTTTTTGGTTACAAGCCAGATATATGATTGGTGTAAAAAGAGTCCCAAGGTTTACCATTTTACATTGAAAAATGTTATTTTTGAATTGTTGCACTGCCCATGCTGTCTTTTACAGAGTGACGAACCCCCCCCCCCCCCCCCCCCCAATCTATCTATAATTCTGCAAAAAATCAGTCTCTTTTTTTTTTTTTTTTTTTATTCAATCATTGCCAATTAAACAAATATTTGGTTTGAGAGGTGTTGCTGGATTCAAATTCAAACTGGGCATTAAAAAACAAAAACAGTATTATTTTTAACAATTATTTTAGTATTAAAAAATACGTTTTAAATTATTTGTACATTGTTGCATTCTGTTTTTATTGATATTTTGGACAAAGACTGTTTAGCCATGGTGAGCGTCATGCACAAATCAAGGAACCTCAAACATTATGGAATAAATATACATTTTTGCACAAAACATTTGACTGCATCAGCATTGGGTGGTACATTCTTCATTTGGTATGGCAATTAAAATGTATCCAGTAGTGTGCGTATCATAATACCATTATGTAATGAAAAGACGCAGGGTAAAATTCAGCTCTGTGTAGTTTAGACACATTAGACATGTTGTAAATGGTTCTCTTTTTTCATTAATAGGAAGAGACTACTGAAATGCGCCGAGATGTGGTGATCCGCTGCTTAATAGTGTACTTCTCTGAAAGTGTAGATGATCTTATTAAGGATTACCATGTAAGTAAACTTACAGAGATTCATGGTTCTAAATAGTGTTTGGGCAATAGCTTTGCAGCTGCTTGTGAATATGGTTTTCAGTCACAAGATAGGAATTACACAGCAATTAACTATCAATGTATCAACATGTGGTGTAGAAGTCCATTCACACCAGAGGTGCTGCACCAAAAGTACCATGGAGCTGTGGGTGGCTATATAGACTGCATAGCTTAATATCCCTCTAGATGGCCACTGACCACGTGCTAAAAGGGGCCCAACAACAATACTAGTTAGTGTAAATTGTAAATGTCGCTAGTTTAATTCCTCTTTCAGGCTTAATGTGTAAAACCCTTAATTTTGAAATGCAGAAATTCGTCCAAATGTAGCATTAAATATGCTTTTTTTTATTTTAGGGTGCTCCATCTGATGAAGTAAAAGAGGATCTTGCACAGCATACAATCAAAATTGTCACCAAAGGTGGTTCTACGGAGGATGACCTGTTGGATGTTGGGATTGTGCTGGAAGGCAGAGAAGTACTGTCTGGGTTGTCCAGTGTTGCAAGGGCGTGTGCCTTGTTACTAGGTCTGATCTATGCTGTGAACCTTAGTTACCCCAAACAACTCAGGTACACGTTTGAATTTTGTCAAATGATGCTGTTAGAACTGGACAGTGGGAAACTTTCACCAAAAGTGCACGCACTGAAGTCCAAGTTGCTGAGTTAAATGTGTGGATATCAGTGTCTCAAAAGAGGTATGTGCAAGTTGCTAAGCAGTAGGTCTCAGGGACTTTTGTTTTGTGTAAAGTGATGCTATTTTTGGCTAATGACATGTTGTCATGTTGTAATATTGAAACATTGTCTTGACTACAACTTTCAGTTTGTTTTATGCACTTTATAGGCTAACAGCAGTGAAAAAAAAATATTTTAAATGGATTTTCTTTAGTTTTGTGTAACTTGCTGCAATTTATGGTCACTGATGTTGTTGGCATATTCTAATGACAGTGTTGTCTTTGTAAGTGTAACTGTAGTTCCCCCCCCCCCATACTTTTACTAGTCAGCCATCAATCATTAGGATTTTAAAACTCCTAAAATGTTTGGATTTTTCAGATGATTGACTGTTAAAGTTGACTGTTAAAACTGGCAAGCTTTTGTTCATTTAAAACTATACAGCAGGTCTCAAGGCCTCTTTAAGGAGTCTGTTGCATGTTTTGTTCATTTTGCACTTAATCTGAATCTGTATGTTGGACTGAGAAACTGAGTTTTTGGTTTCAATTCTTAAATATTTTAGGAATTTAAAAATACTGTACCTCAACTTCATGCATTGTTAATGTATGAGTAAGAAATGTATTAATAAAAATAAATTCAAGTAATACATTTTGTATAAGTCAATTTGTACATTTATAATTTGTTAAGGTGAATATGTAAATTGAGCTTGATTTAATTGAGTTAGACTAACTTAATATTTAAAGGTGAATATGTAAATTAAACTTGATTTCATTGAGTTAGACTGACTTAATATTTAAAGGTGAATATGTAAATTAAACTTGATTTCATTGAGTTAGACTGACTTAATATTTAAAGGTGAATATGTAAATTAAACTTGATTTCATTGAGTTAGACTGACTTAATATTTAAAGGTGAATATATAAATTAAGCTTGATTTCATTGAGTTAGACTGACTTAATATTTATAGGTGAATATGTAAATTGAGCTTGATTTCTTTGAGTTGGACTGACTTGATATTAAGTTGTATGAGTCTAATACAAATGAGTTGGTGTAACAAAATATTTTTAGTTGAACTTACTTAAAAATTCATCAAGTTGAATTTACTTAAAAAAATTGGTGCAAAACGTTGCCTTGATTTTTTTAAGTAAATCCAACACATGATTTTTTTCAGTGTACATACAATGTTCACATTGTTAACAACCTATGCGCTCACTGTTCTTTTTAAAATGTTCTTTTGTATTGATATACCTCCTTCACTTCATCATATTTAACCCATGTTTTGAGACAGTTTTCTTGAAACAGATCATCTCTACTATTGAAGGTAATAGGAGTGCCTTCAAATGGCTAGTGGACGCTTTCAGTTTGTGTGAAGACTGTAATTGTAAAACACGTTATGATTAACATGATTTTTTTAGTCTATTTGCCCTGACAGATCCCATCATATACTTAAAGTGGCACTTTGGCCGAAATGAAAACCATAGCCATCCCTTATTCTGACGTAAACATGCATACTTATGTCCCACAGTGGAGCTGCAATTTATCTTGAAGGTGGGGGAACGTTTAAATAAATAGCAGCACTAATAGACATATGTCATTTTGTAGTGGGCACCATGTTGTTTATGCCCACATTTGGTGTTCCGTGTGTAAGCTAAATTTTCCAATGGGGAGAATTTTTTTTATCACCTCAATCACATAAATAAATAAATATGCTCAGAACCCTATAGAAAATGAAAAAAGCTACCAATTACTGTTGCATTAGCTTAACTGTAGCAAATTCTTATTACGACTCTTAAACAATCTCGTAGTTCAGAAAATCCAGTGATAATCAGAAGAAAACTGTACGCAGAATAAAACATATATGGTTATGAACATATTTATTAATCACAGATTGTGATAGACCCCATTCATTCTGCTCATTGCGCAATTAAGCCTAGACACGGAACTCCAAATATGGGCGTAGGACTACAGAATGCTATGGCTATGTTAGTCACTATTGTGGGAGATTATCATGCATTTGTGTGGTGCATCTTGGGTACAGAACTGCTATATCGTTCACTCGATTTAATTATTTTTTTTATCCACGGCCCCTCCCGGGCTCTGTACCTTGGGTACTGTAGTAAAAGAACATTAAATACAAGAAGTACAAGCATTAATTTTGTCCAACCAGTAGGGCTCTGAGATACATTGTTAAACAACAGAATTATACACAGCATACACAAATAGCATACGTGCTGTTATCATGTCTAAAAACCTTTTAAATGGTCCTTATTTTAGAAATCACACAAGCAAATATGCTACAACACTGTGACATAGTACGAGGGGAAGGGGATGATAATTTAGACTCTCCATTGAACTATGGTTTTAATGTGCTTTAGGAATTTGGTTTAATTCATCGTCTAATTAGACAAACTGTGTGTGTGGTACTTTAAAATATGTGTACAAAAGGATGCATTAATGAACATGGGTTCGTGGAAGTAACATGAAGAGAGCGCACACTGTTCACTTATGAGGAGAGAAAGAAGATAAGGACTAGTCTCTGCATATGCATCAACCACATCAAAGCCTCTGCATAGAAATGAGTCTTATACCAAGAACCTCATATATAATCCCATGCCTGTTAATGAAGCATCAGCTCACTACTAGAAATGCAATTAAAGCACATTAGCCCCATGCTCACTGCATGACCATGACGCTGACCTGCACATGAACTGTCTCACTGTCTAATTGGGTTAACTGTGAAATGAGGAGAGTGACACAATTTTAAGTGATATCCCTTCCACAACAACAAAATAATAAAGTGATTCCAGTTTGAAAACATTTAATATTTACAAGAGGAAGGCATAGTGCAGGTAAGTGTACATTTTAAAACAGATTTAGTAAAATGTAGAAATGTAGTACAGGATTTAGTCAGTGCACAAAAATGGGTAAACCTGAATGCTGGAAAGATTCTTCCCCCTGCTTGGGGCATGAAGAAAAAGTAGTCTTTGTAAGTGTGAGCAGAATCTGTTATTTTGTTTCGTATCAATATTTAAGGTTCGTCTCATCAACCTCCAGTTTAAATGATTCTCTGATCCTAACCACTTGTAATTTTGAGCTGCAACAAAAATAGCAGCAACTATTAAATTCAGCATTAGGGTACCTATGTAAGTTTAAGACCAGCTTTTGAAAGTAGTTGGATTTGGATGGTCTTCAATATTCAAGATGGCCTTAGCTGGTCAGAAAAAGAGCTTGTAAGCTCTTGACCAGCATACCCAGATAGCAAAAAGTGATTAAATAAACTTAAAATTTTCTCTAATGCACTGATACAATGTTATGGTTTTATATAGGTTTTTGTATCAAACTTATATTTAATACAACTTATATTATATATTTTTAGTATTTTTATACTTATACCCTTATACTCTTTGTATTTATTTTCTTATTTTCATAAGAGCTTCATGTAAGGCTGAAGGGGGCTGCTTACTATTTGTTAAACAATAGCTTGCACATCACTTTAAATGGTACAAACTAAGTCTTTATTATAATCGAGAATCGCTAATTTATTTGAAGAATATATAATGCTTGTTCAAGCTTACTCACACAGGTTGTCTAGCTTTTTAAGCCACATATAATTGCAGCAATAATGCATTACCTAATTGTAAATAGAGAGAAAAACAGAAGTGAATAGGAATAAAAAGTATTTCACCGGGGGGTTCGTGGTGTTTCTACAGAGCCTCTAAGGTAACAGCATAATCAAAAAAATAAAAATAAAGAAACAATATAATGTGTGGCCACAATTTATTACAGTGTGGGAACAAGAATCCTAATGTGTGGCCATGACTTTTTAAGCTGCGGAAACAAGATCCTAATGCGTGGCCAGGTTAGGCGAGATCAATTTGGAATTTTGGAAATGAGATAATACATTTGTTGGGATGAGTTATTAAGGCGTGGGAATAAAATGCTTAAATACTGGCCATATAAGTAGTTCCCACAACTTAATAATTGTGACCACACATTATAATATTATTTTTCTTTTTACATCATGGGTTCCTAGGGGCTCTGTAGTTTCTGACCAAAACCACTCGAATACAAATCACATCATACTTACAATCTCCAAAGCGTTGGATTTAAAAGCTGCATAAATTTGTGTTTCTTCATCTAGTTTGCCAATGCAGTTCCTGTTATTTGCCATATTTTGACTCTACATTAAGTAACAAGCAAACTGCAAGTGCTTTTCCTGCTTAAGCACACTTGATTCCATTCAACTGTTAACTGTCATATTTAGTAGGCCAGTTAGAGCAGGGGAATTAGTTAACTAGTTACTTAAGCTTGCTGGAGTTTGCCCTACTATGAGACAATGTTTAATAATGGTTGGTTGTCTATTATAAACATATAAAGCTGTAATCCACCAAAACATGTATGTAACACATTTAATGTTCATTGCTCATGCCTGGTCAAGCTTACTTATACAAATTGTCTAGCTTAGTCTGATCAACACTGGTCATGATCTAAGCTGGTCAGCATGGTGTGCTTATTATTTTTTTTTTTAAGTGTGTGATGTTTTTGAGAAAGGCAGGACTCCCGCTATAATTAACTATCTGGTGTGATCTGGTCAGGTTGATGAATGAGTGGATGTAGCTGTGTGTTTGAGACTGTGGGGGGCGCGCTGATCTGCTCTGCTCCGCCGCTGCTGCTCTTGAACCGGAATAAACCCGGCCTGTGTTTGAGCTGTAGCTCTTTAGCTGGTTAAAAGCACGCTGCTCCGCTGCGCTACAGGCTCCCACTCATCCCGAGCTGTTTTTAAGTTTCACACAGATATATTATTTTAAAAACACGGTCAGTTTAAACTCGTGGTTTTAAAGAGAAGATGGGAGTGCCGGCGTTTTTCCGCTGGCTGAGTCGGAAATATGCGTCTATAATTGTGAACTGTTTGGAGGAGAAGGTAAGCTAAGCTAATGCTACAGCTAGCGCTAGCAATAGGCTAACGCTGCTGAGGAGAAATGCCCTGTGGAGAATAACACGCACTTTTTAGTTAGCTAACAGAACACTAGGGGGAAATATATGTAGGTTAGAGTCTGTAGGCAGTTTAATAAACCAGGTTTTAACATAACTCTGGAGCTAACGGGCTGAGTGGTGTTGTTAACGGTCTCTGAGACAACGGAGTCTTTTGATACACAGCGGTTAATTAAATAATCAAGCGTTAGCTAACTGAGGATACTGCTAAGCTAACTAGCTAAAACGTTAATGTCTACGTTCAAACAGCAACTGTTCACAGCTAACCAGAGCTAAGCTAAGCTAAACTAGCTAACTCTGCCTTTATGTTATGCTGGAAATGTTATGTTACCTATGTTTAGCTAGCTAGTTATTCACTAGGCGCTAGTTAACTAACGTTAGCGTTAAAAAAATATATAGAAAAAACGCGTGGCAATAGGGGTGTGCAATATGCCCCTAAAATAATATCACGATATTTTATGGTATTTTTTTGCAAAAAACGATATTCATGGCGATATGACTAAACTAAACACTAACGTTACTGCAACAAAATAAATATATATATTTTATTATTGGATACGATATGATATGGCACATCCCTAACTGAGAGATAAAAAAATATACTAGTATTTTATCAGATTTCTAAATTAAGTTAATGATCCAGTCTCATATTAATAATGGACTCCAGATATCTCCATATATCCAGGACTGAAGTAAAGTAAATAATATTATCTGTCTGTAGTAAATATATCATGGGAAATGAGAACAGTGTGCTGTGTTTTTTTTTTTTTTTTTTTTGCTAAAAAAGTAGTACCCTGATGTGATAATTAGTGGTTGGTGATTTAATTCATAAAATTAAAAAATGTTGCAGGTATTATTGCACACAATAAGATATGACCCCTAGCCATGACTTTTTAAGGCGCTGAAATGAGATCCAGCGAAACCTCGTATTTCAGAGTTGTAAAATCTGATTTTCTAAATTGGGGTCTTGTCAAAAACTCTCCAATTAAAAACTATTAACCTACAGGAGTCTCTAGTTTAGCCACATATAAATGCAGAAGTGATGTAACACACAATTGTAAATAAAGAGGAAAACACAAGTGAACAGAAATAAAAGCATTTCTCCGGTGTGTGTTTCTACTAAGCCCCTAAGGTAACAGCAATAGACATTAAAAATGAGGGTGCAGAAATGAGATCCTAGTGTGTGACCATAACGTGTTAACGAAATAATTAAATCCTGGCCATGTAAGTCATTCCCACAACTTAATTATCTTGTTCCCACGACTTAAGTTGTGATCATACATTTATTATTTTTATTATTATAATATATAAAGTAGACATCCCAAGCTGCAAAACACAATTTCCTCTCAGTTTGTGGGGAAAAAAAGTCTTGGTCGGCTGCTTGCACATTTGCATTCACTCCTGGGACACTCATTTTAGATTCTGGGAGATTTAATCTGACTTGCAAGGATCAGGGAGCAATTATTTATATACAGTAGATTCCTGCAACTTCCGAGAGATTTAGAACATCTGCATTACGTCACCTTAGGGGCTCTGTAGTTTCTGACCAAAACCACTTAAATACAAATCACTTATGAGCTTGTTTTTTGTCTAGTTTGCCAGTGCACTTTTTCCTGTTATTTGCCATAATTTGCACCTAAATTGTAGCAAGTAACAAGTAAACTGCACGTGTGTTTCCTACTCAAGCACACTTGATTCCATTCACCTGTTAACAGTCATGTTTAGTAGGCCTGTAAGAGCAGGGGAATTGACTAACTAGTTACTTAACGGCGTGCTGGAATTTGGCCCCCATTTTAACACCCCTTTGCAAAAGAAGCTAACTAACCTATAGTACACCAGGGATCATACCAAGCTGCACCAAGTGGACCATATATAGTACCAAAAATTTTGATAAACAATATTATTTAACGACCATTAAATTACATAATAAAATAGCATAATGAAAGACATTTTTTTTATTATTATACATAGTTAAAACAATGAACTGACCAAACAGTTAGTAAAACCACCACATTAGACTCATGGCACATTTTTTTAATTATTTTTTTTAATTCAATGCCCTATGCCGATGTATACAGTGTAGCATACATTCTTTTGTTTTACTTGGAAGTAACTGTGTCCATTGTTTTTCTTTCTTTTTTTAGTCTAAGGAATGCAATGGAGTTCAAATACCAGTTGACACCAGTAAACCCAACCCAAATGAGGTGGAGTTTGACAACCTCTATTTGGACATGAATGGAATCATCCATCCTTGTACACATCCTGAAGACAAGTAAGTATCTGAATTAGCTTGGAAGATAAATGTAAAAAAAGATGGTCAGTATTTTTTCCAGACAATGTTTGCTTTACTTTTCAGGCCGGCACCGAAAAATGAAGATGAAATGATGGTTGCCATTTTTGAGTACATTGATCGGCTTTTTAACATCGTTCGGCCGAGGAGAGTTCTTTACATGGCAATCGATGGAGTTGTAAGTATGGTCTGATTTTTAAATGTTATTTTCAGTTTTGACAAGTAGCAGCAGGGCTCCAGGCTAACATCATCTCACTGTACCATAAATAATAAAATAGCACAAAGTTAAAAAAAAAAAAAAAAAAAAAAGATTAAAGCTGTTTTGGGGCACTTTTGGAACAGAGAATTTGTGTGCTATAAAACCAGTTATAAGCAGTTTTTAAGGAAACTGCCTATTGATGATGCTTATTATATAACAATAATGTAAAACTGAGATAGTCTGTGATTACCTGTATAGAATTGCACCGTGGAGCTCAAAAGGTAAAGAACAAAAAATTGCTGCGTATCCAGCACTAAAACATTATAAACAGGATTCCCTTAGTCAGCTTTTTGATGGCTGCTGCTGTACTTCTACAGCACTTGTTGTGTGTGGTTAGCTGTATTAGTTGCTTAGCCAGCCAGCCAGCCAGCCAGCTAGCTAGCTAGCTAGCTATCTATCTAGCTTTGCTGCTCATTGATTTAGCTGAAAAATGTATTATAGACTGCAGTATTATTTGTTTAGTAGGGTTAAAATCTTTATTATCTTCCACTTGGGGTGTTATTGGTCCTGCATACATGATCTGAAGAAACAAAACTCCAGACTGACTCAGCTAAGTTGAACCTGTAACTGGTCTGGCTGCTAATGCGTATTTTGCCTGAAAATTGCCCAATACCAATACATAGATGATCAATCTTCCCATCTCTAATGTAAACTCACAATTTAAAACCAGGAGAGAGGAGCAGTTTAAATGTTTTTAATGGCAATGTAAAAAAAATAAATCAGGAAATCTGCTGTGTTGCATCATGCCCTTGCTAACCAGTTATTTTACTGCAGTAATGTATTTGTTTTAATATAATTAAATAAAGCTTTACTTTTATTGAGTTTTATTTACTTTTTGTTCTGTTAATTTGCTACATTTAATCATAATTCCACTTGAACTTACATGAATAAACAATTGACATTATGACAGTAGAAAAATATACAAGTAAATGCAATTGTAATGTTAAAAATGAGCAAGTAAATTGTGACTGACTGATTGTCAGTTTGGGATAGCTGACAAAAATGCTGTATTGCTGTATTTTGTGCAGTATGTCCTGATTATTTTAGTAAATGAGGCTGGTTGCTTTGCATGATTTTTTTTTTTTTTTTTTTTTTTAGGCGCCTCGTGCCAAAATGAACCAGCAGCGATCCAGAAGATTTCGAGCTTCCAAAGAAGGAGTGGAGCTTGCAGAAGAAAAACAAAAAATGAGGGAAGAGATTTTTCAAAGGGGTAGGATCATGCTTTGAGTATCCTGAATGTTGCTGTATTGCAGTACTAACTGCATGTATATTAATATACATAGCCTTAAAGTATTGATGAGACCTGTACAATGTTTTGAGCATTATACTTGAACAAAAGTACAGTATTTGTGAAATCACGAATGCAGAACCCATGATCAGTCATTTTTAATGGTTTTACCTCAAGTTCACTGGAATGTGTGTGAGCACCATGTTATTCGTAATTCTTTTTGATATAATGGTTTACTTGAATCCTTAAATAGGAAACATTTTTCGGTTCTTATTTGACACGAATAGTTTATCTGTCCATCTTAGGTCTGTTAAGATTTGTTTTATTGATGAAATCATTTTAATTGGAATGTTTTTTAAAGCATCGTTTGTCCTTTTCAAGGTGGGTACCTGCCTCCTGAGGAAATCAAAGAGCGATTTGACAGCAACTGTATCACTCCAGTAAGTTGCAAAATCCATCAAAGATTTTATCTTAAAATAGGACTGCTGGTGTTATTTAATCCAGTTTACAGTTCAGTCACTTTTGTATTCAAAATAAAAACTAAGCATTTTTGATTGTTTTCATTTCTGTTTTGTTTAAAGGGCACTGAGTTCATGGACAACTTGGCCAAATGCCTTCGATATTATATTGCAGATAGATTGACCAATGATCCTGGATGGCGTACTATCACAGTAGGTCACATGACACTTGATCACTGAATTTTAGTGTTTTGTCATTAAGTACTAGTTCTGTGTTTTTTTTTTAAGGTTGTATGATGTTGGAGTATCTAACATTGTGCCATTTTGTTGTTTTGCAATATTGTGCAGTTAGGGTTGCAGCGGTAACCGGTTTCACGGTATACCGTGGTATTAAAATGCACGGTTATCATACCGTGTGTGTTTGCTTATTACCGGTAAAACGCAAGCCAGCGGAGAAACTCACCCGCGCATGCGCAACTCTGCTCCGCTTCAGCTACTCAGCACACAGCGGTGAGAACAGCAGAAAGTGCATCAGACTAGAGCTTAGATTCTCTGCCCGAACCAGACCTGACCCGAGGACCGACCCGAGATCGGGTCCGTTCGGGCCGAGATTTCCCACCACATTCCTCGGGCCGGGTCGGGTTGGGCTCTAGAAAATAGTCTGAGATGTAGGCATCTGTTTTTTAATTATATATTTTATTTTTAAATAAAGCTCTGGTGTGATAATCACAATGTTAATGCTAAGTAACCAATTATTATTGTTAATGAAAACGAACCAAATAACGAAAACTGAAAGTGAAACTTAACTAACTTATTTATAAGCGCTGTTTTCACTCCCGCAGTTCTACAGCGGGAGGTGTTGTGCCGATTCTGTCCGCGAAGCGGGAGTCGGATTGAGCAGGGAGTCGGATTCGGCATAACAGCGGCAGCGCGGCTGCACCTCGCGGTCCGCGGTGTTAGTTGTAAGCGCTCGCGCTAGCCGCAAAATATGACAGAAAACACTGAGAAACTGCAGAATTATGAATTGGACTAAAATGAGCACGAAGAGATAAAAGAGAACCTTTACCTGTGAGTAGCTCACATCAGAACACGCTCTCTCTCTGTCTCTCTCTCTCGCACGTGAACTTCTCCGCACTGTGTTTAGCTGTTCTTAAAAATCATTTTTATTAAATAATAGTTCTATGCTTCTATGTTAGTGTTAATTAACATAATTCTGATCATATTTCGCTCATTCAAACAGCCTGAAAACAGACTTGTAATCTTGTAATCAACAAGCTTGTAATCAATGTGGCCGTAGTCACAGCTAAAGGAGGAAATACATCAAACCTGTTCTCCCATCTCCGAGAACACCACCCCGCTGTGCAGCGCAAAGTATGTGTTCAATTTATAATTTAAATCTGAACCTAAATAAAACCTCTTTGTAGTCGTGCACAACCCATGCGGTAAGCGCCCGCAAAAGCGCCGAGTTATCCGAAATTTGGGCACGCAGGTACAGGCGTGAAGTGCGTGCTACGATGGATTCACGTGTCCGTGTAAAGGTACTGGCCGGACTGGATGTGAAAGACGCCATTCATTTACATGCGTTCATTTTCAAATTCTGACGTGCCTGTTTTTCATATGTTGAAGGTTTTAAGGTGTGAAAGCCTTAAAATAGAAATCTCTATTGTGAGGATCATGTCAGAAATAAATCCCCTCTTTCTGCAGTATCTGGTTATATACCAACTTTTTTTTATATATATATACACTCTTAATGCCCTTAAGAGTAGTGGAAAAACATGGTTTCCTTCACCTGATGGTGTAGTTTCTACAATAAATAGTTAATTGAACAAAAAACCTTTGTTGTAATTTCTTTAAGGGTCAGTTTAATAATATATGTAACAAACTGTGATACCGTGATAACCGTGATACCGCGGTATTTTCCGAGACGGTTATCATACCGTGAAAATCTCATACCATTGCAACCCTATGTGCAGTATTGAAAAAAAGAATTTACACCAGATTTCTTTTGAAGTCAGTGATTCAACATCAAGTTAACAATTCCCTCTGTCTATAAAATATTGGAGTAAATATTTAATCTGCCTCTGATAGATATGGAAAAATAACCGTACAAATTTCTCTTTATATTTAGTACATTTTAGAAGGACAGTTAAATTTGCCGTGTGAAAGCATCTCCAGCAGTATTGCTATTGCACATTTTTAACAATACGATTTTATTGGGGTGTTTGTTTTATTTGTATTATATTTTTAGGTCTTTCTGTCTGATGCCAGTGTTCCTGGAGAAGGAGAACACAAGATCATGGATTTTATCAGGAGACAAAGGGGTAAGCCCGTTAATCTTTGTACTGAGGTAAAAGACACTTGCTTAGTTTACATCCACATTTGCCACGAAAAAAAATATTCATCTCTGCTTGAAGATTGTAGACATTTGGAAATACTGAGCTTGAAATGCAAATGAGGCTTAAATTGTCCAGCTAAATAGCAAACTGTGAAAATGTGTTTTTTTTTATGTTTTGCCACAACAGTCGAGAATTATAGAAGAGTTATTCGGTATTTCGGCTTTTGTATATCATTTGGCATTTTGTACATGTTGCTACTATGCAAATAAATTCATGAAAAATGTTAATATAAAGAGGACAATCTGGTTATTTAGTTTTGGCGTATTTATTATGAAGTGTTCTCACATAATAGCTTTGTTTTTGGTAAAATAGTTAAATATACATTTGCCACTTTCCCAGGAGCTTGTTTTCTTTATGTTGGTTTAAGGGCTGAACAGTTATTAAGGATCATATAATGCAATAGAAGGGACTTATTAATGGTCATATAATTGTGTTTTAAGAATATGCATTTTCTCTTCAGTCCATTTCCACCATTCCCCTGTGTTGTAGTGCACATCTTAAGCTTTATTTACTTGCACTGATACTAAATAAATGTATTTGTATCTGTTGTTTGCAGTGTATATTACTGTGAATTTCATACTTCAGAAGTTTTTTTAATAGACCTACATTTACTGACCATTTAATTAATTATTTATTCCCCCCCCCCCCCCCCCCCAGCTCAACCAAACCATGATCCGAATACTCATCACTGTCTCTGTGGTGCTGATGGTAAGTGATTTTTTATTTTTTTTTTCTCTTATTCATATCTGCATCCCCTTCTGTCTTTTTAACCCGTGCAGCTGTTGATTTTTAATGAATGGAAATTTGTTCTAATATGTTTCTCGGCTCTGTTCCGCACTGTAGATAAATTGCAGTAATATGCTTGCTGATGCTCAAGAGGGATTTATTGAACTGGTTTAGTAATGGGTGGAACAGTCTGACTAAACCGCTGTGAATAGCAGCAATTACTCTGGACATGTAATATAAAGACTAGCAATTGACGACATGTGATGCGCTTGGTGGAAAAAGGAGGAAAAATATTGCTTTGAATGAGCTATGAGTGGAGCTTGGGGTGTTTACTCCTTTCAGCATTTTTAAATTATGCCTGTTAGTGAAAGCTGCTTCTGTGAGAATGTCTGTTAGAGGATATTATTTGCGTGTGTGTAGTAGATGTAACTAGATCAGTGATTTAATTCTTATCTCATTATTTCATTCGGCGACTGTCAGTGTGCGCACCATAATAGAAAATACTGTATTTACTGTGAGTAATGTGGCCCTGTGGTAAAATGTATTCCTGTGTCGTGGTAATACAACCCTGTACGGCATAGGAGTTTTAAATTAAATTAAATATGCTTTGTGTACTAAAACCTTATGTGAAATGTCCTGGCAGTTTTTTTTATTGATTATTTTTTGTAAGGCTTAATGTTATAAATACTACAGTAAATTGTAACCTTATCAACAAGTTTGTTAAAATGAAAGACTTGTGTGTACTGATGTAGATGTTTCTTGTGTTCTCTAGCTGATCTGATTATGTTGGGCCTGGCCACTCACGAGCCCAACTTCACCATCATCCGAGAAGAATTTAAGCCCAACAAACCCAGACCATGTGGTCTGTGTGGACAAATAGGCCATGAACTTAAAGACTGTCAGGGAGTGGCTAGAGAGAAGAAAGGAGAGGTATAACGGTTGTCATTAAACTTCTTGTTTGGGTCTAAAGATTGTTGCATTATTTGTCTAATTACCAGGCTAAACATGTTTTTGTTTCTACAGCACGATGAGTTTGCAGACACAATTCCAGTGTCGGAGCAGGAATTTATATTCATTAGATTGTCTGTTCTGAGAGAGGTGAGTTTATGTACATACAAGCACATGCACAAGTGCATAAACAATGTTGTAGTGTCAAAGTGAATTGACTGTATAGAAGCAGAAGTTAATACCCCATCATGCAAACTGACTGGTTTTATGTAGCCTCTTTTTTCCATCTGTGCTGCTGCTAGTACCTTTTCAATTTAATTTGTTCATTTGTCCTTGAGTCCTTTTTGTTGTTGCTCTGGCCGTTGACGGTTGTTGCTCCTTTTTTAGTATCTCGAGCGAGAGCTGACTATGGCCAGCCTGCCTTTCCCCTTCAACTTTGAGAGGAGTGTAGATGACTGGGTCTTCATGTGCTTCTTTGTGGGAAATGATTTCCTGCCTCATTTACCCTCTTTAGAAATCAGGTACATCAAAATGACCTTCATCTGCTGTGCTCTGTGTTGGGAGTGTGCTAGGTTCCCGCTATGCTTGACTATGGTAGTTTTTCTTTGTGCGTTTTGTGTGTAGACTGAATTTTATACAAATTGTGTGTCCAAGTTATTCTTACAGTAGTAGTGGCACATGGCCATTTATGTATACATCCTTCAGAAAAGCTTCTGCTTTTCAGTTTTTTTTTTATTATTTTGGTACATATGTTTTAAAAGCATTTTTGCTGTGTTGAATTATCAATGTTACAAGAAATGTTTCTCAACCACCTTCAGCAGATTTGATCCCGTTTCAGATTCTTTCTCTGATCATTTTTTAAATGTGTGCTTTTCAGAGAGGGTGCTATTGATCGACTTGTGTCCATTTACAAAGATGTTGTTCACAAGACTGGGGTAAATTAAATCATTTTTGTGCATTTCTTCAGCTTGGCCATGCCTGATCACTTGAATACTGTATAAATTATGTTTTCGTCTAGGGTTACCTCACTGAAAATGGCTTTGTGAACCTGGAGCGAGTAGAGCTCATAATGCAGGCTGTTGGAGTTGCTGAAGATAACATCTTCAAGAAGCGCAAAGATGACGAGGTATGTACAAACGGTAGCAATGAAAATACACAAATTTTCACTGGAAGAGCAGTGGTTACAGCTGTATCTTCTAGCTGTGGGTGAGTTTGTTGAATACTGAATAAAAAAAAAACATTTTTCCTGCAGGAGAATTTTAAAAGGAGAATGAAGGAAAAGAAGAAACGAATGAAAGTAAGTGGAATTGGTTTGTATTTATTCAACTTGCCTTTCTTTTGAAATATGGTTTTCCTACGTGATATAAGTTATGTCAAGGTAGTTTGAATAAACCTTTGAACTTTGCACGCGTTCTGATGCACACACTGTATGAATATGGTTGCGGGGCAAGGTCGTTTAATTTAATTGACTGGTGCTGAATACTTTTTCATTATTTGACTCTGCAGTTATGGAGAAATATTCACCCATAATGAATAGTGCACATGGTTGTGAGTATGCACATATAATTGAAAAGAGCATACATTAGTTAACTGAATTGCTGTAGTATTGAGATTTCATGATTGTTCTGGGGGTAGGGCTGGTTGGAGGTGAAAAGAGGTTGATGGAATAAAACTGGCAATGTCATTTAGTCACTTGTGGTTAGAATGCACTGTAATAACTGTGAGTGTCGAATGTGATTAAAGTGTAAAATGCATGGAATTGTGTTTAAAACCTTTTTAAACCCAAATCTCCAGAACCCATGCTGTTTACATTTGTGTATTTGTTCAACATTCAATTCAGTCATTAGCTTATAAAATACCTTGAAGGCAGTGAGCAATGGGAAAACATGCATTGAATGTATTAATTTGTTCCTAGGCAGAGCAGGGCCCAGCATATCTCCCAGGAGGTCAGTTTGCTCCTCAAGCTCTAGGGGGAAGAGACCGACCAATGCCAGTGCAGAATGCACGTCACGCCGCCTTTGACATGAGGATGCAAGGAAACCGCAACCAGCAAAACAGGGTATGTCCTTTTATATGCAGCACTTGTGTTGCTGAAACTTGTATTTCTTGATTTTTTTTTTTTTGGTTTTATATTTTGACTGGAGACATTTTTCATATTTTATGATAACACTGGCTCAGGTATAATAATTGTCCTATGATTTGTCCCCTGCCCCAAACAGGATGCTGCTTCATCTCTGAAGGCCATGTTGAAGAATGGGAGCAAGGCATGTGATTTTTTTTTTTTCCCTGTCTGTTTTAATCAGTGTACATTTAAAGCAGGATGACCTTATTGTGGCCAAAATATAAATTCATCTCTTCAGAAACTCCACAGTAGTTTATAGTTCCTAAAGCAAAAATTGTTTAACAACTTCGTTAGTGAACATGCATTTTGTAAGTGCTACTTACATCTCCTCATGGCAGCAAAGAACACTTTGTATACATCTGCCCTTATAGTAATAGAGAAAAATGTTTTTTTTAGGTTTGTTTCAGTATGATCTATGTATGTATAGGTTTTTGTAATATATGTTTTGCAGAGGAAAGCGTACATCCACTGTGGGTTGAGCTTCTTAGACTAGATGACAATGTTTATCTTAAGGCAGTCCGAGGAAACTGTGTAAAAATACTGTAGCCATAATGCTGCCGGAGGCTCCCTTCTGTTCCTTATCCTGAAAGATGGCCCTTGCTATTCATGTGGGACTCTCATTTTGCACAATTGAATATAAATGCATAGGTCTGAATATGTGACCTTGTATCTTTTTGTATGCAACTGTAATACTTTTGCATAATGCATAATTGCAGACACTGCCCTTTTCATATTAGGATTCTGCGGGGACTAGCGATGGCATGGACAATCGTGGAGTGAAGAGAAAAGCAGAAGACAGCGACAGTGAGCCAGAGCCTGAAGATAATGTCAGGTAATAAGCTGCTTGGATTGCACCATTACAACTCATTAATCTCTTCTTCAGTTATGCCCCAATCCCCCCGCACAGCTCTACTGGTGGTACCTTCTCTAAGTGTCAGTGATTTAATACAGAAAAATATTCTCTGAAAATTCCTCTTTGCAATAACCAAAGCTGTTAAATCCACTGGGCTAGATTGGTATTCATGGCAGCTTTCCTTGGCCTATTGGGGCCATGTAGAGGATTGGCTAGACAGATGTCATGCGTCCTTGATTGTGAAGAGAGTGCTGCTGCATTTCCACAGCCTACCAGAAAAGCCAGGCCCAGCACTAAGCTGAAAAAATGCATTTCTCTTTGCTCGTCAATGGATTCTGTCACATCTGAAATTTTATGAGGAGTTGAATATGCATGGAAAAGAATTAATGTTCTTGACGCATTAAAAAAACCCTTAAACTACTGTACTGGTTAACTTAAAAGAAGTAAATTATTCCTTCCCCCATGTCCGCTGAACTGCTCACCATTAATGCTTTGTTTCTGCTCTCAATTTATGCTTTACATGTTGCTGTGTTTGCTAATTTTATGTTGCATGTTCCTCAGGTTATGGGAGGAAGGCTGGAAGCAGCGTTATTACAAGAACAAGTTTGATGTGGACGAGACTGATGAGGAATTTCGCAAAAAAGTGGTCAAGTCCTACGTGGAAGGCCTATGCTGGGTTCTTAGATACTACTACCAGGTCAGTTTGAATAAATAGCGAAGATGGGAAGATAAGTTAGGACTTTAAAGTGAAATGTTTATAAGATTTGTTTTTGTGTGTATATATGTATTAGTGTAGTAATTTATATGTAAAGATTCACCCTGGTTCATTTTGTGTTTACGGTCTAACAGTATGGGTTCAGTGTGCTCAGTTGTTAGGTCCCACTTTTTTGATGGGGTAAAAGGTGAACTTTTATAAATATTTTATTTTGTGTTTATATTTATTTAATACAGTATACTGTTGCAATATATTCAATCATAACCCCTGTATTATGGAACATGTCGCCAAGTCCTTGTCAATACACAGCCCTATGATAAGGACAGAAAACTTAAAAAGCATTTCCGAGGTGCAGCAACAGAGGGAGCTCTTCATGCTGCATACTGTGTTGCTCCTACATGATATCTCGAGGCTGGTGGCAGAGTGAAGTAGAGGTCCACAGTAAATGCTCGCACCAAACTTCTACTTAATCTGTGAAAAATGAGTGCAGCCAACCAAAAAAAAAATTTTAGTTGCCTAAACTAATTTTATTGTTTTATTGTATTATAATTCATATTTGTAATTCTAACAATTTTAGATCACTCAATTGTATGTGTGTGCATAACCTGCCCATGTCTACATGGAAAGTGCCATTTTTACAAGCTTGTGTTTTGTTTTTGTTTTTTTGTTTTTTTACATTTTATGCTAAATCTGAGCGTCGTTCTTTATCGAGGCATTGGTCATACAATGAATCAGATCCTGTTCCTTTCTTCATATCCAGGCATAGAATTGTAGAATTGCCTCTCACCCTTCTGTTTGCCCACCACTCATGGGATCAAACAGCCTTTTCTGTGTTTGCCTTGTACTTTGGAAGATCTGTGTTATCTAGTCAGTTGTAAATGTAGGTCTTGATCTTTTAGCTTTAAATTCAATAATTAGTGGTCTATTCTCTCCAGCAGATTTCAGTCTGATTAGGGCTCAGGGCTGAGGGATTTGTATGCAGTAATTGGGAGCTGTACACATGCTGGGGCTTGTGTTTGACTCCACATGCTGGGCTGTGGAGAGCGCTCCCCTGGGAACTGCTGAATGGATTCATTATGAGGTCTCGCTATAGACGTGTCTGTTACCCTACGACACGCGTTCATAGATTTACTGCAGCCTGACTCAGATGTGTGCCTGCGCACACTCAAACCTGAATAGTAAATGAAGATATGTTTTCAGGGGCTAATGTAGAAGGCAGGATATTTTTTTTTCCTCTCCGTAGGGGTTAGGGATATTATCCTTGAATAATTAAATAATGAATGCAAATGTATTTTTGTTCTAAAGGATGGCATAGCTTAGCTGACCTTGTATTTCCTTACACTTGACCACAATCATATTCACAGTGATTGTAAACAAGCTTAAAACACAAAAGTGTGATTTGTGTGATATTTGTATTGGATGTTTAGACCTAGGTTGTTAACGACCCTCAACCACACAAACAATTGCAGTTTATTATTTAACTTAATGGAAGGTCACTTCTCATGAAATGCAAATTCCAACCCCCAAGGATCAGGCACTTTTGTGATTTTGCCTCTCTAAACTCCTTAAATCGTTTTCATCTGTGAATTTTAATATATTTTTACATTTACATTTTGCAAACAAAGTGCACCTGCAGATACAGATGGAAAAAAAACTGCTACCCAAATACTCCCATCCGTGTTATAGTAATTTTATATTCAAAGTTCTTACACTCTATTTAAACAAGAGCAATGACAGTTTAATGAAACATGCATTTGTTCTTCAGGTGCTTTGATATACACAGTATGATCAGAACAGTCAAACAATTAAAGAGTTCACTCTTTATGCATGCTAACATAAGTTGAAACACTATTGTGTGTATATATCTCTGTATACCATCTCCTCCAAGTTAAGTCATTTTCTCTTTCACAGGGTTGTGCATCCTGGAAGTGGTACTTTCCGTTTCACTATGCACCGTTTGCATCTGACTTCAAAGACATCAAGGACATGTTCAAGGAGTTTGAAAAAGGGACCATGCCTGTAGGTGGAATGGCAAAACTTAATCTGTTTTCTCCTGCTTTAAAAAAACAAAAATAAATTAAATCCATAAAATCAAACTGGTAAATGTTCTTTGTCAAGAGTACAGCATTGGTCAAACTAGGTGACAAACTTTTTAATTGACACTAATGTGTGTAATAATTTTTTTTTGTTCTCTATACACGGAGCTGAATTTAGTTATGGGTTACATTTTACACCCTGTTGGGTCATGTTTAAGATACCTTGTCATTCTTATGTGTTTCTTACTTTTTGTAGTTCAAACCTCTTGAGCAACTAATGGGAGTATTTCCTGCAGCCAGTGGAAATTTTCTACCAGAAACCTGGAGAGCACTCATGAGCAACCCCGTAAGTGTAATATTTTGTATGTGAACATTTCACATACCTAAATCTGGTGGCTGTTGGGCTTTTTAAATGATCTTAAAACGGGTCTGGTTTACCATCATTGGTTTGATCTTAAGATTTCCTGTTATTTCTGCTTTAAACAGGACTCTTCAATCATTGACTTCTATCCTGACGACTTTGCAATTGATCTGAATGGAAAGAAATACGCCTGGCAGGGTAACCAACAAATTCTACTACAAATATCTTACATTATCATGGCTGATATTGAATTTTAATATTGGTCATGTACTTTTGAAGGTGTTGCATTGTTGCCGTTTGTTGATGAACGAAGGCTGCGGGGAGCCTTGGCAGATGTCTACCCAGATTTAACCACAGAAGAGAGTAAGTGCTGAAAGAACCAGTTGATTAAGCTTTATTAAGAAGCAGTCTTTTAAATTAAATATTTGTGGTATTTTATGATTGATTGATGTGAAGCAATATGAAAGTACTTTATATAATAAGGAGTAAAAAAAAAACTGAATACCGTTTCATGTGTCTTGGATCTCTGAGACAGGAGCAGTTGTCATAATAAAAATGTTTATTATATGCCCTGTCTCCCTTTTTTAAATTTCAGTCAGAAGAAACAGTCTGGGGAGTGATGTGGTTTTTGTGGGGAAATCGCACCCTCTGTGTGACTTTATCAAGGAACTCTATTCTTCAGAATCTCGTGAGGTATGTAAATTTTATGCAATTTACTGAAAACTACCCAAAATAACTTTTCAAACTATTTTAGATTGTTTGCATGTTGACCCGTGCTTTGTGGGTATTTTATAGAAGCATTGGAGGGCAGTGCATTTACTTATCTGTACTAATCTGTTTTAATCAGGGCACTGAGATTCCTGCGGAGCTGTGCCATGGAATCCAAGGTACATTAAATCTTGATGAAGATCCTATTCTACCAGATAAGTAAGGAACAGACACTTTTTTTGGTTTCTTCTCACATTTACTATTTGGTCCTGCCCTTACCCTATGACCTCTTGGTTTAGGGAAAATGAGATAAAATCTAACTAGATTCTTTCTCTTGCTCCTCCAGACCGGTTGAGTCTCCCATCCCAATGCTGAGAGATATTCCATACAGTAGTGCAGTGGGGTGAGCTATGTACACCTAATTCTGTTTAAGTTAAACCTTTTAACCAATACAGCTTTTAAATTTAAGTTCTTTCATTTTTTTTTAGTTCTCTTGCTGAAGATGTTCTGTTGCGCAATAACCACCTATGTATGCCTGCTATCTTTAGGCATTTATGAGGTTGCCTTCTAACGAGAACCTCCTTTTACCATTGTACACTGACTTCTATGGAATCCCTTTTCTAGATCGTGTCATACTCACTGAATATACAGTTTGGACAAGGCTGTTGCTTGTATTCTGGCCTGGAACAATTTGCGAAATACTTTCGCTCAATTTCTCAGTTCAACAGGCTTTGCACATAATGCTTGGGATTCTGATGGCCCAGCCTTTGATTTTCATCACTGAGGAATTCAATAAAGATTTTTTTTTATCTGTAGCTGGGGATATAATTGTGCTTTTTCTTGCTTTCAGAATCAAATTCAAGGATCCGCAGTATGAAGGAGGTCACGTGTTCAAGGCTGTCGTCCTTCCCGGGGCTAAGTACGTATTGCCCCTCTCTTCTCAGTCATTAAGTGGAGGAACGAATGATTCAAGGTATTAGAGTAAACTTGGGAATATTTTGGAGGCCGCCAATTGATGACATAAAATGGAAGTCAAACTAACACTGTTTTTAAACGAAAAAGTGCCCTTTTAGAGCACATTACTAGATTTATATGTTTATAGCTTCTATGCACCCTGCTCACCCAGCCCTTGGTCATTTAAATTGTGTATGAATACTACTTTGGATACATGTGGTGCATGGGTCCATTTCGGTCTGTCTTTATCAGGTACTGTAATGGATTCTTTTTGTCTAACATGATTTAATATTTGTTTCCAAAAAAACACAATTTCATTTATATTCTGCTGCATTAAACTGTTACATGCCAAATCGGGCACTTTCTGACTTTCCTCTTTAAATGGTTTGCACGTTCTATCTTGAGTTAATTGCACAAGCCAAATTGTTGGTACAAATTGGGAAACCAGAAGTGATTTTTCAGGTACACGCACATTAACTGTAATGTGTTAATTTTAATGTACATTCAGAATGCCAAATAAGGTGTTAAAGCCTGGAGACTGGGAAAGGTCGAACAGAGGGCCATGGAAACCTCAGCTGGGGTTCAATCCCAACCGTCAGCAAGTCCACCTGGATCAGTCTGCCTTCAGGACATTAGGGTATGTTTAAACATTTACTTATTTTTACATAAAGAAATACCCTTTCAAAAAAAAAAAGTTGACAAAGTGACTTACCATTATGCTTTACCATTATGCACATAATCTTTTTGTTTTAACAATTCAGGAGTGCTAGCATAGCAGCTTAAAACTTAATTGAACATCTGGCAAATTCATCTGGCCTGAATGTTAAATGATGAATTATGCAACATGCTGTGCAAGTGTGATATATGCAGATTTTTGGCCACCATAGCCTTAATTTCTTAATGAAAGCCATTACTGGGTTTGATTAGACTAAGCTGACAGGTGCTTGTTCAAAAACCAAATGTCCTTTTTTATTTCGTTTTTGTATCGTGCACCAATGTTACAGACTGGTATCCGATTTATGGTTAATTTTGTGTAATTATGTTCGCGTGGTGCAGGACATTTTTACAAATGAGAATATATATTTTTATTAATTTTATTTATTTATTTATTTAAATACACAGCCATCATGTAAACAGATATCAGCAAGGAAGTGGACAGCACAGCCAAGGACCACCACGTGGTGGTCAGTACAGCAATGCTCCACCTCCCAGTGTATATCATCAAGGAAACTACAGACCACCGCTCAGAGACCACCAACCCCCATTTCAGCGTGAGTTCTTTTTCTTGCCATCTTAAATATGACTGAATTTGATCATGGAAATGTTTTAGAGACAGTCCTTGGAATTTCTGAACGTGTCTGCCTGGCAGTAGGAGCAGGAGGAGAGCTGTTTGGCTCCAGCATAGTTACATCCATATGTCCAGGCAGTGTAGCCTGTGATGCGTAGCCGTAGATTCCTCTTCCCTACGCTGTGCTTTTCCATACTCACTTTGATGTGCCAATTTGCAAGTTGATGAATAATCTCATCTGGCTGTTGATAGCTTGTGGGCGAGCCGAGGCCATCCTGCTGGCACTTAATGCAAATTTGTGTGTGTATGGGTGTGTTTGTGTGTGTCTCCCTCTCTCTCCTCTCCCTTTCCCACCCCCTTTAGCCTGGTCACCCAGATATGACACTTTTCTTGACCCTGCTGTGCTCTCAAACTATTGCTTCAAGTCAAATCTACTCTGCACAGTAGGGATTTTTATATGTACGTTCTGTACCACATCAGTTGCAGATGATTAAACAAGACAGACTTCTCCAGAATCTTCCAAGTTCCAATCAACAGACATTTTAGTTAAGTTGCTTTTAATTGTGGAAGTGTGTTGGGGCTGGATACTTCAACAAGACAACGACTCTAAACACTGTTCAAAATCTACTGAAGCATTCATGCAGAGGAACAAGTACAGCCTTCTTAAAAGCCATCTCAGTCCCCAGAGCTGAATATTACTGAAAATCTGTGGTGTGATTTTAAAGCGGGCTCTTCATGCTCGGAAACCTTCAAACCTGACCTAGATGTTCCATGAAGATGTTTTGTAAAGACGAATGGTCCAAAATACCTTCAAGCAGAAGCCAGACTCTCATTGGAAGCTATAGGAAGTGTTTAGAGGCTGTTATTTCTGCCAAATATTGATAATATTGAAATTTTTCTGTTGAGGTGCCCACATTTATGCATCTATCTAATTTTGTTTGAAGAATTATTATTGCACAATTTCTGTAAATCCTGTAAACTTCAATTTGCTTCTCAAATATGACCGTTCATCTGCTGTATGATATATTTAACTGAAATTGCTGATCTGAACATCCAGTGATTTTTAAAGGAAATCAAAATGATCAGGGTGCCCAAACCTTTTCATACAACTGTAAATGTGCGGTGCTATTATCAAAAGAGGTAATACCAGTAATAAAGTTGTTGGAGTGGTGTGAGGACTGATCCTTGGTGACCCTGTGGTGCATTTATCATGAATAAATGACCCCCAGCAAATGGTAAAACATCCAAAGTAAATTTAAGAGTGTCCTTGTGTACATTCATGTATGGTCTTTTTAGGGAATGCTGTGATTAGATTTTTACAGTATTGAGATTTAGTTGCTCTAAGAACCTTAATTTTAGCACTGTATGGTCTGAGCGGAAATATTTAAATGAATGCAGAGATATTCTCACCTGCATGACTTTATTCATATTTGAAGGTCTCACTTTGTTTTTCTTGTCTTTTTTAAGTTAATAAGCCTGGAGTATGCATTTTGTAAAGATTTACTTTTTTCCCTCTTTAATTTTTTAAATACTTAAACTTCATAGAATTTCGGACAGTCAGTTTCCCACCATTGCTACCCCTTTGTAAAGGCAAAGTTTCCCCAAGAGCAGTGGTGTATAGGTAAGCCTCGGTACTGTTTGTATCTTTAGCCCAATGACACAGATTGCCCATTATGTTTGTGATCCATCGTGTGTGGTTGGGGGTGGGTGAGTGCATGTGCTGGCTCTAATGGAGTGTGTTTGAGTAGATGTTGCAGTGCACTGGAGAGGGGTGAAACCCTAGTTAACTTCCCCTTTTCACTGTGCCTCTACCTCCTGCAGTGCCGTAGCAGTTCAGGGGCTTTAGACTTTTGCTGGCTTTAATTGAAGCAGCTGGTGGTAAGTAGGGCATTACTGGCTTTGAGTTGACTATCGGACTGCCATATGTGTATTGGTGGAAGTGAAAGTCATCGGTCTTGGGTTCTAATAAGTTATGTCTGTGCAATGTCCTCCATGTTAATGATACTAGGGGAAGGCTGCAATATGCAGATGATTCTGCTAACCCTCTTGTGTAGTGGTTACAGTTCTAGTCTAAGGTCTGAAAGTTTACCCAACTGTTTTGTGCAGCATTTGCCTGATGGGTGACTGCAAATTGTCTCCCTGCTGTGCGAGTGGTCTGTTTGGTGGCTTCGGGAGTGCGTCAGTGTTTACTAAATGTGGATTGGGACGATGTAATCCCTGTGTTCAGTTAATGAGAAGACAGTTTACAGGGGATTGTTGATTTAATCCTATTTGTGCTTTGAGTCACCTGCTCTTCACTCTTTTATACTCATTCATTTGTTAACTGTAGTCTGGGTTCATTAAACCACAACACAATATATTAGTTGTTTGCCTTGTATTTGTATTTTATTTTTAACAAACCAGGGGGTGTAAAAACTATAATTGGAGTAAAAGTGGGTGGTCTTCCTTTTGTTTTGTTTTTTGTTTTTTCCCCCCTCCGGGCGTGTGGTCATTACATTTGAAACACCACACTTTCAAATGTGGAGATAATTGGATCTCCACAGTTGACTATTAAAACCTATACTGAGCTAGCATCTGCAGGCAAGTCTGTGTATAGACATAGATGTTTAGATGGAACTGTTCCAGAGGCCAACAACCCATCTAAATGAATGCTCAAAGAACGGCTGTGATTCAGTTGGTGACCTTTCTGGGGCTGATGTTTGGCCTTCAGGTCTTCAGAGCAGTTAGATTGTGTTTGTGTGCTATTTAAGTAAACAGAAGCCTGACTGCAGGTGTGTGGTTGCTATTATGGCAAATATGGAAACATTTCTGTTTTCAACAGAGGACTGAAACCCATGCTTGAAAATGACAGACTTTTATATTTTGCAAAAGCTCTCTCTGTCTCTCTCTCTCTGTCTCTCTCTCTCTCTCTCTCTCTCGGTCTCTCTCGGTCTCTCTCTCTCTCTGTCTCTCTCAGCCACTCACAGGGCCTGCCCCTATAAAACAAACAAGTCTGAGCTGTGCAGCTGGTTATTGCCTTGGCAACGGTAGATTGGGAAGAAGCCGCTTGCTACTTTTTGAAAGTGTGGCTTTGTGAAGGGGTTTGCAGCGCTGGAACTAGAGCACTTGAGCCTTCCACAATGCCGCCAGATGAATGCTTAGTTCATTTTGTAGGAGAAGAAATGCAAATGCAGCATTTTTTTTCCTCCCCCTCCCTTTTCTCTCTGCTGTCTCCTTGAAGTACTGTCTATTTAAAAAAAATCATATAACAGACTTTAATTGTATCAGTGCAGCAGTTTTCTTATTTAAGTTTTATTTTAATTGCCCGGTTATCTATTTTTAATCCATAGGTCAAAGCGAATTAAAAATAAAATTGGTGTCAATCATTCTGCAAACTGGAGGATTTTTTTTCCCTCCTATATAACTGAAAGAGCGCATAATATTCTTGCTGTTCTATTCATGTTAAGCAATGCATCTAAACTAACATTTAAAAATCATTCCAATAGATTCCAGGCAACATGGATTTCCAAGAGCACATCCCCCGTCTCAACAGCAGTACCCAAGGTAAGGTTACGGCTTTGTCTGCCCTCTATATTCACCATATTTAAGCTATGTCGCTTCATCACACACACATTACTTAAGGTCATCACTGAGCTCCTTTCCACAATGCATCCATATACATACATTTCCAACATTGTTCCTGGAGGACTTGTACAGGAGGACAGATGTGCAATATCTATACACTTTTCTGCACAAATGTGCAAAAGTTTGCTGAATGACTAGACCTGTTAGTTTCAAGAAGTGTTCTGTCAGAATATGTGCAGTTACCTTTTTTCCACCCCTCCCCTTTTTTTGTAAAGATACTTGGTTTCTTCTCCTCACCCCCCTCCTCTGTATATAGGCTCCATGGGGGGCTTAGGATGGAATTAGTTTCGGACAGGCTAAACAAATTTTCTCCTGAAGAGGTTTGCTGGACTTAATGAGGCAGCACTAATTCTGTTGCACCAATATCTCCTCTGTGCCTGGGCCAGTGTGGTCACACAGACTGCCCATTGATTCTGGCTCCAGACCTCTTCAAGTCCTAATCAGCTTCTTTTTGGTTGAACTTTTTAGGCCTGCCAGTCCCATTGTAGGCTCATGTCACCTTAGGTCAGTAGTTATTAGTGGCGACTGCGCACAGTTTCTTCAACTACTTAGGACAGACCCAAATGAAATGCATAAGAAGCCTGGAGGAGGGATTATGGATTCCACTGCCTTTTGCTAAGGCAGGCATTGGAAAGAATGTGACATGTTTGAGTAATGAGGGATGGGTAGCATTCTTTTTCTGCATCTTTCATCTCAGTTGTAGCACAATTAGTCAGTATAGGTGCCCTATTTTATGTATTGCCACATGTTGCGGACTTTGTATTCATAGCAACCAACACACAGACCATTTTAATCTTACCAGGAAATGCTTAGAGAAGGTGAAAGTCTTGTGCCACATTAGAACATATAGTTAATAGTTTAGCTGGACGGTATGCTGATGGAGAAGAGGGATTTGATTATTTATTTATTTATTTATTTTTTTAAATACACACTTCCGTACCATATGCCTATTTTTTTTTTGTTCTGGAAAAATTACATCTGCTAAAAATGGAAACTATATATATATATATATCACAAAAATGTCAAATTGACACTGAATTTGACACATGTCAGATTAAACCATAACTCATCATGACTAGGGGGGAGTTCTAATTGGTGTTAGATAATGTGCTCTTAAAATACTAAGGGCAGAATTGGAATGAACAAGAAGCTCATTTTCAGACACACATTTTATGTCTCTAATGGCAGACATTCAGAATTTTGAAGATAACAAACAAAAGAGACTTGCTAATATACTATAAAATTCATATCAGATCATCACTAGTTTATTTTAAGTCAGTGTTTTCACTTGCATTTTAGGCAGCCTCGGCAGACGCACACTCCTACACCTCCCCCTTCAGAACTAAATGCTTTTGAGGAGTGTGGGACAGAGCTGAAAGACAATTTTCTTTATATTTTTTTATGTGAGAAGAGTGTAAATAAATTTTTTAGCATCACTTAATTTGTTACACTACATAACTGTTTTCCTGGCTAAAATCTATAAACTGGGGCTAGGATAGTAATGTTTGCTGTTCTAACTTGGCCACAGTCTTACAAAAGACAGGCTGCTTATCTGTGTAAATTGAGTAGCACTGCAGAGGTAATTTTAGATTAGATTTTTTTTTTTTTATTATTAAAATTCCAGTTCTGAGGTACATGTATGACTGGAATAGCACAACTCAACTAAACGATGTAATGAAATTATGAAAATTGTACTTCAGAAGTAAATGTGTTGGTTTGCCTGTCAGAATATTAAGGAGTATAAAATTAATACAGTTACGCTTCTTTATTTAGTGGTAAAAAAAAAGTGCCAGAATATATAAAAACCTGCAGAAAACTGTGGTATTTTTGGTTCATCTCAAATTGCAATTTAATCAAAGCAATCATTTATAAGCTCTTGATACTTTCCCCCTGTGCATGAGCAATGTCCCCTTAATCCACGTATGTAGTCAGGTGATACACTCCTTACATGGAAGCAACCAAAGAAAAATGCAGTGTTGATTAAAATAATTGTTCATTAATTATTGTGGTTAAATGTCCCATTTATCCATGATGATTCCCCCAGCACTAATATGCAGTATAGCAAAACCATTCCTTCCTGCCATTGTCTTCTGAATTAAAATCAACTCTTCTGAAATGTAGTTCTCTTCCCAGTTTCCTTGGTAAAGGTTTTTCTGGAAACAAAAAAGACTTTAGTAGTTTGATTATGCTTTTTCACCACACTTCTGAAAGATTTACAGTAAAAATCAGATTCTACTTTTTATGTCTTGGCATGCACGTTACTTTTCATTGTATACATTTATTTGTATTGTTTTGTGATGGTTCTAAAGTCAAAAGTACTTTACGGCTGAGAGAAATGCAGTCATAAATATTTTATAAAATAATACCTTTTGGACAAGTTTTTATATGTGGACTTCTACAGACTGTACATGCCAGCATAATAAAATGTTCTGTTTAAATTATTGTTTCATAGATTATTTCCGTGATCAAGGTCACGCACATTTTTATTTTCATTATTTTTAATATTTTTGCTTCATCTTCTCAGGCCTCAGTATGGAGGTCAGGGTTGGGACCGAGCAGTGCAAGCTCAAGGCTCTGCCTACCAGCACAACTCGCAGAGAGGTCGTGGAGGACCAGGTGGCTACCACCAGCACCCACAGCACAGAGATGACCGTAGACCACAGGAGGTATTTATAACGCTTGTCCAAAACCTACAGATTTTGCATTTAATTTTTATTGAAGTTCATTTTTATGATTCACTTCACCAGGTTAGATGGTGTTTGTGCCGCGTAATCGCAGTAAATCGGGAACAAGCTAAATTTCTTTTGGCAGTTTCATGCACTTTAGTTTAGTCATTAACCACTTCTCTCTCATATTTGGTTCTTGTATTGTTTCATACTTTTTGTTTTTTTGTTTTGTTTTGTTTTTTTCTCCAGGGGTACAATTCTGCAAGAAATTATGCCCTGCCTCCACAGACAAGACGATACAACTGGAATTAAATGTTCAGCTTTCTGTATTGGGGATAATTGGTGTTGTGGGTTTTTTTTCTTTTTTCTTTTTTTTTATTAATGAAATACTTTAACATTTATGGGCTGTTGGTTTGTAAGATAGTACAAAGGAACATGTTCATATGTACGTATTTTTAAAAAATATGCGTCTGTAAACACAATTTTACGTTTTGTTTTTATCATTTTTCTTTCTTTAAATGTCCTGCTCCCCCTATGTCCTAAAATACTTGTGCAACTCCCCTGGAGCCTCTCATTTTAGCAGTCAAAATAATGTATTATTTGACTGGATGTTTGACATAAATCCTCTTGACAGGTTGAGCTTTTGGCCCTGTGTTTTGTCTCATTGGCTGAATATTCATAAATGTATCCTAATGAACAATTATACATGTAGATCTCTGCTTTGAAAGCCTAGTCTTTGAATGACAATGAATTAATTGGTTTTAGTCAACGGTGGTCTTCAATTTGAATTCCGCTGGCCAGACATTTTTCATTTCCAAGTTTTGTCTGTGAATTATTTTGAGTGGCCCTATTTTATTTTTAGAAGCCTTAATGTTTGGTCCATTCAGTGGCTCTAGGTAATATTTTTACAGTATGTGTTGCACCAAATGTACAGCTTTTAGTTATAGCTTAGTCTATAGCTCAGAAACGTTTGCTTTTTTGAACATTTTATTTTTGGAGCTACTGGATTAATGCAGCTTGTATGTAAGGCTCCTTGGCAGTTTGTGATGTTAATCATGTAATCTGAACATTTGGTTTAAAACTCCACTTGTCTGAAAATGCTAAATATAAAAAATGTGTGAAG
The DNA here is from genome assembly GCF_023375975.1 of Astyanax mexicanus. Taxonomy (NCBI): domain Eukaryota; kingdom Metazoa; phylum Chordata; class Actinopteri; order Characiformes; family Acestrorhamphidae; genus Astyanax; species Astyanax mexicanus. The sequence continues at coordinate 83,896,499 of NC_064408.1, read as the reverse complement.
GCAACAGTGTAAATGTATTACAGGTGCAAAAGTGTTAAGGTTTATTTACTAAATACTAAAAGCACCTAAATCTTGCCAAAAGGACAAGAATAATTTGCAATAAACATTAGACCGGTTTAGTGATTTGCCAGCCTGTTCGACTACAGTAAATGTTATCACTGTGTAAAGCAGACGGAAGAAAATGTTTTGTTTCCGAGTTAGTACAGAATGCTTTATTCAAACTTTTGATTAACAAAAAGGTAAATTTTGAGCTGGTTTACTTTTTATTTCTCGAGCAAATGGGTCCTCAAATAAAAACTTGGCAATAAAAAAAAGATAGAAAAGCTCAGCCTTTTTTACATAACTGTTCAATGCCCCGCTGTGATTCTCTTTCGTTTACGCGAATTGAAAATTTATAATTATCATTTTCATAGTGTTGTAAGAAAAAAAAACTTTCGAATGTCCACGTGGTGTTAGAACTGAATCGTCATGCTGTGTAGCTTTTTCTTAACTTAAAAAAAAAGACAGAACAGAGTAAAATCGGTATCCAGTATTAGATATGCAGCCTACATTGCCCTTCCATTTTTATTCTAAAAATCATATTTTACAAAGTGAAAATGAGATTTGATGTTCTGTCCGGCACGTCTCTTCTATCATGAAATAAACAAAATAATAGAAATCAGTCCGAGACTGCAATTCCGAAATCAAACCAATAAAAATCCACACATTTACAAGGCAGCGCGTCTTTCGCGTATCAGTCGTTTGTTCTTAGACTTTTTCATTTTCCCCAGGTCGGGCAGTTTTCTGTCCATCGACAATAAACAAGGGACAATAAACGTTATCGTTTCTGAAGGAATCCTCAGTCTACCACGTCCTGCCGTACAGCAGGTTTGAGCTGACCATGTTGGCCGTGTACTCCGCCAGCGCGTCCGTCTGCGGCAGGCCGGTCATGTGGAGCGCAGGCGGGCTCGGAGTTGCTATTTCCTCCAGATCATCCGCAGACCCCAGTGTGTCCACGGTTGGAGGCTGCCCTCCTACCGCCCCCATCACTCCACCGGCCACGTTCTGTCCCTGATGGACAACTGTGGACGCATTGCCTCCGTTCTGGCACGGTTTTCCATCCTTAACCAGCACTGGCACTGCCACCCTTCTGGGGGAGTGCTGCTGCTGCTGTTGGGCGCAATGTGTTCCCCCGTCCTGGTGCTGCTGGGCCACTTTATCCTTCGCCTGCCGCTTCATCTTGTACCTGTGGTTCTGGAACCAGATCTTCACCTGATTGGGCGTCAGGTGAATCATGCTGGCTAAGTGCTCGCGCTCAGGTGCCGACAAATACCGCTGCTGCTTGAACCTGCGCTCAAGCTCGTACACCTGCGCCTGGGAGAAAAGCACGCGGCGTTTTCGCCGTGGCGTCCCGTGCAGACTGACCACGGTCTTGGTGTCCATCCCAGCCAGCGCGCCCACTGCCATGCCCGCCGAGGAACCCATGAACCTGGAGACTGGAGAGAGAGAGAGAAAGGGCAAGGGATGAGCTCTACACCAAACTGACCACTTGTTTACTGCACTCTTTAATCTGTTCTTTCTAAATTACATTGGTTTGGTTTGATTCAGAATTAAAATATAACAGTAGCTGAACGATATGTTTATTTTTTTTATCAACCCATTTGGACTAATTATTTTAAAATGTAATTTTTTTTTTCTGTCGATCAGTGTCTTCCAAATTTCCTTTTTACTGTTTACAGTTATGTTCAATATTCTCCCAAAGTAGTTGAGTATATGTTAAAATCGTTGAACAAATAACTCATTTTTGCGCGCGCGTTGACTTGGAGTTGCAGAAAATAACTATTAAAATATGCGATCCTCGGATGTTCTAAATTGTTCATCTGTGTGACGCAGAACTCTTTGTATATTCTACAAAGCTGTGGCAGTTCCAGTTGTCACATAACTCTGTTGTTTTGTTGAAATAATGCATTTTAAACTGTATATAAATCTCCAGTAAAACACCGATGAGGTTAAACTTACTGGTAGGGTACCGTGGCTCTGGGTTTGCTCCGTACCACGCCGTGGCTGCCGCTCCATTCCGCATGCTCTCCTGATAGGAGGGTAGCTCACCCACATTGCCGATGGTGCCGTTGCAGTATCCCCCCACCGCGGCGTGCGGGAACTGGGCCACTGCTGGTGCCATGTGGTAGGAGGAGGCCGCGGGACCGTGCTGTTGCTGCATGGCCGCCTGACACGCGTGCTGCGCCGGCCGGTACGCGCTCTCCATGCCGGCAAACTTCCTGAAGGTCTCCTCGATGGGACTGAGAATGTCTGTGACCGAGAAAGGGGTCGAGTGTTTGGGGCTCAGGGACATGGTGCGCTTTTGCCCCCCCAGTAGTCGGTGCGTGAGGAGCGCTCGGAACTGCAGGAGCGCCTTGGAGAGGGAGACGAGCTTGGACGCTCTTATCTCAGCTCCATTGGAGCCTCACGCATAACCGTGGGCTTTGCGACAAACAGGAGGCGGAGCTACGAGCATCATGCAAAGCCAACAATGACCATTCACAGTTAGTTTTTTTTTTTTTTTTAAACATCACAACTGAAGAACCAACGCATATTGCATATGGAGCAAGAACTATTCAGGATGTGTTTGGATATTGAAAAGTAGGATGATATCACCTTTACATAAATTGGAGCTACAGACAGTTTTGTAAAAACACCAATACATTAGTCACACAGTGTGTACATTGCAAACGCGGATGAAAAGAAAATAGCAGTAATAAACATCTTAAATTACAGATAATTTCAAATAAGAACGTATAAGTAAATGCAATTAATGACCGCTTTATAAAGTGTTTTTCAACTTTTATCCCTTTAGCTGTACTGTCTTGCCGCCAAATTGGCTTTTAACTGTTTAGGGTGGCGCTTCACCAGCAGACTACTTTCTTTAACTCCTGATGACTTCATTAAAATATTAAAGATTTTACTGCTGACTTCTTATTAACAGAATCAAGTGTTCCTGGAATCCAATCTAGTAACTGCTAGGTTATGATCAATAGATTGTTCGTCTAGTCAGTGGATTGATGGAGAAGTGTATAGTTAAGACCACAAAACCATAGGAACAAAAGGCTGTAAATGTGTTTTTGTACAGCCGTAGAAGAATTCAATTAAGTTAAACAAAGTTTTTATCAATTTATTCGAACAATAGAGCACAGTGACTTTAAATCTCTTTAGCGAAACATGGTCGCTTACTTTAGTGTATTCACCCAGTGTTGATGTTATTAGCATCAGACGTTTAAACACGATTCATCATCACCGGTTGTTCAGGTTTTCCTCATGCTGATCTAGAAGCCTCTTAACTTTATGGAGCCTGAAGTCAGAGGGCATGGCCAGGCCACTACATTCAGCTGAGAATGGGCTGCGCATCAGTCTGCAAAGAGCAGCAGGACACTAGGAGAAACCCATGCACACCGAGGAGAAAACGAAACTGTGGGAAAAGTTTGGGAAAAAAATCTTGACCCGGCTGTATAGCTGTATTGAACGCTGAGGTAAAAGGTCATATTCTTTATTTATTGTTGTGAACTATTAACATTTTTCGCAATTTGATTTTCGATTTATTGAATAGTTTGTGTGTGTGTGCACTTGTGCAGGAAAAAACGCATTCACACAAACTAAATTACAAATTATTATTATTATTGCATTATTTTCATGATTAACACATTAATAATTATTTGTACTATTTAGTAAACGCATAACGCACCATCGAATCTTTTAAGGATGCCTAGGGCATTGTGGCACAGTTTCTATGTGTATACAGATCTCTGCTCGTACACGTTAACAAAAAATTAAATGGGACATGGTGAGGTCAGTGTTATAATTTGTACATAAATATTTGTACAAAATACAGTTCAATATTTTATATTATAACAATGTTGACTGGAGCGTCTGCTCAAACAGTATCACTTATACGTATATGATGTGATGTTTGCTTTTTAGTTTTTTAGGTTTAAAATAGGTACACTGTGCAGGACAATAAACAGTTTAGGTATTTTCTATTGTTGGAAAATAAAATGTTCCTGAAACAAGAGAATTTGAGTGGTCAGCATAGTCGCTTTAGTCACTTCAGGGCCGTGTAGTCTTGTGTCTTGGGCCCCTTTACAGACCGTGAGCTGAAATCCTAATAAACATCTCAAAGCCTAGATTTAAGCATTCTGCTAATCGCTTACTGTAATGAAATGAATTCTCGCAAACTCCGGAAAGCCAAAAAGCTGGAATGATATAAAGCGAACTTTTAGTTGCTAGTTAGTTTAGTTGCTTGTTGTTGCTATAATAATAATAATAATAATAATAATAATAATAATAATAATAAAAAAAACACTTTGAAACAATCATTGACTTCCATCTCCATTAGATCAGTTGATTGCCGATGTTAATACTTAACATTTTTTCTTTTTATTTATTTCCCCCTGCTCCTCTTGAAATTAAACCAGGTGTGTGTGTGTCTGTGTGTGTGCGCGCGTGTGTGCGCGCGCGCAGAGTGGCGCTACCTTCGTGTGATGGGGTGAAAGGTCCTGCCAGCCCACTTGAGCGACCCTTTTCTTCAGCGCCTGCCTTGCTTCCTCCCGCAATTAATGTGCTTTAAGGATGGAGATGATGCTAATGAAGGCGCCAGAAAACGAGGCGCAGCGAGAAACGACCAGGACATTTTTGAAGTTTTGAAGATATCGAATTTAATGGACTGTTTTAAAGGAATAGACCAGCCTTTAACTGAAGGCCTGAATAGCAAATAACGTCGCAGACACAGTTTAGGCCTTACTTTGTGCTTTCAGCGTATCGGTGTTGTAGAGGTAAGATTGTAACCATTCATTTAAAAGCATATCTCTAAGGCACAGTGCTGACACTTTAAAATGAATTTAATTTAACTTTATTTAATTTAAAACTGGTTTAATTAAGCATATTTAGGGTTAGATTACTAGAAAAAAAAACAGATTTAAAGACTAGTATAAATATAGCTGGTAATTATGAGTAGATTTAAATAGAAACCGAATCTAGGCAAATAATAAACAACTTCGAAACCTAATGCCTAATTAAAAATAAAAAGGAAAATCTTAATTATTCGTTTTGTTTTCTAAAAAAGTTATTTAGGGAACTCTAATTACTACGTCAAATAACTCTTTTGATACATTTTATTAAGACATGTTTAGCAGTGTAATTATATGTGTATACGCTTTTGCTCCAACTTGTGTATTTGTTCTAATGATTATAGTTAGTATAGTGTATTATAAAAAAAATCTTCGAATTTGCAACTTTTGGGTTTTTTCTTTTCTATGAAGAACATGAGCTATTACTGATTTACGTTTCTAAATTTACTGGATTATTATAAAAAAAACCTTTAAATGTAATATACCAATTAAATGTTTTCATAGGATTGCATCCAAATGCACAAACCTGTATGTTGTTTTGAAAAGTCAACAGTTCATTACAATGCAGATTTAAATTGTAAAAGGCACGGATCAGTACCTTACTCTGATCTAGATGTGTTCAATAATTTCATATTTTTAGGATTTGAGTATGATCTAAAAATCGAAAGCAAAAAATGTCCTACAGGTTCCTCTAATTGTAGATTTAATAATATTTTCACCTATTGATTTATAGCTGCTGAACTGACAGGTTTTAATGACCTTGAGTTGTACAGCTAGTGAGGGACATTAGACACAATAACATACCCGGTATGTGGTACGATCGATATTGAAGTAAATAAGTTGTGGGACAGCTTTCATTCTAAATGTTAAAGTGATGCACCAGTGGTTTCTACTTGTTCTTCCAAAACAAGCCCATACCCCCTCCCACCCCCCTCCTAACAAATCTCAGAATGGTGGGAGGTAAGTATAAAAGTTATCATGAGTTTCTTCTGCATTTACTCACATTTGTGGTGAGTAAAATTCTGAGGCACAAAATAAAAATCATATACGATAAAAGAAATGTTTTTGTAAGTAATACTTCTAATTTTGTAAGGGAGTAATTATTAACTTTAGATACAATACAATTAAATAAACATATTACTTTATTTGACATTTACATATTAATTTATATATTTCTTTTAGTGGGTTTGTTGATAGACCCAATTGACAGGAAATTAGCTTATTCTAACAAACTATTTTTTATAAATTCCACTGCAGTTGTGTAAGTTTATTTCGCCATATATCTTCATACTGTTTGCCATTTCTTTCTTCTTTGACGCAAGTATTTCACTTGAATACCTATGGTTAACTTAATACATGTAGATTGTCAAAGCAAATGTATCTGTTTTATTTATACAACTTGTGGAAGAAAATATATGTACCGTATCAGTCTTCATGAATAAAAAATAAATCCGATTTTTATTACAATGCCTCCTTATTCGCATTTTATTTTATCGTCTAACATTTTGAACAGCTTTTCCACGTTAGTACATGACAAATATAAATAAATAAATTAAAACAAAATTTTGCTAATTGCTATGGTGTGTTTTGGCAATTAAAAAAAAATTAATACACCAAAGTGTTTTTGTCGCAAAACACCTTTGAGTCACATATTTCCCTGAAAGTGCCATTTATTAGTACTGTTACTTATGTTCAGCTGTTGACTTAAATAGGAAACGAAAAACGCGCTTTTAAAAAAGAGCAATTTGGAACATTTCTATTGGTTTATTTATCATTAACTTTAATGACATGATATAATGATATATAATAAAGATATAAAAAAACAGCGCCCAGATTCAAGTTACACCAAAAGGTGAAAAGCGGTAACAATGCAGATATAGGATTTAGCTCGCGCGAAAGAGAAGCAAACACAGTTTGGACGACAAAATTTTGCACGCCTTTTTTTAAATGTGTAAAATTAAATGAAATGCACATTAAAATGTTAGCTTAAATGTTAGCTTATTAGCTCAGGATTTGTTTTGTAACGATGTATAGTGTAACTTATTAAGAAAATTTATTTAACTCCATAATTTCTTACATCCATGACGGAGTCTGTACCCGAGATCTGTAAAGCCTCTCTCACAGTTGTCACAGTCAGTGAGTCAGTGACTCACTGACTGTAACAGTCAGTTACTCACAGTCAGTGAGTAACAATACATTCTGATTCTAATACAAAAATCTAAATTATTTATCATCAGTACACTGGTAATCAAGCAGATTTGATAGATACTCTGTTAAGTTATTAGATCTCTGCTGAGGCCTAAATTCAAAGTGAATGAGAAATAATGCATGTTGTTTTTTACTGAGACATACTTATGTGTGAAAATATCAAGGAGGGTCTATAAGCTAGGTATGTTTTCTCTGGAAGAGAAAAAAGGGGAGTGGTAAGACGGGAAGGTGAAACGTGACATTGGTTAATACTGTTAATATTTCTTTAGTGTATAGTGACGTAATAAATCACTGAGTTTGATAGAAGGGTAGGAAATAATTAATTTATATAATTAAATTTCACTGAAAGGTCAAAAAAGCCGAATAAAGGAGAGTATCCCTGAACTCAAATCTACAAGTGTGCCCTGCAGAATTTCAAGTATCTTTATTGTTTTATGACTGAAGCATTCAGTTGGCTTGTGTTACATGATTTAATGGACCTGCTTAGAAAACGAAACATACAATATATTATTACATGCTACAGTCTTCAAATATTTCAGTTACAGTTATTATTACATGCCCGTTTATAGAATTGCGAGATAAAAAGGCACACTAAATTCTATACAGAAGTATACATTAAGCCGTTGTTTATTTATGTTCTGAGCTAAACAACATCATCTTAATCATAGAACATACATGTTTCTTTTTTACGTCACATACAAACATACAGCCTATTGTTATTCATTGCTAATAAAAGTGTCAAAATGAAAATATAAAAATATATATCAGTGCAACGTTTTTTGCATGTTGGCAGGTAAGAAACCTAGTTGTAATTATCAGCAATTAAAAGTTACGCATGACCTAAAATTGGTCTAAATATTATGATCCTGAAAAAAAATTCAATTCTGAGAGTATATTATCTCACGTATCTTATTCTCTTCATGCACTTATTTCTGATCAGGGTCACGGTGGGTCTGGAGCCTACACAGTATGATTAGTCACAAGACAGGAATATCCTTTGACAGAGTGCTTGCCCAGCGCTGGGTAATCTTGTGACTGCCATGCGTCTTGTGCTTATATAGTAGTAAATTGACATATTTAAAACACAGCAAACATAATTTCATGTTAGAATGTTCAGTATTCAGTATATAAAATATGTTCTCTTAAACATCTTTTATAACCAATCCTCCACTTTCAATGATATGGGGCTTTGTCACATTCCGTGCTAAATTTAACATTGGTTTAAGCTACATCTTTCTCTCTCCATTTCTTTTTCTGTTCTTATCTTCCCTTTGTCCTACCTCACCCCTTAATCCACGTCCTTCCCCTATTTTCTCTCTTTCGCTCTCTCTTCTCTTTGCTTTTGCTTGCCCTATCTCTCTTCCTCTCTCTCTTTAATCCTCTGCTCTTGTGAAGTGCAGTAGGCCAAGCAGCTGTGTTCCCCCTGCACTTGGAGAGGCTGCCCATTCAGTCCACTTTAACTGCAGGGTCCAGACCACCTGGCCCCCCTGCAGCTGACCTGCAGCCGATGTTAATTTCACTGACAAAAATAATGACTAAAACCTTTGTTGACTGCATGATTTCCCATGAATACAATAAAGAAACAAAAACAATGAATTGTTCATTTAGTATTTACATCTGCAAACATGACACAACAAAAATGACACAGGTGCCAGCTGATTTTGTGTATTGGGTTAACAAGCTGTTAGGATTGGAAATGTTCACATTACTGTACATTGTTAACAGCGTTTACTTAAGTACAACTGAAACAAGCTATGTACAATGCCATTTTCAAGAAAAAATAAGTACTTATAACAAACATCAAAGGCCAAAGGATATTTTCAAGGGACTTTTTAAAGCATATTTGAACTATAAAGAATTTTCTCTGTTTTTAATCGTTTTCGTGCACATTGTGACACAGTGCTCGTACTTTCAATACAGAACAGTTCAGGGCCCAGTTTCCCAAAAGCTTCTTAGCTTTTACAACATTTTAACATGTAGAGAGATAGCGATCAGTGTGAAGCTCACTCGACTGTTTAAGAATCATCTTAGTGCTAAGAACCTTTTGGGAAGCCGGACACTGCTTTTTATTTCCTTTTGATAGAGTTTCAGTACAGAGAGCCTAATAAAGGAAACTTTCAAATAAGGGAAAGAATATGATCACATTCTAGCTTCTTCCATGAACGAGCACCTCTTGCAAGAACATTGATTGTTTTTCAACTGTTTGGCTTAATCAGTAGGCCTTTAGGCTGAGGTCTGCAAAGTGTTATTCACAACAGGATTAGGAAAAAAATCATAAAGGAAGCCAAGATGAACATTCACTAACTTATATAATGATTTTCATCCATAATCAGAGGCACCATATGGGGGATTTAGGAAGACTCTAAGGCCCTATGACTGACTAGGGCCCTAAAAACGTGTAACAATTAAACTGTTAAACTTTCTACCTTCATGGAATGTTTAAAACATGTTCTTGTAGTAAAATAAAAAAATAGTTTTAAAAAGAAATAGAATCTTAGAAAGACCTGCTCATTAAACTCTATGACAGAAGAGGAAGAAAAGAGCGACAATATTTTAAAATGGAAAAGGGTGCAGCAAGTGTGTGTAGCCTGTGAGCGTGTAGACTGTGAACTGTTGCCTTAGTCCATAGTAAAATAGACTATTTAATTTAGAGTTATTTAACAAAGGTTTCAATCCCCTTTCAGTCAACATTTAATCAGTGCAGGCAGCTATTCATACTAAATGAGTGTGTTAGTTTGGTGCTGGTTTAGCTGTCACCCCCGGAGGCCAGTGCTGGCAGTGCTTAATTGCCCCATGTATGAGTGTGTAAATGAATGCTTGTGTGTGGGATGGACTGGTGCACTGTGCAGAGTTTTTTTTGCCTTAATTCCAGGTTTGCTTTGGACACACCATAATCCTGAACAGCCACAAAAATGTGACAGTTGGATGCAACATGTGTTTTTTTTGTCTACAATAAAAAATAGACCATTTTAAGAGGATGACCAATTTGTGTATCATTTCTGTTTTATCTAATTTCCTTTTTTTCAACAGGGCATCTCTGTTTTACTGTAGATTTATAAATAAGGTCAAATAAATAACTGAAAGTCTGATTAAAGCAAAATTACATTACCAGAGAAACACTTGATTTGATTGAATATTTTAATATAATTATTAATAGTAGTAGTCATTATGATGATGATGCACAAAAACTATTAAAATTGAACATTTCATTTAATATCTACATCTATTTATATATTTATATATATTTATATCTACATTTGCAGCTAGTTATTGAGCAAGTGAATTCTTCTCAAATGAACTTTGATAGGGAAATGTCAATTAAATGACCACCTCATTCCATTTGTATCTCTTTAAATAAAGGAATTGTTCTATTTTAAAGAGCACTCATTGCTGATGCAGGTGTTTAGTTACCCACACTGTTTGTAAAATCTCCAGATATTTACTGCTAATGCAAGCAACATTAGATGCAAGAGGCTCTCTGTACTACTGAAGTATAACAACTCACACAGGTCAACATAACAGTGAGACTTACTGCAGTCTACCACAGTTCTATCACAATACATAACTGAACTCAGACTTAACTGTGCTCAGTACTCTCATGATAACTATCCTTTTGCAGCACTCAGTTGTGTCAGGTTGTGTCAATTCATTATTTCAGATGCTAGTACTGACTATAGCGGGAAATGGAGGACCATTCTACCCTCCCAGAGAGAGTGAAACAAGTTATGCTCTCTTGGACTGCCAGGTATGGATGGATATGGCATCACAAGGGATCAAGACTGCAATGATAAAGCTTATACTTGATGGTTGCACCCTATGAAAACCGTATGGTTCCCTTCGCTGTAAACATTCTTTCTGCAACTTCATTTTCTTATTGGGTACGAAAGGACCAATGACTACAGTTTCTTTTGTCTTTGGGGTTTCTTTTATTTATTAGCAATACAATACAATACAATAAGATCTTGATGCTATGAAACCAGTCATCACACATTTTGCTAAGCATACAACAAACAAAAAATGTAAAAGCATTGTATTTAAAGCCATTATGATGGCCCAAGTATTAAATAACATTAGTTTGTTAGCTGATTTTGTAACAATGGACTGCAGCATTAAATGACCTTCTGAAATAAATACTGTATGGACGTATAACATGAAATATTAAATTATAGGTTGTGCCCAACACCCTTACAATGTTGTCTTCAGACATGTTTCAGTCTGATTTTCTGGTCTGCCATATTTAACATTCTTATGTTTTTTTTGTCAGTTTTCAAAAGGCCTGTTCCCTATCAAGACAATGTGCTGTTTGAGCCTAGTATGCAAGCCTTTAAATCTTTATATGTACCTACATTACTACCTCGTTAACATAAAGCCATAAAATTTAAAAAACACCTCTTCCATAGACTGTAGTATACAGTCATATGAAAAGGTTTGGGCACCCCTATTAATCTTAATCATTTTTAGTTCTAAAAATGATTGGGGGGTCTAGTACTACCTGGTTTTTGGAATTTCATTGTTGAGTTTATTTCTGAACTTTCCAGACTAAATCAGACTATGGTTGTGTCCAGCTTTTTTGTCATTATGGGATGATTCTGTTTTTTATTTGAAGCTAGTACAAAAGAAGATTCTTGTGGCATGCTCGAAAGCCCATATAAAGGTTATTTTAAGGCAGTACTATAAGCCTAATAATCAGCTGCGTAACTTAAGGCTACAATAATGTAATTATTGACCATTCTGATATTGAAGTGATCTATAACCATGCTACATGAGACTATTTTAAAAGCAGTAAGTAACTAAACAGAGGTGTTTGGATTGTGAAGGACCATCTTTACTTAAAGTGGTTATTTTGTATGTGATTATTTATGTATGTCTGTAGTGCATGTGTTTGTGTATGAACTGGTGCAAAATTGTGGTTTGACAGGTCTTAGTCAATCTAAGCAAAGCCCAATTACAACATGGTCCAGGCTAAAATTATGCAGGTCTTTAAGTCTTAATATGTTTATGTTACTACTACTACTTTACATAAACAGCCGTAAAAATAAATGTGGTGGAGGCATGCTGGTATAAATATCCAGCCAACAGCGTCTTCTGATTAAAAAGTAGAGTATGATGAACACAAACTGTGCAGCAACAGATGAGCTTCTGTCTTTGACTTTGCGGCTATAATTGTACACAAGGTGTATTAACTGTGTAGGAAGTTTCTAAAAGAGTGAACAGTGAGTGCACAGAGTGTTTTAAAACTCCAGTTCTCAGTTTCTGCATCGTATTGATAGCATCTTCTTTGTATGATACAGCTTAAACTTGCATTTGTGAATTGGAGGGTAAAATGTGTTCACAGACAATAATTTCTGGAAGGTTTCCTGAGCCAGACAACAGTGTCCCTTACAAACATACTCTGCTTTTTTGATGATATTATGTACATTTTTGGAAATTGAGACACAATTTTTAAACAGTTTTTTGGCAGATTGGTGTACCTCTGTCCATCTTAGTTTCTGAGATAAATTCTCTTTTTTAAATTCGTTTTATGTTATACTCATTCTGCCTTTTGTTATCCTGACCCAAATACTTTGAAATGTTTTGCTGCCATCTAATGTATTTTTTCCACTTTTAATCACTTTTAATATGTGCTTTTGATATGTGCTTTATGTATACTCTATTGCGAATAAGCCTGAGTCTGTTGCAACAAAAATTAAACATTCGGTTAATTTAGGCTGTAATTGGCTCAGTAAAACAGTAATATAGCACTAAAATTTAAAAATTCACAAAGCGTCCCTCAAAATAGTCTATAATTATTTATAGTTATCATTCAACACCTGATTTGTCAAGTGAATGCCTGTGTAGAATAAATCGTGCTCGTACAAATCCAAGCGCTGGCTAGAGGTAAATCTGGAATCTGATATTGGCTTTGTGCTTCAAACTAGCAATCAAAATATATCGATTACATTAGTCAAGTTAAGTGCTATATATACATGAAATATATAAAACAATAAAAAAACTACTGGAAATTGAGAACCAAGTTCTTCACAGGCTACAACAGCCCACTCGGAATTCGACAAAGGATATGAATGTAGGTCAATGCTGCCATCGTGTGGTTCATCTCGACACTGACGGAACAAGTACTTAAAACTGAAACCTGGAACAATAAGCTGAAAGTTACATGTCTTCCAGCTTACTGATTCTTTAAATTCGCTAATATTTAGTGTGTACATATTGCAGAGTTAGTCAAAAGAAAAAATACAACTTTTAAGTAGCATGAAAGCACTTTTTTATTTTATTTTAATTAAATATGAATACAATCTGATCAACAAAATGTGTGTTCAGTGTGAAATATGCAGCCCTATGTCCCCTTTACACACATAGAACGTTCTATATTCGGGAGTTTACCACAAATTTATAATTTACAGTGCAATGCATTTGTTTCTGTTCAACCATGAAACTGATTAATAACTCGAAGCACACAAACAGTCGCTTTTCTTAGATAGTTGCTTGCTTTTGTAAGAAAATAATTATAATGTTTAAATGGTTCTGCTACGTTGTGTCAAAATTATTTTCGAATTAAAAAATGTTAGCTTTGACCTGTTTTCTTATAGGACGTGTAACTCCAGTTTGGATAAAGTTTCAAACTGTCTCAGAGTTAACTTGTTTCTTAGTTTACTTAATGATTTGTTAAGTAAGCATTTTCGTCTGTGTTACAACGTTCTATTTCTCGCTTTCGAAAAAAAACCTGTTTTGTAAATGTAGTGTTCACATCGTCGTTTTCTGCGCTTTACTTAAAATTAGGTAAAATTCTTTTGGAAGGGTTACAAACTTAGCAAAAAAAAACCTACTATATCAATTTAAAAAATGGCACATTTTACAAATATTTTAAAAGCCCTTTAAATGTAAACTTTTCCTCGTTACAAAAATGCCCATTGAGGTGTTATAAAGCAAATGTTCTTTTGTTAGTTTCAGAATATTATTTCCTTTTGATATGAAAACAAAATTAAGTAAATTAAGATCTCGTTGTGTGTCTGCAAGCATCTTTCAGTTTATATCATTTAAACCTCCAGTTTCCATCAAAAAGGCAAGAAAACTCTGGTTTTACAGTAAAGTTCGTTACGAAGAGCTTTAAAACTGCTCTTTTGCCAATGAAGCTTACAAGGCATGCAACCTGATCCAAAAATGCATGACCATTCATACACTCACACAAATAAATGTACCAAAAGGAATTTTTCGGGGAGGATCCAATAGAAAAGCCATTTTGGATTCCTCATAGAACCGTTAAATCCGTTAAATTAAATTGCTTTCTAAAAAAAAAAGGGTAATTCGATGGTATATGGCTCCAAAATTCCCATTTGGTCTTTATCTTTTTAGAGTGTGCCTACATCCCTTTCCAAACCTTTTCACCAATGACCGCCAAGTCACCATGACCAGGGCTGCACGTGAGCCAGATTCGAGCAGACAGCGGAGTTAAAGTTTACTGGATGGAAGTGTTGCGCTCCCAATGGAAACTGTAGTCCCGTATGAAGAAGAGGAGCAACGAAGTCATGAGGCTTCACGCTACAAGTCCTGTGATCTCTCAGCAGTATGGGCACGGCCAGTTCCCTCCCCCTCTCGGCCCTCTTCATCTTGTACCTGTGGTTCTGGAACCAGATTTTGACCTGGGTGGGCGTCAAGCGCAGGCTATGGGCCAGGTGTTCTCTCTCAGGTCCGGACAGGTATCTCTGCTGCCTAAAGCGGCGCTCCAGCTCACATGTCTGCGCTCTGGAGAACAGCACTCTCCTCTTCCTCATCCTCCTCTTTCTTTCGGGCCCCTCTGTTGTCGCTCTGGCCTCGCTGCTTTGAGATCCTTCTTCAGCCTCCAAACGGTCTTCTGGATCAGCTTCTCCCGGGCAAACTGATAATAAATAAATATATTATTTTTAGCTAATCCAGTCACCTTGATTTACCGCACCAACCTTTTAACCACTTTAACCACATTATAAAATACCTTTCAATGACGACACTGAAGCTAATTCATTTAGGGTTTACTCATCATAATGCAGCGACACTTTCAAAATAAGAATTCTATTGTGCCATATAAACACATACATGAACATCTATAAATATCAAGATTTGGCTTCTGGCAATCCTAACCTGACTTTAATTCAGAATGAATGGCAAACTATTTTGATGTAGTTTGACAAGGGAAACTGCGTCTATTCGCATCCCCCGTGTACGTCCTAATAAAAAATAATATTTATCAGTAAATAAAGAGACTTACACGGAGACTGATACTCCGAAGTTCCCATCCAAACAGAATTTCTCGTGGAAGTCCCAGTGTCCGCGAGCCTCTGAGAGGTGGCTGGTGGATCTTCATCTTCAGTGTCCTCCGCTCCAAACTCTTCTTCATCGTCATCATCATCCACATCCTTTAAGTTCAATATATCCCGCACAGAGAATCCCATCTTTGTATTACTCATTCTCAAATAACAAAACAACAACGTCTAAAATATCTTAATTGGTCTCCTTCTTGTCAGGTCTTTCTAAGGGAGTCTTCACAAGTTAACTGCATCAAAAAACTCTTTAAAAAAGAAAAAAGTAAAATGCAATGAGACAATCCTCCGTTTTTGCTGTAAAATCTGTGTTCTTTTGGTTGGGATTTATCCGGCATGAGTTTTCCCAGCAGCGGAGAAGAGAGAGAGACGTTGATCAGAGTGACCCCATCCTCACACTGATGGAGTCTTTAAGGTCGCTGAGAAACGCTGGAGCATCACAACCTGAAGCCAAAAAAAGGAATCGAGGGCGGGTCTTGGAGTCAAGTGGATGAACACGGTTTTTAGTGCTTAATTTTAGGCAGGTTTAAATAACTAGAATTTACAGTATCTAGCTTTGATGCATCCAGAGTACACTGAGTGAGTGTGGCATGATGTGACCCAATCAGAAAGGTACTAAGGATTGATTTGGCCCCAGATTTACATATCAGAAGTGTCCACTGCACAAATGGAAACCTTTTGTTGCCAATAATTAGCTTGTGCTTATGCCGAGAAAAAAAAAACTTTTTGAAATGCAATTGGTTGGGGACATTAGATATCGGTCGTAATGGACTGTCTGTGGTGAAACGAGACTTGTTTGAAATGGCAAGTGGCCAATTTATGGAAACCTTTTAGGTCAATATTTTGCTACGGGATTAAGTCAAGTGGCATAAACATCACGAGCGACCTGTAAGGGGAAGAACAAAAGGCTGTTACTGAGCTCACTTATGGCTGCATGCCGTTTAAATGAACGTCATATGATCTGGATTGTTGATACTTAAACCGATCTTAAGGGCCTTTCGCCTACACTGAATTCCTACCTTTGGTGCTTGATAGTGCTGATGTGATTTACATATTCATTAGACTGCATATGGAATATAAATACAGGGGGCACACATTCAAACCCTGTAGAAGTGTCTTTTTCAATTTCCTCTTATTTGATCAACACATTTTTACATTATTAACCAGTGCAGAGTGAATATGACACTACTTATGTTGACTGTTGTTCATTTAATAAAATACTGATATTTTAATTAGGTTTATGATATTACCATTTTAATAAGTGAAAGTTACTAAAAAATATATATATATATATATATATCTTTGCAATATATTAATAAAAAAAATATTGTATTATTGTTTGCGCATATTGCAGCAGTAATGCCTTAATTTAACATTAAGTTGTTGAGGCTAATTATTTCTTGATGCGATGAAACCACACTCCTACTTACTTTTCGCAATGGGGCTGTTTTATTCATTAGGCTAAATAAGGGTCATAAACAACTAATGCAATGTAAACATACTGGGCATTTGGGCATCGTCGTGTTCAGAACATTTCTAGGGGTCACACACATGTAACGTATGTATGTATGTAGGCCTATGTATGTATGTATGTATGTATGTATGTTCTTGTTGCTGAACATTTCACACAAGATGGATTCATGTTGTTTAACCGTATTGTTTTTTTTATGTCCTGAGCTTGTATGTGATGTGGTTGTGGATGGCTCTCACTTTTTCTAGCCCATCCTGGGTGGTCGTGCTAAGCAAACACATATACAAACCGATTTCTAAGCTTCGGGACAATAGGAGGAGTGCAGACCAATGTCCGGCTCGCTCTGGAGCTTTTTGTGCTCGATCAGGTTTTGCATTTATTTGTGGGCTGATTGACGCCCCTCACAAAGCGCCCTGAGAGCGGGGGGATAAATCTGAGGTTGCTCTGTGTTGTCATGGTGCTCTCAATAGACTGGACCTGCTTCTCCATTTGCGTCTAAGGCTGGCAGCTCTGCAGAATTTTTGGATTTTACACACACGAATAAGACCTGCGATGCCTATTCCTGTACACATCACCATGCTGTTTGTTAGTAAACACTGATCTAATCCAGAGAGACAAAAGCGTGCCCTTGCGTGGACATAACACAATAATCGCACTTTAATTTGCTTTGACATTTCTTCCAGTTCATGGTAACTAGCTTGTTTTTCCTGTCACAATGTGTGCACATATTATCACCTGTGTTTTCACAACGCTTTATCCTATTTAAGTTCTAGAGAAATGTACGAGTTTTGATCTTCTATTTGCTATTTAAGGCATGTAGTCCTCATTGGCCTAACCCCCAACAACGCGTTGAGCTGTGCTATTTGTCACATATTATTTTGTGTGCAGTTTTTAACAAGAAGACTATTAAATATTTTAACATTATAGAATATATGTTACACAATAAACTGAACGCCGGGCTCTAAAGGAAAACTGTTTTGTGTAATGATTATTCTCACTTCTAGAGAGTAATGGCTTCTACGAGTTGCTTTGTTAGCTGGTTGCATATGTTGAATTAATGAATGGTTAAGTGTTACTAGCATATCTGCACACATTTACACCATATTTAATCAAATGGGAAGAATCCGCAGTAATCTCGAATCTTACAATCAGAATGAACAGTCAGTAGTTGAAACTGTTTTAACTCAAAAAATGCAAAAAAAAGTTTTCCTCTTGAAGAAAAGAACACCTCCATCCACACGACGTAAGTAATGTAAACACATGTGAAGGTTAGAGAGGAACAGTATATATCTAGTACACCTGCACAATATTTCATGCAATTGTCATCACCTATGTAAAAAGCACCGTGCAAACAAAAAAACAGTGTTAAATCAAACCACTGTAATACTCTTTGAAGCTTGATAATGTCAGGTGAAACATATTTTGTTTGGGAATAAACAATAATTATTTAAACAATTCTATAAAGTTATATAAACTTAACTCTTCAGGTGGTCACTCTACCAGAGGTAACACAAACATAAATTTCAAAGCAGTTTGCTGTACTATATATATCCACCAAAAAAAAATGAAACATATGGCAAAATGGTAAAATGATGACCAACAGGCATGGTTGTTTAGAAAAAAAATTTGATGGCCACATCACACATTTAAGCATCACCTAATATACATGCCCGAGTTTAAAACTGAAGTTGCTGTTGTTGTCTGCTGCAGAGTCTGGCAAAAGTGTTCAACCTAATCAAAGAGTGTACATTCAAACGTCGTTCATGCAAATCTTTGCTGCACACAATAACTGTTATGGTTTGTAAAATGCAATAGCGTTTTATGTGATTTACCTACAGCATTTGTATTGACTTATTGTAACACAGCAGCCAAATTGCAACCACACTTGACAGAGGAATCGCTGTGATGCTACTTGCAGTTCGAAAGCAGCAGTTCGAAAAGAGACGGTGGCTGACTTTTTTTTTATTGCAGGAGGCATGTGTTAGTCTTCACCCTCCTGGTGTTGTGGCATTACCTGTGATGGGATATACAGATGATTAGCAGTTGTAGCAGCTGAATGGGTGGAACAATTGTCCTAGCTAAATTTGGAGAAATGGGAAAGAATAGGGTAGGGAAAAGGTAGGGAGTGTATGCCCAGGAAAGGATTGATCATCTTACAGGGCCAGGACACGCAAAAGCTGTGGGATGACCCAAGGAAAAAAACACCCAAATCGGAAAAAGGTTGGAACATGCAAATAAAAAGGCTGCAGTGTTTCTTCCATGTACTTTGAATATTTAAGCACTTAATTTATTTATTTTATTAATATACATTAAATCCTGCATTTCAGGTCTGCAACAGGTTTCTTTGAGTTAAGGTGGAGAAAAGTTATGGCTAGTAATGAGGTAAAAAAAAACTAAATAATAAAGAAAATTTGTACGAACGTATCAATGTGGTTTCCAGTATAATCCTCTGAGGCGCACAGATGAGCAGAGATTCACAATAATTAACAATAGCTGTTATAACCACATGGGAAAAGCACTTTAATATAAAGTTACACATACAAATGACACTAAAAACTTCACTGTGCAAAACAAATGGTTTATGTTATCAGTATTTTGTCAGCATTGACCAAATACAGAAAGCATCCTTTTTGCTAGTTCAAATAACCATCAGCTTATGGCGACCCAGGGGAGAAAGACAGAGGGGAAAGAACTATGGGCAGCCTCAGTTTGCTATAGGAAGCAAGTCCCGCCTCTCCTATAAGTATTCAGAAAGTTGGGATAACAGAGGTAAAGGGGGAGTCCAGCGGATTTATAGGATGTTAGATTGAATAGGGGAGGTGCTTCAGACATGATCCACCTGGCAAAATTTATATTATTATTTATATGTTTTTCCATAACAACACTTAGACTGTTATCAGCAGCATGTCTAAGAGTCAGGTTGTTTCACGGTGTGGGGGCGTGTCAGTACATTATTCTGATGCAGCATTTATGCAGAACAGTCCGTTGAGATTATAGAGCAACATATCCTGCCTTCAAGACCACATCTTTTTCAGGGTTAAATTTTTTTTCAACAAGACAATGCAAAACCACATACAACATTCATTACAAAGGCATGGCTGCAGAGAAATAGGGTACAAGTACTGGATTGGATCGCTTCAGTCTGGACCTTGAGAAAAAAAACAGTGTTCCTAAAAAGTTCCAAGTTACAAAGTCATTAATTATTAATGCTGTTTTTACATGTATTGATTATAGCGTTAAAACACTAAAGGAATCCAACATTAAACATCTCTGCTTTGTGGTTTATTATGGGATCTGCAAGACATTATAATGTATACCTTATAATAAATGTATTTATTTCAGTTCATTAAGGTATTTAATTATTTTGGCTAGTGAGTTGGAATATGCTACAAGACACATTAAAATAGACTGGCTTGTCTTAGTTTGTTTTCCTATTTGTTCTTTCTTATTTTTATTTTTTTTACTATTTTCAAAAACAGTTTAGTTTTTAGCATATTATTATTATAGTTTACTTTATTTAGTTATTGATTTTATTATAGTTTTAACTAAATAATCTGTTTTGCTTTTTTGGTATTTTATTTTTTATTGCACTGCAACATAACAGTTGGAGGGGAACAGTTTTGTAACATGCCTCGGACTACTTGTTCTCTCTCCACTACAGATTACATTCAAATTTATATGAATTCTAAATGCTTTCATTACTGGTTCTGCTATACTCCTGAATATATCAGACCTGTGTGGATGTATAATGACTTTTTTCAAAGATGTCTGACACGTGGTAGTATGGTCTTTCCCAGCTTTATTCCTCCTCTATCTCTAAGGGAGTTTTTCCTTGCCTTTGTGCTCACTGGGGGTTCTGTATTTTTATGTTAAATGTTTTGTCTGATTCTCTGTCCTGTGATCACATTTCTGTAAAGCTGTCTTGTGACAACATTATTTGTAAACAAAGCTATACAAATACATTTGATTTGATATCATATTGATTGGAATTTTTTGACATCTATGTAAGGTTACAATCAACTATGTTAGAAATAAAGATACAAGCCTAAAAAATTTCACAATATCTACTGCATATGGTAACATGATTTCAAACATATTGAGCAAACCTAAAAATGACCAATGAGAAGTTTTAGAAGATTTCAAATATATTTCAAGAGACAAATACGAAAGCTTGGGGTCCAAAACTGCACCCTACCGGAGAACTCCAGAATCAGACTTGACCAGACGTTTCTGTAAGTGTTTGAAGGGTAAAGGCTTCCATCTAGTGGTGCAGGGCTGTTTTAACAAATCCTGCGCGTGGTGGTTTCCCATAAAACTGTTATAAATCCCTAAAACATCGACACATTGTTGTGTTTCAGATTCAGGAATACCTATGCCCGGTACTTAAGGAATGTACGGGATGATTATCTGATTATCTACAAAAAGTGTGCAGATGTGTGTCTTCGTTTAATTTTATGCTTTATGACTAACGTCTGATGTTTTTGATTTTATTAGTTTATTTATTTGTAGTTATTTAAAATATTAATTATATAACATAATTAATATTTCAGAAATGCAACGAACCTAGACAGGCATATCTTTATAGAAATCTGACAAACCTTTTAAATAAAATGGAGTGTTTAACATGGACACAAGAGGGAGCAATTGGACAAGATCTGCACTGCAGCCTTTTCATCACCCTTATCTTCTAGTTGTGTATAGCAGACTAATTTCCTAAATTAAATAACTTCAATAAAATAATTACTTAAATAAATGATACTTGAGGACAAGCAAACACTTTGCTAATGTATTCCTCATTCATTAGCACAGGAAGCAAAATCTTCACTATTGCATTATTTTTCTGGACAGCGGAGTGACCAAAGCAGCAAACATGCAAATGTAGAAATGCAGCCAATATTTGGAGTGATTTGGTGGACTCAATTGATGTGTTCTTTGCAGCATAAAATCACGGAATATGTACAATAGGAAGGTGAAAAAGGAAAAACAGTACCACGAACACTGAGCGAAAGTGGCAGAAAACATTGGCCATAGTTGTGTTTATTTAACTATTTTTATAGTTACAATACCAGGGATTTTCCCAATAGCATGGAAGTATATTGCGTTGAGCTGTAATTCCCGGCCTGTGTATAAGTGCCTGTATGGCACAGTAACAGCCTGGTTACAGAATGCACGGACTTGGAGACAGAATATTGCCTAGACCGTGAGCATCATCTGCAGGAATTCATTGATTGCGTTCATTGCAGCATTAATGTCAAGAGCTCTACCTGCATTTAATGATTTATTCGTGGGTTTGATTGGTCAATTCAAATATGCCCAGTTAGACTACAAGCTACAGACAAAGTTGGAATTGGCGAATTTGGCGGTCCCTGGTGTTTAAGGTGCTGAACTGCAAGCCGAATCCACTTTAAATAGTACGTTAAAAATTAAGATTAGGTCAGGTTACTCTTTAATCTGCGAGCGAGTTTACGTAGTACTTTAGTTACGCACGGGTTTGGGAAACACTCTTTAATTAACGATCAATCTTAAGTACGAGTTAAGGAAGTTCTTAGCGTTACGAAACTTTCAGGAAACCTACCCCAGTTCAATTATTTTTTAAGGGACAATATCCTAATAAGGACCAGGCCTACATCACTCAGCCAAGGCTTATGTCGGACCACGGAGTTGTTCGTTTTGAAGATTCGACGTTGTGCACAACAACGAGCTCAAACAAATTGGTTAATTACTTGTACAATTGTGCTCTTTATAACGGTGGTCTAATGATTTAATTTTTCACATGTAGAGGATATAGGAACAGTTTTAAATACACAGTCCAAATGAGTCCCAAACCCTGATGTAACTAATGTACTATCTCACTTGCAAATTAAGGAACGTTCCATTCCTTTCTCTGAAAGTACTTAAAAGTAGGGAAGATTAGATTAGATGGTGATAGCTGGCGTTTCCTTTATGGTATATGGGATATTTATCCCACACTCTAATCCTCTTTTATCGCACTAACACATAAGAGTTATCGGTGGCTGTACAGGTAATATGGAGTTATCAGGGGCTCGTAACTGACATTGAAGCCGTTCATCTAGGCAAACTTGTAAATATTCAGCTTGTATACATATATATTTGTAGCATTAGACATTAGTTCCTGTTGCGTTTCGTTTGTTTCGTTTCGTTTTTTATTCGCTTCCGGGGGTAAAAATAAATTTGAAAAAAGAAAGAAAACATTGAATGAGAAAGTGTTGTGTTCAAATTTTGACAGATACTGTTAATTGAATTTTTATGTCGCAAGAGGTATGTTTTAAGAAGAAATGGTGCATTTTTCAATTAAAAATCCCATTTAAATATTCTATTCAAATATTCTATGTAAATGGGACATTCTTCACAGTCTTCAAGTAAGTGTATGAATAATGGTATGGATATTGTTTAAAATTTTATTATCACTATATATCTTTCTTTCTTTCTCTCTCCATCTTCAATTATTTAAAGAATGATTTGAACATAAGAAGTTTGTTCATAAGTCCTGTTCTTCTGAGTTCAATTAGAATTTTTAAAGCAAAACTAATCATCCAACTTCAGCACTTGGCCTCAATTCTCTTCTTGCTGTATGCAATCACATTATCTGAAATTTAAGTTTCCAGGTTTATCAAGCAGATAACGTTTAGCAGAGAGGCAAGTGCCGGCGTTCAGCAGCGCGCCAGAGACTGTTCAGACTACGGAGTGATGCAGGTAGATTGGAGCTTGGAATTTGCATGTCCGTTTCATGACCTGACCGTGAACTCTTCCGATGACGTCACGCGAATTTAAATGTTATTATTTGTCTGGTTTTACACTACACACAGTGATACAGTTCTTAATTCTGTTCCATAAGTTTGGGAAATACTTTAGTAAATAAATATATTTTTTTAGTTATTTTAGCCATTGATATTCAGCTAAGGCGTTCTCTCAAAAATAATTATTTAAGTAACATACATACATAATTGTATATATTAATGATTTTGTTCATGTTCATAATTGTACAATAATTTAAAATAATGATACAGTGAATGTATGAAATCATTACAAATAGTTATTAATATTTATGTGATTAGTAATCTCTACATAAGTTATTAACAGATTTAATGTATTTAATATATTTTTGTATGTATATATATATATATTGTATATATATATATATATATATATATATATATATATATATATATATTTGTTATATATATATATATATATATATATATATATATATATATATATATATATATATATATATATATATATATATATATATATATATATATATATATATATATTTGTACAATATGTAAATCACGTATTTACTTTATGCTAAGAGATTTTGTTAAACGAGTAGCAGTTTACTGCAGTATCGCGGTCAACCAGAAGAGGGAGCTCAAGATATAAGACCTGTCCTCTCCGAATAAGGCTGTCCAAAATACTCGTATATGTTGACTAAAAATGAACAATTTACAATTTTTCGCAACACATAGATAAGTATACTCAGGTTCAAAAATGTCCTATATCCATTTGCATAATGTGATCTTTAATATTGCTCACGTCAGTTTTTATGTTCTTACTGAAACTGCCATGAAAATAAGTGTTGTGACAAGATAAAATATACTTGTTTCTAATGCAATCATTTTATTTTATCGCACTATTGATTTATTGCAGACAAATATGTTTTATAAAAGTATTAGCAATTACAGCAACGATACTAACATAACATAAATATATCTGCTAGCACCGAAATGTCACGAGAGAACATGGTAATTACTGTATAATGAACCATCTCCCTTTTCTTAAGGAAAGAACAACGTAAACTAACACTTTTGGTCCTTGCTGTTTCTACATGAATATGATGTCAGAAAGAGAAAAATGACCTCTGGTGGAAACAGGGAGGAGTTGGAAACCCTGCCAGAGAGACTGACGCCTCAGCTTGCTCGACCACTTGCGGTCTGTGGACAGATCAGTGCAGTCCTTCTGCGTCCTGAATCGAATTTCAGTAAGGCCTTTGGAGGAAGAAGAGGGAGGCCCTAACCGGGAAACGGCTTTTCCAATGTACAGGAAGAACAGTTGGGCTCACCGGGGCTTTTACAAGAGCAACAAATAAAGCCTGCAAATGGGTAAGACTGAGTATTTATATTAAAATATTGGGATGGAATTCAAAACTTCATTTAGTTTGCCTATATTTGTTTGCTATGTAGATCGTTACATTTCAGACTTTGTTAGAATCTGAACATGAGAACCTGTATTTTATTACCTGCAGTGTATTACCTGCAACGCACTGTATTTACTTATATAAGTATAGATAGTTTCTATTTCTGTCGAGTTAAACCAACGCTAACCTAGATCTTGGTGGATCAAAACAACGCTCAGTGTGGCAGTATTGTGATCCACCATGATCTATATCTGCTTTGGTATGGCTTAAGAGGAGTTTTATTAAAACTTATCATATTAGAACTACCACCTTACTGACAACTTAAAAAAATACAAACATTTGTAGTTAGCAGTTTCATCGACTTTATTGCTATCTTTAAAGCACTGTGGGCCATACTGTTATATTATAGAACGAGTTAAGCATAAATGTGCCATATTTACCTTAAAAAGCTGATGGTTTCACTTAAAAATTGTGTGGTGTATAAGAAGTGTATAAGGACGATTTAGTTATTGTTGTCTTTTTGTTTATTTAACAAATTTGATGCTTCTGGCCATATCAAACTAGCATTTAAAGAGTATATAATACAGATTATCTCCCAATCATTTGGGTTTATGTACTAATCCAATGTGATGTTTATATAGGCAGATCTACACTTTCATCAAATTGCAAATTGGAATTAAACTTCACGTAGAATTAGGTGTAATAGGCCGAAAACAATAATCATGATGTCGAAGCGTAATAACAAATATATTGTTACGCTGAATGAAGGTGACTTTTAATGTGTAATGACATTAAAGATAAATACAACTTTATTAAACTGTTACTGTTATTTGTTTTAAAGGTGCATTATACGAGTATAATAACCCTGGCGTATAGGGAAGAAAACTACGAAATTATGGAAAATCTTGCATTATTATTTATTTAAACATAATTGCCTAGTTGTGTAGTGTCTAAAGAATTACTTTTTGTCAGTCAACTGGACAAAATGAGTTCAACGTTTATTAAAAGAATTAGGGCTGTAATATTTGCAATACATGCAATAACCAGGTGATAATAGACCAGGTAATATTTTTTTGTCTGCTCATTTCATTAGTAAGATTACAGCTGCATTTAATTATATTTTGCTCTCTGTTTTCTAGTTGTTAGTGTATTGGTTGCCACTTAATTTCCTCTCTCTCTGACGAATTTCTTTTAACGTATGCATTAAATTAAGGTTTTCGTGATTCTTTGCCTAATCGAGAGTTTCTAGGAAACCCTGTCATTTTTTGGTGTTTTTTACATTCTAAATACGTTCTATGCGCTCACATCTCATGTACGAAAACCCACAGCATCAAGTTGAATGATAAGATTAAAGTAGGCGTTATGGTTTGAAAACAGCAACGTCTGTATTTTCTTTGCACAAAAAACACTGATGTTGTTTGTTGTGGTCTTTGCAGAGCAGCCTTACGGTGAGGTAAACCAGCTTGGCGGCGTGTTCGTCAACGGGCGCCCGCTGCCCAACGCAGTGCGAATCCGCATCGTGGAGTTAGCGCAGTTGGGCATCCGACCGTGCGACATCAGCCGCCAGCTGCGCGTCTCTCATGGATGCGTGAGCAAGATTTTGGCCCGCTACAACGAGACGGGCTCCATTTTGCCCGGTGCTATTGGGGGCAGCAAGCCACGAGTCACCACCCCCAACGTGGTCAAGAGCATACGGGACTACAAGCAGTCAGATCCAGGGATTTTCGCCTGGGAAATAAGGGACAGACTCTTGGCCGACGCAGTTTGTGACAAATACAACGTCCCGTCAGTCAGCTCCATCAGCAGGATCTTGAGGAATAAGATTGGAAACCTGTCTCAGCAGGGACAGTACGAGAGCGGTAAACCTTCTCCCCCACAACTGTCCTACAGCCCCGTGTACCCGTACTCCTACCCCAACGCCGGATCGCCCAGCAGCGCCAAGCTGGGCAGCCCTCCCGGTATGGCTGTGACGGCGGGTCACATGGGACTGTCCAGGGCCTGGCCTTCCGTGCATACAGTCAGCAATATTTTAGGAATACGAGCCTTCATGGAGCCATCAGGTAAGTCCTTATAGTTTACAAAACACTGTGGCGGTAGATGTAACACATGCCCACATTCATTTTCTTCTGGTTCTGAAAAGGGCTGAAATACGCCGACAGACTGTTGTTGCATTTTAAAGACCCGACAAATACTGAACTTCAATTACTGTATTAAAATCATTCTACTAGTCGAGATAAAATGCATATATAAATGCATATTTTTTAAAATACAAAACTAAACTTTAACATATTTTTTTGTTGTAAGTTTACTTGACTCATGGCTTATTTGTAATAAAATTGGGTTTAAATTATTCGCTTTTGTTTTGGTCATATTATATATTGAACACATTATTTTACATATTGAACATATATATATTGAACACACTCGTTTACATTCTAAACTATCGTTGCTGTGCATTTGATAGATGGAACATATTGCAAAATAAATGTCTCATGTACAAACATTTAATGCAAGATTAATCAGAGTTTAAGCTGTTTTAGCTACTTACGTTGTAGTACATATAAATAAAGTAAGCAGAATACAAACATGTTCTCAACTTTTTTTGTGTGCATATTGGTAATGCTTTTTTATCTTTAGCGATCGCCGGTCCTGAGGGCTATCAACCGAAAATGGAGGAGTGGGCGAGTGTCAACAGAACACCATTTCCCTCCAGTCATGGTCTCAATGGCATTGAAAAATCAACCCTAGAAACGGATATTAAATACAACCAGGTAGGTTTCACTTTAATTAATATTGTACACTGTGTGCTGTCACCTTTTTTCTTTCTAAACCCATACTGTGGTGAATGTGAATTAAGAATATAAAATAATTAAAGTTAAATGGTGTACTGGGCACACACAATGTATTTCATGTGTTCATTCTGATATGCGGCTAAAATTATACCAAATAGTAATGCACATTTCAAGGTTTGGGACGACAGTTTGCAAATGCCTTTCACACTGTAAAAAGTGAAGCATGGAGCTGTTCATTCAAGCTAATAAATATGATTGAACACACAGTACAATTATTGACTTTATTGTGAAACTCAACCTTTTTGAATTTTGATGTGTCAATTTTGATTCAGACTAAATTAATTACAATTCTGAAGGAAATAAACCAAATGTTTTGGTTCCACTGAAATCATACTCGAAGAAAATAGATAAGGATGTAATATTTTTAATTTGAATCAAACATGAATTGCGCATGCGCACTGTGGAGCACGGGAGAAGTTGTAGAGAAGTGCTTCAGAGCACTGAGGGAGAGAGGGAGAAAGTGCCTGAACGCGCTCGCGAGAGAGAGAATGAGAGAGGGAGAAAGTGCCTGAACGCGCTCGCGAGATAGCAACGCATGCTTATGGTATTGTGGCGTCGGGACTGGAGGGGGGGCGCAAGGAATTATGGGAGCTCACCCTGTTGGGGGAAGTGGGTGTTTTTCTGCGTGTTTATGTTACTGTTTATCCCAGAGTTTCATGTCATGTTTTATTATCACTGTTCTAGTATTATTCATGTAGTTATCAGTTATGTGGTTGTTTTGTGCCTCACCCTTTGTGTGTTTTCTGTGTGTGGGAGTGGGGTTAGCTGCGTTGGAGCTATAGTTAGTTTTACTTTCAAAAGTGGAATCCCACGTAAATCCAGCTCTTAGTGTCCTCCTCAGAGCAAAATAAAAAGAGCAAGAGAGCACTGAAACGAATCTCGCTGGTAATCCGTCCTCTTCCACGCCACAGTAACTTCTGGAACTTCTGAATATGCTGCCATGTTTTTTTTTTTTAAGTTCGGTTCAATTTAAATGTATTAGTTTGGTTCCGAAACTGAAATGTAAAGAATTTAACTTGGATCAAGGTGAATAATTAATATTGGGTCGAGTGAAGTAATAGGGTTTATGTCAAAATAAAATAATAAGGTTGTAACAATTGACTTTATTTAGATTGAGTGAAGTCAAATAGTTTAGATGCAACAAATGGACATCAATTTTTTTAATTTGAGCAGGGCTACACTTTTTACAGTGCAGATAAAATATGTTTAGTTTATTATTGAAACAGTTCTCATATTTATTGTATTTATTTTGCATATTGTACATTCGAATAGATGCATAGACAAAAGAATTAAGCGAAAGAGTAATTTTAATCTTCTGTACCCCTTTTTTCCTCTTCAACCACAGTCTTCAGCTAATCTTGCCGGATATGTTCCCGCGTGTGCCTACTCAGCCAGCCAATACGGTGTCAGCGCATGTAGTGGAGCTTCCGGTACCTATGCCCCTCATTGGCAGTCTCAAGCCTCAGGGGGTCTGAGCCACGCGGGCGGCGGGGCAATGGGCCAGCACGGCCACAGCCTCCACAGCGCTATGGCCTTTAAACGACCAACGCACGGTAAATCTCTCGTAATCTTGACATTTAGAGAGTCTGATATCAGAATTAAATTTATCATTACCATTTACTTGTCATTTTAATTCTGTGGTTGCCTTTAAGCGTTGGTGTATTCAAGCGCCAATAGTAAGTGACACCAATACAAGTCTATCATTATTTAATCGAACGTGATCATCAAATACATTAATCACTTTTAAACTATGAGGTCAGAAACTGTTTTATTCATTATAGACCTCAATGAAGATTAAGATACATTGTGTATAATAATAATAATAATAATAATAATAATAATAATAATAATAATAATAATAACAATAATAATAATAATATCAATAATAATAAAGTAATAAAACTGACCAGAATACCATCGAAGTATATTTTGTTTTATATTAGTTTGTCTGATTTTATACAATTTTCTCTATACATCTTTTCTCTATATCTATTTTTCTTACTCTCTCTCTCTCTCTCTCTCTCTCTCTCTCTCTCTCCTACACACACACAAACAGACACACACACACACTAACGACAAAGCCTTTGACAACATAGTGAAGTTAACGTTGGCACCGTACTCGTCCACGAATAAGAAGATACGTCGAGCCTTTCCTTAAAACCTTTATAAATATTGAATAGTGAAAGCCAGTGTTCTTGACGCGAGCGGGTAACTACATTGTCACTTCTGCTAGATATGCATGTAAACTATCGTCAACAAAAAAATCTTAATGGCCTTTTAAACTGAATAAATGACAAACTGACTTTAAATCAAATAAAGTGAAAACTTTTGAAATGTATTTAAACTTTTGTAGTTAAATAATCATATATAGTGAGATATAAATTCTGTACTTTCTCATATTCGTAATTAATTAATTCATATTAAACTGTTTTAAATTATCTGTTTTAAATTATTATATGTTTGTGTTGAACAAACTCAAAAAAATATCTAAATGTACTCAGAAAGTGAAACTCACAGCGACCATATAAATTTAGTTGATTTCTGTTTATGTGCCATACTGTTTTTCGTCCTGATAAAGTTTTAAAATAGACAACATTTGTAGAGGTATATGCTAATTGACTTTTATGTGGGTAAAATAAGTGGATGTATTCACCAGTAACGAAGGTTACAAAAAAACATTTCATTAATATAATTAACTAAATTAAACATATTGGACGTTAAAACAACTATTTTTATGCAGTGTACTGTTTTGTCTTTTTTGTACAAAAACATTTTTCGGCCAATTATTTTTACCTCCTCAGTCACTTTAGGACTCACAGTTAATTGTTTGTTTTTATATTAATATTTTTACTGGTCAGTGATCAAAATACTCTATTCGTGTAAATTATTTTGCATTGTCACTATCTAATGGGCCTTTTTTTTTGGATGAACCATGGAGCTGAAGTTGTTCTGTACCGCTCACTGGTACATGTTTTAAATGTACATTTTTCAATATCATGAATGTCTCCAAGAAATCGAGGAACTGTCGACATTTGAACTAAACTGAGTTTCGGGCATATGATGGTTATGAACTCAATTTGTTTTCTTGTTTCGTGTTGGTTTTTCAGTTGGGGAAAGGAAGCTCTCTAGTCTGAGTCCAGTGGGCAAGCAACAGCACGAGGTTTTGAGCGGACCCCCAGGTCTACCCGGAGCTCCCTCCTCCTCCTAACCCCTCCACAGTCAATTGCACTCACATATTCGGGAGGGGAAGCTTAAGGGCGGCAGCAGTAAGTTATTACGGTCATATCAGCGGTCTGAAATAGGCACGCGCAGACAATTAAGAGAAATTAATTTAACTTTGAAAGCTGGAACTGTGGGAGTTTATGACCACAGGTGATTTCTGCAATATTTGCAGTCCATTAGTTTTTTGTAACGTTTCCTGTCTTTTTCCGTCGCTTTTTTCTTTCAGTTGTTTGTAAAACATGTTTCTTTTAAATAATGCATAAGACCGCAACAACAATTGTTACTGTGAAAAGTAAACAAAATGCAACCTTGGACTTGATTACATCTTGATTACATAAATTAAAACTTAATTTGCTTTAAAAATGTAAGCCTGATAAACTACAGGCATTTCTGGAACGTATTAATAAAGGAGGAACGTTGCAAAAAACGTTATATTTTTATAAATCCAACTGTGTCTAATAAACGCATGTTTTAAGAAACCTATCCTGATTACAGTGCATTTTTCTTCTTTATTTAACGCTTTTATTTTACAGCTTACCTTTATGTCTTAATGTCCAGCCAACATATGCTGAAAAGGGGATCTGAAATTATTAAATCTGGTGATAATTGTTGACTGTATATTTATTGGTAATAATGTACAATAAGGGTCACAATAACTACGACTTTATTACAATAGTAAGAAACATTATTAATTGGTTAAGTAATTTATAATTGATTTTTATGCTTAGGTACATTGTAAGTAATAATTAATTAAAACATTAGTTTAAAAATTGTAAGCATTACCTGATCATTATCATTTTCTGATTAACTCTCATTAGAAACAAAATGTTTCAGAAAACACGCATACAATATTTTGTAAGGTGCCAATTAAAACGACTTTTTATTTCCACTAATTAATTAAAAACAATTACAGTTGGTCACGTGCCATGCAATCTGGGAGTAATATAAGAGTTTATTAATAAAAGTTGTATTAGACAAACGCCCGAATATGACCTATTCTAATTTAGTGAAGGATCTTCTTCTCGATTTGAGCTGATTAAAAGATATGTTCAAATGAGTTTCTCCTTTTCAGAAACACAAACTGGATATAATTATGTTTTTTCATTGATAACATATTTTCTTTTTCATTCCAACTAGATATATATCACTGTGAGCTCTACGCATAACTGATTATAGGAGTTCTTAATATGATCACACATATGACTCAATGGAGTATATTTATTATATATCTGTTATGTTATATTTCTGTTTTTCCTTTGTTTTATGTTCAGGAATTATGCTTTTCTTAAGTTCACTTCTGTCGGGTATTATTTAGATTTTCATTCATTTATGACTTTCAACATTTCACACAAATGTCCTGCAGCAGAGGACTGTTAAAGAGTCAATGTAAAAGAACATGGTTCTTCTAATTAGTTTAATATGAAAACACTCTGATCAGAGATCAATAAGCTCTTCCTTTTTATACCGGTGTCGGTGTCTCCTCGTCATCTATTGACTCTTAAAAAAAAAAAGAATGTATGTATTTGGAAAATATAATATGAAAACCATTATAACACATGTAGTACAATACAATAAACGTAGGTTGAAATTTAAATTAATAATATTAATACTTAAACATGTAAGTCGTAAAAATGGCTATAATAATAATAATAATAATAATAATAATAATAATAATAATAATAATAATTATTATTATTATTATTGTATAGAAATGATATAACTAAATTTATTTAAAAAGCATCTCATATTTGGCCCAAAATCTACATAAAGAACAAAGGTTTAACAATAACAAACAGAAACAAATTGCATTAAGTATAAGTATTAGTTGATAAGATTAAAAAGGATACACAGATTGGCTATATGGTTACTGCATAACCTGGCCACGGTAGTCCAGTTATGCACTGAACTGTCAGGATAAATCTCACAGCTCAGTTACAGGATGCATTAACCCAGTCTTTAGTCAATCTTCAGTCCTATTCTTCAGCCTTCTTTCAAAGTTTACCTGCGTTTGCTCAGACAAATCCGGTAGCCTATATGTAACGCAAGGCGATACCTGATCCTACAGCAAACATCTCTATCTGAAGCAGGGCATGCCATCACACAGCAAGACAGGAGACAAATGATCAGCTCCCCCTCACACACAGAACAATGGAGTGTGTGCACCCTGTAAGTTAGTTCCACAAAATAAACTACCGCTGCGCAGAGCAGCGCAGACACACACACACACTCCAGGAGGACTTCATGAGTTCTGGGAAGTTAGGACCCAGGGGCTGCTATAACAGTTCAAGTTCTCCAGCATATAAAAACACAGGGTTCACGGTTAGGGACATGGTTTTCAAAGACTTACTTGAGTACTATTGTTGCAGTTTATTATTTCAAACTTTTTTAAAACAAATCTTTATTTTATGTTTTTATGCATAATTAATCACAGAATAAAGCAATCCATGTATTTATTAATTTAGTCAAATCCCGGTTTTAAACAAAAGATGCCCTAAGTAAAGTGATAAAAAAGTATAATATGACGATACAACGATTTTGCGTGAAACTACACTTCTAAAAATAAAGAAAATGTTTTTGCTAGAACCAGTGATTTGATTCGGTAAATTTTTAAAGTCATAAATAACTACCATTTTATCTATTTTTCCTAAGACTCTTTAAAGTCACGCATTCATGTTCTGTAGGCAACGAAAGTGGTTCTTCTGCATCAGAGGTTATGAAGATGCATGCTTGCACAACTTAAGTTATCTGTCCCTTAAATCACTTTGATTTAGTAAGGTTGAACAGTTGGTGAGTAGTTTTGGTGAGCTGATCTATTCTAAAAACAGCGACCAGGAGACTCGTGCGAAGAGACTTCAAAGCAAAGCGCACTTTAATCCCCTGTTTGGATGCTAGCAGGTTCGGTGTGAGGCAATCTGAAAGAAAGCTGTCATTTTTCTGCCCAAATGATTAATGAGCAGAGACAGAACACGCTGATAACACATCCCAAACACATGATGTGTCCCAGACTGACGTGATAATTACAGGGTATTTAAAGTGTACACGTCCGTGTTGTGTTTTTTTTATTGTCCTCCACACCTTAGAGTTTGTACATCATTAATCTCAGCCAAGTCAAACATGATTAAATGCAACAGACAGCACCTTCTCCAGGATGCATGGGCTCAGTGTGCCGAAGTGGAGCAGACTGCAGGCGCCTTCAGATACACTGCAGACGGAGCATAAAACCACGGCCACACATCTCCACCCTTACCGCCATCAACAACACCTATCATACATACATACACACACACACACACACACACACACACACACACACACACACACACACACACACACACACACACACACACAGTCCTTCTCGCAGACGCGCATCATATCGTGCAATATCGAGCAGCATTGTTTGATTGCTGCATTACTAAAACTTGTCCATTCTACTATTCAATTGCATTTATTAGAATAAAGAGAAATGCTACAGACTGGTCTCCAATCACATAATGTGGTGTATTCATTCTTTGGGTTGACATTTAATATTACACTGTTTATTTTATATTGTAATGTTAAGTATAAATAGCATTTATATTTGAAGTCACCAGAAAACTCAGTTTTAAACTTAGTATTACTTAATTAATTAATTATTTGTTTCAGCAGGGTTCGTAGCCTTCTCTCCATCAGGCGCAAAGCAAGAACACCCCCTGAATAGAGCACCAGTCCGCGGTACCACACGCAACAATTCTAAACGAAATATTTAAAATTAAATGTTAAATATTAAATCACCTTTTACCTTGTATCCGTTTGCATTCCTTGTATTTAAGACCAAACTCAGGAAACATATGAACCCAATTTAAGTTCTAAATGTTGTGTTCTGCTGACAACTAAAAAAACGACGCCCCACCAAATAGTGTTGTGCAACATGCCTACCTAAATCAATATACACATTTGGTCAATGTTAGCTAAACTTCAAGGTCAGCTGCTGGCTGCAACTAATTCTTAATGCTGTGAATTATACATTATCCTTTAACAGATATATGCTTGTCACACAGTGGCAGAAACCACACGAGCAACTCTTTAAGATATTTATTAAGTTTCATGAAAATAGCACCACTGGTACTAAGGTACTGTAAATGTCCAATCGCGCATCATACTGACCACTCTCTCTCCATGTTAAAATGTTTTTAATGTTAACTCTTTCAGACCTGAATTATCTCCAGTGATGGATCAAATGTAAGAATGCTGTTTTATGTCTGTAATACACAGAAAAGAAGACTCTAACATTTTATAAATCCACGTATTTAAAATATTTAATAGCTTTTTTTTATTTCCATTGCATTTGAAGCCTGTGGGTAATATTTTAAAATGTTTATTTCATAAATTTCATTCATTATTTCATTCATCATTCATTCGTCATTTCAATTTTATTATTTCATCCCTAAACAGTTAAAGAACATGATTAAAAAGTGTTCTAAATGACAATAAATTAGTAAAAATTGTAATTGTAAAATCCATTGTAATAAATGCAGGGTCTGAAAGGGTTAAGATGCTTTTGGGAAACCGGACTCATTTTGTTGAGCTGTTGTGAGGACATAGCTCGCGTAAACAAAACAAACCTGAGCAAAAAAACTTTAAATTGGGTTTTGCGCTATTAAATGAAGCAATTCTGCACAGTTTCCTTTTCTACTCATTCTATCACCATCGCCCAGTCCAAAACACCATTAACTCTGCAGGGGATGTTTGGGATATTGGTTACTGACAGTTCTTGTTTCCTTAACTATTTTTTTGCACATTATAATACGAGCACATTAATTTCTGTCAGAATCGTAATGAGAACGATGGAATTCGTATAGGCCAGACAGGCCATGCTTTATGAAGGGAGCCTAGAGCCCAAGGATCAATCAGAAAAGTAACGATGAACTGATATACACAATGTCATAGATGTATAACTTTGTTGACGAAACTCAGTGAAATTTATTTTGAACACACTGATAAGAATTCAGACACTAATGTCCTACTGCAAAAAAAAATTAACGTTTTGAAGTATACATTTGTTGTCATAAAACATAGATAGGATCCATGTGTATAACTCAATGCAA
This sequence comes from Astyanax mexicanus, assembly GCF_023375975.1. Taxonomy (NCBI): domain Eukaryota; kingdom Metazoa; phylum Chordata; class Actinopteri; order Characiformes; family Acestrorhamphidae; genus Astyanax; species Astyanax mexicanus. The sequence goes on along the minus strand of NC_064408.1, from coordinate 83,860,336 downwards.
TAAATTTACATGCTCAAGGAAATGGATATGTTTTGGCCTGAAACACTAATGAGGAACTTCATGGGAAATGGTTGCTACATTCACTTCAATAGCCTGCATAAGATAAAATTTCATTGTTAACTGCTTTCAGTCAAGTGTGTGTGTGTGTGTGTGGAAGTGAGTAGGAAAGGTCGAGATAGGCCAGAGAGCTAAAAGATCTGTCAACTGTTGCAGCTCATCTATTCCTCTCAGTCACATTGTCTGGTCTTCAAAGACACTTCAGGTGTGCTGCTTGACTTTTGTTGAAGCTAATGGTTAAAGAGAGGCAACACATGGAAAAGGCAAACCGTGTCCTGTATCTAGTGTCTGATTAATCCTATGGGTACTACCTTAATCCTAGATTGGTATTACCTCAAATAAAGGGCTTGGATAAATAACCTCATACATTTTTACACACTCTACATTTATTCACTGCATAGTTATACAAATATATATAGAGAAAATGTGTAATGTTGCTACAGAAGACAGAACTATAGTATATAAATAAAATTCTAAACAAATTAAACAATAAGAACCTTATTAAAAGTCTCAAATGTAATAATCAATTAAGCCAAGAAGAGCAATCAATGAGTTCTAGCTCCAAATGATATATAAATATTTTTACAATGCTGGTTGTAAGGGACATTAAATTAGAGTAAAGAATTATATCATACATTCAGTAAAACAATAATAACATGTACATAAACAATGAATAATAACATTATTATTTTTTTGTCAAGAAAAATCACCACAAAGGCGTACAATAGGAATCCAAAGTTCTGTGTGTGTGTGTGTGTGCCTTACCCTGGCGTGACTAAATGGTGCTGTGTTCCAGCTTAATGCATGACTTCTCCATAGGCTTGTACCAGCTCTACATGCACACACACACAGACACACACACACACACACAGACACACAATTATACATTTAATGACTGAGGCTCAAGAGCTCTTTTGTGCCTGTAATTGACTCGAATGAAAATGTCTCGCAGTCACTGTTCACACTTTAGGCAGTAGTTATCTACAGTTACACACCTGGGCCTGTCTACAGTGATGCCATAACATACTGACTGTCGCCATGCTAATGAGAACAGAACCTATTTGCATTGACTTTACCATTTAAACTGTATTCCAGTGTCCCTGTGGATGCCTCCTCACTTACTGTCTTATGCAGTAGTTCAAGGTGACATACTCCAACGGCACAATACCATTTTTACCTTCTTTAAAAATGTGAAAGCAGTAGAATTTCTGAGTGTGGATACGACAGAATGTGGTAAAAAATAATTACATCGATGTGCTGATTGAGTGGACTCATAGGTCTTCATGTGAGTTATTCTTGGCAGATTTTTTTTCTGCAGATTCATCCACGCTAAAAGGAGACCACACCACAACACATGTTTTAAAAGTACTTTTCTCTGTGCTCTGTGCAACTTCACATTCTTCCTAGAGAGATCTTTAAATCCCACAATCCCCCAAACTTATGGACTGTCACTTTAACAAACTATTTAAATGTATGATTCAGTAGCAAAATGAACTTGGATGAAGAGGACTAGTAAAGAGTAAACCTATTTACCATAAACTTGTGGTTAACTGCACAAGTTTGACACAGAGTTAAACTAGAGGCAGGCTTCTGCAAAGCTTTGTTCGTGACATACAGGTATATAGACATTGTCAAAACAAACTGGTGTTAGAACAAATCATTGAGAAGGACATGCACCCTGTTCCCAAACAGATACAGTAGATCTCTACCTGATAATAACAAACTTAACCAGTCTGTCACACAAACCCAGCCAAGCTTCTCTTTCATTCTCTGAAGTGACTTCTCCACGACCTCGTTAGTGTTGCATTAGTGGAGCCGAGTCTGGCGGGTTTTTTCTCCGTGATGACATCAGGAAGTCTCATGGCTCTTTTGTATGAGCAACTCCACTGAACTTATTCTACTAATGTGAAAAAGAAAGAGAAGAAAAGTGAGGAAGCTAAAAGAGCCGCAATGTTGCTTATTGATCTCGTCATGGTGACTGCCTCTGAAAAAGCTTCATGAATGCAACTGCCAGCTGATAACATTTTTAATGAATAGCTGCATGTATTCTGCACTACTGACTGATTGGCATCGTCCGTAGAAGGCAATCTCAAATTCCATCTTCACTTGCTGGGGTGTCTAGCAAACAGCTCAACTCAGGTGGCCAATATGGAATAGGTTCCCTCTCTAACACAGCACCACCCAGGTTTAACCGACAGAATGTTTGATGTGTTGTTTGATTGTTTTTTATATCTATTTTTAATAAAAAAAAATCATGAAAAATTTGAACTACTATCCATATGGCCCTAAAATACCAATATTGCCATTATTATTATTTTCTTTTTTTTTTGCAAAAGCTGAACTGAAAGAGCAAAAACAATTATTTTTGGTTTCCGAGGTTACAACTAGGTTTAGGTTTAGGACTATGTTTGTGGGTGGGTGTTTGTGTGTTGTTTTGCCCTACAATCTACACTACACTTGCAATGCTGATGCCACTGCAGATAGCAGTCTATAAGAATTTACCTCCCACAACGAGAGCCATGTTTAGACCTCAGCTATTACATACAAACACACTCCAGTGTGATGCTGAGAGAACGCACGCACACACACACACACATTGCCAACACTCCTTCCTTGAGGACTGCATTTGTGCCCAAGGAAAGAGACAGCTGGCAATTAGCTAATACACTGTACTGATACTGAAACATTGCAATGCAGTTTACACAATACTCATTTTTGTATTCAAGCATCCATTACTTTTTATCTACTTAAGGGTCATACATTGAATACAAGAAGCAAACCTCAGACAGCAAACATGTTGTGGCTAATACATTTAGACTGATGATAAAATTGTGCACATTTGATTATTGCTAAACTATTCCTTTAAAAATGGGCCAAAAATAGTAAATCAGCTCTGAGGGATGCACAGCAGATAAGGTCATTGTTAACAGAATGAGGGCCTATAGCAGACAACTGATGTTACCATGGAGAGGTGTGTAACCTGAGCTGGTTGTGTGGACAGACAAGTGAGTGTGTGTGAGACACTCCTCACTCTCAGAGGAGCCTTAAAAGCCTCACTTCCTAATCCCTAAAGCAAATATTTTCAGATTATTTGGTCTAATGGTATTGAGGCGCACAGCCTCTGTGAACAGGGCAGAGGATTAGGACATCAACAACACTCAGGTGTGCAGGGCCACAAAGGTCAAGAACAAAATATACTTCAGTAAACCATAACTGGATGGGCATATTTATTGATGTTTTTTAAATATGTTAAAAATAGGTTTTTGAATATAATTATTTCTAAGTATATTTATAATAAAACAATTTTATTTATTTTATTTATAATGCAACATTTTAAGCATTTTAAATAATTAATGTGACCTGAGCAAAAGTTCCACCCTTTGTCAGAAATCACATTGCAAACCATTTTTGTAGCCAACTAAATGTCTGTGTCATAGTTGGAACTTTTCCCACACTGGTTTAAGCCTCTATTTCTGAAATATATTTACACTCTAATCTTTGTGCAGTTTGTTTCAGTAAAAACAGATACTCCAACAAAAAACAAGAAAGCAAGAAAACGTTTTTTAAATACCCCTGAATTCAGAAGAAACAATAAATGAGTGGGTATCCCTATTTTATTTTTGTCACTATAGTGCATGTTTTGGATCATTTCCTTTTGCAGACATTCACCCTTTATAACAGATAGTTTGTGTCCATGCCTTGTGGGTATTATGTGGAATCAATTTTTTCTCCACCCATGCTAATGACAGTAAAAAAAGGACAAGAATAAACAAAATATGGCAGATCCAGCTTTACAATTGTCAAGATACATGTTCACTTCATCCTTTTACAGAACCTTCTCCCAAAACTCAAATGGATGCTGTAAATGTTCTGTAACATTTATATTGATGCACCGCCTTCTTGAATTGGGTTCTTGGCATATGAACTTAAATCTGATTTGCTTGTATGGTGTCTAAGCAGTACACAAGCATATGAGCAGTTTCTTGGTCATCCATATCATCTTGACCTGCAGAGTTCCCTATTCTCAGCTTCTTCTTAATAACAATTAGCACTGTAGAAGACAAAAGCTGAAAACATTTTGGTATCTACTTATAACTTCCCCTTGCCTTGTGCTCCTTTTTAAGCAAGTTGCTTAGATATGCATATGTTTTGATGGGCGTTATTTTGGTGTTTTAAATGTAATTTATATAATGTAGATTATAAATCAGATACAATTGACAGGTTAAATAATAATAAAATAAATAATATAATTAAAAGCAACACTTTGCAAAAAAATTACAAAACATTTAGTGTGCCAAAACATATTAACAGGCTAAAATTTCCCCATCAGATGACATTACCATCGCTATGAGGCTTGAAAGCTAACATGTGCCTCTTCAGAGTCACATGAAGCCTGACCAGAGTTTTTAACACTGGTCCTAACACAGCATCACTCGTGCCTTAATGCATCTGGAGAGGAAACCAACTGTCAGTTTTATGTCTGTTTATTCACCAAAGACTGCAACTATTAGGAGCCCTATTGTGCACCTTTGTGTATTTTAAATTGCTAATACCAAGGATGTTTGCAGCAAAAGGAAGAAACTTTGGAAGTCTCCAAGACTCAAAAGTGGAACTCATCTATCTCCCGTCAACATGTAATAACAAAATAACATAATACAGAAGAGTTAGAAGTTAGTAAATAAACCATATGCAAAAACAAACTACAAACTACAATTAATAAATAATACAAAGAAAGTGAGCATAATTTACCAGCAGATGTTAAAACTGAAGTCTATCAAAAAATATCTACACTGTAAAAAACCCATTTTACAAAAGCTTAAATGACTTTTTTATCAAGTTGATTGAGCAAAATAGTCTGCAAAAAAAAAAAACAATTTTGAAAGATTATGTTACACAAACATTAGAAAATAAATGATTTTGTGGTGCAAAAAGTATAAGCACTATTTTATTGTTGTGAGGTTATTTTAGCACAGGTATTTTAGCAATGGAAAGGGAAGAACAGGAGAGAGTCAGAGGCACATGGTGGTTTTAAGGTGGTAGAACTGGTCCACACAGGGGAGCAGAAATACCTGATGAGGGCCTTATAATATTCAGCTATTTAAACACAAGGTGGATTGGAATCCTTTTGAGGGAACGGCTCGTCTCATTCAACAGTCGACCGTGTTGAAGGCGAGGAGAGGGCAAAGTGAGTGTGTTCAGAGCTGAATGGCCTTTGTGTGCAGACTGGTGTGCGGAAGATATATCTAAATGTGGGAGTATTCAGGCTGTGCAGTGGAGGAGAATGTTTTGAGCGCAGTGCTGGCCCTTCTGGGTGGCACTGTGGGCAGCACTGATATGATAGTATTGAAAGTGTGAAAAGGCGGTGTGTTACAAAAAGTAGAAAGGAAGTGGGAGAGAGAGGCTAAGTAGAAATATGGGCTGCTATTCACAGTGAATACACAGAGCACAATGCCAGAGCGAATTACAGAGGTGGATAGTAACTGTTTGTGTTTAAGAGTTCCTCAAATTTTTCCAATACGATTTTGACAGAGTTAGTCCCATACCAGAGAAAATACTATGTTACATACATAGTTTGTCTACAGTATTTAGCCCTACTCATGCTTGATGTTGCTCACACAACAGAATGTCTTATCGAATGTCTCATCTAAACAGATTGTACTATTTTTATATACTATTTAAGATACTACTTATTATTTTAAAAAATACTAATATCTCAATTACATTTTTAAACATTAAGATGTATGGATGATTTACAATGTAATATGTAGTATCAAATTAATAAATAATTTAGACATAAACCTGTCTGCAACTATTTATAAATGTTAATTACTGCTGTAAGTATTGATATCTGTGACCCATTCTGAACCCTTATTTGGTAACTAAATGTTACCAAATTCTCATATGCAAAGTTTTCTTTTTAATTTACATGAATGCATGGTAGTAACTCAATGCATGTTAGACACAATTAGTTACCACTAAGTATACCACTTAAATTTCTTTTGTCTAATAAATTTAATGCTGAAAAAAATCCTTATGAAATCATTCTATCTCAGAATTTAGAAATTAAATGTGTATAAGAATGTATTTCATTTAATCGTTAACACAAACTGAGCTGGCACGATGTGTGATGTGTTCAACATGTCCTCCACATTTATTATGCAAGTCTAAAAGTCTTTTTAGAGAAATAGTCTAACATATTTTTTAATTATGCAAAATATGCTAGGTTTTCCCCACACATTCACTGAGGCCTTTCAAAGTACTTAAAAACTTAACACTTGTACACCTACTCGTGCAATGGTCTAATCAGCAAATCTAGAGGCAGCAGTAAAATGCGTAAAATCAGATATGGTTCATAATGTGATCTCAGCGATTTTAAGCATGATATAATTGTTGTTGTTTGACGTGGTGGTCTGAATATTCTTATATATTTCTGCTGAGCCCCTCAGACTTTTTAGAATTTTTAGAAAGGAAATGCCTTGTTGTTGAAAGAGGTTAACAGAGAATGCCCAGATAGGTGGCAGAAAGGCTACATTAAGGTGAGCAGAAATGTAGCCTGTATGTCCAACACATCCAGCCTTGAGGCAGATAGGATACAACAGCAGAGAACCAATGTCAGGTTCCAGTTTTACCAGTTTTAAACAGAAATAAGCTGAAGCTGCAGTGAACACAGGCTGGTCTTAGTCTGGTCTTATAGAGCACAAAGAATGTAGAGTCAGATTTGGTCCCACACGCTTGAATCTACACACTTTACCTGCTTTGTTCCAATAGTCCAGACTGGTGAAGGTGGAATAATGGTGTGGTTAATGTTTTCTTGGCACATTTTGGACCGGTACTGAAAGTACTGCATACTAAGTAAATATGATAAGTTAAATGAGTGAGGAATAAGCATCTAAATCTGGAGGGTTGTGGAAGCTCAGTTAAAAAATTAAGAACATAAAGGTCATTTTTATAACACCCAACTTTTGCCTTAGTGTAGCTTAGCCAATTAATCTACCTAGTTACTAGAACTCCCCTCATCTTATACAATGCTCCTGACTGTACACTGTTGAGAACAAACACAAGTCTAGAGGAAAGTGCTGGATCCCCAGCTCTGATAAATCAGCCAACAGACATCTATGTAAGCCAGCGTTAACATGGGAGTGATGTGGGCAGAGAGCACCATCTACTCACCAAGAGACAGAGCAAGGCCAATTGTTTTTTTTCTCCTGATCCAGCTGTTTTTGTCAAAAGGAGATGACCCAGGAATTATACAATAGTCTTCAGGCAATAGTGTCAGCTTCCTTTAGTTCATTATCACACAATGTACCTCAATCATGTGTTTGTGTATCAAAGTTTAGCAGCACCATTACTTTCTGTTCTTAAGCAGCAGTCCTTCCCCATGTGCTGAGGGGATCTCCGTGCCATGGCCTACGACAACCTTAACCAGCTGCAGATGTATGCTATAAAAGCCCCTGACCCACACTGCCTCCACCAGTGCCAGCAGGCAAGCAGAGACATCTCATCTCATCTCAACCACACCAGCCCCAACGCCAGGTCACTAGTGATATACACGATGGGGCACTTCACAACTGTTTTATATGAAGGGAATGATGAAATAAATCGGTGAATTAGACCCTGCTTGGGTTCAGTATTCAGAATTGGGAACAGAATTGGGTTATTATTTCCATCCTGATCCCTTTTTGCTTCCTTGATCTGTGGACATCACAAGCAGCACAAGCATTCATGGCAGCACTAGTCCATCCATTAATCCCATTAATGTGCAATAAAAATATGTTTCAACAACGCCAAATTTACATTGTGATAATACTTTTTTAATTACCTTGAATCCCAGACTGGTTGAACTTTTTGCATACTTTTATTTTAATTTTTTTCCCATTTTCTGCCCAATTTACATGGCCAATTACCCAACCCACTCATTAGGACTCGCCCTATCACTAGTAATGCTGTAACACTAGAAGAGTGAAGACTAGCACATGCCTCCTCCGATACATGAGAAGTCAGAGCCCATGCATCTTTTTGAATTGCTGCTGATGCATCACAGCTTGTACGGAGGAAAGCACAGCGACTCGGTTCTGATACATCAGCTCACAGATGCCTTGTGCCAACTAACATCATTCTTTGTGGTGATGTGGGGAGAGAGCGCCATCTACCCACCCAGAGAGAGAAAGGTCAATTGTGCTTCCTCTGAGATCTGGCAGCTGATGGCAAGCTACATAAACAGGATGCGAACCAGCAATCTTATGATCATAGTGGCAGCGCTTAACCCGCTGGACCACTCTGAACCTCTGAACTCTTCTGACTGTTTGAATTTTTTATGCTTTCGATCAATAGTTATTTAAATCATATTAAATTGAAATTCTAACACATCTATATGGTGTATTTTGTTGATGACATTTCTCCACACAACAGGAGCTTCATAAGACGAGACCTAATGAAAAACCCTTGTGATTACTGACTTTCTGACCTTACAAAGTTATTCTAAGACAGGAAGCTGATGTCAGAAGCCATGTGCCATGTGTTCGAGTTTGGCTCAAGCTGCAGCTGAAATCAACAGTTTTTAACATACTCTTGTTGACATAGCCTCACCAGTTTCCCTTAAGGGAATCCCTGATGCAGTCCCAAGAGCCATTCCATTAATTTAGTGGCTCAAGTAAAGTTGACAAGAGAAAATTAATGGTGACACATGAAGTCAACAGAAATGTAAGACCAGGACTGCCATTTTGGGGGGACCCAAATGTAATGGTCCTCCTAACATTTTTCTCCACATTAATCAGTGCGTCATCGCTAATGTTGATTTCATACCTTATTTATGCATACCTTATGTGCCTGCGGAGAAGTCATACTTAGTAGTATGTTTTATGTATTCTATAAATAAATTTAACTTCATGAGTGCTTAGTTTTTTTGATATTGAATGTACATTATGTGGTTTTCTATAGGACTCAAATGGGAAAGGTAAAAATTGGTCTTTTTCCCCTCAAGCATGGTAGTATCAACAGCACATAAGATCAATACACCAGTTCAGCATATCATATAATCTACAGTACCCTTAATAATAAAAAAGATGTATGAAGAATGGTTAGGTAAAAAATCATTAGAACATTTTTTATATTTAAATATCGATGTTCTTTATTTAACTAAATGCTTTTATACAGCTATACAGTAATACGTATTTCCTAAAATAATTCTAAATATGATTTTTTTTATAGCCCTAAAACTACTACTGTTGCTAGTAACCAAAATAAAATCTTTATAAGACCCTTTAATTGTTAGGCTGTACTTAAGGGTATAATCCTTCAAGAGTTCTTCAGTTAGGGCAGTTGTTCTTTATAGAACACTAACTAATTAAATAGCCATTTGTAGATTGTTTGATGTACAATAGGAGTAAGGTGTAAAGGAACAGTATTTTTGGACTACATTTAATGTAACTTTATTTAATTCTTCCAGTCCAAATAACCTTTAGCCTTTAGTAAGTATGATGTTCAGTGGGTAAAGGCAGACCATTTTCATTTTATCTAAAAGAAGAACACCACTGAACATTACTGTCCTTATGGCTTGTAGTAACTATTACATCTTTGCTTCATTGTTGCAATTAAGACCTAATGGGGGTCAAAATAACATGATTGGTAACTGAACACTGCCATGAACACTGTCGATATGACTTGATCAAAAGGTCCAAAGAGGTGATAAAAATTCCTTTGTTACAGTAAAAAAGCAGAGTTACACTCATTAGATGAAATGCCATTAAAAGCAACCCTGCAAGTTATCAGGTTACTTTCCGACACCATGTTCTTTTTTATTTGTGCCACTGATAAGAGGCTTTCATTAGCTTTAACTGTTCTACAAATGTATTTTCCTTAATCAGCATCACTGCCTTAATAGTGCTAACGTTCATGGTTGACCTGTTACAGCTTTGCTAATTAGTCTGGGCACAGAAATTTTAAGAGAATATATCTGTAGTTACCTATACGATTTACTGTTATGATGCAAAAATATCTATCAATAAACAACATGTAAATTCTTACACAATGATAAGTACATTCAAAATGTGTTATTGCCCTCATCCCACTTTTCTTATTCTTATTCCAACATCAAAGGCAGTACAAAAAAAATGAGGAGGTTATATATAAACACTAAACCCTGAAGTGCCCAGACAACATCAGTTTGCAGAAATATGAAAAAGTAAAACACATGAAGAGATGAACAGCCAAAGCACATGTGTTCGTTTATGCTTTTTACCAGAGGTGTAAAGCTCCACTGCTGCTCAGATGAACTGCAGCCGAACCATACAGAGGCGTAGGTAGTAAAAGCTGCAGTCAGACAGAAAACGCAGCCGCTGATCAACTGCAGCTGAAATGAATGACACTTGCTGTATGTACAGTAACTGCCACTGGCTTCAGAACAGGGCACTGAAGGCCAGAAAGTGGCGCCATCAAACACATAAAACAGTGGGACACTGAAAAGACACTGGCTGTGTTCCCTTTATATAGGCTAGTATTAGACACTACAGATATATCATTTACTCCAAATAATAGAAACAAATGATTCTAGCAGTATAGTAGTTCAAAATGTGATCCTACAGAAAAAATAAACCATTAAATTATAGAATGAACTTTATTCATTCACTAGAATAGTAATAAGCTAAATATATCCAAAGAAATCATTATTTTCAGGGACTGTTCCAAACCCTAACTACTATTTCAACTATTTTAATTTGTGGAAACAAATGATTTTTTCATTTTTATTCAAATCTTTTAAATTACTGTCCCATAATTTCAAGCCGCTACCCTTGAAAGTGTTTCAGTCCATAGGCAGAGCCTTCTTTAGTCACAACCCTGCATTTTAGATCAGGGCGTTGTGTTCATGTGTTTATTCACATGCACTTATGGGTGACAAGAGTTTGATGTGTGAAAACATTACACATCTTTCAAAATATGTATACTGGTGGTCCAGTGTGTACAGTAATGTTAAAACAACTCAAGTCTCAAAGATTTATAAAATGAAAATATTACATTTCATAAATTGAAAAGTAAAATGTAGAATATAGACCATTAAAGCATCACCTATCAGTACTTCTTATTTGAAGTTATTTCTAAACTGTAACACACTATCAGAACCAAGGTGTTATTTACTGTGTGAAAATTGAAAGATAATGTTTGCTTTTCCAAGCAAATGAATATGGATAAAAATAATCCTATTTGTTTTATAAATTAAGATGTAACTGCTACTTGTAGTGGCAAAATTAATTATGAGGTGTATAAGAGATGAGCAGATGAACTAGATAACCTGTGCTTCAGCCTACAGCAAGACAATTATCAAAAACATAAAGCAACAAAGAAGTTTTTTTCAATGCTAAAAACTAAAATTCATTGACTGGACAAATCAGTCAGAACAGTCTGTTCTGAATCCAACTGAGCCTGTCTTCTATATGCTAAAGGAAAAAAAAAACTATAAATAATGAAGGGTAAACACTGTGTACATATCATTTTAATTCCAAAACAGCCTTTACTCCTTTAATTTTATGCAAACTTTTTTTTGTAAACATTTCTTAACTTTCTTCCTCAATACAACACACAACTCCTTCTTTTAACATGCAACTCCACTCATTAAATGTGATTCATTATTAATTATTAAGGTGAAGTGCAGAAGCATGGTGCCCTCACAAATGAAAGTTGATACATCATATATTGGGGATTAACTAATTTAAAGTTACATATTACAAAATAACTCTCATGTTAGCCATAGCTTGCATGCTAGTAGCTTAGATGATACTGTTTTAAAAGACGCTAATAAAACAGCTTTGCTTTTTAGAAGTAAATGAGAAAGACAGACCTCCTGCTATGTTCCTGTACATATCAGACATCCTTTTTTTCTTCTGTTTGTCTAAATGTTATGCTTAACCTCCTACGGAATCTTCTGCATACAAACCTATAAATACAGCAGCAGCAATATGCTTTTGCCATTGCTAATCTCTGCTACAAAGCTTGTTGTTCTTTTTGCCCATTTATGGGACACACCATACACACTGCCATGGAATGTATTGGATCGGCGGACCACCCACCCTTATAGTGTTGAAATAGGGTCCAGAGAGGGCAATTAAGCTGTTTCCAAGGGTCACTCCAGTCTCACTCGTTAAATCTGTATGAATCCTGGAAAGAGGAGGGGGGATTTTACCCCTCTGGCACGCACCCAAGATCATAAGGTCGACACTGACACAGGCCTGTGGATCAACAGTATGTGTGGTGAGAAGGGAAGCTTGTAGATCAGAGAATAATTCATTAATGAGCTATAGCACATTATTCAGTCATCTCTCAGGTGTGTGTTTGTGTGTGAAAGATTGCCTGTCTGAATATCTGCTAAAGCAGACGTTTCAGATCAGAATGAGTGTGTATGTGTGTATATATGAATTAGAAATAGAAAGAGTACATAAAATAAAAAGCCTGCAGTAACTTACACAAGTCAATTTATTTACATAATAAAATTGACAGAATTATTACCTTACATTTGTAAATTTGCAGGCCCCATACGACTGGGTAAGACCAAGATAGTGTGTGGAATTGGACATAAAATTGAGAAGGAAAAATGCATAAAAGAAATGGCAGATGAATATGCATTTAAACATATCAAGTTTGTGTGAAACTACTAAGTAAATAAATAGACTGTCTGCATGTTACAGTCCCAGAGAGAACAACAATTAACAAACCAATGGTAATTGGTTAGTCAGATAAAAAAATCATTTAAAGGGGACATATTATATCTTAGAAGTTAGAATAGGTATATAATGTGCTACAGAAAACATGTTAATTAAAAAAGCTCACCAGCTCTATTCATGTCAGTTTCCACCCCATTCAGTATTTGACATTTAAGGGCTCTCTCACTTTTATTTAAATAGGCTGTTGCTGGTCATACTCCATGTGTACTGAGCATTTACCATACATTAGGTTTACCTTGTGCTTAATAGCAAAACATGAAAAAACTAGTTGATGCTTAACTTTGACAGAAGCACAAAATGTATTATTTAAAAGTACTTAGACTTGCCCCTTACAGTAGGTACAGATCCCTCCCTCAGAAAAAGTCTGCTGTCTAATCCAGCTGTGTACTGTCTGAGATTCTAGGTGGATGTCTTAGAGAAAAATGCACACTTCCTAATTGTGATATCACAATACAAAATACAAATACAATATAAAAAATACAGAAGCGTGACAAATTGTGTATTTTAATAATAATATGTCCTCTTTAGAATATTATTTTGATACAAACATTTAAGAAACATATGTCAAATGTTTAAGAACATTGGAATATGATCCATTAACAGCTTTCATTCAGTCGCTTTGAACACTATGATCATTTCCCCACTGTTAAAGGTAGCTAAGAAGTTTTGTGACAGTTTTGAGAGCTGTCATAATAGAACTACTGAAGAATGTTAGTTAACATGGTTGAAAAACATCTTCTTTGGACATTAGTGTATATCTGGGTAGATTAGAGTAGATTACAGGTAATTCTCACTACACAGCTGTATTGGTCACATTTTAGCATTGTGTTCACACACCATGAAATCACTAAGAGCCTGCCAACATCTTTCACCATGCTTACCGGATAGGCCTGCAGATACACCCTTTTCTGTAAACTTGATCAAAGACACTATTTTGATCAAAGACACTAGGTTTTGGACCACTCTCATTTCAACAAATGAGCTAACATAAATAAGGAACATCAGCCCTCTGAGGTCATTCAGCTCACGGTGGTGATGACAGCATATGTAGATGAGCTAATATGCTAACCTCAAACATTCAGTGAGAGATTAAGAGCCTCAGACGATATATCCTCTGTTTAGGTTTCACATTAGGTTCCCTCGCCACAAGAGTCATTTCTTATCTTCCCTCAGTGGACAGAGAATGGGGCAGATGATTAAGGTCAGAGAGTTATTGGCAGCATTTGCTTCTGCAGTGGAATAAAAAATATGTGGGTGGTTTTGGAAGTGGAAATGGGTTTTGCCAGTGAAATGGATAGATTTCACAGATGAAAAGTCTTTTGGTGATGCATAATTGTATATAATTTCCAGATTGGTATTTCCCAGCCATATCCTATGACCAGCCCTCTTCCAATCAACTGTAGTGTTTGACAGGGAGCATCATTAGTCACTATACAGTAAACTGTCAGTCGTTGAGAGACAGTACAAAAACAGACAGTAAAAGAAATGTACCAATTGCAACATTTCCTTAAGGAAATGACCACATCATGTCATCTGAACTGCAGAGATCTGTCAGCACCAGCAGTGTTAAAGGAAAGACTTTGTGGTGAGCTGTTTGATTTCTTCCATTCCAAGTGATGGGAATTGATTGAGTTATGATCCAGAGACAATTACACACAAGTTTCAGGATTCCTGCATGAATGCTTCTTCTCTATGATGAAAAACCTCTGTACCAATGTTTAAATAAACTTTGAAAATAATTCTTCTAGGTAACAGAAAAAGTTTCCATAAAGTTATTTGTCAAAATAAAAACTTTTTAGCATTATATAGATTCCCTTTTTTTTACTAGGATTATAGTAAATTAGATTTGCAGCATTGTGAAATACAATACAGTATATGGATAGTTTAATATAAAAAAATGAATGTGTCTCTACCACATAATGTTTAATGATATAACCTTTATAACCTCAGTGAGGGCCTAACTTATTTTTCTTTGTCAGCCATTTTGGTGAGTTGATGTTGTAGAACTGAAAAGTGGCAAGCTGGCATTACCTGAAAGGGTATATAAAATATCTCAAATATCTATCAAGACCATTCTGTAAACTAACAAAATATTTAGTTTAGTCTACTAATGAACACCAAAATGTATTGCAATTAAATTATAATTTATTATAAATAACTATGCAATACTAGCAATCTGTTCAATTCAACTCTAATTAATTTTCTTTATGTAGCACTTTTTAAGACAAATGTTGTCACAAGGCAGCTTAACAGAGATACGGGTCTAAGCCTCTTATGAGTAAGAACCACAATGATAGTGACAACAATAGCAAGGAAAAACTCCCTCACACTAGAGAAAGAAACCTTGTAAGGAACCCATGCTCCTCTGGTCGAACAGCATAAACAAATAACATAACATCATGTATAAGCTATACATTTCTCATCTTCTGCTGAATCAATGTTATGATTCACAATGTTCTGATACCAACAAAAAGTAGTGTGCAGTGAGGCCCTTCTTACCCTTCAGAGAAGGGGTGACAATAAATGCATATAAATAATTACATAATTTGTAATCAGGAAATATATATCATAGCTATTGTAAGTGTAAGAATTTATTTTATAAATTAACTAAAATAAAAAAACAGCAACTAATTTAAAGAATTAGTCTTATCTGACTGACAGCGGTTTTAACCAATCACAGCTTTTTAAAATGGCTTCTGCCCCCACCTGACTGCGTGACCCTTCTCCTGATTTTGAGAAGAGTGTAATAATGAATCTATTAGCAAAGTCGAAGGGCAGTCTAACCAATCAGAATGATTTTCACTATGGGGGCGGGGCCATGGCTGTCTAACCCCTTCTCAGCTGAAGGTGTTGAAGGTGCTAGGCGTTGCTTAGTCATAAACAGAGCTCATGCTGGATTAGTTCAATAGTTAGAGAAATATCATGGAATTGCGGTGGCGAATGAGACAGATATTGTGTTATATCATATTAAAAGACCTTCAGTGTGAAACTAATTCACAATAATAGGCCACCTGACTGGTGAGTTTTTATGTGTACTTAACGTTTTGGCTGACCTGGCATCTTGTAGACATACAAATGAGTGACATTTGTTGAACGGTTGTACTGTAGGCAAATTAAGCATTTATTGTTGGGTCTATTGTATACTTGTGGGATGTTGATGTGTATTAAGTTAATATAACTAAGTCAAGAGAGAGAATATGTATTTATTGTAATATTTATCTATGTGTCGGTCGGCCGGCCGGCGGCGGGGTGGGGGGGGGGGGGTGTATGGTGGTGGTTGCAGAATGGGTACCGACTATATTCACTGCACGCCGCTGCCAACAACCCCAGGTAAAATTTTGAGTAGGCACCCATCAGAATCTGTATGCCTTGCTTTACATTTTATGTCACTGACGAAACATTTAACAAAAAGTACAGTGTGTCTCAAAAGTAAGGAATCATCCGGTATAACACTTCAACATTATGCCAGACTGTTATCCAATTTTAACCTAAACTGTGGTTAAAGGCCATGTTAATCCACGTTACCAACATGGTGGCAGGCCTGAATGTCTTCACGGAGTAAACAAATGCATTGACACGTGGTGGCTGAACTTTTGGGAAAACTGCCCAAAAATCATTGTCAAATATCGCAGACAACATTTTATTTCAGAAATAGCAATAGATATGAACCCTCAGCCAATACTTGCTGGGGTATTTAGATACATATTTTCCCCTTTCATTTAGTTTCCCTTTTGTTTCTGAAATAAAAGAGTTGTGTGACTTACACTGATATTATGGTCCACACACCTTCCTGTTTATTAGACAGCATTTAAGATGGCCAACATGCTGGTGACAAACAGGTTTCACCTTCCCCAACAGTTTGAGTTTTAAACTCGATCAATGTCTGCCAAACTTTTCATTTTATATGGGTATTCCCTTACTTTTGGGCACTTTGTGTTTTACAGTATTTAAAGGCACAAAAAATCAAAACACAGCTGTTTTCATTAACGTAATTAACATGATTATATTTTCTATTATAGTCAAAATAAAACTTTTTATTAAGTAATAACCATATTACAATTTTAGCCACAAAAGGCCACATGCCATTACTGTACAAACTGTACAGTACTGTACTGTACACAGGGGTCTGGAAGTTAAAATATATATTTTTTTAAATGGTAAATGGTGTCACAATAATTAATATGAAGTAAAATCATGGTAGAAGGGGTTTCATGATGCATTGAATTGCTTTCTGCTATCATATCAAAAATAATCATAGTCATAACATAGACACCCCGAGGACATCAGCATATACTAGAGTGACCACACAGCAAAAGTGTATGTGTTAGTATGTGTGTAAACTTGTTGCACAGTGCATGTCAAGGTGATGACGTGAATGATATCCCTGCCCTTCCTCCTAAAATGGTGCGAAAGCACACAGCCCTCATTCCTTGCCTCTGTGTGTGTGTGTGTGTAAAGCAGAGAGATAATCGTCTCTGAGAGCTGAGGGCCGTTGGTAAATTACCAGCCCATGAGGGAGATAAAACTTGTCAAAACTCCCTCTGCTCCAGCACCTGGGCTTAAGAAAGTGCTCCACATCTCTCTGTCTTATCAGAGCAGATTAAAATCAAGATTTGGTTGACTTGAAGGTAAAGGCCCCTTTTCAGGTTAACTCAAAAATTGTTCGTTTTGCACATTCCCAGAATTCCAGCCTGTATATGTCTGCACTCTGAAAAACTACTGCACTGAATGTTGTGGTTGGTGGGTAGGAGAGAGGCACACCATAGCACATTTTGGTTATTTTTAACACAAATTTAGCAAGATTTGTATACAATCAACTTGTAAGGTTGTAAAAGAGATTCTTCACAAGTCAAGAGCCTTTTATTGTCATTAAATGTGGATACACAGTGCACAGTACATAAAATGGCATTCCTCCAGGACAAACAAGGTGCAAAATAGAACAAACAAACAACAAAAAACTATACAAGAACAAACACGCAAATAGAAATGTGCAAATGAAAAAATAAAACTTTACAATAAATAAATACAACAGATATTTTAAAAATTAATAGACAGGAAAATACAGAACAGACACATTACATTATGAATGTGTGTGGAGAGCATAAGAGAAGAGTTATTTAACTTGCTTTATCATACAGGCATACATATTTAGCTTATACCATCCATAAACACAGCAGTCACTGGGGTAGACAGATTTATTTTTACTGAGGAAAACAATACTAAATTAACAATATTTACCAATTTAAAGGTTCTAACGGATCTTTACACTCACATATTTCTTGTATTTTTATTTCTATTGCTCAAACAACCCTAGCATATTTACACGTGTAACCACAAAACATATTCAACACATCACATTTAACCATATTAGATATTTAGTCCTTTTCTAACAAATTCCATTTTCATATAGTAAATAATAAATCAGTTATTGCTAAAAGTGACAACAGTTTGATTTGAAAAGTGAGAAGTTTTTGTATTTGTAGAAATGATGTACATACATTGCTGACTCACATTCAATTAGTGTCAAATTCAATGTATCACTTTCTCAGTGCCACTAACTCCTAGATATAACCTAAGCCATGCTGCCCCTTAGTCACCAGCACTGCATTTTATTTTTTTAAGTGTGAAAAGGGAGAAATAAGGACCAAAAGCATGCATGTGTGTGTGTGTGTGTGCATGCGTGTGTGTGTGTGTATCACCATTAATTACAATGAATACAAGAGAGGTTAAGTGGAACCTATTAAGGACAATTACAATACTAAGGGTAATTACAATTCTTGGCCACCTAAAGCCTACTAAACCCAAAAGAAACATCAAAAGTTTATTTTTTGACTCAGATCTTTAAACATTGTTTGAGCTGCCTAAAGCCACCGCTGTTGCAGATAAAAGCAAGCCAATTTGTTCCAACTGCTGCAGCGTAATAACTGTAGATTGGGTGATAGCATCTCCCTGCCCCTCCACTCATTAAAGAACAAGACTGCAGCATTAAATAATTCTGCTATCAGAGAATAAGCCAGTCTAACTTTGATGTTGTTAGTTTAGAGAGACGCCTCAGCTCCATTAGAGGCTGTATTAGGCCGGCGGTTGGCAGAGTGGCGACTCTAATCTTTGCTGCAGGCCAGTACAGTGCCTTCTTACTAATTCCAGGAATTTGGGCCACCACAGTTCTTGTGGAAACATACCACACAGACTGAGTTTAAAATGTTGGTAATACTTTACAATAAGGGTACATTAACTAACAGTACTTATGACAGAATGTCTCACTTGATTTTTAATTGTCACCAGTTAAGACATTACTAACCAATGCAACATTTTTAACTAATGACTTATTTACAATAGTTTTTTAAGGACCATTAAGGATTATATATTTTCAGCAGTAAAGGATAAAATGATCAGGATGTATTATCAGATATTAAGAAAACAAAGCACTGGCAGCTACTGTCAGCAGGGTTTTAGCCAGTACATTCCTATTTGGAGTGTGCAGTCTGTCACCAGTATCTGTGTTTGTTTTTGCCTGTGACTCTGCCTGCTGCTCTTTTCCCAACCCTAATTCCACCCTGAGGTTGCCAATACACAACAGCGAGTGAGGGGTGCTGCAGCATGGAAGCTAGCAAGCGGGCTGCTTCAGCTGAAACCTTAGCTGCTACACAGCCTAAAAAGCTTCAGCATCTTGCAAAAAAGCTCAGTGACCAAAGAAAGTATAAAACTAGAGTAAATATTGGCAGTGAGTATAAAAGTTTCTCTGTCTCTTCTACCAGCAGCACCTGCCCAGTCTTCACTTGACATCAGTGAGGGCACATCATAACTGAGATCCAGATCAGGCTGCAACAAGATAAAATGGTAGGCTACTCAAATATAGATGTATATGTTATCTGCGAAACTAAGAAGTATATTACTAGGACCTGTAAATTAGTTACTCCAGCTCTGGGGTGTGTAGTTTTGGAGCATTTACATGAGCTGGTTTATAATGTGCAAAAAATAAAAACACTCAAAACATATTCATTAGCCGATTGTTGCTTGTCATGGTAGAAGTTACTGCACTTCACACGCTCGCTCTCATTTCCTACTGAATGAACGTTTAATAATATATTAACTAGTGTTGATTAATAATTAGTTGAGACATTACTTCACTATTTCAAAACGTTTACTGTTTACTGTGCATAAGTACTGCTATTTGTGACTCGTATTGTAAAGTGTTACCAAGTTGTTACCAAGATGTTTAACACACTCACCATTGTATGGTATTTTACTACAACAGTATTCTCTGTACATATAATATCCCAGCAGCCCAATAATATAAACTAACCAATACAGTGTTTTGCATATACTTTACGTGCCTTAGTACTACTAAAGCACTATAGCACAATACAATCTAGAGTACTACCAAATGTTAATGTTGTAGTAACTTTAGTAACCACCATATATTCTTGCATTTCACATGACATCATAACATATAGCCATTACTATTTTAAAGACCAAATCAAGCACTAGCTAGCGAGAATCCCTTTATGATAATTTGCTTAGCATAGCTTAGCTGCCCAGTTAACAAATTAGCAATCACTGTAGGAAGCTTATCCAAAGCAGCTTTAATCCCATGTATTCAAATCAACTTAATGTGGTAAAATCAAGTCCTCCATTGACCATGGAGGACCATGGATTGCATTATCCGTTTCGCGGGATGTGTATTTTGCAGGGTGTTCTCCTTGATTCGCTAAAATCCCCTCTAGATGGTTAGTTCTATACTTAGCTACTTACTCACCTAACAAATTAGTGACAATTTCACCATTATAGAACTTAATTCTGTATTGAAATTCAGCTCTCACAAAGATAACATCTTTTAACCTTGAATTCCCTTGTGTTTCTGAGCGCTTTGTTTTTTTGCACTGTACTCTGCTAAACCTGTAACTAACCCCTCAGTGATAAACACTGTAGCTATGGCAAATAAATAGGCGAGTCATTTTAACAGAAAGCAGACATGCTATTTGTGAGTTCTCTACTGGTGGAATGTGTGCCAACTTGTTAGCTGGGTAGATAAGCTAAGGACATTTTATTTGAAATCTGTTATAATAAAAAGCTGATATGCTTTCACCAATGACAATACCATAAAGTGGCAAAGGCAAAAATTGGGGGTGGTGGGCACAACACCAAAAAAAATCATACCTTTTATTTTTCTATTTGGGTCTGTGTGCAGCCATTTAATAGGTGAAATACACCCATACCAACTTTAGTAAAGGAAATACAAAATTGAATTGTTCTTAAAATCTCTCACTCCCACATGTTTCCAGATTGCATTAACTGTAGTTGGGTCCGTGGGTACTCACCTAGGCCTTTCTCAGCTGGTGGCACAGAGCCACTCACACAAAGAGCTCAACATCTCAGCTGCACCTGGCAGCCAGTAGAATTCAGGTCTCAGCCATTTGAATGTTTTTGCCACAACAAATTGCCCCAACCCAACTAGTATGCTGATATGCACAGCACCGAGCACCTAGCTATTCAGCTCTCATGGCACTGCCAACTGGAGTACTGTCACACTGGCACTGGATTCTCAGAAATTAGATGTTGCCTCAAATGGCATTATGACTGGCTACTCTGGTTTTTGCCAGCTTGCTATTCACAATCGTACTTGCCTCAGCTCAGAGTCACATTATTGTGTTTTATGGAGTTCTTCTTCTTTCAGATTTTTTTTGAAAAAGAGATTTTAATCCTTAAGGGACTTCCTAAATAAAGATTAAATAATAAATATAGATAGGTTGCCTTCTTTTGCTTTCTATGCACCATCTTCTGCTTGCTTGCTGAATCTCTGACAGTCTTCTGTTGCTGTGTTGGTTTACTTCATCCCCCATGGCTCAAAATATTTGTTAAGGATTCTTTGTAGTTCCTCCCTCTGAGAGAACTCGAGATCCCACTTCTGACACCACTGAAGCTCAATGGAAGTGTCTGGAAGAGGTAAAGCTCTTTTGTAAACTAGCTCTTGATACAGGTGCGACAAAAAGAGTAAGACCCAAGAGCCAGACTTACGCACCCCAGCTCTTTCATAACATTCCATGTGCCTCGTCCTCAACCTCTTTTTTAGGCTGGCCTGAGCCATACTGCCACAAATTTTCCATTTCTTTTTACTCTTTTAATAATGTTCTCACGCATTTGTTGTCTGTTGTTTGCTCCACTTTATCTTCCTTTTGTGTACACATTTTTAAACCAGTAATTATTACAGTCACCTATTGACATTAACTTTTTGAAATCACATGATTATTTAGATTGAAACTGCCCAGTCCAAACAATTTTTGGGACAATATTTCGGGAACGGACGTACAGTATATAAACTAATGAAATTAAGTTTAAGTCTAATAAAATTATTTAAGCAACCCAGTGCTTTTTCAATTAGCATTTTTTCTTACTGTCCCAGCCTTTTCTGATTTGGGGTTGTTTATACACTATCATGATTACTAACAACTGAGAAGTTCTTCAGAAACTATACACATTGTTTCAACAGGCATCTTTTTATCTTTCACCAATCACCCAGTTTCTTATTACACCAGTCTACAAACCAGAGGCCTAGGTCCCTTGTGTCCTAACGTCTGATGTTAGAACCGTCCACATCAGTGAACGCAGATTTATCAGGAACCATCCAGGAAATTCCCAATTTTACATCTGAGGCCCATCTCCAAGTATGGCTGTTGAGCTTGGCTGAGCGGACGTGAATTCCCAGTGGCCATAGACCGTTGGAGAGGCAGTGATGCACACCGCTCAGAATACACCATTTGATCTGGAGAACACACAGTCAGATGGGAAAAAATGACAGGAGGAGTCAAACTAGGGGTAGTAATGGGCTTCCTGGAGGATGATGGGTCCTGATATACTTTGCTCCTACTCAGCTTCTCCATTTGCTTTAAGAAGTTCTTAAAACCATTGCCCAGAGGGAGCACCTAATGTGACCAAAGATACTTCCTCAAGTAATTGTACATGCTTAATGCTGGTGAACATTTTTTTTTAAATGGTGATATGATGGTTGGTGTTTTTTTTTTGTGTGTGTTGTCTTCAACACACAATAGAATAGAATTTTTCTCAAATTGGAAAAAAGGGAAAAATTGACATGATTTGATTCAACTTCCTTTCTATGTGAATACAATATATTGCCCTAACACGGCTTTGTTTTTCAGCTTTTGGCATTAATTACACTGATGTTATGAACATTTTTAAGCACACAATTTGACATTTAATGCCTTGGTGTTTTGCTGTTGTGCATTGCAACATTGTGTCAGTTAAGGTCTCTTCATGTCTGAGCAAAAAGAGATTTTCTTTTCATTTCTTTATCAGATAAGACTGAAATGGTGGACTGTTAGATGTTTATTATTGCAAAAGTCTGCATCTGTAATCTTGTAATGTGGAGCCTTGCTCTCCTGGGATTAGCCCCAGCTACTGTAAAGAATACTGAGGGGGTTTCCAGTAGTTTTGGTCATGTTTACTTAACCTCTACAACCATTAGTTTAGGAGCCAGCCAGTGGGTAACAGTGATTTAGCAATGTAGTCATTTTAATTTAATTGTGTTAATGGGAGGCTTTTTGAAGGCTCTGTTTGCTTTCACTAAGGCCTTATCAAAAGCCTTGGGTATAATTTAGATTGAAAATGACTGCAGCTATTAGAAACATACCAAAGGTTTGAATTGGTTTTCCTAACCCTGGGTGGTATAATTTCGAAAGCCCCAAGTCTGGCACGTTTTGCCTCTTTACATTTACAGCAATAATGACCAGAATGTTGCCTGAACAACACGAAAACAATGATCATTTTTTATTTGTTATACTATTTGATACTGTCACAATATCCTACCATTGATTTAAAACATCCAAATATTATTTCTTATACTTTAATAAATAACGTGTCATAGCAACTTCATCATTTGAATTTCCTGAATAATACAAAAATAAACAACATGCAAAAGGAACCTTTTCCATGTTAACCCTAAACTGTGTCTGGTTTTATTTATGGTAGGTCAAAACCATATGGCTAATGTTGTTAAACCACGGGTTTATACTTTTTTATTTTTCTTTTTTTAAACAGAATAAGCAATACCAAGCCTGGAATGTGCAGAACTTGCACATATAATATATGAAAACGTTAAACTTCATTTTGAATCTTAAGGATCAAAAAGTTATGCCATCCTATAAACTCTATAAAAGCAGTATGCGATCTGGTTTTGGTTTAGAAATGTTGCATATGATCAACTTCACCCACCTGCCAAAGAATGCTAACAGTACAGTCTGAGATATGAGGTCAACATGGTCCGATGTGAGGTTCAAGGTAAATGCTTCAGAGGGATAACTCCAGACTTTTTAATTACAATGGCCAATAGTTATCTTGCACTGTGATCTTGTGTTGTGACTTAGTGAGTCTTAGTAAGTCTTTATGATTTTCTATGAATATTGTTCAGATATTTCAGATGGATTAGTTATTAGTAACACTTGAATACAGACATGTGACCCGACAAAATCAAAAAAGTTTGAGATTTTGAATTTAACTTCACTGACTTGGACATATAATCAGGCTTCAGCTTTAACACTTGATAATACTTAAAACCCTCATTTTTAAAACATTTGTTTTAAATAAAAATATGTGCTTTGGGCCTATGTCTGTCTATCCATCTTTTCTTGTGTTTTTTCATGCTCATTGTATAATCTGCAGGTCTATCAACACATGACCAAGCAGCTGTTTAGTAAACTGTAGCAGCAGAACAGTTCTACAAGTAGACCAGTTGTTGAATGACACAAACTATACGAAGAAAACTTACATAAAGTTCCTATATGTATCTAAAGCCATTGGAGCTAAAAGTAAGTATCTAGACTACTGTCTTACAATTATATTGCCTTGCTTACTGGATCGAAATATATTACAATATATTGAATCAGAACCCCTGTATCATGATGTTTCATATTGCCAAATTCTTGCTGACAGACAGACAGACAGACAGACAGACAGACAGACAGACAGACAGACAGACAGACAGATAGATAGATAGATAAATTAAACTCTAAACAACACATAGAAATCAGTTTAAACATATGCAATATGGTCTGTTCTTTATCTGGGGATGAAACAATAGAGCGTGCAGTTCCCCAAAAAGCATCCAAAAAAGAGCAGTTTCATGGTTTGAAATTCATATGAGAACATGATTTATTGATGGTGTGAACACTAGCTACATCCATATTTTTAGTTTTCAAAGCCGAGAAGAAAAGAAAAGAAACTTCCAAGTTTTAGTGAATTTCAGCATTGCTCTTTATGGTGCGCATGTGACTTGGCTACACTTTTAAAGGCGTTTTAAATGAGGAGAGAGGTCTGGAATTGTTTTTATACTACACAGCAAAGAGGAAAAAAGTATGAGGGTCTGGAGTAAAAGGTAACAGCTTGGACTGGCAGCAGAGTGATGGAGAATAAATAAGGCATTTCATCAGCTTCATTAGGCTTTAAAGTTACAATGGCTATAATGGTTTCCTCTTAGACTCTTAGGGGAGTTACATGTTTAGAATGTGTGTGGTTTGTATTTGTGTGTGTGTGTGTGTGTGTGTGTGTGTCTTTTATTAGATTTAAAGGTCCATGTCCAATTGAAAATCTTTACCTTGCGTGCTATTTACATTTCATAAGAGGCTACGGAATCCAACCAGCGAATGACTGCAAGTTTACAGCATTTTATACTAAATTAAAAGCTGATTTCTCATAATTAAGTTTTATACTCTACAAAAAAAGTCTGGTCCTGCCTAAGTCTAGCAGACCCCTATAGATTCAACATCTCTGTTCATACTGAACTGTATTAGAACGGTTAGGATTAGGATCAAGGTTGGGTAAGGCACTGCGGTAGGGATTAGGAATTAGGGAATTAATTGCACACTCAGCTGAATTTAAGAGTATATACAAAGTCATCTTTCACATTTCTTATAACATGAAGACAATGTGCTTAAGGACAGAAATATATGGAAATGGGCGTGAGCATTTAATGACATAAAATTACTATTGTTGTTTCCATTATTTTAATTTTTACTTTCATTCTGCCATGATTTCATTAAATATCATAACATCATATAGACTAAAAATTTCAAAATGTGTTCATTTAGATCGTTGTATTAAGCAGCTTTAAACAGTCTTTCCGAGTCAAGAAAGGTGTGTAAGTAAATGCTCTTAAGAGTAATTGTAAGAAACTGAGACTATACACACACCCTGTCTGCACGCTGCACTGACAATGAAAGACTGTTAAAAGGCTTTAGAATGTCTGTCTGCCTGTCTGTCCACATGCATGTCCATCTGTCTGTCTGTTTCTCTTTCTCTCAGTGCCAGAAATCAATCACCTACACACCTAAAGGCTGTTGTTGTATATTTTTTGGATTATTGTGTTGTATAAATAAATGTTTTATACTGTTTTACCTTTAAGACAATTTCTTCAGCTTCTGATCTTTTGACAAAATACAAACATTTTTTATTTTTTTTAAATAAAACATCTCTAAATATTAAACATATTTATGTTTTAACATAATACAAACCTATAGAAGTATACAATTATTTATATGTTGTATTATATGTTAAATGCATCTATTCTAACTATTCTAATGTAACTATAATAACTATAATGATAAAATATTCTATTCCATTTTTAAATGGAAGGTTTTGTACTATCAGTAATGATTCATAGAGCATCTGCTCTATAGGAACCATCCACACATACAGTATGCCAACAGCTTCATTTCCATGCACAGAAGATTTCACTCTGTATAAACAGTCTATATGATAATCTCACACTACAAGTCCAAGACAGAAAATGAACTGCACCAAACAGAGCACACAGAAATATATTTAAGCATTAAAATTGAAAAGAGGTGATGTGTTATTTCTCTTGTCTCTTTAACATGTTTCACCAATTGTTGCTCTTTTTTTTAATGTGTGGTGCTGTATAAATGAAACTGCTTCTACTGCTACTGTTATTACTACTGATACTAATAATAATAAATTCCACTGTTTCTATAATGTCTCATAATGATTTGTTTTATCTTAATAAGTATTTTTAAAAATGTTTCACATTATTAATTTTCATTCATAAATTTCTTCCATGCAGAACGTAAGACACTACACAATGCTGACCAATAAAACCAAGATAAATCAGAAAAGGCATATAAATTCTCCAAACGCTTTAATCTAATTTAAGCAATATTTATTAAAACGTAATATTAACACTCAATACCAATATAATGTCCAGGGCATTTTTTTGTATTATTTACAAATATTGTGTAACATTCTTTCCAATATTTACACTAAATTTCAACTTTATTACAAATATAGAGGAATGTTAACCTTCACTTACATGTTACATTTTTACAGGTTTCTTTGTGGATTGGGGTTTGGCCATACACACAGTGCTGCACCATTAAGTTAAAAGTAGGTAAAAAGAACATTTTTCTTACAGAGTTTGAAAAATGTATTATTCATTTAATTATTCCTTCAGCTATTTTATTTTATAAATAATTTCATAATTAATAATATTAATTTCATCAAATATTTCTTCTATTGTCTTCATACTTAGCTGATACAAAGTTTAAGCTGTCCACCCTGTTATGGTAAAATACCAAATCAATTAAATATTTTTAGAAAATACAAATGTATCTTTGAAACAGAACATTGTGATTACGAACAATTCAATAAGTCAACCATTTGTCAAATTAAATGCCAATTTTTACTAATACTGTCACACTTGTTGTGCAGCTTGCCATGGCTGTTGAAGCTTAAAATGCACAGTATTCTATAGTGATCATTCTAACACTCAATACTACTACCAGCAGTTAGGAAAGTGAGGCTCCACACAATTTAAAGCATTAAAAACTTTAGTGAGAAGTTCTTCCTAAGTCTAGATAGTTGGACAGGTGAGACCATGTGAGAGCAGGTGATCCACTTGACCAAAGTCTGTTTTTTTTTTTTTTTTTTTTTCCTCCAGCACTGTAGAGACTGTCCCCCTCACTGCTCTCCTTCACACCAGCGCAGGGAGGAATGGACAGGCCACAGCAGGCTATGGGTCAAACATCACTTCAGAAATAGACTAAATTCTCCCTCAGAACCAGCCGTCAGTTCCAATAATGAACGAATCTACACATATACCACTGATGTAGAAGATATTCAGACATTTGATTTTACGACAACATCGCCACCTAGTGTCTGAGACTGCTCTCGTTGGGGGACACGCACAGTGTGTGTCCTACAGATATATCACACTTTACACACAGACAGACAGAAAGACAGTTAAATATAATATATAAACAATATAGATTATTTATCCCGGTAAAAATCTAAGAATCCAGTAGCTTTAAACAACACAACTAGATAAATACAATCAGAGAACCCAGGATAATAGAATAAAGAGTACTGAAAGTTTGGTATAACCATGTATTAGATGGAGCTATTAGCCAATAAGTAATGTACACAGCAAATAATGTACCATAATCAACACAATCTGTTGATTTTGTCATTTTAAATAAGTTAGCAATTCCTTCACAGAAAACAAACCTAAATATGTACATTTTCTGTACATTTTAGACTCAAGTAATATAAACAATTACATGGGTAATAAATATATTTTTATTTTATTTTTTAACAACAATATTTATACTGTTAATACTATTACAAAAAATAAAATATATACTACTACTACTACTTCTACTACTACTACTACTACTACTACTACTACTAATAATAATAATAATAATAATAATAATAATAATAATAATAATAATTATTATTATTATTATTAAATATGCTGCATTTAGAAAATAAACAGCATCAGTGTATTTGAATGTAATAAATTGTCCTTACAGTATCCACAGTACATGTAATTTGACCTAAGCTTTTGTAAAAGACTATGTACAGTATCAATGACTTTTACACCACTTTTGATTAAAAACTACAACAATTCTTTTAGGGTGTACTCACACTCTGATCTCTCCTCTCCACTCTGGCAATCGGTTCTGACACACCATCCCCTCTAAAGCTTATTTTATTCTCGAGACTTTCTGCTCTCTCTCTTTTTTTCTCTCTCTCTCTCTCTTAAACACTAGACATCACTAAATATTTTTCAGTATTTTTTTACACACTGCTCTCTAATATAACTTATACTGTGCTTTTTAAAGTAGTGTTTTATGGTTGCGAGGTCCACTACAGTAAATGTAAACTACATTTCTTATTTTAAATCAAGTACTTGATATGTCTAAAAGAATAAAGGCTTAGAATATTTTTGCATATTCTAATAATTTGCATTGTATTTCATACACTTCATGTTCAGTTTTTCACTCTCATATTTACAGTAAATTATAATTATTAATATCTTTTTTATTGACCCTACAGTAGACTCATGTGAAACCCCATAAGATATGCTAAATCAAGTAGTTACCAAAAAAATTCAGCCTCAGGGTTAATAGCTAAATAATAAACCTAGGGTTCAGTGAGATTCCATGTACACATTGTAGTTCATCACACTGAACTCCTACTGTTTTCCTCTTTCTCTTTTCTCTTGTCTCTTTTTCAGATGTCTCAGATGGTATAATACACTGATTAATTTAAATTAAATGTTTACATTTTGCAAAAGCAGGCAAGTGCCACATAACTGTTTTTTTAGAATGTAAATAAGTTATTTTACTGGAGAGAATAAAGGTTTTGTATCACCTACACATGTAGCCTGTATACGGGCCTGCTTTGTATAAGCATGTGTAAAACATGTGTTCCTATGACATGACTTATAGGTTGTACTACAAATTACACTAAATAAAGAAGAAGAATGGGCTTCAAACCAGGTGTTTAGAAGTGCATCAGATAAAATTACATTTTGTTACTGAATTGCTGCAAAAATGTACTTTAACAGGTTATTATTTGTGCACATTAAAGATCTTTAAAATAAGGCTATGACCACTACTACTACTACTACTACTACTAATAATAATAATAATAATAATAATAATAATAATAAGAATTTTAATAATAATAATAATAATAATAATAATAATAATAATAATAATAATAATAATAATAATGGTTCTAAGAGTGTTTAAAACATATCCTTGACAATTCCATTGACTTGTCTACTTATATGGAGTGTACTTTAAAAGAGAGAATACAATGAGGAAAGTAAGTATAAAAAATAATTTTGCAAAATAGCTGTGCTTGTTTGTATCATTAAATGACGATAAACTCTTGATTCATATCAGTGCTTCAAAACCAGATTGCATAAAATGTGTAGATAATTTCCACATAAATAAAGCATATCACATAATTTGTTTTTATACTTTTGGCCATAAATTGTGTTAGTTTCTTCTTCCTAAATTAATTAGTCTTAGTGTGGCCTAATAAATAACTTCTGACCTGTACAGGCGACAGTGACATTTATTTATTTTTTTTACAATGAGTGCAAATTAGAAATGCCCGTACTCCTTACTAATGCTGTAGATCATATCTCATCAGATCAGACAGTTACTCTGCTATAACTTTCAGGGCTGTAAAGATAAAGCTGAGAATCTCTGGCTGTTTTTACAGACATGTGGGATAGACCACCAGCAGAAACGGCAGAAAGCAGCTCTGATGGAGCAAACAAGGCCAACACACCAAAGAGACCCAAACGCAGGGGCTTTTCAAGCTGGTCCAAACTGAACGCACTATTAAGTTAAGTTAGCTTCTGGAAAATCACTTGTGGTCTTACTGGTCTGGACTGGAGGCTGAGGCTCATCAGTGCAGCACACAGGCATTAGTGTATCAAATCTTCATGACTTTTCTTCACGCTTACGAAACATTTACTAACAACAGCGATGTAAATCACTGACATTAGATTTGATTACAAATATGTAGGAATTGATACAGTGCAACATGAAATCTCAGTCGAGCTAATTTGGACATTTTAAATAGCCAGAGATTTGTTTCAGAGGAGCCAATAGTAAAGTCTGACATCTTATAAACACATTATTATTTATATATATTTTTTCTATTTTGTTAAATGCACTTTTTCTTTATTTTGACCAAAACATGGAAACATTTCACTTTTTAATCAATTTTATACGCCAGTATAACTATCAAATATATTGTGTGGTACTGTATACATATATATATATATATATATATATATATATATATATATATATATATATATATATATATATATATATATATATATATTACACAACCACTCTTCTCATTCAATGTGTTTTCTTTCTTTTTAAGATATTTTTACATTGCATATTTAATATTGAAGATAGTAAAGCTATAGGAACACATGCAGGATTATTTTAAAAAAAGTGCTAAACAAACCAGCTTTATCTTTGAGTACAGATCTGAACACTCTTACTATTTTAATTTCAGTGTCTTCATGAGAAGAGTCACATGGAATAGTTTTCTCAGCATCTTAAAGGAGTTCCTGGAGGTGCTGAACAAGAGTTGCTGCTTTTTCTTCACGCTGTGAATCTCCAGCTCATCCAAAATCACCTCAAATCACCATCTCAGTTGAGCTTAACTCAGGGGATTCAGGAGGACAAACACCTTTTTACTACATAATTCCATATGTGTCCCTTAAATGTTTTCATGTATTTAATATTAATCTGGATATAATAATATTATACATTCACAGTGTGCAGCAGGTTAGGAATAACTTGCCATATTAGTCCTTTTTGCAGTTTTTGTAATTGATTTCTTTATATATTTTCTTAAGTTATTTAGCAAGTATTCTACTATCTAAGTAATACACTGTGATTATATATGTAAATATGTGGTCAATTTATCTACGTTGAAATTTGATCTCCACTTGATGAGATCTAGATGCTTAAATTATAATGTTCATTTGAGCATAACTTACTTATTTTTACAGTTCCCTTATGTCCTGTTAATGATTTAAACACCATTTAACAATGTTAGTATATTAGCATATTAGCATGCTGTATACACTTTCTCTGCAGCCACAGTGTTGAAAACATTAATTCAGGTTTTATTTGGACATGAGTTTGTTCCTGCTTGAATCAAACTAAATGAATCACTTTTTTCAGCTTGCCTGTACACCCTGTAAGAAAGGCTGTGGTGGATAAAAGCACCTGTAGGCATGGCAGTAGCATGTGTTTTTTCTTCTTCTTCTTGTGAGGCCTGCACGGCCTTTCTTCACATGGAGCTGAATGATCGGTGAGGGAATTAAATGGAAGTTGTAAAAATAGATGAAAAAAAGAAGACGAATCCTGTCCCTCTTTGGCCGAAGTGGTGGTCCGCGCGCCGTCCCGCGTGTATAGTCTACAGCTGAAATCACTGAAGATGTTTGTGTTTGGAGGGAAAATTTCACATCTATCATTCATTTGGGGGCTCTCAGAGCCCAGGCCCTTTCCACATTTGACATGGCGCTCTGCAGAGTGCGAGCAGAAGGCAGTACAACAGCGAGGGGCTCCAGCTTTACGTGGCTACTCCTCATTCGTTTTATATTGCCAGCCCTGATGTTTCAATCGTTTGCTTTTATGCTGCCACTGTGGCCACAGCAGTGCCTAAAGCCCAACCACACCTTTAATCATCGCTCTGGAACAGGGTATTAAGCAGATGCTAAAGGGGAAATCCCAGACAGAAAGCACTATAACCAGTGTTTGTGCTCACCAGGGGAATAGCTGGTAATGCTCTCAGATAAAATGCAAATTACTTCATGTTCCACATTAATAAAATGCCAACCCCAACAATGATGTAATATATATATATATATATATATATATATATATATATATATATATATATATATATATATATATATATATATAATAAAGCTTCATGTTCTGAGATTGACTGGTAATTGATAATGATAGTTGAAAAAGGGTCAGGAGGAATAATTTAATACAGTAAGTGACAGAAAAAGAAAGAGTGTTTGGTCCAAACTCTCATTGTTGTATAATGCTGATGACAACTTCCTAAAGAGCCCATATAGTACATATTTTTTAGATATAGGTGTAGTTGATTTAGTACACAGAAAGCAAAAGTATTAATTCCTTATAACATTTGCATTTTCAACCCTTCTCATGTATAGGACCTCTCTTCTGATTGGCTGCCCTGTCTCATGACTCACTGTGAGTCCACTTTAAAACACAGTATATAACTTTAGTATAAATGGGTGGAACTATTTGTAAAAAAAAAAAAAAAAAAACATAAATTCATATATTATATACTTGTGAACGCATTCAGTTACATTGCTGACATGAATGTGCAAATGCACGCCCTCAGCTTGTCTAGTCTTGTCTATTTTTGTACTGTCGATACAATTGAATTATCTTGCGCAGAAGATCCAGGCGTGGACAGGAGGTATATAAACATCTTATCGGCATTGAGCACCGGAACTGTATTTTCTGGAATGATGGTGGATGAGTTGGGGATGAGGAGGGGTGGTGATACTCTAACACCCTTACCTAACTAACACTCTTGTCACTGAATGTAATCAAATCCTCACAGCAATACTCCAAAATTGTGTAGAAACCCTACCTTGGAGAGAAGACAGTTACTCCACCGGTGATTTCAGAAGGAGAAACAATGGAGTGTCAACAGGTGTCTCAACACTTTCGCCCATATAGTGTATGTAGACTGTATGTACTAGACAAGGGGTCGCCAACCCTGCTCATAAAGAGCTACCTCCTAGCAGACTTTATCTCCAGCCACTAATTAATCCCATCTGATCCATATCAATTACTGCCTCCTGTAGAGCTTTATCAGATGAACGAGGTGTATTAGATTTGGAATGGAGGTGTAACCTACAGGACATTAATACTCAAAGAGCAGGAATGGAGACCCCTGTACTTGAGAGTGCATTGTTTATATACAATATTAAATTAATCAGTTAAATTAATTTAACTTCATTGAATCAAGATAAATTTTAGTCTAAAATGTTGCTTTTCCTCCACTGACACTGTAATCTTTCCAGAGATAATGTTAATAGCATGAATGTCAGTTACATTAAGCCGAGGTAAATGTAAGTGATGACTGGAAATAATGATTATATATTAAGTGAAATAGAAGCTAATTATTTGAGTATAAACTTGGGAAGTGGCAGCTGAAACATAAACACACCTCTAGAAGAACAGCAAGTTATTGTTCAAGATAATAAGAACAATCTAAATATATATAGGTAAGTTGCTTCAAAGAAAAATATATTGTCACCTCAATACATCTTGAGCTAGACAGGATGTTTATAAAAGTGTATACTTCCTTAATATTTTATACTATAACTACCATATGAGACGGTAAACTCAGGACACTCATAGCAGATGTACTACATTTCCATATTTATCTACACCACTGCTGACACCCTTCACTGAGACCCACGTGACCAGACTTGTTCTCTGTCTAATTACAAATAAATGCCTTAGAAAAACTCCTGCTGAAGCCCAGGCGACTCGGTTTGTATATTTTGCTTGGCCCCTGTAGGATGTCTAGAGGCTAATTCAGTATGTGTCCTTTAGTACTATTTAATGTAGAAACTCCAAAACTCACAAATGCAGTATAACCCAGTGGAATGTCCTGAATTCATACCAATACACCAAATGTGTGATATATCTTCTCTTCTCCCGCAGCAGTGATGGAGCGCTCTCTGGATTGATGGGTATATCCAGGCCGTGGGTTTTTGGGATGGAGCTTGCTTCACTTCCTACTGTTTTTCTGTCTGTTGGTGGCCCGGGCCCTAATCGGTCCACTCTCCCTCAGTGGCCATAAATTGCTCAGATGAGATGAAGTCCTTGTGTTCCTTCCCCAAACTGCTGGGCGAAATCTGCAGGGCTGTGTTTTGACAGCTCGAGGCCCTAAATCATTGTTTTATGACGGCTTGAGGAAAAAAAACGTGTCTGTGTTTCTGCTGCTGATTTATGCTCATTGGAGTCTAGAGAATATGATAATTTGGCTTGAGCAGATGGATAGAGAGATACCGAGGGGCTTTCAGTTCCACACATTCGCACTGCACCGCACAAATGGAGTCCACATGCTCAGGCTCCTCAAACATCTCTGTTCATCTGCTTACACACGCAGGCAGCAGCAGCAGCAGCAGTTATCGTCTGGTTTGTTGTGAATTACGTTCATGTGGGTTTCTAATTAACACAAACTACATGCCAAAAGTATGCAGGCAGACATTTTTTTTTTTTCAAATTTTACAAGGAAAATTCTTTAAACCCATTGAATATTTTAGACATTTTATTCAGTTTATTTAATATTCACTTTTACAAAAAATATTCAGTTACTAATCTGATTGTATGGAAATAATTTAAGTGTGAATATTAAAACTGATAGTTAAGTGAAGTCAAATCTGAAACAATTATGTTTTAGATAAGTGGAAAATAGTGTAAGTAGGATATTTTTTTGACCCAATGATTTAATTCCTATTTAAGCCCACTTCTTTACAACCAGTCAGAAACTGCAGTACCATGTTGTACTCTGTACTCTTGAACACACCTACTATAATAAAAGAATAATAACAATTCTTATTCTTCAATATTATTCATTATTATTTTATTATAGTATGTTCACAAGTACAAAGTACAGCATGGCACAGTAATAAAAAACAAATAAATAAATAATAATAATAATAATAATAAAAAGGCTGAAGTGTTTTTTTTGTACTGGAGCTATACAGCTAATGTTGCAAAACTTTTGTCTTTAGCCAATTAAGTGAAGCATGTTGTAATTTACCCTATTACACCCTTTTTTTTTTTAGCAACATAATCACCTCAAATCATCTGTAGTTGTTCAGTACTTTCTCACAGACTTGTTTATGTGATTTTTGACAGTGTATAATTTCTCTATTATCTTTCACCATGGTCAAATGCACATTCCACTGTTGTAAACTGTACTAGTAGCCATTTTGGAGCCTGCTTTTCTTCTATGCCTCTGTCCACCACAATATTATTTTAAAGTGTTATTACCAAGATATCACATTATTTTATTATATATTTTTTTCTTGGTGAAATGATCAAACAAATTAGTGTTTTAAACATATTCCTCTTACAAACATAAAAGTTTAGCAACATGCTAACTTTGTTACCTTTTGTGAGTTTAACTGTAATATGCTGAAAAAAATGCTTACCTTTGGAAATTCCACAAAAAAATGTTCCACATGTGTGGAGTGATTTACTTGTTGCTGACTTCCTCTATGCCTTAGAACAGAAGAGGCACACTATTGAAAGACACAGTGGCCTCTAGTGGATTTGTAGTCTACCCTAACTCTCCTTAGCTTGTTGTTAAAGATGGTAAAATTAACTGTAGCATGTTTTTCCCCAAAACTAGTGACTAAAATGTGCTCTAACAGAATGTAGAGCAATATGTTAAATGGTTAGATAGTAGGTCGGCCATACTGCATTGATTTAAGATGCTTTATGAATGGTTCTCTGTTCTGGACAGCTTCTGTAAGCTACAACACCTGGAGCACACTGGCAGCAGAGTGAGCGAACGGCTCATGCTCCACAGCGATGATATAATCATATACCTCTCCAGCTGGCTGCTGCAGTGATTTACACCAGCTCTGTGGGATGACCTAAGTTAGGGCCAGTATCTGGCAGCCATTTGCACAATTCTTTCCTTCCTTTTTTTAACTGAAATGTTTTTTGTAACTGCAGGGCCAACAACTTTACGAGCGCTAAGACTAAAAAAAAAATGAAGCAAATGTTTGGCCTGGTATGTAAGCCGTAAACACACACACACACACACACACAAAGTATTTATTTTGACCTCCACCAGCACTGTCTGCATTAGCATCCTCAGCTAATCCCTCTAGCACTGAGCTACCGTAGTTGGGGCTCTCAGTTGTTTCACACTGCTAGCGTCTTGGATGTTTTTACACAGATCGGATACTCATGTGGCTTTAACATGTTGGAGGTCATGGCCCATCTCCTGGACAGTGGTGGTCTGACCTGAGGGACACAGGATGCCCAAACCACAATGGCACTCATTCACTTTTCCAGAAGGCTCAGTGCGCACACAGGAAGCCAAGAAAACTAAACAATGTTGTGGGTCATAAGCTAGCAGATGGTAAATTAAAAAATAATTGATTCTACTAGTTTTCAACAAAAAAACATTAATTCATTTTTCCCAACAACAAATTACTGTACATATGTGTTTATTCTACAATTGCATATCATTCTAACATATTTTTGCTTCTTCATTTCTTACTGTTGTCTCCAAATCATCATCCCTGGATCCCATGCTCTTAACGCCATGTTATAATTGATCCCTGACCTCAAGCGCTCTACAGATCTACACACAAGTGAATTGTGACACTCAGCTGATAGGGGTATTACGTGACTAATGTGGGAACAGTAGTTCAGTGCCAAAACTATAATGCACAGAGCTACTGGAACATCAAGTCTGGAGACAAAATAAGGCTAACTCAGACACTGTGGCTAATCATAATACTGAAAACAAAGCTAATCCTAATGCTGGAATTAAATCAGGAACTGAAGCTAATTTATGTATACAGAACACAAAGCTTATCCAAAATATGGAAAACAATGATAATTTATAAACACATTAGTAAATATAAAAATAATATAATTGTTTTAAATGTAATTAATCTTAATGAAATTAAAAATGTAAAAAATATATATTTATTAAAATAGTAGATAGACAATAAACAATATGCCTAATCCAAATACTTTAACATGGGTAACCAAATAACTTGATTATGGCTAGAACAAATGCTGAAAACAAAGCTAATTCCTGTTAGGGTTAAAATCTGAACAATAAAATTCTGGCTAATCCAAAGGCTAAAGGTAATCAAAATTTTTATCTGGACTCCTGTATAAAATCCTTATAGGCTAAACAGAATATTAACATACTTGTAATCTAAGTACTGAGAAAAGAACCTATAACCAAAATATATATTTTTAATTAATTAAAAAAAAAAAAGAACACTAATAAAAATACTAAATAAAATTATTTTTGTTATGTTTAGGGGAAAGGTTACATTGTTTTTACACAATGACACTAAGGTATGTATTTTTTCTTGACTCTGAAACCAGAACTAAGAGATATTCCAAATCTCTGCAGCAGACAGTGGCTGCCTCCCTGTACACGCCGGCTCATCTACACTTGATTGACAAAACTGTCCAAACATCTCCCAGAAATACACTTCAATCATTTTGCTGACTGAGCGTTCACCGTGGTCCTCTTCATCACAGACACATGGAGGGGTCTCTGGCGCTTTCCCACACTGCCCCGTGCACAGGGCCACAGCATGGAAAGCCATTTCAGACATGGACGCAGTGCTGCTGATGGCCACCCATGTCCTCCCCTAGGCCTTTGGCCTCAATCCTGCAGATGAGTTTTCCTCACCAGTTACTGGCAGTTAGCTCAGCACAGTTCAGCCCTGCAGAAATGACAAGGGATACAATTTTGAGTGACAGTTTCTTTTGGCCTGATCTGGAATCAGATTATCCTACCCTCAGTCTGAATCATTGTAAGAGATTTCAGATACAGGATATAATATACAGTAAAAAAGGATATGGATGAATGAATATTTGTTATTCTATTATATATTATATTGCTTTACTTTATCTTAATGCAAGAATTTAATCATTTAACATATAATTGCACAAAGTGATTACAGTGTTCCAACATAATAACGTGTTATATATCATAGACAAGTGATTTTAATCTTTAAATTAGAGCCTAATATATCATAATATTGCCATAACTCTAATTAGAATTATTATACATAATAATATGTTACATGTTATACATAGTTACATGATTCAAATTGATGAGACAGAAAGGCATAATAATAATATATATTTAGGAAGACTATATAAAATAATATATACAACTTTTAAAAAGCAGGTTGGGCTTATGGATTCCTGTGGTTGTTGGTGTCAAATGCTGACCCTACCAAAAGAACATAAAATTCACACTGTCCCGTTCTGGTGACTTTGTGCCCACAGCAGCTTCAGCTTTTCGTTCTTGGCTGACAGAGGGGGAATGCAGTGGAGTCTCTTGCTTCTGCAGCTCATCCACCACTAAGTGTGTTGTATTGTGCATTCTGAGATGCTTTTTGGCTCACCTAAGTTGTACAGACTGTGTTTTCTTAGTTACTGTATCCTTTCTGTCAGCTTAAACCAGACCAGATCATTCTTAGTTGACCTTTCTCACTGACAAAGTGTTTCTGTATGTAAAACTGTTGCTTAATGAATGTTTTTCTTTATTACATAATTATAAAAGAGTGTTTTGCTGAATATCTTAGGGCATAAGCAGTTATTTTCAATAAATAATCAAACCAGGAGCAAACAATCATGTATCACTAAAAATCACTGAGATCAAATGTTTCACATGTTAAGATATTCAATGTAAGTATTTTCTGAAGCAGGTGACTTTACTATGGTAAATAAGTATACAAATGTTCCGAATAATGTATACAGTAGCTGTATATCATTATCTCTCACAATCACTTATTATTTTTCACTAAAATGTCTTATTATATCATCATTACAGACTAATAAGTATATTAGTTATAATAATAATAATAATAATAATAATAATAATAATAATAATAATAATAATAAGTATCATTATTTTCAGTCATAAGTATAGGTTTCCATAGGTATCACATTTATACACAACATGCTTGAAGCTTAAATAAGAGAGAAATACAGTACAGTTCTTCAGTTGAACTTTGCATGTGTTTTAACGGTTTTCTTCCCTGCCAGTATTTCTGTTGTATAGGTCTCATGATAAGTTACTCCAGTAGAGGGCATACTAAACCTTACTTTTGGTTCAGAACAGTTGCTGTGAGGATTTATACTTTCTGAAAAAAAAAAAAAACTTGGGTGGTCTCTTCAAGAGCACATCTAAAGTACCATGATTTATAGAATCACTTTGTACCTTATTTTCAAAGCGATTTTAATTCGACTTCTTGTTGTGTGTTGTTTTTTTTTCAGTCGAATACTATCTGCACTATCTGCAGGAACTGAATATATGATCCAAAATTAAACCATTATGACTGTTGAGGATACTTTTACACTTTCCAACATTGCAGCATTCTCTCAGTATCCTTTCCAGCAACCGACTTACAAACAATACTTTTGTTTAACATTTTCTGAGCTCTGAATTAAGACTTTTTATCATGAATACAGTAAAACAGGGAATTAGTTTTCTATTTGAATTAGACATTTATTAGACCAGCATTATATATAAATATATATATAAATTCTGGCAGTTAGATTTGTATCTGTATAAATTCTGCATAAAATGGGATGGAGTAGGAGGCCAAAGCCTTCCTGGCCTTGTTACTTTATTACAATAATGCCTCAAGAGCTTATCAGCACATAAATTGGAGTATGTATATAGTATTTATTTATTGTATTAGTATCTATTCCATTTAAACAATATATTTTAAATATTTTAAAGTTTTAAAAATAAGTAGTACAAAGCATAAACTTAAACCAAAAATTAACTAATATCAGTTCTATATACAATATGTATAGCCTTTTTTTTTTTTTGGAATTTTATGATAAATAGATTTTTTGAAAACCCTTTGTTTATTTGTTCTTGCATGAAGTACGCATGTTTGTATGACAAATCAAATTGTATTTAGAACAACATTAATGGAGCTAGTTTGCCTAAAATCCAAATACATCCTGTGCCTCATTACCCTCTAGAATTACACAGTATGAACAGCAGGTGGAGCAATACCATAACAGAACAGCTGCCCTTTCTTCAGACAGAATCTCAGCGCCTTATTTCAACTCTTTCCCTCTGTAAACAATGCTGCTATAAAGTTGGTAAACTCTTTAAATTTTCTTTTATAATCAGGAATGAATTTAGCATATCACTGGTCTTCACTACATCAGTATACAAAGGCCACTATGCCTTGTTACGAATGAAAGACACAGAAAATGTTTATTATCTTACCAGACTGGAAAAGGTTACACAATTAAGCTTCCACCAGTCCACTGGGAGTTAGATTATACAAAAAAATAAACTAGGGAAATATCTAAGGATCCATATCCTCTGTTGCACTAAGTAGCATCAATCCTCATGAGTACACACTCAGGCAAACGCAGAACATAAATGCTGTACATGGCAGTATATAAAACTGCTGATCTAAACTGTCTCAGGCTCTCTTTCTGTCACATTAAACACAGCGGGTCATGCAGCAGGACAATGACCCAAAGCTATCCAGTACATCAAGTCAAAAAATAAATTATTACAGCAGGAAAAATTCTACAGTTTAATGGCAAATCAAAGTACAAATGTTAATATAATAGAAATGTTGTGGAAAGGCCAAAACAATTGAAAGGAAGCCAACCAACATACTAGGTTTTTATGAGGAATGAGTCAAAATTCCTCCAATCTGTGGATGATTCGTCACTAGTTCCTGTAAATTTGGTTCTCTGTATATTATATCCATGCTTAAAAAT
This sequence comes from Astyanax mexicanus, assembly GCF_023375975.1. Lineage (NCBI taxonomy): Eukaryota > Metazoa > Chordata > Actinopteri > Characiformes > Acestrorhamphidae > Astyanax > Astyanax mexicanus. The sequence goes on along the minus strand of NC_064408.1, from coordinate 83,819,166 downwards.
GTTTTTGTAAAAGTTTTAAAGCCTTCGGAAACTATTTGCACTGTAAATGTGTACGAATTTTTGTCTGTTAAACACAATTTAACAGAAGAATAAACACAACTAAATATGAAGTCATGGGTTAGAATGTGCTGTTCATTAGTAAAATTATTGATATATTTGATATTGATAAAATGTTCAGCTCACCCATTATATGGCAATATAGAAATATTGATCCAATATTTATCGCTTCACTTTTCCCACTATTATGCCTCTACAATTTTCACATAATGCACCATATAAGGTAAGCTGAGGTTTGCCAGTTGTTCAGCTTTTCTTGGCTCAGTATTTTTGGCAGAAAGAGTCTTAATGGATTTGGTCACAGAAGGCCGTGGAAGACAGTGGATTATATGGGCGTTGTAGCAGGTGGTGGAATAAAAATGTCTCTCTTTCTCTAATCAGTGCAACACAACATTAATTGGAGGATTTTCTACCAGACTGGCCTTTAAAAAATACCCTGCAGATTACAGTCAGAGAAGCAGGAACTGAAAATGGATAAATATAGGTGTATAGATGGATTGATCAGGCTCCTTTTTATTCTCTTTCCCCTTATAACTGTACAGTAATCCAGTGGTATCTGCTAAATTGCGTGTCCAGCTGCAGGCTATAAGTGCTGCAGTATTGTATATATCCCTTATATATATTATTTTGTATGTTATGTTCTTAAACAGATGTTATTACTAAAGAGATAAATATACAAATATTAAAGATGGTCATAACAGTGGGATGAAATTTTTTGAAAGATTATTAGTGGTGCATATTCATACCTTGAAAACATTTTTTACCAGTCAAATTCAATTAAGAATGCTGTAAATGTACTATTTTTTAAATAAATTACCAAAAAAAATGGTGTATGTACATGCATAATTCGTCGCACTGATTTATGTCTCAGTCCATTTGGGGCCTTTGACCCACAGCTGAGTGTGTGTGTGTGTGTGTGTGTGTGTGTGAAAGAGAGAGAGAGAGAGAGACAAAAGGTCTGTGTTTGATTCGGCTTAAATCATAAAATGACACTCCAGCTAAATAAAATGTTTGCACAGGCTGTGTGAGCTGAAGCTGATATGTAAATCTTAGCTTTATTCTTTAGAAGGGTTTGCATTCAGCCTTTTAACCAAACACTCACAGAGCCCAACCAATCAAACAGCCTGCATAACAGTGAGGGGCCATTTTATGGAAGTCACAAGGAAAGTGCTAATGGTGATTTTATTATTATTATTATTATTATTATTATTATTATTATTATTATTATTATTATTATTATTATTATTAATCTACTAATTAGTATACACTGTCTTGTTAAGGAGTTGGAGGAGCAATAAAAGACAAAACATTTTATTATTCTTTATTTACATTCATCATGAAAATGAAAAATAAAATAAAAACCAGCTGAACCACCCAGATGAAATAAAACTTAGTGGGTAGTAATGCAAGACTGCTATGCAGTGGCAGCAAGTCATCTTCATTACAGGAAGTTTGAGTACATTAAATTAATGAGGTAGATAAATATGTTGGCAGGTGGGTGGGTTGTTTAGTAGGTGGGTACGTTGGTAGGTAGTTTGGTAGGTGGGTAGGTTGGTAGGTAGTTTGGTAGGTGGGTAGGTTGGTAGGTCGTTAGGTGTGTAGATAGTTTGGTAGGTAATTAGGTGTGTAGATAGTTTGGTAGGTGGGTAGGTTGATAGGTAGTTTGGTAGGTGGGTAGGTTGGTAGGTAGTTTGGTAGGTGGGTAGGTTGGTAGGTAGTTTGGTAGGTGGGTAAGTTGGTAGGTAGTTTGGTAGGTTGGTAGGTAGTTAGGTGTGTAGGTAGTTTGGTAGGTAGTTTGGTAGGTGGGTAGGTTGGTAGGTAGTTAGGTGTGTAGGTAGTTGGATAGATAGGTAGGTAGTTGGTAGGTGGTATGAATATACGTGTGTTGGCAGGTGGGTAGGTAAGCAGGTAAGTGGGGTAGTTTAAAAGGTGGGTAGGCAGGTAGTTTGATAGGTGGGTTGGTGGGTAGGCAGTTGGTTTGATAGATGGGTAGGCAGGTAGTTTAGTAGGTGGGTAGGAAGGTAGTTGGGTAGGTAGGTGGGTAGGTAGGTAGTTTGGTAGGTGGGTAGGTAGATTGGTAGGTAAGTAGGTGGGTAGGTAGGTAGTTTGGTAGGTGGGTAGGCAGGTAGTTGGGTAGGTAGGTGGGTAGGTAGGTAGTTTGGTAGGTGGGTAGGTAGATTGGGAGGTAAGTAGGTGGGTAGGTAGGTATGTAGGTAGGTAGGTGGTTTGATAGGTATGTGAGTTAGTAGGTAGGTGGGTAGGCAGGTAGTTTGATAGGTAGGTAGGTAGTTTGAAAGGTGGGTAGGCAGGTAGTTTGTTAGGCAGTATGAGATGGATTATCATAGTAGTTCATTTGCAAAAACGGATCGTTGATATACTTTAAAAATATCTTTGTCAGGTGTCAAAGTAAAGCACACTGTAAACATCAGCATGAGCAAGCCACTGGAATATTAGTCTAATTAAATAGCCTTCTCTCACCTTCGACAAAGAAGTGAAATAAAATTGCATCTCTCTCTAAATCCTCTGAGGAGCAAAGGAGAATGAAAGGTCGTAATGAAAAGTCAACTTCTCCACTTTTCCTCTTTCAACACTTCCCTCAAAAATCACATCACCGAAGCTAAAACTAATGGAGGAGTATAAGACAGGTTCTTATTCTCTCTCTCTCTTTCTATCTCCCTCTCGGTCTCTCTCTTTTTCATTCTCCCTCTGTCTCTCTCTTTCTTCTTGTATAAACAGATTGTAAAGCTGCTGATAATTTCTGCACTGACGATGTCATTTACAGCTGTCAGCTCTGTCGCTCGGCTGTGTTTGCTTTATTAAAATATGACCTCTATTTCTCTCTCTCTCTGCCTTAGAAAAAAAAAATCACATCAGTCCACTTCCATCACGCCTTATCTGAAATTCATAGGAGGCAAACACACATTCGAGGGCTGCTTTCTGTTGCCATGGAGACCTAGAGAGAAGAGGAAGAAGAGACTGCGAAATCACAGAAAGAGCATATCCAGGGCTTCAGTGTAAGTTTCCTTTAACGAAGAGAGTCTGTTTTCCTGTTAGACCTCATTTATTCTGAATATTTGTTTCCAATTTTAATCCATTTTATCTGAAACATATGCAGCCAGAGTGCTGGGAGGAAAGCACAGCCACTCAGCTCTGATAGATCAGCTAAAAGAAGCCTGTGCTGACTAACATTACACTATGAGTAATGTGGAGAGAGAGAGAACCATGTACATACCTAGAGCACAATGGCCAATTGTACTCTCTCTGACTCCGGCTGCTGATGGCATCATGACCAAGGATTCAAATCAGTGATCCTCACACCATGGTAGCAGTGCCTTAGTCTGAAAAGACAAGCTAAACTGTAGATAATTTAACTGTAAAGTTAAACACTGCAGCTGTGAGGTTAGAAGGATAAGCTGGATTTAAGCAGGTTACCTGAAATATAACCAGCTATCACAATCTAAAAACACTTTAGTATTTAACCACAGTTGCTTTGTTGATTGGTTTTAGAAAACGACATCTTTTAATAGTCTTTGCAACTTATCTGTGTCCAGTGCAAACTGCATTACTAAAATATATTTTTACTGTGTTGCATGGTTTCTAACCCTATATGACTTATCTATAATCATATATAATTTATCTAACTTTATGCCTGATTAATAACTTCAGGCCTGAGTGCTAAGTAATCTGCACTTGTGTCCATGTTTAGAACTAACAGTGTGTCAGAAACCATATAATTATATAATAATCAAAACTGGATGCCGTTTCAGTTAATGAGCACCGCTGACAGAGACACCATGATGAATAAAAACTTAGAGGAATCTAGACTAGACAACAATGTAATATGTAGTTATTATAGTTTTGTTTTCACAAGTTGTTTCCTGTTTTAGCACATCTAGTTTAATTGTTAAAGTTTTATTTTTGCACTGTAAGCCTGATGAAGGTCTGAGTACTAACGGATGTTGGGATTACAATAAAATTAACCGTCTTTAGCCAACAAGCATTGCTTATTTCTTTCTTTAGGAATGACTCAAAGAGTCAAAGTGTGCCCATATTCCTTTTTTGTTGGATGTGTCTGCACTAAACGCAGGCCTGAACCTAGGATTCTTGTACTGCAGAGCAAGCAGGCACATGTGGAAGAGTGTGTGTGTGTGTGTGTGTGTGTGTGTTTCAGCTTTAGTTTGGTTTCTAAGAGCCGGTAAAACCCAGTTGAATATAAAAATGGTGTGTTGTTTTTGCGCACAGGTGGCGAAGACTTTATGAAGTCCAAATCTTCCAGCGTCTGCTCAGCTCAGTGCAGCACTTTTTCATTCAGCTTTCACTAGTCCTGCTCCAGCAATGCCTCAGTGGTACAATGCACAGGTCGCTTTGGTTGCTTTTATTGTGCGGCCGCTTCTCGTCGGGCCGTTTTGATGGGATTAGGTGTAACTCAGAGCTCTGTCAGAGCAGACTTAGTTCACTAAATGAAGGCTTAAGGGTGTTAGATGGAGGAGGCTTTACAAAAGCTAAGGCCACCCAGGCTTCCCACGAGGATGTGTAATTGCCCGAGCTGCCCCGATTCGCTGATAGAAGAGCAGTTCTACGGCTTGTTCTAAATACTAAGTGTTGGGATTAGCACCGGTAAAGCTGATCTCAGATCATAATGAATAGGTAACTTCTGCCCAAAACATTACAGGTTGCCAATAGCATGAAAATACAAATTATAGGCAAAATCTGATTGACTGAATCCAACCAGAATATGAAGATTGAGACAAGTGCTTCACTTCAGCCAACCAAGAGTAAATATATCTGTCCTATTTAGAGCGCATATGAAAAAAATGCACAAAAACAATCTTTCAGAAAAGGGTTTATTACTGTACCTAAGAAAGAATCCAGTGCATAATGTGCACAAGCAGGTACTCTTATATACTGATAAGCATGGAATAGAAATCAATACATTTATATTGACAGTAGAAGCAATACAAACTTTAGGAATTGACCTACAGTTGTATACAAAATTGTACCTCTTTAAGTTAGACTTAAAATTTGACATGAAAAAGAAGACAATGCAATCTAAAAATAACAAATCTATTTTAAATAAATTGTAGCTTGGAAAAAATAGGAATTTATCTTAATGGACTAGTTAGCACTGGTTTGGAAAGTCAAAAACTGTGAAACGTCTATAATAGATCCTCTGAACCTTCACTAACACTCAACAATAATAGGCTCCAACTAGCAGATGATTGTATAAAACAGTAAAAAGCAATAAAAAGATGTGCTTCCAGTTCACAGTTTCCACGTCTTAGAATGGAAACTGATCTGCATGACCAAGTAAAGCCAGCATATTCATATGCAAGCAAAGGACCTGTACAGAGGTTTATCCTATACAGAAGTAGAGGAGCACTATTCTATGCTGCAGCATTGCTTTATATGTAAAAAAAAATCACTTGCCTGTGATCTCATGTCACTAAAATATCACTCTCTAAATTTTGTAAAACAGCATAGCAAAATAATCCAGAGACTTCTAAATTGAAAATCTGCAATTTCTGGAAGCAAATATGACACAGTAAGTCAGGAAACAACAACTGAAAAGCCTACAATACATCAACACAATAATCCACACCCCCCGAAATCCACCAAATGTTACATAAAGAGACACACATTTTTTTAAATTACCCTTAAAGTCCATGATCTGAATATAATTGTGAATTTATGGGATCTTGCAATAAAAATAATGAATGCATTAAGCAGGAAAAGCTGGGTGGCATTTTGACTTACTGATGGTGGTTGTTCTTGTATGTAAATTCATATTTTGTCTGTATTACAAATTTTACCAATCTGACATTCTAACTTATCTCCTTTTTAAAGGTGCGTTATTAAAGCTGGAGTTGGTGCATTTTTAACAAAGTTAAAGTGTTTTCATTTGCTTTTAGTCTAATCTGTGTATAACTGTGTTCATTGTTCTGCCATTCATGTGAATTCAGGTACATAGACAGACAAGTAGCCCCTGCAATCATTTTATTTTGTGTGCATTCTCCAATTATTCACAATGAAATTAATGATTGGACCCAGTTTTTCAGTCCTGTGGACTCCACAATTCACATTCTTATTTTTTGTCAGAGCTCTGGATATAGATTATGAATTGTTATTGGGATGCAAGGAACATTTCAATAAATATGAAAAAATAAATCACCTACTCCAGCTTTTATTATAATTTTTTTGAACTATGAAACTAATACATTGGTTTTCTGTAATTATCACTGCAAGGAATGCAATGCTGGGCTACAAAGGGGCAGCACTATTGCACTGCAGTACCATATGTGTAAGAAAGCTAGCCAATCATTTTTTTTTTCTTTTACAAATATGAATTGTCTTTCTGAGCAATATAACTGTTTTCAGAATAATTTTAGAAATCCTTCAACCAAAATCTATGTATTTGGGTCAGTAGCTCTCTTTTAGCTTTAACACTTTCACTCAGGCTTTAATCAGCTGAAAATGTAACATTTGCATTTAAACAATGCACTGATGTCTTAATAAGATATAAGACTTATTCATGAAGAGCAAGCTGCTATCAGTTACTGTTCTTCTAGCAGCTTTGTGTTTTGCATTTGGTGTGTGTGTGGTGGGCAGTGGTTAAGGGGGCGATTTTCAGAAAGGGGCTTTGTATGCAGAGGGGGCTTTATCTCCTTGAGCTATGCTGAGCTGCAGATCAGGCTTAGACAGACCCCCCCCCCCCCCCCCCCCAATACACACACACACACACACATCACCACCACCACTAAAATTCACATGCACGTACACACACGAATACACAAACACACTACTGCATAGACACATGTGCAGTCAGCATGTATTACATAGTTTACTCAAGCAGCGATAGGTAATTTATGAATAATAATGATGCTTGCAGACCATCAATGCTGATCATCCTGTGCTATTGTCATCTTTCTGTCACTACTGAAAGCATGCAATTCAATATCAGGTTTTTGCGAACAATAATGAAATTTGTAACACAATGGAAAGATGCTCCAACTTTGACCTCATGACCAAAACCATTTTCATTCATCGTACACAGAGCTGCATTTGGAGAGTCACTGGATGTACCTGGATCCCAGATTCAAACAAATATAAAAAAATATAATTTATCCTATTTGCATTAAAGAAGCTGTAAAACTATCAGAAGCTTGATTATTGTATTTAATTGCTGCATAACCATAATCCCATTTTTCTACTATAACAGTGAAATGCAGCACAAACTAAAAAAATATGTTGCAAACAGATTTAGAGTTAACAGTTTATAGTTTGTTCTTTATACAAAAGTAGTTGATCTAGGAGATTGTTAGGGCAGTAAATAAGTAATCAACATCCGTAAATAAGTGCTAGTTGATAGTCCCAGTTTAGAATTAGTAAAATTCTTACAAGCAAGTCTGTTTACTCCATGGCCATATTTGCAGTCTGGCTGGACAGTTATTTCTAGTCATACAAGAACAGGCTCCTATCTCCTATACTGGAAATTTAAGGTCAAATTACTGTTCCAACATAATTATATGTAATATATCACTGATGAAATCTGTTAAAAACTCATGAACTGTGGTGTTTGACTTAATAATGCACAATAAACTTGATTGTTCTGGCTACTGCGCCTGTGCAGATCTCCACAATGAGGGAGGGCCTCCCCACTAGCATACTGACCCTCCTCTTTTTGGATAGATCCCTTTCATACTGCACTCAGTGGCTGTTCTCCTCATTAGAAACGTCTCTGGTATTCGTAGGTTACAGGCAGGGCTGCACAAAGTGGACTGTGTTTACAGTACAACAGTACTAGCATTGTAGCGCAAACATAGCTAGCCTTATTTGCACAGCTATTTTGTATAAAACTACTATTTTGCAATTCATACACTGAAATTATTTGTTAATTGATTTTTCATACTTTTGATGGTGAACCCATGTGGTTTCTTCTGAATCAGTGGAAAGCTCTGTCAGCCATCTAAGATTTAGATTTTGGGAACCTTCTGGGTAACTAGCTAATGCTAATGTAGCTAATTATCAGTCCTCAGTCCTGTGACACTATAGTTAGCTACATATTAGCCCATTTAGAGCTTATTATAGCTTTAGCTTTAGAATTCTTGAAACCTTTATTACGGTTGTTTTGTTACAAACAAATATACATTTTAAATGCTTACCTGGAAGTACAGGAATATGGTCAAAGTTTTTAGCTAGCAAATGGGAGGGAAGTAATGGACATGTCTTAAAATATATTTAATAACACTACAAAAAATATACATTTTGATTTGATGCTTTTGGTATTTAGATCCACAGTCCAGTCTACATTTTACAGGTTTTTGTATATTAAACAATAACAGGATTAAGATGAAGCCAGTCATAAATTAAATGAAGTATTAATCTCATTAAAAACATACTCGGCTAACTAACGCGTTATATGCCAGTACCACATAGGCTTCTATAGTCATGGCTGTCACTGTTTCATCCAATCTCTCCATCTCTATTCGTCTTTGTGCAAAGGCCAAAACCACACTGGTGGTGTTTTCCGTGTATATATACCCTCACCCGGGCTGAGTAAACCTTGACATGTGGATGGCGAACTTCCTCATATTTGCTGTGGGCTTTATCACAGCCTGATTGGCTTCCAGGACAAACTTTAGGAAAAGGAAAACATTGCAAACAGAATGTAAGCCAACACACGGCGCAGCTCCAGCACTGTGCTGTTGACACGGATCTGGCCTGTTTTACTAAGGCTCTCGCTAAGAGATGCACAGCAGTGAAAAGAAAACTTTCACAGAAAGGGAGAGAAATTTCAATATATCACAAGCTCATGTGCTTTTTGATGTCCTTTTAGTCTCTTTGTCTAATAGTACAGACAGGACAGAATATTAAGGGTCTAAAATTGTGACACATCAAAAGAGGTCATTCAGTAGATTTTGTAACAAATATTATTTATTTAAGTAAATTATTAATACTTGTTTTGATTGCCATTGTGCTGTAATATGCTGTAATATGGAATCATGAATATGCTAAAACAATACTTAAATCAAATAGTTTCTTACATTTTTTTCAAATTCTTATACATGTTTCATTGCAACATAAAAACATATTGACTGCAATTTTTCTAGTACTTTAAAATAATTTCATGTAAAAGTTCAGTCTAATTCTAAATGAGTTTCTTCTCAATGACAATTCAAAGTGCAGACGTAATAATGTGTGCTGCTTTAATCAGCTATTTGTAGAGTAGCTTCTTTAAATTGATTATGTACTATATGTATGTGTGTGTGTGTGCGTGTGTGTGTGTGTGTGTGTGTGTGTGTGTGTGTGTGTGTGTGTGTGTGTGTGTGTGTGTGTGTGTGTGTGTGTGTGTGTGTGTGGTTGTAAGCATTGATGACAGTACAGGGGCCGCTACTGTTTACCTGAAGCAAATGCCATGACTACGTGCGTTTAAAGACTGACACACTGGACACTGGTTGACCCGGACAATCAAATAAACAAACACAAACACATACACACATATACACACACATGCATATCACCTCCAGACACTCACTCACACACTCATAGATCATATACAAACAAATCATTTCTCTTGTGTCAAAGACAACAAATTAATGCTTGTATCTCTAACACATATTTATTTACTCTGATTGGCTTATTTTAGAAGCACCACTGGTGGAAATTAATATTTAATAGGTTTGAAAGACATATAGAAATACTAGTTAGAATGGATGATGCAGTGCCACTCAATACAGTGATGTGACAGTCAGTGAAACATTTACATTTTTGGCATTTTAGCAGACTCTTCTTGTCCAGCTTATCAAGCAGCGTACAGAAGTGCACATTTTCTAGACAGATATCCCTAGCCAGTATACAATCTGAAGATACCTCCAAGCTGGAAGCATCATTCCTGATATCTATAGATACAAAAGGTGAGCAATACCCAACAACGCAGTATCTGAGGGATTCTCTGAGGGACTAGCTGGTTGTTATTATAATATTATTATCTATTACTCTTTAACTCTTTGCGCTCCACCCCAGGTGCATTTAGACATCACGCAAATGAGAAGATAGAATAGGCAGTAAAACTCAGCATATTTGAATGAGAACAGAAAAAGATCATTGTGTCCGTAAGATGCTTAGCTTTAATACGTAGTACTTAATTGAAAAGGTACACAAATAAATATTCTAGTCATTCTAGAAAGAACAACTGTTGTCCATTTGAACACCAGTAACGTGGAGTTTAATACCCTTTTCTCAGTTGTACAGAAATGGTCATCAACATGGAACATAGAACATTCCCTTAGCAAGTGTCTTAATGACCCCACAGAGAACAATTTACAGCTTCAGTTCATTATCCATGATAGCAATCCTTTAACGGCCCAGAAACAGACTGTCTGACCAGTCCATTGTCTATATGGGTCAGTCAGAGTCTAACTTTGTCAGTCACATACTTAACATGCCTCTCTTATCTGACATCTCACTTTAACTGCCTCAGACTGATCACTTAGCTCTTACCTGCAAACAGCCTGTAATTAGACACAGCAGTGTCCCTATGTGATGTGATCAAATCATTTCAAATATACATTCATGTAGACATTAACAGTTCGTTCTGAACTTTATATTTACTAATATGTCACTGAGCTGAAGTTAGAACAGAAGTGTTGCAGCCAAGTCAATGAAGGATTTTGAACAATTTAAAAATCATTCAAATACGCTGTCTAAACATCAGTCAGAGACAGCCAGAAAAGCATGATCAATGAGACTGTTTTTATTTGACCTCTGTAAAATCAGTTGTTCTAGTAATTTGCTCAACATGAGCCTAGTCACGTGAGCTGATAGCACACTGAGCTGATATCAGAGGAGATAACGATAACGCAACTGAAAATTTGTTTACTAACAGGAACTGATTCACTTTAAACACATGACCATATATATATATATATATATATATATATATATATATATATATATATATATATATGTATATATATATATATATATATATATATATATATATATATATATATATATACATATATATATATATGTATATATATATATATATTTATATATATATATGCACTGGGGTACTGGTGCATTCTGCTACTAGTACAGGGACCAAAAAACTCTGGCTCATTTAAAGTCATTTTTTATTGATTAATGAGAACTGTCCCTGTTAAATAAATAAATAAATAAATAAATAAATAAATAAAGGTAACTAAAATAAACCATGTCGTTCTATTTCTGCATTATGTTGTTCAAGTTCTAGTATTTTGTACACAGAAAATTCACCAGTGTTCAACAGTAAATTCACTGTTAGTGTTAAACTAACACTGAGAGTGTAAAATGTAACAATGGTGAATTTACTGTGTAGCTTTTTATACTTTTCTGACAGGTTTAAGACCAATGGCCAAATTACACATTTAATTGTTCTTTTGTTCTGTATTTATTGATATGTAAAAAGCACATTTTTTGGATGTTTAGATTATGTACCTAATCAAGCATCAAGCATAAAATAATACTTCATAATACTTCATCTTGAATAACATAAAATAAAACAACTTATTAAAAGTAAAATTATCTTCTACAAACTTTCTTTCAAGCCAGAAGAACAAGCCTAAACAAAAAGTTCTTGTAAAATGACTCACAAATGTTTAAGAACCAAAAGCCATTGCCCATATGAAGAGCAGCCATATAGAAGCTAAAATTCTGTCAATACTTTACTCCAAGTGTACAGAAAATTACTTAGCAAAAAAGCGCAATTTACATACGACTTATTAGTTCAGTATAATCTCCCATAATTGTTTCATTGAATTTTTGTGAAAAAAAAAAAAAATAGGGAAATTTTGCAAAATCAAACATTTCTAAACCCTTAAATGATTCCAGATGGATTCCAAACTCACTGTAAACCTGACTGTGATGAAGCAGATAAAAAGAACATAGAGGGATAGATGGGTTGATAAGGTACAATAATTGTGTAAATGTTTGATATTTTCATATTTTATTCACCCAAACATTCATTCAGTCTCAAGTTCACTAGTGTTTTAGTCAGCAAATGTTAACTGCAGAGTACTGTGCACCTGAAAGGGTTCATATGCAGGTGTTTCTTCATGACATGTGTTGGAGGCCTGGCTGTGAGTCTGTGGCTGAGCCTCTTTTAGTGCTGATGAAGAAGCTCAGTGATGTGTGTTTACCTAACTGCAGCATAGCTGACTGTGTCACGCTCATGCTAGCCCTTTATCCCTCGCTCTCGCAGCACACTTCCAGCTTTTGTCCCCTCAGCCCTGCAGCTGCTGAGGAGCCGACATGTTTACCTGAGAGACAGGTGATCCAGCCCAGCTGCCACCTACACACACCTCACACAACAGCTGGCCTCCTCACACTCACAGTTTCAATAGCATCTTAATAGCACATAGTACTTTACAACTGTCACAGTCATAATACTATATCATCTTTATCTGGAACTGACTGACAATTTTATTATTCATTTTTATGAATGTTAATGCAGTAATACAGTTAATGCAGATCATATTGCAAGTAAATTTGGACAGTTCCAAGTGTTGGTCCCTTATCATGACCCATTCATACCATTTAAAGGACAGCTGCATGAGTTATAATGCTTTAATATGATGACAATATGATGGTTTACAGAAAGTTTCAGTAATACTTTGGTGAAGCATTGTGTAAAGTATTTCTAAACATAAGTAAATTATTGCTGTATGAAAACATGCATTTCAAGAACTTCTGGAAAAAAACAGTGACAGCATATACCATAGAAATCCACATTTATCATATAACAATTGCTGCTAATATTATCAAATCCGTAACATAACCATTTAATTCATAAACCATTCATTCGTCTTATTTCAAGAAATTACCAGCATCCACTATACATACATCACAAAACAGGCAAGTTTTTTGATAAACATGTGAGGTAATGTTGTGTGCAATCAATGAATCTTAATAAGCTTATCTGATGATTTTCTTCTCTTGAGTTTTATTGCAGTTTATATCCACCCGATTCCCCATTCAGTTTCTCCTAAAACTTCTTAATTACCTGACTATACATTCTGATCAGCACTGATTTGGGTGTGTATAATGAGGTTTAGCATGCACACATTTACTATAACAGTCCTTTGCTGAAAATTAGATCGGCAGAAAAACCTGTTTCAGCAATAAGAAGAAATAAATGCAGTTTTAAAAAAAATAAAATTAAATATATATATTTTTCTTTTTTTAATCCAAAAGTACCAAATTCTCACAGTAAATACTGAAGATACATACTGTGCAGTCCTTTTTCGAATTGGTAAAAACCGTATTGCTCGCTAATTGTTTTATTAGGGGTAGTGTTTAATTAATTTTCTGAAGTAGAACCAGATCTCAAAATACCCTCCTTTTTTGTTTGTGTCTATTGATACTAGCTTTAAAGATTTGAAGTGAGTGACTGAGAACAGTATATCTGCCTAATGAAATCTGCATATGTTGCCTGAATTAGCATTTTAAAATTATAAATATAAATACTGAGAACAGATTGTGGACATGCGGAGGTAATGTCAATTAATTAATTCATTATTTAATTAATTAAAAATGCATAATTTAACAGTTGCTGTGGCAAAACAAAATTTATCTGCTCATCTGAACAATGTAGATATTATCTGTGTGAAAATATATTTAGCAGTTTTTTAAAGCTAACTTTAAAGAAATCACAGCTTATACACAGTGCAAAGCTTTAACCAGTCTGATCTCTGAGCCAAAAGCTATTAAACAGTCTGAAAATAATTTCAGGTTATCCCCTCATTTTATTCCCACAGAAACAAACAATGTCATTTTGATCAATTGCAGATTTGGACGGTGTTTTAAAGGGTCACGTTTTGTCTATGCACACCCACTGGCAAGCGTGCCTCCAAGAGAGGCTTAACTAATTGCTGTGTGTTGACTGTTGATGGCAGCTGCTGAGCTGAAATGGAGTTAACCCTTATCAGTCCTCTATCTCCTCACTGCAGGGCCACCATCCCAGTGAAGCACGGGGGACAGCGAGGCTGCCTCTAAACGCTGCACTTGAACCTTGACCAGGGTCCTGTTAAAGGTTAATGTAGAGGGAAAAGTACAGAGGACCACACACAGAGGCTAGCAAGAGGCAAGGAGCACCAGCATGCCCACTCAAACCTTCTGCGGTGGGCTGTGGATATATTAGCATAATCAGAGACTGCACAGAACCGACTGAGCTTAGATTCATATTTTACAAGATCATTAAAGTATTATTAAATTAATTAATAAGAGGAAAGAATCCTGGTTTACCCCGAATCTCTATCTAAGAGGAAAATGTTATCTTGTTTTAAGTTAAATTGAAGCTACTGTAGATAGCAATAAAGGAAGCTTGAGATTATCATTTATTATCAAGACTTAGGCTACCAGTATGGTTTCTTATTCTGAGAGCTGAGAGATTTAGGGTTCAAGGTGACTGCTCCTATTGTTTTTAGCTGTGTAATCTATGTCAATTTAGTAAAATAATCTTTAATATATATTTCACTGTATAACTCACTATTATCTAAAAAAAACTCATCACTGTCCAATGAAAACAAGTATTTCCAACACAGCAACTAGAAATAGAGTAAAACATTCATGACTTTCAATGGAAGTCTATATAAAAAATTTTTTTTTTTCATGTCATTTTACAGAATTTATTTTGGTCTATTCATCAAGAAATGTTGACATACTGTAAAGGACAGTTTGTGTGTTTGGATTATGTAGTCAACTAAAAATGGACAAAAAAGGAGATACTTGTTTGTAATTGGACAGCGACATTAAGTAAAAACAATAGTAGCAGTCAGATTGATACCTAAAATTTACTCATAATTTTGTAGATAACAGTGTTTCATCAAACATTTCAGAAACCACTGTATGAAATCATAAAGCTAATTTTAATATCATAGTCCTGTTACATAATGCATCACTTAGAATGCCATAAAACAAGTGGTGAGTATTTTCAGTGGGCTATCGCTTTAAAACCAATCAAAACATCTCCATCACAGCTGTTGATGGACAGGTAATTCACCAGATACAATAACTCAAAACTGGCTTTGATCTGAATAGATGCATATAAATACACAGGTCCATTGTCCTCTAAAACATCAAAGAGTTTTGAAGGCAGGTCACTTTTATAGGTAGGTGATGTCATTTCTCCACCAGGAAGCTGTTTTGTTCGATTTGTTTCCTTCTCGCCCTGCAGACAACTTTCTTCAGCTGGCGACGCTGCAGGTTAATACCAAAACCTTTATCTCCAGACCCATCTGTGTTAAGGGATGTTAAGCCGCAGGTTACTGGAGCCTACAAAGGCTTTCCTGCTGACGCACCACAAAGCAGAGAATTGGAGGCTTTAGCACTTACCTTACTGGCTCCGTATAAAAGCTTTGATGTAAAATAGAACTTGATTAAAAGCAACCGTACAACCACAAACCAATTATTTTAAAGGGGCGTTTCATGAAAAATGCTCTTGCTTTTATGAAACTTATATATTATATATAAAACTATGTATTAGTATTATTTTTGTATTATTAAATGTAAGAAGCTTTAAAAAAAAGTTAACACAAACACACAAAACATTGTTTTTTCATTGTTGTTTAATACTAAAGTCATCCAAACTATAAAGAAAAACATATGAAATTATCCAGTAAACAAAAAAGTGTAAAAACAAACCAGAATATGTTTTTTTTTTATTTTAGGTTCTTCATAGTGTGCACCTTTTTGCACTTCTTGGCTGGATTTTCTCAGTCAGTTTTATGAGGTAGAGTCACCTGGAATTCAGGCTTTCAGTTAACAGCTGTGCTAAACATGTCAAGAGGTACTTACTTGAATTTCTTGTCCTCTTAATGTGTTTAAGAGCATCAGTTGTAAAGTTGTGAAGAGGTAGAGTTGGTATACAGTGAATAAGCTCTATTTGAGTAATGTTCTAATTCATATTATGGCAAAAACTTCTCAACTAAACAAAGAAATAAATGAAGGTTGGTCAATAATTTCAAGAACTTAAACTGCAGTCGCAAAGACCATAAAAAACATTGTGATGAAAGAGTTTCCTCTGTTGTAAAGGATAGGTTCTTCAGAGCTACCAGCCTCAGAAACTGCTGAAACTACTGGTCCCGTATTTCTTCACCAGTCAAAATGTTTAAAGCTGAAATGTGTTATTGTTTGTTAACTGTGCTTAGAAAGGTAAACATTAGCTTGTTCAGGTTAACAATGCGAATGCTAACAGTGCGAGTGTGTGATATTACAACACAGTTGTCTGCAGCAACCACTGAGATTTTCTTAACACTAAAATCACTGCACTGTTTGACCTACTGATACATCCTTACAGAAATGCTACATCTCACTTGTAAAGTCAGAATTAAAAGCAAGTATTGATCAGTTGCTTTGTTGTCAGAGTAACATAAAAAAAGTATCAGACAAGATTCGTTCTCACCTGTGTCTTGGGGAAACCGCACCAGAAGTGTAGTCTTTGGAACACGAAGGCACTGATCTATATCAAGTTAAATGGACATATGCAACTACACAGAGTTTCCCACAAGACACAGGAGGTAGTATTTACCACAATTCAGACGACACACGAATGAAGCATTATAGCTAGAAGAGCCAAGCTTCATCTACGTGACCTGTCTGACTACCTGCCTCCTACTTACATATTTTACAATATATTATATTATATTATATTATATTATATTTATTTTTTTATATCAGGCATTAGAATGGAAATTTGTTGACCTGTGTTTTGGCTGAATAATCATACATAACACATTTCATTTTATTCTCACATATTAAATCATTCTATTCAGTAATTTTCATGTGGTGGGAGCTGCTATCAGTAAAACAAAACAGCAGTGTGAGTATAAATACGTAGCTTAGGGAACACAAAAAAGAGAATGCAAGTTAAACAGTGTGATCTGCATACAGCCACAGATTCACTGATCCTCTTTGTTATTGCTGCTGTTTTCATTTATTTGATGTTTGGGGCCAATCCTGCAGAATCATATCAATGAGTCAACAATTAGCCTTGTACATTCTACTTTTTTACTTTTTATTCATACATTTTAAAAAATGTACATTTTAGTTGTGTCAAATGCAACTCTAAAAGACTTAAGAAATTCACCATTTCTGTTATTTAAGTCACTATTTAAAAAGGAAACATTGTAAAATATGAATATTGTTACTAAAATGTGTTATCATGTGTAATCAATGTGTTATTTTCCAAATAAATGTCCAGTACATTCTGCTTTTGCTTATATATAAATAGAAGGATCAAAACATTGATCCTGATACTAATGAATTATACTAAAGAAGTTATAAATAATTAAGCAACACCCTACTTGTGGAGTCTGCTATTTAACCAAACAATGAAACAAAACACATATGAATAGTTAAACAATTAGCAGCCTAAAATGTTATTCACATTATCCCTAATCAATATAAATATTTATATTAAGCAAGCCAAGCAATATATGCAGGTTGCTTTAACATTATCATTATAAAACAATATTGGTAAATTAACTACTTTGACTGTGAGCTGAGTATTACTGTTTTCATTCCTTCATAAAGTGTCATTTTTAGGTATATTATGAAACCAGTTATGTAAGGTATTAAGTTCAGGTAAATATTTAATTTTAAACATTAAACAGATTTATATTTTCTTATATGAATAAGCATGATTTGACTAAACCACAACACTTTTTTCAACACTATTTTATTGTGTTGTAATGTGCACTGTTCACATACTGTACGACACTATTGGGTATCCACAATGACCTGAAATAAACTCTTTTTAAACTAACTCCCATTAAAAAGCTTTTTTCTCTTTTCTGTAAAGTTGCTGTTTTTTTTTTTTTTTTTTTAGATACATGTTTTCATTGGACAGTAACGGTATGTATATGTCAGTATATCTCTTGGATTCTTCTTTTCAGTCTGTATTTCCTTTGGTCAGTTTAATGTTGTGGCACTAACAAATGCTAATTTCACACTAAAGACAACTTCAGCTTCAACCTCCATGTAAACATGCCCCTGTCACAAGAGGTCGAGGAAATAGCCCCACTTGAGAAAAATAAATTTGTTTTGTCTTGGAAAGTGAGGGTCTGGACACCATTAATTAGTTTGCTCTTCCCCTCACACTTCACCATCCACTGCTAGCTCCTCAAAAGAGTTAGCATGCCTGCGCTTGCACTGTGCTAATTTCTTCTTTCTCCTCCTTTCTCCCTCTGTGCGCTCTTTCTTTCTGCTGTCAGCCGCGCTCTGTGTGAATGGCTGGCGTCTGGGAGAGAAAAGCTGCAGGACTTGAAACGCGGGCTTAAACGAGGAAGCGGTGGTAAACAGTGCCTATCTTTGGGTCAGACATTGCTGGCAGTGTTTGCAGTTGTCCCTGACTCCAAAACACCTGTGTTTGCTCACTGGCTTTCCCCAATCTGCAAGAAAAAAGACCCCAGCATGTCACATGGCGAGCAAGATAGTGGAGGCTCCATGGGAATACAAAAGGCCCTGGCTTTTAGCACTGTTAATCATTAATGCTCACCTTTCCTCAGCTTTGTTCAATGTTGTTCTAATATTGCAGACTAGCTACATATCATATACATGATGTCACAGATCAAAAGACATTGCAAAATATAAAAAAAGAAAAGGTGATTGGAACCTAAGGGACAGTTTAGCTTTACAAGGTTTGATGTCTTTTCTTGCTCAAAATATAAAAAAGGCTAGCTGTTAAACCACAAACATCTAAATGAAAATCTTCAGTTTTACATAACTAAGATCTCACTATTAAATCTATATGTCTACCATCCTTTCATAGATGTCAGCCTCCATTCTGTAGTATTTTCATAACAACTTTAAAGTCATTACCAACAACAGTTTGTCAAGTTCAGATTTTTGATATTTTAACATTTTTCTGGTTTAATAATACAGAATCAGATATTCACTTTTGCTGTTTTACAGTTAAATAGATCAATAGTCACTCATACACAGTTATAAACACAATAACATGCAGACAGAGTAAGAAACTAGGAGAGATCATAGCGAGGCTGGGTCCTGAACTAATTAGACAGAAATTCTGTTAATTTACTGGGGGATAGTTTGTGTCTAGTAAGACTAACATTCAGAGAAATTAATCTGAAAGCAGTATGATTATTTTCATTAACTGGGCAATTTTCTCATATCCCTTTGACTTATGCAGTCATATACCTGCAGAATTTTGAAGAAAATTCCATTTATATCAATAACCATATAGGTTTTTATACTTTAAATATATAAATATAAAACATATAAAGTACCTAAAAAATAATTTTTGAGTTTAGAGTTTTTTCAGTTTAAATAAACGTGACGGTATAGAAACACTACAATATAAAAATAATTGTCATTATTTGTGTATTTGAGTACTCTCAAGTATATTAATAATACTGTCATTTTATTACGTTTATTGTGCACTGATGCCAATGCCAATACTTTTTATTTATATTTCTTCAGTTTCAAAATCACAAATTAAATTGTAGAAATTGGGAAAAGTTCGCCTGGATCATTATTATATTAAACATTTATTTCTGTAGATTTACAATACACTGAAATGAATACAGTTACAGATATTGTACTGCACAAGTCCAGCATCTCCTAAACATTCTGCTCACCCATAGTCCATACTCCAAAAGTCAAAATAAAATATAAATATGAGTTTTGTAAACAGTTATACATCTGATTACATAAACATGACTACAAGCTCTAACTGACCCAGTCACACTGCTGGACGTGTGAGGAACTGTGATGTTTCAATCAATATATTCACATCACAATTAAAATGAAAAAATCAATATGCCTCCATCTAAAAACAAACATCTCTGTCCAGTCTTAATACAATCATATAGGACTGAGGTGAGGAGGAGGTGCTGAGATGTGATGAAACTGCTGTTTAAATAAAGTCTGCTCTAGATAGCCTTGGATGGAGGTGTGGCTGGTCAATCATTAATTCAGGCACTGGCTCTGGACAGACACTGTGCTGGAAAATAAAAGCAATGCTGGTGTGACTGAAAACAAACTAAGCGAACTAAATCAAGTATTTAACATAAATTGCACTCATTTACATTGTGGTTAAAGTAAAGAGGGTGTTTGAGATGCAGTGAGAACATACTGTACACCACATTCAAATACACCAATCAGAGCAAAGCGGCATCAGAGATGTTGCTCAGTGTAAAAGTGTTATTCAATAATAATTAGTTCTGGCAAATTTACAATCACATGTCTTTTTACACTGACATGCCAAATGTTTGTTGCATGGGAGCTAATCACTGCAGCACTGACTCTGGATGTGAATTATGGCAATCATTTATACCAACTGTGCTGTTCACATAGAAGTAGTAATGCCTTCTATGATGTGTACAATATTCCCAAAAGTATGCGCTCCCCTGCATTTGTGATGTAAGACTTGGATGGATTACTTCTACACCCTGCATTTAATGTAAAGTTATTTTAAGGCTGAATCAGAGCTCCAGGCTCTGGGCAAACTGTGTATCAACATCAGATGATGTATTCCTATCTATCTGATGTGATAATGATGTGAGATCAAACTTAGAATTAATGGTTCCTTTTTCCACCAATCTAAACAATTCTGATTAGGTGAGTAAGACTAGAATTCTAAAAAAAAATTGTCACACTGATTTCTAAAGCACTACAGAAGTCAAAAACTTGCTCAGCAAGTTCTTTTCCTGTTTGATTTCAATACAGTTAAATTATGCTGCTTTATGCAGCTTTCTTGGAGATTGTCTTCAGTACAAGTTTTCTGTGTAGTATTTATGATTATATTTCAGTTTTATTCCAGACAGCAGTGTTTACACAGACAGGCAGACACATGTGGTCACAGTTTATTGCTCTTTAGATCTTTATGATTACCGCTGGCCTCCTCTATTAAACACAGGGTTAGTGTTTACTGTATATATTACTGTATACGCTGTTTAGGAAAGTTACTTTGGCAAACATTTACAAAGCGACCCTCAATGTATACTGATAAAAGAGGTGACAAATTATAATTTTTGATAACAGACTCACATATTAGTATGTATTACTAATGAAATATAATGAACAAATCATTGCTGTCTAATGACAAAACAAACTAACTCCGTTTTTGTCGATTTTTAGTTTACTACATAATTTGAACAGACAAACTGTCCCTTACACTGTACCAAAATCTATTGATGAACAGACCAATAGAAATATTTTAAAATTACCTGAAATAAATTAATTTTACATTGACGTCCATTGAAAGTTTGGAAGGTTTCCTCTCTCTCCTGTAAAATTGTTGTTTTGGAGAAATTTCTTTTTAATTGGACAATGACGAAATACACCAAATAGCAGATACTAAATGTTTTTTTATATTTCACTATACATTCTCATATAAAATAACATACATGTATTTTTTAATTTTAGCAATAATATTGCTTTTTACCATTTTAATGAAAGGGTGTTAAAGACACAGATTTTTAAATGTGTGCACATAAAACTTGACTACGATGTCCATTCAAATCAATGAGAATTGTTATTTTTGTACGTTTTTATATTATTGTTCATGAGGCAACATTAAACTCTTGCAAATCACATCTCTGCTCTCAGGTCAGAATCAGAGTTTCAACAGGGCTGTGGTTCAGACAGAGGTGGCTGCTTAAAGGGGCAGGTAAAAGATGGATGGCTGCTTGGTTAAACATTGCCTGCATGCCTCTGCGGTGCCAGCGGAGGGTCACAACCTTAAGCTTTATTGTCTTCGGTTTTAGTCAAACACCTGAATTCTTTCTCTGTCCTCAAACTCTCTATCATCAGGACTGCTGTGAGGGAGTCAGAATCAGGTTAGTCAAGCACTAATGGAGGTAGGGTAAGGTAAGTGGGTATTATTATTAATAGTAGTAGTAGTAATGTTAATAGTAGTAATAGTAGTAGAAGTAGTAATAATAGCTGTTTTTTTTCTAATAGTTTTAGTCATTTTTGTAAATATTTGTGCACTACTACGAGGTCCTAGTCATAATGATATTACACAGCCATATTTAACACAGAAAGCATTTTATTTTCTGTGTGAATAAGTAATTTAAAGCTATTTATGTACAGTTGTTTCGAGTCCACACAGGCCAGATCACACTAAACTTCTCCCAGACAACCCACAAGCCCAGGCTCTTAGTGACATATAACACATATAAAATTAAGGTGTTGATATGTGCAGTCATGGCCATTACTCAAACTTTAGCTTTCTGTAGGTTTTTTAAAGTATTTTCTAGTGCCCATGTCTCACAAGGCCTGCAGACAACATCCACCATTTGGCAAAATCCAGTCAGGCAAGAAGATTTTTTTTGTTATTCTATTAATATTCACTACACTACAGTTCCCAGCGTGCACTGCAGTGTAATGTGCACTCTGACCCCTCCCCCAACAACAGAGGTTACAATTTCCATTCAATTTTCAGAGCCCTCTAGCGAGTTATTTTCTAAAAAGTGGAAAGCAACAAATGTATCAACTTTTTGTACAATCCTACAGCTACTTCACACAGAGGAGAATCACCCAAACTGCCCAGCACAGGTGTGAATGCTCTCTCTCTACCCCTCCTCTCAGAAACTGTTCTTAGGCATTATTATAACACAGTTAGCTCTGACCCTGCAATGTGATTGGCTAAGAAGCGTTCTATAAGTGCCGTTATCAGCCGGTAATGCACTGTAACCTAAGCTCTCCAAGTATTACTCCACCTCATACAAGTAACCTAGCAATGATGCAGCTCTTACAAACCTACCAGTGCAGCTACAAACAGCAGATATGGAACAATTTTAACTCACAGAGAGTTTGTAACCAAACAGATCGTATTTTCTCATCCTCTTTTACTTAAAATCTTTCAATAAATAGTGACAATGGAACCGCAATAATACACTCGAGGAGCGTGCTATAACATGTAATATTGTCAGCAGTGCCAATTTTACACATTATAGCACTCCCTCTTGTGTATTATTGCTTAAATTAACTTGCAGCAAAGAAAAGATAGCAGCTTTGTTTAAAGGACCCATACCTCCTGAAAACATTTATTTATTTCTTTTTCGTTTTTTTCTATTTTCTCCCCAATTTACATGGCCAATTATCCAACCCACTTATAGGACCCCCCTATCACTAATGATGCCCCAACACTTCCGATACATGTGAAGTCAGCCACCGCTTTTTTTCAAACTGCTGCTGATTCAGCATAGCAGAGTAGCATCACAGTGCGCTCGGAGGAAAGCGCCGCAACTTGGTTCTAACACATCAGCTTACAGACGCCTTCTGCTGATCGACATCACCCTTTGGAGTGATGAGGGGAGAGAGCGCCATCTACCCACCCGGAGAGAGTAAAGCCAAGTGTGCTCTCTCAGGGCTCTGGCAGCTGATGGCAAGCTACATGAACAGATTCAATCTGACGATCTACCAATCATAGGATCCAAGGATTCAAGTAGTGGCAGCGCTTAGTCCACTGGACCACTTGGAGCCCTACTGTAACATTTATCTGTAGCCTATTGTCAAATGCATGAATATTTTTAGCAGTTTGGGTTACATAGCAAAATATTATTTAAAAATAAAATTAAAGCATATACATCCCCTGGCCCCCAGATTTATAAAGATTGTTTAATATGGTCCTATATGTCATTATGTCTGACTGCCTGGGGCTACTCTTCAGTTTACTTTCACTTTTACACATTACTCAATGGTTTGTAGTTGCTCCAGTCCTTTACTCTAATCTACCACATGTGGAGCATCTGATTGACTAGCTAGTTATCATGCACAGCTTCTCTTCTTCAGAAGGCTACTGTTAGGTCATCAGTAAAATGTGGTGTCAGCAATCGGAAATCCTATCAGCTTGAAGGCAGTTGTTTAATTGTATCTCAGGCTATTTTAATGCCAGTTTATTCCCTCAGGCCAATAGGTTCAAAAAAGGTGTCAACTTTAGACCCAGAAACAAGCTAAGACGTTTGTGAGTCATCCTGCATACACACCCAGCAGGGCATTGTGCTTCCTACCAGTTCCTACAGCTCAGCTCTCAGAGCGGAAAATTCTGGCAAGTTCAGCACAAAGAGACTATACCCAGCAGTGACAAGTCTGCTCATAGCGTTTCATTCAACATCCTTTAATTGAATGAGAGGGATTAACGTAATGCTATGCTTGATTTTAAAAGAATTTGGAAACGATTCTAAGATTTCACTCGGAAGTAGATTGAACACACCTCTGCTGTCTTACCATTAGTGTCACATTTAAAAAAAATGTTTTATCTTCATTTAGATTGTTTAAATGGAAATGTGAAGAGACTAATGTAATTCAAATAAAAGCTATTTGGGATTATGACACATAGCTCATTTTACAAGACAAAAGATTTAAACAGTTTTAGAGGAGAAATGCATATAGCTCTGAAAAAAATTTAGAAACCACTTCAGTTTCTGAATCTGTTTCTCTGATTTTGCTCTTTATAGCTATATGTTTGCTGAATTATTTTATAAACTACGGACAACATTTCAATATTTGGTGTTTTTTAATCACTTACACACTGCTTTTGGATAACTTTATGCCACTCCTGGTGCAAAAAGTCACATAATTGAGCTTGTTTTGATGGCTTGTGATCATCCATCTTCCTCTTGATTATATTCCAGAGGTTTTCAATTTGGTAAAATCAAAGAAACACATCATTTTTAAGTGGTCTCTTATTTTTTTTCCAGAGTCCACAGCTTATGTTCTTGTGGAAGCCAAAGGAGCTTATAATTAAAGGCTTGATTTGCAGTTCCTCTCTCAAAATTGAGAAGAGTGAGAGTGCTGAAAGCTGGTGAGCAGAAGAAGTACACAGTAGCACTGAGGCATGAGGCTGGGAAGACTCACACACACACACACACACACACACACACACAGAAACACAGACTAATGCCTCCCTTTGCAAACAGAAATCAAACATCTGCAGTAACTGCATACTTATCTGAAAATTGGACTCTATTAGCTGACGTTTTTATAACATGACACTTTAAGGATATATAAATACATTGTATAAACATATAAATAAACAGTGACTCATATTATCTCCCCAATTTGGTTGTGTACAATTCTACCCACTAGTTGCAGTAGGTCTCCTCCTATCAAGAATGAAACCAGTGCAGGGAGGCTGAAGGATAGTTCATGCTGCATCCAAGACAAGTACCCCCATATGTTTTTGAAATGCTGTTAACCCAACATCAGTGCACAGCTGAACACACTTGGAGGAGACCACTAACTGCCACTTAACATCAGCTAAGAGATCCCCACTCAGTCTAACATCCCGCTTATTGATAGAGGAAGAGGGAGGTCCATCCAGACAGAGTGAAGCCAGTTATTCTAGTTATACTGCGTGTAGTTGTAACACGTTTTCACATTCATGAGTCGAGTGGTTTTTTTACCATTTACATGACTTCATGATGACACTTTTTTATCACACTTGCAAGTCCTGGAAAACTTACAACTTCATTTTTTAACCTCAACTGTTGGAAAACATCCCTAAAGTGAACACTACAGTAGCAAATTAGTGTCCTATTGACTGCCCTTGTGATTGAATGCGCACTAGGTTGCCCCTTTTTGCAATAAATTATGATGAGCCTGATCAGAAAAAAATATATTGTGTCATAATGAGAGCTAGGAGAGCTATTTTTGGTGCCATTCTGCCCTTTCAGCAGAAAAAATAGTGTCCTAAAAGTGTCCCAAAGGGTGCCCTTTCCAGTACAGAAAATGGAAAATGGGATGTGGTGCTGGATAGCTTTCTCTTACAGGTGGGAAAATCCAGCTGAGTTAGTTGAGTTGCACTTGACTTCCTAAAACGAGACTTTATAGAGGTAAATGGCTCAATTAGTCAAATCAGAGAAAAAAATATATAGAATGAGAGTTACATTTACGTTTGCACTCTAAAAATACTGTTTAAAGTTGTCTATTTGGTGCAGAAATGAAGTTTATTGTAGATTACGTACTAATATAAGTACATTAAAGATCTAAAGTTTCACTTTTTAATTAAAATCTGATTTTATTCTTATAGTCTAAGCAATAGACATATAATCTAAGCAAAATAGTTCATAATACTAAAAAAGGTTCTTGAAATCCACTTGGTAGTGATTCTATATATATCCATCTTCAAAAGTTTGTCCACCAGTTCACATTATCCACTATTTACTATAAGAATACAAAGAAGCAGATATTTGAGTTGTGATGGCTCTGTATATGATCTTTGAAGAACCCGTTTTAAGTAAATTATGTAATTGGCAACAGTTGCTGGCCGCATTGGTTGTTAATTGATATAACCTTAGTAACACTATGACATAATTCAGTTGCCAAAAAGAGGACTACGATTTCAGCCCGTTCTTTTAGCTCTGTGATGTAATTTTAACAGTGATTATTGATAATGCTGCGAAAGATCATAACCAAATCTTGTACAGATTACCTAAACATGCAGCACAGTTTGTGGCAGGCATATGTTTGCACAATGCTAATTGTGGGATAATAGTTTTCATTACTCTTTAGCTACACTAGCCTTTTAAATTCATTTCCAAGCAAAAGACATTCAAACACTAAACATGTCAAGACTAATAACTGGCCTAGTTTAAGAGGAGATCTTTATTTTAAGAGAAACTAAGAAAGAAGAAGAATTCTGCACCAGTCAGAGTAGGGTTATATCTATGAATATGCACAGGGTGTGCTTCAGTACTAGAGCCTTCTGTGCCGGAGGCTAGAATTGTGTCTTTGCAGAAAAAGAGTCAATCTGTTTGCCTTTCAGCTGCAGTGTGTGGCCACCCTGAGTGCCATGAAGCGCTTTCTTCAGGATGAGCCTGTGTCTATGGAAGAACAAAACCAGCTTATTCTGTGGTACAAAACAAGATTATTCAGTGGCTGATTCTGAAATGTTTACACTGGTCTTTTTAGTCAACAAACGGTATGCTCTGATAAAAAAAAAAAAAACTTCATCCAATATTCTTAAATGTATTCTATGATACTGTTTTTTATTCTACAAAAAGGATGTTCAAGGATGCTTCAAAATAACACTTCAAAATAACACCGTAACACCAGTTCCATAACATAGATAAAAATGGCACGGACCCTTTGATATTAAATTTACAAAGTAATGTACTCTCTATAGTTATGACTCAGCACATAAATCATTGTTGTTGCTATAACATAAGCTAATGACTGATCTGCTAATTGGTATTTAAATGATTAAATTACCTTTATTTATAATTTCAAAACATACAGTTCCCTCCATAACACATATGGTCCGTATAAGAAAACCAAACTGCAAACTTGTGTGAGTGTTTGTCATGTCACCAGCAGATTAACAGTTTGATGGGCACAGTAGTTTAGCCTCATCCTTTCAGTGAAGTGCATTAAGTTATATAGAGTATTTCACTGTTTTTTTTTTAATTACACGCAATTCCATTTTAGTGGCACATAAATTTATTAAAGCCTGTATAATTGGTATTATCTGTTTCCAACCTGTTTAGATTCCAATAAATACAAGAATACAAATCATATTGGCAACAAAGCATTTCAAATTAGAACATCTGTGTTAAGTAGTGATTCTCAAAAACAGTATCTGCTATAATAAACTAAACGGGATTCAGCTTATCCAACCTTATTTGTGGGTAAAGCATGCATGGGGTCAAATTAATTATTAATTAAAAATTACTGTGCTTTTTGCAGACTTGGAGATGTGCCATGCTGCTTGGCCACCAACTTCCCCAACACAATGTAAGTGCTGTGAATCCAGATGTGATCACATGACCTCGCAGTGTGATGGAAAGTGGGTATTAATGGTTCAGGGAAGCTGTGGGTGCTCGCAGCGGAAAAAGCGGTGCCTACAAAAGAAAGGCCTAAGACGCCGTTCTTGATTCATGGGAAAGCCATTGGCATGCCATTGTGGCTGCCCTTCTGCTGAGCAAATAGTCCAAACTGTTCATTCCCCGCTCTCCCATTCTTCCCTCGGCACATTGTTTGTGTCCTTGCATTTCATTCGGCCTGGGGAAGATTGCGTGGAGGGCCGGTGAGCAAACAGTCCGTAGAAGAAGCCTGCCGTCCTCCTCGTTCCCAGGAGATCTAGCATTTGGAGCTGAGGCTCCAGGCTGTCAAAGGGACAGCAGAGTTTATGTCAGGTTCCTGAATTAATTGCTTTAAGCTGAGAGGGCTGGCCACTTTAATCATGCCCATTCAGAGAGCTGGTTCCTACAGATTAAAAGCCCATTCACCATCACCTTAAAGTCCAATGGTTTATTAAATGCACAGAGAACACTTCTCAGAACCAAATTTAACAGAAATGTCATGAATATCTAGAAATTCTTTAGAGAATAAACTCAGCAAATGTCTATTCATTAAAAGCAGTGTTGTACTGAAGTAAAAAAACATGTAAAAACAGTGTTCTAAGGGAGTTATGTTTTTTTCTTATTTAAGCTAATATTAATATTAAATAGTTTTGATTCATCCATTGTAGTGTTTTGTAACATTATTTCTAGCAAATTATTATGTGCTAATAGTCTAATAGTCACAATGTCTATTCATAGGTAATAACACTGGAACAAAACACTGTAGCTTCTAGAACACAGTGTTCATTATAAATAATATTAATATTTGTGTTATATTATTGTCTATAGTTTTATGATTTGTAATACTACAATACTAATACTACAATAATCTACTTCTTTCTCCTTCTTACTGAATATGTTCTTCTGTATTACAATATGGCAAATACAGTCTACTGAATCTCTGCTCAAAAAGAAAAATAATAAATATAGTTAAAATATTTAACTTGGCAAAAACTATAATTATAACATACATTATCAATTTAACATGTGCCCACCTCGCTGATTTTACCATTCTCTGCTATTGTAATATCAGGAAATAAATGTTCATTTTATGTAAAGCCTGCTGCGCCGGGGTTGAAAAACAGTGGGTGGTATGTATTTTACAAGGCCAGTGTGTTAAACATCTCATTGATCACAAGTCTTTATAGGCCGAGTGTTTATTTTGGGGGTCTTGCTCTTAGAGGGGGAAACAGATGGGGCTAAGCAGAACTGGAACACATGAGAATGCTTATAAAGAGACCCTGTGCCTGCAGCCAGATAATCAGAAAGTAATCAACACTTAGTAATTGGACATTACGAGTGCTAAATTAAGAGTCGTTTTAAACTTTCACAAAATACCACTTATGAATTGTAATGGCTTTTTATATTAATACATATTTTTCCTTTACTAACTAAATAGCAAATGTTAGTTTTAGATATTTTGTTAAAAAATTTTTTCAATAATTTGAACAGATTAAGCACAAGGGATTGTAAAATGATAAACCTTAAACTGTTTTTGTGTTTACAGTATTTTTGTTAAGTCTGCTGTGATATTTAATTTAATAGTGTTTTAAAATATGAAGCATATTTTGACTATAACTTGTTCTTTTATATTCTTCAACATATACAGCCCACCTAAAAAATATTAAGAGAGCACATAAAAATTATGAGATTTTACCAAATTGAAAACCTCTGGAATATAATCAAGAGGAAGATGGATGATCAACAGCCATCAAATCTTTGCACCAGAAATGGCATAAAGTTATCCAAAAGCAGTGTGTAAGACTGGTGAAGGAGAACCTGCCAAGATGCATGAAAACTGCAAATTAAAAACCAGGGTTATTCCACCAAATATTGATTTCTGAACTCTTAAAACTTTATGAATATGAACTTGTTTTCTTTGTATTATTGGAGGTCTGAAAGCTCTGCATCTTTTTTGTTATTTCAGCCATTTCTCAGTTTCTGCAAAGAAGTGCTCTAATGACAATATTTTTATTTGGAATTTGGGCTTAGTTTATTTTGTAGATTCCTGCAAATGATTCAAAAACTGAAACACTCAAAAATAATATATTTATTTTCTTATATAATCATATTATTTCTACAGCCAATTTATCATTAATAACATTTATATTTTATATTAATTAGATTGATTTTATTCTTAGATGTATTACTGAAATCCTCCAGTGGACACATCCATTCATTCATGTCCCCCCAAAAAATAAAGACAGAGTTAAACACAAATTGGAAATGATATAACTGGTATTACACAGTGCGTTTCAGGATAAAATTGAAACATGAGTAAGAAAATAGATAAAAGCATTAGAATAGTCTCAGCTGGTCAACATGTCGGTACAAATGCTCAGAACACATAAAGGCTTACCTGAGGCAAGAAGAGAGAGAGAGAGAGAGAGAGAGAGAGAGAGAGACAGATAAAGGGAAATGAGCAAAGTGGGGCCTGATGGTATTCAGGGTTCAGCATTTAAAACCCTTCTTGGTACCTGCAGAGCATACTATATTTGCTGTACATTATGATAATGGATTTTATAATTGTCACCGTAAAATCTGTTTAATTACTTCCTTCTGATTCTTCCCCAAATATTTACCCGTGCCACTCTTACAGCATCAGAATTTCTGATGAATTGTAGAATTCATGTGTGTGTGTGTGTGTGTGTGAGAGAGAGAGAGAGAGAGAGAGAGTGCAGTAAAATGCTCTTCTCTCTCTTCATGTGAAATAGAGCTGAAAGGTCAGCTTTAGTTCAGTATTCAGTCCTCTCTTTCTATTCACACACACACACACACAGTCTCATACACAGTGACGGCTGTTGACACAGTGCGAGACGGCCATCCATGGGCAAAATGACTAGCCATGAAAGACCACCTCAGCAAGAAGAATGTCTCACTGCAGTGCCAGAAATACAGAGCTGACATTTTCTCACTTCTGTCCAGAACAGGTCTCAGCACTCAGGACACAGAACAGCTAACAGCTCTCAGATTTAGAGCTCAGGATGCAGAGACCAGAAAACAGAGTTCAAGGATTCAAATATCAGTATTCTGAGATCAAGGCACTCAGGACACACACTGAGCTCAAGACAAAGAGTTCAGGAATCAGACTCCAAGATTTAGAGCTCAGCACTTAGAATTCAGCATCAGAGTTCAGACCCCATAGCTTAAGATTCAGAGCTCAGGACCCAGGTGTTCCCTCCATATCTGAGTTTACTGAGAGTGAGAAATTGGGGCTAAACTGTAACAGACTGGTCCCAGAAAAATCCAATAGTAACTGATTTAACTAAACTGAGTTTAATTTAGTTTAAATAAATCAGAGTAAACTGAGTAGAACTTAATTAATCTACTTGAATCAAATTTAACTATAGTGATTTGAACAGAACATATGTTAATCAAGTTAGTTTTTATCAGATTGACCTGAACTGAGCAGAACTAAATTCACACCAGGTAATTGGCAAATTGCTGAAAGTGTTCATGTTAATCTTATTTTTAAATTAATGTTAAATTACCTGTTTAAATAGGTAGTATTTTGTAATGGAGGGTGTACCACACATTCAGTAAGTGCATATGTCTCAGTTTGACCAGCAATACAAATGCTGAATAGATTCGAGGATTTATTTTAGATCACTGTTACGTGATCAACATTTAAAAAGCAGAATAAAAGCAGTTTTATCCTCTTCTTCTGCTGGTTACTGTCTGTGTAAATTAAAGGGAAGAAGAATTTAACAGCCTGGCGGACAACAAATAACTAGCATCTAGATAAATTAATGATATTTAACAGCTCATTTTAGTGTAAGTTTTTACTGTTACTCTAAAATTTCACCGCGATGTGTCGGCAGTGTTTAAACACAACAAAAATGGAGGAAATTAAGTGTGTGCTCGTAGCGGCGCTCACCCGAGACACACGCACAAACACACACACAACCTCTAAAACACAAATACAAATATTTTCCGCGATCCACTCGCAACGCTTTTCAGAAATGATCACTGGTATGACAGTGCTGCTGCTGCTGCTGATGATGATTATATGCTTTGCAAAATTCAATTGGAAATAAACGAATTATTTAAAGGATATAAGAATATGGTGGGGGGGGGGGGTTGTTGAAGGTCGGGGGGTTAAGGGTTTGAACGAGGATACGAAATGTGGTGGGTTTATTCTTGTACTCGACATTTTAAAGTAATTATAACATCTTGGTTGCTAATATTGTAATAAAAATAATGACAAAAATAATATAAGAATGCTGCATATTGTTATTATTATCATTATTATTGTTATTATTATTATTATTATTATTGTTATTATTATTATTATTATTGTTATTATTAATAATAACAATAATAATAATAATAACAATAATAATAACAATAATAATGATAATAATAATAACAATAATAATAATAATAACATTTATTTATTTATTATTATTATTATTATTATTATTATTATTATTATTATTATTATTGTTGTTGTTGTTGTTGTTGTTGTTGTTGTTGTTATGGAACAATGATAATGTTAAAAAATAATAATAACAGCAATAATAAATCGACAGTAATTACTTTCAGTTAAAATCCATATACAGAGTTTTATGCAGACATTTCTCTTATTCTCACTTTATTATTTTATTTATGTTTCTAGTTTACCTTTGGCTTAATCATTTTACTAACCTTTTAAATATTTTTTGAAAAATGTGTGAAGACAAAACAATGCTTTAAAAAGCACTTCAGTGCTGAATTTAATAATGACTTCTCAACTACATTCATATTCACAATTAAAATGCCATAAATTACAGTTGTAACAAAACATAAAATAAAAAAACTACTTCTTCAGTCCAGTTTTTCAACATATTGGGAAAGAGTCTGAAGAGCACTGAGCATGTCAGTATCTAAAACACAGGAACTGGAGGTATTACAAAATGTACATCACACTGCAGCAAGAACATAAAGTCCAGCAGAGTCTATGAGAAGAGCTAGGAGGAGTTCATGATGGGCCTGGAATACACACCTTGGTAGTAAGAAGGTTCAGAGGAAAGATTATGGAGCTCCAAGCTGCTTTTGGTTGACATGCTGCCCAGTGAGAGCGAACTGGACGGTGGCGGTCCGTAGCCAGAGTGCTGCATGACCTGCTCGTAGCTTTTCAGCTCCATTCTGTGGTGCTGCTGCTCCGAAGACATGAGGTTGGTGATGGAGAAGGGGTGGTTGAAGGAGTAATGATGCTCAGGCTTGAGTGGTGCATCATGATGGTGAAGTGGGTGGTGCTGAGACAGATGCTGAGGGTGAGGATGAAGATGCTGAGGGTGAGGAACATGGTGTTGGTGATGATGGTGCTGCTGTGACAGAGGAACAGGTGATTCTGGTTGTTCTGGGCTCAAAGCCGGCCTGGCTTTGGCCTCTGACCTTTTCTGGTCCTTGGTGGGTGAGCTGGGTTGAGGGGAACCTTTAGAGTTTTCTCCTTCGCCTTCCTTCCTGTTAGACTCTTTTTCCAATAGCTTTTCACACTTAAATCGCTTCTGCCTCCTTAGGTAGCAGCCATTTTCAAACATGTTGCCTGAATCTGGATGCAGTGTCCAGAAGGAACCTTTGCCTGGTTTGTCTGGTGACCTGGGCACTTTCAGAAAGCAGTCGTTAAAGGACAGTGAGTGGCGAATGGAGTTCTGCCAGCGCTGTTGGTTCTGTCTATAAAATGGAAATAGATCCATGATCCACTGATAGATCTCGTTCAGGGTGAGCATCTTTGAAGAAGACTGCTGGATGGCCATGGTGATCAGAGATATATATGAGTATGGAGGTTTAGCATGTGTGTAGCTTCTCCGGTAAGCTTTGGGGTCCCTTGCTCTGTTGGCCTGGCCATACACTGGACTGACCACGTTCATGCTGGAGTATGAGGCCAGGGAGTTCATGGGAGTTGGTGACCCTCCACTCATGGGGCTCATGCTGGCGTTCAAACTGGTGCTCATGGTGCCTGGGGAACCGCCTGAAACTGGATGGCTCATTCCAGTGTTCATGTAAGGCATGGAGTTCATTGAGCTAGCAGCACAGCTCAGACCCTGGACACCCATGTAGGAGCCCACTGAGGTCATCCCCAGTCCACCACTCATAGTTCCAACCGTGGTGTAGCACTGAAAGGGGAAAGTAATTGTAAATATTCACATCACAATGTTTCTTGGTAACACTTATTTTACACAATCTGTTATAAAAAATTATATATATTTTAGCACCTAAAGATACAAATTGCTATATTTTATTTTATTTATTTGTTTCTTCTTATTTTTCTTTTAATCCCTTTCAACAACAGTTTAAATGCTGCATTTGAGATGTTTTTTTTTATATTGTGCAAAAATATTTTATTCAAATTAACATTGAATAAGGGTAATTTAGTGAAAACTATGATTTCTTCTAGAACCATAACAAATTAAGGGCGTTTTACATGCACATATTTTTCCTTGCATGGCCAAAAGGTTCTATATTCTTCTTTACCAGTTATGATCGTCTTAGAACTAAAAGGAAAAGACCTTATAACATTAGGGATTTTTTTCTTACTATCTGCAATGAACATTATACAAATTATTGTAACATTACATTATTATTTTGTGTTATTTTGGGATGCATATAAAAAATCTATTCAATTAATAATAAATCTAATTGATGGAATGATTTCGAATTTATTGGTTGTGCTGTAAATCCTAACACATTATCCGGGTTAAATAAGGTGATAAACGCTGACTGTGTTAAACGAACACAGTTATTATACATAAACAACACAGTGGGTGTTGTATTTAACACATCAGTTGAAGCGTGAGAACAAGCCTCACTTTCAGTCAGCCGGTGATTTTATTATCATAACATTATTATAACTGTGTAAGTTGGCATAATGCATATAATAGATAATAGATACTTTTTTATTTTTTTATTTACCAGTAAAAACATAACAAGGAATATTTTTGGATATCTTGGAATAAACGTACTGTATGTAGTAAACGCTTTAGCTTCCTAAATCCTGAAGTGCGGCTGAGTGCTGCTGAAATCAGGCTGAAAGCTGCGCAGAATAAACAGGATAAAATATATAAAAATAAAGGCACTGTTTAATAGGTTCTATGTTAAAATGTGTTGATTTTTTTTCTCTAAAATAATGAAATATGTCAGTCTGATTGTCTTCAGTTTATGAACTAAAAATAATGTTGCTGTGATTTTAAGTCTGTTTTAAGTTTATTCGTGTGGGGAACTACAGTAATTTATTTATCGTTTATTCTAGGAAAGAAATCATGAGAACTTCTTGCTCCTCGTTTTTCGATAAGCGTATGTAAAATTAATAAATAGGAAAGTCGAATATGAGTTCAGTTAAAATAATTATATTGTTTTTTTAATTTTATTTCTATTCTTTTGAATGCGCTTAAAAACGGAAAAATAAAGCAGACATTTGGACGCACTAAAGAACAACGCACAAATCCCGGCTTGTGTGCAAATCCGTTCACACCTGCAACACTTCGAAACGTTTTTCAAAACGGTTTCTCTCTACAAAACGAATAAACGGCTCTTTTAATAATAATAATAATAATAATAATAATAATAATAATAATAATAATAATAATAATAATAATAATAACAGTCTGCGTACAGTAGTTTCTCTCGTCATCGTATGGTGGGTCCTCGCCACTTTGCTCGGAGGGGGTCTGGAGGCGCCTCAAGTCAATATTTGATCGCAAAGTTAATATTATCTCAAGGCCAATATTGAACTGTAGACAGGAGGGAAATAAATACATAAAAAGTGCCCACCTCTGGCTCTGCGTAATAGGCGCTCCAGTCTGGGTGTCCGGTCTCGTGTCCTTCCATTTTCACAGCGCCCAGCATGTTTCTCAGACCCCAGCGGGACAGTGGATGAAGACAGAGGGTGAGGACAGACGGTGAAGACCCCCTCAGGCTGTGGGGGATCTATAGGCTGCAGTCCTGACTGTGCTTTACTGAGCGGAGCGCAGCAGCAGCTCATGTGGGAGTTCAAACTGTGCTGCGCCTCTGCTGACGAGGAACAGGCTCAGAGTGACGTGGGCTAATACTGCTCCTGCTGCTTCTGCTGCTGCTGCTAAAGAGGTGATAACAGCTCTGAGAGCTGCTACAGGCTTTCCCAACCCAGTCCTGGGGAACTCCGTTCCTCCCAAGTTTTAGCTTTTTCCCAGTAACAGCTCACACTCCAAACCAAGAGGTAACCAAGAGGTCCATGCATTCCACGTGTTCACCGTGTTCTCCAGTTCCAAACACTTGAACACTTGAAGTTCTCAAAGGCTTTTATTTTCATTAAACAGCATTTGACACCCGGTCAGTGCATATTTATCATATTTAGTCTGTTTTACAGCTCTAGATACACACCTGAAATGCAGAACCAGGTGCTTTAAAAAAAGAGTCTTCATTCATCTTTTTTTACTCCAGCCTTGAGGGACATCCTCCAATCAACAAAATGACCTGTCTTCCTTAATCAAAAGCAGTCCATTTATGTGGGATTATATGCCAGTCCACATTTCATATTGCCACTCCAAACACGTGCAAAATCATGCAATAATGTTTGAGCAAAAACTGTGTTACTGTCAACCAAGAAAGTATGTGGGCTGCTGCAGGGTTTACACTTTAGTCCTCCCAGATGAATGAAGTGAAAGAACCTTTCTGAAGCTTTTAGTTCCTGAGGGTTCCATCTGCCACTTTCCCCACTACCAGCACACTCGTAACACTTCCTAACATTTCTTGCTAATTGTCTGGATTAGAGTTTTGCCAAAATTGTTCTGTTACAAAAACATAAACAAGAATAAAGAACTAGATTTGTTAACTCAAAAGCAAAAACACAATCTTATCTTCCAGTAGGGGTGGGCAATGTGGACATGAAATAATATAATGATATTTCATGTTATTTTCACAATAACAAATACTCTTGTTGATATGACCAAACACTGAATAAAAAAGAAAGAAAAAAAATCAAGAATACACTAATGCAACAAAACGAAATTTTAATTTATCATTGCATACAATATGATATGGCCCACCCTTAAATGAGATATTAATTTTTTTTTTCTTTTGCTAAAAACTTTCAGGGTATAATATTGTTCATGATATTCCAAAATGTTGCAGATATTATTGCATACGATACGATCTGGCACACCCCTATCTTTCAGCAAAACAAAATCCACTGAAACTCATCAACTCTCTCATGTCAATGCCCTGTAAGCATTTACAATATATGTAAATTGTTTAAATAATGTATATATTATAAGACAAAGAAAATATATATCATTATTGTAACAAACTGCATCACAATACCAAATCAAAGAAAGTGTATTGTGAACATTATGGAGTTAAAAAAAAACTCAATGTGTTACATGATAGAGAGATTATAAGTATTGGTTTCAGATTTCAGTTTTTTTTATTTATTGTCAATCTAGTCCACATTTTTGCACTGTACCAGCTGCAAGCACTGCATGTAGCAAGTCTTCTGTGCCAGTTTTTGGCAAAAAAAAAAATCAAACAAAACATGGGCTCAGATCCTCACTTGTCTCTGTTAGTCATTCCTGATCCTCTTTTGGGAGAGCCACTCCACATTTTTGGTCTTTCCCAAACCTTAAACTTACACCTGAGCCAACATCTACATCTGAAACACCTGCTTACCTGACTCCAGTGAGTTTGGAGTTCAGAAAACTGATCTAAAACACCTCCCCTTTAAATCCCCTTCCTGTCCATCTAAGGACTGTGGAATCCCCTCCAGCCAGCTCAGTGTTTGCTCTATCCCAGCTCCTATAGCACACATATGCCAGACCTGCAGTGTTGTTGATTGTTTGGAGAGTGCAGGTGTTCCAGATGCAAACTTTCTATAGCTTCAGATTGCGGGTTCAGGTTTGCTTGGAACAGAGTTTTAAAACAGAAGAAAAATAAAGACAGACTGCGTCTGGAAACACTGGTCTGAAAGCCAAACCCACCTAATTACCTGGGTGAGGTGAGTTAATTTAGAATTAAGTGTACTATATGAAGCTTCCATGACCTTACAAAAAGGTTAAAAAACAAGATGATTTTTGTTAACTCGTGGTCCAGCAATAAGTGATACAGACTGTGTTTTAGATTATTATAATCTATACCAAATCAGCAAATTACCTTCTCGTTCAATCATACGAAGAAGTACTCTAACATGGCATTGTACAAATCCACTACTAAAAAAAAACTAATTTACTATACTTAGTGCCAAAACTAACTTTTTCTCGTAAGGATTTAGATGACAGGAAGACTTTAAGCTTCAGTAGGATCTTTCACTCAGCACCATCCCATCCCGTTAAAGCCTTTAGTCTGAGGAATGTGGATTGGCATTTCTTGTCAACCAGTGTGGTCTCATCATGCATTTACATACACTCTGCATGCTTTTAGGGTGAATGAAACCCTGATAAAAAATGTCAACCAATATGTGGCTTTTATATTGTATTACATTCAGTCTTGAACACTGTTATTGTATTTTAACTCAACTGAAACCGTTTCTGCTCAAGCTTCAGGTTCAAAGTCCAACTGATTGTATTTGGGAATTTGTTGACATGTCCCTTTTTTCGAGGACAGAAGAGCAGTGATTTGAGGTCAGTGGTTTCGAAACTAAGCAAACATGGTACTAAAGGGTCAACTCTAAAAACAAAACATGCTCTTATCTTTCTGCAAAACAAAATGTACTGAAACTCATCATCCGTCACATCAAAACCCTATAACATTTCTTTTTACGCCACTAGCAAAACTAGCAGCAATACAACGTGTGGGCATGTCTTAAACATCTGTCCAATACAAACCTTTAAAAATGACTTACAGCTGAATTAAAGTCATGTCAGTCAAATATTCCATTTGTTGCCATGCATTCCTAAATAGTCAGTGTCTAATTTATCAATCATTACTTATAATAAAAACCTATTATTACTGTTTAAAAAGAAGTTATTCAATTTTTACAATTTTCGCAGACCAAAAGAAATGTTTACTGTTACAGTAAACCCCATGGAAAGTTATGCATATTTTTGCTTCTCACTAAAAAAAACTAGTTGAAGGATTTGTAGTGATAAGACCATATATATATATATATATATATATATATATATATATATATATATATATATATATATATATAGCTACCTGTAATTAGTTAATTATATGAGGTTCAAAGTGTGAATTTATTCGATAACTTGTAAATATCACGACTGCTTTTTTCACTGCTTTTTTCATTGCAGTTTTGTTGTACACAGGTCTGTGGAGTTTGAGTGGTTATGATATTGGTGTGGTATTTGATAGTTGAAATTCATGGCTGAAAGTGTTACAGATGAGATTGCAAGGAGCTCCTTAGGAATAAAGGCATGATTTATCATAACTGAGCCTGACACACTCATGTGCAGGTAAAGGAAACATGGTTGAATATTTGGTTTATTTAATGTGTTTAATAACTAAACCTATCCTAAGAAAGGAGGAAAGGTCAATTTAGGTAAAATATTTGAAATTGTTTTACTTAGTGCACTAGAAAAAGGGCAGTCGTTTTAATAATAACCAATAAAATGACCATTAATGATGGCCAGGTTTATGGAGTGACATCAAATTAATACATAAATGGTCAAAAACCATGAGAGATGTTACCCTTTTTTGAAGGCATAGTTACACCTCAATGAATACATGTTAATACGTTGTTGAATTTTTGAATACAAGTGTATATGGTTTCATGTCAGGTTTTTGGTTAATTTTCTATCACAACATAAAATGGCACAGCTATCTTCATTGAAATATTCTAGAATAATCTAGGTACATTAGTGGCAGGACTTTCAGAAGTGAAGCACTTGCTGCAATCAGACTGTTAAGGGATGGTAAACATGCTGTTGTGGGATGGGGTTTGATCTTTTATCTGGAGCAGCTGCGACAGCGGCTGCATCTCTTCTGTTTACCTGCAGCTGAATGTGCCAGGCAGGACGAGTGGGAGAGCTGCCACACATTAAGGTTCTGCAGACAGCAGAGTTGGGCACAGTAGCACTGGCAGGAATATACTGAAATGATTTAAGAGTAAGTAGTTCTCTTAATACAAGCAGGTGATGACCATGGAGGTAGAAGAGGACCAGGAGTCACTGGCACTAATTCCTATTGATTTCAAAGGGATTAGCTCAATGGTGCATGTGCCCTCACATATACCTACCCTGCACTCCACTGCTGCTACCTGACATCACAATTTTAACCAAAGGCATAAGTTATATAATGAAAATGTGATTCAGTCACATTTCACTATTTTTCAATCCTAGATTTTTTTTATTTAATTTAATTGTATTTTATTGTATTTTAAGTTATGTGCATAAGCTAATTTCTGATGATTTACCTAGTAATCAGTTGTGTTGTGTTGTTATATCTAATTGTCATATCAGTTTCATTTCACTTATTTCACAATATATGATTATAATTAAATATTGGTGCAGAGAACTGACAACATTGATATAGTTATCATTGTTGATTGGCTGATGGTTGATTGGCACAATGTACTGACAACAGCAAAGCATTCATGGATGTGAAAAGATACAAAGGCCAAGAAAAAAGAAAACAATGCCATTTGACTGCCAACGTGTTAATACAGGATAATAAAAATATATAATAAGAAATATAGAGGAAAGTACATTTCAAATGTGTGAAACATCTTACAATGTGTCTTTCGAAAAGCATTTACTTTTTGGCATTTACAAAAAAGGTTATAAAAAAAACATTTATTTGTACTTGGCTAGCCAAGCCCTGACTCCTATTTATTTATTTATTTATTTATTTATCACCTCCAAAGCTGTTGAGTAAATTTGATTTTTGTCCAAACTACTGTCTTGATGTGAAACGTGGGCAGACTCTCCAATGTGTATTCCAGTGAGCCGATCCCTATTCTTATGGACTTCTCGCAGCTTAAGGGGAAACACTGTGAGGTCCTGATCTGAGTCACTAAAGCCAGAGGATCATGTCACCACTGCCCAGCCTGTGTTTGTTTATTCAAGCACACCCCTACAAGATCCCTATAAATCTGGCCTTTACAAGCTCTGACAGCAAACAGGCCAGCCACTGAAGAGGCCACAGTCTGGCCACCCTTCAGATTAGGACCCCATCAGCCTCCTGCAGCTCCACACAAAACACACCTACACTGCCCCCCGGAGAGAGAACACAATAGGAAGAAACAGTGGCCTGGTGGGGGAGAGCCAGCACTAAACTTTCTTTTACTGCTTCAATCCCCCCTCCTTTCCTCAACACACTCACATGCACAGAAAGAGAGAGAGAGAGAGAGCGAGAGAGCGAGAGAGAAACAGAAAGATAGTGAGAGCTAAACAGAAAAAAAAAATAATAAAAATAATGATGACTGAATAAGCAAAAAAATAACAATTTAGTGCTCCAAGTGAGCTGGTACTGACTGGTATACAGTTCCTGACCTTCTGCATTTTACTTTTTAGTGTAGGTACTTTTTCCTGCATACTGTGATTAATTGCAAGACACCGGTAAATACAAAATTTGTCAAATTTCCAGAATTGTTGTTACACTTTTTGTGACTTTTCCAACAAATAAAAAAAGATTTACTCTGGAACATCCAGTTGGCTATTTTATAAACCTCAACGTGTAAACTTTTAAATCAATATTTTTAAGTGGTTTTATGATATATGTACAGGTTGCATTTTTTTTAATACAGTCACTCCACTGTTACAACCATACCAGTGGACAAAGACAGTTGTAAGACATGCCCAGGGTGGTTGTAACCAGGGGTGTAGCAGCAAATTCTGTGCCCTGTACACTCTCAATGTCAGTGGGCGCCTATCCACGCCAGTACACAAGAAACGTGATGAAAAAAACACTTGTCCCCCTCCTACCACGCCCATGGTTGTAACATGTCTAAAATATAAATTATTATTAATTACAATCAATCAAATACTCAAAATAAAAATGAAATTGTCATGTACATTATTGGGACTTCATTTCTTTTTTTAAATATGCCTAATGATTACTTTCTTTCACACTACATAACAACACTACATAACTCGGTCACTATGGTCATTATTCCACTCGGTAGTCCACTTGGTCACTTGTCCACTTGGTAGTCCATTAATTTATGTAGGTCTAATACATAAGCTTTATAAACATTTTTTCATGTATCTAACATTGTCCTTATTCTTTCTTTATAATAATGAAGAAGATCTGACATATGCAGCAGCATCAGAAGATAAAACTCCTGTAAAGATGTTGGTAAGCAGTCATGAAATTATATTTTTAGCTCAAAAATCTTTCTCTGCCAGTTTTAAATACGGCTCATTTTTTGTTAGCAAGAAGATTAACTCAGCATGAGCACAGTGAGTGAAATCACTCTAGCTTGTTTCTGATTGGAGCAATTACATATTTGTCTTGCTACAAGTGTCCCTGTTTTCCCCCACATTACCAGTCAAAAGTTTGGACATACCTTAAATTAAAAATAAAAAAATAAAAAAATTCTTCATTTTACATGAATATAGAAAGTCATCCAAACTATGAGGAAAACATATGGAACTTTTTTCCATAGTAAACGAAAAAGTGCTAAAAAAAAAAAAAAAAGAAAAAAAAGAATATTTTTTATTTTTCAGATTCTTTAAAGTACATTACCACTTGCATAGATGACAGCTTTACACATCTTAGCTGAATTTATTCAGTCAGCTTCATGAGGTAGAGTCACCAGTAATAGCTTTCAGTTAACAGCTGTGCTGAACTTATCAATAGTTTATTATTTGAATTTCTTGTCCTCTTAATGTGTTTGAGAGCATCAGTTGTAAAGTTGTGAAGAGGTAGAGTTGATATACAGTGAACAGCTCTATTTAAGTAATGTTCTAATTCAAATTATGGTAAGCAGTACTCAACTAAGCACAGCAAAAAATACTTTAGGCATTGAAGGTCAGTCAATCCCAAAAAATTCAAGAACTTTGAAAGTATCGTCAAGTGTAGTCAAAAAGAACATCAAAAACGTTATGATGAAACTGGCTCTTATCAGGACTGCCCAAGGAGAGGAAGAGTAAGAGTTACCTCTGTTGAACAGGATCAGTTCATCAGAGTGACCAGCCTCAGAAACCACAAGTTAACAACAACCTAGGTAAGAGCACTTAAATGATTCATGGAGTATTATGGTTTGTTGAACAATTTTAAAACATGGTTTTATAACTTAATTCCTAATGTTTATTTTCATCACACAATGTATCAGAAAATAAATAAATCAAAACCTAGAGGTGTGTCTAAACCTTTGACTGGTACTGTACATATTTTAGCCAGCAAAGAACTCTATGTTTCAGGGCCCAGTAATGTTTTTAATGAATGTCTTTATGAGGAACAATTTTTATCAGCTAAGGTGTGTGCAGTTTATGTAATATATATTTTGCTTTTGAATTTTAGGTGATTAAAACCTCACTAAAGCATGGCAACCAATTTCATGACTAAGAAAACCTTTTGTAGCACCTCAAAGTTTCTAAACAATATTAACAACTTCAGCTCCAAATGTATGACAAACCACTATCCCGTATTTTCCCCTGTATTTGATATAAAAAAAACACACAACGTTTTGACTCAAAATTCACTTATATTACAGTTTTTCTCAATTGGTTTGGCTCATTTCTTGAAACTGAGATGACATTCCTATAACTAAAAGGTAAATTGGCCAAACAGACTTACAGTTCTTCACAACACTTCAGATAACCAGCAAAATGTCATATGTCTCCCAAAACGTTCATTCTTGCTTCAAAATGAAGTCTTTCTCCCATATAAATAGTCAGTACCATAAAAATGGCATAGATGCTTCTCAATTGCTTTGGCACATTTTC
Organism: Astyanax mexicanus; assembly: GCF_023375975.1. Classification (NCBI taxonomy): domain Eukaryota; kingdom Metazoa; phylum Chordata; class Actinopteri; order Characiformes; family Acestrorhamphidae; genus Astyanax; species Astyanax mexicanus. The sequence goes on along the minus strand of NC_064408.1, from coordinate 83,775,464 downwards.
ATTAATTTTGTCCATCTGTCAAAATAAACTGGACGGTGCAGCAAAACTACATGGATCCTCATCACTGCTCATATCGCTCCAAAAACAGTTTACCCACGTGTCAAAACTGATTTCCTTTCTCACACAAATCATCAGTGCCCCCAAAATGCATTGTCCCTTTGGCATTGTGTAAGTACTGCAAGTCAAAATGCTTAGATGTTTTGTCTTTATGGCAGAGGTCTAGCTAAAGGAATACAATGTTCACACCACACACACTGCACTCTTTCTGCTGAGGAAATTGTAACTATTTTTATTTACAAGTACATTTTTACACATTACTGTAGGTAGAAAGAAAAGAAAAGACTAAGGAAAATGTATCAAATATACTATGTATACAAATTACAAAAACCTGCAAAAACAAAACAAAATACATTACAGTAGGTAAAAAAATAGTCAAGCATCACAAATGCAATACAGTAACATTCTGACTACTCTGTGTCACTCCCCTCTCTCCATCACCTTCCTGGCCATCCATCCGCTGCAGTCTGTTTGGCCATAAATTCTCATCAACATTGCATCTGATATGTTCTTTAGCAATGCACTGTGGGAAGAATGCCTGAGCCATCCTCTACACTGATCGCCACAGGACTATATAATCGTTATATAATCACAGGACTAGCATCAAAGAACTAGCACCAGGCCAAGATGTATACAGTGGATAGAAAAAGTCTACACACCCCTGTTCAAATGGTAGGTTTTTGTGATGTAAAAAAAATTACAATAAGACAAATCATTTCTACCTATAATGTGACCTATAACCTGTACAATGCAATTGAAAAACAAACAGAAATCTTTCAGGGAGGTGAAGTAAAAATAAACAACTGAGATATTGAGGTTGCATAAGTGTGCACACCCTTTTATAACTAGGGGTGTTGCTGTGTTCAAATTTAACCAATAACCTTCAAACTCACTTTAAATTGGAGTCAGCACACACCTGTCAACAATTAAAGTGCCTCTGATCAACTCCAAATAAAGTTTAACTGTTCTAGTAGGCTTGTCCTGATATTTTTGTAGCCACATCTTTCAGCACAAGCCATGGTCCACAAAGAGATGCCAGAGCATCAGAGGTATCTCATTATTCATAGATATCAGTCAAGTGAAGGCTACAAAAGTCATTAAATATACCATGGAACACTTTGAAGACTGTCATCATCAAGTGGAGAAAACATGGCACAACAAGACATTACCAAGAACAAGACATTTGACAAAAATTGATGATAAGACAAGAAGAAAATTGGTCAAGGAGGCTGCCAAGAGGCCGACAGCAGCACTGAAGGAGCTGCAAGAATTTCTGGCAAGTACTGGCTGTGTAGTACATGTGACAACAATCTGCCGACTTCTTCATATGTCTGTGCAAAACAAACATCCAGAAAACATCTAAGCTCTACTTAATTTTCCAAAAATTCATCTGATATCTACCAAACGCATGTGGGAAAATGTGTTATGGTTTAATGAAACCAAGGTTAAACGTTTTGGACATAATTCCAAAAGGTATATTAGGCGCAAAAGCAACACTGCTCGTCACCAAAAGAACAGCATACCTACAGTGAAGCATGGTGGTGGCAGCATCATACTTTGGGGCTGTTTTTCTTCAGCTGGAACTGGGGCTTTATTCAGGGTGGACGGAATTTTGAACAGTTCCAAATACCAGTCAGTATTGGCAAAAACCTTCGGCCTCTGGTAGAAAACTGAAGATGAAAAGGAACTTCATCTTTCAGCACAACAATGACACAAAGGACACATCTAAATCAACATCCTGAATCCAGACCTGAATCCCATTGAACATCTGTGGGGTAATCTGAAGAGGGCTGGGCACAGAAGATGCCCTCACATTTTGTCAGATTTTGAGCAGTTATGCAAAGAAGAGTGGGCAAATTTTGCCACATCAAGATGTGTCACGCTGATAGGTTCCTACCCAAAAAGACTGAGTGCTGTAATAAATGCAAAAGATGTTGCAACAAAGTATTAGTTATATGTATTTAACCAGGTGATTTTAAGTTTTTTGTTTTATATTTTTTCGCTGTAAAGATTTATGTTTGTTTTTCAATTGCATTGTACAGGTTATAGGTCACATTAAATGTGAAAAAAGTTATGAAATTATTTGTCTTGCTTTAATTTTTTTACAACACAAAAACCTGGCATTTGAACAGGGGTGTGTAGACTTTTTATATCCACTGTATATAGAGCAATGCCAGCATTCAAAATAATAGACAACAAACTGATGGATTGGTCACTGGGACACTCATTTTCGTCAAAACCTGCTTTCACCTGTTACCTACTCACCTGATTGTAATGAATTTATGAAATGTTCCAAAATATTTGTTCTGTATTGTATTACAATTTCTTAATTCATTTTGAGAATTGAGCAGACTATTCTGCAGATGATGACTTATATGATGAAATTGTGCTGACATGTTTTGAAGAGAACAACCATTACACTGAGAACTAACCAATTAAGATAGATCAACAAGATGCATTCTTTTGGAAAATGTACTAAATGTAGGATGATTGTGTTAAGTGTAGGCTACTTGTACAAAACCATTTGCAAAGATGTACTAAGTGCTTGAGACATGTACAAAGCATTTGAAATGTGATGAAAGCAATGAGAAATGCCATTCTGTTATGAGAAACTGCAAGTTAGTTTGGGAATTTGTCCATGTTATTTTGAGAATGTCATCTCAGTTTCAAGAAATGAGCCAAACCAATGGAGAAAAACTGTAAAAGACAACAGGTTTTCAACTGTAGTTTTCTAAAACTATTGCCATAGTCAGGTAGTGTTTCCTTAGTGTACAAAATTAAGACTCAATAAACTGAGCAGAGCTGAAAAACAAACAATGTAGCTTTACTATTTATTTACTTCACAGTTATATGCAGTATTAATTAAGCGACACTTCTTACTTTTATACATAGTTTCTATGGGGAACTACAAATTTCGTTCCTGTAGCGACACCTGCTGGACATGTGTTCGTCCTACTGTCTTACAGTTTTTCTCCATTGGTTTGGCTCATTTCTTGAAACTGAGATGACATTCTCAAAATAACATGGACAAATTCCCAAACTAACTTGCAGTTTCTCATAACAGAATGGCATTTCTCATTGCTTTCATCACATTTCAAATGCTTTGTACATGTCTCAAGCACTTAGTACATCTTTGCAAATGGTTATGTACAAGTAGCCTACACTTAACACAATAATCCTACATTTAGTACATTTTCCAAAAGAATGCATCTTGTTGATCTATCTTAATTGGTTAGTTCTCAGTGTAATGGTTGTTCTCTTCAAAACATGTCAGCACAATTTCATCATATAAGTCATCATCTGCAGAATAGTCTGCTCAATTCTCAAAATGAATTAAGAAATTGTAATACAATGCAGAACACATATTTTGGAACATTTCATAAATTCATTACAATCAGGTGAGTAGGTAACAGGTGAAAGCAGGTTTTGACGAAAATGAGTGTCCCACATTACTGGTGACCAATCCATCAGTTTGTTGTCTATTATTTTGAATGCTGGCATTGCTCTATATACAGTGGATATAAAAAGTCTACACACCCCTGTTCAAATGTCAGGTTTTTGTGTTGTAAAAAAATTAAAGCAAGACAAATAATTTCATAACTTTTTTTCACATTTAATGTGACCTATAACCTGTACAATGCAATTGAAAAACAAACATAAATCTTTACAGCGAAAAAATATAAAACAAAAAAATCACCTGGTTAAATTCATATAACTACAGTTTTTCCCAAATGTTTAAACGCATTTCTAAAAACTTGGCTCAGTTTCTCAAAACTCTAAACACAAACTGAAAATTATTAACTCCTTTGTTGAAACTCTACAAATCTCCAGCAAAACTGATTCCTTCCACCAAAACAACACACACAGCTATTTTATGCTCATCTCTTACAGAGCATCAAATAAACACTGACAAGATAAATTCAAAGCACTATTATCAGAAGTGTTTGGTTATGTTTTTGACTTCATGAGGGCACTGTACAAATTCAAATGCATATAAGTCCATGGAAATATGTTGGCTTTCTGTTGTTTTTATTTATTTGGTGTGGTGTAGGACCCCCCCCCATTTACAGTACTACACAAATGTAAGCTATATTTACTGTCTGCAATATGTTGCAAAACTGTAATTTTCACCTATTTTCACAATGAGAAACATGATAAGAAAAAAATCACATACAAAGAGGACACAAAAATGTATTTATTGCAAAATGCAAAGAAACAGATCACTGTTCATCAGACCCCTGATCTCGATCAGGCAAGAAGACCTCATCTACATCAACTGCAATATTCTCCCTCGCCAAACAGCGGGGGAAAAATGCCTTGCATGGTGAATCCATCTTTGGCAATCATCTGCGTGGATGTCATCACATGCCTCCCAAATTACATGAAGTAGAGCCACACGCTCGTGGGGTCTGCGTTTGTACACTTTCTACCTCCATGCAGAAAAGAATTCCTCTATTGGATTGAGAAATGGGGAATATGGTGGAAGGTGCAGCACAACAAACTGTGCATTTAGAGAACCAATCATTGACCAGAGCTGCCCAGTGGAAACTTACATTATCCCAGAAGACAACATAGGAGGGCTGTATCAGTCACGTGAGGCCTCTTTTATATTCTGACAAATGATTGAAACGTTCTTCTAATTAAGTTTACAAAGCTGCAACTTGTATGAGAATACTTGGTAATTGGAGTTTTGTATTTGGAGGTCAGTGATTCTCAGGTGACCAAGGTGTTCTAAATGATGCAATTTGTGTTTAGTGATTTACAAAGCTGTGATTTAGAATGATATGTGAGTGAGAACATGTGGAATTGTGCTTAGAGTTTAGCAGTTTGGAGTCACAATGTTGACACATGAGCTTCATGTTTTTGGATTTGTGTGCATAGTTCCACATTTTGTGTGTAAACAATGTGGAAAAACTGTAATACTTTGTTGCAACATCTTTTGCATCTATTACAGCACTCAGTCTTTTTGGGTAGGAACCTATCAGCGTGACACATCTTGATGTGGCAAAATTTGCCCACTCTTCTTTGCATAACTGCTCAAAATCTGACAAAATGTGAGGGCATCTCCTGTGCCCAGCCCTCTTCAGATTACCCCACAGATGTTCAATGGGATTCAGGTCTGGATCAGGCTGGGCCATTCCAAAGCCTTAATCTTATACCGCTGAAGCCATTCTTTTGTTGATTTAGATGTGTCCTTTGTGTCATTGTTGTGCTGAAAGATGAAGTTCCTTTTCATCTTCAGTTTTCTACCAGAGGCCGAAGGTTTTTGCCAATACTGACTGGTATTTGGAACTGTTCAAAATTCCGTCCACCCTGAATAAAGCCCCATGCTGCCACCACCATGCTTCACTGTAGGTATGCTGTTCTTTTGGTGACGAGCAGTGTTGCTTTTGCGCCTAATATACCTTTTGGAATTATGTCCAAAACGTTTAACCTTGGTTTCATTAAACCATAACACATTTTCCCACATGCGTTTGGTAGATATCAGATGAATTTTTGGAAAATTAAGTAGAGCTTAGATGTTTTCTGGATGTTTGTTTTGCACAGACATATGAAGAAGTCGGCAGATTGTTGTCACATGTACTACACAGCCAGTACTTGCCAGAAATTCTTGCAGCTCCTTCAGTGCTGCTGTCGGCCTCTTGGCAGCCTCCTTGACCAATTTTCTTCTTGTCTTATCATCAATTTTTGTCAAATGTCTTGTTCTTGGTAATGTCTTGTTGTGCCATGTTTTCTCCACTTGATGATGACAGTCTTCAAAGTGTTCCATGGTATATTTAATGACTTTTGTAGCCTTCACTTGACTGATATCAATGAATAATGAGATAACTCTGATGCTCTGGCATCTCTTTGTGGACCATGGCTTGTGCTGAAAGATGTGGCTACAAAAATATCAGGACAAGCCTACTAGAACAGTTAAACTTTATTTGGAGTTGATCAGAGGCACTTTAATTGTTGACAGGTGTGTGCTGACTCCAATTTAAAGTGAGTTTGAAGGTTATTGGTTAAATTTTATCACAGCAACACCCCTAGTTATAAAAGGGTGTGCACACTTATGCAACCTCAATATCTCAGTTGTTTATTTTTACTTCACCTCCCTGAAAGATTTCTGTTTGTTTTTCAATTGCATTGTACAGGTTATAGGTCACATTATAGGTAGAAATTATTTGTCTTATTGTAATTTTTTTTACATCACAAAAACCTACCATTTGAACAGGGGTGTGTAGACTTTTTCTATCCACTGTATACATCTTGGCCTGGTGCTAGTTCTTTGATGCTAGTCCTGTGATTATATAACGATGATATAGTCCTGTGATGATATAATGATTATATAGTCCTGTGGCGATCAGTGTAGAGGATGGCTCAGGCATTCTTCCCACAGTGCATTGCTAAAGAACATATCAGATGCAATGTTGATGAGAATTTATGGCCAAACAGACTGCAGCGGATGGATGGCCAGGAAGGTGATGGAGAGAGGGGAGTGACACAGAGTAGTCAGAATGTTACTGTATTGCATTTGTGATGCTTGACTATTTTTTTACCTACTGTAATGTATTTTGTTTTGTTTTTGCAGGTTTTTGTCATTTGTATACATAGTATATTTGATACATTTTCCTTAGTATTTTCTTTTCTTTCTACCTACAGTAATGTGTAAAAATGTACTTGTAAATAAAAATAGTTACAATTTCCTCAGCAGAAAGAGTGCAGTGTGTGTGGTGTGAAAATTGTATTCCTTTAGCTAGACCTCTGCCATAAAGACAAAACATCTAAGCATTTTGACTTGCAGTACTTACACAATGCCAAAGGGACAATGCATTTTGGGGGCACTGATGATTTGTGTGAGAAAGGAAATCAGTTTTGACACGTGGGTAAACTGTTTTTGGAGCGATATGAGCAGTGATGAGGATCCATGTAGTTTTGCTGCACCGTCCAGTTTATTTTGACAGATGGACAAAATTAATGAAAATGTGCCAAAGCAATTGAGAAGGATCTATGCCATTTTTATGGTACTGACTATTTATATGGGAGAGGGACTTCATTTTGAAGCAAGAATGAACGTTTTGGGAGACATATGACATTTTGCTGGTTATCTGAAGTGTTGTGAAGAACTGTAAGTCTGTTTGGCCAATTTACCTTTTAGTTATAGGAATGTCATCTCAGTTTCAAGAAATGAGCCAAACCAATTGAGAAAAACTGTAATATCATTTTATCTGCAGATACAGCCCTAGAACAAGTTTATTAGAAGTAGCACCTCTTGCTCAGATGAGAGTTTTGCATATCTTAGCTGGACTTTCTCAGTCGGTTTTATGATGTAAAATGAAATGGCTTTTTGAAATTAGCTGTGCTGAACTTGTTAATTACTTGATTTTTTTGTCTTTTGAATGTATTTAAGACCATCAGTTGTGTTGTGAAGAGGTAGAGAATAGCTCTATTTGAGTAATGTTCTAATCCATATTATGGCAAGAATTATTCAACTAATTAAAGAACCAAAAATACTGAATTTGCTCTTTTGCTCTTATGGATTTTCGTTCCGTTAGCGACACCTGCTGGACATGTTCGTCTTACTCTCCTAATATAGGCATATTCATTTCGTCAGTATATACTATAACTTTTCCTAGAACAAGTCATTAGTTAAAACATCATCATCAAAACATCAGGCCTGTGCCCTTCTTTCGGTAGGAGACTTTCTGAAATTTTAAGTAAAATTTTCACATGTATTAACTGGAAATATAAACAGAGCTTAAAATGCGATTTTAGTATTAGTAAATTTCTTTAATGATTGTAAAAATATGTATCTACAATGTAAAAAAAAACAATTAAATAAAAAAACATTGAAAGAGAAATGTACTTTACATACTTTATTTATAAAATAATAAAGTCATATAAAAACGTCATATACACTATATACACATATACACTATATATATACAGTACCAGTCAAAAGTTTGGATACACCTCTTCTCATTCAATTGTTTTCTTTCTTTTATGATTTCTTTAAAGATTGTAAAAATATGTATCTACAATGTAAAATAATAATAAATTAAATAAAAAACATTGAAAGAGAAATGTAAATTATATTATTTTATATATATACTTTATTTATAAAATAATACATTATAAATAATTTTCTTTCTTTAAACGTTTTAATTTAATTTGAATCCCATTTGTATTTTTGTTTGGTTTTCTTTATTTTTATTAGGTGATGTATTTTTAAAAACGCACTTTTAAAATCCATATTAAAAGCATTAAACTTCCTTTGTAAAAAAAAAAAAAAAAAATACAAGAGCGTTTTAAAATTTCATAATAAAAGCCTTAAAAATCTCGTTGCGAATGTATTGTGGTCACGCTGAGGCTCCGTAGGTGATGTTCCTGTGAGACGGTGTGTAGCGGTGTGAAGGTGAGTGAGAAGCTACAGTAGTTAATTATATCAGTGGTTACTTTTCAGTCCTCCTGACTTACACTGTGAGTACTGTACTGTTCTTTTAGACAGAAGGTTTTAATCAGTGGTGAGGTCCAGGGCAGAATAAAACAGAAAGCCGTGATTCAGCTTCTGCAGTACTGACTCCACATGGACTTAACTAGGCTAACTCTACTGTCACTGCAGATGAGCACTGAAGAACAGCTCTGAATCACTCTGCTATAAACAGACAGGTGTTAAGGGCACAGAGGCTTTTCTCTTATTCTTCTTTATTCCTTTAATTGAACGGAGCCCTAGTACCCTGCTGGGCTGTCTGTCTCTATACTTTTGGATACAAGATGAGATACTAGGGACAAAGGTGTACAGTAAGGAAGTAGAAGTACTTTACTATTGTACTTTAATACTAAATACGTTACTGCTGTATCTGTATCTACTGGAGTATTCATTTACATATACTTATACCACTTATACTTCACCAGGTTACATATTGTTGATGCGTTTAATACTTTTAGTCTGATCAATTTTTGTGTTACATCGTTATTTTTTTTTTTACAATTATAAAAACGTTAGGAATCATTCCAAACCCACATTATCACTAAAGTCAGAGCGGTAGATGATCTGCACTGTCACCGGGTTTGATGAAGCTGCTTATTATTGAGTGAATCAAAAAACCAAGCTGATCTTATAAGAATACCACACTGCTCTTGTTCTGCCTGCATGCATTGAGAACACTTGAGCTGTGTTAGTTTCAAGATGTAAGAATCAGAAACACCACCTTTAACACCTTCTGCACCTTCAGCTTTGATTATACCACAGTTAGTTCAGACCCTGCAATATGATTGGCTGTGAGGCGTTCTATGAGTGCCGTTATCAGCCGGTAATGCACTGTAACCGAACTCTCCATGTATTACTCCAGGTAACCTAGCAACAATGCAGTGCTTACCAACAAAACAGCACAGCTACAAACAGAGCAGCAATGGAACTATTTTAACTTGTGGAGAGATTATAACCAAACAGATCATATTTTCTCATCCTCTTTAACTCAAAATCTTTCAATAAACAGCGGGAAAAAACTGGTATAATCACAATAATACACTCGAGGTTTGTGCTGTAACGTGTAATATTGGCACTGCTGTTCTGATCTACGACCACAGCACAGCAGTACCAATAATACACATTATAGCACTCCCTCTTTTGTATTATTGCTTAAGTACATGTTTGTGGGACTTTATAAGTGAAAGGAGGGATGCTTTAAAGGGGTAAGGGACAAAGACGATTTGGATGATTAGTTTTCGTTTTGTTTTACCACAGACTGTTGTTTTACCACAGACCATAAGCTCAGGGTTTTAAGGTGCTTAACTGAAGATAAATCTGACAACTAGGCAGGCAAGGAAGTGCTGCAGTCTGTTGAAGACAGTCCTGTTAAACCTTTGCTGTGTGTGGTTAAGCATTTTCCTGATAAAATATGCCATTTGTGGTCAAAAAATGTCTTGCACATAACACAGATTTTGATGCCCCTTTTATCACCACTAGAGGTGACTGAGCAGTTTAAGCAGTGGCTTTCCTTGTCATCATACCAGCAGTGTGTCGTAACTCACTGAGCGGGGTCTCCATACTTAAACCTGATTGCCTGTGGATCCCAAACTAAAGACTATTCAATTATAGTCCAATACAGTTCAGGTGATTGTGAGTGGATGACAGTCTAGAAAGCAGGCAATTAGTTAAAAGACCATCCTCCCTTTCTCATTCCAATGATGCATCCCTTCTCAAAGTCTGTCAGCATGACAAAATGTCTGAGTTAATCATAGAGGTATGTCTTACAATCAGTAGTCTCTTTACAAGAGGTTAACTGTCCAAAAGTAGCCTACGAGAGCAGTGTCCAGTCAGACCACAATTGTAATAATTTACATATATGCCTGAGACATAACTACTTGCAGAGATTTGCTGCAAGGTTGCGTTTTTTTGTTTCAGCAAGTCCAAAGTAACAAATTACATTTAGTTAGACCCACCATTTTTAGTCAGTGAGAGCTCTGGGCCTTTAAGCCACAAAGCACACAAACAATGATAACCTTGGTGTCTGAGTGGGAATTCGGTGGTTATGTGTCTAGGGCACCTTAGTCATGAAATTTAAGGCAGGTTTCTTCAATCAATCCCACCACCTCCCCTCCCAACCCTGGGCCTCATTAAGGGGACTAATCTGGCAACTCCATTCCAAATTTAGTTTCATTTCAGACAGGAAAAATTACAGTTTGGATGTTTTTTTTTTTACCTTTTTACACCATAATTCAAGTTTAGATAAATTTTAATCCAATTTGATTAGGAATGAATAAAAAAAGAAACATGCCTTCTCTATTATCAAGACATTATCAGCAACAGTTTCAACTTTCAAATCTTTTTTAGTGCTGAGCTTTGGGTGGGTTAATAAATGACACTGTCTCCATTCCAGATGGCCCCCAAATCCATGGAATCAACAGCCAGGAAAATTTTCAAAGGAGTTATTTTTCTGGAGGTTGCTGGTGTGTTTGCAGCCTATGGGCTATTTCTTAAAATGAACTCAAGTCGAGGTAATGATATTTTATTTATTTAAGAATATTCTGAAAAATGTTTCTCCCAGTATTCCTTAAACGATTCCTTAATTCCTGTCTTGCAGATTTCAGAGGTACAATGAACAAATACCTTCCATCCGTTCTTGAAGGTAAAGTAAATTTTTTATGATGACTCAATTTCCTCTATTTTAGGGGTTAAAATGAGTGATACTGTTTATACACCAAAAAAAACTGTAGTTAAATGTTTCATATTGTGTTCTTTGCAGTTTTACAGCACCAACAGTGAACAGTAAAATATTATTTATTGTAAAATGCACTTTTACATTTATGTTTAACATTAGTCCATTGTAGAAAATTTTGCCACCAATTTGGCAAGTGAACATGCCTGTGATCTGCCTGATAAGCATTTCTTCTTCCTTTTCTTAGTTTTTTACAAGGCCAACGAGTGGTCTGGAGTATATGGCATTCGGGAAGCAGATCAGGACGCGTGGTCTAAGCAAGATTAAATACACAAACACATGAGGACAGCTGACTTTTCATTTCTTTTTTCCAACAGTTCTTTTGCCTGTTTTGGGCTTTCCAAATGTTTTCCTCTTATTGAACATCGCCTTTTTTCTCCGGATTGTTTTAACATCGCGTCCTTGAATCCAGTCATCACGCTTGGATTCCCATTTCAGCTGCTTGACACCTGAATGAGGGGAAAATTGGGGGAGAATGAGTGGGCTGAGTCAGATATTGTGGACACTGACTAGTATCAGTCACCCTATTTTAATAACCAATATATTGTATCACTACTGACAAAATAACAAAAAAAATTTTGATTAGTGATTTCTTGGTAATTGAACTGTTTCTTAAGTACATATTTAATCAAAAACACATTTAAAAACCATCACCATCCAGTCAGTTGATCAGTACAGTAAAAAAACTATTGAATAAGTACAGCAGCAAATAATGAGCATAACAAATGGTTGATCACTATAATAATTATTATATGCTAACCAGACCTGGACATTTGTCAGCATTACAGAACTGTGTGTGATTCTTTTTGAAGGAACTTGGCTAGCATCTAGCCATTTGAATAAATAATTTAAATCCGTGACCTGTGTTTTTGTCCCTCTTTTATCTCACGTCTATTAGTTTGTGTTCGATACTCACTGGCTTTGTCTTTGTTGGCCATTGCATTCATGCCAAGGTTATCCAATTTGGAGTCCACATTCTCATCCAGCAGTTCCCCAAACTGGAAAAATTAAGACATTACATTAATTATGAACACAAGTGGGAAACAATGTGCTTTAATGGAGCAGCACTCACATAACAGAAAATAATTATATATTCTGTGTAATAATGTTTTACCTCTTCAGCTGATGCAAATATTGCTGTATCATGCTTCTTTCCTTTCATTTTCTTTTTTCCTGGATTCAAAAGAAAAGGGTGATTATTAATAATAATTGTAATCACAGGACAGATTAATTTGGTGCATCCAGTGTCATTTAGCCTATTGCTTTCAGAATTCTCAAAATAAGTTGTTGTAAATTGTGTAAATTTACACAATTTATATATACTCACGCAGTGTGATTCAGATTTTCTAAATGGAAAAGTTATTTACTTAAACTTAAAGAGAGACTTAATGTATTAAAATATCCCAGCTCACCAAAAGACTCCAAGAAATCCAACTGCTCTGATGACTTTCTTTTGCCTGTTTTGAGTTTTGTACGGCCATCTGATGGATCATTTCCAGAGAGACGAGGGGGAGAAAAACAAAGAAAGAAAAAGAATTACATGAGAGACCAACATAATACTATGAGTGACTATAATGATAACTATGTTTTGTATTGAAATTAACATACCATCAAAGTCATTACCATCCTCGAGCTCTGGTACTAAAAATAAATAAATAAATCATTTTTAGCTTAGGTGGAAACTACCAACAACCAAAAAACTTCCAAATGACCAAAATCATTAAAATACCTTCTTCCTCATCATCATCATCTCCATCAGGGTCCATAAACGCGCCACCTTCCTCCTCGAGCTCATCTTCTAGCTCATCTTCCATACTACCCAGAGAGACTTCCTCATCATCCAGATCATCATCACTATCCAGGTCAGAGTCAGAGTCTTCTGCCTTTTTCCCTTTCTTGGATTCCTTCTTCACATTACTGGAAGAAATTTTAAAGCAGCACTTTTATTGTCTGTATGCACATTTGTCAAGCACTCAAATGTAAATTAATTAATTTCTCAAATTGGTTTAGTATTTTTACAAAAGGCTATACAAAGAGCTGTACTAAAAACTAGTAAGGTATTTTGTATGCTTTCATGAACTCAAGAGTGCCTTCTCTTTTCAAGCTCCTTGCCTCTATTCAAATCAGTTCCCTGGGGTTTGCACATGGAATTAGGTTACTGCTTTGACTCGTATGGCTAAGGTCCCTCCTGCACAGAGAAATGCCAAGACCTGAAAAGTGCTGCTGTCCACCACTTTAGTGTTTATCTTTATTGAATATAAAGAAAAGCAATACATGGATGAACCTACAGCCTACAACTTGGCAATCCTACCATTTCTTAATTCGCAGTTTGAAAGAAATTATTTTGTGTAAAAGAAAATCAATAATAATGAGTCTCTCCAGAATTTATGGCTTGTGTACACTGGGTAAGATGGCTTTGGAAAACTGGAACCAGATGAATATTTGTTGTAAAAAAAAAAAAAAAAACATGTTTTAAGTTTTTATCTACTTGAGAGCTAAACATGGACCTGTTACTAATTCCTGCATTATCTAAACACAACATAATTACCTACACCTAAAACTTTCCTATTATATGCAATGTCTTTAATTCAAAGAAAGGTTAAGCAAATGCTTGGATATTTCTGTATTTATGAAGTCACTTACCCCGCAAAGTCCAGGTCATCGTCCTTAAAATCTGTGAAGTAGCTGTCGCTTTCTATAGAATCTGAAAAAGTTTTTAAAGTTAGTGACTACAGTTAAAAAAAATAAAATAAAATTCTGCTTTCTGAACACTGAAGCCATTTTCACTACTGCTGTACTTACCAAGCATTCTGTCAAACTCGTCATCATCCACGTCTTCCACACTCTCATCATCCCCTTCCCGAGGTGCCTTCTGCTGCTTCTCTCCTTCACGTTTCTTAAAGAACCTGAAGAGAGGAGTGATTTAGATATATTACTGCTGTTACAGTAGGTCCACATACATAACAGATCACAGGAATCACATTGTTTATATGTTTGACAAACAGCTCTGTCGCAGTGTTACATGGCTATTGTTTCCACTACTATTATATAGCTGGTCACTGATTCCGGAATCCTAGTGTTTGGCTTTTACATATAATGCAATTGCAAAATCTTACAAAATTTACTGAATTACAAGATGTACTGTAAGCACAAAGTGTGACTTTCAGCACAATTACATCAATTACTATCCTATAGCATTCTCCAAGCTAAGCATGAAACAAGGGTTTCCACTAATTTTCTTGATTTAGTTAACTAACAGCAATTAGTTAACTAAATCCAAATTAATCACAATTGCTTGGATTTTCAATGCAGTAAAAGTTAATTTATTGATAGGAAAGGTACATGATTGTCAAATTATTCTCATATTTGAGGCAAGTTAAGGTCGAGGTCCAGCCAACACCATTTAGCTCACACTTACCTGTAAAAGAACACCTCATCCACAGGGATCTGACTCTCCTCTTTGGCTAGATACTCTTTGCAGTTCACTATATAAAAACAAATATATACATATATAAAAATGCATGTTCTGCCCATGTACATAATGTGGATTTCTCTCTACTTTATTGATTGAAATACTTACCAGGTAATGACCGGATGTTGTTCATGGACTGTTTCTGCTTTGGCTGCATAACAGTGGCTTCTGTGTTTTCTGTGATGGAATAGACAAATCATAAATGTAGTGCAGATTTGAAACCCCTAAACCTCACTGACAAAGACAATCAGATTAGGAACTATGTGTAAAGCGCTACACATAGGGTTTGTGTTTGGTCCATGGAGATATAAGTGTGGTAGATGGTATAACGTAAAATCTATTAGATATGTTATATATAAAGAGGCTGAGTTCATTAGGAATATCTGGGGCTTATTAAATGTTTTTTTCCTAATAACGTCCAGACAAAAAATATTTTTTGACAATCATTATCATACTCAATAATGTCAGCTTGCACATTAATAACACAGCAATTAAGATATTAACATAGATTGTTTTTTTGCATACCTTGGCAAGACCATCAAGGTTTTTATTCGCACTTTGTTTAAAACCAGCAGTTTTATTTAATTAAAAAAAATGTATATTTTAATTACAATGTTTAAAGATTTTTTAAGTTGTTAGGATTTGAGAGCTCACACAACTTTTTTGGGTTATGGTAAATTTAAAATAACCTAGTCTCTACATCTCTGAATGACTTGCACAGAATAAGAAAAATCTATTTTAAAAACTTTACAGAAGCTGTGATAAAACATCTTACCATTTAAACTCAGTTCTTTAAGAGTAGGAATATTTTACTCACTTTTGCCCTTCATCGGTTTTGGGTTTCTGAACACGAACCGATCCAGAAATCTGATGAGTGTAAAGTCCTGCAGAGGGTCTCCTGTGTACTGAATGAACTCTCCCTGAAGGCAAATCAAACAGCATGTCACAGATTGTGTGTCTGTGTGTGTGTATACGAAATGTAATTGGAGTTTCTGTTCTGTACACATAAAAAAAAAAAAAAAGAGACACTCACCTGCATAATGGTCTTTGCAAAAAGTGCCACAGAGGGGTGGAAATGCAAAGAGAGCTACAAAAGACAAAAAAAAAA
Source organism: Astyanax mexicanus (assembly GCF_023375975.1). NCBI lineage: Eukaryota > Metazoa > Chordata > Actinopteri > Characiformes > Acestrorhamphidae > Astyanax > Astyanax mexicanus. Next base: position 83,759,623 of record NC_064408.1, on the reverse strand, counting down.
AAAAAACAGTAAGCAACAAAGTGCCTGCATGTGCCCCAACCTAATATTAAAAAAATAGTTAAGATAAAATATAATATTTGTACCTTCTGCAGCTCCCAGAGTGTGGTGTAGTTTGCCCCACAGTATAATGGATTTCTGAATATGGGGTCGTATATCTTCATGTTCTTACCTGCATAGAAAATATAGTTTCCATGTGAGTAGTTTTACAGAGAAAAATCCATAACAAAGGGACACAATTGGTTGTATTTTCGCCATTAACTATTTAAGCATGTAAACTGGATAATAAGTAAATATTTATATACATTTTTACAACAAGCAAGAGCAGAAGTTTTAGAGATATACAGACACTAGTTTGGTTTCCATCCAAATATTTCTGAATTTAATTGTAAAGATGGACAGCTGGATACTAACTACAGCAAAACTCAAATCAAATAGCACCACAAAGTCATGTTTAGGAATTGTTCCAATTTACCCTCCAGGTTTTGGTGATGCACCCATGATGCAGTTGGTTTTGGCTGCTCTGTTTTTTCAGTCTGTTCCTGTTCAGCTTTATCTGCATCCACAAATCTCTCTTCTTCATCATCGTCATCCTCAAATCCTTTTAGGTCTTCAAACTTTTCCTCCTCAGCATCCTAACATATTGCATATTTTTGAATAAACAAGAAAAACATTTTGGTTTTGTACAAGACATCCAAGGTGTTAAATATATCTAAAGCAAATTTAAAGTAAAACAATAAAAATATATCTAACAATATACAGCCATACAAAAAATAAGACCTTATTATTTGCTAACAGAAAAGATTTAAGATACCTACTAAGCTGATATTGTTTATCATCCTGTTACATAAACACAAATATTTAAAATCCATAATGGAAAACAATGACTGATTAATATACATGCTCTTTATTTTCACATTTACCGGTATTAAACATATATATGTCACAAGATCTGCTGGTGGGTTTACTCTGTTTTAATGATGATGCCACTAGAATGCTAATCAGTAAGCATCACACAAGTTATTTATATATTATCAATTTGTACATTCATAAAATAAAGAATGTTACTTTAGAATAATGTGTATATGTATATTTCGAATAACCTACAGGTATCACATATCAATCTAATCAACAGCATTACTCAGACAGTTCACTGAGAATTTATATAACTTTTTTCTATTGAATAACTGCTTTAAATTGAGCAATAGCATAACCCAGATTATGAAAACAGGATTTTAAAATACAGGTGTCTGTATAAAAATGCTGTGAATCTGCCTTGATATTTTGATAATGCAACGTACCCCTTCCTCCTTCAAAAGCAGTTGAAGGCCAGGTTTGCTCTTCATCACCTCAGATACCAGGAAGAGAGCGCCACATGCGAAGGTCGGGCTTTGCTCACAGCTGACCTGTAAGAGTCTCTTTACAAAAGCCTTGATCCTCCTCAGCACTATGTCTGCTTTAAGGGATTTATACAGTAGGTTGAGAAACATGCTCTGTCTCGAGCATATGGCCAGACCTGGATCCAACAGCTTCCTGTAAGAAACACACACACACACTCAATCTACAGCACTGATATTACATTCAACTAATTCATTCATACAGACATGTGAAGGGCTGACACTAATGGTTATTTTAGTAATCAAATAGTATGGGAGATTTTTTTTTCGCTTAGTCAATGGATATTTCTGTCATCCCCTCAATCATTGCATCCTATGAGCATGCCATCTGTTTTTTACTATTTCGGCTCAAGCCTGGGCACCTGTTAATTACACCCTGTCATCAAGTAATAAGCTCCCATATAAAAAAAAATACTGTTTGCTAAAACGTGAATATAAAACTTGTGTTAAAAAATGTGTTTGTGTGAACCGAGTGAGACAGCAGCCCTTACCCCTCCCCTACTGTGTTTCTGTCTCAGCACTTTGTGTAGTGTGGTACAGTAAAAACTAGTAGACATTAAAATTTGTCAAATTAGTCAACAAATGTTTATAATCAACACAGTTGACTATGTCTAAATCGTTACAGCCCTGGTCGTGTGTCAAGTATTAAAAACAACTGATTCCAAAACTGCTCAGAAAATAACAGTACAGCCAGATCTATACAATGTCTCATTACAAATGATCATCGTGTTGGTGCTTACTTGTACAGAGCTACATAGTAGCGATCAGACACCGAATTCTGCGAGTCCATGACTTGAAACAGCAGCATCAGAGCTTGCACAGCAGTGCTGAATTTCACTATGTGCACCACTTTAAACAGAGTGTCCAGCTGCTCCCGCACTTTCTCATCACCCACTTTTGCGTATGGATAAGCCCGGTTCACTCCTGTCAGCAAGGCACTAAGCATTTTAGAATCCACATCCTTCTTTCGAACGCAGACTCTGAAGAAAGTGAAGTAAATGGTGATGAGTTTGGTGGCCAGGTCGGCTTCTTCGTGGCTCAACATCACCTGGTTGAGGAAGCAGGCAGCATAGTACTGAGCTTTAGAGCTGATATTTGGTCTAAACATAAGGCGCTCCACTTCGGTGCACACCACCACTTTCATAATCGGGTGTTTGTAGAGCAGCGTCTCCAGCAGATATGAAGCTTTGGAGGCCACTTTGTACTCTGGATCTCCCAACTTGTTGACTATGTGAGACAGCAGGGCTTTTTCCTGCTCTGGATGGTTACACAGAAGCTCGTGAGCAGTGGTTAGTGCCTTCGTTTTGTTGGCCAGGATAGAGTCATGAGACAGAGTGTTAAGGGCCACCACAAACTCGGCCACCTGCAGCTTCAGCTGGTGTTCAAAGAACCAAAGGATCAGCCTCCGATCACGAGCATCACGGTTTCCACTAGCTTTCTCCTCCAGCATGTCGAAAGGCCGCTGTGCAAAGGTACGTAGTTTGCGGTTTTCTGGCAAAAGGTCAGAACACAGCAGCTCCCTAAGAGTGTCCAACGCCATCAGACCTTCCCTACGACTGCCTTTCTTTTTAATCAAAGTGACCAAACTCTCAATATGTGACAGACAGTGCACCGGAGCGTCCTGGATCAAAACAGTCATGGCTGCCATCCTGTCAGCAAGAGTTCCAGTTGAGACAACGCTCTTCATCCAGGCTGTGTTAGCTCCTTTCTGAAAGTTCTTCTTGGATTTGTAGAGTTCGGCTTCAGCCTCAAAGAGTTTACGAGCCAAATCTTTGTATTGAGAAACCAAAGACTCTTCCTGAGCTGAAGAGTTGCTTTCTGAAGTGTAGTCTATGTCATACCATTTCCCACCAGGTTTGACCAACAGTGACTGTCTGGGGTAAAACTCGAAGAGGCTGGCGTTCTGCTTGGCCTTCTTTACAGCAGCTGCTGCCTTTTTAGCCTCTTTATCTTTCTTCTTTTTTTGCTCAGATTCTTGTTTGGCTGCAGGTGTCTTGACAGGCTCTTTGTTTTTCTTTTTGTCTTTTTTATCCAAGGGTTCTGTGGGTTTCTGTTCTTGCTTTTCCTCACTGTCATCCTCCTCATCATCATCCTCATCCTTAATAATCTGGTTGTCCGAATAGGAACGAATGCCCAGCTTTGTGATGAACTGTTCCAGTTCCCCATCCTCCAAATCATCGATAGCACCTTTCTTTCCACCGTTTACAAGCTCGTTGCTGTCATCAATGCCAACCAGCATGACATAGTCTGCCTGTATAAAAAAAAAATAAAATAACTATTATTTTTTTAAATCAACCGGTCCTGTTTAAAAGTATCTCTATTAATAATTAATATCAGGAACTTCTGTCATTAAAGGTTTGACCCAAAAGTCAACTACACTTTCTAAATAACTTGGAAAGTAGACAAATTTGGACTAGTAACCTACAGTAGTGTTTTACATAGGGCTGAACAATATGGCCAAAATTTAAATCACGATATATTTATTTATTTAAGTCGATATGCTATAATTGTATTCTTTACACTATTTTGACATGGACAGTATAAAATATGTATTTAATCATGCACTGACAGAGCTGGGCAATATAGCAAAAAATATTGTATTAAAGGAATAATAATTTAAAAAGATTTTCACAATACACAACAATATTTTGACATGCAGACAAAATGCATCACCAGTGGCAGATTCTTCTTTCTGTACTATGCACAATATTTGTATGCATAGTATAGTCATTTTTATTATATCTATTTTGCTGCACTTCATCCAATTAATTAAAAGGTTTTATACTCTATGTAATGAAATGTAGCTACAGTTGGGTCAGTGTTCTTTAAGCACTACTGATATCCTCGATATGCTAAATAAAGCATATTATATATAGATAATAAAACATATATATATATATATATATATATATATATATATATATATATATAGACCAGCTCGAGTTCTGTAAGACACTCTCTTTGATCCTGCTAGGATGCTTTTGATGGGCTGTCTTAACAATTTACAACCTTAACCCTCCTGTTATGTTAATTTGTCAGGAACAGCAATGGTGTTCCAGGGTCAGTTTGACCAAGTGTATGTTTAATTATCCAAAAGATGTGTAAAACAAAAAAAAAAAAATCCTAACAAGCAGTGTTAATATTTAATTACTAACTCTATTACTTATTGTTCTTTCAATATTTAGTGCAGCAGTGTTACTTATCTCTAACAGGCAAGTTAATGGTTTATTTAGAAAAATTCACTCGTTTTTCGTAAAAATGTTAAATGTTTTAATACTCTATTACTCATAGACTAGCAGTTCTTGTTTTTGCAGGGGGTGGTTGCAAATATGCGAGATGAACAATTTTCATATTACGTTGATTACATTAACTAAGGCAAGCAGAAGAAGTTTTAAATTGAAAAAAACTTTTTTTTTTCCTAGATCTTCAAACTTTAAAACGGGTCACTTTGACCCGTAACATAACAAGAGAGTTGTGTTCGTTTTTTTTATGTTTTTTTCTTGATTCCACCTTAAATAGTATACATCTATTACTGTCACTGTGACTGTGGACTGAAATCAAAAATCCCATAATAAGATAAAACACCAGCAAGAAGCCAGATTTATCATCGCTAAAGTTAAACGGGACTAATCAACGATATTCAGTGAATCATATCGCTGTTTAAACTGATTCTACAGTCTCCTAAAGCAGCACTCAGCTCTCCACGTGTGGAGCTGCTCTGTTAGTTAGCATTGACCACTGAAGCTAGGTTAGGATTCTGCCCTGAATTCTTTACCCTAGTGCCTCCCAACCGCAGGACTCCGTCCAGAGTGAACTCCTCTTCCTCCTCCTCATCCTCCTGTTTCTCTCCATTCTCCTCTGCTTCATCGTTTTCATTTTCCAGCGCGTCCTCCTCGTTCTCCTCACTCTCCTCGAATCTCACGGCTTTCGGCCACTGTTTGCGTTTCGCAGCCATGCTGGAAACATGGGTTAGGAGAGGGGCAGGTCCTGGAAGGGAAGTAAAAACCGGAAACGCGGCTGCCTGATAAAACAGCCTTAGACGTTGTTGATACCTATTTCTTAAACCTTTATTATTTATTTATTATTAATTAATATACAGTTTAATAATTTAAAAAATTGTTTGGGGGAAAAATAGTTATTTACACTGCATCGTTATTTTATGCATTTATGTATTTATTTATTCGTTTATACTTTTATTGTATAACGGGATCTGTCGTCACGCCGTGGAGGAGCTGTCCTGATTCCAAATGTCTTTCTGTGCCCTATTTAGGTAGTGCACTTTGTAGTTACAAAACAAAAATGCTTCTACACCCCCCCAAAATATTGTTTGCCTATATAAATAGCAAGTTAGGATTGATTTAACACTAAGAATATTTTAAGTATAGAAACCACAGTGTTATAACGTCCACAGCTAGTGCACTTTCTAGGGGATAAGGAACTAGCTAGCTGATGTTGTTTGAGATCGAGCCTAACTTTGCAATGGCAGCTGATAGGGGGGCCAAACGTGTATGTTTGAATGTTTGCTCGTGCACATGTTATGATCTCTATTATAATTAACTCTAGGCCACAACTGACTCTCTCTCTCTGCTATGGCAGCAGTAGGAGTGTCAGTGTCGGTTCTGAACGTTTATTTTGCCGTTTAGTTAATTAATTCTGAAAAATACAGAAGAAACTCGGCTTAGTTTGAAATTAGGATATTACTGAAGATGTTCAGTATAAGCAGGACGTGTATGCGTTCATTTACACACATACCTGCTCCTAACAGGCTTTCCCTGCTGGACTGCTACTTAGGATGTTCCCAGAGGGCAGCAGGTGAGTGGGCTCTACTTCAGTACAACTACAATTGATGTTTTTTTTTTTTTTATCCACAACAGCTTCTTCCCTTCCTCCGTCCCAGCCACTGCCTCAGTGTAAAAAGAAATGACTGATTATTCTTTATCGCATCTCTCAGTCTCCTCAGTCAGACTTAAAAAATCCAACTTTGTATCCTTTTAGCTTTGTAGTCAATCATCAGTGCTTTCTGACTACAGTACCCAGCATGCATCACAAGCCATACACCAAGGTGACCCCAACCCCATGTGAGAGAGTACCACTGATGTCTATGACACAGTATTTAGCTTTCTTCTGCATTAGCCAGGTAACAGGTTAATTCCACATAGAAGAAGAGACATTCCTAACACGCCTGGCCAGCTTAAACATGTCAGACTGGTTTAGCTGGTTGACCAGTGTAGCTCTTGGCCAGTACTGGGCACTTTTTTTGTTTAATAGTTTGGCTGGCCTGCAAGCATGATGAACTTGACTCTAGACCAAGCTAGACAATATGATCTGTTTGAGACATGTTTAATCATGCTACACAAACAGCATTAAACTAAGGGTAACTAAACCCCCTCATTTTTGCTGACTCCACCTTCAGCTCATATTTTATAAAGGCTAAAAAATGCGAGGGTTAGTTTGGGATAGGCACTGAGTGATGTATGGGTTTAGATTTGGGGCAGGAGGGAGAGCTGATTGGCTGAGCTGCAGTAGCAGCAGTATGCCTCTGATAGCAGGGATTCACAGATAGTTGGATGTCAGCAGAGGGGCGATATTATTGATTATTGACTGATCTGCAAATTGTGATGTGTCCACATACCAAAGTACACAGAAACATCATCCTCATCTATAGCACAGTTGATCCTGAGAGGCACTGAGGAGGCAGAACTGACAGTAATAAAAGCGTTTTTTTAAGTTTAGGTAATGTTTATCCATTTTTAAGCAGGACTTATGTTTCATTACTTCACAGGAACACATTGGAGCTCTTAATGGAAATAATATGGTTTAGGGTTTAGTGGCTCTTTAACCAGCTACCTTACCAGTATGCAGTATGTTTTGTGTGGATTATCTGCTTATCAAACACCTTGGCCAGCTTCTAAAACATCTGAAGCACTTGATACCAGCAAGCAGCAAAAGCTGGTCTTGAGCTGGATTTATCAGCCTGTCACTCTCACAGTTATTCTCACGCTTGAGACTATTAGGGCAATGTAGTCATGTGTACAACATGTTTAGGATGTTTTTATTAATTCAGTAGGTACCAGCTTAAGTAGTACGTAGCTTCAGAATCCTAAACCTTGGAGGGGAAGCATTGTGTACACAAATTCACCAACACCCGACATTTAGATGAGTCTAAAGATCACATGTTCTCCAAGTTTTACAATAAAGAGCTCAACTATCTGTGTGGTAACATTGAGATAAAACTTTGTTCTTAATAGCAACTTTGTTCTTGTGCTCTTTGCTGCGTGGATCCTACAGAAGATATTATTTTTTTTAATGTACAAAAATAAATTAATAGTTTAAAAAAAAAGTCATTATTTGATCTGTTGCAGGAAGATGGACTGGTATATCGAGCAGGCGTTGTTTGTCCTCAGTGGAAGGCCAGACTGTCCCGTCTATGTTGAGACATCTGACCTCCAAGATTAAGGCTACTGGACCCATTACAGTAGCAGAGTACATGCGAGAAGTTCTCACCAACCCAGTTTCAGTATGTAGATATTTACTTATTCATTTTGGGCTGTTTCTTACTTCTGTAATTAATATCCTTATTTTTAGATTTACTTTAAAATGAAGTAATATTAAGTAACATTACATCCATATGTACAGTTAACATCTATATATTTCCTATTTTTTATCTCTGTAAAAAGATCTGTTAATGTGAATCACTTCTCTGCTGAGCATCTTTTGTACGCTAACCGGTTAATTCTAGTACAGTATTATTTATTCTTTGCGTTAACACAACTTGTTTGATGCTTATCTTGTTAATAGGGATATTATGTGAAGAATGATATGCTTGGAGCTGAAGGGGATTTTATAACATCACCAGAAATAAGCCAGATGTTTGGGGAGGTGAGTGTATAATGTGTATATACTGTGTCTTATATTGTTTTGTTTTCCATGCTTAAAGCAAAACGGTGTTATGGTGTGAACACAGGTTTTCAGTGTAGGGTCAACTAGTATAGTACTTTATTTAATAATGATCTAATATTAATTTTATATAAGTGGTCGGTATATATTTTTGTAAAGTTTCTCAACATAGACATTAAATGTATTGTCAATGACTATTAACCACTATTATTGTGTATCAGTATTCTTGATTACTTAATTGATATTGACCTTAAAACAGTCATCAACCCCTAGTTCAGAGTGGTCTGTTGTGAAATGGTTAGCTTTAGAGAAAAGTATTAAATTAGAAGTTTTCACATTTGGTCAGTGGACCCAAATGTTATTACCAAGTCCTAAATACATGAAAAGTATTGTGTAAAAATATATTTTTTGCCCTAATGTATATATTTTAAATCAATTCATTGTTAAATGTGATCATTGTTTAAGTTATTTGTACATCAGTACATATAAAACTCAATAGGTAACATATATAAAACAATGTTTGGTGTACTGCTTATTATCACCACTGTAAATAAATCTGCATGGATCTGCAATTTATCAACAGCACACCATTTTACAGAAAAAAACTCTAAATCACTGTCTCTCCACTCTAAATCACTGTTTGCATAATTTTTACTTAATTATTCTATATATTAGTGAATGAAATATGAGGAATTATGTTTTCCTGGTCTAGCTGATTGGGATCTGGTGTGTGAGTGAGTGGATGGCTGCAGGAAAACCCAAAGCATTTCAGCTTGTAGAACTTGGGCCAGGAAGAGGGTCTTTGACAAGTGACATTCTCAGGGTAAGTAGTTTAAAGTGTTTTACATTATGTTTAAAATTATTTACAGTTTTGATGGGTATTTTACCTGTAACAGCTGAAGATACAGACATTAAAAGGCAATAATCTGTAAAAGGGGAGGATACAAAAATAAAAAGGGGGTAAGGAAAGTCTTAAAAATTAGAGTTTTTGTATATACAGTTTTTACAGGCGAACTTTCCATTTAGTTCCCTTAAAACAGATCATTTGAATAGTCTATACAGCATTTCAGGATGCTATCTTGTAGTACGTTTGTATCGTTTCTAATGTTTAACCCTCCTGTTTGTCAGGAACAACAATGGTGTTCCCAGGTCAATTTGATTAATGTTTAATGTTTAATTATACAAAAGATGTCTGAAACAAAACAAAACAAAATCTAAGAAGCAGTACATCATTACTGCAATGGTGTTCCTTACCTCGAACTAATGGTTCAGTTAGGATAATTTAGTTATTTTTCATAAAAAAAAATACATGTTCAAACTTCTTTATTACTTTTGAAAAACCAACATATAAAACACAATACTTTTACATAACATTGAAATATAACATTTTAGTTTTTAGTTAAGTTTTAGTTTAGGTTTAGTTTTTGCATGGTATGGTTGCGAATATGTGAGATGAACCATTTTCATATTATGTTAATTACACTAATGAGGGCAAGCAGAAGAAGTTTCATGCTAAAATAATGTTTTTAACTACTTTTCCTAGATCTTCAAACTTTAAAACGGGTCAATTTGACCCATAACATAACAGGAGGGTAAATGAACAGTAGAGGGCACTGTTCAGCTGTGTTGTGAATTATCCAACCCAAAATACATATTTACATATCTTGTTTCACCATCTAATCAATCTTTAAAAATAAATTCACTTTCTACCCCTAGTAATTACCTCCTGATACATAAAATTTTACTCAGGGTTTTTGCATTCACAATATATTCCTAAATTCTTTGGAAACCATTTTCCCTCACACAACACCAAACCGCTTTTATGCTTCACAGTTGGCAAGGCGTTCTAAGGCTTGTTCATAGCTGTTCTCTCTAAGAGTTCTCTTGGTCTTCAGATCTCATCTGACCTTCACTGTTTCTTAATTGAAATTTCTTAATAATAATAATAATAATAATAAAAACACATTGCTCTATTATTATTGAATTAAGTACCAAATACTGTTTTTGCAGGTTGTCTTTTATTTAGCCACTTTTTTCACTATTGCTGCATTTACAAAGAGTGACTCACTACATACTGGTTGTGATTCAATTATTCTATTGTTTAATGTAAATTATTCTGTTTTGTCACTTTTCGGTTGCTGAATATTTGGTTCATAGCTAATAAATATGCCATTTTTTCTGCATATTGTAGAGGACAATTTCTTTTTATTTGACAAACTGATCATATGGGGAAATAAATAAAATATACATTATAAAGTGCAGAGGTGTTTATCTGTATTATTGCAGTATATATGTGAACATTAAGTATATGTTGTGTATTAGGATATGTGCATGACCCCATGTCCAGAAAGGGTACAGTAACAAGTGTTTACCTCTGTGTGTGTTACAGGTTTTCAGTCAGCTGCAGTCAGCATTGAAAGGGGCAGCAGTGTCTGTGCACCTGGTTGAGGTCAGCCCAAAGTTAAGCCAGGTCCAGGCTGAATGTCTGGCCGGAGATCACACTCAGGTGTGTGTGAGTGATGAAGAAGGGGTGTACCGTACTGGGACCACACAGTCCGGCCTGCCAGTCTCATGGTACCACAGGGTAGAGGATGTTCCCAGAGGTAAACATGCTTTATACTTTAGCAACAAGCTCATTTATATAAACTGATTCTTATTATAGTTGTATCTTTCTCTTTACCAATAGGGTTCAGTATATTCTTGGCCCATGAGTTTTTTGATGCTTTGCCAATTCACAAATTTCAGGTAAGCAGAACATTGAGATTGTTGTTTGTTAAATTATAGTGCAATTTGAGTAACATGACATTTATTAACACGATTTAGTTGCATAAACATAAAGAGGTAGCATTTAAAAACAAATAATTACGAAATAAAAACGAATAAAAAGTAATACAGCACTGTGATTTGTATTTTTACATGATTACATTTTATTTTAAAATAAACATCCATATTAAAAAGTTTGAACACTATTAATCAGATTATATGGTGATTTTCAAAGTGAAAATAAGTTAACAAATCTTTTTCATGTATACAAATCCTAAAAAATCAAATATGCCACAGTGATTTAGACATACAATATTTTATTTTTTCCCCAATTGTAGTAAATTGTGTTTACTGATAAAACATTAAAAGTAAGTGTCTCTGCAAAGTAAGTAACTTATTTACTAACCAACTTATTTATAACTTGTTTGTAACTTATATATTTAGTGGTTTTATGATTCATATTTCTTTCTTTCTAAATAAAACCTATAATAAAGTTTTCTACAGCAGAAGTATAATAGTAATAAAACAATAAAGAAATATAATACCCATAAACAAGGATACATTCTCTTAGTTTCATGTGTGTAATGAGTTTTTATGATTGATTGTGTTTTTATAGAAAACAGAGAAGGGTTGGAGGGAGATCATGGTTGATATTGACCCAGAAGCTCCAGAGAAGCTGAGATTTGTGGTTTTTCCTGCTCCTACACTGGCCTCTACTACACTTATACCAGTGAGTGCTTAGACTTTATAATGGAATCTCTAGTAAAATTGTATTAGGAACAGTAAAACATTATATACAGTAATAATCTGCTCTGTGTGTGAGTGCATTTAAGCATTATTATCTGAAATCTGTGGACTTACTTGCATTTATTATTATTTAATGCTTTTAAAAACATTGATTGCAAACTTTGTGGTGCATTGCATTACAGGTTGTGAAGATATGTGAAAGTGTGGAAATAATCCCCAAGAGTTCATTAGGAAAAGATTAAATAAACACAAACATTGATTTCCTTGGAATCAGAACCTCTTTTATATAGTTTATACATTCAGAGATGTGTTTGATCTGGCTTCTCTGGGGGAAAATGACACTCTTTAAATGGGCTGCCAGAGGTTTACATCATGTGTGCAGTGATTGAGAGAAAGCCCTCGGTTTAATGCCAGAAGAGTTCCACTAAACGTCTCTAAACTAATCTTCCTGCCCAGCTCTGACCTCTAGGAATCATATACTATTAACAAATTTATATGTTTATTTGATACATTCTTCAGTCAATACGTCTTTAAAACATAAATAATAATAAAAATAATGGAAATATGTTTTTTTGGAGCGTTTAACACTATACAAGTGAACTTTCTGAAAGTAAAGCCAACACTTAAGTCAAGCTAATATGTTTGGCTCAAGCTAGTCTTAATACAGTGGTACAATATAAGATAATATTGCGCAGTGTGATATGTTGTATTGCTACATTCTTGTTTGTTATATGTGCTAACATCTATGCTATTAGCTAACAGGTAATGGAATTTATATGTAGCTAATGCTGTTGTTTTGTCTTGTTTCTGTTTCATTTTGTCGTTCTTCTTCTTATTTTACAGGCAGATGAGAAGCGAGAGCATGTGGAGGTTTGCCCAGACAGTGGAGTCATTGTCCAGAAGCTGGCCAATCAGATTGCGGTGGAAGGTGGTGCGGCACTGATTGCAGATTACGGACATGATGGGACAAAGACAGACACTTTCAGAGTGAGCTTCCTCAATGAAAGCTGTTCTATCAAGCTGACTGTTTGTTTATCAGTGTGTCTGAGTCCAGTCTGCCCTCTTTGCCCTCTGCATGTGACTTTAGGAACTTGAGGTCAGATGTCCTCGGGTGTAATCACTCAGCTTAATGAGGCCCATCTGCCCTACACACCACAGTGTTCAACATGCAGGAGTGTGTGTTTGTGTAGACATTCAATACACATACAATACTAGAGATATGAGTAACTTAAAGCAGTATTTCAGTGATTTCCACCTTTATAGAGATTCTGAGCTTTACATTTTTAGTTTTGTACTTTGTAACCTTACCAATTATAATTTATATCATACCAGGTATCATAGTGTCTTAATCACACATCAGCACTTACCTAAAACCACACTAAAGTAGTAAGTACTTAAGTAATAATTAACAGACTTACTTACTGGGGGTGTGCCATATTGTATCGTACACAATAATATCGTAAAAAAAATACTTTTTACAAAATAGAAAAACACAGTTCACAGATTTTTATGTCTTTGCTGAATGTTTCACACTGTTGATATTAATTTTGTTTCAGACAGTGATATGGTCTTGAAATTAATAAAAAATATATTGTTTTGTGAAATACCATGAAATGTTGTGATATTATATTAGGGCCATATGCCCACCCTAAATCCTAGCATATTTTCCCAGATTGAGTGATGGAATTATGTCATGGTTTTTCAGTCCTGGTCCTGTAACCTACCTGCCCTGCAAATTTATGGTTTCCCTTCTCCCAACAGACCTAATTCAACTGAGCAGCTCATTATCAAGCTCTTTCAGAGTTCCAGTGTGTATATTAAAGCAGGCAGTCCTCTAAAATGTGCTGAGGAAGAAGCACTGGATGATGTAGACTTGTTTTATTTTAATATGCTGTAGTAAAGGTGTCATAGGTTTAATAGTAATAAGCATGCCAGTAAGAGAAAGGTAGAGTTTCTAAGTACTTCTGAAATGTACTAAGAAAAATCTAGACTAAACTGAGTTTTCTTCTGAAGGGCTTCCGGGGCCATAAGCTGCACGATGTTCTGCTGGCCCCTGGCACTGCAGATCTAACTGCAGACGTGGACTTCAGCTACCTGAGAAGGATGGCTGGAGATGAGGTTGTTTGTATGGGACCTATCACACAGAGACTCTTCCTGAAGAACATGGGAATTGACACACGCTTACAAGTAAGACTGACTAATTATCTGTAGACAGACCAACACACTTTATATTTCAGTTCGTTAATTAATCTGTTTTGTTTATGTAAGAAGGTAGAAATTGTACTTTTTAAAGGAATTGGACATATTTATAAGAAATGAGTCTTCACATTATATACAGCACCATTAGATTTTAAAAAGGCACTCCAGCAATATAATGAGATAAATATATACAATTCTTTTAAAATGCTACTCCAGTGCAATATGACAATATATAGAAGACCTTGGCCTTGGCAAGATTTATATATAAAATACAGTATTTTGGAACTGTCAGCACAACAAAATTAATAATTAAATCAGGTATGTATGTATATTTTGACCTTATGTTGATACAAAGCAGTTCTCATGTGTTCCTGCTACTCTCAAGATACATTAGAAGGGGCTTTTCCTAGCTTGGTTCCTGTGTGTTATGACCAAAATGTCTATATTGTTTTAACCAGTTGTACCCAGATTAAAACTATAATCATAATTGAAACCATAAACAACTGTCACACACTTTTTAATAAATGTTTGTCCTCCGTCAGGTCTTGTTAAGAAACTGCCGTGATGCTTCTACACATGCTCAGCTCATCCAAAGCTACAACATGCTGATTAACCCTGAGAAGATGGGCCACAGGTTCCAGTTTTTCTCTCTGCTCTCCCACAGCCGGATGGCTGAGCCTCGGGAAGAGGGAGAGGGACTGAAGAGGAGAAAGAAAGGCAGAGTGCCGCTGCCTGTGGCTGGATTCACTCATCTGGGACTGCAGTGAGGGATGCTGAACTCATGTGTGGGAAGATGAGTTCAGGCTTATTCAGATATACAATGGAAAGCAGTAACTGGACATGTGCTGAGAAATAACATTTTCCATTGACTGACTTCTGTCTCCTAGACTGCAAACAGGTTATGAATCTCTGACTTTGGGTTGAATGTCTAGTTGTTCCCCACATGACATTATGGTGAATAGAGTGTAATTACACATGTGTTCAGTCTCTCAGTATTTTTGGAGTAAATTGTGTTTATTTAATTAAAAAAAGGTTTTATAAAGAATATGAATATTTTCATTATTTGTCTTGATGGCTTGGAAATTTTGTTAATATTATAACAGCAGCACACTACCTAATACATAAATATATTACCAGTCAAACGTTTGGACACATTGCAAATTAAAACTCATCCACATTATGAGGGAGCACATAAGGAATCATCAACGTGATTAAAAGTGTTAAACAAACCAAAATACTCTGTAATGCATTTCGGTGACTGGTAGGCTAGCTTGTTAACTAGCTGTTGCCCAGCATAGGATTTAGCTGGATAACCAGCTGTATTATTTTTATTATTTTTTTCTTTGAGGGGGGGTTATCGTTATGTTTCATCATAATGATTTTTCCTTTTTTAGTTAAGTAGTTTTTGCCATAATATGGATTAGAACATTACTCAAATAGGGCTATTCATTCTATACCAACTCTACCTCTTCACAACACATTAAGAGAACAAGAAAGTTAAGTAATTTATTTATGACAAATTTAGCACAGCTGTTAAGTGAAAGCTGTTCCAGGTGACTCTACCTCATAAAGCTGACTGAAGAAGTTTCAGCCGAGATGTGCAAAGATGTCATCTGTGCCTACTTTAAAGAAATTACTTAGTTTTTCATCATAGTTTGGATTATTTTAGTAGTAATCTACAATTCAGAACATTTTAAAATAATGAAAAAAGCACTGAATTTAAAGTGTGTCTAAATTTTGACTGCTACTGTATATTATTATCATTTAAAAGCGTGAGAAGGGGAAAGTGATTTTTTTTGGAAATCAGTAAGTGTAAACTAATATCTGAAAATATATTTTTTTTACCTTTTAAATCAATGTGGAAGGTAAATACTCGTTAATATGTATAACATATTGATAGTATAGACTAACAATAGTGAAATAATAGCAAATTATATGTGATCAAAACATGATAAATATGGAGCATTAATATGGAAGCATTTCAGGTCACAGCCACAGTTTACAGAAAAGTTATATATATAGCTATCTTACATCAAGAGCAGCTAGTATAAGTGTAAGACTAATATTGTAGATAGAGATGTTGCACTGCTACATTGGCTACTTTAGCTGTGTGTGTATAGGTTTGTAGAGCCCTATGACAGACTTTGTGTGTTCTCATGCAAAGCAAGTGACATTAAATAGGTAGGCAGCCAAGCCATCCCATCATAGGACAGACATTTTACAGTCATTTGGCTTCATTTGGATGATCTCTAAGGTTTAGCTTTAAGGGTGAATGTTTTTTAACTTATAATTAAAGCTGGTGAATTGAACATTAATGTTTAATGTTTTTCTCAAATTCTGTGGAAAATCCACATATAGAACATATACTGTCAGACTGGACTAAGTAGAGTTTAATTTTGGAACTGCTAAAACATCCAGACTGTTTCTCCTACTCCTACCTCACCTAGTCTGACCCAGTACTGACAAAAGCATGAACTGGTTTTCTCACATCATGTGAAGGTGTCTATATACAGACATAGATTTCTTATCTATAGTTCACAGATATAAGAAGGCTGTTCTAGTAAAATTACTCAGAGGTGATAAAAATAGATGCTTAAATCAATAGTAACAGCAGGTTTACAGCTTAAAGGGCAATCTTCTTCATTTCCAAAAATTTAGTATAATTTAATCCTTGAGACGTGAACACAGTCATTCAGTGTGGTGTGATATGAAATGTGTCAGAAAAGCCAGCTGAGTCTGATTTAATCTTGGGTGCTAGTGATTGGGGACAGATCTTTGATTATACCTAGCTTCCTCACAGAAGATTATTGTACATGGTGGTTATGAACGATGCCTCAGACACTGATTTATGATAGTTTGAGGAGGTTTGGGTCTGATCAGAGTAAGATCTTTAATGTGATTCCTGGATTCTATTACTATTGCTCTTAAAAAGTAAATACATTTCTCTATAATTAAATATTTCACACCAATCCCCACTAAATGTAGTAATTTATTGTAAATTCATTTCAAAGACTATATCACCTTCGAAGATCAATGGAAGTAAATTCTGCGTGGCTCGAAACTCGCAAAAGGCATGACGTAATTGTCTTATGGGTCATGTGTGTGTTTTTGGCATAAAATGAAATAAACCAATCAGTGTGCCAGTTGTCATTGGTCAGGCAGGTGTGCTCTGACTTTGGCGCATTTGTATGTTAACAGTGCTTTGCGCATCTCAGCAGAGGAAACTGACCTGTGCATGATGGTGAACACCTCCCTTTCAGACCATCACGCCAATCAGTGTAAATGTACTGTTAGACTGTTGACGGGGTTTAAGATAGCAATGAGCATCTCGACATGTCTTGCGCAGGGTTTGCGATAGGGCCCAATATCTTACTTTTCTACAAATTGAAAATGTGCATAAAATATGTATAAAATAGGCACAAACAAATATAATGTGAGCATATGAACATATATGCCTTGAATTATTTATCGTCCTGTCCAATGAAAAACAAATATTTCCATTTTTTGTTGATTTTAGTTTACTACATAATAAAACATACAAACTGTCCCTACACTATGTCAAAATGTCTTGATTTCCAATATAAATTCTCAAAAAAAGACTTGTAATAAACTCTTTATACATTGACTTCCATTGAAAGTTAAGAAGGTTTTATCTCTCTCCTGTAAAATTACTGCTTTGGAGCTACATGATTTTTAGTGGACAGCGACATTAAACCCTATAGAACATACAAATAAAAAACATAAAAAAACAAATTTCCAATCAATATCCAATGCAAAGCTTATGGAAAAGAAACTGTGTGTTCAGCTTCTTCGGCTCCAGTGATCAGATGTAGAGAGCTGGTCCGGCCGAGGTGGAGGAGCCCCCGGCTCCGTCTGCTACGGGTGGAAACCATTACTGGCCTTGTAGAGTCGCCACATCTGTTAGTCATTTAGTTGGAGTGGCATTAGGGAGCTCACACACACGTACACACTCACCCACTGAATGCTGGTTTATGTCCTGACAGCAGTAGCAGTAGCAAACATATATGCTCCTCACTGCTTCAGTGGCAATTAAAAGATAGTGTTACAACAGAGCCTCCCATCAGTACGGCACTCAATAAAATATATACTTTTCTTTCTGCTTGGAGAGAGTTACTGCTACATAATTCATTAAGACGTATATCTAATGATAATTGTGCAACTTTCAGAATTGTGCCAAAACCATTACTTAATATTAGAGAACAAAGGAAAGTTGTACTGCCCCAACTTTTTTTACCTTTAAGACCATTTTCCATTTACCTAGACCAATTTCGTACTATATTCTGGCACACAGACTCACACACAGTTTTGAAGTCAGTTTTGCTTCATACACGTGGAAAACTGGTAGCAAGCCGAGTACTGCAGGCGAGGCGTGATTACCCAGCAGCACTGCTTTCTCCCCACAACCCTGGCTGTTCATTTAGCATGAGGCCCATGGGGAGCAGCCTAGAGTAACCACAGACTAGAGCTGCTCTCTTCTATGAACTCTGTGATCAAGACAGTCAGCTTCACTTAAAAAGACCATGGCCACATTCATGCTCGACAGTTCTGGATAGATTTAAGTTTCTTTCTTTCCATTGGCCTGGTTTAGTAACTGTCTTTAGGATAGAGCAAAGACCTTTAATATGTAACTCAATTTAAGGTAACTGTATGTTCACATTAAATGTAAAGTGCTACCTATAACACTTCATTCCAAAGAAAGTCATAATTTGCCTTCTTCAGCTTAATTGATCTAAAAGATCCAAACCATTAAGAAAAGCATTTTTTACACTTTGACTAACTGGATTGTGATTATTTGGAACAAATTGAAACAACAAAAAGTCTGAAGCAAACAAGTTAGGTGTGTATAAAAGCAGTCTTAGTCTTATAATTAAAGCAGCCTGTGACTTTAAGACTGAACTGTGTTCTTAATAGCTGCCTTGTGTTTAGCTTATTAATAGTGTAAGCAAAGTATTTTTCACACTATAAGGCACACTTAAAATACTTTAATTTTCCCAAAAATCATCAGTGCACTTTATGTTTGAATTCTATAATTTAGGTTGTAAGGAGCAGTAAAGCCACTCTGCTGAAGTCCAGCTTTATACAGGAGTTTCAGTTTAGTTCTCCAACACTGAGACTGGAGCAGTGAGAGGTGTTCAGAGGTGAGTATATTGAACTGTAGTCTGCATGTTTACTGTGTTAAAACAAGCTACATGGGACGACCCGCTACCTAATATAGTAACACTCAGTGTTGCACTGTCAGGCGGCATTTACTAGCGCTAACCGCGGCTAGTGTTAGCGGTTATCCGCTTATGCTAATGCTGCCGCACCCAGCTTAGTGGAAATCGGAAAATATAAACTTACTGCTTACTGGCGGCACTTTACTCACCCAAATGAACAGTTTTCAGGAGAGAAATCTGTGTAGATTAACATCCAGCACTCGTTTGACTTTAAAAGAAAAGACTTACTTATTTAACCAATCCCACCACCACCACCCAGAAGCAAGACCTGCTAAATTAGAAGGAAAACATGGCGACACACCTGTTCCTTACTAGTGTCACATAAAGTGCCTTATAATCCAGTAAAATCAGGCTATGAAAACATGAAGTAAGAAAAACTTAATTTGAACACACACTTTCTTGTTTATCTTGTTTATCTAAAGGGCATTAAAACTAGAATATTAGTTTAGGAATAATACACTCACAGAAACAGTGTCAAAACTAGTGCTAAGGTAAGCTAAACTTTATTAGAGAGACTGTATTTCATCAGCTCTTTCTAGGTTAATTATAATGAGCTTAAATATTTGTGTCTTTCTCAGCATCTCAGCAGTTCTCCAGCTAGCTCCACCTTTAATTAATATAAACATGGTTTCCTGAGTGTGATGAACTGGCTTCCTGTTCAAGGAAATATTCCTGTCTTGCACCCAATTATTGCATGTAGGCTCTGGACTAGAATGTCACAATACTAAAAAAACCTTTTACATTAAAATCATTAAAATTGTTTTATTTTGAGTGGTTAACTGATTAAAAAACATTTAGACACTTTAAGTTTTCATTTAGCTATTCTTGTTAAAGTATCAAGTTATTTTTATGTGCTCAAGAATATCCTGTCTACCCTGTCATATCGGGATATGCTTGTCCATTTAAGAAAGCAACTTTTGATATCAGTGATCATTTGTGCATGCACGGGAGGTTTGGCAGTGTTGAATCAACACTGTTAGTGTTGAATCAACACTTATTGGTGTTGATTCAACACTAACAGTGTTGATTTAGCAGTAGCGGTGTTGGTTTAGCAGTAACAGTGTTGATTTAACACTGCCAAATTTCCTGTGTGTCTTTGTGACACATTTAAATTTAGTATAATTAGAGTTTGTTTTAGCACAACAGCAGCATCCCATTTAAACAGCTCATTAAATATATTATTTGAAAAACAGTTTGGTGTTTAAATTCTACAAATGATCAAGCTTTTTCATAAACTCTAGCCTGATCAATAAAGATAAAAACACTGATGTACTTCTTCTGTTGTGTCTAACATCATACAATGTGTCATTTATTTATGTATTCTATTCATTATTTGTAAATACATATGTAAATTGTTGGAAAACTTCCACACCGCACACAAAAGAATCAAAGTCATTCTTTTTTAATAAAAAAAAAAAAAAAAAAAAAAAAAATCATTAAAATTGTTTTTGCGCTTATAAAATATACAGAAATACAAGTCCCCAGGAGTAAATGATCAAACATGACATTATATTAATAACTCTGGTAGATATGTCAAGGAACTTGAGAACTGTGTAGAATTTTTATTTAGACAATGTCAGAGACATATCTGTAATTCTACTTAATTAATAATTAATTAATAAAGATTTCTTTGTAGTCATTATACTTACACCAGTCAGGTGTAACATTAGGTCCTGCTCTGTTTTTACACCCATTATCCATCCAAGTTGCCAGGATGCACAGAATAGACCACAGAACAGGTATTATTTGGGTGGTGGGTCATTATTAGCACTGCAGTAACACTGACATGGTGGTGGTGTTTTAGGCACTATCAGACAGGATTAGTTTCTCAGGGGGACGTCTGTGAAAAATATCACTCAGTGATAAAACTCTTGCATCCGGACTGCAATTGAAATTTGGATCCTGACTGGACTAAAATTACTGGAGGACCACTGCATTCAGCAAAAAAAAAAGGTAATTCAGCCTGTAATTTTTTTTAGAGGACGCCTGAGAAAAACACGCACATGGTCGGGAATGAAACAAGATAAGGAAATGAATAACATAGGACCCCCCCCATAAAAGAGAAAACGACCCCAGGACCCTCTGAGAAACTAATCCTGTGTGTGTTTTGCTGGTATAAGTGTTTCAGACACAGCTGTGCTGCTGGCATTTTTAAACACCTGTGCAGGAACAAAAGAGCTTGTCTCTGATTTTACATTTACTTTACATCTGTCTAATAGAGTGGACACAGTTTTTAAACTCCCACATCACTAAAGGGTAAAAAAGGGATGCAGAGCTTCTGATGGACTACGGTCTGTAATTATAGATCTACAACGTACAAAAACGTACAGAAACATAACAAGAGATGCTACTATAGGTTTGCTAAATACTAAAGGAATCTATTTTCTTTTTTATGCACCATGAGGTTGGACAGGAGTACTGATGATACCTGCAATATACTCAAATGCAATGTTGTCATATTTCATCCACCATATTGTCATATTGCATCAAACTTCTGCAAAAAAAAATGCTACAGAGGAAGAGGAAACAAATGCTGTAAAGAGGAAGGTTTTATTAGATATGTGAATACTAAAATATACAAAACAGTGATTGCTGCCAGTCCAGTGGCAACCCAGACTAACAATGATTCTCAGGTGCACAACATCATCATCATCCTTATCATCACCTTTACAAATGTGGTGGTCTTCATTAGTCATTGTCTTACCCCCACGCAGCTTATCACATTGTCCAAAAGCATGAAATATTCTCCCAAAACTCCCCATTCCTTATTCCCCCCCCAGTGAATTATCCAGACCAATAAATGGTGACATCTATATTAAGCTAATACTGTCTAAACAAACGAAATGAAATTCCTCCAAATTTGGGACTTGAGGTTTTAGGCAGTGGCTCCCATTCGGAAAAAAAAATAGGAAAAGGAAACATGGTGCACGAAATCTACACACAGTGAGTGAAAATGTAACTAATCCAATGTACAACCATCCTCCCAGTTCCCTGTGCTAAAATGCTAATCCTTCTTCTTCACAATTCATTGGTCTCACCAGCAGACAGGGACCTTAGAATGCTGAAATCAACCTTCATGAAAAGACTGAATAAAAATGTCTTTGAAAAACTTATCACTACAATTAATAATATTAAAGGGATTTTTAGGTCACAGTGTACAGACCAAAGGGTCTGAGGGTAAGAGGAATGTTAGCTAAAATGCAACACCCCCAAAACAGCTTACAGTTGGTGAGTAATGACTACCGTCAGTAAGCTAATAAATGTCAACGGGAACACTAAAGCAGCTGGAGGATGTTACACTATGTAATCATATATCACCACTGTGAAATTGCGAAATGGAAGTTTACTGAGTAATTCTAATATATTCCATGACAAAATGAAACAAGAAACTTCTGTGAGCAGGAGGCACTTCAACTTCATAAACTGTCCCCCAAAGGAAAAAGGAATACATCACAATATATTCCAAATTTAAATAGAATATACTGAATATCTCCAATATACTGGGTTTTTCTTTATGGGGAGGTGTTACAGTGTTAGAAATGTACAGTGTTAGAAAAAGTACAGCATGCTTGTCTGCAAAAGTGCTGCACTTCAGTCACAACAAGTAACAACCCAACACAGCGGCATGTGCTTTTTATCAACACAAAGCAAATCAAAACTAAACAAATGGACAATTAGACACTATTACGGTCTTTACCATCACCTTACCAATTACCAAACCAACTGATACAATTTCAGATTCATAGTGTTTAAAGTGCAAAGATTCTCAGGTTTTAGTCCAATCAGCTCCATATTTGTGTCAAGTCCTGTCTTCCTTTGTAGTCTTCATATCTCAGCTGCAGGAATGAAAATCATTTCTCAATGCAACAGCACATTATTGCCCTTTCCATGAGTCATCAGTGAACTTCATAAGCCCCTAAATATAAAATCATGGATTGTTTTGCACCACTTAAAAATAAAAGCTTCTGAGTTTAAAAAGACTCCATAATCATTCATGATGACACCATATAATGATATTAACTCTTACTGGGATTCTATTTCAATTATGCTTTAATAATAATTTATTAGTAGTTTGAGCCCTTGACAATTTCTGGTTACTCTTAGAAAATTCTCATTATAATGGCAGAATTATCATAAGTAATAATTTTGGGAAACGTTCACTGTGTAATAATAAGCAATAATTATCAGATATATTTATAAAAAAATTAAGCATTCTTGTTTTTATGACTACACTTTTTTTTTGTTGGCAGAAAAGGGCTTCCATAAGAAATATGTTTATATAAAAAAGGAAAAAGCACTTTTGTTTTGGTATTTTCTCCTAAATGCTTAAAAATCTTGTGTCAGAAACTACAGAGAGTTTCCAGACATGAAAGTACGGGCTTGAGATGGCCTTCATCATTGTATTTTTCTTCATTTCACCAAAACCTCAGTCTATAGAAACACCTCAGTAATAGAAACTGCGTACACATTATTTGTGTTCCAGTTTAGAATCAAGAACCCTCTCACAATCCCAGCACATCTACTTTATGTACAAAAAACAACTTAAAATATCAATATTGTGTCAAATATTGAACGTCTGCAAATTGTGTAACACTCACAATGAAAGTAGAAAAATATAATATAGCTTTACAGGCTACAATGCTCCCATTTAGTCCTCCTAATCTGAGTTTGCTCCAAACTCACAGAGCCTTTTGTGGGTGGAGAGGCAGTGCAAATGTTTATTACTGTTAAAAGGAGAATTCCCAAACACTCCTCACTCTGGCTCAAGAGACCTGTAAGTCCTGGACTGCTGAAAGGGCGGTGAGTGAAGAGAGGGAGAGAAAGAGAGAGAGAGAGCGCCACATCACGTCTCTGGAATGTAATGAAAGGAAAACAACCTGAAAACGAGCGTTGTGCCCTTGTCCTGGTTTCCCACTTTGCAGAGCTTCTCTTCACAGCTGCTAAGTCGGTAATTACTTTCTGCCCCCTTTCACTTTAAACATCCTTCATCAGAACATGACGGCAAGTACTTTTCCACTTCATACTCCCAGTCTCTCTGCAGTGGCGAGGATGACGGGCCAGAGCACCTCTAGAGCAGCATTAGCCCTTCTGTCAGTTTCAGAAGCAGGTGTAGGAAGTTCTCCTGGCCACTAGGGGTCCTCCTCCATGTCGTCCAGGTTCGGTGCCATAATGAAGTGCTTTGGATAGGGCAGGTGCCTCTCGTCAGCATACTCCTCCCAGCGTGCGTCATCGCTTTCGTGAGTGATGTAGCGCTCTCCTCTCCGGGTTTCAAACTCTCGAAGATCCAGCCACGTCTGATAGTCCTGAGAGAATTACAGTAAAATTATTTATTTATATTGTGTCATAGCTTCAATAAAGATAATTTAAGGGTTGACAGTCGGGAGGATTTTCCTGATTTTATCATTTTTCTGTCTATAACTCGAAGTGAGCTACTGTATTTCAAAAATACCAAGTACTAAATGCTTTCTAGCGAAATTACACCTTTAATGCCATTTTCTCGGTACCCCATAAACAAACAAATTGCAGCAGCTATTTTTTAAGTAGTAAAGAAATAGTATTATACATTATTACTATGTTAGCAAAACTAGGTCTGGTATCGCTAACAATGCTAACCTAGGAAAAATGCTAATAGTGATAACCTGGGACATAAAAAGTGAACATATTTTGGTTGGAATTGAGTTTAACTTTTAAAGCCCAAACTATTAGATCTATTCACTTTTTATTGCTAAGCCCACTTTCTTAAAGTAATTTCTTCTGAAACTGTGTTAGAATATCCAGTTAGTTTATATGAAATGTTTTTTGGTCGTATCGTATTTAAAGTAAATGCAGCCTAAAGTAGTTACTGCTGTGAAAACTGATCATAAAGTAGCTAGATATACTAACCCAGCATTTTAACAGTCTATTTAACCTTCTTTACATTAATTTACTGCATAGCTAACCAGCTTTCACACACAACAAACAAAAAGATAGCACTGCTGAGCGGAGCTAGCTCTCTAGCTAACTTATATCCACTGCCTTCAAGGGAAGAGGAGCTGTGTGCTACACTCAAACGTCCATACCTCTGCTTGTAGAGGGAAACTCAGTTCTGAAGCTCTGGTAAAGCGGATGAGTCGGTGCTGAGAGTCTGATATTAGCTTTAGAGCTAATCTACAAGTGAAGGGGCACAGAGGGTTTATGTAACTGGTAAACCTCACAGCACACCCGCTTTACCAGAGCTTTAGAACCGAGAACCCCTTTCTCTGGGTTAGGATGTTCTGGTATTGGTTTATGCTCTGTACAGTGGTAAGAGTAGACATATGTGCATTTGGTTGAATGTGTAAAATGTAGCTGTCAACAGACACTGTCACTGTCAACTATAGTCTGACTAACATAATTTTAATGCTTTTTTGACACTCATGCAGCAGCTGCTCTCACTTATTCAGTTAAACACTTCTTTATAAACAGTGATTGAGAGATTGTCCGTACCTGAAGCCAGGGATGACTGAGAGATTTGTCTACACTATAACGTTTTCTCATCTTCACTTGGAGCAGATTGTTGATTAAGTCGATTGCTGTGTAAGAAATGGAAAAGAATTGAGCAAACTTTCACTTTGAAGACATTCCATTTGCTATATCTCTAATCAAATATATATATATATATATATATATATATATATATATATATATATATATATATGAAACTACACTCTAATGGTAAATATACAGCATAATATAAAATTTTAACAATGCTAAATAATATAGTGAAAATGTCAAAATGTCATATAAATACTCAACCATAGATCTTTTAAGCTGCACTAAATTACACTTAAGTACACTTTTACGTGCAAAAAAAGCATTCCTCCTCCACACTGGTTAAAATGATAGCCATCATGAAGGCACACCCGCTGTACCATCCTACCTTCCCCAGAGATTTCCTTCCAGGGGTTGGCCGGGTACATGAAGGCAGCATTCTGGATCTGGTCGTTTATGTCCTCGTCTTCATTAAAAGGGAAGGTGCCGCTCAGGCTCACGTAGACGATGACCCCAACTGACCACATGTCCAGCGAACGGTTATATCCTTTACTGCGCAGAACCTCGGGGGCCAGATATGCAGGAGTTCCCACAACTGACCGCCTGAAGGACTTTTCCCCAATGATCCGGGCAAAGCCGAAGTCACACAGTTTTACCTACAATCAAACACACAGGGATGATGAATTTGTACACAATATATATATATTTTTAAATTAAATAATGGTTTGCAACAGATATACTAAACTGCCAATTATCCAAAATATACTGTAATATTTATGCTATTGTAATATTTTATTATTACTAAGAATTTGCACTGTTATAGCAGCATAAACTATAGAAGAAAAAGTGCGTATAAAAGAGTATAAAAAGAGTATAAAAAGAGATACATAGAAAGGTCACCAAAAGGAGATACACATCTAAACAAAATATATAAGACATTATAATTATAATAAATATAAGACAATAATTTATAAATAGAAAAATAAATACTAAATATGGAGAGAAGAAAGAAAATACATACTATAAAACTAGAATGTTTGCAACCAATTGTTTTCGGCTTTTACTCCCACTACCTTCAGCACTAGTGGAGTCAGCTCACAAATATGCACAAAACACTATTTACAGTGGTCATTAGCTCCCGTAATGTTTTCTGTTTTTAACTTCTTTCTGCCCTTAAGTAGCCTTTCTGTTTGTGGGCTGCATGTTGTACAGTCTGCTAATAAATTTACCCAGCAATCTGAACTTTCTTTAACAATGTATCTGCGAACAAATAGTTTTTGTTATGTTATAAATGGTATTATATATAAGTTTAATGGTAACACTTTACATAATGGTCACAAATATCAGTACTTATGACACTAATAATCATTGTTTAAAGGTTAAGTACTGTCTCAACTAATCATTAACATTAGCCCTGTGTGTGCATGTGTATGTGTGAGTCTTGTATAAGAGGGCAGTGATTGTGCTCACCTGTGGAAAAGGCTCTGCTGAGGCCAGCAGCACATTCTCCGGCTTCAAATCACAGTGAACAATGTTCTTGAAATGGAGATGTCTTAAAGCTACCAGAATCTGAGACAGAAAAAAAGATCAACAATGTTTTTTAAAACTGTGCACAGCAGATTTCTCTTTGGAGAATGTGTAGTTGCTACCACATATTAGCTATGCAAACATATGTAATACATATTTTACTGATAAAAGATACAGCCATACAGTGCCAGAAACCACTTAAGCCCCTATCTACTGGAGAATAGTGAAGAACTTCACATGGTCTAAAAGTAAGTGTTATGGTTATAATGTATATTATAAAATTGAAACATCATAATTAATGGAACGGAGAGGCGACTTTATTTCACCATTTCAACCAACATACAGCTCTGGAAAAAAAATAAGAGACCACTAACAAACTATGAGTTTCTTTGATTTTACCAAATTAAAAACCTCTGGATCACAACCATCAAACCAAGCTAAACTGCTTGAACTGTTTGCACCAGGAGTAGCATAAAGTTAGCCAAAAGCAGTGTGTAAGACTGGTGGAGGAGAACATGCCAAGATGCATTGAAACTGTGATTAAAAACCAGGATTGCTCCACCAAATATTGATTTTTGAACTCTTAAAACTTGTTTCTTTGCATTATTTGTGGTCTGAAAGCTCTGCATTTTTTTCCTTATTTTGACTATTTCTTGTTTACTGCAAATAAATGCTCTAAATGACAACATTTTTATTTGAAATGTAGTAATGATATGTAATGATATGTTGTCCGTAGTTTATAGAAAAAACAACAATGTTCATTTTACTCAAACATTAGAGGTGTGCCAAAAAATCGATTCACATAAGAATCTTGATTCTCATTTACTACGATTCAGAATCGATTTAAAATGTCCCAAAATCGATTCTGAGGGGCGGGTTTTAGACTGATTTTGGGCTGGGTATTTTTGTTGGACCTGGCAACCCTGGGGATAGCGCTTGTCCTTTCAAACGGAGATCTTCCAGACACACACAGAGCGTAGGTGTTTGAGAATCACCGGTAAGATGGCAGAACAAGCACTATATTACATTAGATTAACGTGTAGTTTCAATGTTTTATGGCAGAATGCTTCATAACAAGCATAAAAAAGATCGCTAGTAGTTAGTTTCAGTAACTGTTAGCTAGCTAACTAGCTAACTTTCCAGTTCCACCTTAAATAACGCTACAGGTGGCAGCGGGCTGCAGCATTTAAGGCGGAACGGAAAAATACAATAAGCTAATCAGAGCTAATTTCAGCTCCTCATCACAGAGGAATTAAGGAATGGACCATATGAATTAATTTCTCCACCTCCTGCCCCCTTTCTGAAGAAATACAACGACCTTAAATTAACTAGTTAATCAGCAGCTGCTCCTGAACTTTAGCGCTCCACTGCTATCATCACATCAGCCCAGCAGCGTCACCTACACACCACCGCTAGTAGCCTGGTAATAAAGCAGTGTTATTTATTATTTATTTATTGTTCATTAACGTCATTGTGATATCCCAGTGATTCCTCTGTCACTGAGGACCCACATTCCTGCACATTTTATTGTTTTTGTAACACATTACCTGCTCCAGGACCAGTGTATATTATGGAGGGTTTTTTTTCAATAAGATTCATAAGCCAGAAGCAGAAATTTTTATAATTCAAATCGTTTTGAATCAAAAATCGATTTTGAATCGAATCGTGGCCCCCAAAATCGGAATCGAATCGAATCGTGAGATAGTAAACGATTCCCACCCCTATCAAACATATACCTATAAATAGCAAAATCGATTCAGAAACTGAAGTGGTCTCTAAATTTTTTTTCCAGAGGTGTAATCCATTGCAGTTTGCTAAGTTTGTCATTTATCATCTCCTTTTCTCTTAAACATACTGAGATATGTGTTTTTATGTCATATCAGTACTAACAGCACCTGCTAAAACATCTCAGAGAGCTGCCCGTTATGGGGAGGAATTAGCCAGCGCTGTTCTGGAAAGCTGGTTACTAACCTGGGTCACCAGGAATTTGGTGAGGCGCTCAGGAAGTCGACTTTTCTCACTGGAGAGGATCATCTCTAGCATGTCGCCATGGAGCTTCTCCATGACAACAAACACTCGCTCTGGAGTCTCAAACATACACTCGAGGTTTACAATGCCAGGGTGGTGCAGATTCTGGGGGAGAGAGAGTGAGAGACAATTACTGACAATTATAATTATTTCTGAGTGTCAGAAAGAGAGAAGAAAGAGCAAGAAAGGGTGAGAACTGTGAGACTCAGAGTTACAGAGAGAAAGTGAGAGAAAATGCAGAAAAACTGAGAGAAAGAAAGAGGAGAGAATCAGATGAAGAGCTAAAAAGTAAAATAAAGAGAAAAGGAAAAGACAAAATAAGACAGAGAAAGAAAATAGACGAGGGACAGAAAGGAGAAAAGAAAGCAACAGAAAGAAACTGAAAATGAGACAGTGAAAAAAGAAACAATATAATTGAAAAAATAAGAGGCAGGGGGAAAGGAGAAGAGGAGAGAGCAACTGAGAGAAATAAAATAAATAGAAAAGTAATGACAGAAACAGTAATGATAAGAGAGAAATAATGATAGAGAGACAATGTGTGTCAACCAAATAGAAAAAAAAGAGAGAAAGGAAGAGAGAAAGAAGTGACATTTTCAATATTAAGCCAACTCTGTGTTTTCAGCTGCCTCACAGATGTGTGCAGCTTTGTCTGTAAGCACTCCCTGCTCTGCACTCAACCACAAACTACACAACACTTGGCATGATCACAACATACACCATATCAAACAGATGGATCTGATGTGCAGCCAATATGCAATATTTCTGAATACATAACCTCCATTAAAAAGCGTGTCTTTGTATTTTTACCTGTAAAATGGCCACTTCGTTCCTCAGCTGGCTCTCCTGCTTGGTGGGGAATCTCATCTTGTCTATAACTTTAATGGCCACATCCCTCTTTGTTTTTCTGTGCTTGCCTTTAATTGAGAAACAACAAAAGCTTCAGTAAAGCAGAGTTCAAAGCCATCAAATCAAGCGCCTCTTACTGGCAAACCATTCAGAGTTTCTGTGTTCTCTTTAACTCATTAAAATCTGCCCCCAGAGAAGGGTGTGTGCTGTATGTCCACAATAGTCATAGTCATCAGAATTTAGAGTGTAGAAGCTACTGTATATACTGTTGGATGCACAGCAACAATAAAAAGCATTTATAATGCAGAAAGTAATATAAAACTAATCATTACACACATGTGGTTCTAATGGATATGCTACGCTATTAGAAATATATCAGTTTCTACAGATAATTGTTTTAAAAACATGTTATGTTTAACACTTTATTGAACAGCAAAGGAAATAATGTACAAAAAAAATCATCATTTTATTAGTTGTACTGCATTTGTAACAATAATAAATACAATATGTGCATTAAAAATATATATTAATTGCATGTGTGAAACTGAGTTGCACCGAAAAACAGGCATTTAGAGTTCAAAGAGTTAAATAAAAAAAAGTATAAAGAGCGTCAGTCTGTCTCCACCTCTGAATGCGAGTATTCAGGATAAGAGAACAGGGTGACGCTGAAGAATTCCACTAATAAAAGTTTATACGTGTCACACAGACAGAGAAGCAAGCTTTCCTAAAAGTCACGGAGAGGGAGGAGGCCACACAAAGAACTTAAAGAACCAAAGTATAAAAATGTCAGCTTTAAACAAACTAATAAACAACCCTGTATAAATCCTGTATAGGTTAATAGCATAGACACACATGTTTATATATAAAACAGTACTTAAAAGAACCACACACTGAAACTTTCTGTACAGAACCAGTTGTATCACAAGTGTAATATGTTTGATTGAGTGTAAATGTGCCATATAATTAAACCAAGTTCATACAATAGGCAAAAATGCAGCACAGAATGAAAGAATGGCAGTGTGTTACCTCCATACACAATTCCAAACTGCCCTGATCCCAGCACCTCATCAGCAAAGATCTGGTACACTGAGCTGATATCCTTAAAAGGAAAAGCACTTTCAGTACAGCTCCATGAAACTGCGTTTAATAATGATGCACTGCTGTATTGTAAGCTTTTAGAAAACTACTTATTTCAGTGACAACAGATGAACTTTAATATTGAGCTAAATATTGCACACTTACATTGAATACAAAAACATGTAACACATAAAAAAATACATAACTTTTAATGATATAAGACAATAAAAGGAAACATACGGTATCTATAAAATTATATAAAACAATAAACTAAATAATACACAATAATATTAATAAAACATTAAAAACCTAATAGATAAAATAAAATATTAGACACATATTGTGTTTCAAGTCTGTATAATAATCTTATAAACTGAAAGCATTCGAGTTAGAATAGATCATAAAGCAAGCATTTTTAACTTATCTATGATGGAACATATACACTATCTAAAAAGGTTTGAGAAGCATATAAGTGATGCATACAAGTACATTCAGGTTCTGAGAAAACTATGTATTTATAGACCTTCCTGTAGCAACGCTAACTCCTCAAGTCGTCAAAGCCTGTGGCGGCATCGTGCATCTCTGAATACTACCTACAGTTACAAACATATTTACAGATGCATGTACTCACCACATTCTCCTTAATCTGAGAGTTGGATACTGATATGCTGATGGAAAGCTCTTCTGTAAAGAAAAGAGTAAAAAACAAAAGTGTTAAACCTCAGATTATCACAAAAACTTAAAACAGGTTTTATTATTTTATTTCCGGATCAATCCGCACCACATCCACAAACAGACGAAGAGATATTTGAGTTATATCTGTGCTAGGGCTGAGCATTGGCTAGAATGTGGTAAAATGACTGGTACGATACTGGGGTTACAATTTAATACACTGTGATATGTTGGGATACTGTAAGCAAGGCAATATTTTTTGCAATTTTTAAAGCAAATTTTCAGTGAGCCGTCAGAGTATAAAACATACCATCATAAGCTTTGGATAGAAGAGTTAAAAAAGATTGTCCTTTTTTGTAATCGGAAAAAAAAAAAAATTATGAACCTATTATCTTTTTTTACATTGCAATACATAAAAAAAGTAATTTTGATCATTAAAACTAACAACAACAGTCAGAAATACAGACTTTCCTTTATCAACGCAGACTGTAAATTAACTATAAATGTAACACGTAGCATTATTATCTAATGCATTTTGCAATTTAATGAGAATTGCACAACAGGAGCATTACATATCCATTTCTAGAAGTTAAAAGTGCACACATTGCACACACAGCAGCAAAGAGTTAATGTTTTTTCGCTAACCACTCTACTCCACTGCCAACCCCATACACTGTAGCCCATCTCCACAGCTACATGCCTGTCTGACATTTACACAGCATGGCTGTGTTTAAAACTGTGCTCAGGAGCCGACCGAGAGAACAAATCAGACAACAAACTGGGCCAGAAACGAGTACGACATGTACTGCCTTTATAAATGTTATAAACAAACTGTCATACAGACGTTTAATGTGTTAACAGAAGCTGTCTGTAATTGTTTGCATTTGTGTGACAGATGCAATAAAGAATATCATTTCTATTTATAAGCCACGTCACAGCAGACGATGACACACAGTTTGTGCTCAAGAAAGTGGAAAACTAGCCTTCTAGCCTTTACTAGGGATGCCCTGATCCATTTTTTCCATTGACCCCCAAACCACTCCCAAACGCTGCAGTGAAATCAACAAATGCCAATAAAACCAGAAAAGAGCTCTATTCTTATCAGAATATCAAAGTGTTTCTGCAATAGTTTCTAGCTTAGTCATAATTTAAGATGAAAGAGAAAATGAAAGATGTGGCAGGATTTTATTTTACCACTTGCTTTTTGTGGAAAAGACACATATGGATGCATCACACCCATGTGATTATATTTTTTATCAATCTGTGTCTTTAGAAAAAATCTACTCAATTATTGAGTGTTTACATTCACTTAATAATCTGATACACAAGACAATAATTGGATCTAAGAAACTGAACAACTTGAATAATCAGATAACTGTGGTAATCTGTTTATAATCTGATTATGAAGTACATGTTACTACAGTACACTACAACTGCAAGGGTTTTCATGCTGCACTGCATCACACAGTTGCACACTGCAGAAACTGAAACTACCATGTTCTATTCTAAAATGAACCTCACTGCTGCAGGCTGTAAATAAAGTCCATTTATATTTACTGCACCTCTACTGCCGAGGCATAGCTACATATGTAGTAAATAAGGATCAAAGGATTGGACGTGGATCTGTCTTAAACTTATCAATACTCATACCACACAAATATGCCTGGACTGACCCCAAAACCCTCTCTCTATCCCAAGATTTACTATTCAAATCAACCCATAAAACCTCACAAGTTTTTATTGGCATCTCTGATAAACAAATTCTGTTTATATCCATGTCAAACTCTCTTACACAAACTGTCTTATCTTAAAAAATGGACCAAAGCACAGACAGAATTTAGGCTTCAGGATTTGTTCATGTTTCCAGTTAATGGTGATTTTTACTGTAAAGGAAAAAACAGAAAATTTACTGTAATATGATTAACAATTAAATGTAACAATGTTAAAGGTAATGTCTAATTCAATTTTTGATTTGTTTCCGTTACTAGTTGACATGCTGACAGATTTCTTATTAACTCCACAAATTACAATTCACATGAAAGGGATAGTTACCCAGACAGGGAGTAAGCTCTCTTTTAGAATATATTTTCAAAAGGAAAATATAGTCTAAGACTAGGCTCAATCCCTGTCTGGAAAACTGCCCCTTTCATTTATAAATTTACACAATATCTATACAAGACAATATTTTGTGCTAATATAATGAATATCCTGTCTAATAAGGTGCTATAATGGGTTCTTTGAGTGAACTTCAACAGGGTAACTTTACATTAAAAAAGAAAACATTACTAATTTCCACCATTAATGCAATACAACTGTAAAACGGAATAAAAGCAGTAAAACTATTTAATCAGACTTATATTGCCAAACTTTTGGCATGAAATCCATCTACAATAATCTAAACTGTATAATGCAGGTCTGGAGCTTGTCTGGTTTGCAGTATTGAAAAAAGTTTTGTCTGAGCAGCGAGAATATACAATATAATCTTAAAAATTATTGTGATTAACACTTTTAGTAAAGAATTTCACAAAGATACACACCTATATATACAATATTTTGTGCTAATGAAATAAATCTCCTGTATAATAAGGTGCTATATGTGTGTGCGTGTTTATATTTTGATATACTATTTTTAAGAGTGCATTATAAATATAATTACTGCTGGAACAAACAATAACTCCAACATGGTAACTTCACATTAAAAAGAACTAAAACTATTTAATCAGATTTATATGCCAAAACTGAAATGAAATCCATTTACAATAGTCTAAACTGGTTTATGCAGGTATGGAAGTTGTCAAGTATTAAAAAAGTTTTTTTGTCTGAGCAGCGAAAATATACAATATTTATCTTACAAATAATTGTGATTAACACTGTTAGTACTAAATTTGCACATGCACATATCACCCTTACATCTATTTTACTATGTAAAGATTATGCAACAGGAAGCCTTGGAAGACCAGTTTAGTATAAAGATTATCTGTGTCCTTTTGAGACACAAAGAACAATGAGATCAATGCAATGTCTAAACCTTGTGGTAAATTTGTATATCTAACAAGCAATTGTGAATGTCATTAGAAATTAATTAGCGTTACGAAACACAAACGACAACAGACACAATCACTCCGCACGGCAATTACTCTACAGGGCAGGCAGGGATACTGTGAAATTGAATGGACTGTGGGAACTATTGATTTCACCAGAGTGCTGACTGGGTCAAGGTTAGAGACAGAGCAGTACATATTATGCAAAGAGAGGGCATGTTTAAATACTCTGTATATCTGTAGTTACACTGTCAGACATGCTGACTCCTTAAACTGCAGGGCTATAGTTCAAGTATTAATCATGGGATATGTTATTTAATTATGACTAAGAGTAATTAAGTGAGAATGTTGCAGTAATGGTGCTTGGACTGCTGGTTTGTACAATCATAGCAAATCAAAGGATTCAGGCCACAGCTTCAATTTCAGTCCTGTAAACCAATACTTCTAAATATCTGACTTCATCATTTTGAGAATAAAAGGCAGTTTGATGTCAGTGTTAACTCAACACACCACATAAAAAAGGTTCTGCAGTGTACCTTTCAGGGTTAAAGCAGTGTCATATAGTGTCAGTGGAGGCATCACCTGAAGGGTAAATATTTAGAACATCTTATGTGCCACAATTGTTCCTCACACACCTTGACTTCAGGCTTTCGTTTAATTTTTGGATTAATAAAGATAACCTACATATATGTACCATCCACACATCAAATAAATATGAAGATAAACTTACACTGTTTGTACCATTGGGACCAAAAATGTGCAGTTTTTGTGAACCTTTTTTTTTTGTTTTACGTTTAGAATATTGCCAAATGAAGTCAAATATTTTTAGTTTAAGAGCCTGCATCTAAGAATAAATCAGTAAAATGGCAGAATGTACATATATAGATAGATTATAAAATGTTCCAAATTGTAGCAAATCAACAAAACATCATCTTGATCAAGTACAATGTAAGATTAAGTTATTTTTATTGGATCTAATGAACATTAAGATCATTTTTTCAGTCTTCCCCAAAACCAAACTCTTTCAGAACTCTTTCCCTAAACCTTAAATATTTGAGTGAAGCCTTTCTTCTATTACTTATAGCACACTGTGGACAAAGTGTTGAAGTTATAGAAATCTTTAACAGTGTCTTCAATATTCACACTAATCTTCACCTTCCATACCTAGAGCATAAGATCAAAGGAGGCAACATCCCTCTGGCATTAAGTGTGTTTTGAGTCTATGTTTTCTATTGAAACACATTGATTGGAATTGTGTGCAATGAGCCACAGATGCAGGGAATACAGATTAGGGGTGTCACCGAGTTTGATATATGTTCTTTAAGTTCTATGAACTACAACTAAACATTAATCATTTCATGTCATAACTTTCAGGGAAGGATCTAAGCAAGATATTAAACTCTTCAGACATCTGGACACGCTGAACAATTCTGGAACAGTCTCTAGAACAGTGTTTCACACCAAACAACTATAATGACTTTGTTCACACCTTAGCCATTTAATTATGAAGAATTTTAGAAAAATGGATGGAATTCTCCTCTTTGAGAGGAGCTCATTAGGAGGGAGTGGTGTGCTGTAATTGAAGTCCTGCAGTGTTTCTGGGTGGAGTTGAGTGTGTATCTCTCTCCTACAGGCACACTGAGGCTGTCTGCCCAACGATTTAGTAATTACAATTTTCTATATT
This sequence comes from Astyanax mexicanus, assembly GCF_023375975.1. Classification (NCBI taxonomy): domain Eukaryota; kingdom Metazoa; phylum Chordata; class Actinopteri; order Characiformes; family Acestrorhamphidae; genus Astyanax; species Astyanax mexicanus. The sequence goes on along the minus strand of NC_064408.1, from coordinate 83,723,001 downwards.
GGACTAAAGTTTCAGTCCTGCACCCACAGGTGTAGATGTTAATAATTATTTAATACATGTCAAGCTTTAATTTGATTTTTAAACACATAAAGACCATGTGTGTTTATATTTGTCCATACAATCCGTATATACAAACCAGTATCTGTATACAGTTGGCTGGTCTTTTCTTCTGCTTTTTAAACTTTTTTTTACATTACAAATTTTTTTACAAATTATGAGTGTTTTTATGGATTTCTAAAAAAGTCAGACTGTTGTAAATTACCTATTATACACTGATTCATACTGGAATCAACAGCACTTTTACAATTATTAGTCATATTGTCCAAATTAACACAGATTACAGTCTGACTGTATAAAGTAATGCATGCTAATAATTCAATTCAGTTCATTTAATATGTATTTATACATTTTTTTAAACAAATGTTGTCACAAAGCAGCTTTACAGAGATACGGGTCTAAGCAGGTCATCTTTGGGTAAGCACCAAGGTAACAGTGGACTGAGAGGAGGAAAGACTCAATTCTCTACATAAACTAAATTCACTTCACATACATTATTCCAATACTGTTACAAACTCTGCACACTGCAAATCCATTTAGGAAACTTTATTTTCAAACTGTAAAACACTATGCTCACTGCAGATTCAGACTCAAATAAAAAGACTTAACAATGACTGCCATGACACTATAAAAAGCTATTCACGATTCATACTGGATTAAAATATTACTAGCGGACTGCAAAATTGTCCACACTGCAGATTCATACTGGACTGAAATCACTCCACAGTTACTACATTAAAAAGTATGCATATTCAAGATTTATACTGAATTAATGTCAGCAGTATCAACTGGTAATAATTTCAATTATATTTTTGCAGATGATGTGAAATTGCAAATGAAAAGTGTGTGTGTGTGGTGTGTTAGTAACTCACTGTGGTCCTTGCCGTGTCCCGGGCCGCTGATGCTGGGCTGTGGGGTGACGGGCATTAAGGCCTGGCGAATGGCCTTCTCCCAGCTCTGAGCCACCTCCAGCCCCACTCCAGTCGCTGCCAGGCTGGGGTTGGGATGCAGGTTGCCTGTGTTCTCCCCAACATAATAAACCATGTTGTCTGTGATGATCTCAAAACAGTGAGGATTTCCCCCCTGAGCCAGACTGGTGAAGTCTCGCGCAAACTCCAGCTGAAGAATCTCTGACAGCGGGATCTCCTGTGGAACACACACATGCAGACATAAAAAACACCATGATGTATCAGAAAACCTGAAATAATATATAGACTAAAAGAGCTTATTATGATAATTGTCCTGACTTTGTTATATCTGACTGGAAAATAATAAAATCAAATAAAAATAAATAAATACATAAATCAAGTGTAAATAAACACAAACACACATACACACACACAGGCGGCTAAGGTTCAGCTCTGTCTTTGTCCGGTGTTTCTTCAGAAAGAATGCTGTTCTGCTAGAATAAAATCCAGAGCACACTTCTCCACTGAAAAAGCTTTTCTTCAACTGTGGTCATTCTTTCTGCAACTCTCTTTCTCTCTCTTACTCTGTCTGTCTGCTTCTTTGTTGCTCTCGCTCTCTCTCTCTCTCTCTCTTTCTCTCTTTGCTTTCTCCTCCACTCTACTTCTCAGAAATCAACTGAAGGTTTTTCAATTGCATTCAGTTCCACCATCCTTCCTTCAGGCCAACCCACCCATGAGGAGAAACTCATTTAAGAGTAGAGCAGAGCTCTGGGCCAGCCAATCAGAGGCAAGCTGCCTGCTGACTGCCCACACACACACACACACACACACACACAATCAAACACACACTCTCTGGCTGCAGCGTGGGGCCTGTGTGCAGGCTGGGCCATAATGCCTGTGGTTTGCCCAGAGCGCCACATGACAGGCTGCAGGGCGAGGGTAGAGCTGCCCTGATTATAGGGCAGAACAAAACTCCATAGAGCCAGACACGAGCCATGCTGGAGGACGACCAGAAACCCCGCCTGGACTGGAGAGACCCCCACCCTTTACTTGTGTGATTCCTTAACCCTTTATACCACAGGACCTTTACTCATATAATGTCACATATTGTTCCATGACTACTATAAATAAAGTTACATATATTTAAATGATTAAGATGTGAAGTAATTCAGAGTGGTTTGGTGTGTAATGTTCAGAAAACCTTATTATGTAATTAAAAGTAAGAATATGAGTACATTCAGCTGAAAGAGTGTTAGTGACACCAGAATAATCATAATAATAGATCATCAGAACCTCATCTCATCCCCAACTTACCTTAAAGTGGTGAATGGTGCATCATCATTCCAGAAAACAGAGTTAGGCTTAGAAGGCTACAGAACTTGCATTAGAACTAGTGCCAAAATGTTTGTGTTTATTTCCCCCAAAGAAATCTACTCTATTGGCATTATTTCTTTACAAGGACTTGACAAGCTCTGTGTGTGTGTGTGTGTGTGTGTGTGTGTGTGTGTGTGCATTTGCACATCTACATCAGCAATGGGTGCAACTTAAAGTAGCTAAACAGTCATTTTAAGAGGTGACCACAAACATTCAGACTTTTAATGTACACACATATACAGTATAGTACACTACCACCCAAACCATCCATCATCAAGCTGCAACCGATAACATCTTATAAAATCAATCAATACATATCTACCTCACAAAGCAGTGTTACACCCATCTAATAATATCATACTTTCTCCCTTTTCTATTTTTAAGCCAAATCAAAGGAGGGGTCACTCTCTGAATAGCTCAGACTGGCCACAAGCTTTACTCACATAAAACAAAGAAAGGATCAGTAAGGAGAAAGAGATAGGAGCAGGGTGGAGATAGGTACGCAGGGACAAAGAAAGAGAGAGAGAGAGAGAGAGAGAGAGAGAGAGAGAGAGAGAGTCCACCCATAGCCCTGCCTGTCTGTGGGAGAGGAGTAAAAACTGTCTCAGACAGACAGCAGTCTGGATATTTAAACTGTTGCAGTAGGCGAATGATTTAAATAGATCTTGAAGAGTCCATCAGACTGGTCCCACACATTTCTACAGCTCCATAATTACAACTAGACCCAAAATAGAAACAAATAAAGTTGCAGATCAAAAATGGATGAAGGATTAAAAAAATAATGTAATAATCGCTCATAAAGATACAGTAATAGGAGTGTGAAGTTGACATTCCCTTAGAGTAAGATCCAGTGCAATTAAAGGCTGTTGTGTCTGAAATCTGGACGTATTTACTTCAAACGACTACCAACAGTATTTTTAAGACTGGCTGAAAATTATTATTTTATGAATAATACATTATACCTGTATTTCTTCTTCTGTTCATAGCAATAAGGATTTTTCCCCAATTTATAAAATTAATGCCCCACATCATTTTTTTGTTTGTTTTGAAAACAACACAACATTCAGTCTTGTAAGATGTCAAAAGTCTCTCACACAGACCTGATCACATCAATATTAAGGAGCCTTTGTACTTTGTTGATGTGTGAGAAAAAAACACTTTTTAGAACTGTGTAACTCTGCATAATGTATTAGTTACATTAGTGTAAAGTCCTGTAATATTACTCTATCACCTCAGTCCACATACTTCTTTCACTTTCAGTGACGGTTCTGTATCTCTCAGGTTGTTAAATGCAAATCAAGGGTGGATCAAACTAATTACACTTCCTGACTGTACCACTGCTGCTTTAAATCTGGTAGTCATCTTAAAGAGTGTAACTGTTAGACAATTTGCACCAGCCAGTGATGAAAGCTCATCTGACACACATTATCCTGTGTGCCACAAACACAAACCAGAGATAATTCACTCTTGATGTTGCTCTGTAAAAAGGTAGTTTACCTTGTAGTATTTGGCTCCGGAATCATTCTGGAAAAGGGTCAGGGTCTTGCTGTCCAGCCTCCAGTAATGCCTTTTCCTCTGAAATACACCAATCAGCAATGAGTGCACTAGTAACTAAAATATACTGTTATATGAGAACATTAGTTCACATTCACAACATTTCTCTTATTCAACCCATTAAAGCATATGGACCCGTGCATCTTATTATGTTCTTTATTTCATCACTACTGATAGATGGAGGTAAAATAACTGAACACATAAACTGGAGAAGTTTTCTTTTTTTTACATTTTGTAAAATGTATTTAATAGAAACATGATTTTTGTTGTGATTTGAATCAGATGAACTATCAGCCACAAATGAATATAGATTAGACTATGGTTAGAGAGGATGCTGGAGGAGTCTGTCTTATTTAAACCTCATATATTAGTTTGGTTTGATCATGATTGTTAAAGTGAGCGGATCACCATGGCCAGATCTAAATGAGCTATCTGAAGCCTTCAAAAATATGTAGATGTAAATGAATAATGTGTATGTATGTTATATTAAATACTTATTCATTAACTTTCCATTTGCTAGTGCTCTCTCTTTACATCTATTACATTCATTACAGGCTCAGTCTGTTTCTGAATGATTTGTGTTAGTCTCACCAGATTGTCTCGGCTGGTGTAGTGCACCATCCACCCTTCCTTCACCAAAGTGGAGCTGCGTCTCTTGGTGTGTTTGATGGACTGAACCACTCTCATCAGAGGGATGTTAGTGCTGGTGGAAGGACTGCAGAGAATGAGAATATCACAGAGTAACGAACACACATCAGACATATGCTGCAAACTGTAAGCCAACATTTACAGAACAATTACAATGAGTTTTTATTAGATATTTTATAAGATATTATTTATTCCTCATTATTAATTACTCTCATAACTTAACATACTCTCACTGACAAAAAACAATAATGCAGCAAGAAGAAGTTGTTGGAACTGAAATAAACTTTACATGTGGGAATGTAATGGTAATACACAGTACCAGTCAAAAGTTTGGACACACCATTCAATTCTGATTAATTGTAATTTTTTTTTTTCTTCAATGTAAATGAATACTGAAGTCATTCAGAGTCGTTCAGAGTATAATCGGCCTGTAGCCTGCTGCTAACCCTGACTAGCACTGCTGAAGCAGCATTGGCATTACCGCTAGCAGTTAGCTGCTAATGCTAATGGTCCAGCTTTAGTGGAAATCTGGGAATCTAAGCTTACTGTAAATGAACAGAAGCATTTTACTCCCCCAAATGAACATGGTTTTCAGGAGAGAAATCTCTTAACAAGTTCAGCACAGCTGTAAACTGAAAGCTATTTCAGTTGACTACTTCATTAAGCTGCCTGAGAAAATGCTAAGATGTACAAAGCTGTTATCTAAACAAGAAGTGCCTACTATGAAGAATCTAAAATATGAAAGCATATTCTGGTTTGTTTAAAACTTTTTGTTTATTTAATGATTACATATGCTTTTTTCATATTATAGTTGGAAAGATTTTAGTATTAATCTACAATGTTTACTGCACTATTGTTGTTATGTTTCTCTAAAACACAGTGTGCTTTTTAATTCAATTACATTTCACGGACTCTATGAGGTTGTGAAACAGAGTCTGTAAAGAAACAGAACAGTGATTGTGCCAAGAGGGTACGTAGAGGGAAGAGATTGTCACCTGATAGCCTTCACTGTTTCCTCATCCTTTTCCCCGTCCATGAATGAAGCGTCCATGAAGAAGATCTTATCCTCTGGGGTGGAGACCTCTTCCGCATCATCCATGACACGGCTGTTCTCACTGTTCACATCACTGCTGTCCACTTCCATAGTGACCTCAGAATCAGGCCCTGGACTTGCTGGTTCGGCACACACACATGCGTGCGTACATACACACAACATTTAGCTCAATGTACATACTTTCAAACAACACTCATTTGCAGAAACAACTATAAGCATACTGTTTTAATGAATGATTCAACAAGCGAAAGAATGACATCACATGGTGTTACTGAGCTAATGGCTAATTATATAGACACTTTCAGACTCTGTTTGGACTCTGAAAGATGCGGATGTTGCTCACCTCCATTGAACACAACCTCACCCAAACAGTCTCTTGGTACCTTCGAAGCACATCTCTTGTGACAGTTGAATTTGCAGTCTGAAACAGACAAATGCCAAGGTAATTTATTTAATGCACATCATAAAGAATAACATATTACTTTAATGTGTTTCTGCTGTGCAACAAAAAAATATTGTAATGCATTTTCTAAAAAAAAAAATCGAATTAACTTTAAATTATTAAAATCCTCTTCTCAACCTTTTTTGCCTGCATGTGTGTGATGGGTTATGGGTTGTTTTGATATAGTAAAATGTTACACACCCCACAGAATTTAAATGCAGCAGCACTCACTCACAAATTAAGTGTATATTTAATCAAATTGTGCTGCACCATGGCTGGTATACTGATCTATGAAGCCTTTTTCCTCTATTGTGTATTATTGGACAAGTAAAACCCTAATATTTACTGTATAGCATTTAGCTGGTGCTCTGATTAAGACAGCTAAATGCTTTACATGTCATAAAACAATACAACACAGTATTACTCGTATTACAGACGTGTGCAAATGTAGTGTTCAGAGTCTTGTCTAATAACTCTTATACTTATTAGTATAGCACAGCATGGTCACCCAAGCTAGGAACTAATGATATATAATTGAGATCGCAAATATATAGCAAATAAATTGTGGAAATTGTGGTTTGTATCTCACAACAAAACCCTCATCAAGCAGTGGTGTTATCTATTGTACCACATCAACCACTGATTAACTGTAACTTTTTAACTGGGCTCTCTCCCTTTTGTTTGAGTTAGGGTTCGTGCTGCTGCGTTTTCATGCAAAAACAATTATAACAGCATTACAGTAATTGATCCGAGAGTAATAAACCTATTAACAAGTTTCTAGCCAAAAAATAACTTACTTTAACAACATTTCCTAAATAAAGTACGCAACATTAGTAACATTATTTAAATTAAAGTTAGAATTTTAAATTGCACATACTTTCACTCCTTACTGGTCATAAAAATGTCCTAAAATTATAAAATGTTCATTTTGTGTTGGTACAGCTGTAAAAATAGCATTAATCTTGCTCAAATATTGAGCAATATCTGTGCTTGGCTGTGTCTTGCTCTCCCCTACCCCAGGCTCTAGTCGTATGACTGTATATTGGGTTGTGGGTTAGAGGTGTGATGGGTTACCCTTGCACTGCATGCCCTGGCGGAAGAGACCCTTAAGCAGGCGTTTGCAGTACTGGCAGATGGTTGGGCGTGTGTATGTGTGCACGTTGAAGGTGTGCGGCACTTTGACTCGACCCAACACCATCTTCTCCATCCAGATTGGCCGGCCACTCCATGAGGGAATCCGCTTCCCTGCCTCTAACAATGGTCTTTGCTTTAGAGATAGAGAGGGGGTGACAGAAAGAGGAAAAATGTTAGTTAACTTCAGGGTAGAGTCAGCAGACTCAAACTAAAAATTACAACACATTGTTTGTCATTTTATTATTTTTTTGGGTTTTAGACTGCAATAATGTATTGTCCCGACGGACAGTTCTGGTGGAAGCAGGAGTTGAGTGTGCACATTGAATTCTGCTGTGATTTGGGCAGCCGTGTTTTTTTGGATACAGTCCGGGTTAGCACCCAAACGTCCCTTTCAGACAGCTTCCTCTTGCGTCCACAGTTAATCCTGTTGGATGTGGTTGGTCCTTCTTGGTGTTATGCTGACATTACCCTGGATACCGTGGCTCTTGATACATCACAAAGACTTGTCTTGGTCACAGATGCACCAACAATTTGTCAACAATTAGATAGAGGCTTAGTGTCTACTTTTACTGACGGGAATACAATGCCTCCAGCCTACTTCGGTGTACTTTATTTCAGGTAAATAGTAATCATTCATACACATACAAACCTCATTTTCAAAAGACCCATTAGTTAACAGCGTTTATATCATCAAAGTAGCAATAATAAATTACATATTTTATAAAGCATGTACAGATCTCCATTAAGTATATTCGGTGCATTTACTTTTTTTCTGAGAGAGAGAGATAAAGAAAGGTGGAGGCTGAGGCACAGATGCATTCTCTACTCATATAAAAAATAGATATAAATGATTTCAGGACAAAATGTAGATTATTTTCAGTGAAGACGAAATACAATCTAATATCTCTTGATTCATAGAAAATTTGTTACACTTAAGTATCTTATGAGAAGGATGAAAGTTAATAAGTTGCTTTGGGAGATCTTTAAAACCAAAATTGGATTTATTACATTTAAGATACTCTGCTACCTCTACATAAGTGTGCTAATGACTTGATGCTCCTTTAGATTATTTCCCACTAATGAGCCAATTCTGTGTCCATCTACAGTACTTTAATTCTTTACTGTTTTCCTTGTTTTTGGGTGTTGCTTAGTTTGGCATTTTTATGTACCATTTGACCAGCTTTGGGACATCTATAGGAGATCCAGATGACATACACCCTTTTGTTCATTTACTTTTGCACATATATGGCACATAACACCACAGGGTAAAGTCAGTGTATCTTCAGCAGTGTGATATTGATATATACACAAACAATGGTTCAGCTTGTCCTGGGTCAGTTTGCATGTTCCGGTCCTAATGTCACTGATTGTGCTGGTATTTTTAAGATATAATATGTTAATAAGCTAATTCCCACCATGGCAAAAATAAAAAAGAGATCCTTATCAAGAGGAAGTTACAAACTATATATAAATCTGTATTTGAATAAAGGAGCTGTTTGTACACTGAACACAGTGAACGCATGAAGCAGCAGGAACAGTGTTTGTTCATAACAGTATATGATCTGGCTAATATATCAGATTAAACTGCACCTAATCAGCTGTTAGCTCAATTTAAAAGAAGTGTATTTGATAGCTGGGTTGGATCGAGACCAGATCACGTTCTCACCACAAGCAAAAATCCTGTGCATTGGGCAGGGGAGGGGCAGATTATGGCAACATTTTAAACTGGGAAATGGATTTACAAAACAATTTAATATGTTTAAGATATATTACCATGGTATCTGCAAATAAGTTTGCTCATGACTTGATGTTGTTATAGGGTCTTTCTCCACTAATCATTTGTGGTCTCTCTCTCTCTGATAGGTTTGTTTTATTTTTTTAATGATGGCCTCCTTCACTTGCATTAACACCACCTCTATATAGGATCTCTCCTGTAGATAAGACTGTAGACCTTCATTTTCTCTGCATACTTTATTTTCTTCCTTTCGCCCTGTTCTTTAATGATCAGGACCTTACAGAGGCAGCACAGAGCAGGTATTATTTGGGTGGTGGAATCTTTCTCAGCACTGCAGTGAGACTGCAGTGGCGTGGTGGTTAGTGATAGTGTGTGTTGTGCTGGTACGAGTGGATCAGACACAGCAGAGCTGCTGGAGTTTTTAAACACTGTGTTCAATGATTGACCTCTATATTAGACTCTCCTACCTAGCTGCTCCATTGTATATCATAAAGTCAGAGATAAAGTTCATATGTTACTTCACAGTTAGGCCTGTTATACTACGTTATTGACGACGTCGATAATAGCCATTGGGTTTCCGCGTGAGATTGTTTACATGAGAACGAGTCCTAGTGATTCCCAGCAACTTTCAGCACTGTGCAGCGACATCTATCGGTTAGGAAATGCTTTAGAGCTTTAGAGAAGGTTTAGAAGGTTCAGAGTAGTCCAGTACTCCGGACGGACTAAGTTCCACGGCTCCGGCGTTTGAGTATTTTGGCTTCAAGTCAAATGAGTGAGGAGATCAGCACGAATCAGACTGTATGTTTACTTTGTTTCAAAACAGTGGCAACAAAAGCCACTAACCTGAGATCTCATTTAAAGCACAACCATCCAGCCCAATTTTCTGAGATGAATATTGAATATATATATTTAATAGAATGATTCTGCTTCAAGCCCCACGCGGTAAACATATTGGTGTTCCTTTTTTGGAATTTGTCTGACAGTTAAAATACATTTATAGCAGGAGCTCTGGTCTGCTGAGCCATCTGTGTCTTTAATCATATGTACACTTGTGTTTTTGAACTAATTCGTGTTTTATAGCATATACATATACAATCAGAAAAAGGACTCTGCAAGTGCCTTTGTGTGAATGTATGTACATATTAATCTATTTGTTTTTTTTGTTGTTTTTTTGCTTTTTTTAAGAACTGTTTAATATTTAGTGTTTTATATTTAGAACCCACAGTGTCCCAGTGTGCTTGTACTTTTTTATTTATTTAGGGTATTAAAATATTTTTAGATTGAAAGCCTAATGTCTGCTCTTAATAATAAAAAGTAAGTTTTTTTGTTACTGAGAAAATTGTCTTAAAGCTCCTATGGGATTCCAGAAGCAGTAAAAAAGCATTTGTTATAGAGGAGCTTTAAAATGACAATATTCTCTTTTATCGCAATAATTTCTGGGACAATATATCGTCCTGAAAAGTTTGTTATTATGACAGGCCTATTCACAGTTTGTGTTTGTCGTCCTTTAGTCCTTCATCAGATTGATATTCCAAGTCTTTGTAGGTTAAACTGAAGAGCAACACAAACCCACCAACACAAACATGCACAACGCATTTGCACAGGATGTGCCAAAGACAACGTGTTTATTCAATAAAGATATATAAACCAGCCTTAAAACACCACCACATTCCCAGTATCACTGCAGTGCAGAGAATGACACACCACCCAAATAATACCTGCTCTGTGGTGGTCCTGTGGGGTCCTGACCACTTAAGAACAGGGAGAAAAATATGCAGAAAAGCAAAAGGACTACAGCCTGTAATTACAACTACAAAATGATCCTTATAGGATCAGTTGAGCTGACAAAATGGATAATGAGTGTAACGAGAGAAACAAGGAGGTGGTAACAACCATGACATCTAAAAACAGACAGAATGGGAGGGAGAGAGAAAGTGCGGCTACCTCCTCAGGGGCTATGACCACGCTCTCTGGGACCACAGGCCGAGGAATAGACAGAGACGAACCCGGCAGGGACACGTTGGACAGCCGTCTCTTTCGCACTCCAGTGCAGTTGTTGGGGATTTTAAACGCACAGCGCTTGTGATAATTTAGCCCACATCCTTCAAAACACAAACACAGTCAGATAATTAGGCCCAAAGTGCTTCAATAAATAAATGCACATATTTATAAAATGTGGAAATTCTAAAACTTCATGGATCACCATCACTCAGAAATATAACATTTATTTCTGTAAAATTATAAACGCAGTAGAACATAATATAAAACAAAATGCAGGTTAAGGTGCAGTATTCCAGCATCACCTTAACATTCAATATTTTCTAGAGTTTAATAAATATCATCTATTGTTCAATGCTTATACATAAGCTTATACATATATGAAGCAAAATTAAACACATTATAGAACATGCTATACTGTACAGGTTCAGGTTGAACAGAAAAAAGAGTGCATATATTTAGTTAGGTACACATCATTGTGCTCATTTGTACAGTACAGTGTAAATAGCAGACAGAACTAAATTTTAATTTCACAATTAGAAACACATCATTTGTTACCTGAAATAAACAGAACTGATTAATGTATTCAGATTCATTCATCACAATTTTTTTAGTGCTACACATGCTGTATTATAAAACTGTTTACAGTTTACAGGATGAAATACAAATACTCGTCAGCCCCCACTAGTGGCCTTTCAGTCACCTTTCCGGCTCTTTCTCAAACACCACACACTCGTAATTTGGACAAAAAGCCTTCAGCGGATGTGACACTGTAATTTAATGCACTTGCTATAATTGCTCCATCATAAAATAAGCCATTATGGCAACTTTTAGAATGGCTAGAATGGATGCCTAATCGAGAGGTGATATAACAAACCCACTGAGGCAAATACACCCACAGATCCACCTTTTAAATTGAGTATGACCTCCACATAACAGTGGCTTTGCAGGACATGAAAGCTTCGTCCACTTTAAAACAGCAGGCAGGAAGCCACCCACTCAGGGGAAGCGTCCTGGAGCACTGTCTCTTTGATTATAGCTCAGGAACAGGATAGCAGGGGGAAGCTCACCGACACTCAGCTCTTGCTGTTTAAGGGAAGTCTTGCGCTACCACTATTTTTTTTTTATTTGTATGGGGCATTAGTGGTTTACAACACCACACAATTACATATGGACTAATACTAAGAGGAGTAGGCTAATAATACAGATATGATTAATTTTTGGTGTCACTACCAATATACCGAATGACCAGGTTATTCCATCAATGGATTTTTTTTTTCCTGATGGCACGGGCATATTCCAAGATGACAATGTCAGGATTCATGGGGCTGGAATTGTGAAAGAGTGAGCATGAGATCATCATTTTCACACATGGATTGTTCACCACAGAGGTCAGACCTTAACCCCATTGAGAATCTTTGGGATGTGCTGGAGAAGAATTTGTGCAGTGGTCAGACTCTACCATCATTAATGCTACAAGATATTGGTGAAAAATTAATGAAACACTGGATGAAAATAAATCTTGTGGCATTACAGAAGCTTATCGAAACAATGCCACAGTTAATGTTTTCTGCAATTAAAGCTAAAGATGGTTTAACAGAATATTAAAGGGTGACCTTTTTTTGGTGGCGACTTTTTTTTTGGCCAGGCAGTGTATAAAGTTAGGCTGTCAGCATTAAACTTTCTCAGTAATCTGAACTTCGGAAACAAGTGACCCAGTATTTTTTAAACACACATTTTATAATGTTACAAAGTTTGTCCTCAGTTTCCTCTCATATTAGAGTTTTTATTTAGAAAATTAAACATGATTCGTCACAGTTTTAATTATTTTTACTCCTTCCCCTTCTCTTCTATTACTCTCTCTCTCTCTCTCTCTCTCTTATACACACATACAAACACAAACATACACCACTGCTGCCCTAAGTTTACCATGTTTTCTCTCCAACTTGGCTTAATCCAACTGTTTATCTGTTAAATTTGTGTTTAACAGAAGAAATTGTTTTGCTGTTTGAGCTGCAAGTTGAGCAGCTTCTGTGTCCGAGCTGCTTACATTCTCTCTGAAATCTTGATCTCAGAAATCCCTGTTCTTCTCTGAAATACACTGAGAAGGATAGTGGGTAAAGACAAGTCTCCTCTGACATGTGTGAAACCACCGCCTCTTTTTTAACTGCTGTTAATGTAGCATTACTGGGTAATCAGGGTGCTTCGAGGAAATCGCAACAACCTAGCTCTGATACATCAACTAACAGATACCTCTGCTGACCAACATCACACTAGGAGCCATGAGAGCAGAGAGAGCATGGCCGATTTCTTGGCTGCTTTCTTTGACTCTCCTGGGCTGCTAATGGCAAGCAGCAAGATGAATGTTTCGAAGTATAGTTTAAAACTGGTGTGTGTCTCTAGAAACAAGCTTCCAGGGTAACTTATCAGTGCTCTTCTCTGTGATTAGCCGCACTTACCCTCACACTTGAGGCCCTGTCGTACAAGCCCCCAGAGCATCTCTCCACAGTCATCGCAGAAGGCTGGGGCTTTGTAGGAGTGAACATACAGGGCATGAGGACGGATCTGGAAGTCTTCAACAGTGGCCAGAGCTGCAGAGAAAAAGACCAAAAAAACATAAACTTAAAGTAAAAAAAAATTAACTAATGTAATGGGTACCAAGCTGGCAGAATTATACATGCAAATATGAGTACATTGTGGATTAGCATAATGGAAAATCTCGAGCCACAATTAAAAATCAGTATAGCTGAATAGAACAGCGTAATGATAGGGATTTTATCCTCTAATCAGGAATAAAAAAGGCAAGACTCCTTATTTTGCATTAAACTACAACTACTACAGACAGCCTTTGGAATCTATTCTGATTTGTTTGGCATATGAATGCATGGCTGCTGATGCATATTGAAAATATACTTTATACCTTAGATTCTTTAAAGTAGCACCTTTTGGGTTTTCACTTGTCACTCAACTGCTCCTATAAACACTCCATCCATCTGTTTTCTGTGAATCAGCTGAAAGAGTTTGGTGCCAGGAATCATATGCTGTTGGGATGGCTCCATTATTGTAACGTCACCCACCAAACCCCAGCAGAGCCCCGCCTTTTGACTTTTTTTTTAAACACACACACATTGATTTAGCATTTTTATTTTTATTTTTATTAGCATTAAATAATTCCATAATCTTTTCCTTGAATTGAAGTACATCGCTCCTTCAATATAGTTAGAAATTTAGGCTTTACAAACATCTCTATCTCGTAAGATTTAAGCAACTCTTTATCTTAACAAAATTTAATTGGATGTTTGAAGGTAATGTGTTCTTCTGAGCCTTATACATAAACAATAATCATCTAAATCATAGAATTTCAATTATTTCAACTGATAAAACAGTGTATTTGATGGATGACTGTAATTTTTTCTAGTGATAATTCTTACAGCCCTTCTCTGTAAAACAAAAATAGAATTTGTAACTGTTTTGCATGCTTTCCCCCAGACTTCAATACAGTAGATCAAGTGTGGAACAATTATTGCATTATACAACATATACAGAGCTTTATTATATAATAATTTCCTTACTCCTGCTTACTTTGTACAGCAATGCAATAGATTTAGCGATTTTTGTTGTTGTTTCTTAAATGATTTATGTGAGGTTTTCATGTCAGCTTTTCATCAATGATGACAGCCAAAAACTAATTTTAACACCATCAACTCTAAATGGAACATTAATAGTTTTCTTTGTATTACTGAATATGATGCAATTTGTTTTATCCAAATGTATTGATAATTTATTAAGTTGAATGATTTGTATTTAAAATGTACTTGTAATGATTTGTATTTTACAATTTTTTCTGTCTGTATCATATCCCAACATCTGTTGTCATCTGCAAATATAATACATTTAAAAAGTCCTGACACATTTATCCAAATTCATAATCATAATAGGTGTGGTAAAATCATTCAATATGATACAATACAGTGAAATTTTCATTCATAAAAGAGATCCTTAAACCAAAATGAAAATTATGAAGTAATTAACAGAAAACAAGAGTATAAAAAGGTCCAGATAACACTAATATTAAATCTAATATTATGTATGGCAGTTAGCTTTTTTGAGTTGCTTATTTAAGTGGTCAAGTATGGCATCTGATCGTATCAGTCAAACCAGTACAGAACAAAATAAAAATAAAAATTGTTATGAAATCAAGTATTGATGGCACAGTAACTACTATGCTTTAACTGGTGCCAGTGAAACAATCTGAACCAGACAACCAAGAAACATCACAAAAAGTCACTAAAAGTCAAACTCTGTCAAGAACTTTAGCAACACACTAGGTGTGAAAACAGCCAGAGAGAGAAAGAGAAAAAACAGGAAACACGCAGCAGCTGCTAAAGATACAGACTCTCTTCATCCAACACTCATACAATTACCATCTTCCATACAGTCACAAACTCAAATACAAATTTATTTTACAGGCTAGCTAATTTCTCCCATAATTAGAGTAATTGCACAGTTTTTACTCCGTAAGAAACATCTTAGGCATCATGCCTGAGTGTCTTAATAGAAGAAATCAGCCCTTCTTCCATTCAATCTAGCTGCAAGAACATAAGACCCGCTGTAAGAAAAATGGAAGAAACTGCCCCTAAAAGCCTCTAATGGAGGGCTAATAATGATCAAACCATAATAATGCCTTTCTTCTAGCTGCTGGCTTTCTCTCTTTTCAGAAAAAAAAAACACTCTTGGTGTATTTTATAAGGCACACTTTGCAACAGTGAGTGACAGCCAAGGAAAGGCGATCTTTATTCTCTGTGTAAGTCATGATATTAATAGCGAGGGGCCAGAGCCGTGTGCCCCTGGTGCCTGATGTTGTATGAGTGACGTCTCAGACTGTGAGGACGAGGTTTTAGGAGACTGGGGACAGTGTTAAGGCCTCAGGGGTGACACAAGTGACACAACATATCACTTATCAATCACACATCAGTCATCAATCATCAACATCATTAGGATTCGACTGTTTCCGCTGGACATGACCTCTGGTCATTTAAATTTACTCCTGAAGTACAGCACTATAGAAGAGTCCTTTAGAAAACTGTTAAATCCCTTAACAGGCCAGGATTTTTGTACATTTTCTGTCTGATATTACACCCTTAAATTTTGAGGATTTTTATTCAAGCATTACATAAAAAAAA
The DNA here is from genome assembly GCF_023375975.1 of Astyanax mexicanus. Classification (NCBI taxonomy): domain Eukaryota; kingdom Metazoa; phylum Chordata; class Actinopteri; order Characiformes; family Acestrorhamphidae; genus Astyanax; species Astyanax mexicanus. The sequence goes on along the minus strand of NC_064408.1, from coordinate 83,706,914 downwards.
GCTTTGATAATAAAACATTACTGAAAATTAAAATTGTAATTGTAATATAAAGTATAGAAAAATATTTAAGTAAATCTGCAACTGTCAAAATATAATAAATAAAATCATAAAATTGGCTCTTTACTGAACCTTATTTTGAAATCAATACAAATCCTGCATACAAATCAAACAGCTTATCGCCTTTCATTTCATTATTATTGTGTAGTTTTTACGTCTATTTTCAAACATGTAAAAATTGGGTTGATTCCTGTTACTGTAGATAAAAAACAAACTGCTTTTTCAAGTGTCCTGTAAGAGATCCAAAGCCCTCACATTTTCAGAGTGTAAATAACTTATTTTACTGCAGAGAAGAAGGTTTTTGTATCACCTAGACCTATATATATATATATATATATATATATATATAAATATATATATATATATATATATATATATATATATATATAGATAGATAGATAGATAGATAGATAGATAGATAGATAGATAGATAGATAGATAGATAGATATAGGCACTATAATACTCTATACAACACCAGAATAACCCTAAATGAACAGAAATCAGTCAGTGACTAATGATATAGTTTAAAATTCATGATATAATGATTAGATAATCATAGTTCTGTTCACTCCAACCTTTACAAGAATTTGTTCAACACAAACAACCACATCACCTGACACATTAAATCACACTCTTTTTTATTGATGCTTATATAAGTTCTGGATGTGTTTATTTTTGTATTATTTTCTCTTGTGGCCTTTTGCAATATATACTGTACTACAATTTGAAAATTAATTCAACAGATTTTAATATAAGTCAATGATCCAATCAGTCATGGTACTACTATTGCACTGAATCCAAGATTAAAGTACTATGAATGATATTTGCCTGATATAATCTGTTTCACGTAGATTCCATGGAAGATGAGAACAATGTGAATTTTCCTTTTGTTCCAAACAGCAAATACGTTGTAGCCTGATGTGTTTAATTTCCCTTATATGACATTGCTTACAACAGTAATGTAACTATTGCACATACAAATTTTGAATGCCGATGCTGAAAAGATATATTTTTATATCAACCCTGCCAAGTGGAGATGCAAAAATGTTGAGGTGAAATAAAAGCCATTATATTTATAGCCTTCCTAAATATACTTCTTGTATAGACTACACTTTTTACAATCATTTGAATACATGATAAAATTCATACTTTCTGATGACTTTAGAAGTAAACTTGTGGAAAGTAACAGAACAGTGATGTTAAAGAGTCTTGGCTTATGTAAAAATGGAATATACTCTAGTGCACCTTTAAATCAACAACAGGAAAAGAAGTACATGCTGTAGAATGATCAGTTAAGTAGGTTGGTCAACTATGCCGGTACAAGGTATTTTTATTCCTTTTGCTACCATGTATGACTTAGTTTTCACAGAATTAAACACAATTTCCTTTTGGGACCTCTTCTAAACTTGCGATTGCAAATTGTGAATTTACACAAGCTATGTGTTCTATGTGCAAAATGACTGTACTTTAGCAGTGTTGTGCATAAGTGCATATAAAAAAACGTATCTATATATTTCAGTTTTTCTCCAGTAAATGGGATTTAGGCAGTAAAGATGCTAGCATTGCCGCTACTGTGTTCTGACTGGTTGGTGATTTGATGCTGGATAACTGAAGTTTAAAAGCTTAATAAATAATTTGTAGTACTAAAACATTTCATATGGTTCTATATTAAGGAAATATTGAGCATGAATTTCATGAAATTTCAATTAATTCAAATTAGTATGAAGTGAACTAGTTCATGTTAAATGTGAACTGGCACAACACTGCACTTAAGGCCTTTAGCATATTTTCTGCAGAAAGGACATTAGCTTGGCATTAGCAACCAATGTGGGGTAATGTGCCAAAAAAAACAGCCACAGATGATGTGCTGTTAAACAGACAAGTTGAACTCGGAGGATAAAGAAATTGTGTGACAACATCTGTGATTGGTAGTTTAAAAAAGTGCAGTGAAGTGCAGTTGTGGAGCATACAGGACAGGCAAAGAAATTAGAAGAAAATATGCAAGTTGATAAGTTAGCGAAGGCGAGTCCGGCTTATGGCAATGTTTTCGAAGTTTGCTTTGCAGGAAGTATGCAGAGGCCTTTACAGAATAAAGCTTGGACCCTCATTGTCATAATTTGTAATGTAATTTATAAATAGACACTTAGTTCTAACAGATTGTGATTTTGCGAGATATTAGTACACAGAAATCAACATTGAGGAGCTCCTGAAACATACATGTGAACACTTTGGTAACTCCAGTCCTTGTATACAGAAGAGTTTAAAGTGAAACACTCGAACTCATTAGCTAATTTCACCCAAAAACAATGACCAAACTTGTATATCTAATAATTACACAGCACATAATCTATAGCAAAGCTAACTACACTAAAGAGTGTGATTCATTGAAATAAATGACATTAATCCTTTGATAATCCTAGTTTACCGGACATGACAGTAAACTTCTGAACTACTGATACACTGTACAGCACTGATTAAATGAAAGGCATCTCTCTCTCTTTCTCTCTGTAATCAATAAGCCAAACACTGAGAGACTCTTCAGACTCTAAACAGCTCCATGGCAACTGAATTCCCGAAACGTCCGCTCAGAGGAATGTGCTCAGAGGAATGCACTCAGAGGAGGGGAATTCTTCCGAAGAGCACCAGAGGTGCGGAGAAATGAGGAAAACCACACACACACAGACACACACACTGTTCAGACAGAAAAACACTGAACCACTTCCCCAGAGCAGTCTTAAACTTTAGTTGTTTAAACCTGCACTGAAACCATACCGCTCCATTTCACTCCTGCTGCACTGTTATAAAACTTTACTGTGCTTTAATGCTGTATATTAGTTCTTCCTGATCTCTGCATTCAAGGCAGTCTAAGAGACTGGACTCTGCTTACTGGTGCAGATTTGAACTGGCTCAACTCATCCCTGACTTGTATTGAATACTATGTTACACTCTGTGAAGTCCCCCAGGGCTCGGTTTTAGGACCAGCACATTTTAAACTATATAAAATATATCAAGTCCTGCATGAGTAAACAGTTTCGAAGGCAAAACAGAAATGATCCTTACAGTGTTCTAACAGTAACTGAATAAATTTGTATCTTCACGTCTAAACTACTGTAATGAGCTGCTCGCAGGTGTCCTTAAAAATACTTTTTTAAACCTAGTCATAAAGTAGACAAATTATAATTTATCTTTTCTTAAAGAGTGGCACCGGTTACCAGTGTCATTGAGAATTTAATTTAAAATAATATTGCATACTTTGTAGTGTTTACTATGCCTCTACATTTCAGCATCAGGATTACAAGGCATATACCTTCAAGAGTAAATAGATAGAAGATAGCTATTGTTATAAATTCTTTTTGACTAGCCTTGCATCCAAAGTCACTTTACACTTAAACTGTATGTAATTTTATTTTAATAATATTAATGGATGGAGTATAACCTAAGAAATGTCTTCAATGTCTAAAATAATTTGTAAAATGTAATAAATACATTAAAAAAATATGGCTTAAATTTTCTACCTGCTAAAATGAATATGAAGATGTTTAAAATTACTCCAATACTTATCCTCATACTTATCAGACCCTTAAGTTCAGAACATTTTTAGAAACACTTTTTATAAATAACTGTTTATAGGATATATATTAGCTGGTATTTCATAATTAAATAATTCCACATACTAACATGTCTGCTGTGAACCAGGAAGGAGACAGGAGAGAGCAGAGCCAGAAACAAGAAACATTACTTTAGACTAGGGACTTTAGATTATTTTTCTACAATTTGTAAAATTAATCCATTAATTAAGGACATATATATTGTAAATATCACAGATGGAATCCCGGAACTGAGGAATTAAAGTGGAATTCAGATAAAAAAAATAGAGATACACTGAAAAAACTCTGACCGGCACTGTAGCCTTATGCTGGTGTTCTGAGTAATGAACAGACGACATACACATATCATATCAAATGTTTAATATAGATATCTTAGAGTGTAGTTACTCTTTAAAAAATATTTTGTTTTGTAATTTTTATATGTTTATGTAATTTCATTTGTTACTAACTGATGATCTTTACAGGGAGCTTTTATTACTAATATTATTTTATTCATATAAATTCTCTCCCATTTTTCTTCCAATTTAGCTAGGCCAATTGTACCACCAATTTAGCTAGGCCTGATGAAAGGAAAGAGCACCATCTACACACCCAGAGAGAGCAAGGCCAAATGTGCGCTCTAAGGGCTCCAGCAGCTAATGGGATGACCAGGATTTGAACCAATATCCCAATCATAGTGACAACGTTTTAGACCGTTGGACCACTCGGCCCCCCAGGGAGCTTTTAAGTCTATGCCAGTTATTCACTCATTCATTTGCTCCTCAGCTAAAATGACAAACATAAATAAATTGATAATGAATGTGATTAAATGTGATTGATTTAGATTAATTAGTCACAGAGCATGTAATTAATTGTATTAGTTTCGCCTGACAGGACTATTAAAAATCTAAAAAATCCAAAATGTGACATAAAATCAATAAAAAACAGTGAAAAAAAGCAACAGAATTTGAAAAAAATATATATAAACAGCTTTCATAGGTCCCTATTAATGAAAACTATAAAAAAAAATATTATTCAGTGTAAAAATAAATGTAATGAATGTAGAATAAATAGCAGGAAAATCACAGGAAGATCTCAAAGGGTTAACTCAAATAAGCATATTTCTATCTGAAAATCACTTATTTGTACAGACAGGCTGCAATGTCCCAATCAGCTCTTTTTACTTTTGAACCTAATCGCATTTCTGAGTCTAGGCTGAGCTAAGCCATTTCATGTTTTAAGCTATTAGTTATATGAACATTTGTTAAAAGGATGGCACTGTTAACCTAGAATATGAATGTAGAGCAAACTGAACCTGAAAGGTCAGGTTTTATTATTATTTTTGTTCTCTATGGACTTCCAGGAAAAGCTCAGACACATATTTGATACATATATATATATATATATATATATATATATATATATATATATATATATACACAAAAAACAAGTCTAAAACACAGTCTTAACCGAAGACTGTGTTTAACATTCACTTAAAATAAAAGGTTTTAGGGTCACAGTGATTCACCGTCCAGCAACAGAGCACAAAGCTCAACAACAACATCTATCTGTTTCTGCCATCCGTCTGAGTGTAAGCTAAAGCTGCTGGCACCAAGACTGAGGGCCAGTGGCCAGGAGGCGCCAGACGTGGAGAGAGGGTGAGAGAGAACACAGGCCACAGGAAACACAACGCACTGCTGCTGTCTGTGACCCGGGTGTGGCAATCATTTACTTATACAATTCGAGAGGCATCTCAGTTACATTGATGATTAAAATATGTATAACCTCAATACAGCCCTATGAATCTGGTAAATTCCTAGATTTTTAATTTTCAGGTAAAAGACAATTTAAAAAATATTTGTTTCCCATACTTGAGGCATTTCTGTGATCTGATTATCGTGACATTTTAACATAACCTAAAAAACAACTGTCAACTGACTATAAAATAAAAAGAGAAAAATCACAAACATAAGATTTATGCAATACAACAATGAAATGTAAGTCTGCTTGTTTTGAGACAATGCTTGCTGCATTGTTTTTAATGTGTGATTGTATTTAAGGTAATGCCTTCAAACAAACATATTAAATCTTAACTTTTGCAAGTTTGCTTTTATATTACCATTGAAAGCTGAGGGGGGTTTTCCTTCCCCTGTAAAAATGTTGTTTTTGCTATGTGCTATATATTATTGGCTCCTAAGTTGGATGCTTGGTTGTTCTGTTGGGGTATTTACAACACTTTAAAGAAAAACATGTAGTGTCGGTACACTTGCATCTCACATCATTCATTCATTGTTTTATCTGAAATCAAGAGCATTAAAAAAGAGAAAATATTTATATCAAAAGAGCTTTCACAGGCTAGCTATAGAACTGAAATGAAAAGAGACAGAGAGATAGACAGAGAGAAAGAGAGATGCGTACATTGATAGATAACTGGTGACAAGCCTGTTGCAGTACGTGCACACACAAAATTAAACCATGCAAGAGCCTTGCACCAAAAGAAGTTTGCATGAAGAGGAAGTGGTGTGTGTGTGTATGTGTGTGTGTGTATGCGTGTGTGTTTATGTAGCAGTGCTGTTTCTGTGTGGAGAGCATCATACATGCAGCGTATGAATACGAAAGCCGCAGCTGCTCAGGTGTTGGTTGAGTTTCACATAACCCCGTCAACATACAACCACACCAGAGAACAGCAGGAGGAAACGAGCAGCTAACCAGCAAATTCAGGTGTGTGAGTGTAAATGTGTGTGTGTGTTCTCGTCTTTCACACACATGCTCTGAAAGGACCTGGAGCTATTTTCCTAGTAAATCTAGAGCATAAGGAAGAGCACTATCCCACATATGCAGCACCAGTGCGACTATCTGATCTCACAGCAGTTTAATCTAATCCTGATTTGATTCGATTTTGAGAATGATTCAATGCACCATGAACTAATCTGATTATTTTGTTACGATATAAAAAATATACATAAAAATAGAAGACACTACTGTTACTAGATGAGCTATTTATATTCTGCCAAGTAAAGATATTACACTTTTATGTTTTTTTACCATGGTATTAAGAGTGTAAATGCACCCTCGACAGTTTACTAATTACTGTAAGTTTATGTTCATGTTCACCTGTTTAAAATACAAAAATAAAAAGCCTAGCAAGAAGACAAAGTGTGCAGAGGTGATGCACTCAAAAAAGAAAAAAAAAGAACATGATACAGTAACTTTAATATTGTGCTACTTTCTTTTTACATTATTTTAATTTTAAATCATTTATTTTGTTTCATTATTATTAAGCAAATGTCTCCAACATATTTTGGTTTCCACTGAATATCTGAAACAATTATATTTATATTGAAAAATATATTAACATGTTTGCAGTAGTACATTCCTGAAATTAATAAAAAAATTTAGATATATTTTTTGTCCAACAATATTGTAATCACTAAACTACTGAAATATTGTGGCATAATAAAAATTCATTCAGTTGTTTTTATTTAATTTTCCACATTTCTTTCATTTAAGCTATCTTCACACATTCTTATATTGTGAAATACTATATTAATGTAAGTAAACACATTTTTTCAATCATTTAAAAACGGTTTTAAAATCTTTTGACTGTAAAAAAATGAATAAATCCAGTGTGCTAGTCCTGTGTGGGCAAAATAATCATGTCTAAGATAAAAAAAGAAGATTATTGGTGCTGTAGGTGTAAAACATTCAAGAAAAAAAGTATTAAAATAAATACATATCCAGAATGACTTCTATTTAAAAAGTGGGATCAAATCTTCGGCAGAAAAATTGACAGAGAACAAATTTTAATGGACAGTATATTTCTCAAGAAATAATTGCAATAAACTATTTTACTGTCAATTTAAGATATTGTTATGGCACTGATATAATGATAATATAACAGTATAATAATTCAACTACACACTATTAAAGAGTAATGAACATTTAACTATTAAGAACATTTAGACACTGGAATTGAGGAAAACAAATGTAATATTCTAAGTAGATAATATTTAAATAAATTAAGCAATTGACATATCAGCTTATTCACATACACACATGCATAATTATTGTAACAGGTATAATACGATATAAATACTGGGTTTGTAAAGAGAGATCAGTGTGGCTATAAACTGAAAAAATACAGTAAAATAACAACTGCAACTGTCATGTTCATCAAATTTTAGCGGATGATTCACTGTTATACTAATCATTGTGAATCACTGTGTACGAATTAATCGTCTAATTTTACACCCTAATTATCTTAGCAGGGCTGTTTGCTTAAAAATCCTGACATGTCAATTTACTGAACAATGTGCCTATAAGCTTAAAATAACAGCTGTAAATTCTTAAAATAAACAAAATATCTATTTAAATGCATTAATACCAAAATCTAATGGGCAAGGTAGATTTTAGAAAAGGGATATTAACATAGTGACTCAGGCTTAAAGCAACATGTATTTTGTAAGCTTTGCTATCAGTGGTCTTATCAATGGGAATCTTGAATCAGTGGATTTGCAGAAGGATCCAGTGCTTTTTCCTCCAGGTACCACAACAATTTAACATCCGCCCGCACTAATTACACAGCAGCATTCTCTTGTGTGCAGGAGGTTTAGATCCATTATCATTCTCTAAGGCTCTATCACATCCTTTCATCACTTAAATGGTAAATTAATACATGTAGAAAATTATTGCATGCATAACTGTGCAAAATAATTGTGCAAATAATTGTGCAAATAATTGTGCAAATAATTGCGATCAGATAATTACGTAAACATTTTGGAAGGTCTTATAACAACCCTTACAACCAGACAGATAAAGAGTAACAACCCTGCCCACACCATTTCATCCAATCAGAATACAGAGCCTGCTATCACTCACCTGAGAGCACCACCTCTATCAGGTCTCCTTCGTGGATGTCTTCAGCTGAGGTCAGCCGCTGCAGGATGTTTTCTGAGTTTAAGTCATGGCGGAAGAGCAGGATCTTGTCATACATGCCAAAAAATCCACATTCTGGAAACTGGAACAGGATAAAGCGAACAGTGAGCCAAAACAGATACACTCATTTTTAGTTTTTATTAGCTTAGGTCAGCTATTCAACCTGAGACATACTGGATGTAGCACAACAATAATATTAATGATAAGAATGTATTGGTAGACTCATACAATAGTGACAGAAGTAGCAGTAGCATACAATCATATACAGATACTTGGGTTCCCCTGTTTACATGTTTGTCGTGTTTTGGTGAAAAAAATCTTTAAAAACAAGACACAACATATATTTAATTACTATAATTCTTTTTTGTTAAAAAATATGATTTTAATCAGTTTCTGCCCAACATGAATAGGAGTTAATAGGAGCTCTATAACCCGTATGATTTCTGTTGTTTTTAGTCTATGATACTTCATAGCATCTGTGTTACTAAAGAGAATAAAACCCAACCCAGCCCGAGCCCGTGCACGTTCTGCTCGTTCTGCCCGAGCCCGACCCGACCCGAACCATAAACTGTCATTATGAGCCCGAGCCGGACCCGATCCGCCCCATAAACTGGCTGTTTTCGGGCTGTTTGAATGAGCAAAATATGATCAGAATTATGTTAAATAACACTGTAACATAGAAGCATATTATTTACTATTATTTAATTAAAATGATTTTTAAGAACAGCTAAACACAGTGCTGCAGGTCAAACGCGGAGGAGTTAACGTGCGAGAGAGAGAGACACAGAGAGAGACACAGAGAGAGAGAGATTTGCGTGTTCTGATGTGAGCTACTCACAGGTAAAGGTTCTCTTTTATCTCCTCGTGCTTGTATTCTAGTCCCATACATAATTCTGCAGCTCCCTCAGTGTTTTCTGTCGTATTTTGCGGCTAGCACGAGCGCTTACAACTAACACCGCGGACCGCGAGGTGCCGCCACGCTTGTGCCGAATCCGACTCCCTGCTGAATCTGACTCCCGCTTCGCGGACAGAATCGGCACAACACCCCCCGCTGTACAACTGCGGGAGTGAAAACAGCGCTAATAAATAAAATAGTTTAGTTTCACTTTCAGTTTTCAGTTTTCTGGAGCCCGACCGGGCCCGGCCCGAGGGAAATCTCGGCCCGAACCGACCCGATTTCGGGTCGGGCCTCGGGTCAGGTCGGGTTCGGGCAGAGAATCTAAGCTCTACACCCTTGCACTCGCCCCCTTTACGATTCTTGTGCACGCAGCAGCAGCCTGCTGTCACTTACACAGACACGGAGACAACGCTGTGTATCTACTTCTTGTGTGTTCTTGTGTCATACTTCATGTTTACCTTAAGTGACATTGCACGTCCTGCGATGTGACTATTGTGCATGCACAATTCACGATGACGATGCTTAAACGCTATATCGTGCAGCCCTACTTTCCATGCTTTTTTGATTTTAATGTAAAGCACCTTTATAGACAGCCAAGAGAGTGCTCTACATCAGTGATACTGTGTGTCTTTGGTTATTTGGAACAGTGTAAATGCAGTACTTGTTAAAATGGAACGCATTGGAAATTGGATATTGTAAAGATGAGGTGAAATATATACACCTGGCAGGGGGTGGCAGGAGCGCTTATGTGTGGGGAAACACTGAACTGTGTGAGCAGTTGAAAGAGTGTAAGCTGGAAACCCAAGCCTTGGGCAGCCCCTCATTAGTAGGCCAGCCATTCATCTGCCCTCAGTCATCAATAATGCCTGAGGCTCGGCCGACACTCTACAATCAGCACGGGCTGGAGGACCACTCAACTACAAAACCAAACCTCAGCTCTGGACAACACTGGCCTATCTGTCAGCAGCGCAACAGTGTAGCACTGCTCCAACAGAACAGCATCATGCTGAACTAAGTAGAATAAAAAAAACAGCAGTAATGAACTGAAACAACTAAAACAACACATCCCGTACTGAAATAATTGAATATATTGAACAGTTAAACAGACACACTTGTACAGCACAATGAGAGGTTCTGTTCCAAAACACACACAAGGCAGCTCTGGTACAAGCAGACACACTATACGCCACACTCCACAGGGCACTATTAATGTTTTATAGCCTCACGACTGACAAAGTACACTAAGTGCTACAGTTAATATGCGGCCTAATATTGGCACGCTTTAGGGTTAGCGTTGTCACTTAATTAACTGAAATGATGCTGGTTAGCCACGTAAAACAATACTCTATCTGGCAGCCGTGATCAGGCTACATATCAAGTTTTAGCTGTCACATGTTTTATATGCCAAAGACACCTGTACATTGAATAACTGGGGCGAGGCTCAGGTCATTTCTCTTAATACGCATGAGCATATAGTAGGTATGAGTGCACCATTGTGAACATTTATCTTAATGTTCATAAAATACAAAAAAATTACAGAATTTAACTCCATATTGCCATATATTATGTTGTATAACTGTTTGTTTGTTGTTTATATGCATGCACTAAATACGCTAAATATGCTATATGTGGTAGATTATTGTTGTTACATTATTTTATTTTTGCTACATTTTTTGTTGTTTATTTTCATGATTTAATACAACATCAGTCTTGGTAAGTCTTGGTAAGAAACTGTTTTGGAAATAGACAAAGCAATAATTTAGTTTCTACTGAATGTATAAAACTGTTGGTACCACTTTAGAATAGGGCTCCTTTATAAAGGGTTTATAAATAGTTTAAAAGGGACTTTATTAATGGTTATAGATTAAGTTGTAAATACTTTAAAAACATTAATAAGCACTAAATAAATACACATAAACAGAAAGAACAACAGTGAACATTTAGATTTAACATGTCTAGTAAAATAATATAGAAACTCAGTTTGTAGTTAAATAAATAAAGTTATTATCAGAAATGTTAATGATGACTTATGGATTAGACAAAGTAAGATAAGCATCTAGTAAGATCTTAAGAGGTTTAGCAGTATAAACAAATGTGAAATCACTAATTGGTACATAGCAGGCCACTGTTGCCCTTCCTATTTATGTGTTGTAACTGCTAATTAATGGTTTATAACCTAATTAATAAGCATTAATAAACTCCTTTAAAAACTATTTATAAATCCTTTATAAAGGAGCCTTATTTTAAAGTGGTACCAACTGTTTCATACTGATTTATACTAAAAGTAAAAAATACTAAACACTTCATACTAAATATATATATATATATATATATATATATATATATATATATATATATATATATATATATATACACACACACACACACATTTTTTTACACTATTCTCTTGAAATGAAAAAAATATGAAATGTAATGTAATGGCATATTGCCAAAAATATCTTGTTCCAAACATACCTTGAATTATTGTAGAGCCATATCACTCACCCCTACATGTGTACGGAGTGGTTGCCAGATTAATGGACAAACTTCTGAAGTTGTGGGGGCATTTAAAATTCCTAGATCCATATGGTCATGAATGTACCAGGAATATATCATAGAAGGCATTACCACATACAGGGGGGAAGTGCAGTGAGTAGTAATGATTGTGACCGGCAGCATCTGTCTAGAATTGTTCATGCAAACAAACAAGCAACTCTGGTGGAAATCACATCCACATTCAATACAGAAGGCACAACAAACATATCCTGAAGGTCATGTTTAGCTTCCATTGTATATGACAAAAGTCATAGGACATAATACTTGTTCCTTGCATGTCAGTACAATATCTTAAAGCTGCACTGTATAGTGCCCTAATCTGCTCTGTGCACAAGATGATATTTTAGCCACAAGCTTAATACACTAGCCAAAAGCTAACATGATAGTTACGCTACACATGTTCAGTACAAAACAACATGATACACTGCAATTTTACACAATATGATATGCTGTATGGAAACACTTGGCATTAGCATGCATTAAAAATGTAACAATGTAAATTTAAACCAGTACCTGAATGAGATGGGATCGTTACTTCATTACCATATCCCCACAGCAACATTACACACTTGTTGCAGATAATTTCATGACAGTTAGTGGCCAACTAGGACATTAAACCCCTCCGCAGCCTCATACAGTAAACCAGCACAGAGACTACAGGACAAGCCATCGATTTTCCTGCAGCTGCCAGAGTGTATCTGTGACTAAATCCAGGTCAAGCTTCGGGCGCCCTGGTGCCTGTATAAGCCCTTAGCTTTGGATTATAAAGACAAAAAGAATCAACTAATGTAATTTGGAGACCTGTAAACAAACCAAGCACCACATGCTACAGTGGGTTAAAAAATGCAATGCTAACAGCATCTGTATAAACTGTGAAAGGAACAATTTGGTGAACCATACAAAAATGAAGTTAGAAGTTAGCTTAAAGGCTTCCAAATAGTGCCTGTGAAATGAGCCTTTGCATGTTTATGAGCTGCATACCTGCTGCAGTTTAATTTGCCTGTGGCCCTGCTCTCTCGGCCAATCACAGGTGTCGCCGTGTAGTGTCTTCAGCCACAGAGTTTGTTCAGCTTCCATGATTGAGACATCTTTAGGCACTTCTGATTATATTACAAACATGCCTTCACAGTACCATGCTACATGTCTTTTGCCATGTTCCATTAAAGCCAAAGGATGCCAATAACTTAATCTATAACAAAAAATCTATCCACAGCACCAAAACATTCTCAGTCCACTAACTACACATTACCTTAAAATAATTCATTTAATATTAGATATTAAATAAAAAAATTAAATCATTCACAAACCTTATTATTTATGCATTACTTTATATATCCCATTGAACCTTTTATTCATTATTTATTGTGACAACTGTGAGTTTTAGTTCTTTTAGACTTGAGTAAAAGTACAAGTGCTCTATCAAAAAAGTGACTTGAGTACAAGTTCCACACTTAAGAGGAAGTACTTAGGTATTCAACATATTATGTACTTAAGTATTGTAAATAGTTATTATAAAATTTAGTACTGGAGCACTGAAAGTAAAGGTACAGTACTGTGTTGTGTAGTTTTTACAGAAAGCAGTAGAAAATTCTCAGAGTGAAAGTTAGAACAGGAGCAGCGTGGTCTTCTTATAAGATCAGCTTGATCACTTGATTCACTGAGGAGTTTCATCAAACCCGGTGACAGTGTAGAGCATCTAACGCTCTGATATGGCAGTGATAATGTGGGTTTGGAATTATCATAATTGTAACGATGCAGTTAGAGACCGCTGGGGTTTGGGGTGTGGGTCTTGAGTAACTTAGTGAAGAGCCACTACCTCTTAATCTCCAGAGACACTCATGTCATTGCTACAGGCAGCTGAACAAGTCTTCCTACTGGGGAAGTAATCTACTGTGCCACCCAGGGTGCACAGGAAGCCGTGTTTGCGAAATACTTTGTTTTTGGCAGAGATTGGGTGCACTGCAGCATTTGCATGTGCATGCATAGCTGCTGGAGATGCTGCAGATGCTATGCTAACCAAATTTTTCCAGTGGTAAAGAAATTAAAGAAATTAAAAAAGCATGTTTTTTTACATCAGCATACTGTAACCATCAGAGATTTTTAGGCCCGGCTTTAACAAATGCCTATTGTAAAAAATATATATATATTATTACAGCAAAAATAATCATATTGGTGTTTTACATTAATAGCTAATATTGGCCATTTTTTAAACAGTATCATATATTACATATACACTATTCACAAATATAATTAATTCAACTTCATGTAGTATAATCAGTAATAAAATAAGTGATGTATTTGCTTCACTATGCTGATCATACTGTTAAGTACCTGTATCTATTGAACTGTGAGGCTCAATACAAATTAGGGATGCAACAACTATTTGGCAACTGAAATAATATGCTGAAAAAAAAAACACTTTTGGTTCCTATTAGCAAAATGTTAGTTTTCCAGCGGAAAGGTACATGATGTACAGGGCTAGACTAATGTCTACTGAAAAAAATAGCTTTAACATTAGTTTTTTTACCAAAAGACTGATTAGTTTTTTTCTGTATAAATTTCACTGACATGTGACTTAAGCAGGACTGTTAAGTTTCGTTTGTGACTGAAATCCCACTCCTGAAGAAAAATGGTATTAGAACTGCGAGGTATTAAGGTAAATCTATTGCGTTTTATTTGTCTGCTGGGATATTAAAAATGTTATGTTTTCAATAAAAAACATTGCTTTTTCTTAAAAAAAAAACATTTAGGCTGTTTAATTAATTCAATGGTGGCAAACATGGCAAAATAAAAAAGAAAATCCTGTTCTGAATTTTTATTTTTATGATTCAAATATAGTTTTTCTGAGCATCTCTACTACAAATGTGTACACTGTACATTTACACTCCTATTAATTACATTACATGTACATAATCATGTAATATAATCTGCATGTATAACACAACAAAAGAACAGTAATAACTGTAGACCAGGGGTTACGGATTAAACGCTGTTTCAGCACACGCAGTCTAATCCCTGAGTGCTCGGCTAAACAACGCAGTAAAAACACACAGATAGGAAATGAAGGAGTAGAAAGTGATTGGACTCATTCTGTGGCTCTTCACGAATCTGTCACCTCACTCAAGCACTCAGGAAAACACAACAGGAAGCACGGCTGACCGGATCTCAGTCCGCCATGACGCCAGACTCGGTCACCAGGAAGGAGGAGGTTCAGCTGGAAGACACAAAATTCACAGCCACAATAGAGATCCCACAGCTAAGCCTCAACTCTCCCCTCCACAGCAACACATTCAACCATTCAAAAATTACATTAGCAGATCCACACAGCAGTGTGGGGGACTACATCACAGCAAAGTTATTCACCAAGATCTGCTCAAGTCCAAACTTAAAGAAAACGAACCTGTGAACTCTCACTGGTGGAGACACCTCATACTGAGTGAAGCAGGTGCCTGTGTCTACATGAGAAGCATGTAAATAAAGTAGTGCCACACGATATGAACATAAATTCATGAGTCTGAGAGATTTATGGGATATCATAATCACAGTAGAAATAAACCCAAATTAATTAAAGGATAAAAATGAAATCAAAATAAATTCAACTAAATACACTAAAGTTTTTTTAAATATGTATTCGCATGTGTATCAAGTGTTAAAGTTTAAAATTTAACAGAAGAAACATATTCTATACATATTCTCAATCTACTGCTGATGTTGTTTGCTGGAGTTCACATTAGGAATCAGTCAGTGCTCCTTATGCTCTGGTCAATAAATGTACCTGTTTATTGTCCAGGCTGGGTATCACTGTTGACATGCGAGAACATAAAACTTTATTAGCCAATAAAGCCTGACCCTACTTGGACAATTGTGACATTCTTATTTTGGAATGCATATAAATTACATGTTTATACATTATTATTAGTATTATTAGTATTATTAGTATTATTATTATTATTAGTATTATTATTATTATTATAAACAAAAAACTCTTGTATCAGAATATGTATTGTATTGACAGCTCAGATCAGATTAGAAAAAATGTGTGTGAAAATGATGTGTGACTGTAAAGAAAATGGGTTAAATAACTCCTGACTGGAAGAGCAAATTCCAAAGTGTCTTTAGATTACAAGCAGACAAAACACGGATACTTGCTACATGTACAATGATATACATGGATATTGTATACACTACACATGTACATATTGTATACAGAAACGTACAGTACTGATGGTACACATTACTAAGAATGAAATAGAAACGACTAAAGGAAGAATGTCTTCAAGTTGACAAAAAAGCAAACAGCACCCCTAAGAAGGCTACTACTGCCTCAGAGGTAACATTTCAATAAACTGCCCTACTGAGGCCAAAATACTAATTTTATTGTAGATTTTATACAGTTAAAAAAAGTGAAATTATCACTTTTGAAACATAGTATGGCATTTTTGTCATCAACTGTATCTGCATGTTTATTTAATGAATATATATTTTATGTATGCAGTTATGTATATGTGGCACTTTAATATAAGGACTGTGTTAATGTATCCAAAGTGAGAGATCTCTGATACACATTTTTTGTACTGCTGTTTCTACAGACCAGCTAAGAGGACTGGTATGATTTAGCAAGTTTTGTAATAGTCAGACCTGCAGTAATGGCTACGGGTCAGGCGCTTTGAAAACGACTCCATTTAAAAAATTACAATTACTGAAAAACACTTCAGTTGCTCCACTAAGCGGTTAATCACTTAAAAGCCTGGTGGATCAAACTCGGGTCTCTTGATGGGAATTGTATAATAGTGTCCTATCGTCTGTCCTGGGATAATCCCTGGTCCAGGAATGAGCTCCAGCATCACAACTATAACCTTAGCTACTACAGCAGCATTAGCAGAACTGATCCCAGATCAGCAAGAAAGAGCAAAAGAGCATAATCCCAGCAAGGCAGCCTATGTTCCTGAAGCTTTCACCACCCTTTTAATAAAAATGTCGCTGCTTAAATCAGGTGTCTAGGTTACACAGTTTCTGGGTCCTGGCCCACTTGGATCCAGTCTCTCACAAAAATGTTAATGCTAGTTCTTTGCTAACTTAACCCAGAGAGCAAGATTAACTGAATTTAACAGGTTTATCACAAACTAAGGGAGCATGGGTTTAGCATACTGCTGAATGGTAAGACTTTCTGCTAGAGGTCGGCAATATGACATGATCATTTTATCATTCCTGTAATACATGTTCTCAGAGTAGCCTATACCGTGGATATCATCAGTACTCACATACTCAAAGACCTAACAACTGCATGCTTATTAAAAATGTACGATTATTCTTGTTTATTCAGATGTATCGCAGTACATTTTAAATTAAAATCTTTTTTTTTAAATCTTAAGCATATCATAATTAGAATTACTATATTCAAGGGAAGGTATTTAAATTGTGTTTTTAAAGGATCTGTCATTACTTCTGCAACTTTACTGCAATCACATGTACAGCGGTATGAAAAATTTTGGTCACCCCTGAACTTAATTTTCTTTTATAAACCTTTGGTTGTTTAGATCAGCAATTTCAGTTAAACATATCATATAGCAGATAAACACAGTGATATTTAGGAAGTGAAATTAAGTTTATATGATTTACAGAAAGTGTGCATTATTTATTATTTATTTATTTTATTATTATTTAATTATTTTAACAAAATAAGGTAAGTGCATAAATTTACGCACACCACAGGAAAATCACATCAACATTTAGCAGATCCTCCTTTTGAAGAAACAACAGCCTCTAAACGCTTCCTATAGAATCCAATGAGAGTCTGGCTTCTGCTTAAAGGTATTTTGGATCTTTCTTCTTTACAAAACATCTCCAGTTCAGTCAGGTTTGATGGTTTCTGAGCATGAACAACCCGCTTTAAATCACACCAGAGATTTTCAATCTGAGATGAAGACTGAGATGATCATTCCAGAATGTTGTACTTGTTCCTCTGCATAATTGCCTTAGTAGATTCTTTTTATTCATTTCTAACTTTTATCCCTTTTTCCCCAATTTAAAAGGTTAATTACCCAACCCACTCATTAGGACTCCACCTATCACTAGTGATTCCCCAACACTAGCACATGCCTCCTCAGACACGTCAGCCACCTCTTCTGGAACTGCTGCTGATTGCCGCAACAACAATTGTGCTTTCTCAGTGCTGATGGTAAGCTTATGGCAAGCTACATGAACTGGATTCAAACCAGTGATCTCCCGATCATAGTGGACCACTCAGAGCCCTATATGCCTTAGTAGTTTTTGAACAGAGTTTTTGTTTTCAGGTGATTTGAGAGTTGTGTTTTGAGGCTCCCATGTTGCCACTCCTCAGAGAAGATGCAAAGAGGAGAAAAACTTTGGCAATTGGCAACTTAACCCCTTTTTCATAACTGAATTCACCTGTGTAAGTAGGTCAAGGGTCAATGAGCTTACCAAACTAATTCTGTGTTACAATAATTAGTGATAAAGGTGTTCAAATCAATAAAACGGAAGGTTGCCCAAATTTGTGCACCTGCACCAAATTTTGTTTAAAGAACAATTGCACACTTTCTGTAAATCCTATAAACTTCATTTCACTTCTCTGTAACAAAATCTAACAAACAAGCCTGCCTAAATCATCAAACCCTCACAGTGTGTTGAGTTGTAAAGTAACCTGACACTAAGTAATCTGATGCTTTCTGACACTGTATGACACACTGTTATCTATAAAAACAGACAGCAGTACAGACCAAACTCAGGCTGTGAGGCTGTGTATCTCCTACTGAGTTTAGCTACTGAAGATCTTACAGTATATCTTTTTTTTTTCTTTTTTTATTAATATGGTTACGGTGAGCTTCAGGCATGTAACAGCACTTACAGTGCACAACACTTACAGGGAGCTACGAGCTCAAATTACCGGTTAGTTACAGTAGCTTCATATCCAAAACTAAAAGGCAAACAATGCCAAGTTCACACTGCTGCCCTGCTAACTCCCTGGAAACCCAGGAAAGCTTCACCTGATCTTTGGCCTGTGTCACCATGGCAGTAGCATGCTCACAAAAAGATAGCATACACACACATACAGAGGGGCTGTAGCAGGTAAACGCTGCTGGGCAGGAAAGAAAACAGCTCTGTTTCTGGTCCTTGATAATAATCAACAAGCTGTTCAGCCCAGGTTTGAAAATGAAAGGGTCATTAAATCCATTAACGCTGACTATGGCTCCACTGACGGTCACAAGAGTGCTTGAAGCATTAACACAGAGCTAATGGATACAGGCTAGAGTCGTGTGTGTGTGAGCATGGAAACAGTTATGTGTGTAAGAGTTACTGAAATAAATAATATAAATATGCATCATGTTCCTGTTTGCTGAACATAATGCAGATTTAGTCTTCTAACACTTAAGATTTTTTTGTTAATTCTGTAAAAAAGTGTTAGCTAGCTGTTAACGCTAGTTACGTATGTAACTGTGGTTATGTGAATAGTGGATGACCGCCAGGGCGGTGCTTAATGTGAATGTATTCCCTGCCGTGCCCACGGCGAACCGAGAGTTGTATACCAACGAAGTCACTACACGTGACACAGCGTGTGACGCAAGCGGGGTATAAATGCCCCCTGGCACTCGCTGCTCCTCCTCAAAACTTGGTTCTTCTCGCAATCCGAGTGACCAAGAACCCTGGCGGTCATCCACTATTCACATAACCACAGTTACATACGTAACTAGCGTTATGTTTCATAGTTACTGACCGCCAGGGCGGTGCTTAATGTGGATGATGCATACCAGCGATGTCACGAGGAGATTCCAGACAGAACCGCCGTAGATAAGCCCTCGGCGGCTGCCACGTTCACACTGTAGTAACGAGAGAAGGTGCATGGTGACGACCATGTGGCCGCTGCACAAATCTCTAGTAGAGACACTCCTTGAAGCGCAGCCCAAGATGTGGCGATGCCTCTGACAGAATGTCCTGTAGTCGGGGCAGGCAAAGGGCGATCTGCAGCCCTGTAGGCCCCCTGAATAACCTCCACAAGCCAGTGGGATAGCCGTTGCTTCGAAAGTGGTTTCCCCAACTTCGCAGCAGAAAAACATACAAACAGCTGGTCCGTTTGACGAACAGCCGTCGTAGCAGAAACATATGCCCGTAGAGCTCTTACAGGGCATAACTTTAGCCTCCTGGTATCAGAATCGTCCCCATAGGCAGGAAGATCAATGGTTTGGTTCACAAAAGCAGGATTCAACACCTTAGGCAGAAACGCAGCGTTCGGCCTCAGTTTCACACTGCAATCATCCAAGCCCCACTGTAAACACAGGGGGCTGATAGACAGCGCATGCAGCTCACAGCTCCGCTTTGCTGTGCAAACAGCCAACAGGAAAGCAGCCTTTAGAGAGATCCATTTCAGCTCTGCCCGCTCTAGCGGTTCAAAAGGAGCCTTGCAGAGAGCGTTCAAGACTAGCGGAAGATCCCAGGGGGGATACCGCGGCTTACGAGGGGGAGCCAGTCTCTTAGCTCCCTTCAAAAAAGCAGTCACAAGCTTATGAGAGCCCAAGGAAGTACCGTCCGCCAGCATCACGTGACAGGCTAAGGCCGCCACGTATACCCTGAGCGTCGAAGCGGCCCTGCCTTCCTCCAGTAGCGTCTGGAGAAAGGACAAGACAGTCTGTAGTGTGCAGAGGTGTGGTACCACACCTTGGTTAATACACCAAGCTTCAAAAGCCTTCCACCTGCCCTCGTATAGAGCCCGCGTAGAAGGAGCTCTAGCATTATCGATCGTGCGTCTGACCTGGGCCGTGCACGAGTCTAATGTGCTGGTGGGCCTAAGGGCCACAGCCATAGCCGGAGTTGCTCCGGACGTGGGTGCCACACCTGTCCATTCAGCTGTGAAAGCAGGTCTGCTCGACACGGAAGTTCCCATGGAACCCCATGGAGTAAAGACAGCAGCGTTGGAAACCATGTTTGATACGGCCACTTGCTGTTCCAGGCGTACTCTGTCCAATACAGCCGGAATCAGAGGCAAAGGGGGAAAGGCATAGAGCAGAGTTCTCGGCCAGCTGTGAGCCAGGGCATCCTGGCCCAATGGGCTGTATAGTGCCATCTCCGAAAACCAGAGAGGGCAGTGTGTCGTGTCTGGAGAGGCAAAGAGGTCTACTCGAGCCTCCCCGAACCGTTCCCACACCAGCTGTACCACACGCGGGTGTAGCTTCCATCGTCCTGGGTGAAGAGAACGGCGAGAGAGCGCATCCGCCGTGACATTGGTGGCGCCTGTCACATGAGATGCTCTCAGAGATAACACTCTGGGGTGAGCCCACGTCCAGAGTTCTTGTGCCAGCATCAATAGCCTGCGGGACCGTGTTCCGCCGAAGTGGTTTACATGATAGACTGCTGACACATTGTCCGATCTCACCAAGACATGTCTGCCGTGGAGCACCGGGAGAAAATGTCTCAGGGCGAGCACTATGGCACGTAACTCCAGGATGTTGATGTGGTCTCGCGCCTGCCGCATGGACCAAACACCCTGCACTGCGCTGTGGTTCCAGACAGCCCCCCAGCCTGTGGCTGACGCGTCTGTAGTGATCACTTCTCTGCGAGAAGGAATCTGTCCCATCGTTACCCCTGACAGCAGGAAGGGTGCAGAGTTCCAGACATCAAGGGCAGCCAAGCACTCGCTGGTAATGCGAACGCGTGTGTGCCTGTGCCGTGCCGCATCCAGTTTCAGACTGATGAGCCACATCTGAAATGGTCGGATGTGGAGCTTCCCCAGTGCCACCACCTGCGCAGCGGCGGTGAGAAGACCTTGTAGTCGCAAAAGCCTCACATACTGCACCTTGGCGCCCCACCTGAGGCTGTGAATGGCCGATAGTATAGCCGCAGCGCGAGCTGAAGGCAGGGTGGCCAACATGCGACGTGAATCCAAGACCATGCCTAAAAAGGTTATGGACTGAGCAGGAATTAAAACACTCTTGTTCCAGTTCACCGCGAGCCCCAGCGCTTGCGTGTGCTGCAGTAATCTGAGTGTGTCTGTGTGAGCCCTCTGCTCCGAGGGGGCACACAGCAGCCAGTCGTCTAGATAGGGCAAGATTTTCAGCCCCTGAGCCATAAGGGGGGACAGGGCCGCCCGCATACATCTCATGAACACCCTTGGTGCCAGTGAAAGGCCGAACGGTAGCACTCTGAACTGGAATACCCTGTCTCGGAAGGCGAACCTGAGAAACCGTCTGTGTTCTGGAACGATTGGAACGTGAAAGTAGGCGTCTTTGAGATCCACTAGGGTGAACCACTCCGCTTCGGAAACTGCGTGGAGAACAGTCGCGGTGTGTAACATCCGGAACGGAAGAACTTTCAAAAATTTGTTCAGGCGACGGAGATCTAAGATCGGTCTCAAACCGCCGTCTTTCTTCGGAACAACAAAATAAATTGAGTAGAACCCCTCGGGGTGAACTTGAGGGTCTACTAACTCTATGGCTCCTCTGGCCAGCAGGGAGCCTATCTCCTGGGAGAGGCTTGCAGCCCGAACGGGATCCCGAACTTTGGTCACCGTAGGGCGAGAACATACTGGTGGCCGGCGGCGAAACTGCAGTCTGTAACCCACTGTCATGGTGCTCGGAGCCCACGGGTCTGAGATCATCTCTGTCCAGTAGGCCAAATGTGATGGTGAGAGCAACAGCGTCACCGGCCGTAGCATGTCAGCGGCGGTCAGCAGCGGCAGCTGCGCGCAGCTTGGAAGGGTGGGGGGGTCGCCTAGGCGCTCTCGGCGGGACCGTGGGGCCTGCGGGGCGCGGCGGCGGAGCTGCGGCTCCGAAGCGCCTCTCTCTATCGTGTCCTCGAGCCCGCTGTAGTGGGCGACGAAAACTCTGTGGTTGCCCGGTATTATGCAGCTTTCGAGCCTCCGTCAGGGAGGATCGTCGTTCCAGGGCTTCCTTGGCTGCTGGTCCGAAGAGAGACCCGGGTTTGAGAGGCACGGACCGCAGCGTAGCTCGGCAAGGTTCGGGCAGAGAGGATTGGGCCCGCTAGCCGCTCGTGGCGGATAGCCATGGGAATCATCGCGCAGTCGATGCATGGGTCTGTGAGCGCTTCGCGCAGATGGTCCAAGCCCAGGCACGACGGGCACAGTCGGTGTCCGTCGTCGGGCTCCAGGACGGCCTGGCAGTGCATGCAGCTAATCGAGGATAGCATAGCAGCGCTAGGTAGGCCGCGGCTCCGGGGGGGGGGTCTGACAGCCGCTCGCGGTGGCCGCTGGCTCGCTTCGGGCGTCGAGCGCCTCGCTGCCCGCTAAGTCACTCGGTGTACCGAGCACCAGCTAGCTGAAGCAGATAGCTCACGAGGAGTTTGCGCTAGTTAGAGCTACGGTTGAGAGTACTCACCGTGTCAGGCTCCGGCGAAAAGACACAGCAGTGCTGACAGCCGCTCGGCTGATAGCTACTCGTGGGGCCGCTAGCCTCTGGTTAACCCCGGCGTCGAGCGATTCGTAGCCGGCTAAATGAACTCGGTGTACCGAGCACTAGCTAGCTAGGGCAGATAGCTCGCGAGGCGTACGCTAGTAGAGCTAAGGAGAGAGTACTCACCGTGTCGGCTCCGGCGAAGACACCACAGTGTAGATAGCCGCTCGTGGGGGCGTTAGCTGAGGCTAATCCCGGCGCCGAGCGCTTCGCTGCGGTCAAAGTGAACTCGGTGTACCGAGCGCACGATAACTGAGGCAGCAGACAGGTACTGAAGCTAGGTTAGAACTACGGTGGGAGTCCTCACTGGTTTCGAGCTTCGACGGGAAATGCACAGTAACCCGAAGCTTGGAGCCCCAAGCTTCGTGTGGGTACTGGCGACAAGTAATCCAAAATAGGAAAAGAAAAAAGGAGAAGAAAAAGATGATGAAAAAACAGCTCTAGAGGTCGGAATCCGAGCTCTGAAGCGAGCTGCACTCAATCGGTTCTGGGCGAGAAGAAAAAGAGGAGGAGCAGCGAGTGCCAGGGGGCATTTATACCCCGCTTGCGTCACACGCTGTGTCACGTGTAGTGACTTCGTTGGTATACAACTCTCGGTTCGCCGTGGGCACGGCAGGGAATACATTCACATTAAGCACCGCCCTGGCGGTCAGTAACTATGAAACATAACCACTCTAGCTGATGTTAGCTAGATGTTAACTACTCTAGTTTATGTTAGCTAGATATTAATTGAGCTAAAGTTAGCTAGATGTTAACTAATCTAGCTTATGTTAGCTAGATGTTAGCTACTCTAGCTTATGTTAGTTTGATGTTAACCACTCTAGCTAAAGTTAGCTAGATGTTAACTACTCTAGTTTATGTTAGCTAGATATTACTCTAGCTAAAGTTAGCTAGATGTTAGCTACTCTAGCTTATGTTGGCTAGATGTTAACTACTCTAGTTTATGTTAGCTAGATATTAATTGAGCTAAAGTTAGCTAGATGTTAGCTACTCTAGCTTATGTTGGCTAGATGTTAACTACTCTAGTTTATGTTAGCTAGATATTAATAGAGCTAAAGTTAGCTAGGTGTTAACTACTCTAGCTTATGTTAGCTAGATGTTAATTGAGCTAAAGTTACCTAGATGTTAACTACTCTAGTTTATGTTAGCTAGATATTAATTGAGCTAAAGTTAGCTAGATGTTAACTACTCTAGCTTATGTTAGCTAAATGTTAACTACTCTAGCTTATGTTAGCTAGATATTAATTGAGCTAAAGTTAGCTAGATGTTAACTACTCTAGCTTATGTTAGCTAGATGTTAACTACTCTAGCTTATGTTAGCTAGATATTAATTGAGCTAAAGTTACCTAGATGTTAACTACTCTAGTTTATGTTAGCTAGATATTAATTGAGCTAAAGTTAGCTAGATGTTAACTACTCTAGCTTATGTTAGCTAGATGTTAGCTACTCTAGCTTATGTTGGCTAGATGTTAACTACTCTAGTTTATGTTAGCTAGATATTAATTGAGCTAAAGTTAGCTAGATGTTAGCTACTCTAGCTTATGTTGGCTAGATGTTAACTACTCTAGTTTATGTTAGCTAGATATTAATAGAGCTAAAGTTAGTTAGGTGTTAACTACTCTAGCTTATGTTAGCTAGATGTTAATTGAGCTAAAGTTACCTAGATGTTAACTACTCTAGTTTATGTTAGCTAGATATTAATTGAGCTAAAGTTAGCTAGATGTTAACTACTCTAGCTTATGTTAGCTAGATGTTAGCTACTCTAGCTTATGTTGGCTAGATGTTAACTACTCTAGTTTATGTTAGCTAGATATTAATTGAGCTAAAGTTAGCTAGATGTTAGCTACTCTAGCTTATGTTGGCTAGATGTTAACTACTCTAGTTTATGTTAGCTAGATATTAATTGAGCTAAAGTTAGCTAGGTGTTAACTACTCTAGCTTATGTTAGCTAGATGTTAACTACTCTAGTTAATGTTAGCTAGATATTACTCTAGCTAAAGTTAGCTAGATGGTAACTACTCCAGCTTATGATAGTTTGATATTAACCACTCTAGCTAATGTTAGCTACATGTTAACTACTAAATCTAATAAAAAGATTCCGTAACTTAAGCTAAAAGCATTAACATCCTTTTAACATTAGCTAGAGTAGTTAACAACTAGCCAACATTAATTATAGTAGTTAACGTCTAGCTAACAGTTAAATATTTTGATAGATAATTATTTTAGCTAATGTTAGCTAGATGTAAACAACTCCAGCTAAAGTTAGCTAATTGTTAACTACTCTAGCTGATTAGAAGGATGTTAATGCTTTTAACATTCTAAATACTTTCTATTAGATGTTGGAGCATTGCTGTTGGAATTTGATTGCATTCAGCAAATGGAGCATTAAAAACATCAGGAGGATCACCACCCCACCTCAAACTCAACCAAGTATTCCAATACTGGATGAAGCACCATCATTTTAGAAAACACTGTTCCACTGCACCACAGCTCAGTGCTGGGGGACTTTATTTATCTTTAGGCTACACCTGGCATTAGGCATGGTGCCAAACGTTTCCTGTTTATCTGATTTTGGCTGTACTTCTCCACAGAGGAGACAGACCCTGAAAGTCTACACTTCATTCACAGCTTGACTGATTCATTTAAAGTCCACTGTGGTGATGTACCAAGCTAAGATTACTGTATGGTGTCACTCTCCAGATGTGTACATCCTGAAAATGCATTTAAGAGTCACGGCAATGTATTTTTGACATATTGTCCACTCTTATTTTAGAATACTGACCTAACAATAATGAATCTATCAGTTCAATTTCCACAGCTGCTCATCCTGCATCCTATGACACCAGAGTTTTAGAGTAAGGGAGGAGGAAGCACTACACACTACAGCAACCTCTTTGGAAAAAAAAAAAAAACACCCACACACATGTGCACGTACACACACACACACAAAACATCCAGCTGTGCTCAATCAGATGGAAGTCTACAGTTTTTCCACAGTAAACGCGAGTACATACGAGAAGCATTCACTTTTATACCCCACTCTAAGACAGAATTCATATGGTGAAAAACCAAGTAACTCATTTACATTTTAATGAGCAGAACAGTGATTTAGATGTAAAAAAAAATACATGTGATGAGAGAAAGTAGTAAAATATTAAACATAAAAGATAAGTTAAATAAATATCCTTATCCAAATATGTTCAAATCTCAAGGCAAATAAGTTTACAAAAAAGTGTAAACCTATAAACATAGGGGTGGGACAATATATCGATGTTGATGTTGTATCTCATCAATATGTGGAATCAAATATGAATATTTTTATTGAAACATCATATGACTCACCACCCAATTTGACATATTAAAGTTACTGCTTCATTACGCCACATGGTGGTGCTAATCAAGTAAATAGGGTAAACCTGCGGTGATGAATATTGTTTGTCAAGTTTTGGGAAACTGACTCCAGTAAAAACATAATTCCTGGTATTTGCTTATTTTAACATATTATACCTTCTTCTGTAACACAGATGCTGTGAAGTGTCGCAGAATCACAGTATTGTGCTTTCCACCCCTAGTAAAGAGTATATCATTTATCATTAGTTATTATTTACTTCTTGTTTTTCCCAAATTGTATTTAAATAAATTTTAAACAAAACATTTAGAGATACTCTCTTGTGTCCGGTAATGCTTAAACCTACAAATAATGCTTAAATCTGTTATTTTTAAAGTAATTATCATATATAAAACATGAACAGTGATTGTAAACATGTCAACAGTAGTGTGTACAAGCACACTGTGCAGATTCATCAGCCGTCTTTTCATCTGAACTGGCGGAGTTTAGGGTGTAGTTTGTTTCCTGTCAGGCGTAAGGTGAGAGCATTCTGAGGAGTTGAATAACAGCTGATCTCACAGCAGCGGAAAAGACGCTGTGTTTGGCCTCCTGCACCTCCTCCATAGCCTTCTGGAAGTGTGTGAGAGGAAAAAACAGGAAGCTGATCTGAGAGCAGACACAGCTGGGTGTCTTTAGCTTTTCTTATAATGACTCCCGCCGACCCCAAACCCCCAAAGTTCCTGCCCTCATACAGGACGAGGTCACATGTCTGTCTGAGATGCAACACTCAGAGATAAATGCTAACAGCCTTTCGGTCTCACTGACTCCTGTTCAAATACACACACACACACACTTACAATCAAAACCAGCTTACACATATGCAAATAACTATAATGAAACAAAGAAACAGACAAATGAATGCACTGACGTGATATTTAAATATGTATAGGAACATTTTAAATTTGAAACAATTATTCATCCATAATCTTATCCACTTCTTCCTAGTCAGGGTCTTGGTGGATCTGGAGCTAATCAGGAATCATTTTGCTTAAGACAGAAACGCCCCCTAGACAGGGTGCCAGTTCATCACAGGGTAGCACACACAACTATACATTCACACAATCATCAACATACACTCTTAAAAATCAGATGATACAACAAAGCAGTAGTTCTCAAAGTGTGATTCATGTACCACTGGTGGTCCGTGAAGCATCCCAAGGAGGTACACCAGATGATCTCATAAAACTGCATATTAAGGGTTGAAATCTGTCAAGTTTTCACATGTAATGTCATTACATTTGTTAGTGTTTAGTGTTTAATGCTTAACCCAACAGACCCTATATGAAACCCCACACTTCAGTTCTTCACTGTAACAACCACATTACTATAAATATTATTATCAGTTTCATAGACCTGTAAGTAGAACCCAGTGGAGCTCCACAAGCTAAACCTACAAGCTATCAAGTAACTGACAAGTAACAGTTTCTGCATTAAGATTAATACCTGAATAATAAACCTAAGATTTAAGGGGATGCCATATGGACTAGGGGTGTGCCTTATCATATCATTCACAATAATATTGTTTCCATTAATAAAACAATATAAAAATGCATAGCATAATAACAGCAGTATTCAGTCTTGAATCAGTATATTTATTATTTGTTTTGCATTAGTTTCCAGTATAATTGTTTATGTTCCATTAATATGCATGCACTAAATATTTTGTGGTAGATTCTTTTGTTACATTGCATTATTTTTATGTTGCATTATTTTGGTAAGTCACTGTTGTTTACAAATAGACAAGAGCTGACAGATATCTTGCTTCTGCCAAATGTCTGAAACTGTTACATTTATACAAAACATACAGCTTTGGAAAAAAATAAGCGCCCACTTATAAATGAAGAGTTTCTTTGATTGTACCAAATTGAAAATCTCTGAAATATAATCAAAGGGAAGATGGATGATCACAAGCCATCAAACTTAGCTGAACTGCTTAGATTTTTGCACCAGGAGTGGAATAAAGTTCCAAAAGCAGTGTGTAAGACTGGTGGAGGAGAACTGTGATTAAAAACCACCAAATATAATATATATATATATATATATATATATATATATATATATATATATATATATATATATATATATATATATATATATATATATATTTTTTTTTTTTTTTTTTATTTAATATATGATAACAATTCCACCAAATATTGATTTCTGACCTCTTAAAACTTTATGAATATGCATTATTTAAGGTCTGACAGCTCTGCATCTTTTTTATCATTTCAGCCATTTCTCATTTTCTGCAAATAAACGCTCTAAATGACAATATTTATTTGAAGAAATGTTGTTTGTAATTTATGGAATAAAACAACAATGTTCATTTTACTTAAACATCATCCTTTAAATAGATAAATTGATTAAGAAACTGAAGTGGTCTCTTAATTCTTTCCAGAGCTGTATGTTTTGTTGCATTAGTATATTTAAAGGACATATTTTCTAAACGTTTAAAAACGTTTCTAAAAAGGAAAGCATTTCTTCTATGCATGGTTTTGCAATGTAGGAGGAAACTGTAATACCCAGAGGAAACTCATACTGACATGTGAGGAATACACCTCCTCATGGACAACCCATGAACCCCAGAGCCGTGTAACACCATTGTCTCACCCACAATTTTATACAGTGTCTCTTAGACTTAACCCACGGGGATCCATGTGTTTCTCATGTTTCAACCTTTGGTGGAAACTACTGTAAAAAGGTCTTTTATTGCAGTTCAAAACCAGTAATGTAGGGAGGGGCTAAAGTTATGCCCTTACTGAGCCACAATCAAATAAGAGGAAATAGAGGATTTTAATTATATTCTATCAGTCTGTGTTCATATTGAACCTTGAACTCAGAATTTGATCACATCATATCAATGACTACAGCATTAATTATTATGCCCTTATGCACATGCAAGTAAGTTAAAGCTAACATCCCCGAATGTGGAAATAAGTAGATACTCTGCATGGTGTTCTGCTGGAAAACACATCAGTCGAGTGGACATCAATTTGATTAGTGCAACTGTCATTAACCAGACCAGGTATCTAGATGATGTGCACCATGGCAGCAGCAGTGCTGTTCACCAGGATGCTACTATTACCATTCCTAACCTAAACTTGGTAATGCATCATCGTGCAGGGCTTCTGTAATGTTCTACATCGTCTCTCAGCATGAAATGTACCTTACTTTTTATAATTAACAATATATTACATGTTGTGGAACTACCAGCAGTGAGAAACCCTTTCCATACAGAACAGCACTGCTTACACTGCTCCGTCACGTCATCGCAAAGCAATGTATCCCATTAATTTTCAATGAAAGCATCGGCTTCGTCAGACGCAGTCGCACAGTGCATCATGGGTACGAAAACATTTTAGTTCCGCTTCCAAGCGCTCCAGAGATGCATGGAAGAAAAGCTAATCATTGCAATTTCCCTGTACTTTATGATCAACGCCTGCCGATTTTCAGGGACTCTGATCATTGTAATACAGCGCAGAGAAAGGTGGTTGAGATTGTTGGGGTCTCTGGTCTCTGGTGAGTTACTCTAGCTACATACAAGTAGGAAGCTCATATTCTATTCATTGTCGTTTTGTACTAAAATACACAACACATCACAATACTCTGCTAACGAGTTGAACTTATAAACAGCAGTGAAAATGCAATTAACTTATTTCACTTGTACTAAATTAAATGATTTACAACAATTTTATTTTCTTTATACTTTACTTTTAGTACTTGCATAATTTTATGTCGTTAATGCATTAATATTTAATTTTTTCCATTACTACTTGCCAACCACCCTTGAAATTCCCTTGGTATAAACAGGCTGATTCTTTTACTTTGTCTGATGATAAAAAGTTAAATATATATATTATAATTATTATTATATAATTACATATTTGTATTATTTTTTGTTGTTGTGTATAAGCTCACCCAGGAGGTTAATCTAATTAAATTAAACCGAATTAGTGTGATCTTCAAAACGGGGTAATGGAGATTTTAAATGTTTAAATATAGAACCAATCAAAGTGAATATCAGTAGAGTCTGCTTCTGTCAGAAACCTGTAAAAAGCTCTTTTATGTGGCAGTGATTTTGATATTTTTCACTTTTCCTTAACTGGCACAATATACAATTGTATGTACATTTGATAGCTTTAAATTGTATTATTTGTTGATATTTTGGCATGTATAACTGCCTTTTTAAATTGTTATGTAAAAACTAAAAAACACAAATGCTCATGTATTTGAAGAATATCGGGATCCATAATTGGTCTAAATCTAAATCTTTTTATGATGTATGCAGTGATTCACAGTGTTCCATAAGGACTGACGGCACCCATGATATACTCAGAAAAGCACTTCATATTGTACATATTGTTTTCAGGAAGCTACCTGAGTAGGTCTACATAAACATCCTTGACCTTGGGATTTTCCCCTAGATGTGTCATTTATTGTCTATTCATGTTGTCATTAACTGAATTTAATATTAACATGAGGAAGTGGAAGAGTCAATAGAAGTCAGAGTAACTGAACCAGAACAGGAATGGTCAGAAATGAATCAACTGCTGAATGAAACATCAAATCACCAAGCCCATCCTTCACAGTGACGTGTTGTATTCTTACATGACGTAGGAACACAGAGAACACTACAGACCAAGACAGCAATTAAAACAAGCCACGAGGCATAAAGCAGGAGTTTGTGTCTGTATTAATCCAATAAAATGCAACTGAAGATTCCAAACGCTGTAAAAACTGATTCACAGTTTACTTGTAAACACGGCTGATTCATTTATGCTAAACGATTTCCTTCAAAACAATGAATGTGAACAGCTGGTGTGTGACAGCCTACAGGGAACTTCCCAAGCTAATTCACACACTGAGCATTGTGTGCTCACACTATTCATTCCAGGTTTAGTCAATTGGAAAAACAGTCAACAATGTTTACTAGATCAATAGGGATGGATCATTCAATAAACTAGGTTTCTCAATAAGAAGTACGTTCTTAATGAATCCTCTGTAAAATGCTAACAAAACACACCTGTTAATGAGATAGGGAATAATAATAATAACCAAACCTCAGCAACCTCTTTAGGTGTTAAACAGATGCAGTATGTCAGGATAAAAATCTGAGCTACAGATATACCCCAACAATAGAAGTGCTATTAAGTACCAGCGAAAATACAAACAAAAGAAAAGTAAAATAAAAAGCATGCACATATTACAAGTAGTACCAGCTTCTGATATAAACCACATGGTTGAGTTTACATTTTATTTAAAACAAAACAACAGTCTATCTGTTTTTTTTTACCTCACTGACTGATCCACATTCAAAATCAATGTGAAACACTCAATGCATTATAGAGTATTACAGAGTTATGACACACAGCTATGAAACCCTTTTTAAAATGTCCATGTAATTTGTCTGCAGTTGTTTTAATATTAGTCTCGATGCACAATCCAAACTGAGCGTGTGTTAGGATGCAATGTGTGTGACTTGTCCGAGTCTCACATTTTTGCAAAGCAGTGCTCTGTTATGAATCAGTGCCGGCACATGCAAATGAGGGAAAAGTGCAATTGTACCACATTTTACAAAAACTGTAAAACCTGACCTCAAACTAATGATGTGTACCTATCTTATACCAAACCTGAAAAAAATGTATATACGCACACCACACTGAACTGCTTGAATTTTTGCACCAGGAGTGTCATAAAGTTATCCAAAAGCAGTGTGTAAGACTGGTGGAGGAGAACGTGCCAAGATGCATGAGAACTGTGATTAAAAAACAGGATTATTCCACCAAATATTGATTTCAGAATTCTTAAAACTTTATGAATATGAACTTGTTTTCTTTGCATTATTTGAGGTCAAAGGTTGTGCTGGAAAATAAGACATTTGACTCTGGTCCCTGGTCTCGAACCACTAGTATTGATACACAGCTTATTTTATTTAAAAAAAAATAGAATTATGTACATCACCCCTAATATACGGTTTGCTAGGTCAGTTAAGTGACCATTTTTTCAACTTTGATTTATCAATAAATCCTAACATCAAAAGAAATTTCAGTTTGTGTACTTCATGCATTCAATATGAGTCAAACACCTAAATGCATGATGAGAAGTCTCTGATTGTGCTGCGTTCATGACTCTATTCCAGTTTATAACTGCATAAGCTCCTGTTTATTTAATCTTGTCGTGTGTTATGCAGAGAGCAGGAAAGCAGTGCATGGGGCGGACTGAGCCAGAACTAAGCTGTTTCCCCGTGTCTTTGTGCCTTATGGCCATCAGGAAGAACAAAAGTATCTTGTCTGAGGCAGAGACACAGACAGAAACTCCACTGTGAAGAAGACTTATTTCACTTTGGCACACAAAGCAAGAACTGGTCATCTTTGAAAGGATCAAGAATCCACAGACCGCTAGAATCTGCCTGAACTGACACCACCGAAAACATTTCTAACACTGGAGACTCTGAGCATTCAAGCTTCCCACTATATGCAGTCCTCTGTTCTCTCACAGCTTTATAAACTCTTTTAGCCTGGCTTGACCCACTAGATTCAGAAACGGTGTGTGTTTCCAATCAGCGATTCTCACACAGGCATGCTAACATTTACATGCTTAACATTCAGAGAATACAGAAAATCAACAATCACTAAACAATCAAATTACCCCAAATGTACACCAGCAGTCAAGACTGTACACACTGTATGACACTGTGGCCCATAAAAATGTGTAAAAATATGACTTCAGGCTTTAGGGTGGCTATTGTACAGTTTTAGCTATGCTACATTCTCTTTCCTGTTTTTATGCAGTGCTTAACACCTCATTTTTATGGTTAGAATTCAGATAATACAAATAATTAACAGTTTAACTCCAAAATGTACACATTCAAATTTCAGCCGGCTTATTTTAAGATCTCTGCAGTATATTGTGTTTCTGACTTAGTTGTCTCTTAAACTTATTCTTTTTAAATGTTCATATAGACCAAAAAGGAGGAACATTTCAGTCTTAAAAAAAGAATCCTATGCTTTTCTTATTCTCAAAAATGTATTGCAATTAATTGCTTAGAATGATCTAACTTTTTATCCTGAGGGGGTTATGAATTCAGAAACGCATTATAGAAAAGATGCTCTTTAAGAAAGTATTTTCTTCTTTACATGTACACACTGTTTTACACTGCTGCCTTTACAAATGTGTGAAAATATGGTCACAATTCAGGTGTATTTCCTGCTACATGTTTAGCTATGTTATATATTTCTTTGTTTTAATGCACTGGCTTAACCCCCCAGACTCATAAAAAAAACTGTGTCTAAAGTGTCTAATCAGCATTTCCTTAGTATTTGCAAGTTTATTACAAAAAACAAACAGTTCAAACCAGTTAGAGGTAATGTTAAATAATGATTTTTTGTGATGCTACTTAATGGGTTAAAGCTTTTACAAATTCCTAGCTATATCAGCTAAACAGCTCCAGTGCAAAAGTAAGAAAACACACTGCAAACTTTAAATTTCTTTAGGGTGTGCCATATTGTGTGACATATGATGTGCCATATTGTATTGTACATAATAATATTGTTATCATGTATTTAACAAAAATAAAAACATACTGTAATAACAGCAGTATATTGTCTTAAAAACAGTCGACTTAGCATTGCTTTATTATTTAATGTGAAGCTTTAAAAGTATTGCTTGTATAAATGTTTATCTTTGCAGTTTATATGCATGGACTAAATTCTGCACTTTGGTTTAGCAGTAGACAATTTTTACTGTACATTATTTTTGTAACATTATTGTAATTTACTACAACATCTTGGTAAGTAACTGTTGTTTACAAAATAGACAAAAGCTGTTTTGGTTTGAAACAGTAAGTTTTTTGTGTTTTGTCCTAAAGTCAAGAATATCAATATCATGTAAATACCCTGAAACACTGCGACATAATTTTAGGTCATATTGTCCACCCCTTTTGTCTTGGATAATAATGTATATTTGGGGTAATGTGCTAATCTGATGTTTTACTGTGTAAATTTAAAGCTTTAGAGTTTTTAAAAGCTTCAGCTATTAAAGAATTATGCTGGCAGCTTCCCCTGGGCTAATTCTGAGTTCACTACGAAACACACTGGCAGGTACACGTGTGTTCCATCTCGGTGGGAGTAGTTGTTCTTTAACATAACACTCTCTGTTGTTGGAGTACTAGGAACTGTGATGTTTGTGGCAGTGATTTCCAACTATATCAAAGGGCAGAACTAATTTCTCCTACCTCCTTTCTCCAATGTGGAAAATGCTTAATCCAAATATAGGTTTCCAGCATTATATACAAACATGAGTTGCATATCTAAAACCGTCCTATTATAAGTAGTATTAGAAGTAATAGTAGTAGTATTTTTCAATGTTTATAGATCACAGTGTGTCATACAGTAACAGAAACTACATACGGCAGTCTATTATAGATTACTGTTTTATGATTAAGACATGCAGCTAACAGAGTTTACTGATGGGGTTTAAGCTAGAGCTGGATAATATATCACAAATTCAGATTCCAAATATTCCAAACTATTTAATACAAGATATAAAAATATATCATAGTATATATTTAAATATACAGCATAATGTGCCTTTGGGGTTTCAAATAAATACTGATACTTTAACATTATGCTTTATTACAGCTTTCATTGTATCATATTTTATATCACCAATTCTCTTATGCACATAATGTTTGGATGCAGCTCCTCAGCCATGAAAACCCATTCAATGAAGTTCTCTACACACTGACCTGTGCTAATCTGCTAATCTGATGTGAAGTTTGGAAGTCTGTAGTGACTAATTCTGCAGAAATTTGGTGACCTCTTAACAGTATACATTTCAGCATCTGCTGACCCCGCTCTGTCATTTTACAGTTCTTACATTCCCACTTCCACTTTGTCACAATAACACTGACAGTTGACTGTGGAATATTTAGTAGTAATGAAATTGTACGACTGGACTGTTGCTCAGGAATGCTATGTTGCTATGACAATATCTCACTGAAATTCCCTGAGCTTCTGAGAGCAACCCATTCTTTTATTAATGTTTGTAGAAGCAGTATTCATGGAGAATATTAGCTATCTAACAAGCCAGCTTGTAGCCTGCTATTGTGTTCTATACCTGGCAAGCCAGGGTGATGAGCAGTGGGCAGGATGAGAGGCAAAACACAAACAAATTTTACTCTTCAACAGACAATTTTGAAACAAACATACTGGTTGAAGCAACACTGTCAAAAAATGCCAGTGCCTGAACTTTAATATCTAATATTTAAGATCTTTCATGAGTTACTAGAGAACAAATAAAACTTACTGATCCTTAAAGCTTTATTTGTTCACACTATTAGCCAAATAGTTCCAATACAAAACTAATGAACCAAAATTTAGACAAAAAAAAAAAACTTCGCTGATTAACAACATTTGGGAGAAATAAATCCATTTTTCACTAAACAATTCCTGTAACCCAACAATGGTGTTTTTGCTATCACCCAGATTATGAAGCCTGGTCCAGTCACCTTTTGTCTCTGTCTTGACCTCGTTCTCCACACAATACTGAATCCTCCTCCACCCATAGGCCCCTATATTACACCACATACACACTACAGTCACCACATAGTTCTCCAGAAACACTTATCACTCTCAATAAGCGGAAGCCATATCGAAGAGAGGATCTGAAAATGCCATTTTCACTCCGAGTAACAATGAGCTTGATGCAGATCTTGACTTTGACTCCTGACTTTGTCCTGAAATCGGATTGTTTAAAGACTACAGGTCATTATCCTCAAATTCAGGAGGCAGAGGATAGGAAACTGGAGTCTACAAAAGAAAAGAAAGAGAAAGAAAACCATGCATGTGCTGAAGATATTGATATTATAGTATTATATATATTTAGTTTTTTTTTACTGTTCAAAAACAGTGTACTGATTTTTATTACAATTATTAGCTTACATTTAAAGATTGGTGTCAAACAGTGTTTCATTAGATCCCACTGTTCTGATTGCTTAAATATCAGACTTTTTAATTTAAACAATCAAAATATATCAACTTGCTTGCAGTATTACAATATATTGTGAAATATTGCATTGTACTTCCTGTATCATGATAAGTATCGTATTGCCAAAGTCTTTCCCAAACACAGCTCTAATATTGTGTATGGTGCAACTGTGTTCCAGACTGTAAGACATGATTTATGGAGCATATGCATTTAAGGATCCTACAATTCCAGACAATAAAAGTTCATTCAGCCACTGCTGTGGAATCAGTCCATCTTCTCGTCAGGAAAGACAATACTACAATATAATTTTCTTTTCTGATGCTGATTCTGAAATCTTTAGTATCGTTCAATATCGATCTGATATATGTTCCTTAAAGCTGATGTCCGTAAGTTTTGGGAATCAGGGATTTAGTGAGAATCTGGTGAAAATGGGTAATTGCACAGAGCATGCAGAAGAATCATTTTAAACTGGGCAGGTGTGATGCAGCCTCCTTTCAGAGGTGATTCATCCGATTCCAGGTTATGTTCAGTCAGAAAGAGAAAGCGCTCAGTCAGAAACTGCTGAGGGAAATGTCTTCAGAGGATGTAAGAGAGTTATTACATACGGTTGTCAGTTTTGTCAGTGAAAATGAATGAAGTGCCACTGAGGTCTGAGTTTCCTCTTCTGAAGTCTCCATTGCTCCACCAGCTGCTCGTATTCAGTAAAACTGAGCCAGATCCTTTTTAGAGTTTGTATGTGTGACGTAAGTACGTAAAGACGTGTCCAGAAGAACTCCCACAAAAAGCGACCCGACACCCCAGTTTTTAGAAAAAATATATTAGGCTTAGCAGGAATGGCTGTTCCAGCACACTGTTACCATTAAACACAATATTTTATCCCTTCTCCACTCAGAAATGCTTCGGCTTTCAGTTTAGAAACAAAATAACACAGACTGCCACTTCAAAAACTGCTGTATTTTAAATTCCATCACTTAAGATTAACAGCTTAAGATAAACCATCAACCTCAAAGTACTTAAACACTGCTACCCCACATAAATGAACACACAGTTATAAAAACCTGCTACACAGTGTAAGTCTTTAATAACACATGACAATGATTCCACTAACTGATTTAGACTGGGGAGACTCCAGCCTCTCCAAACTCAATAGTAAACCAGCTTAGCCATTTAACAGCTAATAACCCTGTACAGCATATTAATGTGTAAGCCAACACAGTCAACACAGTCACACTCTCTTACTCCCCCAGGGCTTTATTTAAAGTTTAGGAGCAGCAAAACTTTTCTGCTTAAGATACAATTTAATTTGTCTGTTGTATCAAATAGAGAATATGATTTTCAGCTAGTTTCAGTTAGACTTTAGCTGGTGATCTGAAAAAAGGGTACATGACAAATGTTTTGTTTATCATTATAACAATAATGGTCTTTTTAATACTGACCTCACAGGAAGCTGTAGTATGCAAATAAGCCTTTAACGGAGCAAAGATTTTGCACTGTGTGATTAAGTCAGTAACATGATTACAGTTAAATGCTCAATGCTAAAACAATATACATGTATTGTACAGCTTTACCTCAAGCTACTACAAAACCGTTCTACTGCTGCACTCTGTTGCAAGAACATGTGAGAGATCACTGATGGTTATCACGTCACCACCAGTAACAGAAGCACACATTATTACTGGCACTGTAAAGTTTAAAAGCTTTTGTGTGGGGTTACAGTGAGTCTGCAGTATGTCAGTGAGGAGAGACAGAGCCTCACAAGTTCACTAAACACAACAACCAGCTTAGTAAATCGGAAAAGCTGTTAGCAATGTCTAGATGGGCTGGCTTTGATAGAATTGAATCTCCTGCTAAAGATAACTGTTTGGAAATCAATTGCTGGTGTAGAAGACTAGGGTTTGATTGCCCAGCCAGGCAACCACCACCATACTACACCAATTCTTACCTTTGGACAAGAACCCTGACACTACATGTGCTCAAGAGCATTTGCCCAATGCCAATAATTTAAATGGAAGAGGTGATACCCACTATAGTACTATGAGAACTGTTTAGGACCCAAAGCATGTCCTACAGCATTTACAAAGTTTACTCAATGATGGTTCTGGGGTTGTGATTATGAGAAGAAGTTTGGCTCATTATTCTGAGGTAGCAGAGCCAGTATTTTAGAGGATGTTCTCATCCAGAGTGATGTATTTGGTGCATTCGTACAATTCACTCTTTTCACATTTCCACTAAGCACTTTATGTGAAAAATGTGAAAAGAGTGAATTGTAAGAATGCACCAAATATTTGGCAACCAACAATAATTCCCTGAAAATGCACTTGCGGTGTTTGACCGAATAAGTGAAAAGATCAAACAATTTTAATACTAGACAATGACTTTTTATTGGAATTTTTATTTTACGTATTGTTTCAGTGTCTTCTCTAACAAAAGAATAAAGAATAATTTAGTCAGCAGCACTTAAAGCTCTGCTGTACACAGAGCATGGAATTAAGGACAGGGACGAAACAAAAGTGAGGTTTGGGTTAATTTTTATACTCTACTCCAACAAATTACGCTAAATAAAATATTCAGCCTCACTCATCATTCTCTGTATCAGTTTACTAGCCTTTTGAAAACGGTCTGTTTTCCAGATAAAATATACGAGCTGGGGTTGAAATAGCAGATAACATTAGCTGAGCTAATTTAGTCTAACCCTGTGCTCACAAGTCTCCAGAAGTCTGTCTACTGCAGGTGTGTTCACGGCCACTGGTGTGAACTAACCTTCATGTTTAAAGCCACACTGTTTGGGATGGGAATAAAGTACGGTAGGACACAAAAGTTCACAGAGCAGGAGGTGGGCACCTCGGACCCCCATGTTTGGTCTTAAGAATTCTGCCACTCAGTTTAGAGTTTCACTTCACACAGTCATAAATATTTTGTTTGCATAAAGTTGAGGAAATCACAACTCAACTTTTTTGCTTGCCATTCCTATAGGAAATGGCCGGTCACTGTCGGTTGCTCTGTCGCTTGCTACTGTAAGTCTGACTGCATTTCTCTCAAATGTAACTTAAGTAACACTGCAGAGGTAATTTATTATCAGAATATCAATTTTGAGGTACATTTATGACTGGAATAGTGCTGCTCAAGTAAATTCATAATTAAAATATCACCACTATAAAATATTAAGGTAAATGTATTGCATTTTGCTGCTTAAAAATGTTAATTGTTCGCTAAATATTTTTGTCGTTTTGTAGTTGCGTTCTCTTTTAAAGAGAAGAAAAAATCATGTTCATCCTTTGCCTTTCGACTTAATGTTTAATTTTCTTTGGTCTTGACCCAAAACATTTTTCTGGTGCATTTCCAGTGACTAAGAACAAAGAAACCCCTAATTGTAGGTACTGCCAAATACAAAAGTCAGTATGGATACCTAGATATGAAGGAAGCACAATACTCAACAGTCAGATGTATTACATACACTACACTATGCCTACACTCAGTTGCCTACACTTGACTTGTCAGGCAAGTCAAAGCAAGTCAGTAAAATGCAACCACAAGTCTTTACTAAGTGCAAGATTAGTACTCCTAAAAGAGATTCATATCCTGTTGCCATTTAAAGACAAGCAAAGAAGAAAGGTGTCTAAATCTTAGTTAAAATAAAATGATAAAACCCAAGTCAAGATTCCATTCCAGTCAAACTGAAGTCATCAATAAAATTATCATAGCTGTACGCAGACTTTAAGTATTTAAATAAGATTGTTCCACTGTTCCCAAAAGCAATTCCTACACAATCATGTTAAAATATGAGAGTGATTAAAAGGGTTTCACATGAAATTTCCTCCCGCTGCTTAGGTAAAAAATCCTCCAGCTGAGTAAGCGGGCCTTCCCCCCCAAATGTCCCACACTAAATGAGTGTGAGCTGAGCAGCTCCCCACCTCCTCTCCCCCCTTCCTCTCCTCTCAGCACACTCAGATTCAGGTCCGCTGGAGTCCAACGGGACAGAGCGGCGACCGGCAGGGGAGGGGAACTTCCCCTCGACTTCCTGTAGACCTGAGGGACTGCCCCCTCCCTCCCACACACCCACATTCCCACATACACACACACACACACACATGCACACACATTCTACATTGAGTATACTGGAATAGCCCAAATCCTAAAAATACTCAGGTTCAGTTCAAGGGTGGGTGATATACTGTATGTTACTGTAATCCTAATAGTAACTTAACAATGTGATCTCCTAAACAAATACCATCAGCACTTTTAGCACTTTTGATAAATTATACAGAACCTCTTAACAAAAACAACCAAAAATTCAAACTGTCAAATTAAAATGTAATGGAATTTCATATGATTTTTTTTTTTGTCTAATAATTTTTTTTTATCATGTTTAATAATGTGCCATTTCTTCACATTTTATGCTACAAAGGGCCTAAGAACCTCCACTGTGGTAACAATGTTGTGGCTGGGAGGTTTCAAGTAGTCTACGTTTAGTAGGAGTCGAGGTGGAATTGAGGTAAAGATCTTAAAAACTAAAAAATTACATTAACACAATAAAAACATGTATTTATTTACCAAAAGTCTATATGGCCAAAAAATGTATTTCTTTTCAATAAATGTTTTATGTGTACTATAATTAAAACATTTATTTTTACTTCACACTGTTATGTGGTGTTATTTGTGTGCTTCTTTCTGTGAATAATATCACTCTCC
Source organism: Astyanax mexicanus (assembly GCF_023375975.1). NCBI lineage: Eukaryota > Metazoa > Chordata > Actinopteri > Characiformes > Acestrorhamphidae > Astyanax > Astyanax mexicanus. Next base: position 83,665,399 of record NC_064408.1, on the reverse strand, counting down.
AGAGCGCATCATTCAGCTTATACAGTAAATAGCACAGCTAACAAACACCACTAACCACAGAAAACAGCCACAGAAATAAACGCTGCAGACCACTTTCTATCTCCATCAACAGTACATCAGCAGCAGCAGTCAGAAATCGAATGAAATCACATTCAAAATATTTTAGTGCTAGATAAGCAGCAATTTATACTTCATGTGAATTCACTGCATGTGGATTCTTGGTCTCTCTAAGCTGGAGCTAAATCGGAGAGTTAGACTATTGTTGGTAATATTAAAAACATAACTTAGTTACATATTTTACAGGAAATATAAGCTACTTTGAACAGAAATGTGACTCTGGAAAACAGAAAGTGAGGTGGCTACAACCCCCCCACACACACCTGCAGTATTGGTTTCTAAGTAAATAAAAACAAAATTATAAAAAAATATTTACAAGTATATTACTTTTGAAAACAATTTATTTTGGTGAGTAAACCCCTTCTGCTTATTTATACTCAGCCTAGATTTACAATATTTGCATAGAGGTGGGCGTAATAAGGGGAATTTGTATGCCTGACATCTATGTGTGCGAAAAACACTGATCAACCCATCTCTAATTAGGAGGAACTGCTCTTAGTATAAAAACTATGACACATATGTGAATCCTATTGGGTGGTGTTCCAATAACAATATCCTTAACAAGAAACATGGAAATTCAACTGTATCTGCAGCTGCATCAGACGTAGTTCCAAGTAACCCCCTTTCTCTCTCTCTCTCTCTCTCTCTCTCTCTCTCTCTCTGGTGAACACTTTCTGAATGGAGGGACCCTTCCTATTCACAAGGTCAAACACGAGCCAAAGTCATTATTTATTACACAAACTGGCCAGAATCACCAAACACTTTCATTCCAGTGACTCTCCCTTTCCTGCAGCAGCACAAGCACAACAACACAGGATGCAGGTCATGTTTTGACCCGTGTATGACATCATTCCGTTTGGCCTCCATGCTTTGCCATAAACAACAGAGAAGGCCAGGAGTGTCGAAACAGCCGCCCAAAAACTGCTTATCGAAACACTTGAATTATAACAGAAACTGAAACTGTTCTACTCCAGTACAAACGCTCTGCAGCACATAATACATCATGTAAATGCTGCTAAACTAGTGCAACTCCTGTGAACTTGATCACTTGAGTCTGTTCAAGTCCAGTAAATGCATTTATCTGTTTTATTAACCACATGTTGTAATAATGGTTAACAGCAATTTAATTTTAAAGGGATCCCAGAGTGCCAAATTGTATTTGGGATGGCAAAGTTAAATAACAAAAGTTTGGTATGTGGAGGTAATACTAGGGGTGTGCCATGTCATATCACTCACAATAATATTGCCAACATTTTTGAATATCGTGAATGATATTATACCCTGAAATAGTGCTGGGCGATATGGGAAAAATCATATATCACGATATGGAATTTTTCATATCGTGATATACCACATTTAAGTATGTTTTCAGTTATTCTTCGAAAAATATGACAAAATAATATCATTGCTTACTTTTTTCCAACTTTATTTCAGTGACATTAAACCCAACTTTCACAAATGAGAATTACCACCTTTTAGAGCAGCAATATATATGTATCAATTAAAAAAAACAGATGAGGTAGATGCAGTAGTTAATTTTTTTAAAAGAACAATGTGTCTCCATTGTTCAGCTCTCATGAGTTTAATAACGTAAAGTATGTTGTAAACCGGCGTGTCCGCATGTGTCCGTCAAATAACGTAAAGCAGCGTCATGTCCCAGAACCACATTTTTTTTGAAGATTACTTTATTATCACTTATATAAACTGAGTTTATGCAAAGTGACCACACCAATACATTTCATCGAAGCCTACTTTATATATTTGCATGAATAATTGATGAAATTACTAGTGAAATTACTTTTCTATCGTCCCCACGATATTTATCGCCATATCGCACAGAACTACCCTGAAATATCGCACCATATCACCCACCTCAGGGTACTACATTTTTCCTGTTTTCAGCAAAAGAAAAATGTTCTCATTTCCCATTATATATCTACTAGAGACAGATTATATCTGTCCAGTATTATTTATTATTACCATATATATTATTTTCTATTATATATATAATATATGGAGATATTTGGAGTGCATTATTAGTATCATGACATTCTGGATCACTGACTTCTGTTACAAATCTGATAAAATTCTTATATTTTTTGAAACGGTTAAGGGTGTGCTAATTCACATCGTACGCACTAATAAAATAAAAAAATATTTTGTTGCAGTAGTGTATTCTCGAAAGAATATTTCTGGTTCAGTGTTTTGTCATATTGCCAAGAGAATCATTATCACGAAAATACCATGAAATCTTGTGAGATTACTTTAGGCCATATCTCCCACCCCTAGGTTACACAACCATGAACCGCAAACACTGCTGTGTCCTGCATACACTGAATACAGCTGTAACATTCTAAACCCCAACATGCATCATCAGTCTGGACTCATTTTATTTATGACCCCAGATTTCACGTATACCCAGCCCACTAGTAAAAACTCTGCAAAAGCTCAGACTCAGCAATTACGAGGCCGTTTTTCAGACAGGGATTAGTCCTAGTTTTGGACTATATTGCATCTTAAATTGAGATTTTTCATTACAAGGAATATATAGTCTGAGACTAGACTGAATCCCTGTCTGAAAATGCAACCCACAGTGTTAGAGTTGCATCATAAAACCAGCTAGTTAAAGCACAGCTGACTGTTTTTACAAGCACCATGTAAAAAACAAAATCAATGTGTTTCATTCTAAGTCAAAGTAACAGGGTAATACACAGGTTTGTTAAACAGCATCAGAGCAAATTTCATATTAATCAAAGTCACAAACATAGCAATCATACATTAGCAAACAACTTAAACCGAAATTAATTATTTGACTCCTCTAAAGGAAACATGAATGATGTACTAAAATGCAAAACACGTTATTATGGAAGATCTCCTTGTTAGCTGAGCATTTATGCTGTATGGTACATGGTGGGGTGATGTAAAGGGGAAGTGAACCATTATATTTTTAATTACTATAATTATACTTATTCTGCCATTCTGGCATAGGGTGACATCATCAAAAAGCAGAAGATGTTTTAGCGTTAAGTTTTTCATTATAAAGAATTGTGCTTAATACGGGCACTAACAGTTAATGATATGGCAATATTGCAATACTTTTTGTAATACACATTTTTTTGTGCTTTGATAGCATGGCTTAGTAAACTAAAAAAAAAAAAAAACATAAAACCAATGCTATCAAATGTTTTAAGTGCAATAATTTGTATTCAACGTTTCACAAACTATATACAACTGAACAACTGCTTCTCTGTAATACAAATTGCAGTCAGTATGTCAGCATAATGTTTAAGGTCAGAAAAATGTGTGGAGAGATACGATGTGTACAATGTGTACTGATCCTAATGAAATGTTATAATATTTCATCCTTTACTAGAGAAATGCATTAAAAGTGTCCATTTTAATGTGAGTCTGACTACAGCCTCATCTAACACAACTACAACAGTGCTAGCTGTTTACTCCCATAAGGACTGTTAATATTCATTTTCAAATTACTGGTATACAGATTTTAAATAAAGCATTTTAAAATGCATTCTGAAGTATTTTGGCTCTGTTTCTTAAAGTAACTCAAGTTCCTTAAGTTCATCAGTGCGCCTCGAGTCTTCTACAGATCTGTGATGAAAACATACTTTATTTTCAGCCGTAACTGAATCACTATCACATGGCTAAAAAAATGAAACTGGGTAAAAAATGAAACATAAACATCCACTGACCCAAGAGAGAACTAAAGCAGATAGATAACACAACTGCAGTGGAGCACAGTGGAGCACAGTGAAGTGTTTTGAATAGAGGTTTATTTGGTTATTATCTATTATCTATCATCTGTGAGAAGAGATCATTTGCAGAGAGGTGAACAGAAAAATGCCACATATATCTCCGCATGCAGGAAGAATAAAAATGAAATGTTAATTCATGCCAGTAACTCTTCATTTACTTTACAATATTAATGAGGAGTTTTTTTTATTTATAAATTATTCAACAATTGATAATTAAACTGGTAAACAGAAGCTGTTAATCTGTTTTATTATTAATTATACTTTTGATATTAACAAATCACAATATTTTCCAAAGAAAGCTATATTATTGCACAGAACAAATTGTTATGAATGTTATTGCCTTAACCTATGATACATTATATGTCCAAAAATATTCAAAATTCCTGTTTCTTTAGTAAATTCTGCTACTGCTACGGCACACCCAATGATGTCACAAGTGTTAACTTGCTCACAGTATTTCTAATCTCTATGCAAAGTGATAATAGAATGAAATACTGCATTCTCTGGGTAATGAGGTTACATTAAATGCCTTTGGGATGAGCTGGAACATGTGTTTATGACAGTAAGGGTAACACAGTCAACACTGTACACTATATGTCTAAATGTTTTAGTATGAACCTTTTATTAAATGTATCATCCAACTACTTTAAGTTGCATTCATTGCTGACACCGATTTGAAAATGCACACACACAGCTTGTCTAGTCCCTGTAGAGAAGTAATGCCAATAAAACAGAACTCTCTGTAGCAGGTAAACATGAACTTATTTACACCATGCCCAATGTCTGGCATAGGCTAGAGGGATATAAAGCCAGCAGCATTGAGCTGTTGAGAAGAACTTGTGTTGTCTAGTGGTGCACAGGAAATTTGGCAGTGTTAAATCAACACTGTTAGTGTTAAATCAACACTTATTAGTGTTAAACTTTACACTTGCAGTGTTAATTTAACACTAATAGTGTTGATTTAACACTGCCAAATTTCCTGTGTGGTGATCATAAAAACATCCTGACCTTTCGAACACTCTTGTGGCTGAACTCAATCAGTTCCTCACAGCAATATTCCAAAATCTAGTAAAAAGGACAATACTCCGAAAAATGCCGTAAAAATGCCTTTTTGATTTTGGAGAAATATTGAATAGGTGTCCCAATATTTTGTCCACAAAGTGAATATAAAGAGTAATTAATGCTTGTTACAGTTAATTTCACTTTTATACGTTAACATTGCCATATTATTCCATGTCAATTTACTGCAAAGCTGGCAAATACAATCACTGCCTCTTTTTGCAAGCATTCAGTGAATATTGTGGATGCGTCATTACAGAAACAATATCACTATATTGATCCTTATTAATACCTTTGATATCAGAAAAAGCTCTGGATTAGATAGTGCCAACAAATACACATTTTGCCTAATACTAACTGTATGTAGCCTGCAATCTGTAGCACCTTTGCATGTTAATAAGCATTTACCTTTTGGTCGACTATCGAACACACAAGATCTTTCACCGCTGAAAGTGACACATCGCTGGCATCCAGGTTAACAGTTTCCCTGGTTAGTCCGATCTGCAGAAGAAAGGAAATACCATGGAAGGACCCCCTCGAGTTGGTTGGGCTAGGTGCGCTCAAACTGCCATTGGAGAGCCGGCCTAAAACAGTACCAGGCGGACTGGGGGACGGCGTAGGGCCCAGGGGGGCAGCATGATGCGGGGGCAGGCCGAATGCTCTTTGAAAAGATGGTGGGGACGAGCTGCTGCAGGTAGACATTTGTGCTCTTTCGACGTTGTTTTCCTGGTATTGAAACTAGACCAGCTGCTAAAAACTCATGGAAGCTGAAGCATGTCCAAACTCCAAAGACCCAGAGCCGCGTGCTACTCCATGACTTCAGTCCTGCCTGGCTGCAGTTAGGCTGCTTTTAACATGCCTGTGTGAATGTTCCACCAATTTTCGCTTGTTTATGCCTGTGATGTCGTTTTTCCACTTTGCTGTTGGATGAAATTCAGGTTTGCACCAGCAAAGCACCCACCCTGATGGACGGAGACATTTATAACATGTTTATTAAACCTGAATACTCCAGCGATGAATATTTCTAACAAAAGTGTTTGCCGTAATCCAACCACAGAGGTTTGCCAGAGGTTCGGCGAGGGGCACAATCCTGGATGTATTTCTTGCCAAAGAACACTGAAGAAAAAACACATTTTAATGCATAGTTAGTGAAAGCCATTACATCTAGCCACATTATTGACTCTTATATCTACAGCTGCACATATTATTATTACAAACATATTATTACATACATTTTTTTTTATTCTTTACCTCTCATGGTTCATTTTTATGTGTCTAAACAACAATATTTGTTTTTTTACACAACCATTCATAACCTATTTTAAAATATTTTTTTTAAGTGGTAAGCAGCTTGTAGCAATAACATAGATATATGTAAAGGATTAAAATAGCCCAGACTGAAGTCTGAGCTGAAACACCCCTTATAACTTCAGAATAGGTGGGTCCTTAACTGCTATCAGCTGAAATGAACGATGAACTGGCTTTTCTAACAGCAGAGCATAGTTTCCATATAGATTATATAGACTATACATCTTGGAGAGTGATATTCTAAAACTGTTTACATACTAATATCAAATTAATTTGTTTCAAAATAGTGAGGACATTCAACTGAATAGCAACAGTATGCAGATGTTTTTTTTAGGACATTTTTGTTGATAAATACCTTTTATTTTGTTATGTTACATTATTATCAATGTATACAAATTCAGAATCTTAGTAAATTAATATTTACGAAATAGACCAACGTTTTTTGTTTTGTTTCTACTGAATGTATAAAAGTCTTATATTTATCCTAAATAAATCTTTATTATTTTTTTTTTCTTGCAATAGTATACTTTTAAAATTAATTTAAAAAATGTCAATATTTGGTCATATCATCAAGAATATCGTATTGGCAAAATTACCCTGAAATATCGTAATACTGTTTTAGGGTCATATTGCCCATGCCTAGTGTACATTAACAACAACAACAACAATTTCATATAGATATCTTCTTTACAATAAAGGAGTACAATACCTATAAAAAAAGTATAAAATGTATACTGTTGCACTGATAACTTTTTGGGGTGTGAGGAGTGCTGCTCTTTATAAATATGAAATCATATAATAATTAATCAGTGTCATCAGAGATAAAATCCCCATCTAAAGACTGCAGGACGTTTATATAGAGCTTTCTGAGTCAAACTCTCAACACAACATCATTCTCCACATCTGGACTGGTTAATGTGAATCTGCTGGTTTCAGGGGTAAATAACACACTCCGCACAGATTACAGCAGGCAGCTCTACACACATGAAACAAAGCTTCAGGTCTTTCATATGAAGCAGAACATCAACATTATTAAAGCACAGTAAGAACACTGTACCTCTCTTTACCTTCTCCTTCACAGGGCGGGTTTCCACCACATGCAGAATTCCTCCACAGGCCACTTTTCTCTCTTCAGAAACTCAGAAACTTCCTCCAGCGGTTCATGAAGTCAGTCTCCCAGCATCGCTCACAGTTTCAGCTCAACTATATCCCTCTCCACTCCGAGAGCTGGAGGGTAAAACACAGCTCCCAACAACTAACTTCCCACTGATACAACTCCTCAGTTCTCTCTCTCTCTCTCTCTCTCTCTCTCTCTCTCTCTCTCTCTATGAGAGCAGTTATCAGTGTGTGTATGAAGTGGTAAACGGATCAGACGCTTCTGGGGGAGCGAGTTCAGATGTATTTTTTTCCCTCCGAAGGGAAATGAACTACTATTTTCAATGAACTACATTTCCCAGCAGGCACACCTATGCGAGCCTGTTCTGCGCAGCCGCAATAAACTCTCCTCGTAGCCACCCGTTTTCCTCCAAATTCGGTTTAATCCGAGTCTAAAATCTACACAGACTACCAATGAATACACTACCATTTAAAAACTGTTAAATACATATAGAAATGTATTAATTTATATTAAATTAAAAGAAATAACACTCTATACTACCAAAGAAACAAATTATACATACAAATACATTATTTATTAAATATATACATATATTATAAATTTATTTTATAAGTATATTAGAAATATAAAAAATATATACACTACCAAAATAAATCCACACAGACTACCAATGAATACATTACCCTTTAAAACTTTCAAATAAATATAGACATTTATTAATTAATTTAAATTAAATATAAAGAAATAAGATGTACTGCCAAAGAAACAAACACGTAAATTATTAATTAAATATGTACATATTATTATAAATGTATATTACAAATGTATTATAAATATGACAAAAAATATGCACTACCAAAATAAACCAATCGATAAATATTTAAAATTCACAGTACTTTTCGAACTACAATAAATTGGCTTATATCATTAAACAGGGATATAAAAACAGTAATGTTATGTGAACAGTGCTGTATATACTGTGATGAATGCACTTAATGTTAGTGTACTCTCTCTGACATTTTTTTTAAGCAAGTGAATATCTAATATGACTCCTATACACAATTTGATCTTTCTAGCTCTAGCTGAATTGTGGCATGGCTGGGGTGCCTAAGTAAACAAAACTGTAATTCTCAAAAAAAAACAAAAAAAAACATTTTCATTCAAAGTCAAACAAGCGCTGGATGTTAATCTTTACAATATTTCTCTCCTGAAAACTGTTTATTTGGGTGAGTAAAGCGCTTCCGTTTATTTACGGTAAGCTTAGATTTCCAGTATTTTAGCATAGTTAGCAGAAGCGTTAGCCATAGTCATAGACATGTATACATAGATGCTGAGGAAGGTGTTTAATACACCTATAATAATCAAAACCAATTTATACCGTATACACACATATATGATGTGTACATAAATATAAATTAATTCATTTATATAATTATTAGTATGCCATACCATGTCTGTTATTGTTAAAGAGCATAATACAAAGTGTTTCAGCATGAAAGCACATATTTGTAATGTGTCACAGCGTCCTAAATCATTACTACATCTCTGTTGTTTGTAACAAACCAAACCGTGTGAAAATCTGGTATAAATTGGTAGAGCTAGCTCTGCGGTTTGTGGCTAATGCTTGTGCTGCTCTCGGTACTGGAGAAACTAATAACCTGACCGGCAGAATTCATACAAAAGGCGCACCAGATTCTAAGGCGCACGGCCGATTTTGGGGGAAAATTAAAGCATTTTAAATGCGCTTTTTAATATATTTATAATATTTATAATCTATTTCGATTTATAAATGTGAATAACTAAAGTGGAATTCATTAATTTACAGTAAAAAAATCTTCCAACAGCATGGACTTGAGTCTCTATTACTAGCCAATGACAGTGAAGCAGTACAGCCTATTAGCCAATCAAAGCGAAGCAGTCGGACCTACAGTCCAATCACAGTTTAAGGGGGCGGGACCTCCCTGAATACAGGTGTGAAACGGTCTGTTTCCAGTCCCAGTATAATGGCTGTGGTGTCTGCGACCTCTAACGGCTCGACTGAAAAGCGGTTAGAAGAAGCAGAAGGAGGGAAAAGTGGATGGCTGTCCAAGAAAACTCAGTTCACACGTCGTTGGAGGCCGGCTTGGTTTCAGATACAGGAATCCAGACTTATCTACGGAGGAAACGAGCAGGTATCTTATCTAGCCTGGGTTTAATAGCGGCAGGTGTCTGCGGGCTCTGAGACTTAACGGAGCTAACGAGGCTTATCAGCTTATCAGCACAGCAGCGAGAGAGACAGACAGCAAACCACAACTAAACTACTATATAATAATAATTCACTTTAACAGGGTAGATGTGGCCTGAAGCCCCCCAGAGCTGCTCTGGTTACCCTGGGCTGTGTTGTTGTTGTTATGTTGCTATGCACTCAGACCCTGTGAGTTCAAACTCAGGAGGAGGAGTAAAAGTCAAGTGTGTTCACGACTGCGTGTGCCAATAGCCGATACTGTCAGATATCGTGGTAATTTAACTTCCAACACGATCATGATGTTTATTTTCGTGTTTTTGTTTCATGTGCCATGTGCTTTTCTTCCTATTAAGCTTTAAAATGTAATGCTACTTTCAGTAATGTAGTCAGAAATTCATTTAATTAAGGTGTAGAGAACATGCTAATATCACCTCATGATTAAAATAAATGTTTAAAAACTTAGGTTTGTTAGATTAGAATAGTCCCGAAATCTAAAAGTAACACAGAACATTTTATTGTAAGCTGTATTCTTCACTTTTAAACAAGTTATAAGAAAAGGCTTCACATGACTTAATGTAGTAAAACAGTGACATAAGCTATTTTTTTGAACATGATAACTCATTACTGGCAGCTGATTATCTAAAATTAAAGAAATAAAGTCAAACTGTTTCTTCCTCAGATAAAATCATTATAAGGTAATGTAGACATATTACAAATTACAGTGGGTGGGCAGGTAGTGGGATGCAAAAAAAGAGGATGTTTATATAACAATTTAAAAAAACAGAAATCTGAAACAGGTTAAACAATAAAAACTCAATAATGAGCATTTGCCTTAATAGTCCAGGAACGGCGGCTAGGTGTGACAGTGGAAGTACGTTGACTTTGAGAATTTATGTTTAAAATGTATGTAAATGTTATGTCCTTTTATTTATAATCCTCCTCCTAAAATCCTCCTTCAATTAAAATACTTGATTACAAAAAATCTGTAATACAGGGTTGTTCATTTTTTTTAAGTGAACAGTTCCAAAATAGGTTATTAATTTAACATCAGACTGAACAAAGCAGAACCAGCAGCATTACTTATGATACCAGGGGCACTATTTTCAGCTACATGTATCACTTGTTTTAGCTATTGTTGCAGTACTGTAGGCATGAGGAAACAGTAGGCATTGAGGTTAGAATACCCCAATATTTTTGTTGGATCAGTAAAAACAGTGTAAGAACAGTACCATTTTCTTCTTTGCAAAACTGTTTATTTATGTTTGTTTGAAATATTGGTTTGTCTGACAACACAGGAATCCCAAGCTTTTGATAATATCTGTAAACTTAATATCTGTGGTGTGTGTGTTTTTTTTTTGGCATTTTGTTATTGCAAAAGTTTTGTCTCTTAATTTAGCCTCAGCATGGTAATAAAAAATACTTTAATTTAATTTCACTATATCTTCAGATACGGAGGGGTCTGGATTCTTTAGGACATATAGCGTTCCAACTATAGACTGTATATGGTTCTAACTGAATACTAGGGGTAACTGCAGTGATATAACTTCTCATAAAAGTACATTCGTGAAAACAATGTGAGTACTATGTGAGCAAAAATATCAAGTCCTCTAATTATTTCACTAAGTACTAGTGAAGTCTAAAACTGTAGTGGAACATCAGAATATACCCATTGTCTTTCAACAATTTGGTTTGTTGTGAAACATATGCCGACTGTTACAGCAGATTAACATTATGATCACGAAAACATTGATTCCAAACTAAATAGTACTGCACATGACATTTCTTTTTATATTTTCATTGTAGATTTTGATAGTTACTCTGCACACTGTTAACTGAGAATTGTCTTCTAGACTGCTGCCAAAATAATCAGCCTGATCGGAGCTCAGATTGAGGCACTGGAGGACAACGGGCGCTTTGGCTGGACAATAACTCCTAAAAACAGTAGACGGACCTTCTTTCTGCGGGCTGGCTCAGCCGAGGAACAGCAAGAATGGATGGTTGCTATCTGTGAAGCACAGATGAGCTCTGGGGAGCATTCATCAAATGCATGTGTAGTTCAATAACAGGCCTGTAAAACCCAGACTGAACAATGGTTAGATTAATTTACAATTCAGTTCATCACAGTCTCTACTTTCACCACTGCATTTGATTACTCTTTTACCATTTAGGATTGTTTATAGACAAACAGATCAAATGTGAATCTAAAGATCTGAAATATTTTTTTATACTGATTTTTTTTTTCATTTTAACTTTTACCATATCTGTGTAGATAATGATTTTGTACATGTATAGACAGTTAATTTTTTAATACAGTTCACCATGATTAAACTTGGTTATTCCTTGAAGGATCTGCAGATCTGCCGTGAGTCATTGATAAATAACATGATTGATTAATTCTCAAATGTTCACTCTGTGTAAAGGAGGGTCAAAATTGGGATATCTATACAGGGTAATAAATGTACAGGGTAATAATGTACAGTAGGGGTTGCATAGACTAGACGACTAATTGACTAGGACATCCACTAGTCACTGCAGTACAAAGCAACAGTAGCAAAGATGCAGGCAGATGGTAAAGAAAGCAGTTCTTCTGTGAATCACAGTACAATAAAAAATGTAAAGCACAATCAGCTCAAAATTAAGCATCAGTTGCTAATTGCTAACACCTGTGGTAGTAAGACTGGTCACCAGGAAGTCAGCATCAAAGAATTTATAAAACATCCACTCACGGACAAAAGATGCTTATTAGCTTTATTGTTAAAGATTAAACCATGTTTTGTTGTTTGTGCAGCACTTAAAAGAAACAAAAATAATCTCCTAATTTCTTTTTTGCTTTAGCTATAAACATTTCGTATATAAGTTTATTAAGCAACTTTACAGAGTTTTTATTGATTTTCTAATTTGTAAAATTATACAACTAAATAAAAATTATGTCCTAAAATAAAAAGGTTTGTTTCCTGTAGAGGATGTGTTCACTTATTTAATAAACAACATGTAATTCTAGCTGCAGTCCCACATTATTGCATATAATACTTATATTACTTATACTAATACATAAAAATGCATGTAAGTCTTTCTACACTTTTGGAAGTATACATTTCTTAAGCAAGTTTTAGGGTTTAAAACTGTGCAGGAACCCCTTAAGGTGCCATAAAGAACCTTTAAGAAACATTTTTCTTCTAAAAAAAAACTTTTCTCAGTGCATCTTTAGAGGTTCCTCCTTCGTTTCAGATGAAAGAACCAAAGAAGGTTACTCACAGAAGGTATACTAAATTTTAACCATGTAGTTTATTTTTTGCCAGTAATATACTTCGGCATGTTCTATGAACATATTTCATGAAATATTAGCATAGAATTTAAAAGGGTTTTATTTACTATGTAATGTAAGAATGTATGTAACAACAGTGGAACCATGTATTTGGTAAAATTATAAAACTATTTTATAAGGTTCTACAGAGCTGTATACAAAGGATTTTCCACCAGTGTGAAGAATTCTTTAGTTAGGAAAAGAACCCCCATCCAGGTGTTGCTTTGATTCTCTTTAAAGCTATTGCTTATACTAAGGAGTTCTTGAGGAATCCTCAAGAGGTGTAGTTATAAATATTACATCTTAAATTTTATATATATATTTTTTACAAAGTTTTATGGGTTACAGATATTTGTATTTCCTTAACTAAAAAAATATATAAGTGTTATACAATATAATGAGAGGTCTAAAGTGTATGAACGCAGGTGTTTATGCATTAGTCATTTCTGCTGATATTCTATGACCTTTACCTTCCTTTCCATCTACAGCACTGATACCTGTTGAAAAAAGCCTTGATGCATAATACATCGATGGTTACTATGATACACTCTTCCGTCAGCAGTGTCCTGCTGTGAGGAGATCTGTGTGCTGAGATCTAGAAGACATTTGTTTAAAGTGTAAAAACTGTGTTATGAAATGCAAAACATGCAGAGATAGAGGATGAGGCCTGCTCGTCGTTCTGGTGACACAGAGGAGTACCTGTTTACAGGCTTGACAGGGAAGCTTTTACTTGCGTGTGGAAAGATCTATACAGAAACAATCATACAGAAGATGGACAAGGAACTGTTGTATATGTCCCTTTATCGAAAGTTGTGTTTCCACATATGTTATTTATAAGGTGATATGATATTCATATGGTATTAAACGTTAAATTCATACACCTTTGGAGAAAAATAAGAGACCTCTTAAAAAGGTTTTTTTGATTTTACCAAATTGAAAACTTCTGGAATATAATCAAGAGGAAGCTGGATGATCACAAGCCAACAAACTTGCTTGAATTTTTGCAACAGGAGTGGCATAAAATTATACAAAAGCAGTGTAAAAGACTGGTGGAGAAGAACATGCCAAGATGCATGAAAACTGTGATTAGAACTGGTAATTATTTAAGGATAGGAACGTTTTCAGTTTATGGAAACTGATTGATTTCCATCATCCACTTGAATCTTGAAATCTATATAGTACTTTTTGATCGCCTTAAAAGACCAGCAGAGGGCAGTGTTTAGTAAAAGATCATAAGTGTGACTTGTCGAGTTGTCCTTTAACTTGTCTTGCTGAGTAACGTTACAGTTTATAAATATTTCTAATTTACATTTCTAGTTAATTAGTGCAGTATTGATTTGTAGGGCTTATTTAATTTAGTACCCTTAGCCACTGCATACAGCCAACTCCCAGTAGGACATTTTTAGTTAAAATTAGTCTTCTTGTGCTAACGTTACACAGAAATAAAATGTGCTTTAATCATCATCAAGTGTGCCTTACACTAAGTAAATATCCACGGTTGAGGATACAAAAGTAATCAATTAAATAAAGGCACAAAAATCTTGAATACTAAAAAATGTTTTCCTCGAGAAAAAGACTAGTTTAGCATGCCTTGGTGCATCCAATGTTCAAAAGACCAAAAAGTGTCATTAAGAAAAAATAAATATTGCTAAAGTTCTGCATACACCAATACAATTTGTACAAAAGACTGCAGAATTGAGCATTCTGTTAAGACACAATGGGAAACCCTGAAAGAGGTAAGAAAAATGCACAGAATATTGTACAAACTGCAAAAACCTTTGCAAAGTTAAACAATTGCTTTTAAATGCTCTTTTTTTGCACCAAACACTCTATTTTCATGAATAAAGCCAAAACCAAATCCTCATCCCAACTGTGAAGCATGGTGGAGGGAGCATTATGATTTGCTGCAGCTTTGCTTTCTTAGAGCCTTGACAGTTGGTGAGCCATGACCTCAAGCTGAAAAGACATTAGGTTGGGTGATGCATCAAAACAACGGCTCAAAAAAACACAATTAAACAATGGTTGAAGCTTTGTTTTTTGGAGTCTAGACCTTAAAACTTTAAAGATACTGTGGCGGTACCTGAAAGATACTACATGCAGGGCATGCCAGAAACATGAATGATGACCAGAAACCCATTGGTAGGAGGAAAGGCTTCGTTCGGCAGGAAACGGTTGCTGAAGGTGATTTGTGCTACAGGTACATTCCAGGGTTTATTTAACTGTGGATAAAATGCAGCACAGTACAAAAATATATTCTAGTACAACAAGATTTATTAAGTCTAGTGCTGCTGAAGGCCATTTAGGGGCAATGTTTAACATTTAAACAGAATTGAGTAGATAAAACATGAAGAAAGCAATTCATTTTAATGATTTATATTGAACACTTTATTGTTTTTCACATCTTCAGATAATTCTGTTTCCCTCATATCCCATCTTGTGTCTCTTCTTTCTGGACAAGTTCCCATAGGAAACCCAAAGGTAACGCCCAGCGCACAAATATAGCTTCAGCCTGTCATCATGTGAACCTCCAAATTTGCCTGTCAGAGAATGTAAATCACACATAAACCGTCACTCACACTTCTACAAGCAAATAGATAACTGTAAAAGCCACCAGTCAGTTCTCTGAAATTATTTAAAGCCATAATTAGTACATAGAAAGGCATTTTGGTTTTCTTCCAATTTTAAAAGTGTTATTTTTTCATTGCTGCTTCTTGCCTTTCTTGGAGGGGAATTTTAGAGGAGGGAGAAGCTCCAGCTACTTTTTTTGGCATATCCCCAGCTATGTTTACCTAATCTACAGTTCTATTAAAGGGCCTTAGCCATTTTTATTAAATTCCTTATTGTGTAAATACAGACAAGCCTTATTGGCATTCTTTTCTTCTTGACTTTTAGTTGAAGAATTTAAAGATAAGTAGAGCATTAAATCAGGTCCAGGCTGCTTTATTAAACTAATGTTTGTTAACAAACATATGATGTTCCCAATATAAGGAATAAACTGTGAAATACATATAGTTGTTTTTTTGCATGGCTTTTCTGAAGGAAATAAAAAGAAAAAGCATCTGGATGGTTAAAACACACTGAGATGTAAAGCGTTAATCAGAATGGGGGGGTGAGGTGTGAAATTGTTAATTGTAGTAAAACCTACCTACCCTGATTTCTTTACAGTGTTGGTGACAGGAAGCATGAACACATGGCAAATTATAAGGAACTTTTGGTAACATTAACAGCACTTACAACAGAATATCTCAGAATTGACAGTAGTTAAAACTTTGTTAATCATTACATTATTTTTAACTAATGTCTTAATTCATTATTATCTACAACATTCTTAGGCCTTAATTTTAGTAATGTTTAAAAATGTCAAGTTAACTTGTGTCAACTAATAATTATTTGAGACATTACTTAACCATTTATCAATCTTTATTACTGTTGTATATACTCCCTGAAAAAAAACATACCATGGTTAACTAGCTCTTGACCAGCATAGGCTATGTTTTTTTCTGGATGACCAGCTGGTCTTGAGCTGGATTTTGTAGCAGGGCTGTTATTTGTGACCCTTACTGTAAAGTGTAAGCGGAATTTTATTTACTATCAAAAACTGTGAAACAACACGTCTTCATACACGCTTTATATAATCTCTGTCCAATGAAGAACTTGCATCTCTAAAACAGCAACTTTTCAGTACAGACAAAAAACATTTAAAACCTTTATTGGAAGTCAATGTAAAGAGAGTTTATTTCAGGTACGTTCTGAAAATTTCTCTTGGTCCGTCCAAGTCCAAGTGTGTGTTTTAATTATGGATACCACTTTAAAATAAGGCTCCATAAAAACAGTTTATAAAGGAGTTTATTAATTATTATTTATTTTGTTATAAACCATTAATAAGTAGTTACAACACATAAATAGTAAGGGAGACAGTGGACTGGCGTGTAACAAATAGTGATTCTACATTCATTTATACTGTTAAACCTCAGATCTTACTTAGATGCTGATCTTACTTTGTCTTTTCCATCAGTCAGCATTAACATTTCTGTTAATAACTTTATTTATTTAACTATAATTACATATTAAATGAATAAACTGACTTTTTATTAGATATGTTAAAAAAAGTCACCATTGTTCTTTCTATGTATGTATTGTAAGGGCTTATTAATGTTTTTAAAGTAAACTAATATGGAGACACTTGTTTCCACTGGACAGCGATGATATGCACTGTTAATTGTCAAATCTGAAATAGTATATATTGTTAGAGGCAGTATGACTTACAACTCCAGCATGATAAAATTTTATGCAAAAATCTTCTCATAGCCATTTTGTGAAATTCCTTTTTGTGAGAAAATTTCTATGAGGGAAGATTTAGACTACTCTATTACTACGCTATCACTTATAAATGATGAGTTTCTTTGATTTGAACAAAATTGAAAACCTCTGGAATATAATCAAGAGGAAGATGGATGATTACAAGCCCTCAAACCTGAACTGTTCAAATTTTAGCACCAGGAGTGGCATAAAGTTATCCAAAAGCAGTGTGTAAGACTGGTGGAGGAGAACATGCCAAGATGCATGAAAACTGTGATGAAGAACCAGGGTTATTCCTCCAAATATTGGTTTCTGAACTCTTAAAACTTTATGAATATTAACTTGATTTCTTTGCATTATTTGAGGTCTGAAAGCTCTGCATCTTTTTTTTATTTCAGCCATTTCTCATTTTCTGCAAATAAATGCTCTAAATGACATTTTTATTTGTAATTTGGGGAAACGTTGTTCATAGTTTATAGAATAAAACAACAATGTTCATTTTACTCAAACATATACCTATAAATAGCAAAGTTCCAGAGCTCAATATTATTAGGGCAGTATGATTTCAGCATGATTCAACTTTAGGCAAAAATCTTCTCATAGACATTTTATGAAATGACTTTGTGAGACAAGATTCAGATTACTCAGACATATGCGGATTCATTCACCACAATTTTTGAGAGTTTCATATCAAACCTTAATAACTTAATTTATATATTAGCCATTTAAAAGTCAGAAGTTCAAATTTCAACAAAAAACAGGGCCCAGATTCCCAAAAGCATCTTAGCATTAAGATTTTTTTTACACGGAGAGAGAGAGAGAGAGAGTTCAGTGTGAAGCTCGCTCGACCATCTGATAATTTTGTTAGCGCTAATAACGTTTTTAGGAAACCCAGCCTTGTTAATCAGCTAAAATAAACTAAACACATTGTTGGGGAATGTGAGAGAGTGTGAGAGACTGGCTACTGGAGTGTTTATTGTGTGAAGTTGCCCAGTCTGAGTGTGAGTGGTCACCCCCCTCAGTCAGTGTGACCTGCTGCTGTAACATGATCCGCCCTGACAGCCAGCTACAGCTAACTCCTGCAGTCTATCTCCACAGTCCTCACTCAGTCCAGCCCAGCAGCACACAGCTCCTCACTGCTACACCAGCACTGCTACCTCCTATTTACCACTTGCTTTTTACAATGAGAGAAAAGCACTGAGGACATGAAGAGTGGGTCCTTCAGTGACTGACTCTAGTTCTGGATCAGAGACGAGCAAAATGGAACCAGTAACAAAGTGGACTCCCAGTCAGGTGGTGGACTGGATGAAAGGTAGGAGCTACAGTCTAAACTTTCTCTCTGTTGTTCACTTGGCTCATTGTTTATTGGTTTGACTCCAGGCTCTGGAATAAGTGCTGTTGTTCATGGAATTCCCTCCTGATTTTAAATAGCAGCTCTCTCTCTCACCTGTAGCTGTGTGGACTACTTGCAATTGCTGTACTTTCTCACATGTGCGTGGAATAAAGCACACTTTCACTGTTCATACACTGAAAAGTATGGAAGCCCATTTCCGCCACCTGAAGAAAAAAAAAACGTCCTCAACTAAGTTATCTCATAAATATGACTTACTATCTCATAATTATGACTTTTTATCTCATAATTATGACTTACTATCTCATAATTATGACTTAGTATCTCATAATTATGACTTACTATCTCATAATTATGACTTACTATACCATAATTATGACTTTGTTGAGGACGTTTTTTTTTCTTCAGGTGGCGGAAAAGGGCTTCCATTGGTAAAGTGTATTATAGAGATATTAAATATTTTAGCAGGGTGTTGTCTCAGGTAGTTGATAGTAAACTTGATTAAAACACTCAAATCCTGTATCTGTAAACACTCATAGCTGCTGTAAACCCATTTGAACAACAACTGCCTTCAGCATTTCTGGAATATGTGCATTTTATCTCTTTTTATGTATATATTTAACCAACATCTATTTATTTTCCAAAACCTTTATTATAGATTTTTGCAGTCCTAACTTATTTTTTGTTACTTTATCTTATTTTATTTACTGTGGTCTTCTGTGTGTGATCACACAAGGGTACTACTTTTTTGCTGTTTTTAGCAAAAAAGAAAAATTGAATTCTGAAATTGAAAATCTCACCTAGGGGTGTGCCATATCATATTGTATGCAATAATAAAATTAGTTTCAATTTAATTCAGTGTTTTGTCATATCACCAAAAGTATTGTTATAATGAAAATACCATGACATATTGTGATATTATTTAGGTCCATATCGCCTACCACTAATATGTGGTGTAATAAATAACTTCCACTGGTTAAGTCCAGCAATAATGCATTGAGTAAGTATGGGCTTACACAGTGCACAAGCTCAGCATCAGTGGGACAGAGTGATCTTCCTAGCATGTAAACTCATGTAAATTCTTCAAAACCTTGCATTTGCTTGTGTAAAGTTCAAATTACATACTTGTACTCAAGTGAAAAAGTACAATGCAGAAAAAGTTAAATATGCATAAATATATTCTGCTTATTTTAGAGCACATTTTCTGTTGAATTGACCAGCTTATTTGGGAGTATTGTTTACATCAGTTCAAAGTAACTTATCATAAATGTCACATCCATAACATAATGTTTCCACCATTATGTATATATGAATATGTTTGTGTGTGTAAACTTATTTTGATTACAATTTGGAGTTATTTGCTTTGCCGACCAATTTCTTTCCTTTGCCTTAATGCTTTGTTTCCCCATTTGTTAATAAGAAGAGAACATGCGTGACCTGTTTAAGGTTTCTTGCATATAATGTTTGCGTTCAACTGCCGCTAATACAATAGAGCATTATTAAGAGCAGATTGGTGAACGCATTGGGCCTCTTTGTGTCACACACTGTGAATGCCATATGCTCTTTGTTTTAGTTGACTGTAGTGTAAAACTCATTAGTTAAGTGCAATAGACTCTCTGTTTGTGGGAAAAAAACAATAGCATTTGTTTTCACTTTAAGCTAAAGGTACTTTTCTTCTTTATATGTCTGTCTTTCTGAATTCTCAGCTTTATTTCCACATTGAAAAGCATTTACATTCAGTTGCATTAACCCTTATCCAAATTAAATTACTAATATTGTTGTTATTTGTGAGCATTTTCTTCATTTGTAAGTAGATTATTTTATATAAAACTAGAAATACAACAATCTACTTCTATTGGCAATGAGAAAGTTAATTGACTAAATAAAAAATATACCAATTACCAATACTGGAGCTCAAAAAGTGACTCAAATATACAGAGAAAATGGTACTCCTAACAACTATGCGAGACCTGGAAGACCACCAAACCCATCACAATCAGATTAACAGTACTTAAACCTTTAAGGGGAAAATCAAGCTCTACCCTGTCTTTATGTCTGAAAACATCCACAGGTGATAGCATGTATCCTTCCATTTTGAGAGGATAACAAAACACAGTGGGTCTGAAATAATTTGGAGCTGGACAAGAATCTCTTAGACAAGAAACTTAAGATTCCAGACCTCAACATCACTGAATGTGGTTCGAGGACTTACTCCTGAACTTGTAAGAATAAACTTCAGAGAACTAAGCACTGAAATATTGTTTTATTATTTGTTATTGTTGGATTTAATCATTGAGGTTTCAGTGTGATGTTCTATTAAACTTGTCCTCTTTTTTACCACTGAAAAATCAAGTAATGGCTCTTTTGACTGGTGGTGTTTGTGGTCTTAAGTCCCACCTCCTCAATACACAACATAAATGTATTGTTCAGCAGAGGCACCAAACAATGAAGCTGACCCAATAGAAAGTTCACAAAGCTCAGCGGCCTGCAGTGTTTTCACTGACTAGGCTGACCTTTCACACTGGTCTCAGAGCAGTGCTGAGAACAAACAATGTCTGGAATCTTATAAATAAAAGAAAAGTAGTTTCTTTCATGCACTGTCAGATTAATGCATCTACAGACATTTGTGCAGCTGATAATGAACTGGACACTAATAATGAGACAGTAATTGCACTGTTATTACTATTATAAGTGTGGAGGCATAAAAAAAATCCCCATCAAAACATAAAAACACTCTGGTCGCAGTTCAGCTGAATAATAGTGTGTGCTCACATCTCCAGTAAACAGCAGGTTTTAATCTGCTGAGCCAGGCTTTCATACAGCTCTGTGTTGACCCAGCAAATTCTATAGTCATCGATACTCTCTCCTTACATCACACACAGTCACAACACCTGCTGCTCAGCCAGAGTGCTGGTCTGACTGTACACAGGGACATTCGATATCACAGCTTTTTTCATGTAGACTGTTAGGCTGTGTGGCAGTAGATACACTGGCCCTATGAATTTGTTCCTTTGATCCTCTTAGCAAGTGCAAAACATGATGAAACTGGCTTCTCAAAAAGAGATGCACACAGAAGGAATTAGTCGACAGGAATGAAATTTAATGGGTAGGACTCCCTTGTGAACAGAAAGTTTACTTAAGAGCATTAAAAGCATGTTCAAATTCAGTAAAGAATACAAAAAGTGCATTTTCAATTTAATATACTTTATGAAAATACACATTAAATATACTCTCTCTGTATTTCCATAAATACATATTTTTAGGCAATATTCCTTAAATTATACGTTGTGTTGATAGAAAATATATCTATTGGCATTAAATACTGCTTAAAGTGCACTAGTGTTTTTTCCCAGTAGCATTAAGGTGCATCAATTCACAAAGAAGTACATTTACAATATAATTAAAAAATTGTACTTTAAAAACAGGTTCTTAAATCTACAAAAAAGCACTCAAAAGCACAAGTTAGTGCTTTTATGTTTAATTATATCTTAATTACAATTTAAATATACTTAAGTTGCCATAATTTGTTCCAAAATAGTACATTTAGTATGTATTTAAGTGCATATTTTAATTTTAAAAGTCTCTACCTTTCCATGTTAAGTATACTTAAAAAGTATACTTAAAAATATACTTAATACACGTTTCTTTTATAAGGGTTGATTTTGTAATGCATGCAAATGTGATATTCAAGATCAGTGGCTTGGTGGTTAGCATGTTTGCCTCTCAGTGGTGGGGTCTTGGGTTCAAGTCCCAATCTGGATGAAGATTCCTTTTTCTCCCTCTGGGCATCTCGCACAGTCCAAAAACTGGGATCCTGGTGATCAGGTGAATTGGTCACTCTAAATTGCCCTGGTCTGTGTGTGTGTGTGTGTGTATGTATGTGTGTGAATGTGTGCCTGTATGCCCAGATATGGACTGGTACCTTATCCGGGGTCAGTGCCTTAGTGATAGATGTGGTCCTCCAGATGGATGGATGGATGTTCCCTGTATGCTATGTGTGATTGGCCACTCCTTGTTGGTTGAGTGCTGAGTGTAAAAGCCATGTGTAGATTGTGTGTGTGTTGAGTGTTAAGCATTCTTGGGTGTCCTAAAAGGTGCTATATAAGTAACTTCATTCATGTTCTTAACTGACTATATATATAATTTTAAGTTACAGTATTGCAAGTTTCCATTCTGACTTGTGCTGTTGCATTGGATTCTATGCAATAGAATTATGTCATAAAGTTTGAAAAGATATCAAAGCATTTGGAACAGTTATAGAAGGGTAGATTGTAGTGCTCAGGAAAGCAGGTTGATCTTATTGATGTATTGCACTGGAGATAAAGGTGTGCTGATGTTTGACCTAGTGGTTGAGGTGTGCCATTTTAAGATATTTATGGTTAAAAGCTCTCAAAAAATGCAGGTGGTTTATCTGCAAAGAAAAGTGCTAAACAAATGCAGTTTCACTGAACTTTGGTCCTGGCAGTAAATGTACGTTAAGTGGAGATGTGAGAGCAATCGCAAGCAAACAATACAACCGAAACCAACCACTACCCATATGCTCATTAACTACAAGCCGTTTAGTGAGTCATACATGAAATATGCATAGCTAAATTCACCGCCTGTTAATATTTGAACATTTGAATTGACATATGCAATGCAGGTGATTATAGTAATGTAAATTTCAGAATTTTACATTTTAAACTATTTAGCAGATCAGATGATTTCAGAGTGATGAGAGTGTGTCTGCAGCTGTAGAGTGTGTTAGAGAGTGTTAGGCTGTAGTTAGCAGTGAGAGTGTAATCGTGTGCAGGCTTGCCTTCGCGTTTAGCCTGACAGGTGCAATCACAGACTATAAACACAGATGATGCACGATGAAACTACAAAGCTGCCTCAGGCTCTTTCTGTCCCTGCTATGCTTTAGTTCAAAGGCTTGATATCAGTATTTCTAATAATATAATGCCACAGATTGAGATTCATGTATAGTAAGTCTATGATGCAACTAATCTAACTCTGTAAGAATGATTGGGGCTGTATCAAATAAATACAATAACATAAGTAATAATTTTGCAGGATAATATAGAGAAATTTTCAAATGATTCTGAGACAAAAATCTAAGAAAATGAATATGCATAGTAATTATGTTAACAAGTGGAGGTCACATATTGGTTTAAAAACAAAATATGTTGTGTTTAGAAAGAATAAAAACTGGTTTATAAAACATAACTGCTATCAGAGCTCATGACCATGGAAATTGGTGTAGTGTAAACTAGGAAATTGATGTAATGCATATATGCCAGTGCATGTAGTCATGGTAATAAGAACAGTGTATTGGCAAGATAGGGATTATAAGGTAATATTGCGGTACTGTAAGCAAGGCAATATACTGCAAATGTTTAAATAAGTGTCATAGTATAAAACTAGATCAGTTGATTAGAAATTGGGGCCGATCATGTATTTTTTAAAGGACTGGCATTGGGTGAAATAGATCCGGATAGCTGAGTTATCAAAAATGTAAAATTACGTTGTTACTCCAAAGGCGTTCACACTGGCAGCAAAAAGTTCCTCATGTTGTCAGTTGTAAATGTGTTCATGACCCCTCATGCTGTCGCATTATTTATCAACACCAATTTATGACTGATTAGCACACATTATTTTTATAAAATCTTTACATTGAAACTATTCATTAAATTGATTCATACAGTATTAAAAAACAAAATATTGGCAAACTTCGACATTTCAGTATATTTTACATCCCTAATGGTAATGCATACTACAAACCATGTTATTTTATGTAGGGTAATCATTTAAGTGGGTGTGGCATAGTCATGAAAGGGACATACCATATCTATAGAGTTTATTATTAGTTATTAGAATGACCAAATAAATAGGTGAAGCTTAGGCACAGAAGTTGATGTACCATAACTATTGAAAAATGTTTACACAGATTTACAGATTTCCCATACAAACATGCTGCCACACTGACTTGCTACCTCAAATGACTGTAAAGCTCCACAGAGGATATAAATACTGATGCAGACTTCAGCAGTTATACTGATAAAGACTTCCCTCCAAATAAATGCACTAAAACCCACACAGAGCCATGAAATTTTTTTTAGCATAAAGCAGCTCCAGTTTGTGCTAATCTTTTGGGTATTTTTTGTTGCTGCAGGCATCAGTGTGTTCCTTAACTATAGGCTAACCCTTAACTTATCAGCTACTGCCGAATAATTGATTGATTGATTGAGGTTAACATTAGCTAAGTATGAACACGGCCATAAACAGCTCAGTCAGTAAGAGGGCTGACTGTATTAAGACGTGAACTGCAGCTGTTTGCAGCAGGTGCTGGCGGATGAGTTATTAGTTCCTACTGGTGGGCTTTATCTGGGTCAGTGGGGTCTGCAGTAATAGGTGAAGGGCTCATGTTTGGAATTGTACATCCCTGTTCATGTTGACCTCAGTCATTAGCACAGTTTACAGTTCTCTGTGTGGTGTATTAGAGTGGGTCAGGCTGTGGATTTACATAACTGGAAATGAGTTGTAATGGTTTGTTTATCTTTGATTTGTAGAGAATTAGTATCACTTTGAAGGTTCAGAAATTATATGAAAAGTTCATATTGCAAACACAGATACCTTTATCTGTTTTTGCAAATGGACGCTTCTAATGCTGATATTTAATGGCCATGCCTAATGGCTGATAAAATAATTTTAGATTTATCTGGTATTTTTAGTAGTTGTGAGTCAGGCCGTAACAGGTAATGAGAGTAGGTTCTCTCGCTAGACTCTGTGCCAGGCCAAACATCGGACACTGGAGATTTGTTAACAAGAAATGGGAAATATGTCTTTAATGGTGAGCATATGCAAAAATAACAAACACAGACAACTAACTAAACCTGAAACAAAAAAACCAAGATACAACCCTAACTCCTGCCAACAAAACAGGAGAAAAGAGTAGACAAACATCATGGCACTTACTGACAACTTTTCCACAAAAATATATAGTAAACAAAATTAAAAATCAGTGGCCTGAGCATGATATTTTTCCAGGTCATGAAAGGGGAGACGCCCTAAACATCTCTCTCTCTCAGTTCTGGCTTTTCCAGGCTTTATAATAGGAAGCGCCCCTGGTGGCCAATCTTGGACCTGCACCTACAGAAAAAGAGCACAAAAATGTGTGAATCTGTGTTTAATCATCTGACCTTTTTTATAGAATACAAAAGTACTAGGTTCATGCTAGAGGTAAAACTGGCTCCTTTTAAAAGTGTATTTTTTTGCTTGTACAGGTCTGATCCAACCATTAAACCATTCAAATGCTTTAATGAGTTTTTTCACGTTCTATAAACTTAGTTACGGTCATGTGCCCTCTTTATCAAAATAATAAAAAAGCATGAATGAGCTTTTCAGTTTATTTATCTAATTTGAATTAGAATTTTGTGTCTATATTACATTACATTACATACATGATCAATGTATACTTATTAATGCTCTGTCATGATTCATTAAAAGCCATTTCTTGTAACATCATCTGGTTGAATGTGGATTACAAATATTGAGGGATTTATTAGGAAACTTCAGTTGTAATGCCTTTTCCTGGCTGTCAGGTAAACAAATTCCTTACAGTCATTTGGCTCCCGTTTAGTGTAATCCAGCAGCAGACAGGCTGCTCTTATGTCACAGCTGGAGTTAGACCAGAGAGCACATGGCAGAGGAGGTTTTGTTAAAAATGGTAAACATGAGTGAAGGGAATCCTTTCTGTAAAAACTGTTGCTCTTTTAGTCTGTATGTTATTTTGCTCCTCTATCACTTTCTCTCACATCTTAAGGATGTGCAATCTGTAACTCATAAATAGCAGCAACAAAGCCTTTTTTAAACAATTCATTGAGATCATGAAAAAACTCATACTGGTTCCTGTATAATTCCTAGCAGTAGTAGAGTAAGTAGTGAGCAGAGTGGTGTTACTGGGCTGGACTGGACCCAGATCAGTCCATCACCTCTGGCACGTGCTCTGCTGTCTAAGCTGTGAATAAGTGGAGTTTGGCTGGGGACAGCATTCCAGAGCCTGGGGGTCAACAGCGGGAATATTTAGCCAATTACCCCTCCCCTCCGACCCAGAGGAACAAGAACAGGCCAGAAAGTCGATAAAAAAAAGCATTTCAGACTGACCCCCATTCTGTGGTCATTACATCAATCTTCTTCACAAGTGGAGAAAAGAGCATGAGAACCACAGAGAAACAGGAGGAGAGGATAATGAGAGAGACAGACAATCAGAGAATAAAGAAACACACTATATCCGAAAGGCTTTATATATACGTATTATACATATACATTATAAATAATTTTATTTTATAAGTTTTTCATTTTTTTTAAATAAATGAACAATTACTCAACTGTGAATTCTCACTTGCTGCATGCAGTGTTGTTTAGCCGATGCAGAATATAGCAAATTGCGGGTCAGTCTCACAGGAAGGATCTGTATTGTTCAACACAATGAGTTGTTTGTTATTGCGTTTGAATGGGAATGTCTGGCTGTTAGATACTGTATATGTTGTTTTTTCGGTTGATAAATAATTAACCTCTTAAATTCTAACTACTCATTCCATTTGCATTGCTTTGCATGTTTTGAACAATTAGTAATTCTTAGTAAGCATAAAGTTTTTGATTGTAATTATAAGTAATGTATTTAATGTTGCAGTGTGTATATGTTTATATGTTGGGCTCCACAAGATTTCCTATTCTGTTAGAAAGAAAAAAGGAAAGACACTGAAATTCAGGGGCTCAATTTATTACAGTGTATTTACACCAGTTTTCGCATTAGTGGATAAATGATTAGATGATAAATTCTTTTAAAAGGTAGCTTCACCAGGACAGCAGAATTCAAAAGTTTTACATTTCATTTAAACAATGAATCAGCTACTATAAATGTATCATGATTTGAAGTTTTACATTTCATTTAAACAATGAAACAGCTACTATAAATTAGGGGTGTCACGATTCTCTAAATCCTCGATTCGATTTCATTTTCGATTTGAGGGTCACGATTCGATTCGATTCTCGATTTTCTTGTTTTTTTTCTTGTTATTATTTTATGCCTCATAAAATTTAAATAATATATTTATTATTATTATTATTATTATTATTATTATTATTATTATAAATATTATAAATATTATTATTATTATTTATTAAGATATATATGGTAATGCCATCTAGTGACTTTTTTTGGTAGCAACAGTGTGCACTATTAAAACAAGCAGTTTATCAGAGCTGTGTGTGGATGGCTGGTGAAACTGCTCATTACATGAAGCTGCAGTTCTTCATCCAACCACTAGCAGCAGCAGCACCCCGCTCTCTTCACTCAGTCACTACTTCAGTACAGCCCAGCCACGGGCTACAGAGCTCAGCCAGTCCGTTTTTACTGTTTCTGTAAACAAATAAAGGTTTTAACCCCACTAACCGGATAATACAGCTCACTACAGTTCATCTTTCAGCCCAAGCAGCTAACAGCAGCAGGTTAGAACAGCCGACACGGAGTCACTGCTCGGATTACATTATAAACAGGTCAGTTAGCGCGCTGCTAACCTCAGGATGTTTATAACTACGGAGTTTAGTGGACACACCACGGCCGCCAGGTAAGTCTTTTAAAGGCTACTGAAGACTATTAAAGGCTATTAGAGTGTAACCCCTGGCTCCCAGGGGTTACAAGAGGTTATTGAAAGCATTGTTGGGGGGCAGAAATCAGTACAGGCTGGTTAGATAAGTGATGTGGGTATTGTCTTATAAATATTTACACATAACTTATATCTCTCCTGAAAAGCTTTTATTTTAGTCAGAAACACGCTTGTGTTTACTTTATCTGAGAGAAAGATGTTTTTTTAATTCAATGGAAAGCAACAGGTGTAGTCAATTATAAGTTTAAGATTTTTAATCCACCTCACTGTGATCTATAGTCAGTGTTCTCAAGTCACACTGACACACGCATTTCAGCGAGTTCACACGCTCTCACCTGCGCGCACCCACCCCTCCGTTAGATACAGATACAAAACCTGCGCGCCCAACCCCCGCCCCCCCTCCCCCGTTGGACAGATAAAAACAGTGATCACACTCCCGCCGACTGCGCTCATGCAGTGGCTATCTCTATTTAAATGAATAGGATGCGCTGTGTTGGTGCCGCGCCATTTGCGTAGCGCGCTGCGCTGTTTGCGTAGCGCGCGCGGGAGGGATCGTCGATCCTCTTTTTGACTTCGATACTCGAGATCGTGACCTCATTTCGATTCGATTTCGATAAAATATCGAGATCGTGACACCCCTACTATAAATGTATCATGATAGTTTGAGCAGGTTAAAGTAAAAATACCAGTATTCTGTTCGAAATTTATTCTCAGTTTAGGCACAACATTTATTTTGGTAATGCCCATGGCAGAGAGTGCGATAAGTCAAAAAGTCTTTACTATACTACACTACACTACTAATATTTTAAAGCAGAAAGCAGAAAAATAAAAATTAACTACATATTTCTGTTGTTTAAAGTGATAAGGAGGA
Source organism: Astyanax mexicanus (assembly GCF_023375975.1). NCBI lineage: Eukaryota > Metazoa > Chordata > Actinopteri > Characiformes > Acestrorhamphidae > Astyanax > Astyanax mexicanus. The sequence continues at coordinate 83,636,329 of NC_064408.1, read as the reverse complement.
ACATTTGTAAATATTGTTCCCTATTGGTACACTTGAGTGTAGTAAAGTCTTTTCTTGAGACCTTTGTTGAAAGCCTGGAGCATATTCAGTCAAATCCTGAGAACAATAAACATTCCTCAGGTCCCTAAAGAGCTGGTGTAAAAGTCTAATACGGTGCTACTGACTGTACACACAATAACTTTCCCTTTGCCAGACTACTGACTTCTGAAAGGCAACAAGCCAATTTTCTGAAAGAGAGATCAGGATAGAAGGGGGTAGGGACTATGGGAAGAGAAAAGAGAGGGAGAGACAGAACTGTAACTAAAGACTGAGAGCACTGAGGTTTGTATATGTTATTAAATTGGATAGGATTTGAGGGGAATATGGTGAGGATGTGGATTAGTGAGCTTTACTGAGGGTGTTTCTCATCAGCTTCTGTGAGTGAAGTATATGTTCTGGTCCTCAGTTTAGAAATATATTACTATACTATCCAGAGCCATGCTGGTTACTTCCATGCCTGTTCCATCATTAGGACATGTGAAGATTATGTGAGGAATCTGTACGAATTGCATTTGGTTAACAACTAGTTTCACTAATATATTAATTATTTCATTATTCATTATTTGTATTATTGGTATCTCAGTTGAAAAATCCACTTCAGGACTTCAGATAGGAAAGCTGTTCCTTTTTTGTTGAGCGACTTGGTTAACCAGCTCTTAATCAGCACAGTGTCTTACGCTGGTTAAACAGCTTGTTCTTGCTACTCATGTTGGTCAATGTGCTTGGTCTTGGTGGCCATGCTGGTCAATCTGCTTGGTCTTGGTGGTGATACTGGTCAGTCTACTTGGTCTTGGTGGTTATGCTGGTCAATGTGCTAGTTATTGATGGTCATGCTTGTCAATCTACTTGGTCTTGGTGGTTATGCTGGTCAATGTGCTTGGTCTTGGTGGTCATACTGGTCAATCAACTTGGTCTTGGAGGTTATGCCGGTCAATTTGCTTGGTCTTGGTGGTCATACTGGTCAATCAACTTGGTATTGGTGTTCATGCTGGTCAATTTACTTGGTCTTGATGGTCATACTGGCCAACTGACTTGGTCTTGGTGGTCATACTGGTCAATCAACTTGGTATTGGTGGTCATGCTGGTCAATTTACTTGGTCTTGGTGGTCATACTGGTCAATTGACTTGGTATTTGTGGTCATGCTGGTCAATCTGCTTGGTCTTGGTGGTCATGCTGGTCAATCTGCTTGGTCTTGGTGGTCATGTTGGTCAATGTGCTTGGTATTGGTGGTCATGCTGGTCAATGTCCTTGGTATTGGTGGTCATGCTGGTCAATGTGCTTGGTCTTGGTGGTCATGCTGGTCAATCTGCTTGGTCTTGGTGGTCATGCTGGTCAATGTGCTTGGTCTTGGTGGTCATGCTGGTCAATCTGCTTGGTCTTGGTGGTCATGCTGGTCAATCTGCTTGGTCTTGGTGGTCATGCTTGTCAATGTGCTTGGTCTTGGTGGTTATACTGGTCGATCAACTTGGTATTGGTGGTCATGCTGGTCAATCTACTTGGTATTGGTGGTCATACTGGTCAATCGACTTGGTATTGGTGATCATGCTGGTCAATCTGCTTGGTCTTGGTGGTCATGCTGGTCAATCTGCTTGGTCTTGATGGTCATACTGGTCAGTCTGCTTGGTCTTGGTGGTTATGCTGGTCAGTCTACTTGGTCTTGGTGGTTATGCTGGTCAATGTGCTTGGTATTGGTGGTCATGCTGGTCAATCTACTTGGTCTTGGTGGTTATGCTGGTCAATGTGCTTGGTATTGGTGGTCATACTGGTCAATGTGCTTGGTATTGGTGGTCATACTGGTCAATCTGCTTGATCTTGGTGGTCATGCTGGTCAATTGACTTGGTCTTGGTGGTCATGCTGGTCAATCTGCTTGGTCTTGGTGGTCATGCTGGTCAATCTGCTTGGTCTTGGTGGTTATTCTGGTAGACAAGCTTGGTGATAGTGGACTCATGCTGATCAACCAGCATGGTCTAGCTTATTCATACCAGTTGTCTAGCTTGGGGATGCTGATCATGCTTAAAGACCATCTAAATTAAACATTAAACTCTATTAGGAGCATAGTGTTTGAGCTGGCCATGCTGTTCTTTTGCAGAGACTACCAGAGACAAAGGTCAATTTCAAAAAGCATATTTATTCCAGATATCCCACCTACAAACACTGCTCCTAAAAATGTGTAAGAGGCTCAATATAAAATTTCCTGATTGCTGAGATATAGTAAATTATTTGTGGGCATTTGGGAGCCACTATCAATATGCATGAAAATCCTGTGACTTTTGGGAGTAGTAAGATGTCTAGTATTCAGTGAATAATACGGTTTTGGTTTTAAAGGTTTAAACTGTTGACCAACATCTCACCTAAGCAAGCAGAATGCAATAGGGTTTTATAAGGCTATCAGAAGCACCATCTTCAATCACACTTCAGTTTCTCACGTGTGTGATTGATGGTAACATATGGTATGGCTCCATGTTAATGCTTAATGTGGCGATTCGGTCTTACCCGCTGTTTACCCTCTGAGCTGTATGAGCTGTGAGCAGGAATGTTCCCAAGCAGACAGCACTGATGCTGAGACATACTTCCACATTTTCTCATGTCAGCCTCAGGCTTTGAAGTGCAGTCCAAGCCAGAGAGCTGATCCAAGCTAGGTGGTGATCGGAAAATCACACTTGGGAGGTTCCGGTGACGTCATCCACCTGAATGGCAGCCTAAGATCTCGGCTCCTCCGAAAAACTAGCATTTCGCCCCTTTAAATCAGCTAAAATAATTGCAAGTTTATATTACTAAGTGGGGCAAGAATGGGGAAAAGGGACGTGAACAAAAAAAGCACTACAGAGGAGCCGACAAACGAGGAAAATGCAGAAAACAGCTCCACACAAGCACAAGGTAACGAAGCTAATGCTAATCCTCAAGTACACGAGGCAGCTAGCTTGGCGAGAGTTCTGGAGGAGATACGGGACTTTCGCAAAGATGCGAACCAGCAGTTATTTGATATCAAGTCGGAGCTTAACAATATCAACCGTAAAATAGCTCAGGCAGAGGCACGGATTGAAAAGACGGAGAGTCGCGTACAAAATGTCGAACAAGTTCTGGACAAACTGATAAAAGTAGTGACCCAGCAAGAGAGCAAACTGCTCGATCAGGAAGGCAGGTCTCGGCGAGAGAATCTGAGGATATATAATGTCGCAGAAGGAGAGGAGGGACCGTCTATGGTGGAGTTTATCGAGACTTTACTACGGCAAACGCTGGAGCTACCCACGAGCACCCAGCTGGAGATTGAGAGAGCACACCGCTCCCTCGCTCCGAGATCCTCCGGGAGCAACGAGGATAAGCCGCGGTCAATAATAATCAAATTTCTCCGCTACAAAACCAAGGAAGAAATCCTTCGCAAGGCATGGGGCCAGAAAAGAGTGCTTTGGAAAGGGAGACCAATATACTTTGACCAGGACTATCCTCCAGCAGTACTACAGAAACGCAGGGAATACTCCGAGGCAAAGCGAGTGCTAAAGCAGAAAAGCATACGCTACCAAACCCCGTTTCCTGCGAAACTGCGAGTATTTTACGAGGACGGGACGCAACTATATCACACAGTGGAGGAAGCGACTAAAGATATGAAGGACAGAGGATTCCCTGTCAACGTGATTACATCAAGAGAGAGCCTGACCGAGCAGCTCTCCCGCTCTGCGTGGGTAACTATGGGAGAACTGAGAAAGCAGAGGCAGGTGGAGGAGCGAGAGAGCAATATCCGAGAGAGGTTACGAACCTTCAGAAGGCAGACTTCACCTGCTTTGGGCGAGTAAATACGAGTCCATTGACTTGGACAATGCGGACAAGCTAAAATATAGCGCACAAATATGTATATATGACGCTGTCCTGTCATTGCCATGCATAATATGCTGCATTCCCTACGTACAGTAAGCCATTATATTGCATTCTGATATAATATAATTTCTGATATAATTTCCCCTACTAATATCGTAAAAATACATGGGAGGAATACATGGGAGTTAATGGACAGTTTTTTTTCTCTTTTTGTTGGGACTGCTTCGGTGGGGGCCCTCTACACACAGATGGTAGAGGCTTTCCCCCACGGCTGGATGTTTTTCCCAGCCCCATATAGGGTCTATTATTTGAGACCCCAGCCTTGGAACCAGACTCAAGTTCATGTTCGAGTTTCACTGTTATTGGTTTTCTTTTTGTTTGCTTTTTCTCTTTTTATTCAGGGGGTGGATCAACCAAGTTCTATGTCTGTGAGTATAATTGGCCACCAGTCTGTAAACACATATGGCTAGTAATAAGGTAAAGATTATTTCTTTCAATGTAAATGGGCTGCTAAACCCTATTAAACGGAAGAAAATTATATCTAAAATGAAGAAAGAACAAGCCCATGTAGTGTATCTACAAGAAACTCACTTAAATGATAAGGAACATGGAAAATTAAGGGGGATGGGCTTTACACATTTATTTTTCTCCTCATATAAATCTGGACATAGGAGAGGAGTTGCTATTCTTATATCAAGTAAGTTACATTTTGAGAAAAAAATGGAAATGGGGGATAAAGAGGGCAGATTTATTTTAGTACAGGGAAAGGTAGAGGGACAACCAGTCACCTTACTAAATATTTATGCACCACCAGGAAGTGACTTTAGTTTCTTCCAGAAGATTACTAATATTATGGTAACGAAAACAGAAGGAATTTTAATATGCGGAGGAGACTTAAATACACACCTACAACCTAAGTTGGATTCTTCTAGTGGAAAAACCAATGAACCAAAGACACTACATAAGAAAATAAACACTCTTTTTAAGGAGGTTGGTTTAATAGACGTATGGAGAGAACTATTTCCGAACAGACGGGATTATACATATTATTCTGCTCCTCATTCCCATTACACACGGATAGACTATTTTATTACATTTGCAACAGACAAAGATAATATACACTCCTGTGGAATTGGAGCGATAGACCTAAGTGACCATGCGCCTATATATCTGTACGTTGACCTTGGTACTCGGCAAAAGAATACAATTTGGAGACTAAATTCAAGTTTACTTAAGGACCCTTGCTTTAAGGAACAAATTAAAACAGAAATTACAAACTATTTGGAATTTAATGATAACGGGGAGGTTTCCCCGCCTATATTATGGGATACCCTAAAGGCAGTTCTACGGGGTAAAATTATAGCAACAACAACTTATAAGAAAAAAATAAAGAACCAGAGAATGGAGGAGTTGCAAAGGAAACTGAAGGAATTAGAAAAAAAACACAAGTCATGCAGGGCACAAAACATATTTGAGGAAATTAGGAACATTAGATATGAAATTAATAGCTTGACTACACAAGAAATTAAAACAAAACTAAAATTTCTAAAACAGAGATATTATGAAAGCGGGTCTAAATCAATGAAAATATTGGCTTGGAAATTGAAAAAAAAGATAGCAGAAAATACAGTACATAAAATTAAGGATCCAAGAACGAAGAAAATAAAACACAAGCTAACTGAAATCCAAGATGCCTTTGAAACATTTTATAAAACGCTATATTCAAAAATTCCAGGGGGAAGTGTGACCCAGATCGATGCTTTTTTGAACTCATTGGAGTTACCTACTTTAAATGATGAACAAAACGAAGTGCTTATTAACGACATAACTGAAGACGAACTAAATGCGGCAATCAGTAAACTCAAATTAAACAAATCACCAGGACTGGATGGTTTCACAGCGGAATGGTACAAGGAATTCCGTAAAGAACTGATTCCGGTTATGCTTCCTACACTGAACTGGGTTTTGAAAGAGGCACAAACACCACCTAGCTGGAAGGAAGCAGTAATTTCAGCTATATTAAAGGAAGGCAAGGATAATACAGAGTGTGGGTCATACAGACCAATATCTGTTCTAAATGTAGATTATAGACTCTTTACTTCTATTATGGCTAAACGACTAGAGGAGTTTCTACCCAGATTAATTCATAATGATCAGACTGGCTTTGTAAAACAACGTCAAACACAAGACAATATACGAAGATCCCTACATGTCATAGACCATATACAAAAAAACAACATAAAAGCCATAGTGATGAGTGTTGATGCTGAAAAGGCATTCGATTCAGTTAACTGGATTTTTCTTTATAGAGTTCTACACAGATTTGGCCTACACGAAACAATTATTACAACTATACAGGCCCTCTATAATAACCCAGTAGCCAGGATTAAGATCAACGGACATTTATCAAATAGCTTTACAATAGAAAGGGGTTCTAGACAGGGATGTGCGTGGTCACCCCAGTTGTTTGCTCTATACTTGGAGCCACTGGCCCAATTCATTAGACAAAAGGAGGACATTATTGGAATTACAATTAAAGGGGTAGAACATAAACTAGCTTGCTATGCCGATGATATCCTCGTATACCTAGCACAGCCAACACATTCTTTACCCCACCTGATGCGGTCGTTTGAACTATATGGTCAACTTTCAGGATATAAAATTAATGTAAGCAAAACTCAGCTACTCTCATATAATTATAACCCACCAGAAACAATTACAAATAGGTACCCTCTGACATGGCACACAGGATTTCTGAAATATCTAGGGATTACAATACCAAAAGATCTTGCAAAATTATCAGAATATAATTATCAGCCTATTAATGAAAGAATTAAAGAGGACATCACAAGATGGAATCTAATTCCTTTTTTTAGTTTTAGTTCAAGGATTGAATCCATTAAAATGAATGTACTACCGAGATTATTATATTTATTCCAAACCTTACCTATAGAAATTAACCAAAACCAATTTGATGAATGGGATAAAATGATATCGAGATATATTTGGCAAGGAAAAAGACCTAGGGTTCGCCTTAAAACCTTACAACTAATTAAAGAAAAGGGGGGCTGGGGTCTACCCTCTTTGAGAGATTATTACCTTGCAGCACAAATGAGGGCTGTTATATATTGGTGCAACCCAATATATAATGCACACTGGAAGAATATTGAAGAAAAAGTCATCCCCATCCCCATACAGACAATCCTAGCAGATGACAAACTACAAGACTATATAAATACCATTGAGAATCCATGGGTGAAATGGACCCTTAAAGTGTGGAAAAGGATTATAAAAGAATATAACTTAGAGGGAGACATTGCAATTCTTAAATGGTGTGCATATGATTCTAACTTTACCCCAAACAAACTGGACTCCAGATTTAAGGACTGGACAACCAAGGGAATAACAGCACTGTGTACAATCCTGGAAGAAGGAGCACTACCTAGTTTTGAAAAGTTTAAAAAAAAATATTCGTTAGAAAAACAAGATTTTTATCGATACTTACAGATGCGAAACTTTATTAAAACAAAGGCACAAAATATAACTGAGTTGAGTGCAGGTCTAATGGATTTGTTCAGGAAAGCATATAATGCAGATACCGGTGGCAGAATTATTTCGTGTTTGTATGGAGCCCTATCAGATTTAAAACCACATTCAACTCTATATATTAAAAGTAAATGGGAGAGGGAAGGAGGGATAACTATATCAGATGAAGAATGGAAAACAATATGGAGATATCAATGGAAGTGCACTAGGTCCCTGTATTGGAGAGAGTTTGGTTGGAAAAACCTGATAAGATATTTTGTTACACCCTCTCAGAAGGCCCATTATGATAATAACCCCCCAGTGTGCTGGAGGAACTGTGGAAATTTAAATGCTACACATTACCATATATTCTGGGACTGCCCCGGTATTAAGGACTACTGGAAGAGGATACATGAAGCCCTACAAGAGATATTTGAATGTGAAATTTCCTTAGAAAGTAAGACTTTATATTTTGGGCTCATACCCCAAAAGTGGGAGAAAAGGGATAAATATCTAATGAACATATTGCTGGTGGCTGCCAAGAAAACTCTTACTAGGAAGTGGCTATCACAGGAGTGTCCTACTATAAATGCATGGATGGATATTATAATGGATATATATGAAATGGAGAAGATAACTGCTTTTGTTAATCTTACAGTGAGACAATTCCTCTCAGACTGGAAAAAATGGGTCGAATATGTCACACCCCTTAGACCTGACTTCATATTCACAAACTAAATATATCTCTGTACAGATAAGATCACCCCCTGTATGTATATAGTTTTGATATTGTGGGCACTATTTGTTTTTTTTTTTTTGTTCTTTCTGTTGTTTGAGGGTGGGAGGGGGAGAATAGGAGGGGGAAGGGGAAGGAGGGAAGGGGAAGAAAAAAGAAAAAAAAAAAAGAAAAAAAGTTTTAAGTATGGGGACTTACAGAAATGTTTGACTATTGTCTGTTTTTGATGTATGTGTATGCGTACATACACACACAAAGATTTAAATGTCCCATAATGACATGTATGATTCTGTATGACAATAAAAAAATAATAAAAAAAAAAAAAAAGGAAAATCACACTTGGACTTGAGTCGTCTTTCTCTCATGGGAAAGTACGTCCAGGTTTTACGGACCACTCACAAGAATGGTCTTTCCCTTAAAGTGCTAGTTACTCAGTTACTTTCTGTAAGTATAAACAGTGGGCTTTACATGCTAATTAAAGTGTTGGAAAGGGAGACCTGTATTTAAACTAGTATTTGTAAAGCTAATGCACACAAGGCTGGCTGTAGACCAGTGGGGCTATGTGATAGAGCCACATATTCAAGAGAGTATTATTGAATTGAGTACAGAAAGAATTATACATAGAAAGAATATGGTGACAGGTGAAACACATTAATCAATTAATTCACGTAGCAAGATTAAAATTTAAGTACTATGTTGGTTTTTGTAACACATTAATCGATTCATTCAACGTAGCAAGATTAAAAGTTTAGCACTATGTTGGTTTAACTATTGATTTTGATGAAAGTTGCCGGTGTATAATGTTGGCACTAATACCACTGGATACACCAATGACTAGGATATATTTGGTCAATCAGGTGACAGAGACAGAGCAAGCACATTCTTGCAGTTTTGACAGTTGGATGCATAGTATGCTGCTTCTGAGGTAAACAGAACATGCATTTTAAATTGTTGTGCTATTTGTTTTGTTTTGGTTTAACTAATAACTGAATATGAATTATTTTGAAGGGGCATTTAAATTAAAGCTATCTGCCTTACCATTACTGTGGTAAAAAGCTTAACTGTGACTAAAAGTTGTGCTAGCCATCTTGCAGGGGGGGCTAATTAGCTAACATTTAGGTAGCTAACATTTTGTATCAGGTGTGGATGTTTTTAAATGGAGTACATTTGAACAATTGTTGTTGTACATTTTTTTAACTTTGGACTTTTTGATAAAGCTTTTATCGCCAGCAAGTTAGCTATCTAGCAGTAGTTATCTAAGCTAGTTAGATACCTAGCATTAGCTAGCTAGTTACTTAGTTATCATACCTAAACTAGTCTTTTTAAGCAGATATTATCAAAAAATACCACATTCCACAAAATGGACCTACACAAATTAGGGTTGATTAAAAAAATACTGCAGTAACAGTATTTTTAAGGGTTTAAAGATGATTGAAATAGTGTTAAAATATTGCTGTTGATTCATTATTAATTTATGCTGCAAAAGTGATGATAAATCAACATCAGAAGCAATGTTGATTAAAACAATGGTTCAGTAAAGTTAATGTTGATAGTTTAACATTTAACATCTATTTAACAGCTATACATTTATTGATTGCTAGCTTTTTAGTCTTTTATGTCAGTCACACAAAGCACAGTTTTACATTTCAAATCTTATAAAACACTACAACAACATTTTCTACCTTTAAATGTAAAAACAAAAGCACCATGGACTACTGTTGCCTGCTATGAAACAAGCTGTCTCACCTTTGTTGTATTTTATTGTTGCTGTCCAAATATTTTTTGTTAACTACATAATTTGAACACACAAAAACACACTCTCCCGTACACTGTGTCAAAATGTCTTGGTGAAACAGATTGGAGACTTGTATTGCATGCGGGAATATAAGTGCTCGGCCGTGTTGCCAAGATGGCCGCTGATTAAAGCCTATAAAGACTACACTGCCAAACTCCTGTTGGTGATAAACATAACAAAATACCAGTCAAACCAGCTAGCCAAACAGCCACACATCATAGTAGTAATCAAATTAAGTGCTAACAAGCTAGTTGTTAGGACAAGCTAGGACTGTTTTAGGCCCTTAACATACCCTAAACCTAAATATTTACAACTTTAATGCTAAAACAGCGTTCAGGCTGTTTTCCAGCAATTACTGACTGTCACAGAAGCTGCTAACTCCAGGAATAATTTTGCTCTACACAATCTAACCGTACTCAATATAAATTCAGTATACTAGAAAGGCCTCCATAAAGGTTTTTAAATGACCCTGATTTTAAAATAGAGTAGTATTAGTGTGTCGCTGTGCTGATTTTAATGGTTCTATTACTGGGGACTCTCTCTTTCTAAAGGATGGAGAATGCAGCTGTTGTCCTTTGGGTGAAAGAGGGGTTGCCGTGCTTGGCAGTGTTTGACCTTTGCTCCCTCTTACACCCTGACCCTCTCTGTGCCTTTGATTTCAAGAAATAGAGTCTACCCCCCACAAAGAGGCTCTATTCAGTCTGCTGTCACTGCAGCAGCAGACAGCAAGACACATGGAGCCCTCCCCCACCGCCGTAAACAGAATATACAGCAGAAAAATTACCCCAATACTTTCTCCAGAGATTCTCAGCTCAGTGACACGCCAGTCTGCAGCCCAGTGTCTCTTTAGTGTTTAGATCTGTGCCTATTTGGTCTTTAGCTCATTCCTTTTTTTTGGCTTGTATGTAGTCTTTAACTGTAAGTCTCGTCAGTCTTTAGCTCGGTGTCTTTGGTCTTTATCTTAGTGCCCCTTTAGTTTTTTGCTTATTAAATGTAGTCTAGAATAGTGAAGAATAGTGAAAGTCTTTAGCTCAGTGTGTCTTTATGTTTTTACTCACTATAACTTTTACTGAGAGTCTTGTTAGTCAATCTACAGATCAGTGTCTCTGTAGTTGTTAACACCCTAATGCACCCTAGTGTTTGCACCCTAATGCTTTATTTTGTCATATTTCAGTGTCTTTAGTCCTCAGCTCTTCAGTGTCTTTTTTGTCTTTAACTAAGTGTCTTATTCGTCTGATAAGTGTCTTTCGTTTTCAGTTTAGCATTTATTTTTGTTTATAGATTAGTCTCTCTTTTCTAAAGCCCAGAGTCTCTTTAGTCTTTAGCACAGCATTTTTAGTCTTTAGCTGAGTGTTTTTTTAGTCTTTAGTGTAGTGTCTTTAGTCTTTAACTGTGTGTCTGGACCTCACGTCTCTTTAGTCTTTAGCTCAGTGTATTTAGTATTTTGATAAGCCTATCTCCTTTAATTCTTTAGCTCAGATTCTCTTTAGTGTTTAGCTCAGTTTCTGTATTTAGCTTTTAGCTCAGTATAGTTAGTGTTTTGGTCAGTATCTCTTTAGTTTTTAGCTCAGCTTCTTCAAATCTTTACCTCAGATTCTCTTTAGTGTCTAGCTCAGCTTCATTAAGTGTGCAGCTCAGTGTCTCTTTAGTCTTTAGCTGAGTGTCTCTTTAGCTTAATGTCTTTAGTCTGTAACTGTGTGTCTGCACCTCATGTCTCTTTACTCTTTAGCTCAATTTTTTAGTGTTTTGGTGAGTATCTGTTTAGTTTTTAGCTCAGCTTCTTCAATTATTTAGCTCAGATTCTCTTCAGTGGTTAGCTCAGATTCTGTTTTTTATTTTTAGCTCAGTGTTTACGACATTATATAAAAGCTCTTTTTACCAACATTGATTAGCATTTTAAAGTTAGAAGTGGTAGATTAGACAGATTGGGCTAGTAAAAGACACTTCTGCTGGGAAAACAGAAGAGCCATCTGTCAACCTGCAGGACAGACACACAGAAGATGTGTGCTCTGTATGTGAGCGTGGTGTTGAAGACTAGTGTTTTAAATGCTGCAGTCGTTGTTTCTGCGCCTTTAGGGCAACTTAGCGAGTTGTTGTTAAACCATCTACGTGGCAACAAAGCCAACTCTGAAGAACTGAATGAGCTGTGTGTGTTATTTCAGCAGGTATGTGTGAATAACCTCATATGTGTGAATTGACAGTTTTGCCCTGAATTTGAGCTTTAGACAGGTTTCTGGACCGGGCCTGAAAGTTATTGGGGTTATTGTACAACATAACTTAAGCCTAAAGTCATGCTTATCCCATTGGAGAGGCTGACGACATTCCTATTGAGCTTATTTAGTCTTTGAGCTCATGTTATTTAGCTTGCAAAAAAATTCTCACTGTAAAATTATTGATTTTGCAATTTTGTTGGTAAGTAATAAAAACTCTTCCACAGGAAACAAATTAAACATAAAAAATAATTATAAGTTTTGTATTTAATGTTAGATCAGCAAGTAAACAATACATTGCAAAGGTTTTAGGTTACTATAGAAATGGTCATTTAAAAGCACCTTATGTTATTTAACTTTCATCACAATATTTTGGAAGATCTGGGCATATGTAAACTTCTAATCATAATTAGTGTATGGTTTATTAATTTGTTTGAATATTTATCATAAGTTACATTTTGATTGATCATTTTATTTCCCTTTTGCCTTTGTTTTTGTTGTACTCTGTGGAGTTCGGCCTGGGGTGTAGTGATATTTTCATTCATTTTTCACATGTACCCCTTGTAAAAAAAAAAACATTACGATTTTTTAAAGCTCCTTATCAGGGCAGTAAGTGTGAATTTACTGAGTAAAACACACATTTTAAAATAACTTCAAATAACAAATATGTTAAAAGTAGTGGATTTATAATGCTTTCTTCATTAAAACATCTTGGTCACCTTCCAGGGAGTCCCCTGGTATTATTCTTTATACTGTTCTTAACAAACACCTGGTTTGATAGTGTTTAGTGATCAGGTGAACTGCTGATAGAATTGAACACATCTACTGGGGTATTGGCTGGGATTTATTGCTTTGTGAGATACTCGTCAGAGCTGTGTAAAGATCCTGTATTGACTCAGTGCTCCAGTGTTTGTTCTAACACTCGAACAGTGTCAAATAAGGCGAGTCCTTCAACACTCTCGCTGAAAGAGCCTCTGTGTGATTTCTCTTTCTCTCTGTCTCTCAGGCCTGGACGACAGTCTCCAACAGTACATTCCGAACTTCGTGAAGGAGAAGATCAGCGGAGAGCAGCTGCTAAAGATCTCCCACCAGGACCTGGAGGATCTGGCCATGAGTCGCATCGGACACCAGGAGCTCATCTTGGAGGCTGTAGACCTGCTCTGTGCTCTGGTCAGTACTGGAACTTGAGTTAGAATGCAGAATAGAAGGTGATAAATCTGTTCATCAGGTGGTTAAAGAAGTAACTGTTTTATTTTACAGCAAGTTCATTGCATATATTTAAAGTTTAGTTTAGAAAGATTTATTTTAAAATGTTAAGTTACACACTTCTCTCCACATCATCAGACACCTCACTGTAGGTAATGAACCCTCATACCAAAGCTGAAAATGATCAGCCTTTACCCAGCCTGCAGAAAACGTTTTGAGAATGTTTAACAACGCTCTGAAAAGGTTCCAGGAAGGTTAGTCTGTACTGTAAACTTTTTATGTGACATAAAAATTATTTGCATCACGTTACTCACAAAACGTTTCCAACTAGACAAATACTAACATTATGGAAATGTTAAAAGTAAAATTTCCATAACAATGTTGCAGTGATGTTAGCAGAATGTTTAGATACGTTAAATCAAAACGTTCTATAAACATCCAGAAAACGTGTCATATTTAACATTGTAAGAAAATTAACAGTAACGTTCATTTTACTAACCAAAAATTATTAGCTGGGTAGTTTATCCTTGATATACTTGATATTTTTGTTTTAGACAACTCTGTGTTCCACAGTTAATCCTTTCAGACACAGAGAATTTCTATCAAAATGTTAGATTTCCTGATATGGATATGTTACAAAATATTAAGCAGATTTTTTAGCTGCAGTCTTAAAGGTCATTTCTCAAGTGGTTTCTCTAAGTAACACTGTGTACTAAGTATAACATATCACTTTTTAGTATATGAAACCTCTTTAGAAGACAGTATATTACTTTTCAGAAAAACTACAATTTGTACATCACTTCCTGTGTGCTACATTTTAAAGAAAACATTTACTATTTAAATGTAATTAATTGAGAAAAGAGAAAAATGCCTTAAAATGCTTAAAATGTCTACCCTGCATCAAGTTAGAGGTTAAACAGAATAAAAATCAAATCTACTGATTCCTCTTAACTAAAATTTAGTCTGGTGCCTAAAGTTTGCTTCTCACACACACAGAGAGACAACTCAGGAGTTGAAACTAATCTCAAATAATCTTTCCTATGTGGTCATTGGACGACCAAGCGGGGCACAGGAAGCTTGGTTCCCCTGTAGTTCCCTAACAAAGAGTAGAAGGGACTTAATAATGATATATAGTTCTTATGAAGTTATTTTTGCAAACCTACAGTAACCAAATAGCACACTTAAATAAAAAGAAATTATAGTGGGACCATTTAAAGCAGTTTTATAGTTAATAGTGTATATTATGTATATGATGTATAGTCTATAGGATAGGAGGAGGCTGCAAGAGAAAAGGAAAGAAGGGATTTCCCATAGAGTCCAGTCAGCTGCATCTCTCCCACTCTCTGTTTTCCTGCCTTTGCCTTGGACCTCCTCCTCCTCCAGCTGTAAATGGATCACGTGTAGTGTGCATAATGTGGAGATTGGCACTGAAAGCTGTGTAGTTGTGTGCATTTCTGTGTGTGCAAACTGGTGTTTGCTGCTGCTTTGTGCTAATACTCTATGCTATTCATAAAGCATACAGTATCAGCTGACTGTAGAAGAACATTAGCCAGTTAACTGGAGTTATCAGTGTTCGCTCTCTATTGTAAAACTGAACTGAATGAACTCAGCGCTGATAGACAAGAGCACAAAGCCTTATACTGTGAGACTGCACTGTATTAACCAATCACGGGTGATATCAGGATACACGACTCTTGTGAAAAGCTGTTTGAATCTATTATTCATATAAATGCTTCTACTGTAGTTTATGAATTTGTCCTACATTTAACAGTCAAGTAAAAAGTCATGTTTGCTCATGTGGTTACCAGTCTGCACACCTGATTAGTTCATTAGGTGCTTAGATTCATTTTTTTCTTTATCTTTATCTTCTGGAAAAATCCTTTCCATTTTGCATTGAATTGTGGAATAACAGTGTTTGTAATCCTTTTGGATTTTTTTAGTATACCCAACGTTCAGACTTTTATTTGTACTTTACTCGACATACTCAAAATTTGTTTAAAAAAAAAGTCATATTTAAAATAAGAGAGATAAGAGAAGACTAATGTTTATGTGTGCATGCTATAGAAAACCAAATCAGAGCATTTTTACCACATAGGTAAAAAACAACAACAGATTTCAGTTCAGAGTTTATATACATACACACAAAGTGATCTCACTTCACTTCAAGTAACTAGTGGCCTAACGATCACCTTGGTCAGTCAGTCATAATAAGGTAATTATAAAAAGCCTGCCACCAAACTAAATCAGTCCATAATGTCTCATTATATTGTGATTTATATTTCAGTACTGAATAGCAGCACATGTTACCTAAACTGTGGGGCTGTGTTATTAATAGAAACACTAAGATACAGTACTGTAATGGTGACCCTGTAATCTTTAAATTTCATCAGTAAAAGATGTGATATTTTGGTCACACAAAGTCACATGACGGTGTAATAGAAGAGTAAACTGAAGCATTAGTCTACAACAACCGCTCACATGATGTCAGGGTTTTCAAAAAGCTGTGTTTTGCCTGTTCGTATGGAAACATTCAGGCTGTACTCAGTTCAGATTGAATGGTCTATTACATGGCTGTGATGTATTTTATATATTTCCCCCATAAACTTTTCTTACATTCCCCTCAGGCCTCTTTATGTTGGTTTAAGACTGAAGGCACACAGCAGTGGTGCAGAGGAAATGAGCAGGGTGCAGTAATATCTATCTGGAATAGACATTACATGTTCAGTGTGGAGCTGGTGAAGGGAATGAGGCTGCAGCAGGAATGTTCTGAAAGATATCTCCTGGAGAGCAGGAAACAGATGTGACCCACCCACCTGTCAGAAAACCCCCCGCCCTGCTAACACACACACACACGTATATACACAGTGTGCAAAGGCAGGAAAAAGTGTCACGCCATTGTTTCTGCAGTTTCCGTCCGTTAGAGTCAGATGATTTGTTCTACCCGGTACTCAGTGTTGTTCATGTAAGAATTAGACTGGTGGTCAGGATTTCTTTCTCTGTCTGCTGCTGTCTATATATATATATATATTCTTAATTTTTCTTTACAATGAGGCTAACGTTTCTTGATTTTTTCTACATGATTTTTACCAATTAGCGTAGTAATTATGACATTAATAAATGCTTAAATCATCGCAGTCTTGCTTTAGTATATGTCAGAAATTTTAATCTTCTTATTCACTTGCTTCTGTGGTTTTTGGCACTATGACATGCTATTATATATGACACAATTGTGTTTGTGTTGATTGGCACTTTTTTAAGGGGGCAGGGGATTCCAGAGTCCAGAGTGGTCACGACAAAGATGTTATTCTTTGTTTCAACCTCTTTTAATAGAGCCATGTCAATGGGTGGCACCAAACCTTCCAAAAAGACAAATTAGTATAGCTGCAGTCATTTTACACTGACATAAATTTGTAATGCAAGAAAATATAAGGAGTAAAAAATATACAGTGAAAATCCAGTAAAAAAGTACTGTTAATCAAGCATTTTCCATTTCTGTTGTTACCATACAGTCATACAGTGTGAAGCTACATTAGCATAAGCAAACTCCGGACATAAGCAATGTCTTGATTGATTGACTACAAGTAGGTGTAAAGAAATTACTTTAAGCTTTCCAATGCAGTGCTTATTAATATACATTAACTTATAAACCCTAGTTATGTTTCTTCCTACTTATTAGTATTCACTGTGTTTCTGGGGAACTGCCTATGGCTGAAACATGGCTGTGTGTGTGTGTGTGACAGCAGAAAGTTTGCTCTCAGTCAGGCTGTGAGAGAGTGTAGTCAGACCCATCCTCACACCTTGGGTTGGATTCACACCTCTGCCATGAAGTTCACTGAAGAGGAGGCACTGATAATAAATGCTTTGTTCTCAGGGTTATTGCCACCATCATGTCAGTGTCACTGCAGTGCTGATGATAGTCCATCACCCAAATCACCCATTATATTGGGTTAACTCTGTCCTGTGGTTACAAACTGAGCTATGATTAATGGGCCAGCAGAGATCTAACAGAGTGGAGATACCAACAGACTGAAGTTAGATCTGAAACTGATATAGCCCATATATACCTTTTGTACCTGAGTCAGACCCTAGCAACACTCAAAATAGAAACCGAGCACAAGGGTAGCCCAACAAATGATATCAAATGAATCTGACTGTAGTTTAAAAAGTGCCTAAATCTAAACAAACCTGATGTTAATAGAACAAATGTCAGGTTTAGACATCCCTTTATAATTGTTTTAGCGCCTGCAGTGGACATTAAAAGTAGATTTGTATCAAAAGTGGTCAAAGATTGTGATCATAAGGTGAGGGTTTCTAATCAGAGGTTGGAGAATAGTATGTACATATTGCATCAGTATCTTTGTATGTAATTTTTTTGTTAGAAAAGCAAAGGCAGTATAGTTTCCAATAAAGGTGAACGTAAGGACACATTCTGTATATTTCATCTGTTAATGCTGGTACAACAATAATAAAAAAAGCATTAAGATAATTCTTGATGATATTGTGTATGCCTAATACATATCTTCAGTCCCAGATTTATATATTAAATATACATATTTGTAGAAAACCATTATGATATGGTTATGTATATTTATACCATTATAAGCATTATGATATAATACAGGAGTAGGGGCTATGGTGGTTCAGTGGTTAGAGATTCAGGTCATTTATGACAGGGTTGCAGGTTCATTATTTAGGTTTGGTAAGATGCCACTGTTGGACCTTTGACTAAGGTCTCTAGTTCTCACTGCTTTACTGGTGCCTGCTAAGCATTTGTAAATGTGTGTGTTCATTGCACATGTAGGTTAAGAATGTAGGCTATATTTCCTCTGTGTGTCCAACACAGGTATGTCCTTTCTGCTCTACAAGATTAGACTTAATTGATGATCATGAAATGACAACACATACATGAAACCACATCATGACCATGATCTTCAAACACCAAATGGGAATGATATTACATGATAGTTATTGCAATAGAAATACTAAGATAATGATAGTATTATTAGTATACCCCCCAAGCAGCTCAAAGGTGAGGAAGGCCATTCTGATTTTCCATGATGAAAATGCGACAAAATTAATTCTACAGAAACAACACAAAATAAATACCTGAAAATACAACTCTATTGTCAGATTATTACTTGATTTATTGTCAGCAGTTAAAAAGTCCTGAAATCTTGAGGTCCTGCATTTCCTTTTGTACTCACCCCACTAATAGCTAGTCTCCAGACTCCAAGGCCAAAGTCTTGCCCCTGGCTGGTCAGCACTGGCTTTCTCATGCTGTCTATCATGCAGTGTTTGATCAGGCCGGAGGAGGCGGGGCTCTGGAATTCTTTTGAAGTCAGGTGATAGACACGCGTCTGCCTGACCGCTGGCTGTTCCGCTGGAATGCGGCGAGGCTTTTAGCCGCAGGGTCATGAGAATGACCCATGGCTCAATCTGCTGTCACACACTGTTACTGCCCAGAGAGAGTGTTTGCTTTAATCGGCTAATGCGCGCTGGAGTGGAATATATACTGAAAGGTACTTCATTAATGAATGGGTTTATATTAGATAAGTCCGGTATGTGTGTGAAGGTGCTGATGGTGGAAAGATTAGGTTGTTTAATCATTAATGTGTTTATTTTTGTTATAATGACTGATAAGAGTTTTTTTTTTGCAGAACTATGGGGTGGAGACTGATAACCTGAAGACTTTGGTTGGCCGGATGAGGGCAGCGTCCTATAACCTGCACAACTGCGCTTCAGAGAGGAGGAAAAATCCCTCATATGAGAGCAGCACTTCCAGCAAACCACCTAATGAGTTCCTAACTGCAGTGGTGGAGCTCATAGGGACAGCCAAGAGCATGCTGGCCTGGCTGGACAGGTACAAAAAGCACATAAACACATACACATGCTGAAAAACAAATAAAGGATGGTTTTAAATACACACCCTGACACTTCATGTACCCCATTTCTTGATGCCCAGTTTGTGTTGTAGCCTTTCGTCAGTGGTCTGTTTTTGACCACAGAGCTACTTTTGGCTAGTTATTTTTGGATGGGAAACCCACACTTACCACAGAAGTGACACTGATGAGTGCAAAACATAAGTATAGGATTCTGACAAAAATTACCAGTAACTAAAAGTACAAGGTAGGGTTTCTAATAGTGGAAGGTGAATGAAAGTACACGGTAGAGGTTTCTAGTAAAATGGTCAGTAAATGGAAGTACAAAGTAGGGGTTTCTGACATAGTGGCCAGTGATTGGA
Organism: Astyanax mexicanus; assembly: GCF_023375975.1. Lineage (NCBI taxonomy): Eukaryota > Metazoa > Chordata > Actinopteri > Characiformes > Acestrorhamphidae > Astyanax > Astyanax mexicanus. The sequence goes on along the minus strand of NC_064408.1, from coordinate 83,616,762 downwards.
AGTGTATGGCAGGGTTTTTCAATAAGTGTCCAGTGAGAGAAAAAACAAAATAGGGGTTTTTAATAAAGTGACAAATAAGTGGGAAGACAGGGTAGGGGGGTTATTAGTGTCCAGTGTTTAAAGTGTCCAGTGAGTGGAAGAATAAGGTTGTTGTTTCTAATAAAGTGGCCAGTGAGTGGAAGCACACAATAGGTGTTTCTAATAAAGAGGCCAGTGAGTGGAAGTAAACAATAGGTGTTTCTTATAAAATGGCCAGTGAGTGGAAATAAACAATAGGTATTTCTAATAAAGTGGCCAGTGAGTGGAAGTAAACAATAGGTGTTTCTAATAAAGTGGCCAGTGAGTGGAAATACAAAGTAGGTGTTTCTAAAAAAGTGGCCAGTGAGTGGAAGTATACAGTAGATGTTTCTAATAAAAGGGTCTAGTGGATGAAAGTGCAAGGTAGATGTTTCTAATAAAGTGGCCAGTTAGTGGAAGTACAAAGTAGGAGTTTGTAACGAAGTGGATGGTGATGATTTATAAATTGATAAACATTGCAAGTCACATGGTTTTAGTCTTTTATTAAGTTTGTTTTGGTGGATATACAAAGTTCCCTCTGATCTCAGTCTTTTTTAACATCACCTGTTTAAGACTTTTCTGTGTTATTTTTTCTGTGCAGTCAAAGCACACACACCTTTACAAAACAGTATTTAAAAATTAAGTAATGCAGATGTTCATCTAACACACAACTTTATCTGTCATAGCGTCTATACGCTATACTACTTGCTGGGACTTGAGATGACATTCCAAAAGCAGAAGCTCAGACAGGAATGTCTCTGTGTGGTGTAGAGAGAGCAGTCAGACTTAACCACATCTCTCACTCTCTGTCTTCTTCTGTCAGGACTCCTCTGACGGGCATCAGTGACTTCACCTCCACCAAGAACAGGATCATCCAGCTGTGCTTGGAGCTCACCACCACTGTACAAAAGGTATGAGGCCTACACTTGTTCGACATCCTGCAGAGAGATTTTTCTTGTAAAAATCATAAAAAACTAAAAGATGAAAATTAATACACAGCTCTGGAAAAATAAGAGACCACTTAAAATTATGAGTTTTTTTATTTTACCAAATTGAAAACCTCTGGAATATAATCAAGAGGAAGATGGATGATCACAAGCCATCAAACCAAGCTGAACTGCTTGAATTTTTGCAAAAGGAGTGGCATAAGGTTATCCAAAAGCAGTGTGTAAGACTGTGATTAAAAACCAGGGTTATAATGTTCTGCAAATAAAGGTTCTAAATCAGAATATATTTATTTATAATTTGGGAGAAATGTTGTCTGTAGTTTATAGAATAAAACAACAATGTTTATTTTACTCAAACATATTCCTATAAATAGCACAATCAGAGAAACTGATTCAGAAACTGAAGTGCTCTCTTATTTTTTTCCAGAGCTATATGCATAGATGTTGGACATTCAATATCAATCATAAAATATGATCAATACATTTATCATTTCATTGTATATATATTAAAAAAGAACATTACATAGTGTATAGCCTAAAATTATTGTTAATTATTATATAATGCTTTGGTCAAAATATGTCCATTAAGTTATTCAAATAAAATGACAAAAATCATCAAAAATACATACATAAATAATAAATGCTATAAATGATTAGCTACATTTAAAAACTAAATAAAGAAATACATTCAACTGCTAATGTTATAACAATTAGCTGCTCACCCTGGAACCTAGACAAGACCGATTAAATACTACAACACTAGTTTGTACAACATTTCTAGAGCTGGGTCATGACACCTGTGATATCTGGGTGTATACTAATATTCCCTTATTTGCCACATGATTACACAAACCTAAATTAGTTTGACGTTATTTATTATTTCATATTATATTTGTGGTAAACATCCTCTAACCAGGACCTAATTAAACCTTTCCCCATGAGGCCCTACTATCATTTGTTTAAAAACATGACACACATTAAAATGTATTTTTAACTGCATGAAAACAAAGTTACATGTATAAGTAATGGAATTTAATAATATGGCAACTCTGCATAGGCTAGGTTAACCATTAGCCCATTGTGGATCTGTTTATGCTATCTGTATTGAAGGAGGTGAGGACCTTTAACAGTGAGAGGAAAGTGAGAAGATCCTGTAATGGAGCACATATGGTTTTACTGAGTAAAGGCTTTTCCCTGGTATTCTGGCAATGTGAGGGTTGAGGCCTCAGAAATGTGCTTTATAGTTATGCTTACCCATCCTTCATTAGTGGCTACCCTGAGGCCCTGAGAACGAGGCTACAGTCATCCGTTACGCTTGTAGGTGTTTGGGGATGGTTGGTTAGAATCCAAATTACATGTTTTTTTATCAGCCAAGCCATGTCTGATGCCTGAAATTAGCTCATTTTGTTTTCCACTAGAGGATTGTGACCTAGTCTTGTTATTAGAAGCAGATATTGGTCTGTACAATCTCTAATAAATAATTCAAATAAAGAAATCAAATAATAAGCCTTTAATTATTAAAATGCCATTATTTAAATGAAATTTTAGATCTGTTTTTTTTTAAAAGGTAGCAAAGAGTTTTAAATTGTTTGTTTGGGATATCTACATATTTGGAATTTTGCTAATCCAGCAGAAGTTTTGTTACGTTTAAGAAAAATGTCTTTTAGCCTTTGAAATTAGCTCTTGTTCCTGCTAGTTGTTTCATTATGTGCATATTTTAAGTATACTAGCTAGCTGTCATAATAGCTAATCCAGATGATTTTTAGTATGTTTTAAAAGAATGTTGTCTTGCAAAAACTAGATTGATTTTAGCCAAAAAATAAACGTGCTTGCAGATCATGTCAAGTTGTTTTGCCCTTTTTCTTTAAACACCACATTTACTGCAAGTCATGCTTATTCATTCTAATGGTTAAAATACTGAAGTATTTTATAATCATAATAATAATAATAATAATAATAATAATAATAATATTAGTAGAATACCTATGCATTGCAATTTGAAAGAGAATGATATTATGATAATGACTGACCATTGCAAAATAAACAAAGAGACATAACTACACAGTAAAGTCAGAAACTACACAGCACATTTGCCAGTGTTAAATCTATATTATTATTTTAAAATGAACTGGTTGATATTTGCAGTCTTTTCTGTTCGGTCCGAACCAAAATAGGTGGAACCATGGTCCAGTTTGTCTGCAGTTTGAAAACAATTTTCTATATGGTTTAGACTTTCAGACCAATTACAGGAAGTTGAGTCAGTCTTTAAAGAAACCAGAGGAAAAAAGTGGTGTTATGCTAAAATCCGAGTCCCCCTGGCTTTCAGGCACATCCTGCAGCAGAGACTGGGATTTAATTTATTAACTGTAACAGTAGATTCATTATATTTACTAAATAGGAGGAATCTAATGATAGTATTTTACACTCATTCTGCTGGTGCATGTGTGTGAAGAAGACTCAGATTCTGACAGAGAGACAGAATTTGCAACCTAGAAAACAATTCGCCAAACTCATAACTAACATCCTACAAACCAGATAACATGAAGTACTGAGAGAATCCACCAAGGTAGCTGATGGACACTGGATGTAGTAAAGTTCTTTAGTCCAATCACTAAACTGCAGTGAGAATCAAAACCTATTGACCAAATGTTCACAGTGTAACAATGACACAAACCTTGGTGCAGACTCTACTCCAGACTTTTACGTGTGAAAACAACCAAAAGATCTCATTCAGCAAAGGTAATGGCATCAGAAACAGCTAAATATTAGTCTACAAAATGAAAGTAAAAGTGTTTATTAGTTTATCTACAGCAAATCTGAAAAACGTCAGGCACTGAATGTGTATTAGCTCTGTACATTGGTATAAGAAAATAGGTGTAAGGTTTTTTACTATTCTATAAACCGTAGGACAGATTTTGTGTGTCGGGTCTCCTCCTCTGGTCTCACATTCCTTAAGCATTCATTCTTGGTATTTGGTTTATGAGTGTTTTGACATTTTTGTTTATGTGTTTACCATTCGCTGTTCACTTGTGGGAAATACGCAGCGCTGTGGCATCTCAAAGAGGATTCTCTCTTTAATTACAGGACTGCACTGTGTATGAAATGGAGGAGAAGATATTGGAAGTGGTGAGTAGAACATCCCTCCTCTGTCATAGAAAGTCTCCCAGACTGCATTCATAACACAAACACGCTCTTCTATCCAAATTAAAAGCCCAGATTTGCCTTCTGTTCTTGAAAAGCTGTGCAAAAATGTGCATCCCTATTGTGCAATCAGTGCTATAGGATGTCGGATGTTTTTCTCGGGGCAGTGCCTGAACATCCTGTGGTTAGATAACTCCGCCTGTGGAGGCCCAGCGGACGCAAACCTCCATTCAGGCTTATTTTAGGAAAGCTGTTTTCTTCCACATTTCACTTTTATTGGCAGATTATAATGAGAAAGACTGTATGCAATGCTTTTCCTTCATCCCTAATGTGGTTGCTTAACCAAGACGTGTTTGTGATCTGCACTGCAGCAAGCAATGGAAGTTTATATAACAAATTATAGTGAGCTAACTGCCTGTCTAATCCAATATACAAATAGGGATCATTTCAGTTATTTCCATATCTTATTAGATAACCTTTCAAAACTGAAGATGCATCTTGGCTAATAAACTTTGCAGTATGTTATTTTAACATTATTTGCTTTTGTGGATTTTTCCGTATATCAGACTCCCGCTGACCATATGTACTTCTAAAGAATAAGTAGATTGATATATAACTGTGTGGATCAGTTATTTATCTTAGTGTTACTGAACTCTACTAAAGCATGAGTAGACTGATAAATCAGCGTGCAGATCAGTTATTTATCTCAGTGATACTGAACTCTACTAAAGCATGAGTAGACTGATAAATCAGCGTGTAGATCAGTTATTTATCTTAGTGTTACTGAGCTCTACTAAAGCATGAGTAGACTGATAAATCACTGTGCTGATATCAGTTATTCATCTCAGTGTTACTGTGTTAAGGTACTGTATTTTTAACCCAAGAAAACACGTTAGTGAAATGTTCTCACTGTGAACTTTACTGTTTCTCTCAGGCTCGAGTTTTGACTGGAATCTGTGATGCAACCATGAGGATGACATCTGATCCCTTAAAGAACCGCACAGCCTGTCTAGAGGAGGTTCACATCACCAACATCAAGCCAGGAGAGGGCCTAGTGAGTGGCATTTTACACAATATAGATATTTAAGCTTGGGAGACCCAGCTGTAATTCCACATATAATGGTTTGTCTTTCGGTTTGTTTTCCACAGGGAATGTACATTAAATCCACCTATGATGGATTACATGTTATCACAGGAACCACAGAACACGTGAGTACAATACATTTATCCTGAACTCACATATCCATTGCTGCTGCCCACCTGTTGTCTGGTCACATGCCCCTTAGGGGCGAAGTATAAAGCCTCTGGCCTCACTCTCTCAGACTCTCAGTCTCTCTCTCTTATTCTGCTCTGTACAGTCACCTGCAGACAGGACTCAGCGGATCCACGCAGGAGACGAGGTGGTGCAGGTCAACAGACAGACAGTGGTGAGTGCTGAATGCCAGAAAAGGTCTTTGATGCTGATATTTTCAACATATATATATATATATATATATATATATATATATATATATATATATATATATATATATATATATATAAGATATCTATGAATTGTTAAACTTGAGCAAATATCCATACATACAGCTCTGGAAAAAATTAAGAGACCACTTCAGTTTCTGAATCGGTTTCTCTGATTTTGCTATTTATATGTATATATTTGAGTAAAATGAACATTGTTGTATTATTTTAATAATAAACTAAATTTTTCCCAAATTCTAAATAAAAATATTGTCATTTAGAGCATTTATTTGCAGAAAATGAAAAATGGCTGAAATAACAAAAAAGATGCAGAGCTTTCAGACCTCAAATAATGCAAAGAAAACAAGTTCATATTCATAAAGCTTTAAGAGTTCAGAAATCACAGTTTAATCACAGTTTTCTTGAATATTGGCATGCTCTCCTCCACCAGTCTTACACAATGCTTATGGATAACTTTATGCCTTTACTCCTGGTGCAACAATTCAAACAGTTTAGCTTGATTTGATGGCTTGTGAAAATCCATATTCTTCTTGATTATATTTTAAACTGTAGATTAAATGAAAATTTGAGCTACGTATTGGGAATGCATTAAACGGAACATTTCTGGTTGAAATCAAAACAAAATGTAACATAAGGCCATATGCCAGATACAGAATGTTTTTTTCACAGGTTTTCATTCATTTTGCCAATTTATTTTGCTTTTGCATAGTTTAAATAACTAAATACCTAAATGTTTTTTTAGCTTTTTAGCTTTTAGCTTGCTTCTCTAAGGTAAAACAGTTACACGATTTAAAAAACATTTATTGAACACATATTTGTACATTTAAAAATACTTTGTAAACATTGCAGCAGTCACACCAACAAAACACAAACAGTGTTTCAGCTACATTCAGTTAACTGCTCCAGGATTGTATGAAACATCATAAAAAGAGGAATACAGGAGGAAGATGAGAGTAGAGAGAATGTTGGATGTAATTAGCTATAGTTAAGTTAGATATGTTTTCTATTTAGAATGTAATGTAAAGCCAGTTTCACACCGTACCCCACAACACACAGACAGCAGGTCCTAATGTTAGATAAAACACTACAGTGTGACTTTAAATAAATTAGTCATTGTTCACTCTAAATGATCATTTTCACTTGTTTGGCCAAACACAAAATGAACTTTTGGCCATTTTACGCCAAATCATTTTGGTTGCCGGTTTGGTACTCCAAATACCCCAAAGGTGTTCTCATACCTGAAATGTCGTCAGTCATCTAAGACGTGTTTGTTTCATTTTGTCTTATTGCAGGAGACTTTATCTGTCACTGTAACCATCTTGAAGTCTGAACAGTAAAAGGCTTTAATGTAAATCTAAAGAAAGTAATTACATCCACCAATAAGCTTACTTATTAATCTACATGGACGATATGATCTTTTCCTAGACTCCTAGTCTACAAGCACTTGAATATTAACAATAGTATCATTATAGGTTTGCTAAAGCACAAGATCACATCAAGCTTCCTGCATATTGTTTTGTTAGGTGGGCTGGCAGCTGAAGAACCTGGTAGCAAAGCTAAAGGAGGATCCTCAGGGTGTTGTTCTGACTCTGAAGAAGAGGCCTTCAGGAACCTGCAGTTTCACCCCTGCTCCATTAAAGAACCTCAGATGGAAGCCCCTGGCTGGGCAGGTAATCAATACTTATCATTTGAGGACATTAAAAGGCAACTTTATATTTTATTTTAATATTTGTTTTATTTGTTGTTAAGGCAGGGGACGCTTGTTGTTCAGGCAGGGAAACCCTGTACTTACATGTAAAAATTTTGTAATAATGACTTTGAATTTGATACTTGGAAATACTAAAATAATTTGATACCCTACACCCCTTCCCTGCCAATACAGCACCAGCATGTGGTTCGTATTTTAGCACTCATTTTCTAGCTTTTTAAAAACATATTAATCCCATTTACAGTATGTTTGACTGAATTATATAGTGATGCAGTGACGTGCAGTGAATATAGTGGGTACCCCTTCTGCAACCCCTTTAGTTTCACATTGAAGGACAGCCTTTAAAAAGGTTTTTTAGTATGATATGACACAATATCTCATTTGCAGCCGCAATTCCATGATAGTTAGCTAACTATTGAACTAATCCAGCATGAGCTCCGTTTTACACTAAGCAACGCGTAACACCTTCAACACAGCACTGACAAGGGGTTAGACATCCATGGCCCCGCCCCCGTTGTGAAAATCATAAATCTGATTGGTTAGACTGTCCTTCGACTTTGCTAATACATTCGTTACTACACCCTTCTCAAAATCAGGAGAAGGGTCACGCAGTCACGTGGGGGCAGAAGCCATTTTAAAAAGTTTTGATTGGTTAAAACTGCTGTCAGTCAGATAAGAGTCATGTAGCAACTAAAAAACACAGACTAATGCTTTAAATTAGTTGCTGTTTTTTTTATTTTAGTTAATGTATAAAATGAATTCTTACACTTACAATAGCTATGATATTTCCTGATTAAACATTTTTGTAATTATTTACATGCATTTATTGTCACCCCTTCTCTGAAGGGTAAGAAGGGCCTCACTGCACACCACTGCAGTGACGTATGCCTTTTTTTACATTATCATGCTTTGTTTGGGTTTGACAAGAAAGGACACATCCCCTGCCACCCAGGCTGTGTGTTAATGGGTGGGTTTCTGGGGGTGCAGCACAAAGAACAATAGCACTCTTCTCACAATCGTGACTCACAAAAACTCACCACACAATCTCACTCATCTCTGATTATCTTATATGATCATAAACCAGCACACACACTTTCTGTACAAACCTGACATTGACGTCATTGGTCGTCCCATGGCTTGTAAGGTAAAAAAACACAATGGGAGTGTGTGTGAGTTCGTACACCTCAGTGATGCCAGGATGTGTGTTTAAACCAGATTACCTTTCTGCTGTAAATGTCAAGAGTCAGTTGATTTCTTTAGCTTTGGTCCACTGTTCTTCTGGCACACTCACTGCCCACACTTCACTCCTAAAGGTCAGCCTCTGGACTACACCCTGAGGAGAGTTAAGACACTGTTTCAAAGATGCACATTGAAGATGAATATTGAATAACAAAAAATGACCACAAATCAGTGATCCAACGTATAACGCCATTATATAATTAATGCATTCTGTGTATCCAAGATTGGAGTAAAATAAATTACTTTGGGTAGATATAGCATAGTATTAGGTATTAGGTATATCAAGAAAAACTGGTGATTTATCATTTTGCATCTAGCAGCAAAAAACAACATAAATGTAAAATTTCATTAAATAACATTGTAACATTTAATGAATGCAGAAAAGAGATATAATGCTTCATATATTAGGTATATTTTCTCTCCTGATGTTTGTAATTAGTCTGTTTTTTTTTTCTTTTTTTTCATTTTAGGTAATTTGTATGATTTACTCTCTTTCGGAGTGAAATTTTAAAAACAGAAGTTGTTGTTTTGTTTTAGAACGGCCCTTATGCTCCCGCAGCCCAGGTACCCCAGCCTCCTGTGGAGAACAGTGTTAAAAAAGAGAAGCCAGCCATATTGGACCTGTACATCCCCCCTCCCCCGGCTGTGCCCTACGCTCCACGGTGAGTGGCCCCCTACTTACTCCCTCACTTTCACTTGTTCTGCAGGGTGAACTTTCTGAAAAGCAAAGTGTGTGAGTGTGAGTGTGTGTGTGTGTGTGTGTGTGTGTGTGTATTTAGCGGTGTACCAGGCTGGGTTTTTCCACACATTAGTGACACTGCAAGGTTCAGAGTGAGTGCATGGTCCAAATATATCCAGACAAGAGTGTCTCTGTGCTCAGAAACTGACCTCTGATTAAGGGTTAAAGGATTGTTAAAACTGTGCTTCAAAAATCCTTGAGCCACAGTCTCTAAGGATGATTTCACACCACTGTTTTATTCAGACTCATTTAGGTTTGTTTCTGGTAAGAATGTGATCTGACTTCAACCCAACCCAACAATCAGTTGGGTTAACTCCACAGGTTTACTTAGCTGCTATGCAGGTCTACTGATTTAACATGGTGTGTTATCAAGATAATCAATCACAACATCTCAAATCAGTGTTAGTCCAGTATACAGGAACTTCTTCCTGTATTTACTCTACTTTGTCCCCACCCATTTTTTGCACTTTGGTTCACTTACGGGTTTCCCTGTGTGAAAGTAAACCAAACTATTGGGGGAATGCTTCAAATTTCATGCGTCAAACTCCTTAACTGATCTTGCCAAGTGCAAACTAACTACTGGTATGAAAATGCCATAACTGTACACCAGCAGTGATACAAGGCTTATATGTGAAATATTGTTTATTATATGCAGTATATATACACACCTTTCTCCCTTCAGAGATGTAAAGTCCAGTGTCTGTTCTGGTGTGACGATGAGGACAAAACGTCATGAATCACCCAACTCATCTCTGGACCGGGCAGGCAGGCGGCGCTCCAACCTCTCTGACTACATCGCCAACCAGCCGGTCATTGTCGTCCCCCCACCAGAACCTGTAGTCCCACAGGCCAGACTCCGCCAACGCACGCCCTCTAGAGGTCAGGACCACAAAAGCCTTTTTACTATTAGAATAATGCTTCAGCCAGTCAGCAGATTTACACAGACAGTCCCTTTCCACAGAAAATGTAGGTCAAGAGCCAAGACGTGTTTGGTGTCTAAAGTTTACTCTTTAGTTTTTTATTAGTTGGAAGATAAAGTATAACACAGCAGTTAATTAGCCTTTGCAAATGTTGCCTTTGCAAAAGCCTTTGCAAACCGTTATAACCAAGACTGAGAGTCAAGAAGAAGGGCTGGACACAGACCAAGAAAGAAACCAGATTAGGAAATGTGAAAGAATTGAAGCATTCTGGATGAAACTAGGGCAACTTAAAAAAATCTACACCCAAATTGTATCTCCCCAGTATTGTTTATTTTAATCCATTCTTTGATAAACTGAGTGCTTTATTAATATCAGGAAATGCTGAATGATTGACTTTTGGTGAAATCTGGTGAAAATTCTTAAAATGTTTAATTTAATATTTCAACATAAAGCACAAAACCCAAAAATATTGCAATGCCAGTTTTTTTACCATATCGTGCAGGCCTAGTTAAAACTGTAACAAAATGACTCAAAATGATAAATGAAGAAACATATATATATATTCATATAGTTGTTTTTCAATGATGATAACTGGTCTTTAACATACCAATTTGCAAATCTTTTCTACCCCAAGACAAGACAACACCAAGATGATTAAGTGGCTTTAATAAAAGCAAAATTAAGTAACAGTATTTATATTACAAAGTAATACATTGGTGGGTGGAGTCTGGATTGGATATTTGAATCATGTCTGAAGCACCAACATAGACAAGGCCACAGCATCAGATTCTGTTCAGTCTTTGTGAACAGAATCTGATGTGATACCATAAAACAAGTGTAATTGTCTGCAGTTCATTATGCCTCCAGCACTTGAGACTATAAAGAATTTGCTGATGTTTTCATGACGGCTTCTTAATGCGTGTGTGGAGAAAGCAGGCACAGTATCAGTGTGGTTTGTGATAACTTTATGAGATTGCTGAGATGTTTGTGCAGTTATGAAGTGAGTGATTATGCCCGTATGTATGTGTGTGCTTCAGGAAAGCCGCGGCCCGTGTCCATGCCGGCAGACGCCTGTCTGGGCCTATCCCACTCTCCCTGCCCACCCCGCGGGCTGGGAAGGAAAGGTAACAGCAACACCTGTCTGTGTTTTTCACCTGAGCCAAAGCAACCACAGCTAATCTCCTTCTCTCAGGCAGAGCTTTATTACAAAACATTACACACGTGCTCTGCATTCCTGCACTGTGTTTATGTGTCACTTATTACATCAAGGGTCACGGTCAGTTAGGCCATAAACATTGCTTTATGAGGTGTGCATTCATAAAATATGCTGACATGCTAAAGCAAGCTGTTGCATTATTTGTTTTAGTTCCATTTTTCACTTTTTAGAAATTTCAAATTGGTAGCTCTCACCTGTCCTTAGTGGACAGCATGTGTATTTTACTACATTTCAGTTTCTGGTAGGCTTTGCAAAACTAGGTATTTTTAATAGTGACTAGTTATTCCAAAAAGTAGTTCACTAGTTAGAGAAATTCTAACAAATCCTAGGGTAAAAAGAAATCTTTTGAAATGTATAGCTCTTTGTATCTTAGTGCTGTTTATTGCTAAATGACAACAACAATTAATGTGTCAAATTTGTAAACAGCTAAAAACCGGCTATATATTAAACTATATATTAATGCTGCCTATACGATACTTTTAAAGAGGAAAGTATATACAGTACCAGTACCAGTCAAATGTTTAGACACACCTTCTCATTCAATGTTTTTTTTCCTACATTGTAAACTAATAAATAAGTTATCCAGACTATAAAGGCACACATAATGAATCATGTATTTAGCTCAAAATTGTTAAACCAAAATACTTTCTGAAGAATTTAGGTGTCTCCTATCTGGGTTGTTGTTAACTTGCGGTTTCTGGTTGGTTACTCTGATTGATGAACTTATCCTGCGGAATAGAGGTAACTTCCTTTCTTCCTTTTCTGGGGCAGTTTTGATCATAAGACAGTTTCATCATAACTTTTTTTAAGTTTTTTTAAGAGTTGAGTTCTTACTTTCTTGCCATAATATGCATTACTCAAATGGAGCTATTCACTGTATACCACCTCTACCTCTTCACAACTTTACAACTGATGTTCTCAAACACATTAAGAGGCAAGAAAATCAAGCAATTAACTCTTAACGAGATCAGCACAGCTGTTAACTGAAAGCCAGAATTCCAGCCGACTCTATATCATAAAACTGGCTGAGGAAATCCAGCCAAGGTGTACAAAGCTGTCATCTAAGCAAGCTACTTTAAAGAATCTAAACTATAAAACATTCTGGTTTGATTAACACGTTTTTGGTTACTAAATAATTGTGTTTTCTTCATAGTTCGACTTCAAGAACATTTTAAAATAATAAAAAAGATTGAATTTATGGTGAGTCCAAACCATTGACTGGTACTGTACATTTTGCAAAGCAATACCGCACAGGATTTTACTTTACATCCTATTTTTCTCAATGGCTATTTAAACAAAAGTCCTCACAGCTCCATATTGCAAGATGTCCATAGATCAATCGGGAGTGAGACCATATAACCTTTTATTATAATAATCACTTAAGTGGTAATAATCGCTTTTAGAGCATTTTACTGAAGTGTAATAATAGTTTTGTGTAGTTTGGCTCAAAAAAAGTGTTGCTGCTGTTTTTTTCTCCTTCTGACGAGTTGAAAGCTGCCCACTGTGTTGACAAGTGGATGTACTGATTGACTTGTAAACTAATGATTAGTTTATTTGTCCCAGGTGTGTATTTTTAATCTGTATTATATTTCATCTCTTTCACAGGTGAAGACGCATTGCGGCGCTATCTGAGTAATGAAAGAATCCCCACCATCTCAGAGGAGTCCCCATGTTACCCCGTCCCGTACAGACCCACAGGTGCACGGCTGGTCCGAGGGGTCGACCACATCCGGGGCAGTCAGTGTTTCATCAATGCTGATCTGCACAACAGCGCCACCATTCCATACCAGGAGGCAGTGGCCAGGAAAAAAACTTCAAAAAGCTCCAAAAGACCTCCATCAGAGTCCTCCCTGTTCAGCAGCTGGCTCTCTAAACTCAAACTCTTCTCACATTGACATCCCAAATAGACATCTCAGCAAACATAAAACATCTGATAGAAGTAGCCAGCATATCCCAGTTAGCGTGGGGTCATTTCTGTAATGCTAACAGTTTTTCAACTTCATTCACTGTTAGAAACATTAACATTTTGGTTGAGCTACTTCTTTAAGTGTAGTCAATATAGTTTATATTTCCTATTGTTAGATTATTATAAGAACTTAATACAAAGATTAAACTTTTCCTAGACTTACTAATCTTTGTTGTTTTTTTATAGTGCAATAAGATCTTTATACTTGATACAATTATGACAAGAAAAATGTCTTGAAATTCTTCAGAAATCAATTTTAAATAAAATTCCAACTGAAACCACACAATGAGAAATACAAGACATATTGAATACATATAAGATGCTTTTATATGCCAAGTTACTGTTATACGTGTTTGGGTGTGTGTGCTGCTCGTGTTCTTGTTCCTGGTCAGTCACCACACACTGTGGCTTCCATTTCTACTCAGTATTAATAAAATTTTAAGATTTAATGAGAGCTCTATAGATTAGACAATTACTGTAATTTTCTAAGATATTTTCTCTGCAAATCTGAAATATCGCCAAGTAAATGGATCTTAAATGTGGGCAATATATCTAACAAATCTTATTGTGTGATATTTTTACCTATTGACTTTTATATTGTATGCATTTGTTCCACCAGCAGCTCCCCTAATTAATCATGATGAACGAATGGTTAGATAATCAAGGTTTTAAGAAAAGGAACCGAAAATACTGGACTTTCTTTAAAAGAGCTCTGGAAATGGTTGATCTAGAACACTGCACTTGTTTTATTTGTTATTTATATAAATTATTTATTATATTAATTAATACAGTTTAAAAAATAAACTCTTATTGTCCATATAATCAGCTTAACATATTAGGGCTGCTGTAAGACAGTATTGTTGGTGGAATAATTGTAATAATTCTAGTTTCACAACATCTCTATCTGATAATGGGAAATATTAGATGTATTGCCTATATTTGAGATCAGCTGCTCTCTGGTTTGTTACAGTCATGTTTTTTTATTGTAGAGAAAGTCACGGGGTCTTAACAATGCTGTGTATACATTTGTCTTTTTCAATGAGAAAGATTCTGAATCAGGTCAAAAGCATTTCTCCACATCTCTGTAAGAGGACTGTACCCTTTTTTATTAGTAAGTTATTTCATTTGTGTTAAATAATGACAGGGTATGTTTGCAGTACTGGTTCAATCTATTGCATATTAATGGGATGCAGTTTCCCAAATATGATTTGTTTAATTTGTTAGTTTATTATATAAATAATTTCTCAGATACCTTGCCACGAGGGTTTTGAAATGTGGAAGTTTTTATTAGTAAGCTATGGAGAATATATGTGTGCACAGTATGAGAACAAGCGTGTGGATGAATATCTGTATGAGTATGCTTTTGTAAAGTGTAAAATATTTTATATAGTTAGAATGAACTTTTTCTGACTGCTGTGCCTTGCAGAGTGGCTGTTTTAATAAAGGATTCTTCAGGCATTCGTATTAATATTAAACATGCAGTAATCTGAAAGCTTTACATCTAACAAATTATAAGAAAGAGACTTTGTGACATTGTGTTTTGTTAATAGAGTATATAATTGCTTCTGTTAACAATGGGCTTTCCTCCCAATCCCCACTGAATGCTGCAGTACCTCTATGCAAAAAATAATGAGTACAACAAATGTGTCTGAATAAAATGATACAGTGCATTTTTCTACATTGTTTTGTTCCTAAACTTTATAAAGAATAAATCTCATTCATTCTTAATCTTTCTCAAAACTTGTTCTGGGTTTTTTCATGTCTTGTCACTTATGGTGTCCACACTTCCTAAACACTGGTAGTCATGACACCAACTGCCATGAAGATCAAAGCATTAAAGATCAAGTTGATCTTATAAGAAGACCACACTACTTCCACTTAAGTCACTTTTTTATAGAGCACTTTTACATAACTCTGGGTCAGTACTTTATACATGTCTGGGATGTGCCATAGCATACTGTATGCAATACAATCTCCAAATAAACTTTAACCTTCATTTTGCTGCATTATTATTTTTTTTTTATTCAATGTTGTGTCATATCGGCAAGAATAACTTTATCTCAAAACTGCCCACCCCTATTCCTATTCCATTAAGTTCTAATCGGACTCATAATAATAATAAAAAAATACTTATATATTTAGCTGAATTTCACATCTATTTACGTAACCATTTTAAGATCGTTAAGTAGAATGGAAAAATATATAAAACGTTGTTTATGATTGGCTACAGAGAGCTGTGAGTCATCGTTAGACTTGTATTTAACAGATGATTGGTGGTTGTATCTGTGGGGGCGGGGCAGAGACACGCTTTATGATGAAATGTTATTATTCACGCAGAACCCGCAGAAACTTCCTCTCAGACTAAATAATTACTACTATGAGACAATTTCTCTAAACAGTTGTGTTCCTTTTTCTGAATTACTGAAATAAAGTAACTTTTCTAATTATATTCTAGTTTTTTTTTAGATACACTAGTAATAGACACAGATGTTTATAGGCCAGGGGTGTCTATGGCCCGCGGGCGGTTTGCGGCCCGTTTCCTTTTTTGGAATGGCCCGCGACGTATTTTAGAAATAAAAGGAAAGTTGGGCCGCTGAAAATGGTAAATTATAATCATAATTGAGAATTGCTCATATATTTGAAAATATTGAGATATTTTTACAATATCGCCGAGCTCTAATAGACACTAGAGTAGTTCCAAAAAGATTTAAATCTTTCGAAGAGTATCTATTTCAGATGTCAAATAAAGGTACATTTTATAGCCCTAAGTCTTTCTTGTGTCTCCAGTATGTGGTTGGGAGCTCTAAAACAAAATTTGAGACAAAGTGGTGAAATAAACATTAAAAAGTGTAAGTAGTTAGTTAGCTGAATTGGTAATATTTGTGTGAAATAAGCCGTTAAATCGGTGATATTATATTAAGTAGTAAGTAAGTCGTAGTAAGTCATTAATTTCGCTAGGTGGCGTTGTTGCGAAAGCATAAGGTCCTAGAACTGCGGTCCTGAACCTGCAGGGTCCTAAAACTGCAGTCTCCGAGGTTGCAGCTATACTATTGGCGCTATGAAGCAGGTTTTTATAATGTGAGATTAAAGTTTGAACGCTAGGTGTCGCTATAACGTAAACCCACTTTAAAACGCTCCTCCTCTCCATAGCTTTCATTCCTTCATTATGCCTACATTAATGTTCCTGAGCTTTTGGGAGAACATGGCAACTTCAAAGAAACGGAAAATAGACAGCAAATGCAGGAGATTTGGAGTTCAGAGGGACGTGTTTATGTCTGAATATGTCAGGAATCAGTTGCCATAATAAAGGAGTATAATATTAAGAGACAAACAAAAATGTTTACCCAACACTGTCAAAGATAGATGAAGATAGTAACTCAAGTAAAATGATGTGTAAATGATAGTTACCAGGAAATGTATTATTATAAGTAGTATATTTCATTATTTGTTTTAATACAGAGTCTGTGGCGCGTGACTGCACATGTATTTCTCCTTCTGGCCCCCAACAAAAAAAGTTTGGACCCTGTTCTAGGCAAATCACTGGGTGTGACCGATCCCTATTTACTAGGGCACTATTGAATATGTCAGCCATTTTTCTTTGAGTGTCCGAATCATAAGGGGGGATTCGAACGTGATTTTGAGGGCACTAAAAACTCCCATAATGCATCATGATTTATAGTAAACTTCGCTGCTTACTAAGCGAGCTAAATGTGTCCCAAAATGCTTTGCGGGTCTCGCTACAAAGCAACAGACAGCCGAAGAAACGGAGAGGACAGCGAGCCATCAGGGTTGCCAGATTGTTACAGTGGGATTCAGATTTCACAGATTTCCAATTCACAGGGTAAAACGTGTTTCAAATCCACAAAATTACTGAGAAAACCACCCAAACAGCTGATGTTCTTCATATTAACAATATTACAGGGTTTATTCCAACATGATCTTAACTAAAATATTATAAATATCTTAAATATCACTGATTACAAAAAATATATTTAAATGAGTTTATCTGCATATTCGTATTATGTGTTTTGTGCCTTGTATCATTGGACACACGAAACAAAAACGTAAAAGCAGTACATAAAAACAACTTTGCAAGCAATGAAGGAAAGAAATAACTTACTCACATATAATAACGATTATAAACACAGCTTCAAATTTCCATCAGCAGGACTAAAAGCTCTGTCTCTGCAGGGTTAGATAACACCACAGAGTTAAATTTCCAAACTCTTTACACCTGGTAGTTTTGTTCACCAGGCAAACCACAGCGTTTCCTCCAGACAATTTCAGATACAACTCGACATTTGGCATGAAATCACCCAATCTGGCAACAGAGCGAGCCGGTGTACGCTGCTATTTTTAAGATTTTCTTCATGTAATGTGAGGATCATCTTTTAAACAGCGTGAATATAACAAACAGATAAATAACGTCATGATCAGCTCAGAGCTTCACTATCTTTAATTCAGAGCTCAGTTCAGTGTGTTTATGGAGTTTTAAACACGGCTCAACCCCCCTCACCTGTGTGTGTTTAGGCGACCGGTGCTGGCGCATGATAATGATGAGTTAGTGTCCGAATTCACTCCAGGTTTACCACTAATTAGTGAACTTATTAGTATCTCCCTACATATCGCAACACTAATGAGGGAGTAGGGAGCCATTTCGGTCACAGCCACTGTTATTTTAAGAAACAGCGGCGCCTAGCGGAAGAGCGGGTGAAGCGCATCAACTTCTGCTAAAGCGTGTGTGTGTAACCTGTAGTAGCTGGTGAAGTGTAGAATTTAGTGAAGCCTGGCCCAGTACACACACTTACACACCGGCGTGTTTAATCAAAAAGTGTTTAAAGAGCGTAAATCTGCAGTATTTACAGCCTGGTTTATGAAGGTATAGCTGATTAGATCGATCACACTGATTATTATTGATTAGCTGTGGTTGATCTTTGACCCAGACGGCTGAAGGTTTGGAGGTCTGCAGATGTGGAGGAGGTCAGGGGTTAGTATCTGAGAGGTTTCTCATTAGTCAGCATGTCCTCCTCCACCACAGTGTTCCTGAGAGCCATTTTATACACAACCTGGAAACTGCAGTTACTCCAATGCTGGCTGCAGGTAATTTAATAATTTAATTAATGAATTTACTAGATTAACAACCAACGTAGCTGAAGAGGTGTTACTAGCTAGCAGCTCAATGAGGCCTTTAGTCCAATCCCTTTAGATTTAAAAACCTAAACCTCACTGTTTTTACATGAAAAACAGGTTATTTCAATATGTTTTCAATATATGTTTCAATATTTTTCATTTTATTTTGTGGTACAATTTAATTGGATTTTACAAGACACAGAAAGACACTGGCTAGCTATCAGTATTTGTGTTAGAATTTTTTTAAATAATTATAAATGCACAGAAAATGTAAACTATGTTGTAATCTGTTGTAGATAAATCTGTTTTACAACACATCATTTGTGCTTTTTATATAATGCAGTTTAAATTAATATTGGGACATTTGAGAAATAAAGTGCACTTTTTAAACAAGCTTTAGGCTTTGGAAAAAAATAAAAATAACTTCAGTTTCTGAATCAGTTTCTCTGATTTTGCTATCTATAGGTATATGTTTGAGTAAAATAAACATTGTTCTTTTGTTCTTAAAACTATGGACAACATTTCTCCCAAATTCCAAACAAAAATATTGTGATTTATTGATTGTGCATTATTGAGTTATTTGCAGAAAATGAGAAACAGCTTAAATGAAAAATATGCAGAGCTTTTAGACCTCAAATAATGCAAAGAAAGGTTCATATTCATAAAGAGTATCTAATAGTGCAGAAATCAATATTTGTTGGAATAATCCTGCTTTGTTAATCACAGTTATCATCTTGGCATGCTCTCCTCCACCAGTCGTACCCGCTGCTTTTGGATACCTTTTATAGTGCAAAAATTAAAGCAGTTCAGTTTGGTTTGATGGCTTGTGATCATTTATCTTCCTCGTGATTATGTTCCAGAGGTTCTCAATTTGGTAAAATCAAAGAAACACATTATTTGTAAGTGGTCTCTTATTTTTTTTCCCAGAGTTGTATATATTTAATTTTATGCATTTTTAGTTCAATTTATAGATTTTCTTGTTTGTGCATATTATACTGACTCTAGGAGAAATACTGAAAATAATGAGTTGTTTTTGGCATTATTGACAGTGTATCCTTGTTACACTACATGAAGTTTACACTGTAAAGACGAAAGTGTTGTGGACACCTGTTCATTTTAGTATTTCCCCCAAAATCAAGGATTAAAAAAAGAAAGTTTGTGCTGGTTTTGTTGGAGTAAATGTCTCTACGTTCTCTACTGGATGATTTTTGCTCAATTTTGGATGATTACTTTAATTTAATCAGTGAAAGAGCTGAGAAATACTATCTCTATCTCGCTGGTAGCTGGTTTCTAATGCAGCAATTTGGCCTTTATCAGTCAATGTGTTTAAAAAGCTGGTCAAAAACTGACCCTCTACATGGGTTTTATCTGGTTAAATAGCTTTTGGCCAGTATAGTGTGTGTGTTTGTGGTATTAGATTTTAGTGATTGGCCATGGTCCTGTTGGTTTAACTTGGTGATATTGGTTAAATTTATTTTGGTTATGCTAGTTAATCAGCATGGTCAAGCTGGGTCATACTATTTGTCAGGTTGATCATGTTTGTAGGTCAGCTTAACAATCAAACTGGTCAACCAGCTGACTCTTCACCTCAGTCATCTCTACTTTGCAGAACTTGCTTTCTCCTCCCTCTGCTTCACCAGTGGAGATCAACATGGATCAGTCTGTAAGTAATTCCTTTTGAACATGTGTCCTGCACTCATTCACATCTTCATAACTCATGTGTTGCTGTGCTTTCACCAACCATAGTTCTAACCATAGTTCTTTATCATTTCTATCTAAGCACCTATTCTATTGCCTTTTTATTTGTTGTGCTAATCTGATGTTGACGAGAACAGGGTCATTTTAACCTTTTAAGACTGTATTCCTCAAGCTGAGAGAGGATAAAAGGATAGGACCTAGACTTGCTTTGGGAAAACATCTGTTGTAAAAGTGCTATAAAGTGATATAAAAAAACAGGAATATTTAGTAGATTTCTCCAGAAGTCAATGGCTAATGTGTGTGATACTAATAATTCACACTATGTTTAAGAATGTAGTAAAATAAATAATACCTGAAAGTTATATTCTGTTTTGCTTGGTAATGGAAAGTCAAAACTGTACAAAAAGTTGTGAAATTGTGCATTTGTTGTGCATTTTCACATTCTGATGGCAATGCTGAAACAATTTATTGGGAGTAAGTATCTTAAATTTTGACAGTGTGACTACACATTATGGCATTACCGTTTATCTCTGATATTTTAATTTATTTGTAGAAATTATCTTTATTTTTTTAAATCTGCTGCTGGTCTGCCAAAAATCTGCTAACTAGAAAAGGTTAGCTAAAGAGTTTAATTAAAATTTAGATTTACCCTTTACCTCAAATGCTGGCACACAGTCACATTATTGACATTATTGAAATAATGGCACACATTATTTTTGCACCAGAACTTATAAGCATAATGTAGCTTACAAGTAATGGAAGCTTAATCAGCAGAAGTTAGCACTGTGCTAACTGTGTGCCTAAATTATACCAGTGCATCTCAAAATTAATTTGGAAATCAAGGGAGCAGAGTCTGGAGGAAGAGTGAAGAGACACTCAGTCCAAACTGCTTGAGGTCTAGTGTGAAGTTTCCACCAATCAGGGAGAGTCACCAGTCAGAGAGACATGTCATCTGCTGGTGTTGATCCACTGTGTTATATCAAGTCTAAAGTCAGTGCAGTGTTTTCCCAGTAAATCTTACAGCACTTTATGCTTCCCTCTGCTGACAACTTTTATAGAGATGCAGATTTCATTTTCCAGCAGGACTTGGCACACTGCCCACACTGCCAAAAGAACCAATTGCTCTTATGTAATATTCAACATTCTGCACCCCACTGTACCTGCTCAGCTGCGTTAGCCAGCAGTGCTTGAGCTAAAGGTTAGGGGTTAGTGGTTTGAGATGTTATTGATCTATATCTTTGAGGGTCCAGAATGGCGTCAGCCTTGAAACTGTGGGTGGTTGGGTGCATGCATGAATGTATGTATGTGTGTGTCTGAGTGTGACTTGTGGGGGGGGGAAGTGTGTGTGTGTGTCTAAGTGTGGTGTGTGCGCTCTTAAACTGCAGTTAGTGTCATTGTGCTTGTCTGTGTGAGAGTTGTGTGGGCTGATGGCTGTGTTGCTATGTTTTAAAGTAAAGCCCGTTTGCCTTTACTCTTCTCTCTCTTTAACTCAAGATTCCTCTCCAAGACTTTACCAGTGTGAGGTGTCAAGGTAGGCAACTTAAAACACACACACACACACACACACCTTTAAAACACACAGACATGCCTGTATTCATTATATCGCTATGTGTTGTCATTTGTGGAAGTCATTATATAAAATAATATAAAACACTGATAAAGCTTTTTATGTTTGATTGCCCTAGAATAGTTTTGATTCAAGCTGTTTAATTGTTGGATGATGTGATAGACCAACACCTACAGAAACTTCAAAGGAGCATCTCAAATAAATCAGGAGCCTCATTAAGTGTAGCAGTTATATATTTCATACTGTCAAACATGGACAAGAACACAATTTTTTTTTGTATTATTTTATTGTATTTTGTTTTACAATTAATGTTAATATTTTTGTCCCAATATTTTGCCATTTCCAGTAAAATAGACTGTTATTTTCAAATAATGCCCTCATGGCTGTTAGGATGAAGGCTAATATGCACGGTGACTAGCATCAATCTCCTGGGTGATTGGATAGAGAGCTGGCCATCCAATTCAATACCCCACCGAGTATAAGACACTTTAAGCAGATAGAAATGGCATTACAGATATAGCCAGTGTTTTAACAGAGCTTCCTTATTTTGTGTTTAGTTTTATCTGCACTAAATGTCATTGCATGTCTTCTGTAACAGCCTTTAGATGAGACACACACACACAAGCCTACTTACTAGTTAAGCAAGTGTACATGTACAAGCAAATGTGTGTGTGAGAAACATATGACCACAAAAACCACTTGTTCTCTATCTGCTGCCAGCATATATGCTTTCAACACGAGCATTATTGCTTTAGAGTTTGTAAACATCATACTGGTGATTTTTGTACTGGGTTATAATTCTGAAAAAATAGCAAATTTTACAATGTAACATTTTGTTGCACACTCTGATTGCATTCTTGTGTTTGGCTGACTTAATTCTTACATAAAAAAAATATATATATATTTTTTTTATTTATGTTGAATAGAAATGCGTTGAACATGATTACAAGGCCACTTTTTGCACATTTTAATTTGTAGTAATCAGTCACTGATTCAGTATTCATCTTTCAGTAACATTTCCGATTAAAAAAATATATTAAGGTTGGGTTTATATTGGATTAATGCAAAATGTTGTGATACACAGTCACAGTACAGTATAATTCCTACATAAATAATAATAAAGTCATGTCTGTTTCTATGTCCTTCAGATAATGTTGTGATGAGTCGGAGGAGAGTGTCGGTGAAGGACCTTGGAAAGGTGGACTGTCAGGGCTGGCTGTACAAAAAGAGAGAGAACAGAGGATTTCTGGGGCATAAATGGAAGAAGTACTGGTTTGTGCTGAAGGGAAGCTCTGTGTACTGGTACACCGGGGTATCGGTGAGTCCCAGGTCTCCTCACAGTCACAAAATTTGCTGCTGCATTTAAGAGTAACTGTTATTTGTTAGATATTTGTTTGTATATTCCATACTGTCAAACATGGACAAGAAGACAATTTGTATTTTTTTTTTTTCATAAACCTTATTTTTTAAAACCATTGATGCTAATAATTTAATTTATTCAAATATTTAGCCATTTCCAGTACAATAGACTGTTCTTTTCACATGATGCCCCCATGATGTGTCAACTTCCGTCACATATGACCAGATTAATTTGGTGCATTACTTTTTTTTTTTTTTTACTCTGACCAGAGGAGCTATTTACACGGTAGACAAAAAATGATACGCCCAGGAGTTTTATTTTGACCAAATAATGAGCTCATACTTCACTTTTTAATTTGATATTGAGGATGTGAAACAGAAGCTAGACTTACAGCGAAGATTTTATAACTGATCAGAACAGACAAAATATTAGTCCTGATAGTACAGAACACAAATTATTGTTTTTATACCACTGTTTGTTACAAAGTTAGTAAAGAGTCTTTGATGAGTGCTGATTCCTTTCTTTCTTGCTAGCACAATAAGTAATTAACATATGAAAACACTCCCAGTAAGTTTTCAAAAAGTGATTAATCATGCTTTTAGTGTGAATTAGATTACAGGCCATTTAGATTCATTTTCAAAACTTAATCAAAACCCAAATCCAATCAGAGTGTGTTTATAAGCACAGTGTAAAACCTGCAAAGCTTCATATGTGTGCTGTGAGTCTTTTGCATCACATCTCTGTCTCTATTTAGGACGAGAAGGCAGAAGGATACATCAACCTGAAAGACTTTACTCTGGACCAGGCACAGGAGTGCAGAAAGAAGTTGTGAGTATTTTTTTCTTTTCCAGATTATACTGTCTATTATGAGTAAAAATGAACTTATTTGTTGTATTGATTCAAAGCATCTATTTAGTCAAGTTGAGAACACGCCCAAGGATGCAGGTTTATAATTCTCCAAGTGTATAACAAGATATGATGAACAGAAAGGCCAGAGAAGACTGATGGAAAACCCTAATCAGCTCAAGTGTTGAGCATGGAGACTGGAAGAAACAGTTCATGTTCATGAAGCTCTCCATATTATCTAACAAACATGGTGGAGGTAGTGTTATGCTGGTAGCGAGTATTGAGGTGGAACTGGGTTTAAGGGTGTTTAATGACTGTTGATCAGAGTAGCAGGAGAAATTCTAATGTATATAAAGCTATAATTGTATACTCCGAGTCAGTGTGATTCTGAGAGATGTAACTAAGATAGTTAATGGCCCTCTGCAAAAGCTACCCATGAGCATTCACAGGCAGAGAAATGTAATGTTAAAAGTGGCAGCTTAGTCACTTAACCTCAAACAGTTTACCATATTTTCCACTTCCTGAAGACAACACTTAAGCCAGAACGACCCACAAACAAGAATCAACAAAATACCTTATCATAGCCTATATTTACTTTACTAGTAAAGTCTGTACTTTCCCATCCTAATCTATATTTGATCTTTCAGCAAAATTTACTCTGTCTTAGCTGTCTAATAAAAAAAGAGGTATCTGCATTTTTGTTGATTATTTAGTTCACTAAATAATTTAAAGATCCCTTGAACTGTCCCTTTAATTTTTTTCTGCTGAAGGGACCAATAGAAATTCTCCAAAATTACCTGAATTAAACTCTTTTTACATTGACTTCCTTTGAAAGTTAAGAAACTTTTATCTCACTCTCTCTCTCTCTCAGTTGGTGTTATTAGCTACAATATGGAATTTACCACGATAAAATGTATTATGTCAGAAAAAACAAATTATGTCACTAGGGTGTACTCTACCAGCAAACTTTGCTTAAGTGTCCTAAGTGTGCCAACATAGCCTGTATGCACTTTTTTTTAGCACAGATTACTTTATGTGGACTTTCCCAATCTGTCTATCATCTGTCTTTACCAGTGTAGCCTATGTTCACTTTGATGTGAAATCTATTTGCACTGTAATGTACGTACATACCTGATGTATATACTCAGTTACTGTACTTCTTTAGTGTGTTTTGGGTCATTGTCTTGTTGCAGTACCCAGTTGTTTCCAAGTTTCAATATCTAGCTGATGGTATAAACTCCACCAAACACACCCTATAGTTATGGCAGCTAAACAACTCATATAATTTCATAAAATGTTCCTCCAAAGGGTTTTATTTATCCATGTATACCATGAATTTGAAGATGATTATTTTGAAGCAGGGGATTAATTTCGGGACAGAAGCCTCTCAGTTGATTTTGATTCAGTTTAATGCAGACTTGGTGCCTCTGTAGTTCTTTAGTTGTTTGTGACCATCTGAACCAATGTCCTTTCAACTTTCTCATTGTGCTTCCCAATTCCAGTTCTGTCAAACAAAAGAGAAACCTTAGTCAATCATGGTTACTAACAAGATGTTTAAATTTATCTCTAAATTTAAAATAAACATGGAAGTTATCATCCACAAATGTGTACTTGATAATTTTGCTCTAGTATATTAACACATGCATAATTCCTTTGTTGTTTGTTGTTCCATCAAACATATATGTTGTAATTCAATTCAGCTATTGAGAAGTGTGTGTAAACTTCTGACCACAACTGTATGTATTTTAATTTACCTGAATAGCCTATGATTTACAGGCAGAGTCTATATTAGCATTGCCATTTATGCAAATATCCACTATCAATACTTTCATAGTCTGTCTGTTTTATTTACTAACATGGTCCATATTTACTTTTGCAATGTCAGTGCAGTCTGTTCTTTATTTTAGTCATCATAGTTTTTTAATGTGTATATACAGAATGTATATATTATATTGTGCGTATTCTCTCTGAACTTCTCCATCATGGTCTGCATGTCTGTGTTTTATCAGAATACATGTGACTCGCTGTGCCAGCGTTAAAAAACATGTTGGTGTTGTCACTGTACTGCTGAGACAGTTTTAAAATATCACACCTCACTAAGGTCACTGTACTTCATGTAAGTAAAGCGTCTAACAGGCATGCGAGTTGATTGCATGGTTAAGCATCTGCTCTAATAGCATGCTGTCACCTCCTCCCCCAGGCACAGGAAATGGTCTGGTGAACACACTTTCTTAAATTGAGCACTCGAACATACATACTTCCTTTGCAGAAGGAGCTGGCTCATATCGCTTTTATCTGCTCATCTGCATTAAATGCATTTGCTTTTAATTTTATGTTTATGATTATGAATTTATTGTATTTTACTGACTTTTTTTATAGTATTTTGACCAAACATGTATGGCTAATGAGGCTAACATGTGAAAAATAGGAAGCAGGATAAATAAGCCTGGTGTCTGTTACATGATGACAGCTGCTGGCTTTCATTTGCAGTAGCTGTTTAGAAAAGTTGTCTTTTTCAACTGAACTGTTCCTTTTAATGCTGTTTTCTTGTGCATAAAACTATTTACAATGTCATGTTTAGTAGATGCTGACCTTGTACACATTTCTTGTGTGTGTGTCTTTATTTTCCAGTGCGATTAAAGCCAGCCACCCGCAGGTTGTGACTCTCTTCTTTGCAGCTGAGAATACGAAAGACATGCACAAGTGAGTGTGAAAAGCAGAAGTGGGGAAATGCATTGAGTGTGTGGTTCTTTGTGGTCTCACATACATGCTCTTGCTTATGCCTGATACATGCTGTGATACATGACTATTTTAAGGCTGCACACTCTGGTCCAGTTGCTGAATTGGCTATAAATGGTAAATGATACCTATATATGTGTGTCTGTGGGTGTGTTTGACATTTTACCATTTACCTTTATATGTATTTGTGTATACACTGATCAAATATAATGTGACCCTCTCCTTGTTTCTACATCTGTTTTCAGCTCCACTTTGTAGTCTCATAATTACAGACACCAACACGAACTGTGCAGCAGTAGATAAGCCTCTGTCTCTCTGACTTTACGTTTATGAGGTGAAGCAGCAAGTTGGAGTGTCTAACAGTGTGTCAGATTAACTCACCATAACATGTTAAAACCACTATTACAAACTGTACAGCGGGCAACACTTTAATTGTTTGGTTTTTTTTTTATTTTTTTTACCAGACATGGATATATTTTAGAGTAGTCTGAGGTAAAATGAGTTTTGATGGGAACCGTGATGCTTCTGAATGCATTAAATGTCTAGGAAGGGAAAAAACACTGCCCGCCCACACTAAAACCTGATTGGCTGACTCACAGATTCTTTGCAGAGAACAGGCCAATCAGAATTATCTCTGGTTTGCATGTGCTTCATGAATATGCACACACGAGGTTCAGCTTTCTCTTCTTCTCCCTCTCTTTCGCACACACGATTGGATAAGCCTGTGTTAGTGGCTCGTTCTAGATTGTGGGAGATTTTATTCGAGTTGTGGGCATCAGGGTGCTTTTACCAGCACAACATACACGCCACACTCCACCAGTGTCAGTGTCACTGTAGTGCTGAGAATGACCTATCACCCACCCAATGCCTGCTCTGTGGTGGCCCTGTGGGGTCCTGACCACTGAAGAACAGGGTGAATGGAGGTGGTCATAATGTAATGCTTAATCTGTGTACATATGTATGCTCTTACCAGCATAGTCTACATATAATTCATTGTATTTTAACAATGACTCTTCATATTACCTCAGGTTATTGTTATAGTATAATTGGATAATTGCCTGAAAAGCAGTTTCATAGTCAGGTGTGGGTTATTCCATTGTTATTTCATGACTAAGTAAGAAGATTGGAAAAATATAAAGGACATAGATCCATCTAAGCTTGATTTTAGCAGACTAGTTAAATCCGTGCTAAACTCAGTGATATATCTTTAAAACTAAGGGTGTATCTCTGAACCCATTTTGTCCTTTGAGTTTTAGAGCTGTAAATTTGACTGTGGTGGTGAAAGGCAGATCAAATTCTGTTAGCCAATCAGAGGCGACATATTTGCATGTGTGTATATTCATGAGCAAGAGCCAAAACCTGTCTTTCTTCAGGGACCTCTAATTCAATAAACTAAAGCAGGGCTACACAGAAACACCAGAGAGCTTTTTTCGCGAAACAAAACACCTTAATTTTACTCAACTTGTACACTGTGATATATATATCAGAGTAATATTAACTAGTTTAATTACTTTATACATTGTGTGTGAACTAATATATTGATAAGTGTGTGCAGTGTGAGTAAAAGGGAATTGGTACTGCAAAGGTATTTGTAACAATTTATCTTTAAAAGTGCAGAATATTTTCAAGAATTAAAGAGGTCATGTATGATCTAGTCCTGAAGCTGGTTTTCTGTTTGAGTCTGTGAGGGTGAAGGGGTTTTTCACACACTGATTACCAGAATCAGGCTGTGTGTAGGTGGGCTTTTATTGTGGCCAAAGGTAATGGAGGTTCTAGTTGTTTTAACTGCTTCTTTAAACATGTATTCATTCGCTCAGGTGGTTGAGTAAGCTAACTGAAGCTGCCAGCAAGCAGGAGCCCACAGACACTGCGGGTGAAGGTAATGATGCCCACCATACTATATATAAAAACACACATACATACATACAGTTATAAGGCCCACAAATTTACTTTGGATTTCATTGTTCTGTGTGTGTTTGTGTGCATGTTCAGAGTGTTACAGTGAAGCCAGTGATGATGAGGATGAGGAGCAAGATTCAGCAGAAACGTGTGCACAGGACACTGAGCAGCTCACCACCAGCTCCATCAATGTAAGTAGTGTGTCTTTACACAGTTTACACAGTTTTATTATTCATCAAACAGTGTAAAGCATTTTATGCACACTCTCTATACATCACTTCGCTATTTTCTATTCGTAGCTGTTTATTTGCAGTTTGAATAATAAAAAAAAAATCCATGGATCATTTGTGAAGTTGTGTTCAGCAATTTAACTTTTATCACAAGGTGGTATGAATATGTACAAATTGGAGATTTTTTTTTTTCTTCATGGCAATTAATCACTTTATCAAGTTTGGCCATAACCTTCTGCCTAAATTCACGCCTGGTGAAGTGTTAGCATTGGTGTTAGTAGCTCTCTCTCATGCACACTTGCACATGCAGCGCTTTTGGAAGGCAGCAGTAGAGCCTGAAGGGTTTTGACTTGTATGATAAAAAAAAGCTCCATTACACAATTATTTTTTATTTTTTAGTTTAGTTTAGTTTAGTTTATTTCATTTTTTGCCAAAACATATACACACAAAAAGAATAGATAATAAAGAAAAGAGAAAAGGAAAAAAAAAAAATCACATCCTGTATCTTGCATTTAAATCACTAAAACAACCAAAAAGGTATAGGCTGAAGCTTTAGATTATTTTGCCTACACTTTTTTACCTAACTAATATATGTATGTATTAGGGGTGTCACGATTCTCTAAATCCTCGATTCGATTTCATTTTCGATTTGAGGGTCACGATTCGATTCGATTCTCGATTTTCTTGTTTTTTTTTCTTGTTATTATTTTATGCCTCATAAAATTTAAATAATATATTTATTATTATTATTATTATTATTATTATTATTATTATTATTATTATTATTATTATAAATATTATTATTATTATTTATTAAGATATATATGGTAATGCCATCTAGTGACTTTTTTTGGTAGCAACAGTGTGCACTATTAAAACAAGCAGTTTATCAGAGCTGTGTGTGGATGGCTGGTGAAACTGCTCATTACATGAAGCTGCAGTTCTTCATCCAACCACTAGCAGCAGCAGCACCCCGCTCTCTTCACTCAGTCACTACTTCAGTACAGCCCAGCCACGGGCTACAGAGCTCAGCCAGTCCGTTTTTACTGTTTCTGTAAACAAATAAAGGTTTTAACCCCACTAACCGGATAATACAGCTCACTACAGTTCATCTTTCAGCCCAAGCAGCTAACAGCAGCAGTTTAGAGCAGCGTCACGGAGGCACTGCTCGGATTACATTATAAACAGGTCAGTTAGCGCGCTGCTAACCTCAGGATGTTTATAACTACGGAGTTTAGTGGACACACCACGGCCGCCAGGTAAGTCTTTTAAAGGCTACTGAAGACTATTAAAGGCTATTAGAGTGTAACCCCTGGCTCCCAGGGGTTACAAGAGGTTATTGAAAGCATTATTGGGGGGCAGAAATCAGTACAGGCTGGTTAGATAAGTGATGTGGGTATTGTCTTATAAATATTTACACATAACTTATATCTCTCCTGAAAAGCTTTTATTTTAGTCAGAAACACGCTTGTGTTTACTTTATCTGAGAGAAAGATGTTTTTTTAATTCAATGGAAAGCAACAGGTGTAGTCAATTATAAGTTTAAGATTTTTAATCCACCTCACTGTGATCTATAGTCAGTGTTCTCAAGTCACACTGACACACGCATTTCAGCGAGTTCACACGCTCTCACCTGCGCGCACCCACCCCTCCGTTAGATACAGATACAAAACCTGCGCGCCCAACCCCCGCCCCCCCTCCCCCGTTGGACAGATAAAAACAGTGATCACACTCCCGCCGACTGCGCTCATGCAGTGGCTATCTCTATTTAAATGAATAGGATGCGCTGTGTTGGTGCCGCGCCATTTGCGTAGCGCGCTGCGCTATTTGCGTAGCGCGCGCGGGAGGGATCGTCGATCCTCTTTTTGACTTCGATACTCGAGATCGTGACCTCATTTCGATTCGATTTCGATAAAATATCGAGATCGTGACACCCCTAGTATGTATATATATATATACTCGTTACCTGGAAAAAAATTTGCTCAGCTGAGCTTTCCAAAAGGCCCATTTAGGCCATTTAACTGTGACACTGTTGTTTTATTGAATTAGAATAATGGAGAAACCGTTTCATTGAATTAGAATAAATGCTCGAATTTTTGTTTTCTGTGAAGAGTATTCACTGTGCAGTATAAAGTCAGGGTTGAGTAGAATTTCTAAGTTGTAAAATCAATCATGGGTAAGCAGCGCGACCTCTCAACCGGAATAGTGGCTCAAATTCAAGCCATTCGCCAACAAGGCTTGACCCAAACTAAAATTGCTGAGCAGCTCGGCATCAGCCAGTCTTCCGTCTGCAAAGCGCTCAAGAAAAACTGCAGCAAGCGCACCAACTGTTCCGGCGTCCGAAAAACTTCTGCTCGCGACAACAAGCAGCTGAGAAAGATCGCAGTCAGCAACCGGTTCAAGTCCACTTCCGAGCTCACCGACTTGTGGAACAAGCAGACCGGCACTGATGTCTCCAGATCAACCACTTACCGTCGTCAGCGCGAACTCGGCTTCAAATCTCGCGTTCCAGCAGTAAAACCGATGCTGAACAAGAAACAAATGGAGAAACGGCTGAAGTGGGCCAAAGAACACGGCGAGTGGACTGCTGAAGACTGGCAGAAAGTGGTCTTCAGTGACGAATCACGCTTCTGCATCTCCTTCGGTGACCAAGGTCCTCGTGTCTGGCGTCGTGGTGGCGAAACCTACAACCATGAGTGCGTGAAAAGATCCGTCAAGTTTCCCCAGGGCGTTATGGTCTGGGGATGCATGTCCGCTCGAGGTGTAGGGAAACTCTGCTTCCTCAAGAAGACTGTCAATGCTGCCGTATATCAAGATGTTCTGGAAACGTTCCTGATTCCGACTGTTGAGGAACAGTTCGGCGAAGAAGACTTCATATTTCAACAGGATCTTGCACCGGCTCATGCGGCAAAGTCGACCAAAGATTGGTTCACTAAAAAACAGCTTGAAGTTTTGGCATGGCCGGCCAACTCGCCTGACCTCAATGTCATTGAAAACCTTTGGGCCATCGTCAAGCGGAAAATTCGCGACAGAAAGCCTACTACGCTGGACCAACTGAAGCAGAACATCGCCACTGCCTGGGAAGCTGTGAGTGCGGAAACTTGCGACAAGCTGGTCAAATCGATGCTGCGGAGACTTCAGGCAGTCATACAAGCCAAGGGGGCAGCCACAAAATACTGAGAAAGTGATGATTGTAATTATAATAAAAATTATTCTAATTCAATGAAACGGTTTCTCCATTATTCTAATTCAATAAAACAACAGTGTCACAGTTAAATGGCCTAAATGGGCCTTTTGGAAAGCTCAGCTGAGCAACTTTTTTTCCAGGTAACGAGTTCTGTGATTAGTCTAACGAGTAGGACAGGTGCAGTGAACACCTGATTTGCTTTCTGCACAAAAAATGCATTCAAAGAATTTCATGATTGCACTATTTCAAATTATACTAATTCGTTGACCAGCACCTGTATATATAGATTTAAGAAAATGTGTTAAAAGGTTAAAGCGATTAATCACAAGTAATTTTTAAAATGTTCTATAAATCCTTTCTATCTTAGTGCTTTAAGACATTTTGCTTGCTGTAAACATTAATGAATATAAATTTTAAATTAGGAAACAATTTACACATTATTAGGATTTGAAGGGTTTACCTTCATTCAGCACCTTTGTGCACTCAGTAGCATTTTACAGTCATGTTTCATAACAACATTCAAAATAGTAAGTAGCAAAGCTTCCCATACACCGGCTTTGACTTTTAAAAATTTGCATTCATCACTGAAAAAGAGGAAACCCACACAGACAGGATCCTATTAATGTGTGTCCTTTATCTGATACAGTTTGTTTTTGCCTGAACATGCACCTTGCATGCTACAGCAGATTACCAGAGATAGTGTTTTTAGGTGGGTGAAATATGTAAAAATCTCAACAGATTTCAGAGTAACTTAGAAGGGGCTTAGTCAGACATTAGAAGGTTAAGCAGAAGTGAAAGAAAGGGTTCAAAACATTTCTCTGCTTGTTGGTGCAGTTTGCTTAGTTTGCACTCTTGTGGTTATTCTGGGACTGAGTGAGACTTTTTGTGCTTCACTTACTTCTTATCTCAGTTTTGGTAGCTGATTTTAGTTTTAGTCTTTGAGTTGGCTTTCTATACAAATATCACACTGTGTGTGTGTGTGTGTGTGTGTGTGTGTGTGTGTGTGTGTGTGTGTGTGTGTGTGTGTGTGTGTGTGTGTGTTTTTTTCTCATTCAAAAAGAAATATACAGCTCTGGAAATAAATGAGACCACTTAATTTTTTTTTTAAATTTAAAAAGATTTTTTTGTGTTTTACCAAATTGGAAAATTAAAATATAATCAAGAGGAAGATCGATGATTACAAGCTATCAAACCAAGCTGAACTGCTTAAATTTTTAAACCAGGGGTGGCATTAAGGTATCCAAAATCAGTGTGTAAGTCTGGTGGAGGGGAACATGCCAAGATGCATAAATAACTGTTTTTTTTCCACCAAATATTGATTTCTGAACTTCACTGACTTAAAGTTACAATAGAATGGAGCAGATTACACCAGACCCACTCTAAATAACTGTTTATTTTAATTATTTAATTGTGCAGAAGTGTTGGAAATATCTCCAGCATTTAATATTGTCTAATATAACTTTCCAATTTTAGTACATTTAAAATTCCCATCTCCAGACCAATGCCTTTTTAAACCTTGTTTGTGTGTTTGTTGTACAGGGCTGTTTCCCTCCTCCACGCTCCTGTTCCTCTCCATGTCCAGTGATGATTCCCCTGGTGTCTCCCGTTGGTAACAGTACAGATTGTGCAAGTTCAGACACAGAGTCATGGCTGGAGCTCAGTTCTGACTCCCACGCCCTTCAGGTGTCCATCAGCGAGGAAAGTGGACCTGGGCACCTGCAGGACTTCCACAGTGATGAACGTAAGTGACCAATGTACACTTTTATCTGCCTAAGATGCTCGTTTTAGTGTATACCAAACAGCTGTCCTTGACCCCCCCCCCCCCACTCAGCTTTAAAATATAAAGACTGTAATTAACAAAGTAAATACACACATTACACACAGAATAGAATCCACTTCACATAAAGGTGTGATCATACAAATGCATTCAGGTTTTCATTTCAGTCTAGAATATAATTTAGTTGATGTCTGCAGGACCGTGCTTTTGTGAGAACTGCATTAGAAATGTGCATAACCCAAGTTATATCCCAAGTGAGATCCTATAGTATTTCTCTACTATCTCAGTCCGCCTGCTTGTTTTACTTATAGAAACTCATGTGTAAATCTTGTCCTTCTAGGAAGCCTCAAAGCACAATTTCACTTCTTATTTTACTTGTTAAATATAGGGAAGCCAGGAGCAAGTCATTACTTGCAATAAGAAAAAGAGAAGAAAGGATTTAAGTGTTCTTTCAAAACATTATGCCCTTTTCACTTTATTCTAGGGCTGCACCTATCAATTTTTTATTGGCTATTTTTTATTAGTCGACCACTTTTACAGTAATAAAATACAAAAAAGCAAACAAACCCAGTCAGATGTTACACATTTCACTATATGGCTTATGTATGTAAAATTATAGCACAAATAAACTGATTTGTTCTACTTCATCAATTTTGTTTAAGGTACTACAAATGATAAAGATATCAGGATATTATTTGATGAAGCAATCTTTAATATTTCATAATCTTAACAAGCCTACAATCCCAAAAGCTGCACTTATTTAACCCCTGCATGTGCAAGCATAAGGTCAAAATCTTAAGTGCTAGAAATGGAAAGTTGGAGAACTCGATTTCTTATTACTTACTTTAAGCCCTCATGCGCCATACAATCCAGCATATCTATCTGCTCCTGTGTACGTCTAGCTGCTTGGTTGTCATAGTTCTGTACATTTGTCTGAAACATAAAAATGGCTCTAATTTGACATTGAGTTCAGTAGTGTAAGGACGTTATGCAAATCTGTGTAATTTGCAGTCATTGGTTAAGTTGCCAGGTATGTAAACATACACATAAACCTACTTCCATTACATACTTCTTTTTAAGCAGTTTGGAAGCTGTCAGTGTTCTGGTCAGCAAGCGTAAGCTTAAATGTGATTTAAAAAAAAAAAAAAAGATGGTTGAACTTTAGTGCTATTCTTGCTTGCAGATCCTCCATCTGATGAGTTGGAGATGCTGTATTTTGACCTCAAACATGCCAGCCTTACGCCATGTGGAACACTTCAGCCTTTATCCAAGAGAGACTACAGGTCCTCCTTTATCAGACGCTGCAAAAACGACACCATCAACGAGAAACTGCACCTAGTGAGGACCCTCAACAGCACTTTAAAGGTAGGACTCAAAAAAAAGACCCTGACATTACACCCAAATGCCAAAAGTCAAGGGATAGCAGCATTTAAATGACCATACCTCAGGGGACGGCTTGGGAGCACCTGTATGATTGTGAGTGAGGTTTAACACTGGCCAGAATTCCTCATGGCAACCTGAAGTGAATTATTAGAGTTTAATTGAGTGGGAAATAGTGGGTGCCTGATAGATTAGGACATTCTGTTCCATTGTGTCATGTGTGGCATTATCCACCCATAGTGGAGATTAGCAACAGGGAGGCACCCTGTTCGTATTTTTTATGGTCAGTCAGCTCAGAGCTTTTGTACATAGATCTCTGGAAAAAATTAAGAGACCACTTTAAAATGATCAATTTCTCTTATTTTACTATTAAAACCTTATTGGATACCTTTGGAATCTAGTCAAGAGGGAGCTGGATGGTTACAAGCCATCAAAGAAAGCTAAACTGCTTAAATTTTTACACCAAGAGTGGCATAATGTCACCCAAAAGCAATGTGAAAGAAGAAGAAAATGCGAAGCTGTGAGTAAAAATCATGATTATTCCACCAAATATTTCGGAACTTTTTCTTATTTAAAAATTAGTATTGTTGTTTATAAATGAATAAAAACTAGTTTTCTGCATTTTTTGAGTTCTGAAAGCACTTTTGTGTTATTTTGATTATTTATAATTTTTGCAAAGAAATGCTTTAAACAATATTTTTCATTTGGAATTTTGGACAAAGTTTGATACAATAAAACAACAATTTTCATATTCCAATTAAAATGTAAAAATTACTGATAATTTTAAAGTGGTCTCTTAATTGTTTCTGGACCTGTATATTATCTGTAAAGCCACAGTAAGACAAAGCAGCGTGTTTAATTAGGATGAATGAAGAGTGAGGCAGGTGCTTGAATTGCGATTAGGTTGATGTTGAGAGAAAAAAAAAAGCTTTTACTTAAACTCATCACTATTTTATATATATTTTTATATACTTTTTTGTTAGTTTTTTTTTTTTCCACAAGTAAAGCCATGTATTGTTCTGATCTGTCTGTGTGTTGTGTTCCAGGCCAAAGAGGCAGACCTTCTGGCTATAGAGCAGGTTCTGGGTGATTCTGCTTTGGAAGCCAGTAAATACCGTCTGTGGAGGAGTGCTAATGTGCTCTTGATGGAGGAGATCAGCCACAAGGTTCAAACTGCGGAGGAAACATTGCAAACCCCTCAGCTTATTGAGCCCCTTCAAACTCCTCCACAATGTTCCCCTCCAGCTATTTACGCAGAGACCACCCTGTGAGTGCAGTAGCAAGAATCGTCTATTAATTTAAATGTTTTAAATTATACAGTATTGGACCTTCTTACAGGTTAGATTTTTTAAGTGTTACTTTTTAATGTAATTTAAGAAGCATGGCTCTATTCATCAGCATCCTCTGTTAATTTAATTTGTATGTCATTTTAGACTATAGTATTAAATGAACTCTGCTTGGTTTTAAGAGTTTGAAATGTTGTGGGTCTGAGGCAGATGGCAGATGGCAGTATTGAGATTCTGTTAATGCTGCAATAACTCGTTTCTGGGTGTTCAGGAAAATGTAAGATCACATGTTTTTGTCCTTTTTTAGTCCAAAAGATATTTAAATATGGTACACTTTGCAATTCAGAAGCATGTGAGTGAATGTTTTTATCACTCTAACTTGTGAATACTGTGAAAACCATTCTGCACTCCAATCGTATAAGGGGATACACTTGCTATCTATCACTAAATGTTCATTTCAGTAAAAAAAACACTT
Organism: Astyanax mexicanus; assembly: GCF_023375975.1. Classification (NCBI taxonomy): domain Eukaryota; kingdom Metazoa; phylum Chordata; class Actinopteri; order Characiformes; family Acestrorhamphidae; genus Astyanax; species Astyanax mexicanus. Next base: position 83,579,773 of record NC_064408.1, on the reverse strand, counting down.
TATCACTGTTACCTTCACACACCTTCTACTGTAATTCTGCCTCATGGTAAAAAAAAGGTGATGTATAGCTTTGTTTCAGACATGGACATTTCATGGTTTATGTTTTAATATCCAACTCCAGGCCTAGCAAATTCTCACTGGTTGTTAGTCATGGTTATAAGAACCCTCCTCATCTGATGGAGTGTTGTGTGGTATGAATGGGATAGAGTTAAATTCTTCTTTTAAGGCATAACTTGCAGATAAAAATGTTTTTTAGTGTTTTAGATAAATGTGTGTTTACTACTGTAAATAATATCCTGATGTATTATATTCAGTATGTTGCTATGTCTATGGATGATTGTTTGTTTTGTAAAATATTTTTGTTTTTTTTAAATGTGTGTCATTCTGTAAATTAAATACTTAGTGCTGGTGACAATTATTAAATCATATTATAACCTAATACTGTGTGTTTTAATTTAAGTGCACATTTGCAGGTTTTATGTTATAGAAATGGTATAGAAATTTATAGAATTTTGCTGTCTGGGAATATATCAAACATTCTCACTAAACTGTATGCAAAATGGGGTGGTGATTCTATCCATCCAACAGTGCAAGTACTGTATATATGTTTTATTATGAAGTGATCTGCATTTCCATTAAATTACAGTACCAGAGCTCTGTACTTTCTTACCATTGTAAATTATATTTTAAACAGTATTTTGACCAAACCAGAATTTATTTTACCCACGAGCTTAGAAAGTCTAACTGCACTAACATTAATTAGATTACACTGGCTGTTTTACTTTAACATCAGACTTCCTGCAGTGAACTTTGTTAAAAGTGTCTGTTCTTGCAACCAACGGCAAATATGTATGATCTATAATCGTATGATTAACTAGAGCTAAATGAGTTCAAATGGATTACAGTCAATAATTGTACATAAGCATGGACAGCACAACATCTTTTAAAACTGAAGTCAACACAGTTCTAGTGCCTGTTGGCTGATTACAGTATGATTTGTGTAGCTCTGCCCATTTCAACATGTTTCAGTGACAAAACAACTCAGTTTCAATCTATTTGTTTTTTCTCTAAAGATGTCTTTCCATCTCCAGTGTCTAATTTCAACTGTTAGTTTTCCCTCTTCCAATGCTGAAATTTATGTTTGATAGTGTTTGTACTTTGTCTTTCTTACTAGGTTTACTAGTCTGAATAGCATTATTCTTTCTTCTTTTGATTATTACTGGGTTGTGTTGACTCACTTGCAGCAACTCAGGGGTTAAACTGGTCTGAGTTCTGATGCTGTACTTTGATGGAATCTTATTTTTTTTATAACATACATATACTGGACTTTTCAGAGGGTAACATTACACTTAATAGACGAACTGTGTATCCAGGTCAGTCAAGTTAGTCTGAGCCACCCTTGGTCTGGCTTCACTTTTGGTCTTCACTGAGAAAACTCTAGTTACATATTGGACAACGTGGTGCACAATTTTAGCTTAATTATTATAGAAAGATAAAGGAATGATTGCATTATTTGATGGCTTAATTTAACTTCAGCAATATGTGTCAAACTCTTAAACAATAATTGTTTAACAATAGTAATTTAAATATTCCTGGTTCCTGTCAGAACTACTATAAAGATGTGAGTTGAAACTTTGTCTATAATGAACCAGTTCACACCAAACCTCACAATGAATACCTGTTTGCATGCCAACTGTTGAAGTGTTACTAAATTGGTTGAATTTCTGTTAGGCCACAATTTGTTGAATGCTGCATTTTTATGAATCCCAGGTAGCCTGTGTAAAGTAATTCTAAGTATTTACAGTTATGTAATGATAATAATGACTCTTGCTTGAGCAATAGTGCTTTTTGTGCTTATTTTCATGGTTTTAACAAGCCTTCACACAAGTCTTTCTCTAAAGCTCTCTCTTAAGCTGCATTCCAAAAGAGCAGAAAAGTGGACACAGGCTTTTTCAGACCATTACACAAAGCCAGTAAGAACATCAGTCCACTGGCAGCCATCTGCCAGCCTGTGTGAACTAAAGAAGAATGAATGGAAAAAGATTACATATGAATACCCCAAAAAGATTCATCAATGGCAAGCGGAGGAACGTGGCTCCAGCATGCAGATCATAATCAGCCATCTGTTGCTGCCTTTTGTGTGGCAGCTAGAGGAGTGCTAAGCCTGGGTGATGCTGCTGAAACTGATTTAAATGAGAATTGCAGTAGTCTGTGCACTAGATGGCACTGTGCTGTCTGCTGGGGGATGAACTGGGACCTGTTTCCCAAAGGCTTTGTAATATTAAGAACATTTTACCTGGTATAGAGAGCGTGTTTAACTCCTTTAACCCTGTATCTACAGTATGTACAGTCAGGTCTTCACCACAGTTTCAATGGCCCAAAAATAGAACCATGTGAGACTAAAATGTGGTCAAATGGATATCAAAACAACTTACAATAGTAAAAGTTATAATGGGCATTAGGATTATTAATTTAAGCCCTATCAGGATGGAATTAGTTCCTCAGGGGGTCCTGGGGTCATTTCCTCTGTGATATTATTCCCGTCCAGAATCACCATGTGTTTTTCTTCGATGTCCTCTGAGAAAATAACACCTAGAGTTTTTCACAAAAAATGGGTCCTCTCGTAATTTTAGTCCTGTCCGGAGTTCCGTCGCCTCGCATTTAATAAAATATCTATTTTTCCACTGCCACGCACCGTAATTACACTTCCACTGAGATCTACATCAGGGATGGGCAACTTCCATGATGGAGAGGGCCACATTTTTTTCAGCATGACCATTGGAGGGCCACATGACCTCGCACTTCAAATAATTGAATATGAAAAACGCTACAAATGATTTTCAATAAGAACAAATTTTATATGAATTTATATCTGTATGTTTACAGCACCAACATTTATCAACAACTATTTTCTGCATATTAATGCATTTTAATATGGCAAAAGACAAACCGTTTGCTTAAAAAAAGTGCAAAAAGGAAGTCCTTCATATCAAAGAACAAAAAGTTTGCTTAAAAAACTGATTGCAAATACAGTAGTTCCTCTGTGTAAAATAAGTTCATTATAACAAGTCCTTCATAAGCAACAAGGACAAAACATTTGCTTATAAAAGTGCAAAAGGCATTTGAACTCATTTATAACAAAGAACAAAAAAGATTTAAAAACTGATTGCAAATAGCTCATTCAATAATAGCAGAAAACTAGACCACAGAGGCCCAACATTTATTGAAGCTAATGAGAGAGCTGTGGTTTGGCCTGCTGGCTCACAATGGACTGGATGTCAATGTCAATTTTCGTGGTTGTTTGGCAGCGCCCTCTAGCGGTCAAAAGTAGAATTACGTTTTTTTTGTTTTTTTTTTTAATTATGAAATTATGAAATTATTTTTGATCTATTCGCGGGCCGCACTGAGTCATGACGAGGGCCGTGTGCGGCCCCCGGGCCGCCAGTTGCCCATCCCTGATCTACATAAACACAACAGCCAGTGGAAATGGAGGAGCTACTGAACTTGATGTCATGTGACTGAGAAAGCCAAAAAACTCAGCGGTCCTCCTGATTTTTCAATTGCAGTCTGGATGCAAGAGTTTTATCACTGAGAAGAAGTGTGAAATATTTTTCACAGACGTCCCCCTGAGAAACCAATCTCGTCGGTACAGGGCTTTAATAGTAGTTATATACCTAAGATTTAATGGGCTAATGTCCTGCACACTTTACTTTTGAGCTAAAATGTAACTGGTTCATATTCCCAGGCCTGGGACCATCTGCAGTAGGGTATAACAGTTTGAATAAACATTAAAAGCATACCTGTCAAGTCTCCCGTTTTGGCCGTGAAACTACCGTATTTTACTCCTCTTTCCCGCCGTCCTCCCGTATTAGTATTTTCCCGTAAATTTCCCGTATTATATTAAAATAAAAATATATATATTATTGAGGAGACATGGCACTGACCGCTCTGTCTCTTAACCAATCGTGGAGCCGGTTCAAGGAGAAAGTCCCGCCTTTCAGTAGAAACAGCCAATCAGCTTGCAAAGGAGGGTCAGTGTGGGGAAGCCACAGGCAGCTAGTCGGAGCTGCTGATGTTAAAACATATCTGGATATACAGCGATTTTTCTAAAAGAAAGGGAACGGTAGGCTAATCATGTAAACTGTGATGAGATTTTTCTGATAGCTGCTTAAAAATACTCGTCTCTGAAATAAAACACACAGATTAAACCTTTTAAAATAAACAAATTTACAGCTTGTGACTCTAGAACTAGAAATGTGGAGAGGACCGAAATTAACTGAACTGATCAGGGGTGGAGTGATCAAAAGGAAGAAGTATTAATTAAAAATTATTGTGTAGGCCCCTAAGGACAAATTTTTACTGATGAAACATATCTGGTCCATGTCCTTTTAGTAAAAGCTCATGATACTATGTTTAGGTCACCAACAGTCATTTTGCAGAATTTGTGCACCCTTTGTTCAATTTTAAATCCATTAAATAAATAAAAAATATATCATATAAAAGAGTGCATTTATTACAAAAAAGACATGAAATCTTATTTTTTTTTAAAAAGAAAAGGATTTTTAATTTGGCTGTATTAAAAGAATGACATATGTAGGAATGTCCACAAGATTTCAGATTCTTATAATCTGATTGTAGTGTCTAAGTGGTTCACTTGTGGTTATTTTAGATTTTTTGTAAACCTGTCTTAAAATGTAAGGGATAGATTTAAAAACTGATTGCAAATAGCTCATTCAATAATAGCAGAAAACTAGACCACAGAGGCCCAACATTTATTGAAGCTAATGAGAGAGCTGTGGTTTGGCCTGCTGGCTCACAATGGACTGGATGTCAATGTCAATTTTCGTGGTTGTTTGGCAGCGCCCTCTAGCGGTCAAAAGTAGAATTACGTTTTTTTTTGTTTTTTTTTTTTATTATGAAATTATGAAATTATTTTTGATCTATTCGCGGGCCGCACTGAGTGATGACGAGGGCCGTGTGCGGCCCCCGGGCCGCCAGTTGCCCATCCCTGGTGTAGAGGGTGGTAAAAATTGTGACCAGTGACATCTGGCTAGAATTATCCACATATATCTCACAGGTCAGAGGAGGGTTCTTTAGCATCCATAGGACATATCAAAAGTCATAGTTAATTATTCTAGTTCCTGTCTTAAAACATTTGGTTTGTCAGTGTATTTCATTAGGAGTCCAAGAATTATCTGTACTGTTTACATGCATGCTTTTGTTAAAGTTCCCTCTAGAGTGCCAAAAAAGAGGCAAAGTGTCCTTTTGGCTGCCCTTCTTGTAAGGAAAAAGTTATAAAGTGCCCCACTAGGGGGCCTCTTTATTATAATAATTATATAATAATTATAACGTGACCTCTAAATCAAGAATGAAGACACATGGATGGAAGATGGAACACAGAGGGAAACTGATCTCTGCTTTTAACCTATTAGTGCTGCGGTGCCAAGAGAGTAGTGAAGGTTGGGGCTGTTGCTTAAGGGCCCAACAGTGGAACCATGTCATTGAAACCCAGTAGTATGTCTCTACGCCAACTCTACTAGACAGTGTCCCAAAGGTTGCCCTTTATTCTATAAATGCTCTGATAGTCTGGCATGTTTGCAGTGTATTTTACACAGGTCTTAGTGCTGCTTTGGCTAAAAGCCACAAAGCTGAAGTCATTCGTGATCTTCCTAAAGAAATCTCTCCTGTCCGCCTACTTTATGTTTGAGTGACCTTTGAGTAAGGGCTGATAGTGGATGCCAGAGGGATGAGACATATTCTTTTTCAATGTCATACGTCATAAAAGGCATTACCACCCACAGTGGACCGTGCAGTGGTTGAAAAGTTTGTAACCAGTGGCATCTGGCTTGAATTTTCCATGAGAACAGACAAGCTACTCCGGCAAAAATCACTTCCACATTTAAGGTAGGAGACCCCGCACATATATCTAGCAGGGCAGTGCAGCATTCTTTATTTCAGACTTTCCAAGTCTCCCGGAAGTTGCAAATGCCCTACCACATATTAACAACGGCTCTCTGATAGCTGCAAGTCAGATAAAACCTCCTGGAATCTAGAATGAGAAACAGAGTTTCAATCAGTCTTTGAGTGTGGGTGGGCAGTGTGTTTTCCCTCAAGGTATCATGGCTCCCATCAAAACTTATTTCACCTCTAAATACTCTAAAAGTAAAAAAAAACAATAAAAAGTCATGCCTGCTGTACAATTTGTAATAAAAAATATATAGGTCCGGAGGTACCTCCCCCAAAAATATATTTTTGTAACTTGGAATGTTTGTTATTTATAGGGAAAAAACACTATTTACAGTAAAAAAAAAATAAAATAAAATAAAATAAAAAAGTGCCCATTTAGGTGTTCCATCGAATGAGGCAATGCCCCAGCAGTGGATAAAATGTGATATGATGCCCTGTAAGTGGCAACACAACAGAATAAATTGTATTTGATGCTGCAAGACAAATGGTCAACAATGACACGGTTTAAAAACAAAATCTTATTCTAAAAATACCATTTAATTCATCCATTTATATTTTTAGTTTTAGCCACACTGACCTGCCTTTTAAGTTGATGGACAACTTTGCTTAAGTTCCATCATGTCCATCATGTTCTGTAGATTAGCTTTAGATTTTCCTAAACAGAAAGAAAGTGTAACTTTATTTTATGCCACACAACACTGTGCAGTACATGAGGTTCCAGGGTTGGGAGAAAGAACAGGTTTACAACCACTTTGCTACATTAGGCTTGTTCCACTGAGGGTTTTCTCACCTGAGCTTATGAGACCTCCTTTCCCCATATAACTCTTCACCTGAAGCACTGGATGAACTTCTTGCTCCCCAGTTCAGAACATCCTGGGTTATGGAGCTGGAATTAGCTTAGCTGTGTCCTCAGGGCTCAGAACAACAGCCTCTGTTTACACCGGGGACGCTAGTCACAGGCTAACATACGACTGTTTCACATAGTAGAGGTCAGATAGAAGGCAAGAGAGCTAAATGCGCTGAAAACAGAAGAAAGCCTGAGTGTGTGTGTCACCAGTTACTTTATATTAACACATTTGTTAGGGATATGAAAACAGAAGATGTTGAATTATTATTAGCATGACATTGTGGCTAGTGAGTTAGCCTCGGGTTATTGTGCTGGCCTGTGGCTTTAGAGCACAAGATAACAACACTGAGAGGCAAAGATTGGGTTTCAGATATTAAACCATGTTCTAAAATAAATAAATAAAGATATTTATATATTGCACATTTCCAGCCACTTTTTTGGTAAATCATCACACTCCCAATAGTTATTTTATTTATTTTTTAAGTGTATCTATGTGTATATGTGTGATTATAGGTAATTAATTAAAGCAGAAACAAACAAACAAAAAAGAATAAAAACTTTATATGGGACATAAATTCATATATAAATGTATAAATTCAGTTTAAAAATTATTAAATGAAACAATCATTATATTTGCAGTTTTAAATACTTAATTTCTTTCTAATTTCTCTGATTTATTAAATTTTAATTTTGGCAGCTCTGGTCTTTCATAAAGAGGTAAACAATATAGCCCAAATTTGTATTACGGTATTTCAGGGTCTTTTACCAAATTATGTTATTGACAATATGACAACAATTAAACCATGTGTTTAATAACAAGAATACATTACTGGAACCACACAAATAAATTTTTAATATAACATTCAGTAAAAAAAAATGTTATAAACTGTAGAAAACAGTATGTAACAACCAATAAGGTAATATAAAAAAATAGCGTAATTTAACAAAAAAAAAAAGCCTTTACCACAAAGTTAAAGTGCAAAATAATTTGTTTACAATACCACTATTATCACTATATGGACTGTTTCTGTTTACAATAACAAACCTTCCATACATTTGCTAATTTATATAGATAAATATCTATTTATATATTTATATATTCCACCATCCTTTGGACTAATTCAACCCAATCTACTGTAACTCAGTTCAGTTCAATTCCTCAGAAAGTAATGGCCCGGGTCACATGAACATAAAGCAGACGGACAGAATAAATCTCTTTATGAAGATCACGGATGACTTCAGCTCTGTGGCTTTTAGCCAAAGCAGCACTAAGTCCTGTGTAACATACACTGCAAACATGCCAGACTATCAGAGCAGCAGCAAGTTCAGCACAGGACTTGTATGAACTGGATTTCTACCTAATAAATTTCTCTACAGTCAGGCTCACTCAAAACACCCATAATTTTCTGAGTGCTCTCTGCATTCTCTCTTTCTCTCGCTCTCTCCCAACAGACAAGACAAACACAAGTCTGTGCTGAAGAGGTTATTATTATTCCTGCTGGCCTCACTTGTGTCCTGCGAGTGCAGTATTGTATACACACAGATAGCAGAAGATAGATGTGCACGTGAACCTCCTTGGCTGTAGTGTATCACTCCAGAGTCTGGAGGCCCTCTCATCGTACCATGCTGTTATTTTTAAGCTTAAGGTCTTACACACAGCTTTATTCTGGAATCTTCTTCGGCTATTCTTAGAAAGTCATATTGCTGTGGAAACTTTGGGGGAGTAACCTGTGTGTGCAGTCTGAGAGGAGTGCACGTGAACACACAGCCTTAGAAGTTTTGCTACACTCCTCGTCTTCTGGTGTTTTTTGTACCATGAGATGTTTTGCCTCCAGTTGAAGCCTTAAGGTGCCACTATTCTACACCCGTTTAACTCTATTTAAAAGAAGTATATCTCATATTTGTTGTGTATTTATTTTTTGTCTGTAATTCCACTTACATTTACTCTTTATAGATGTCAGAAATTATGCAATTTCAGTGGAAATTGCAGTTGATTACAAAGAAATAATATAAATGATATGATGCTCAATGTCACTAAAGGCATTACCCAACCCACTTATTAGGACTACCCTTATCACTAGTGATGCCCCAACACCAGGAGAGTAAAGACTAGCACATGCCTCCTCCGATACATGTGAAGTCAGACTCCGCCTCTTTTCAAACTGCTGCTGATACAGCATTGCTGAGTAGCAGCACAGCGCACTCGGAGGAAAGCGCAGCGACTCTGTTGCGGTACATCAGCTCACAGCTCCTTGTGCTGCGGACATCACCCTTTGGAGTGATGTGGGAAGAGAGCAATGCCAATTGTGCTCTCTTAGGGCTCTGCTAGCCAATGACAAGCTACATGAACAGGATTCGATATTATGTAGTGCCTTCTATACCAACCCTACCAGAGAATGTCCCAAGGGTGCCCTTTCCACTAGAAAAATTTGATGTATATCGATGTGTTGCTGTATATGATCAGTGGCGGACTTAGCAATTTGGAGGCTCAAGGCGAATTTAGCTAGGGGGCCCATCAATAAAAAAAAGATCAATAAAATACTACAAATATTTAAAATGAATAAAAAATAATTAATATAAAATAAAAACTCATTTAAAACACAATCAAATCTATCTAATAGTGCACAGAATAATATCAGTTTCAGTTAGTTTCAGTTTCAAATAATTGAAACAGCTCCCCGAAACCTCAATTTATACTTTATATTTGACAATATTTGATTAACTTTACAGGTCCTCACTCATCTTAATTTATTTAACTAAACTGAGTTTTCAAATTATTTCTAGCCTCGCGCTGAAATCAGCTCCGCGCTGCGGAAGAGAGAGAGAGAGCGCAGCGCGGCGCATTTTGCCTGATTTCTCTTGATTAAATATCAATAAACATGTGAATTCAATATCTTTTAATACCATATATTTTACTTCACTTGATAGGATCTTATTATTTTTTTTTTTAAATGCAATGCCGCGCGTGCTTTCCATGTGACTGACGCTAAACTGTTTGATGCAGCTGTTATATTATATTATGTTATATCAATACCATTTTAACGTTTTTCGTTTCTATGTTTTGAAATTCGTTAGATTATATTTTTGTCAACATTTTGGGTTTATTTTCGTTTTGTTATTTTTCTAATAATAATAGAATTTGCATAATTTAAAGTAAGTCAATAGTTACTTTTACTGGTAACTAGTTACTTTTATAGTGGGGTAACTCCTTTAGTAACTAGTAAATATAACTGATTAGTTTTTCAAATTAAGGTGCCCAACTCTGGTTGACAATGAGCAAGTTTCCCAACGCACAACAGCAGGCTTATTCTATTTGCTGAATAACATGAAATGTTTAAAATTAATACAGACATGTAGAAAAAAAAGCGAAGACAAGCTGTAACCTAGATATAAATAATAATAGAATAATAATAGAATAATAATAAATAATAGAATAATATGCCAATTAGGCATATTTATAGCAGTAGGGTATTTTAATCCACTCTAATTTACTCTAATTCATTTAAGTTATATACCTGATTTGATCTTTTTCCATACAATCCCTGCTAAAGTTTTAGGTGAAGGAGACCTGAAGAAGGTCACTGGAAAAACAAAAAAGTGGGCGTGGCATCGCGATGGTTACCATCCATCATGTTGGGTCATAAATGACATAGATGATGATATCTTCCATCGGCACAACCCAGCACAATCGGCACTTGGGCAGTGGCGCTTCATGGCTTCGCTCACAACCCACTTGTGCACTTAATTTGACCTTAATTCCATCTTTCACAAGCAGGGCATTTGCGGTTCACCGGCATGGCCACATGGCATGAATGGAATATTCCATTTTAACGCGAAAGAGAGGGGGTGTGGACTGAACTGTATTTCTTTGTAATTTATTGTGTTGTCTTTGTTTCCATTTTAAACATACAAGAATCATAATTTATGAACACACTATCTGTGAATTACTGTCCAAAGGGCCCCATTTACTAGCTGTAGTTCTATGGGAAGTTTGCAGCTATCAGGGGGCCCCTACAGTGGGCTGCAGTGGGAGGGGCCCAAGGCAGTTGCCTAGCAATGCCTCTATGCAAAGACCGCCTCTGTATATGATTTTCCTAAAGGATTAAATGTGATGTGTTGCCCTGTACCCTTACAATAGGATTAACTGTATTTGATTGTTCAAGGCAAGTCAAATTTTGTCATCCATCCCTTTATGTTTTTAGGTTTAGCCACGCCCCCTTTAGAATGTACAGGCCCTATACCCAGCAGGTGGTGCCCATTTATTTTTTTTTTGCCCCTGCCTTTTAAACAGCCTGAGTCCACCACTGGACTGTACTGGTTGTGAAAGGTATATTTTGAAACCTAAGCAGTGTTTACATATTTTTTTATTATTAAAATAAGAGAATTTAATTATTTAAACTGGCTAAGTTATATTAATCTGAGAAAAAAGGCACTGGTGCTCTAAGAAGTTTAAGAGATTGTTCTTTTACTATGATGACTTCTCAATCAAAGTAATTTGTTCATGTATTCATGATTTTAAGATGTTTTTCCTGCTAGGTCTCCATTTATGGACACACTGGAGAGTGAATGGGATGTTCTAAAACTATAATAATGTTCACATTATCAGCATCAAAACCAAGGAGACTATAGGTTTTCCGTTAAAGCTGATCACCAGCCTGATATTAGTGCTTTCATCTGACTGACCTCAAAAGCACACAGCTTGGCTCTGAAGCCGCCGAATCTAGGGGATGTCTTTCAGCCTCTTGCATGGCCTGCAGAAAAGTGCACTTGGGCCTGAACCCAAGACTCAGTTCCATACATTCCTCAGAGTGATGTGGTTTTGAGCTGTGCTTGGAGTGCCTGGAAGCTGCACAGAGAGAAAGCAACAAAGAGGAGATTCAGTCTAACAGCCTTATCTCCACTTCAGAGCAAGAACAACACTCCTGTGTTTACTCCCAATAAAAATAAAAACGGGCTAGAACCAGGTCTGCTATAAAGGCCTGCTGTTGCCATCCTCTTGCTTTATAATGTAATTATACAGATATTCATGTGGGGGTTGTGTATAAGTTTGGGGAACATAGGAACAGGTTATGCTGTAGAATCATTGCAGTTATATATCATACTGCTATCCCATGATTTATGGCATATCATAGTCTACAGTTAGAGGTCGCAGTCCTATAGGTCTTAAGAGCCAAATAAATATACGGAAATATACTGCAATTCGTTTTTTCAATTCATTTCTTCATCTGCAGACATTTTGAGTGAAAAGAAGCTCCAGTATTTCACCACACATCCCAGAACAAAAGGAAAGCTACAGATCTTAATCTGTATCCTTGAACTCCGCTCCTTGTCCCAGTGTGCAAATTCCAATCTGCCTTTATCCCTACTGTCAATAGCACTCTTGATGGGTTTTCTGTGCCTCAGCGGACCAGTGTGAATAATAACGATATTTGGATGGTGGGGGTGAGTCTGTTTCCCCTGAGCATTCTTTCAGCGCTTCCTAAAGAGTGAAATGATTATATATCCCCCTGTGTGTGGATCTCTAATACCGATGCCCCCTGGCTATGATTATGTAGAGTGAATGGCTGCTGCTTGTCTTTAAGAGGAGGCTGTGAGGCTGAGATGCTAATGGTGGATTCGGATGAAGGCACGGAGGAACTAAGGTGCTAATAGTGTTTGCCCCACTATGTTATCTGTCGTCAGGCCCTGGAGCTACAGCTGTAGGCTACATTTTGATACATACTTGAGTTTATGTAGCTGAAAGAGCCTCACAGTTGCTGCAGGGCAGTTGCAGATAAAACAGTGACCGGTCAGGTGTCACCGAGTGGCAATAAAAATAAACTAAATGAATGAATCACAAGCAGAATGAACCCAGAGTGTCTGACTGGCTGATTAGCTGTGAGCTTGTGTGAGACATGTAGGTCAGGGTGCTAGAGGAGAAATGTGCTAATGTGTGTGTGTGTGTCTGTCTTCGCTGATAAAGTGGATCAGGTCAGGGTAGTAGCACTCTGCCTCCATCAGCTCTTTTTCTGTGCCACCTATTTTCCATCAGACAAAAAAGTGAAAACACACACAGACACACAAGTTTAATTCTTCTCAAATGTATATGCTGTTGTAGATAAGACAAGCACACTACAAGGCCGAAGAGGTCCTACATATCATGCAAAAGAAAGGATCCTTTGAAACATAACAATAAATGCAAAATTAAACAGTTTTTTTCCACAGTAGAGAAGAACCACTGAACTAATTACAATCCTGTATAAATGATTCTTTAAATACCTAATTTACAATTATATGCTTTAATGACATTTGGCTGATGATTCCAGCTAAAGTGAGCTATATGTGAATTATATTACACAGTTTATACAGTTTATACAAAAACTTCACACTAACTACATGCCAAAAGTCATGGAATAGCAGTATGTAAATTGATCATAAGGATTTTCCTCAGTAGATGGTTTGGGAATGAACACACCTGTATAAGCAGCGAGGTGTTGTGTCTTGTGAGTGAGGCTGAAAACTGGCCAGCGTGTTAATGAGAAGGCGATGTGAATTGTCTGATTTGCCGTGAGGTCTGATAATGAATGGCAGATGAATGGAACATTCTATTTCTGAAGTTGTGTGGGCATTTAAAATTCCTTGATCCACAATGTCACATGTGTACCAGCAATACCTCATAGAAGGAATTACCAGCCACAGTGAACAGTGCACAAGAAGGTAATGATCGTAACTGGCAGAGTCTGGCTAGAATTTTCTGTGTGAACAGACAAATCTCATCCACATTCAATGCAGGAGACTGCTTACATATTGTCTAGCATTCTGTAGCTTTAATAGGACATGGCAAAAGTCATGGATCATGATACTAGTTCAAGTCCCATGGCTTTTGCAATATCAAGTTAGAATGACTACCATAGGTGAGGCATGTCGGGTTTGCCTGTACAGGAAATGGAACCCTCTGGGGAAGGCAGTGTAGTCACCCACTATGCTACTCCAATCAGTTTCTCCACTATAAAGAAAAGAAACATTTAACCAGCGTGTATTTTTTTTAAATAAAGCAAAGGAAATACCAAAAATATGAATCAAATTCATATACAAGGGCTGCTTCAGGAGAATGTATGCGATAGAAGGTATGAGAATTATCCTCTTAATTTACTAAAGAACCATTAAAGAACACCTTCTTAGTTATACATTATTGTTTTATATACCATTTACTGTTGTTTTTTCCCCAAATATATATTGCAAATATATATAACAGTTACAAACTTCAGATCTTAAAGTCACATATTCTCTGGTCATATGAATACCTATGACTTCACACTGAATAAGTATTAACAATGGAATAATTATTTAGATGAATGTTTTTCTGTACCTTTGTACTATTATACTGAGTTCTCTGATTTAATTTTTACACACAAAATGCGTGAACACCTAACTGACTAAGAGAGGCTTCAGAATTTCAAAGTTTTATTGGAAACAGCCAGACAGTGCTATGCTGTTAGAAAGTAATTTGGGGAAACAAGACAAGTAGTCTAGTAGTAAATTGAGATCAGGCTCATGTTGTTATAGAAGATAATGGGCTAAATTGTGTTCACGGGGAAGCACTGAATGTTCCATCCTTAAATAGGTTTCACTTCTGATTTATGTGTAATGAACAAAAGCCTGTAATGCTGCAGGGTTTTTTTTTGTGTGTACAGACATTTATTTATTTCTTTTACTATTTCAAATTTAATCATTTTCAAATCACATTCACTGTCTTAGACTCCACCTTTTCCACAGTGCTGCCAGTTCTGGGAGGCTGAAAGCTAAAATGTGAGTCATATGAAGCTCCAGTGCATCTTTTGAAACTGTTGCTAATGCACCATCATTACGCAGTTGAACATGCTCAGAGGACAACTTTGACTGCCAAATCTTTTATGTCAGCTAGCAGACACCCATACTGACTAGCATCACACTGAGTGATGGAGGAGAGGGAGGGCCTCTCCTCCATCTACTGGCCATGGATGGCTGTGGTAATACCAGAGATCAAACTGCTATGCTAAAAGTCCAGCTGGTCATCTAAAGAAAACATACCCTATGCTTGTCAAGAGCTAGTTAATGAGCTTGCCTACCGGGAAAATGTATGTTTTTTTTTTTGGTTGACCTGCTGGCCTTGAGCTCAATAAATTTTTTTAGGCATTTCTAACTGCTGACTGTATTCTTAAAAAAAAAACAATGCCTGGATATGCAATCTGATATTTAGTCACAGGGAAGTGTCCACTAATATGTCCTAAATTCATCCATTTAACAACAATCAGAATGTAGTATTGCCTTCACTTTCATTTCAACATGTGTTAGCCTTTACGCTGTTTGTGCTTGTAACATTTTTTGAAAGGGAAACCAATACATTAGAGAGAGAAAAGAATAATAATCATAACCACAATAGCTTTTATGATTATTTTTTTTTTATTTACTTCTATTCTTATCTGTTTTATTGTGCCACCTATTCAGCTGCTACTCAGGTGTATACCCCCCATCACAGGTGATGCCACAACTCAAAGGTGGGTGAAGACTAGCAAATGCCTCCTTTGACACATTTAAAGTCAGCCACCGCCTTTTCTCATGCTGCTGCTGATGCAGCACTGTCGAGTAGCATCACAGCGCACTCGGAGAAAAGCGCAGCGAGCTTGTTAAAAAATAAAAGCTTGTTTTAGTGTAAAGTTTTAAAAAAAAATCCATCTCAAGACCAGTTGGTCACTCAGTGAGAACATAGCTTGTGCTGGTCAAGAGCTAGTTAACAAGCCAGACAACCAGCATAGTTTTTTTTTTTTTGGTCTTAAGGTGAATTTTTTAGCAGGGCTGTTATTCTCGATTTATGCCTGTGCCATCAAGGAAGAAAAAATCCATTGATGGAATAACCTAGTCTATATTCAGTATATTGAGGTAGTCAGCTGACCTCATTCTTTCAGCACATACTGTTGCTGAACTTAGACCTGACCAACTGCAGCATCAACCCCACATCAACAATAGTGATTCAAGGGGTTTCAAGGTCA
This sequence comes from Astyanax mexicanus, assembly GCF_023375975.1. Classification (NCBI taxonomy): domain Eukaryota; kingdom Metazoa; phylum Chordata; class Actinopteri; order Characiformes; family Acestrorhamphidae; genus Astyanax; species Astyanax mexicanus. The sequence continues at coordinate 83,563,951 of NC_064408.1, read as the reverse complement.
GTGTAACATCGATAAGTTAAATTTTCTGACTGTTTCAGGCTCAATGTGAACATAGAAATTTGGGTATAAAACTATTATTTATTATTTATTATTTTTTTCAATTTACTTGGGAAAAGATGAATTTGTTCTTTAGTTTTTAATTTCTGCATTTTGCTAACAGTTTTTTGTTCTTGTAACAAAAATCTTATGGTATAATGCAACCTACTTTTGCTACAAGATGAAAAATTAGAAAATTGAGACTAGATTTGTTCCCTGAAATTCTAATTGTGAGGTGCAGAAATAAAAATAAAAAACTAGAAAATTGGAAAAATCACCAAATGGTAAGAGTTAAATAATAAAGAGGTTTTACCATATATTTTCTATTTTCGGATTTAGCCTTATATGGTCAGACAACTGAATTGATAAAGGTTACACTGACCTTTCAACCATCTCTGTGTCTTTAGAATGAATCAGTGGATCTTCGCTCGGTGAATCGAAGCTCTTAAGAGTCGGTTCAATAACTGAATCAGTATTTCCACCTCTGCGGTGTAAGAGTTTGGGAGGGGGCGTGGCCTCCGCGATATTGAATCTTGCGTGGCGGGCAGTGTGAGTCAGTAGTGTGAGCGGAGGACACGCGCAGCAGCAGGAGCAGCAGCAGCAGCAGTGAGTCGGTTCAGCGTTCATGGAATAATAATTGAGAAACTTCAGTCACTCCAGCAGCTGGTAAGTAAAACCTGAACCTTTTCTCCGTTACTCTGTTCTCTCCTGTTATCTGGGGATGTAAAGCTGTGATGAGTGTAGCTGCGCAGGTCGTGTTTAACTTACTGGATGCAGGCTGAGTATTTGAATGTGAGAGTAGCTGTGAGTCTCTGTTAAGAGTTTCCATCATCCTGCTCTCTTTAAATAAGGGTCTCAGGGTAAGACCCCTCAGGTTGTTTTATATAGTGTGTACTAAGTATCTAAATGCTCTGTTATCATGTTATTATCACCCCCCCTGGTGAAAACACCAGCTGTGTGGAGAATTTACAGTCTGCACTGTAAACCCACAACTAGGCTAAACTCAAACCAAATAAGTCTGTTTTATGTCAAATTGAATATTTCCAAACATTATTCAACTAGGTGAACATTTGTGGGCACATATACATTCAAACAGAGGTTACTGAACACAGTTGAATCATCTAATAATAATTGAATTTATTATGTTGCCATTGACAGCTTCTTTACTTCCACTTACTATCAGTGTGTAGTGATCCCCCCAGGCTACCTTAGGTAAACTTGTAGATAGGGGTGTTGAATGCAATAATATCACCAACATTTTTATATATTGTGAACAATATTATACCCTGAAATATCGTGCCATATCACCCACCCCTAATTATCACATCAGGGTACTCCTTTCTTTTGCTGTTTTTAGCAAAAGAAAAACTGTTCGCACTTTACATTATATATCTACTAGAGACAGATTATATCTGTCCAGTATCTTTTTTTTTCTTTAATCCTGGATATATGGAGATATATGAAGTGCATTATTACTCTCATGACATTCTGGATCATTTACTTCCGTTACAAATCTGATACAATCCTTGTATTTTTTAATATCTCAGTTAGGGCCATATCATATCATATGCAATAATAAAATTCAATGTTAATTTTGTTGCAGTAGTGTATTCTTGAAATCATTTTTTTTATTCAGTGTTTTGTCATATCGCCAAGAGTATCGTTATCTAAAAAATACCATGAAATATTGTGACATTATTTTAGGGCCATATCGCCCACCACTACTTGTAGATCGTCTATTATGATTAAGTGCCTGGCTTTGTGTTGTAGGCTTTAAGAACAAGCATAATTGTCTGAGCTGCTCACTTTATGTTAGCTGTTTGATCTATACTGTTCTCGCTATACTATTTTCTTTCTTTTTCTTCTTTTCTATGTGTAATTCAAATATGTATTTTACTTCAATGAAATAAAAACCAAAAAAATAAATACAAATCTTCTTTTTATTAGTCTGACCATAACAAATGAATGATTATTCAAAACAATTGATATCACAAAAAAATAAATACAGCACATGTAAGCACTGTCGTAAAAACAGCCTTCTTCCATCTGCGTAACATAGCTAAGATTAGACGGTCCCTCTCTCAATCAGCTGCTGAGCTCCTCATTCACGCATTCATCTCCAGCAGGGTAGACTACTGCAACGCCCTATTGGCTGGCATTACCTCTTCTTCTGTCCACAAACTCCAAATGATTCAAAACTCTGCTGCTCGGTTGCTCACCTACACTCGCACTCACGATCACATCACACCTGTTCTTCAAGATCTTCACTGGCTTCCTGTTAAACACCGGATTCACTTTAAGATTCTCCTACTTACCTATAAAGCCTTAAATAACCTGGCACCTCCCTATCTCTCTGACCTTCTTCATCCCTACAAACCTTCCCGCTCTCTCAGATCCTCTACTGCTGGGCTTCTAAATGTCCCGTCATCCAATCGTCGTAGTTTCGGTGATCGGGCTTTCTCCAGGATCGCTCCCCGACTATGGAATTCTCTTCCAACTGCAGTTAAGCTATCTCCCACTCTTCCCATATTTAAATCAAATCTTAAAACTCATCTATTCTCTCTTGCTTATGGTCTCTCTTCTGCTTAACATTATGTTTGATCTCACATACTATAGTACTGCTGAGTTGGAGCTCCACTGTAAATGTTGTACCTGTATTGTCTGTGTATTGTATATCTGTATCTTTGTACCAATAATTGTAAGCGTCTTTGGGTTTTAGAAAAGCGCTATATAAAAATAAAGTATTATTATTATTAAATAATAAATTAATTTACAATTTAGGCCAAATAACTAAAGGTTTATTCTATTCAACTCAAGTTTTAGGAAAATATTACTTTAAAAATCTTAAGGCAACCAGTTTCCTTAAATAATTTAGGTAAATTCAGTCCAGGCTTACAGTATCACAGAGCAGCTCTGCATCTCCTGTGGGTTTAGTATACAAAAAAAACGAGCAAACATCTGTATTAATAGTTAAAAATGGTTATTGACACCCTGACTTTTCTCTTTTTTTGGGGTTAATGTGAGAGATAAATGCATTTTCTTAAAACAGGATGAAAGAGGGGTTGGGGAGGGTGGTTTTGTTTGCTGTTTTCTTTTTTCTTGTCTTGTTAACTCATTGTAAAACGGTATCAAAACTAATAAAAAATTGGTCACAAAAAAAAACAGGATGAAAGTGCAGTGTGCACTCATTAGTATGGGGCTGACTCCCCCCCCCACCAAAAGTCCCCTGTGGACTGTGAACCAGTTACAAAGCAGTGGAGACCCACAGAGCCTGACCTCCCCCATTCATTCTGATGTCTCAAGAAACACCTGCTACTCTCTGCATAATCATTTTACCACTACACATCTATCTATCTATCTATCTATCTATCTATCTATCTATCTATCTATCTATCTATCTATCTATCTATCTATCTATCTATCTATCTATCTATCTATCACACTATTATTGTCATTCTAAGACCATTAAATGCCAATGACATCATGATAGTTGAATTGCATAATAAAGCAATTACACCCCTTTAGACGACAAATTTGCAATTAATCATAGTTTGGAAATCAAATATATTGTTATAGTATCCTACCTACCTACTTATCTATATATTTATATATCTATCTAGACATATTAGATACATATGTAGATACATAGACATAGTCAGTGCAAAAAAATACATATATTCTAAGGCATTTTGGAGCTTTTCTATTGATACAGTCATCATGAAATTTTTACATGTCAGATTTAGTTGCCACCTCACGGCAAGATGTCAAAAATTTAAGGTTGCATGAAAGCAGCAATCTTATATACATACAGGAAATATTAGCGATTGAGCAATACATTGCTCTGAATATCCAGAAACCTACGTCATGAATAACAAACACTTTTGTTTTATTCCTGGTCAATGATCATTAGGACTTTTATGCTTCCAAATACGTGTTGTGTTGTATTGGGACAAGCCTGTAGCAGTTGGGTTTTTTGTGCTGTTTAACACAGCACATAAAAACACAGCCTGTTGCCCATAAAATGCCCTAATGCATCTTCATTGTGTCTCAAAGCGGCTCCTCCTCCACCTTCCCCCTGGCCATGTGTGTTAAGATGTGTGTGTGTGTCTTTTGTTGCGCTCTGGAGAAGTGTGTGACGCAGCAGGTTGCTAAAGAGGACACAAAAGGTTGGCTGGAGTCGGGGAGTGTGGCGCTCGAGAGCGGCTCAGAAGATGAAGCTGATCTTAGATCAGTATCAGATGCAGTAACTTCACCCAGTTCTACTGCATCTGGCACAAAGAGAGCTCTGTTGTGGAAACACTAGCCCATAATCACCAGTCTCTCACTCTGCCTTCACCAGTCTCTGCCTCATATATGCCTGGCCCTTTTGATCAGGATGGCCACATCATGGAGGAATGCAGTCCCTGCTGTTTTTTTTACTTCTGCTTGGAGTTTGGCCTACAACAGCATACATTTGAAATGCTATATTTGACAAATCCAGACCAGTCCAGTGGTTACGACTGAAGCAGCTTCTTGTGTGTCCTCAGAATGCTGAAGGAATATGGAAATGAAGACCTCCATGAAAATGTTCATAAATTCACAGGTCATTTTTCACACCAGGGCAAGTTTAATACAATAGCTCAAAGGAATATAAAATGTACACAGTTTTCCCCTTGTTCACAAATGGAGAGCTGATACATGTTTGCTGTATGAAGTTGCACTATGCTAATTGATGGTATTAAAGGAGAATTACACCAAATTTATGAAGTTCTGTATAATTTAGTGGTTGAGACATGCGAACAGGAGAAAGATCCATGATATTGTGGTGCTGGTGTGAAAAACCCTCATTGAGGTGAAGATTTATGCAAACAGAGTAGCCAGAACAAAAAAAATGTTTTTGCCTTGTTAAAAAACACTATAAACTATTTTGTTGTCTATGAATAAGGAAAAAACAAAATACTCAGAACTACAGATCAAAATACTGATTCAAAAACATATTATATTATATTACATAGATGGGAGACTGGTCTTGTGTAACTGAAAGTAACTGCCCTGCAGAGCTAAAATTTGGCCTCCAAGTGAACAGACCTGCCTATAAGGACTTTGCTGACTGCTGACTGGAGTATATAGCAAAAAATGTTATTTATTTATTTATTACTTGTTTTTGCTGAACTATTGCTTTAACAGAAGCCACCTGGAACAGATGGTGCACTCAGCACTCTGCACAAGCTCTTAATTGCAACAAATCAGCCTTGCTGTTGGGTTTCGGTGGAGTGCTAGTGCATGGTATTTCATGTGCTTATCTGGCCTTGTGGTTTGGCCAGCCAGCTGATGTTAGTCTACCTGATGAGCTCTGTTAGACTGCAAGCACATGGAGCTGAAGCGTGGCTGTGGAATGCTGTGTTCAGTCCAGCATCTCTGAATCTGAGTTGTGTCCAGAGCTATTAGAGTCTGTGTTTTCTTTATGCTGACGAGCTCTCCCGGAAAGTCTCAGCTTTCATATGGGAACCCATCCTGTCTGCACGGGGGTCTCTGTCTCCGTCTCTGTTATTCCATAGTATAGTTTCAGTCTAGCCGATTCATATGCTAATTCTAGTCAAGTCAAAATATGAGCTTGTTAGTTGTGTCTGCTTCTCTAGCCTGACTTTTTGTAAAAAGGCCTGTTTTGGAAAGCAAAACCAGCCAGCAGGACCTGAACGTTTGGTGTTTGGTGCAAATAGGACAACAGATTAAACATGTTATGGTTTAGTTTGAATGCAGTGGTGTTTCAGACAGACACATCTTGCTTAATACTGTCACCTGTCTTGTTTTATACTGTCTTTTCTTCCTTTTTATGTCCACTTTCCCTCCTTTTGCAGTTTTGCATCTGTTTCATGTGTCTCACCTGTGTCTAGTCATCTGGCCTACCCTGGTATTATCTCTAGTTGTTTCATACTTAGTCTCAGTGTAATAACACCTAAAGCTGGATGGTATGTCCAACATTTATATCACAAAATATTTATTAATTTTAAAACAATATAATTCTGATATTGTTATGAAAAAGCAATTAGTATAATAGTATAAAAACAACCAGCTGTGATATAAGTAATCATGCCCTGTGTTATAGTCAAGACAGCTAGAGCTGACATGAGCCAAAACAATACCTTAAGTCTGAGTCAAGAATAAGACTTTTAGTAGTTACGTCTGAGTCAAGACCAGATTAAGTTTTTTTTTTTTATCATGTAAAAAATAATAAGAAAAATAAATTGTAATTTTATGTTCATCTATTAGAATTATGGTACCGTGTACTTAAAATATAATACATAGTCTAAAATGTACTTAATTATTTATTTTTTTAAATGTGTGAATTTTGTGTAATTACAATAAAATGACAACTAAAACACGTACTGGCTCAGTGCGAGCCTTGGCTGGGTTCTTTTTTTTTTTAATCAAATAATTGTTATTGTAACATATATATTGATAATTAATTGTTGTCCAGTCTTGCCTACACTTTGATCTCTTTGTTTGACATTGCCTTATGTAGCCATCTGACCATTCTTATTGGTTGTGCTCATCCTTTTGTAGACCATTTTTTCTAGTTCACAATCTTACCTAGTAAGGAGGTCATTGTAATGAACTTTGCATATTCAAACAACAGCTGCTTTATACTTAAACGTATATTTTGCATATATTGATCAAATCAAGCATCTGTAGCGTTTATTTCAAGACCCATGGAAACCAAATGGCGCTCTCAAGTATCCTTTTTAGCCAGCCTCTCGAGATCACACCCCATAGCCTACCCTTCTCAGGGGACTATGGATGAAGTGACCACCTCTGCGTTCTTAAGGTCACTAAGGGACCATATGGGCAATGGACAGCCAAGTTATTGTTTGACTGATTAGGGCCTACACCTAGTTAAGCTTTGTTTAAAACTGGCTTTGTTTAAAACCACAAAGCGTAGAATCAAATGGAGCAGTATTGAATGACTAATTATAAATGTGGCCCATTTGAGACTATGAGAAACAGTAAAAATTAGGGTGATTATAATCAATTGACCTATCTGACACCCGATAATGAGATTTGGGTAGATTTTAAGAAACATACCCTATGTTAAACACATGTAGCTTGATTATCCACAAAACTACAACCTGTTTACACTGTGACCTTTCACATGTACACATAAATATCATTTACATGTTGTTGTAATTAGTAACACATTAGGTTTGCATGTTTTGTCAAGAAAAGGGTTTATTACACCCTGAATGGCAGTTGTATCTATTACACCTCATTTACTGACACATTAACGAAAAGTTTTACAACAAATAAGTTTGCAGTAGGTTGTTACTGAGGACAGCAAATATCTTATATTTAAATTCTTTGATGATACCATACAACTAGGCATTCACCACTTGATGTAATCAGTTGAATCCTTAATGTTTTTAAAAATATATGTTAGTATATATTAATAATATAATATAATATTAATATATATTAAATGTATTAAATAAATAAACTCAATTGAAACACTCTAATTTGTCCATAAGGAGTGATTTGTACTAGGTAATATTTATTTTTGATTGGATAGACCCATTAAAATCAGAAAATCACCTGTTTTTGTCCTCTTATTTTTGGCCCATTATAAACTAGAGATTGTGACAGAACAGTTGTCAGAACAGCAGAGTCACTCGCGGTCTTCAAACGTCGACTGAAGACACATCTTTTCAAAGAGTTCCTAAACTAAAAAAAAAAAAAGGTTCCTAGGGTTCTAAACATGATCAAGCTCTGTGTATCTCTTGATCCTAGTCTACAAACTAGCTTTGGATATTTGAAGTAACATCGAAGCACTGTTGTCGCTCTGGATAAGGGCATCTGCTAAATACCTTAAATGTAAATGTGACACAGATATTATTTTCATTACCATGGTGTGAGGTATAGTTGCACAAGCAAAAATGTATGGTCATGTGGTGTAATGCGTGATTGCCTCTGGTAAGCAGAGGTAACCTGAGGTGGAGCTTTAGAAAGTGACAGGAGAGGATAAGTGTTCTGCACTGCTAGTAAGACTAGGTGGTTTCTCATCTGAACTGAATTAGCAGCTCCTGCTGTCACAGCTAGAAAATGTGATGTAAAGAGGGCTGAGCAGTATGACATTATCCTGAACAGCGAGGGCGTAGTTTTCATTTTAGAAGTGTGGGTTCTTAAAGAAGATGGAGCGTTAACATGGAAATGGGTGTAGCTCAGTGGTGTAATTCTATTTCAGCCCATTATTCTGTTTCTGTCAGACAGGGGAATGTGTGGCACATTTCTAGTCAGATCAGAGCCTATACGTATTTTGATGTTCTAACCAGATGCTGACGGTTACGATCATTTCCCCCCACTGCACTGTCCACTGTGGGTGGTAAAGTATTCTATGGGCCCTATCTTAAACCCTACACAAGGCATTTCACGGTGCTCTTTGTTATCTTACACCCTGCAAACAGGGTCTATTTTCACACATTGCAAATGTGACGTTTTAGTAACGACAGAGCTAACAAATATATCTACGCCAGTGAACATGGCGGTCTGGAAGTGAGGTGTTTTCAGGTAAATTCCTGGTGTATTCCTACCTTGGCAGTGGAAAACACAGGTGCACCCCTGACTGATTTGAACCCTGATTTTGTTGTTCAAAATTCAACACACGGTACACCCCTTGTTATACACACACAAGAACACACTGCAATGCACAAACCCAATTTTTACATCAGGAATAAACAGAATACAAAATAAAATAACATTGTTTTTCCCGTAAATGACCTGCTCGCACACCTTCAAAGTGTGAACAAGCAGGTCAGTTTCCTCTGCTAAGAAGGTCAGAAACACTCTGCCATTACAATACCAATCTGCTAAAGTCAGAGTACACCTTACTCTTGAAGAGAATGATAACAGACACTCTGACACTGATTACCGGGCTATAGATGGCTAAAATATGGCCCTAACCTTTATTAATGGGACACACACGACACTGTGGATTGAGAAATTTTAAATGTACATTTTATTTGTTGTATTTTTTGCCATGTAAGTGAACATTTCTGTTGGTGGAATACTCCCTTAAGCATTATTCATTCTGGCTCTTGGTCTAGGAAATGGAAAACATGAAATACTTGGACAGGCACCAGTGACCTTGAGTGTTCATTGAGTCATATTAATGATGCCCTTTTGGTGTTAATGTGTGTCTGCGTGTGTCTTCTTTTCTGTCGTTCATCTTCTGTGGACAGAATGAGGCTCTTTTCATGGTGATGCATGAAACCAGAGAGTAAGTGAGAGAGGTAAAGACGCGTCTCTGGTCTCCTGCATTAATATTTTCCATTGCTGGTCATTGCTGGCCTAGCTACACCTCTAATTGAGTTTTGAAAGTGCCTTCATGTCTTTTGTGGGCAAATGTAGAAGAATGACCTTCTGTTTCCAGCTGTCTGAACTGCTGCTGTGTGGAATTTGTGGTGGATTTTCTACCTAATTAACCTCCATTTTCTCGTGCAAAGGGACGTTTTTTTTTTTCGATGGAGGAATGTGATATGGCTTTAGTGCTCCTTGCGTTTGGTTATTTTCTCTAAGCCTGGCTCACGCGCAACATTAGCCTGCTTGTTTGGGCCCAGCGGAACCGTGTAATTCCACAAAGGCAATGTAGACTCTACAGCTCCAGAGACGTGGAGGGAGCTGCGATAACATCTTCACAGTTTATTTTAGCCAAACTCGACTTAATTCATTGCACTGCATGCCAACGGCCGGCATCACCAAAGCCTCACTACCTGAGGAAGCAAAATGCAGGACATTTTTGCTTTGATTGTTGTTGTTGTGTGTAGATGTGATTGAGTTGTATTATGTTAAAGTTTTGCACACTTTTTTCACTAAACGTTCTCTCCAGTGTGATGAGTTTAGTCATGTTTAATATCGAAAGTTTGCTTGTTTGATTTTGAACTGGAGCTTTGTGGCATAGAAACGAACTACAAGGGCTTATTAACCCCTTACGACAACTGCAAAAAAGGAATAATCCATTCTTTGCTCCTCTGATCTATTTACAATCCCATTGTAGGACTTTAAATCATAATATGACTTTACATTAAAAATATAATTACCTGAATCTTTTACCTCAATTAAGATTAATCAATGAATGTTTTAACAAATTACTTATATTTAAGTACAAGCTGCTTCGTTTGCTTGGCTCTGTGGCTCTGTTTTTAAGTTGTCCTACATGTTGCTTTCATGATGTACACTGGTATTAATCTCTAATCAACATTTTAAAAACAAAACTTATTTTCTATTGTTACACTGCTACTTTCACATTTAACATACATTCAGGAATGTAGGGATATTTGTACTGTTCCATCAACTTTTTTATTTTCTGGGGGGTTTTGTCTTGTTTTTCTTTTCAAATGTGTATTAAAAATGTTGTAATACACATTTAAATTAATTGTTGCCTTATTGATTGCAAGGTGCGCAAAAACGTTTTGGCATTGGTTCCAAACATTATTTGTTAGCTAAATAATTTACAATTAAAAAATACAAATTAAAACAACAAACAAGCCTTGGATCATTGCCAATTAGGGTGAACTTTGTCCAACTCTGGTTACTCTGGTTATCTATACCTATTTTATTGTTTTTTTTTTATTTGGTATGCTTAATGTTGGTCCAAATTGTTTTTTAAATGCTGCTTCTATTGCTGTCTTACTATATTACTATGTACTGTTTGTATGTACACCTGTGTATATGTGTTTATCTAAAAAATATGGCACATGCCCCAAGCTTCTCAGCTGAAAAACCACAGGTTTCCACAGCAAAGAGCCACTGAGCATCAGTACGTTTTTGCTGCTGAACGTCAGGCCACAGAGGAAGGGTAGGGTCCTGCCTAAGAGCAGACATTCACCCAAAATAAACAGAGCCAACATTGTCCTTGGCAAGCCTAACACCCACCCCCCTCCATTTTTTTAACGTGTGGAAAAGCAAATGTGGATTTAGCTGAATGTGCAGAGTTGTAGGTCTGGATTTGGCTGATGCTAAAGCATTAATTCAGAAAGTGCTACTGTGACTGAGTGAGGCACTAACACTGCGAAGGCTTCTAAATTTGTTTTCCTCTTAGAGTGATATGAATGGATTTCCTCTCTCTCTCTTCAGTTGAGCTCTACAGCACTCAGTCTTATTTTCTGGCTTTAATGAGATAGAGGCTACAGCAGGAATGTGTCTTTTCCTCACAGTCATCATACTAAATACACAATTCCCTCCAAAATGCACCAGTGCCCCCTCACCAATACTAGGTGGTGAAAGATAGCTTGTTCCAGCTAGCAAGCTCTGTATCATTTCAGTGAGGTTCACGTTTCACTGAAATAAATACTTTGAATTGACATGGTAAAACTTTTACTTATGATTATATTTAAAAGTATCTACTGAAATTATTAGTCACATCTTACTTTGGACATTTTTTGTACTGACATGCCAAGAGGTACAGAATATAAATTAATCAGGAGATCGCCTGTTCGAATCCTGTTCATGTAGCTTGCAATCGGCTACCGGAGCCCTGAGAGAGCACTATTGGCCTTGCTCTCTTTGGGTGGGTAGATGGCGGTCTCTCTGAAAATGCGCTAAAAATTGGAAATAAAAAATTAGGAAAAATGTTTATGAAGTCTTACCTCAAGGGGGGACAGCTTGGGATTGTCCACACCTGTATGAGTTGAACAAGGCCTGATAGTGGCTTCCAGGTGGATTACCCATTCCATTTCCGAAGTTGTGTGGAATAAATCATAGAAGGAATTACCACCACAGTGGACAGTGCAGTAGGAGATAATGATTGTGACTGGCAAAAGTCATGGGACATTAAACTAGGTCATGTGCCAATACATTTGGCATGTCAGTGTATTTTAGCTCATAAAAGTAGAATAGAGTCTTGAATTCCTACGATGGGAGATGCTCATATTCTTTAACTTTCTCAGTACTTGAGTAGTTTTAGGGCTGATACGTTTTGACTCAGTTTGGTTTTAAAAGTTATTTCTACGTGAGGCCTTATTTTAATAACTCGGCTTGGCGTAGCTTAAGGCAACATTTTTACTGTACTTTATACTACTAGAGTCCTATAGTCTCATTAGAGCATAATGTCTCATGCATGAACATAAAGCTTCAGGAAATAGGAAACCTTAATCCCAGAACATACAAACATATGAAACTGAAGATTACCAAGTGCCCACAGCTGTAATTTACTGAGTCTTACTTCTGTATATTTCTATTTAGCCAAGCTTCATATTGAAGGGGTTTGCGTGCAGAATTCTGAACATGCACTGCTCTGTTGAAGGCAGAAACGCTGTGTAATAGTTCTACATGATGTCCACAGGTCTACTATATCAACACAAGTGTCTATTTAGTGTGTGTGCATTACTGGTTGTGAAAGTGTATTTAGCAATTACATAGCAATAACATTAATGTTTAGTTTTGTTCTTTTTCCCTTCAGTGTTCCCACAGTGTTTTGGAGATGGTCTGTGTATAACTTAAATTATCTCACATAGGCTATTGTTGGACCTAGACTGAGAATATAATACTACAATAGTCTATGCCCCTTGTTATAGTATATAATATTTAACATTGGGCCTGCTTTAATGGCTTTTTAATGGCCATTCCCACTCAGGAAATAACATATTGCTACATCAATATAATCAATTGGGAAAAGAATTTATTATATAAAAAGCCTGAGTTGGATGCACTACAACAGCACACGGCCATATCAGGTTCTACCTCAAAGAACTGCAAATAACAGAAAGCTAAAGCTGCAGTTAACACAGACTCGCCAAAACTGGACAGTTGATGATGGAACAAATGGATACTATGGACATGACTCTATGAGCCAAACCTGCGTTCTGTCTGCAGTTTAGGCTGGTGGAGGTGGTATAATGGTGTGTGGTAGCCTATAATATCAACAGTCATCACCTGAAACTTGAATACCACAGTCTGTGTAAGTGTTGCTGTTGACCACGTGCTTCCCTTCATGATCACAGTTTACCGTCTATTGGCTACATTATTCCACTGCCTGTTGAAATTGTTCCATGAGCATATCATTGAGAGTCCAACGTTCTTCAGTGGCCTTCTCAGTCACCAGATTTTAATCCAGTAGAACAGCTTTGGGATATGCTAAACCAGAAGTTTTTTTATTGCAGTCCCATTAGTCAGTCTTAATGGGCAGTTGGTATAAATTTCCCTGGGTGTCATCATCCCACTGATGATGAATGTGCCTCGTCTGTGAGTCATGCTTGTTTTCAGAGGCAGGACAGAATAAAAAAAGATGTTGACGCCAATTTAATTGCTTGCCTTCTTCAGTGTGTCTTTAGAGATCAGCCACAGACAGAGATGGACTTGGTGCCCATCCCTCTCTTTGGTTTGGTTGGTTAAGTAGACACTTGTTCCTGTTTCTGTCAGAGTGACTTTACTGTTGATTTCACTGCCTTTAGCACAGTCTTTTTATTCGCGATAACCTCCTAATGACATCATCCTGCTGTTTCTTCCCAGGCATTCCCCTCCGATAATGAGAGGCCTTGTCCCACAGCTGTGTTTAATTGCAGATACTCCTCCATTTCCTTGTTTTATTTCGCCGTTGTTCCCAGAAGAGAGAGAGATAGGCCTAATGTGCTCTTTCATCAGTGCACTCACTTTCTTGTGCACTTTAAGTACATGGGTTGCAGTTGGCACAGTATATGATGTAAATGAGCCAAACACACACACACACACTTGTTTTTATTCAGTGTCAGAATGTGGAATCATGCATTACTATTATACTGGACATGTGTAAATAACTGTAGATATAAAATGGCCTGTATGTTGTAATAGGTATATTTATACGTTTAAGAACATATATAATCTTTTGTCAGTGTTTATAGAATTAATGATAGATTCAATAAAATAATAGAGGTCCTTTGCATTAAGAAAAATATATTAAATATTTTTCATAAAATATTAAAAAATATTATATATTAAAACACAAAGTTACTGTGCCTCAAAATATATAAATCCATCTTTGTATTCTAAGAATTGTGTCTACCGTTCAGATCAATAAATAGACCTTGTTAAAATATTTTTATCACTGTTACCACTGATACTGGTAGTGTGATTTTGCATAGCAACTGAAAAAAGACTTTAATTTAGGATTAATCCGTTTTTATATTTGTGACAAAATAGAAACAAACAGCTTTATTTAAAGCTATCAAATATGCAAACTATTGTTTTTTTAAACATTATTTTCAAGGTAGTCAAAACTGTGAAAACACAATATAACTTGTATGAAGCAAATATAAAAACAAAGTTTTAAATCGCTTCAATCAGCTTTTATATTGAACAAAGTACAAACAAATCTTCTTATATTTTGAGAAAAGTCTAAAAAAGTATAAAAAATTATAAAATCACTGATACATGAAAGGGTTCCTTACAGGTTTCCGATTGAATCACTAAGCTATTTACTTAAAAGCCTTTGGGCAGATTCTATAAGGAAATATGTACAATCTTAATTGCCTCATTTAAAAAATTGCATTAAAACATATGCATAAATTTGATTTATCTCCCAGCACTAATTAGTACTTTAAGTTTGCCCTTGTTTTCATTTATGTCTCCTGAAATTCAAGATATATTTCTTTTTGAAAATATACAAAAACAAGCACACATACACTCACATACATGTGGGAACAAAATGACATTTTGTCTTCTTTGTTTTCATTTGAGTGTCTTGTTCATCTCTCACATGCCCTCTTGTAAGATAAAGTGTGTGTGTGTAAATTGTGTGTATGTGTGTGTGTCTGCAATAATAAGCCACCACTCAGAGATATTGCTCAGTCTGTGTCTGTAGGGCAGTGGGCTTTATGGGGTAAATTGTAAGCTGCTAGAAATCCCTCACGATTTCTTTTCCCAAGGCTTTCTATGAACTTCACTGACCTATAATTCTGTCTTCTCTTACAGTTGGGCACTGGGAGGTGATGGGATCCTGAATGTTTCAGGAGCTGTAAAAGCAGTGATGGATGCAGATGTTTTCTTTACGAGCGTCTGTGCATTAGATGGAGATGGAGGCAGTAGAATCTGGAATAATAGCCTTTACCCTTATAAGAAGACAGTATGTTCACTGGATGTGTGAACGTTGGTGCAGGGATTTGTTTCTGTTTTGCTTTGAGAGTGCATTAGTGGGATCAGTGTTGATGATAGCTGAATAGATGTGGATCAACAGTGGAGCTCCAACACATGAAAGGAGCTTCTTCATTCCAGCTCATTTCAGTCTTTTCCATGGAGATAATCACTTTATTTCAAACTAGAGGTGTTTGATGGGTCTTTGTAAATTCAGCTCATCTCATCCCTCATCTGTCCATCTTTTCTCAGGAATGTTTTGTTAAGCTTCATCACTTCTGGTAATCCCATAGATTTTTGGTGGGTTTTTAAAGGTGTTGGCTTAATTTCTTGAGCTCATTCCAAAGGTGTTCAGTAGACCTTCCTCAATTCAACTCAGTTCAAAGGTGTTTGATAGAGCTTTATCACTTCAACTCAGTCCAGAGGTGTTCAGTAGAGCTTCACCTTTTCAGCTCAGTGCAGAGGTATTTAGTAGAGCTTCATCATTTCAAGTCAAGTCAAGTCAAGTCAAGTAGTTTTATTGTCAATACTGCATATGTACAGGACATACAGAGAATTGAAATTACGTTACTCTCCTTCCCAATTTTACAGCAAGTACAGATAATAGATATAATAAAGGAGAATGGGAGACACTATGTGTACAATACAGCATGGACACAAATAGACATACATGAGACAAAAACAAGGTGCAGTGGTGTGGGGGAGGAATAGATATATAAATATAAGTAAAAATAGATATATAATTATAATATAAAAGAGTGGGAGACACTATATGTTCAATACAGCAAGACACAATAAACATACGTAAGACAATAGTGCAATATTGATGGTGATTGAGATGGAATGACAGTAAAAATAGTAAATAACAGTAGTGCAAATACGGTATATGGTATATAGCTTAAGGCTGGTAAAGTGAATGGGTGCGTAAGTCCTTAAAGTTCACAGTTTAATTAAGTGGAATTAAAGTGTGTATAGACAGTGCAAGTATAGCAGTAGTGCAGGTGTTGTGTAGTGCAAGTCCGTTTGGAAGGGACCAGTACTTTGTGCATTGTAGTGCAGAGTTTCAGTACTTTATTAGTGGGGGGGTTCAGGATGCTGAGGGAGTGTGTGCTGGGGGCAGGATTGGGATGGGGGTAGAGCAGGAAGAGAGTTCAGCATCCTCACAGCCTGATGGATGGGGCTGTCTCGCAGTCTGCTGGTCCTCGCCCCGAGACTCCGCAGTCTCCTCCCTGATGGCAGCAGGCTGAAGAAGCTGTGTAGTGGGTGAGAGGGATCTCCTGCCAGACGGAGGGCTTTCCGTGTGAGGCGGGAGCTGTACAAGAGAGATTCATCAGTTCAACTTAGTCCAGGGGTGTTTAGTAGAGCTTCATCACTTTAGTTCAGAGTCCAGAGTCTCATTAATTTAACAGAGGCGCTTCCCTTCTCAAGGATAATTTAAGCTTGGGTTTACCTCCTCTAGAGCCTCAGAATTTCCTGCCACTGATTTTCTATAGAGATTACATGGCTGTGTGTATGCATGCAATGAGTGTGACCATAAAGGCGCTGAATTTGTTAATCAGAAAGAAATTCTGTATATATTTTTGAACATGTGGGGTAGTTTTTAATGCATGTACACATACAGTGATGAATAAGGCAGCTCTGCCTGAGGGAGCTTTGGTCCATCATTGTTTTCCATGTGCTCCAGTGCTCGAGAGCCTCTCCCACTGTTGCATAACAGGCACGGCTCTTAAATTCCCGGTGGTGAGATCAGATTCTGTGGCACGAAGCTGAAGTTTTGAGCTGAAGTTATGTAAGAGAGCGAAGGGTTTGCTGCTTTTCTCCTGTTTACATGTTCCTCTGGCCTGGAGGAGAACTTTTGGGGAGGAGAGTGACTGAACTACAAAACAACTTCTGCAGATTATAGTTGGAACTGGATGGGCGGATGGGCAATGGCAAGCACGGGTGTGCCGGCAAATCTCACGCCTTTATGTATTTCTGTTGTAA
Organism: Astyanax mexicanus; assembly: GCF_023375975.1. NCBI lineage: Eukaryota > Metazoa > Chordata > Actinopteri > Characiformes > Acestrorhamphidae > Astyanax > Astyanax mexicanus. The sequence continues at coordinate 83,546,860 of NC_064408.1, read as the reverse complement.
ACATATGCCAGATAGAGAGCAAAAATAGGAAGTTGAGGTGGTTCATCCTTTCTCTGGTGTGTTAGTTTGTGAGATTGTGTGGATGTTCTCAAGGCAGAGTGGAGGTTGTCCCTTATTAGATTAATGTAAAATGGTAACAAAGCATGAATCACAAAATTGTGAATATAGGGTAAGGGTGAAATATTTTGTGATGTTTTGTTTTGCAATACTGTATGTTTGTATACTGTACAATTATTAAAATACTCTTTTGATTTTTTATTATTATTTTAGCTGTAAAGATTGGTGTCAGGTATGAGTATGATAGTTTTGTGTGTTTTGTATACTGTTTTCCCAACATTTGTGTGTTTTGGATACACTACAGTTTCCCCAAAATTTTATTAGAACAATCGCAATATATTGCCTTAATAACAGTATATATAGCAATATGTTGCATCGCAAATGTATTGTGTTGCCAAGTTCTTGCCAATACACATTCAGCTGTACGAACATCTAATAAAGAACTGTATCACAATGTGACAGCACAGTGGGAGCTTATGAATCTGGATTTTTTTTTTCTAGTGCCTATTAAACCATTTTCTGTACAGATTGCCTGTCTTGCTTAGTGGATGTGGGAGGGGCACTTGGCAGCGGTAAATGGCAGTTGGCAGGAAAGGGCTAAAGAACAATAGATGGTCAGGGGAAACCACTTTTTTATAAGTTAGTATGTGTGAGAAAGAGACAGTGAAAAGGGCAGAGAAAATGCCAGAGGGAGGCTGATACTTGACCAGTTGTTCTTGACTAAACGGTATGTCAGCAAAATTCTCTCTCTGACTGTGAATGCACAGTCATGGCCATGAGCCAAGAGGTGCTCTTTTTTTCTTCTGAACATGTCGGAGGTATTTTTTCACAGGCGATCAGGCAGGAAAAAACACTCCTCGCATCACCATCATTTCAAGCTCTTTGGGCTCCAGGTTGGAGCACTGCTTTTCTTGTACTAGTTCTGCACAGTGTATGGGTTACTAATTGTTATCATGATATCAGCCTTCAGGACAGTGATGTTTTAGAAGACGTTGCAACATTTCAACAAATCACTCATAACTTAACATAACTACCAGCAGTGCTGTTTTTGTATACTTCATATTGCTACATGTCAAATGATGGATGGATGGATGGACAGACAGACAGAATCCATGAGTATCTGTTGTACATCACCAATGTTCTTTGGCTAAATGAAAGCAACATTATGTGATGATTAAATCCTCCTACAGGCAGGAACTGTAATTTGTGGTTTGATCCACAGACACAGTTAAACAACACATTACTGGTCAATCTGAGAGATACAAAACTGTCACTGAAAGGGAAAAAAGCATGTGGACCTATGTTAAAAAATAATATTATAAGATTGTATACAAATATGTCTAAGGTTACGCAGCACTATGCAGTTCTTGCAAGCGTTTTCTTGCCTGCTTTACCAAAGTTCCATAGTGCAGTGTGCTAAACCTGTGATAGGAAAAATAGTGGTGCTACTCTCCCTATTACAGTCAGTGAAGCATCATCACAATTTTGACATATGAATATGCTACAACACATTGCTTTAAGGCATTCACATGATCCAGTAAACATTCATTGATCCAATATATTTTTTTTCTCAAAACCATGCTTACAGTTTGCTAGTATCTATAAGATCTATGAAACCATGTTGTAATCGCAGCATGCAGCCCTATCGTGTACTAGGCCTGACCACATAGTATGAAAATAAAACAGTAGCAGCACAATTGGTGGATGTGGCCTGGCTGTTTCTGTCTGGGTGGATTTATTTTCTTCATACAGTTCACTTTCAAGCTTTCACATTCCTTTCAGGAAGCACATCCAGATGACCTTTCACAGTTTGTATAAAGTTTTAACCCCCTAAACTCCAGGCCTCTTATTTTCTATTTAATTTAATCTAAGATTAATCCCAGAACTCACATTAGAGTAAAAAAAAAAGAGTAAGTTAACAAACAAGCAAATACTACCAATAGTACTTAATCCAAATCCAAATAAAGAGAATTATATGGTATTGGTAGAAATTGTTAGCTTGATTGGCATGATTGTGGTGCAGGCGCAGGGGCAGTTAATATCAAGTTGGTATGATTGCAGGTTATCAAAAAGGGTCTTATTCATCTGTCATTTTATGCAGTGCTGATGAATATGTATTATTATAGACATATTAATCTCAAGGGTTTTCAATACTTGAAATACTTGAAAATAACCTGAATGTTATTGGTTTCAATTTCAGTTAATTAAGCCATTGAAAGTATTGAAAAAAATATAATTGTTAAAACAAACTAAAGCTATACAGTATAGAATGATGTATAGTACTGTTGTAACTTTCTTTACTTCCAGATCTTATCCAGCTGTTAGCATGGCTTGCGGCGTAGCACTATAAACTGCTATGTTTGTGTGTATGTATGTATGTGGTATTGCTGTGTTTACTCAGGCTTAGCACTAACCGCAGCATCCTGCCCATTAGTGGCCAGTAGATGCATTTACGTGTGTGTGTGTGTGTGTGTGGGAGCCTCTGGAAGGAGGCTGGTACTATAAGCAACACAGGGTCACTTTCAGCTCTCACAGGTAGAAAGCCTCAGCAGGCTACAACTTGTGGGCAATATATTTTAGGGTATTTTTGTGATAATGATATTCTTGGGAATATAACACACCTTTTGACTCACCAGCATTACATAAGCTAATAATTATTAGCTAAGCTTTTTTTTGTCGTTTTGTGTTACCATCAGGCCCTTAAAGTGGGCAGTAGTAATATTTAGAAAATATAATATAAACATATATACATAACAAGCACACACTGGTCTTACACAGTCTCGAGTAAATTCTGTTTTAGCCATTGCAGTCTAACATCTAGGGAATCTGCAGCCCCCTCAGCACTTCCTGGTTCATTGCGTCAGAGACGATGTATACCTTTACTTTGCTTTAACATGCATTTTCTATAATTAGATCTTGGTTCGGATTTAACTTTTCTCAACTTTAATAGCTACTGGATAATGACAAAGAGAATTGCTCTTATGGATTAAAATGAATTAGAATAGTAGGCACCCCACACTTTTGATGGAGCTCGGCACATGCTGAGGGCCAGTGCACCTCACAACACTAAACACAGTGGTGGTGCTGTAGCATCTCCGCTGGAGTATAATCCCGTTGGCATTGATGGATGGTGGCTGGAGCAGTGCACCTGTGTGATGCAGGGGCATCTGGACACTGAATAGGCGGCCTGTGCCGGGCACTCGTCCTGCATTGTGCTTTCTTATCCTTCTCTTTCCTGAGGAACAAAGGAGTAGAATAAAGGGGTGTGTTTCGCCGGGGGGACTGGATTTCCCAGTGTGAGTGAAAAGTTTAGAAAGCAATGACAAATAAATAACTGATGTCTAAATCCCACCAGATGTGAATCAGTAATGAGCTGCCTATTGAGCCACGAATAGCTGTTGAATTAAACTTTCAGTTATACTGAACAGTTTCTAAGCTTCTTTCAGAATTAATGACATAAGTTTTATTTATTAATTGTTGAGAATAAAAACTGTCACCTTTACGTCTTGGATTTTTCCCTCCTTTTTTGTTCAGGGGGAAAATATATCAGGTTGTTTTGTGGAATTTCTATTGGTCCATCCATCAATAAATTTTAACACAATGTACAGGATAGTTTTTGTTCATCAAGAATTAAGATAATTGTTTTTCATTGAACACCAATGATTTTTACTTAATTGCCAAACTCTATTTTTTTTATATTTCTGCTGAATGTTACATTAGTATTGTTTTATTCCAAATGCAGTTGTAGTAGTTTACAATATAGTACTGTACACTATAGAACAAATTTTTTGATTTTCTTTCTGTAATAATAAAAAAAAATCACTGTTTATATGACAGATTAAATAATACTAATTCAGGGTGTAATTGGATATTCCCAAAAGGCTGGTTTGTATGTAATTCTGATACTAGGTAAAAGCAACAGAAAAACTGGCGGCAAGATCACACACAAAGGATGTCTATACCTTAAAAGTGCTGGTAAAATGCCCTATGTAATGATCGTCAGTTAGTGAAAGATATTTCAGCACTGTAGTATAGATTTTTTCATTTTCAGTAGGTTGCATTATATATGGTAAAATACTGAAAAAATCCCCAATGATACATTTCTGTAATCATACATGTGGGGAACCCTAAAGGCCTTCAGGGTAGAATTATTGATTCCTAAAAAACATGTGTGCAGTTTTACTACAATACAATTTTTTTTTAGCCCTACAATTATTTTTCTTTGATGCAAAAACAGCATCAAATAATAAAATCTGTCAAAAGTGATGCTAAGAGAAACATAGCTACACTGACTGTACTGCATAAAATACCAAACACTAGTTTAATGCGGGAATGCCCCACTAAACTCCAGCCCAAGTGTTCTCTGTTCTGAGGACAAAGAGGAAGAAAAGACCTTTCAAGGTGCTCGCTCTAGTGTTCATGTTTATGGAGGAAGAGGAAAAAGTTCATACCACCCGTACCACCGCACGGAAGCAGCTGCAGGGTCACACCCAGCGCTGTTCTGCTCCCCACCTGAAGTAAGCAGAGCTCCACCCGTCTGAATACAGCTGGAGCACAAGGGCTCCACTCAGGCAGCAGGAGAGAGTGGGTCAACCTGACTTCCTGTAGCCTAAACTGCCATTTCCCACACACCACACACTCCAGAGGGTGTACATGTGTGACCTCACCTCTCTGAAATCTAGTTACAGCTTTACCTTTAGTAAACGAATCAGTGCATCACGAAATTTCAAATTCCACAAAGATTCATTTACATATGATTTGATTTTTTTATTACTCAGAATTATTACATTAAACAAATGTTTAAAAATAAAATTAAACTCTGGCCTGACTCACTTATCACCAGTTAATCAAATAAAAAAATCACAACACACTTTGTTTTTTTTGTTTTTTAGTTTTTCTGTTTATGTATTTGCTCTTATTAATAGCAGTCCTGCCCATAAATGGCTTCTAATGTCTAAACATTTTTTCAGCCAATTTTAGCATTTAACATCATTATATCAATTCATGATTATCAAGCCAATCATTACAGAATCGAAGCAGTTGAATCACCAACTTATTACAACCTCTCTGTTCCCATGGGAAGTCTCTGCACTCCATCTGTAAAACCCGCCCTTGGCCAGGCCTTCCTGTGGTCCAAAGCCAGCTATACCTCAGCTGCCCCAGCGCACAGCTTTTCCTTCCTCTCCGGATTGTTCTGTGACGCATGCGGCCGCTTTCCTGTCATGATATGAAGGAGGAGCGGATGGTGTCAGCTTTTGTGCTAGTAGTCCTTCTGACCTGTATTTGAAGGCTTTTCTCTTGGCTTTCTAGTTGTAAGACGGGGCATTCTGTAACCACTGGATCACTGTAGGGTAAATATGGAAGCTCTATAACTCTAAAGCCCAGTGCTGGGGGGGATTTACACCCCTCTTACTACACATGGAATTCTGCAAGGTGACCTTAGGCTCACTTGTTGTTGCTCCAGAGCATCCAGTTCTATTGGATTTTTAGTTTTATCTCTAAAGATTATAAAAGCTATAATAACTAAATTCACTCTTTATTAAACAGTATTTTTTGCCCTATAAGGCACATTTAAAATCCTTTCATTTTTAAATGTGCCTAATGTATGAATTCTACCAGTCAAGTTATAAGGAGCAGTAAAGCCACTTCGCTGAAGTACAGCATAATACAAAGTTTTTCTCCAGTACCAAGGCTGGAGCAGTATTAGCATTAACCGCAGCCCTAGCTCGTTCACCGTACAGAGGTGAGTATATTGGATTGTAGCCTGATAGTGCCCTGGGTTACCAGAACACTCAGTGTATTCTCAGTGTAGCGCTGACAGGCGGCATTTACTAGCGCTGCTAACCATGCTATAAATAAACAGTTTTCGGATAAGAAAAATCTGTGTAGATTAACATTCAGCTCTTGTTTGACTTAAAATATTTTTTTTTAGAATTTCAGTTTTGGTTACTTAGGCACCCCCAGCGGCAAGTCCTACTTGAATTAGAAGGGAAAAATGGTGACACTTTTGTTTCTTACTATTGTCGCCTAAAATTCGCCTTATGATCCGGTGCGCATTATGTATGAAAATATACCAGAAAAAAGATGTTTTATTGACAATGCGTATAATGAAGCGCGCTTTATAGTCCCTTAAATACGGTACTTTTGGACATGCATTGTAAAGCAGTTCTGACTTGCTAATGCTACATCATGGCAGCTTTAAAGCATGAATTCTACTTTCTATTATCCGTTATTGCTTCTTTTAACTGCTTTTTTTATTTTATCTAAGCCACCTGAGCCTTGGTGGTCAGTATAACAATTGCTTGCAAAATTGTGGCAAATTTTCTCTTTTTGTTTATATTATCGGGAACAACAGAATTTCTCACTGACCTTTGGCATGTTTTAATGTAAATTGAACATATTTATTCTGGTTTAACTGAATGTGTTACAATTTAAAATAACTAAAATCTGGCACTGACAAAAATATAATACCTCATGATACTTGTAGCCTTTTTCACAAACACTTGATTAGCCTTGCCTGTAGCATAGCATTTTAAACTGGTGTGTTTGTGTTTAGCTTTGAAGTATTAGCCACCACAAGATCCTTAAAGTACTTACAGCTTATAGTTTACAAGGAATATTACGGAGTGTGCTTCCTTTGAAATCATTGGTCTGGATGTTCTCTCACTGGTAATGGTTAGCATTATAATATCGTGCAACAAGCTAATGCCAGGAGCAGGAGAAAAGCTTTATTGGAAACTGGCTGTGCCCTCCTGACTGCAGTGTTGTTTGTTGTTTAGCCGCTGGTGGTCTGGCTAGTTTCAGTGTTATGGCTGCTTGACAGCATGTAGTGTTCTGCCAGTCACATCTAGTCACAACTTAGTCACAGCTTTAATGCAAACAATCTGGCAGCCAAATGCTAATAGAAGCGCTGCTGAATGTATCAGATTTTTTCTCTTCTTTCTTTCAGTGTTTGTCTGATACCGGGCGGCACATTGTATTGTAAACACAAATAGGTCACACTACACAGTGATTAACTAGTAGATAGTAGACATAGTAAAAAATCATGATTTACATTGTTAGCAGCATTGTTTTTACATTTTGCTATGGTTTTTGAAATGAGTGATAATTTTGTACTTTAAAATGAGGCACAGTATGACTATAAATCTGGTCATGTTCATTTCTAGCATGATTTGGTATCATGATATTAGCATCAGGGCTGTTGCTGCATTTATTTGATATGTACAGATCCTAAAAAAGCCAAGTTTATTTTGTGTCACAAATTACCACTTTTTAGCTTGATTAAGATACTAATAGCACACAAAGCCTAGCTGCTTCTGTTCTCAGAACAAACGACTGCCCATCCCAGAGTCTATACCATAAGGTTTTTAATGTGTTTGGGATGACTTTGATGGTGAAAAGCAGAAAACAACTTTGTTTGAACTTTGGCAGTATTGTAAAATCAGTTGAAAAGAGGGAGGGGGGAGCTGTCTATAAAGAGGTAGACACATAAGCACTCTGATATTAGATTTAGCTGTTATTTTTTTCAGGCTGTGTGTATGTGTGTTTCCTGGACAGTTGAAGACCTGTGGGAGTAAAGAGGTGTTTCTGTTTTCCTCTTTTCATAATGTATCTTTTTCCTTTTCCGCTCTCCGGAGCTCCAGCAGATGCAGCTCTATTTTAATCTCTCCCCCAGCCCAGATCATTCTTACACCAGCACTGATTTATCCCATTTTCCAGCTACTAATATCATTCATTTCACATCTTTTCCACTTGGATTGTGTTTTTCCTTTACGTGTGTGCTATAAAATAGGTACATTTAGCAGCTTATTGGAAAATCACTGTCTGAGATAAAAGTCTTAGTTTATTTTTTCATTCTCTTAAATGAAACAGAAAACAGAAAGTCTGGCAACTTGGTGCTGACTTAGAGTAGGAGTCACTGAGAAGTTGCTGAAATTTATGAATTAAAGTTTGAAACGTGAGACGAGAACATATGTGATGTAACAACATTTTTCCTGGCAATTTTTTTTCAGAGACAAAACAGCAAAATTTCAAGCAAATGTGGGATTCTTATATTAGTTGTCTTTAAGTTTGGATTTGATTTTGATTAAATAAAATAACAAGAGGTTCTCCATGCATGCATTCTGAATGAATAATAAAGGCAGCATGAAGCTTCTTTTACACAGTGGCAGAAACTCGGATAAACCTACAATTACACACACTGATCTATTTTACTAGGGCAGCAAGATAAATCATATTTGTATACGTTTAAATTAAAGCACTTTGAAAGCGCTGTGATAACATCATTAAGAACACCATTACCTATGTGCATCAACAGAGGGAGCTCTTCATATCCTAGACTGTGATTACATTACATTACAACCAAGCTGGAGGCAGAGCAAGGTAGAGGGAATTTGAGGTCCACAGTAAACAAACACACACACACACCAAACTGTTCTTAGCCAGGGTAAAATGAGTGCAGTCCATATCATACGCCCCTATATTTTATATGACTAACGTGAACACACTCTAGGAGCAGAGTGGACAAACACACACTCACACACACACAAAGACTATCTCTGAATATAGATCACCAATAGGACATTAAGTGTGTAGACATCTCCCCATTCTGAGCTTGAACTTGTCATCTATAGAATAATGACGCACATATGCCACGACCGGTCTCTGTATCAGAGTTAATGAATAAAAGTCTGGTGTCAAGAGCAGATGGAATTCCAGCACATACAAACACACACACACACACACATAAGCATACACGCAGACAGACACACAGAGCAAAGAAACTCAACAAGTGCATTTGACCCGTCAGAAGGGGTCTATCCAGGGGTCTTGTCTCATTTCAGCGCTCCTGCATTCCAGTGCAATATGGCACTCTGGAAGTTCGGAGGTCAGGGGTGACTGAGCGCCCCTCTGAAACAGCAGATGGCCAATGAAGCCAGCACACTCACACACACACCCCAACAAAAAGGACCTTCAGACCGAGACATATCCATTCACACCATTCAAATCATCTTGTTGCAGTCCAGAGAGACAGACGTCCCACAATGCACTTGTTCCGCCTTCTTAGACGCTCGTGTCTGAGGAACAACTCGTCTCATTGGCTGTCTTCTTAAAAGCGCTGTTGTTCAGCACATCGTCCCGCCTGCTGGTGATTATCATAATGAGCAAGTGATCCAACCCCCTCTTTTTTTCATACAGATTTAGCACAGATAGATTTAGATAAGCGAACATTCTACTGGATGAAGCTGGAAAGGGATAGATACACAGTTCTTCTTTTATGGTCATAGACCTCTTAAGTAATTTTTGTTTTGGATTATTTAATTGGATGCTTTTCCGCCAGACTTAGAAACTTTCTTTCGATGCTGTTTTCTTGAACATGGAAGAATCTATAGCTGCTTTGTGGTAAATGTTTGGGGCAGGGCTGTTTGAAATGTGTTTTTAAGCTAAAATGTTTCTTAGAGTAAGTTTCTAATCTAGTGGACCAGAGTCCGAATCAAGGTCAAAGGGTTTGTTGAATTGTGTTTTTTGGTTTCAAACTGCAGTTTAATGAGTGGATTAAATAACCTTATTGTCGTCATCACTTATGTGGGCTATGTCTTTGTATCCTTGACACTGATTGATTTGTAAAATGTTGTAATTTCTGAGAGTTACCTTTCCAGGTGCACCAAAATTGACTCCCTTCACATGCACTTCTATCATGCAGCAGAATCTCCACAACAGATTGATCTTGTATTCCCTTTTAAAAATAAGTGTTACTCTACAAGCATGTTTGCCTATACTGCTGTGTAATAAGCCTGCACATAAAGAGGAATCGAACAAAACCAAACAAGGTAGCACCTATAACTCGTAACATGGCAGCTGGGATAACAGAATTGCTGTAAGAATTGTCTTTACATCTATCAGGATAACTACAACAAAGTTTAATATGAAGACTCATGTTCATGTTGACACAGTTTCTTACTAAGTGTGTATGCAGCTAATAAGGGAAGAGGGGCTAACACCTGCTAAGGTTGCAGATCTGGATAATAGAAGGTAATGTCAGTGTTCAAATCTGTTAGAATGCTATCCTATAAAGTAGTCACCCATTACTTGTATTGTACCAATATTGAAGCTAGTTTTAACAAATTTTATATATGTAATTTCTGCTTGATTATTTTGAATAGTTAACCACCATTCATTGGCTGCTCATAATAACAGTAATAACATTTTACCAGCCTTTTTAGAATTAATTACTAGTGGAATTGGTGTTGTCTATGTAGGAGGGAAATGGCTGTAGTGTAACCATGCTTGTAGTATAACTATGGGAATGTGTGCAGCATAAACATGGACATTGTGTAATGCAACCAAAAATATGGATGTGGCATTGGTGTATTGTAATTATGGATTTAGTGCAGCATAACACTAAAAATGGGTGTAGTACAACAGTAGCATTGTGTGTGACATAACCATAAATCACAATGCAAAATGGTGACGTATAAGCACGAAAATAAATGTACATTACCTCACAGATACAAATACCAGCCATGTAGCTGTATTTCAGTTGGATTCAACCCCTGATTAAACTTTATCTTAGTTGTTTGTATTATACCAACTGGATACTGAGAGTAAATACTTGCATTATTTACATATTTCTCCCCACTCTGTGTGTGTGTGTGTTTGGTTGTAACCAGCTGCCTGTTTCATTGAGCACACAGAGGGCTTTTTGGTTGGTTGGTGTGTGTGTGAGTGTATAGTGGCTGTGATAGTGGCTGTATTCAACTCCGGACACCTCCTTTCAAATCCTTTGACCCTAACTTCAGGGTCAAAGGTCAGGGAAGTGTTTCATGGTGGCACGCATTGAAGCCAGGACAGGATGGGTGTTGATGTGTTTAGCTGCAGCTGTACCCTGCCAGCCCTCAGTCGCTCAGTCGCAAGATAAAAAAACTCCACAGCTGCCGGAATGACTTCTTCCACTGAATAAGAATCTATAGATTCTTTAGTTTTGTTCAATGGAGACTTTTACCCAAATAGAAAATGATTTAGACACAGGTCTGGCCCACATCTCCTATTTTCATCCAGCTCACTAGTGCCACATGGACTGACGGCAGGTTACCAGATGATACACCTCATATAAACACCACAGTACAGGTCAGGCCAGATACTCCATGGAATTACACATGTGGACAAATTGGAGTTGCCAGAACCCAGCCTGTTTTAAACAATTATCAGGCTCATCTCAGACAACTTTAAACCAAAAATAAAAAAGGGGTTTCCGCTAAATAATTTTATATCTAATTTTTATCACATTTTCTTCCCAATGTACACGGCCAATTACCCAACCCACTCATAGGACTCCCCTATCACTAGTGATGCCCCAACACACCAGGAGGGTGAAGACTAGCACATGCCTCCTCTGATACATGTGAAATGAGACAATACCTCTTTTCAAACTGCTGCTGATGGAGCATTGCTGAGCAGCATCACAGTGCACTCGGAGGAAAGCGCAGCGACTCGGTTTGGATACATCAGCTCACAGACGCCTTTTGCTGATTAACATCACCCTTTGGAGTGATGAGGGGAGAGAGCGCCACCTACCCACCCGGAGGGAGCAAGGCCAATTGTGCTCTCTCAGGGCTCTGGCAGCTGATGGCAAGCTACATAAACAGGATTCGAACTGGATCTCCTGATCATTGTGGCAGTGCTTTATAGGTTTTTTCGCTTTTATTTAGCCTTTTTTATTTTCAAGTGTTGCTTACATCTGTTAGCATTCTAGTAACTAGTGTAAGGCAATATATTGAGAACTATCAATATTTTTATATGAGATATAAGATGAGAGAATATCATTTATATCAATAAATGATATAATCTATTTTTTTTGCCCCTCATGGTAATAACAAAAAGTCACTGAAGTCACGGATCCATGTTTTAATAAGACACTTTTATTAACATTGAGCTGCAGATGAACAAGAGATTATTTTAGAGATGGAAAGATCAGTCGGCTCTGTATCGATATCAGCAAACTGGGAAGAGAAAGCTGAACTGTCGGAGATAATTGGAACACAACATAGTCTGCATAGACCTGTCACGTCAAATGTTTTCATGAAAGCTTTCACGTGGAGTCTTGTTTGGAAGTATCCTGTTACCTCTTAGCCATTATGGTTACAGTCACATGAAAATGAATGAAAATTGTTTGGAATTTCCAAAGCTGAAAATAAACAGCGGGACAGAATGAAGTCTGCTCTTGTAGAGCCTTGTAGCAGTACGTCATGGAACCGTGGAGCAGCCAGAAGGAAAGCGTGAGTGCTGTTTGGATTTAGGGGAGGAGGGGGGCTTCCCACCCCACAGCACACACACACACACACACACACACAAGGGCTGGCTGTGTTTCTGACACATGCCCCTCCCTCTTCTGTTTCCCCACAGATGAGCAAGAAAGGCCACAGAACAGCTAGAGAGAGAGAGAGAGAGAGAGAGAGAGAGAGAGAGAGAGAGATCGTAAGTCAGAAAGTCCTGCAGGACCAGTGGAGTAAAGGATTGCACAGAGGAGGATAACAGAACAGCAGCAGAAAAACAGCGGGACTATCAGAACACTGCAGTGAGGAATATGGGAATATGAGGGGTTACTACTGTTCATCCTAAGGACTTCAACAACAACAGCTGGTAAATATAGCTAGTCCTACTTAAGGATGCATGTGTCACAGTGAGCAGGAGAGAAAAAGAGAGAGCGTGAGACAGAAAATGAGTGAAAGAGAGCAAAGAGTTAAAGAAGTATGAGCAACAGAGTGTGTTAGAGTGTGAGAAAAAGGAAAATGTATATTATTGTTTCTGCTTTAAACTATTTAATCGTCTTGTATTGAACTGATCTCTCCATGCTATCCAACCAAATGTTTTCATTTATAGCTAAAACCAAAAATATACTGGTTTGGACAGTCTTCACAGAACATTGTTCCAAATCCCACTGAAAAAAGCAGGATACCAAGGGGTGTAACTTTATGTATGTATAGTGACCTGTAAAAGGGAGCATCCATTCTGGCCTGAACACCAGTGCCATCTGCACTATGTAACTTTAGTGGAGCCGCACGAAACCTCAAGGGGGAACTGTGTAACACCACTGTGCAACCTGACTCAAATCCTGTAATATTACTCTGCTTCAGTCCACATGCTACTTTCACTTCTTTATCCATCAGCTTGCAAACAAATGCATGTGTACAGCTGTCCATAAGGGGGGCATAAAGTATGTTTAAGGGGAGCCTATGAGCAAAAAACAACAATAATGTGTCCCAAGTGTGTAAAAATTACTAATTGTAACTAGTTTTTGAGTGTAAAAAGTGTAAACTTTGAGTATACTTAACAATTTGTTGCATACACAGAACAACTCCTTTTCTGAGCACTGCAAATGCAACTACTCGGCTACTCAGATCAGGAAAATAAAAATTGGTGGCAAACATGCAGGTGCAGGAGAACACTTAGCACATTGCTAACACTTAGTAATGCTACTAACCCACACTTATGCTAGCCAATCCACACTATACCAAGAGTAGTATATAGTATATACCTTATAGTATTCGTGTTTAGTATGCAGTTGGAATTAATTATGTTTCTAAAGTGAAACATCTAAAGTTTCTTCGTTAACAAGGACACACAGTGTCACTGATACATAGCACCAAATCCATTGATATTTGCATACCTATAAACCCACTTGTGCACATGTTTCAGCTTCTCCCCAAGTGAGTGAGTGAGTGAGTGAGGCTTTGTTAAAATATATAAGCTCTGGGTGTGTTATTTATTCAACACTGTTGTTTATAAGACTTTATTTCCCATTACTATCAATCTTTTAATAGCAGTTCCTGTCATGGCTGAGAAACCACTTTGTTTGTTTATATTTGTGTTTACAGATCAGAATGGGGAACACAGACAGTCAGTACAGCAGCTTCATCATCCCCAGCAAGTCCCGACCCTGCTCTCTAAAGATAAATCCCTCCAAAGAGGAAGCCCTGTCCCCCCACAGCTGGTGGAGGAGCGCAGGAGGAGGAGGGGGAGGAGAAGGAGGAGGAGGAGCGTCTAACTACAAGTCCTGCGGCTCATTCAGAAACAGCTCAAACCAGCACAAAAATGGCCAGCCATACGCCTCACGCCACTGTGAATACATCAAAAGCAACAACAACAACAAGCAACAGCAGCACTGTTCCACACAAAACAACAGCAAGCTGGACTATGGGTGTCTCCTGGCTCAGCAGAACGGCTGCTATGTGTAATTATGTCTATTTATTATATACTTCATGAATGTTTTTGATACTTAAGCATCCACAAATCTCCTTAATATAGTTTATTGAAAAAGTGATGCATTGCACATATAGCTGTGGAAAAAAATAAGAGACCACTTAAAAATTATGAGTTTCTTTGGTTTTACCAAACTAAAAAAAATCTGGAATATAATCAAGAGGAAGATGGATCACAAGCCATCAAACCAAGCTGAACTGCTTGAATTTTTGCACCAGGAGTGGCAAAAAATGTCCAAAAGCAGTGTGTAAGACTGGTGGAAGAAAACATGCCAAGATGCATGAAACCTGTGATCTCTTAAAAAAATAATGAATATGAACGTGTTTTCCTTGCATTATTTGAGGTCTGAAAGCTCTGCTTTATTATTTCAGCCATTTCTCATTTTCTGCAAATAAATGCTCTGAATGGCATTATTTGTATTTGGAATTTGGGAGAAATGTCTGTAGTTTATCAATTAAAACAACAATTTTTATTTTGCTTAAACATATACCTATAAATAGCAAAATCAGAGAAACTTATTCAGAAACTGAAGTGGTCACTTATTTTTTTTCCAGAGCTGTATATAAAACATGTATTACTTTTATTTGTTTTTATAAGCTTACCGATGAAGTTTACATGTAACACTCTTGAATTGAATGTTCAAAAGTGAGGCAAGGCTTGTCAAAATGTTAATACTTATAGGAGGGATGGGCATTGTTCTGCATTACGTGAGGACATAGTGCTACAATACTAAGCTTTATTTCCGGCTCATAGTTTAATGTGAATGGAAATGGCCATTTTATTATGACTATATTCTGTAAAATAAAGGCTTTAAACTTATTTGGAGCAATGCCATAGAAGAACCACTTTAGGTTCCATAAAGAACCTTTCAGTTGATGGTCCTTTCACAGAACAACTGAAACCACTTAACTTAAAAGTTCCTTAGGGGACCAAAATTGATTCTTCAGTGGCATTGCTCCATTGCGCATTCATTATTTAAGAGTTTATAACAGTGTCAGTGTGTGCATGAAAACAAATCTAGCTCCAAATTACTGTCTGTAAATCATACAGTACATCAGACTTGGACTGTGTACCACTACTAACTATCTGTCTATTTGTTCATATATAATCTTATAGTCAGGGCAGTAGCCCCCGACCCTCAGCCAAAAGCTCTGGCTCTGAAGATCTTCACAGCAGAGGAAGTCCCAAGGTGCTTTTCAGGCAGGACGGGAGTTTGAGGGTTGAGTTTACCAACAGCAGGCCAGAGCTGGATGATGTCCCTAAGGACTCTACTCTGAGAGACAGTAAAGGCAGCTCCCTCAGCTCTGAGGCGTCCTGGTACGATTCTCCATGGGGTACAGGGACAGATCTCTGTGATAACGTCTTTACCACTGGTCAGCCTTCGGACAACAGTAGCGGCTACACCACTCTGTCCTCTACACGGACTGATGACTTCAGCTCCTGCCCCACAGTCCAGCTGGACGGACACGTGACTGAACTACTCCAGGTAAGGGTGCACGATATGTACAGCTCTAGAAAAAAATAAGAGACCACCTAAAAATAATGAGTTTCTCTGATTTTACCAAATTGAAAACCTATGGAATATAATCAGAGAAAGATGGATGATCGGATGCCATTAAACCAAGCTGAACTGCTTGAATTTTTGCACCAGGAGTGGTAAAAAGTTTTCCAAAAGCAGTGCGTAAGACTGGTGGAGGAGAACATGCCATGAGAGTGAGACATGTTGGGTCAATGGAAGAAAATTCCTATAGTTTTTTAATAAAGCTATATAGATCACAGACCATCATATGCAATGTCTTTTTTTTTTTTTTTTATATTGTGCACAAATACTGATATATATGTTGATACAGATATTTCTATAGTCATTTGGGAGTAGATTTTTGTCCAGTATGAATTTGCAGAAGCTTTTCAACGCAGTTCAATTATAATTTGCTGCAGTATTTTGCTAAATATTTGAGCCCTTCCTACATATAGCAATAATTTGACTATTAAATTATTGAAGTTACTTATTATTATTTTTACAGTAAAAAGTCAGTCAGGAAGGCACTTATATCAATAGTAAACAGTAAGAAATAGGCCCAATTCTCTGTATGTCCTGTACATATGCAGTATTGACAATAAAACTACTTGACTTGACTAATTGTAATGCGGTGATATTCTTTTTTGCAGCCCTATCACCAGGCCAGGATCAACAGCAGCCAGTACAGCAGCAACGGCTACGTCAGCAGTTATTCCGGACGCACTGAGGAGGACAGCGGCATCGGAGACTCTGTCCTGCTCTCTATAGAGCCCAAAGACTTTGGATTGACCTCTTTCACTGAACTCTACACTAACCCCAACCTAACCGGCCCATTTCCCACCACTGGAATACTGCCAACAAGTCATGTGCAGGACATGCCTGACCTCCAAGAAGAGGCTCTTGAAACCCAAGCTTTTACCTCCCTCACACTCCCTTGCAGAAAACCTGTCAGTGACACCAACAGCAGGAAAGACTCGCTGAAGAGCCGCATCCGCCGCCTCAGTGACTGGACGGGCAGTCTAAGCAGGAAGAAACGGAGGCTGCAGGTGAGGGAGTGACAAAAGACGCTGATGCGGGCGGACACAACACACCACCGCCAGCGGCTCAGCGCTATTGTCCACACCAAGCAAAACACACACGCTGCTTTCACGCCTGTTTGAGTGCCATCAGATGAATGCAGGCTTTTGAATGTTTCACATCTGCGTGTAATTTGGGCATTAGCTGCGTCTGCTATGCTTAGGCTCAGGTCTTTTCAGTATAAAATGACAAGATGAATGTTACACTAATTTCCTAAATCGATTGTATATTTTTCTGAAACTGGGGGTTTACTTTCAGGAGTTCATAGTTTCGTAGATTGCTACTTGTTAAACTCCAGAATTCCTTTGATTTGACTTATATAGACAACTGTGGCATATATGTATGCCAGAGGTTGACTGATGCATTTAGTTTTTTGGTCGATAGTGATATTGTTTATCATTACATGAGAATAATGATAATCAGTGTGATTGGGTTGATATTCACTGTTCATTTGAAATCTAAATGGTGGACACAGTAAGGAATACTATACACTATATGGACAAAACTATTGGGACACAGGTTTATTCACAGGAAAGACCTTCTGTTAGATTTTGAATCATTGCATTAAGCAACAATAGCATTAATGAGGTCAGAATGTTAGAAGATCACTGCCCAACCTCATCCCCAACTCCCCAACTCATCTCAAAATTAGTAGTTTGAGCTCCATCATTCAAAGAACACAAATTCACTGCTCTACAGCTCCAATGCTGGGGGATCTATACCAGTTCCTGTAGTCAATGGCTGGCTAAAGTCAGAAAAGTGTTTTATTTAAAGTGACTGAATGCATTCATTACAAGGGGTGTCCCAAACATTTGGGCATACAGTGAAATTCCTGATCCAAAGTCTGACTGTTAATTGGTCAACTCCCACATTGTCAGCAGTCATTTTTTAGTCATTGCATCACTGTTTGGAAAACAATTAAAAAAAATAATTTAATTTACAGATGTAGAAGACCTGCCAGCACTGGAAATAAAATGCTGATAGCTTCTACCCCATGTGAAAACAAGATATTCAATGATTGGCCCGACAGCTCCTTTGAGGTGCCAATATTCCCTCTTTTAACAGTAAGAGAAAGTGTATAGCAGCACTTAGAGCTAGGGTTGTCACGATATCAAAATTTTGACTTCGATACCGATACCAACTGTAGTATCACGATTCTCGATACCAAAACGATACTTGGAAGAAAAAAAAAACAATAAAAATATCTGAACATAAAATGTTTATTTTTGACTGAACTGGATTGAACACTGAACAATAGGTGCAAACGTTTTTGTTCTAAAATGAAACAACACTTCCTAAAAACTAAAACTAAAACCAGAGGTAATGGTAGCCTGATTATGTGAACCTGACGGGCGGGCAGAAGTTAAGTTCTGAATAAGAAAAATAAAGAGACAGAAGAACATTACAATGTTATGTTCATTTTAACACTCACTGCTCCGTTTTATTAATCAACCGTTTACCGTTTTTAATAAGCAGTCGCTAGTAAATCTTAGTAAAGCTACAGACAGAGTGTATCTTGACTAACTCCACTAACCTGTCGACTTCTCAGCTCTTTGTAGAGATCTGGGTGCTTGTCTGCTATTATGTTAAATAACACTGTAACATAGAAGCATAGAACTATTATTTAATTTAAATGATTTTTAAGAACAGCTAAACACAGTGCTGCAGGTCAAACGCGGAGGCGTTCACGTGCGAGAGAGAGAGAAACAGAGAAAGAGACACAGCGAGAGTGAGAGTGAGAGAGATTTGCGTGTTCTAGTCCCACACATAAGTCTGCAGCTCCCTCAGTGTTTTCTGTCGTATTTTGCGGCTAGCGCGAGCGCTTACAACTAACACCGCCACGAGGTGCCGCCGCGCTTGTGCCGAATCCGCTACTGAATCCGACTCCCGCTTCGCGGACAGAATCGGCACAACACCCCCCGCTGTACAACTGCGGGAGTGAAAACAGCGCTAATAAATAAAGTAGTTTAGTTTCATTTTCAGTTTTCGTTATTTTCGTTATTTTATTTAAAAATAAAAATATAAATAAAAAACAGATGCCTACATCTCAGACTATTTTCCCACACTTCACTCCTCGCGCCCGTTTTGTCCACAAGTCGCGGACGAGAGACATCTGTTATTTTAGCCGTCGCCATTCTACACTCGCTGCTGCTCTGCTGGCTTGCGCGTGAATCGATTCATTTGTTCAGAACACTAAGTTTATCTGAATCCTGCCACACCGACTGCTGCGGTGTGAATCAGTTTTCTTATGAACTGAATCAAATCGCGCCTACTAATTTGACTCATTTGAAGCTAGTGACTGGGCTATATACAGTATCGAAAGCATCGAACGCTAAAGAACCGAATCGTTTGTGATGACGTAGTATCGAAAAAGAATCGAACCTTCGGTACACCGTGCAACTCTACTTAGAGCCTGGTCAGTGCAGTGTTAGTCTTGTAATGTGAGTGTGTGTTAATATTTACTCTCCTCTTTATCACTCCAGTGTGTGCTTCTGCTTCTTTTGTCCCTCAGGAGCCGAGCACTCTGGAAGTCTTCGAGCCGCTTAGCAATGGAGTGGACGGCCTGCTTGGTGACTCCAGCCTTCAGCTGGGTGGCGGCCCGTACTGGAATGGCCTTGTGTCCAGCCAGACGCAGTCGGCCTGCTCTCTAACTGACCCGTACGTGCACTGAAAAACAATGAAGTAGTCTCTATGCTTTGCTGAATTTAGAGCAGCGGTTTTCATAGATATATATTATTTTCATTACATTTGGAGCAGTTCTACAAATGACAAGCTTAAACATTTCTAGATGGCTTATGGTCATTTTGTATTGCATTCTTTATCCAGTTACAACCATATAGTGGACTAAAATTGTTAATATTATTTTTTCCACATTATTTCTATTTTTTATTCTTGATGAAGTTTGGTAGTTAGGTGTACTCATAGCTCCAACATTTCTCTAAATATGTTTATTTTATATAATGGAAAATCATTGCAACCAAGTAAACACCAAAAAAGCAGGCTAGAAAAAGTAAGTGACTCACCTGGATTTCTGCATCGATTGCTAATAAAATGTGGTCTGCTCATTATCTATATCTATATCTTTGTTCATAGACAAACACCATCTAACAAAATTAATACATAAACAGTAGTACTGTTCATGTCTTTTCTGCAGCACATTGCATAAACACACACAGTGCAATCTAGGAAAGTAATCTATAGCTCAAATGACTTGTCAATGTTTATTTTTGCTGTCTTTAAAATTGCAGCTATACAGTTTTCATGATGATACCGTATGTTTTGCACTATAAGGCACACTTAAAATCCTTTAATTTTCACAAAAATCGTTAGTGCCTCTTATATTTCGGTGTGCCTTGTATGAATTTAACCAGTCAGGTTGTAAAAAGCAGTAAGGCCACTCTGCTGAAGTACCAAATTATACAGTAGTTTTAGTTTAGTTCTCCAGCAGTATTAGCATTAGCCGCTAACTGCACTAAGCGCTAGCTCTTTGGCTGGTCAGAGGTGAATATTATCAGCCTGTAGCCTGCTGCTAACCCCAGCTAGCACTGCTGGAGCAGCATTAGCATTACCTGCTAGCTTCTAATCTTATCTAAGGTTACTGTTAATAAATAGAAGTGCTTTACTCTCCCAAATAATCAGTTTTCAGGAGAGAAATCTGTGTAGATTAACATTCAGTGCTCTATATTATTCTACAAAATTGTTCTATATAATATGCCTCTTGTTACCTTTGTTATACCTTTGTTTAACAGTGTGCAGCAGAGCCAGAGACAGAACGTGTATGAGAACTTTAAGCAGGAGCTGGAACCGGGTGGAGGCTGCAGCAGTGCTCTGTCGGATGCTCTTCAGGCGTGGGAAGGTGATGGGGAGCAGGGCGAGAGCAGCAGTGGTTCTCTGGGTTCTCTGGAGCAGATGGAGCTACTGTTTGAGAAGGAGCAGGGGGTGGTGCGCAGGGCCGGCTGGCTGGCCTTTAAACCGCTCATCAGCCTGCATAAGGAGCGCAAACTGGAGCTGCTGACTCGCCGAAGGTGGAGGCAGTACTGGGTCACAC
Source organism: Astyanax mexicanus (assembly GCF_023375975.1). Lineage (NCBI taxonomy): Eukaryota > Metazoa > Chordata > Actinopteri > Characiformes > Acestrorhamphidae > Astyanax > Astyanax mexicanus. Next base: position 83,525,900 of record NC_064408.1, on the reverse strand, counting down.
TTAAAGGTGAGAATGACTCTATTGAATACAGTCCTGTTCCCAGAATAGCTCTGGCCTGCACGTTTTAGTGCCTTCCTGCTTCAGCATACCTGAATCAACTAATCAGCTCATTAACAAGCCCTTCCTGAGTTGAAGTGGGTGTTTTAAAGGAAAACAGTAAAAATGATAAAAAGGTTGTGTGGGAACCAGTGGTATACAATATCAGTCAGTGTACAGCTTAATTTTACAGGGACAGTTCACACAGTTTACACACTTTTACCCTTATTCCCAATGTAGCTGGATAGCCAACACATGTTTGCTTCTTTAGTTTTGCTCTAGAGCAATGTTTTGTTCTCCTAGCACACATATCCAGAGTACACACTTCCTCAATCAATGAACGCTTTAAAAGACTCTCTTAAACATCTCTTTGGGGTAGGTGCTAGAACTTGATCTCCTTTATTTCTATTCTAGGAAAGCACTATCAGGAAGTATACGAAAGCAATGTAATTCAGAAAAGTCCAATACAGCATGCTGAGTACAGGGTAAATTATAGTGGTACAATATATATGGAGCATATGTTGTAGATATAGAGCATATAGAGCATTACTCTCCATTCACCTAAAAAAAATCAACTTTTAGTTTTATATGATCACGTGACAGAAACATTATTGGTCGAGTGAGCATCACACTGAGAGCTCTCTCTCCATAAGAACCTCTTGAGATCCTGCGTCCTTATAAGGGGACATTACATTTCTGCTCCTCTGCATCATGATACTTAATTTTTTACACTTATTGTAACTTTTTTTTACAATACATTATACTCAATTAATTCAAAACAAGACAGCATGGATTCCAGTCAAACGTTTCTACAGCCAGCCCAGACAGAAACAATGGCAAAAAGTAAAAATTCTCATCCAAATGTATGTTTAAAACTACTTTATTTACTTACTGTAGAAAGCTGAAATTTTGTTTTTGACTAATTAAATCCTTCTGATTCCAAATGGCAAGCATAAAATAAAGTACTATTCTCATATAAAGACATTGTTTTTTGCATACACACAGTTTAGTGTTAATACTTGTGAAATTAAAAAATACACAGCAAGCTAAAGTCTGGGTCTCAGGAGGTTAAGACACGCTCAGTGCTAAACAAATGGAGCCAACTGTAGACAGCATACATCTTATTCTTATCTACTACATGTAGTGTAATATTTGGAATTATTTCATAAATCAAATGTTATAAATGTTTTTAACCTCATGTTTTATTTGTTTGAATATAGTAAAAACTGCAATTCTCTATCCATTGAAATATCATTGTGAATAATCAGAATTAGTTTATTGGCCAAGTACAGTTGATGCTTGCATAAATGGACTGTGTGAAATACAAAACTTAAAAGCATGAATAGAACAAAAATAACAGCAAATATATAAAGATCCTATTAAAATAAATGCAAATAATGGGATAATACAAAAATGGGATATGACCATAATAAAAGGCAAATAGAATCTCTGTACTTAATTGCTGTATTTTCATTTTATGACTTATTTCATGGTTAAAAGCCTTAAAATTATATGTGATACAGTAAACAGTTGCTGCTAAACATTTTAGTACAACTTTATGAAATGATTGGTACAACCAATAAGGCACTGTGTCACACCTTACTAACAACTTGTTTTTGCGTTAAAAAGCTTTGATATCATTAAGTGTTTTTATGTAGAAGCATTTTTACTTCAACTCTACTTTAATTCCACTTTTACATGAGTACACTTACTTTATCATTTTTTCTACCCTTCAGGCTGTACGCTGCTGCTGAGTGAGGCTAATGGTAAAGGATGTCCAGAGCAGGAAGCCGCCCCACGTTACGCCCTGCAGGCTGAGGACAGTATAGTACAGGCTGTCCCGGAACACCCCAAGAAAGAGCATGTCTTCTGTTTGAGCAATGCTTATGGAGACGTCTACCTGTTCCAGGTTTGGATAACACTCGATCAGCCAAGACCTGTTTGATGTTAGAAGTGTAATTTTCACATACTTGTTTTAAATGCTGTTAAATTGTTGGGTAATCTTAAATAGTCTTGCTTGCATAGACTTGCGATGTGGTCTGAGGTAAGCATGTGATATTTCAGAAAGCAGTTAGTGGCATTTTAATAGGTGAGGTATATGATTTCATCACTCTTGTTAGATATATTATCATCATAACTCACAAATAACACAGCACTTCTTTAACCCTTCTCTCCCTCCAAACCTAGTTTTAACTGATTACATTTTCTGACTACGGCATATGAAGGATATTCATGTCTCATATTCTTCTAAATGATGGTCTGCTAACTTGTAGCAGAATCACGCTCAGAAACCACTTTCAGCTTCAGAATGGATTTTTCTTGTTTGCTTCTCTAGCTCATAATGACAATGTTGGTCTACATAAAATGTTCTCTCTCTGCCAGTTTCATAATGATGTCTTGGTAAACTGTGTGCTGTAATGAAAAATTGGCTTTGCGTGTCTCAGCTGGAGGGAAGTGTGCTCTCATGTTTTGTTGGCCTTGTTTTTCCGTGGGAATTGAAGAAAGCCCCGTTGTGTTAAGTGTTCTTCACTTTTCCTTTATGGTTTAAATCATAAAGCCCTCTCTGCTTCGTACACACACATAAACACAGTATGTGTATAAGTGTGTGTACACACAGTACAAAGACCCCATTTGTAATAGAGTAAACAGAGCAACAAATTTGCACTTTATGATGTCCTGCTGATTCACGTATGTCACGTTTAGCGGACAGAAATGATATTGCACTGGTTCTTCTCCAAGCAACACCACAGAAACAGGGCAGCTTGCCCTACCACAGTTCCAGTTGCTGTCCAAGGGTTTGCAGGAGCCTGGCTTTGGATAATGTGTTCTCTTTGTATGTATGTGTGTGTAATTTCCTGAATTTTCTGAGCACACAAGTCCAGAAAACCAGTTGTAAGACAAAGAAACAAACACAGTGCTTAAAACTTTGTAGTGATTTTAACAAAAATCATGCGTGTTTCTTCTTTAAAACTGAAAAAAACAGCATCATTTCTGTTTTCTTTTATTTAGGTTAAGACTAGGGTAAGGTTTAGAACTTGGTTATAGTTGTGTTGGTTGTGTATTGCAGCCGTATTGTTATCTGATTAATATGTTTTATCTTTCTTTTCTGCCGGATATTCACAGTGTTTGAGGAATCAACACTGTAGTTCCAGCTACGTACAGTATGGTCTTATTGTGCAGCTTAGGATTGTAAACTTATTGGTCCAGTGGACTAAGGCACTGACACTATGATCAGGAGATTGCTGGTTTGAATCCTGTTCATGTAGCTTGCCATCAGCTGCTGGAGCCCTGAGAGAGCAAAATTGGCCTTGCTTTCCTTTCTGGGTGGGTACTCGACAAGCAGTTCAAAAGAGGCGATGGTTGACTTCTCATGTATCAGAGGAGGCATATGCTAGTCTTTACCCTCCTGGTGTTGGGGCATCACTAGTGATAGGGGGAGTCCTAATGAGTGGGTTGTAAAGAAAATGGGATAAAAAAAAAGACTGTCAAATTATCAACTTTTCAGTTGAACACTGAAAAGTTTCTGGTTTCTGTGTAGTAGAGGATCTTTCTCAATTCTTCACTGTAATAACGAGGGGCTTCAAAACATTTTGGCACAGTGATATAAATACACTAGCTACACCCACCCAACCATATGGTTGCACATGGTGCTTAGCAAACACTTGACAACAACGTGAGAAACCATTTCAAACATCTGTGATACTTTACAACAAACTAGCAACTAATAACAACACCAGAACAACTGCCTGTAATACCACTGCAATCAATGTACTAAACTGTAGCACATTACTACTTTAATACATTATACCAATCACTGGAAATATCACAGGAGTCATGTACCAACACCATAGTAACCATCCAGGACACCAAATCACTCAGCTTACAACCACATAGAAACCAAACAGAATTACATAGCAACAATGTACCAACTGTCCAGTAGGATGTTTGCTTTAACAAATACACATTTCTAGTTACAAATACAGCTAGACAATATAATACTATATGCAGAGGTCATTGCATTTTATTTCGAAAAAACATCAACTTCACAGCTTTCTTAATTTTCAGTGGAGGTCAATGTAAAAATAGCACTTTAAAGTAACACTGGAGCAAACCTGTAAATGGTAACTTTACTGGAGAGGTCAAAATGTTTCTATTAATCTGTTGATCAAATACTCTTCACTGTATCAGTGGTTTTATAAGTGCACTCTCTTTCTCTTTCCTCTACAGGCTGCTAATCAAACGGACCTCGAGAACTGGGTGACGGCTATCCACTCAGCCAGCGCCTCACACCTGGCCAAACGTCAGGGCAAAGAGGATACAGTGCGGCTGCTGAGGAACCAGAGCAAAACCCTGCTGCAGAAAATCGACATGGACAGTAAGATGAAGAAGATGGCTGAGCTGCAGCTGACGGTCATTAGTGACCAGAAGAACAGGAAGGCTGTAGAGAGCCAGGTGAGCCCCAGAGGAAACACTAAGGTCCTTTCAGGAAGGGTTTTTGTTTGTGTGTGTGTGTGTGTGTGTGGGTGTGTGTACTCGTGCATGTGTTGTATATGTAGAATATACTTTGGAATAAAATAAGAGACTTAAAAATTATGAATTGCTTTGATTTAACTAAAAATCTCTGGAATATAATCAATAGGTAGATGGATGATAACAGCCATCAAACCAAACTGAACTGCTTGAACTTTTGCAACAGGAATGGCATAAAGTTATCCAAAAGCAGTGTATAAGACTGGTGGAGGAGAACATGCCAAGATGCATGAAAACTGTGATTAAATATATGAATATGAACTTGTTTTCTTTGCATTATTTGAGGTCTGGAAGCTTTTTTGGTAATTACAGACATTTCTCATTTACTGCAAATAAATGCTCTATTTTTATTTGGAATTTGGGAGAAATGTTTTCTTTAGTTTATAGAATAAAACAACAATGTTTATTTTACTCAAACATATATATATATATATAAATAGCAAAATCAGATTCAGAAACTGAAGTGGTCTTTTAATTTTTTCCAGAGCTGTATACATAATATATTGATAGATTACTAAAAGTATTGTTGTTTACAAAATAAACATTTACAGATTATTTGTTTTCACTTAATATTTAAAACTGTTATACTATTAAAAACATTTGTTGTATTTTTCATTTTTTTGTAATAAAAACCATGAAATATTGTGATTATATTTTAGGACCATATTGCCTACCCTTAGCATGTCTCAAGTCTAATTTCATGGCTGCACTTTTTTGAGAGAGCTTACTATTGATATGTTTGCATTTATGTGTGCAGATCCAGCAGTGGGAGCAGAACCTGGAGAAGTTTAATATGGAGCTATTCCGCATGCGCTGTTATCTAGCCAGTCTGCAGGGCAGTGAGCCTCCCAACCCAAAGAACCTGCTGGCTGCTGCTGGACGCCCGTCAAAGACAGCGCTCAGCCGCTTGGGAATTTTCTCTGTGTCATCTTTCCACGCCCTGGTAAATAATACACTAACACTCCTATCTTTCCTAGATGTTGCTGTGCATTAAAATGGAGATATAATGAGAGCATATGTGTGTTTTACACTTATTGAACTTTGCCATGTAAAACCAGAATGTGATATGTATTTATATGTTATTTGTTACAGAATATAAATAGAGGTTAGTGTTTTAGTCAACTTCAGTGTCATTTGTCTGTCTGGGAATGTTCTCCTCCTTTTATGCATTTGTGAATAGTAACCAGCACTCACTTTCCTAAAAAACAACAGCAGAGCTAATTAAGAGAGAAGCCAGAGCTCAGCATAGCCTGGTGATGTTTCCATGAAATGTAATTCAGCTTTAATACAATTTATCTCATATCTTTCTAAATCTGGCTCTTAAATAGGCTCTAAAAGTATGTCCTAAAATTGCATTCTGTGTGTTTGTGTGTTTTAAGATGTGCACTCGTGACGAGGCCACTCTGAAAAGGCGTTCCCGTTCTCTGTGTCGTGGCGTTCGGAGCAAACGGGGAATTTTCTCCTCTCAGAAAGGCCAAGACAGCCTGACCAGACGGAACCATGAAAAGAGACAGTCTCTATCACAGGTAGGACTTAAATCAGAGTTAAAATGGCTATAAATTGACACGGCCATAGGTCAGAAAATTTATGAAAAAAGGTTGGGAAAAAGGGGTTTCGACTTTTTTTATGGGATTTAGCTGAAAACACGGCTAAAAAAAAAAGTAGAAAAGGGGTCATTGTCTCTCCTGCCTTCATATGGTTGCGGAAATAGACAGATTTTATTACTACATGATTCTGATACCTTAACACATGAACATATGACCAACTGTTGCACAGTCCACTTCCTCGAGTTGAAGTGATAAGAAGTGTTGTTAGTGCAGATTTTGAACTAAAAAAAAAAACAACAACACAGCAACAGAATGCAACCAGTCAGAGTAGAGCTTATTTGTTATGTTTATCTGTTTTTTTCATAAAAAATTATAGAAATTAATTGTGCAAACCTTTGTGGGAAATATATATATATATATTTTTTTTTATTGTTTAAGTGTAAACCCACATCCCAACGTTTCCTTAACACTCTGTAGCATCACTTTATAGCCTCAGCCAACAACCTGCTTGGGGCTGTGTGGGGGAAACACTCTCACATTCCCCCTTTTTTACCTATATAAACAGTTCTTAATGAGTGGGTGCTTGGCCCCTGGCCCAGTGGCACATTTCTGTAGCCCCTCTGTTTGAAAAGCAGTGCCTGGCTGATAAATCTGTTGGAAAACACAGATTTCTGGAATGCGCTTTAACACTCTTCACAAGGCGTGACCGACAAATCCCCCGTGCCCTTTTTTCTGTTTTGCTAATAATCTTTTCATCTGGCTAATTGCTAAGCCATTGGTCATGAGTGTGTTTGGGAGCCTTTCAGCATCAGGATTCAGCATTTTGCACTGTTTAGGTTTTAGTAGCTGCCTGGGCGAGTGCATGACTGCTTCACTTACATCTCTGTAGTTTTTGACAATGAATGATGTACTGTTACCTACTAACTTGGACACAGTTATGCTCAGTAGCTAAAAAACAGTAACAGCCATGTTGAAAACATATGTTGAGTAGCCTACTAGAGATAAATGAAAACATTATACAGTGTACAGTGATAATATTTATTTAGTTTGCATGATGATAATTGATGCTATTTTAGTTTTTTTTTCACTTAATATTAGCTATTTTAGTGTTGTGACCCCAGTGTAAAAACATAAATAAAAATGATAACACCTTCTATAAACATACTCAAAACACATTATTATGCATTTATGAAGCATTATAATCATGGTTATACATATTAATACATTTTTTATTTTAAAGTTTATTATGCCTTATTGAATTGTGATTATATTTTACCATAAGGTGTGCTAGTAATATGTTATAAACCCAGATTAATTAACATACAGCTATGGAAAAAAATAAGAGAACACTTCGGTTTCTGAATCAGTTTCTCTAATTTTGTTATTTAAAATAAAATGTTTGTGTAAAATGAACATTGTTGTTTTATTCTATAAATTACAGACAACATTTCTCCCAAATTCCAAATCAAAATATTGCCGTTTTGCATGTTCTCCTCCACCAGTCTTACACACCTCTTTTGAATAACTCTGTCACTCCTGGTGCAAAAATTCAAGCAGTTCACTTTACACCCAATTCCTGCACTCACACACTCTGCATTATGGTTCTATAGAAATAAACAGACATCTGTTTTGTCCACTTGCTCTTTGCTCTGATAATCAGAACTACTGCTGCTCTCCTGAGCTGTCAGGTTAGGAAATGCTCTAACCCCCGCAGGGGTATTACAAACTCCCAAACACAAGAGCGTTGTTCACTTCAGCTCAAAGCTGCAAATGCAGCAGCTCCAAATCCACACACATGATTCCTGCTTGACTCACGTGCGATTGAAGCCAATTGCTCAGCTCCTTCAGCCTGGTAATGACCCAGAGGAGCTTAATCTCAGCCAAACGACCCCTAATAACACACCCCCTCCAACAGGGCCGTTACCATAAGCCACATGTGGTTAATTGCTGCAAGCTGTCGAGAGCAAGACAGAAACAGAAGGTTTGTGTAAAACCACGCTGTCCACTTAGATATCACACAGCTGGAAAAACTGCCCCTCCGTCGTCTGAAGTCTGCCCGACTCTGGTCAGCAGTAGACACGGCCGTGGGGAATTTGAGGGGAGTCTGTGTGATTATTTCCAGAAGGCTTTGATGACTTAGCTGAGTTGAGTTCGCATCAGTGACCCCCAGCAAGCAATGAACTGCTACAGATGCTCGACCACTTCAACTGATGTGCTGATGCTAATCCATAGCAACTTAACATGTCTTGTAATATGTTTTTTGATTGTAAAAAAAACGCTTTATTTTAGTTTTTTTTTTAAGCAGCAGTAGCCTTATATACACTTTATACACCTCTAGATCAGTCCCAAATATTTATCATATACAGAAGTCAATATTATAACATATCAAAGACCAACCAGAGTATTTTAAAGAGCCTGGGGCATGAAAAGCTTCAAAGCTCCAACAAAAAAACATCAAAAGTGTGTGTTTTTTTTATTTTTACCAAATGTTTTTTATACTTAACAATAAGAAAGTTTTACTTTAGTGTACATGTCTTAATGTTTGTTGAGGCCTCCTCTAATAACTGCATTTAGCTACTGTAAGATACATTTGAGAAGAAATTGGGAGTTGGGAATGAGGGGTCATCCATTATCCATTATCTGACTGACTCACTGTGCTCCTGTGCTGAATGCAATCAAATCCTCAAAGCAATGCTCCAGAGTCTTGTAGAAAGTATTCCCCGGACAGTACAAACAGTTACAGTAACTCAAACAAAATCCCATGCTTTATACTCAAATAAAGTTTCAATCTGTGTTTTAACCATAGTTTTTGTAAACATCTCTGTCCATTTCTACTACACTAGTGGTTGTAATAAATTACCCAGCTATGGTTAGCCACCTTACTTACTGATTCTTAGTGAATACCTGTTCAGCAGATCGATGGCTGCAGCTCACTGTTTGCGTGCTGTTCTCTATACCTGGCAACCCTGAGTGTGGAAATGGGTATGGGGGAGTGTCGGTGGACAGATTCAGAGGCCAGATTCCAAACAGATTTCCATGACGTACTGCAGAGTGCAAATAAGAAAATACTGCCTGAAGCTCTGCTGAGACCTCAGCAGGTTTCCTTAATATCTGATTATACTTTATGATCATGTTATGAGTTTCTACAGAAAATAGAATCCTTAATCCTTATAATCTTAAAGTAACGAGTTATACCACTGTATAGCAGTATAGCACTTTATACCAAAGAACACACATATTAACATGGAGCTGAAGTTAAAAGTTAACACAAACCTATAGATCACATATAGTCTTGTTTCTGATTAAAAAGCTCCAGTGAGAACATTCACATCTTAAACAAAAGCAAGTTTCCCCCACATGTTTACTGTGTAGTGTAGAGAGTGGTGTGAGCTGTTAAGTCACTGTGTCTCTCTGAGGTGCTGTGAAAGAGGGTAATGGTGGCTGACTGAGGACAGACGGGCGTCTGGGTGAGGGAGACAGTGGCTCGTGCTGATGAAGGCTGCTGCATTAGGCTGCCCACACTGAGCTGTAATTACAGCATCACTCTGAGCTTTGATTATTTCCTTCCAAACCTCAGAACCCGTCTCTGTTCCGATCCGGAAAAAAATAGTATCAAAGCTGCTGACTCAGATGTATGGGTTCTAATTAGGGTCAAAGATAGACGCTGTGCTGCTTTTTTTAGTCGTGGATGTTGTGCTGGGTGTATTCTGATGTGTGTGTGTGTCTTTTTTATGATGCAGATATTCGAGGGACAACCCCCTGGAACTCTGTGCCACCCAACAATACAGAGCAGCTCTGAGGTATTACACACATCAAACTCATTTTATTAGGCTATCACACTTAAAGGTTTTGAGGCATTTGTGTAGTAAATGGTCAGATCATTATATTAAGATCAAAATCTTATAGATCTCTTTTTTCAGTTTACATTTTTACACATTACCTTCTGTTTTAACAGAAACTGTCCAACATTAACTGTTTTAAGGCTTAAAATGCCACTTTGAAATAAAGGTGTTCATTCAATTAAGTTTTTCTTAAATAATCTTCAACAAACAAGGTCAACAAAGCTTGGAAGTCATTATGCCTGATGTTTCCTCAACTGCGAGTCCTGCCGTTTGTTTTTGTGCAGAAAATAGTCACATGATCGGAGCCAAACGTTCTGTCCACACTAAAACACAGCTTGGGGTGTACAAACTAAAACACACCCTGCATTGTTTAGCCTTAAGAACTCCAAAGTGGTGTGGACACTAAACGTAAACGGAACAAAAGTGATGTATTTTAAAAAGAAAAGTTAATAGTGTGGACAGAGCCTTACAGAAATGCAACATTGGTATTGGACTGATATCAGTGGAAAGTGCTGAATGGGATTTCAGAGATAGTTAAGAAGCTGATCTGATTTAATCTCGTGATGGAAATTTAGTATGAGTAGTTTAAGCAGATGCTTATTTTCAGTAAAGAGCTTCAGTTATATTGGTCCAATAGGATTTATTTTACTCAAACCTTTTAGACAGGGAGAGGATTATTAATATCAGGATGTTTCATGTTTGATTATTGATTTCTAGAGAGATCTGTTGAAAATTCTGGTATTTTGTAAATAGAATTTTAATATGATTTAATTGTACAAAAGGCACAGGACACCCTTTTATTTCAGAATCTCTTTTAAATTCTATTATTGACTTTTGTTAAAACAAGATTCAGATAGAATATAGCATTAAATACAATTAAAATAAACTTATAGATACATAAATAAAAACATCAGTGTACATATTATGTTATCATTAAAATAAATAAATTATTAAATCTACAAATTAAGACATTATTTTATTTCAGAATCGAAATAGAAATGAAAGAAAAGGGAAAATGACATATATGAATACCCCTGCAAATATTATTATTTCGTTTCTGAAATAAAAGGATGTCCTGTGACTTTTGTTGAACTACAAAATATCACTAAATCAGTTATCCTGCTATGAAACTATGTAGTCACTGGTATCTGCACCACTATGCATTCACTGTGCAGTGAGTAAAGGGATCAGTGGATGCTGCTGTATATTACACATGCTCTAATAGCAGTAGGTGTGAACGTGCCAGGCCAAGTGTTCACTTTCTCCAGTCTGGATCAGCAGGTGCCCCACCAGGAAACTTTCTCCAGCAAATGGAGCCAAGTTTTCTCAGTGTCTTTATTTAAAGCCCCATGCTGTGCCAGGCCCAGGTGGCAGCAGTATTGTGGGACAGGAGCGTTCTCACCCCTCTAATCCCCTGAAGGAGGGAAGAGGAGCGGGTGTCTGAGAGAGGGAGGGGCGGGGGCTTACACAGCTGTCCCAACAGCCTGCTGCTCTGTTGACACTACGCTTTGTAAACAGGCCGGCGGCATGTGAAGAGCCCTCTGCAGAGGGGGAGGGGCCTCGATTCATTACAGCCTCTATTGTCAGGTGAACTCTGACCTCCGTGAGGTGTTGCCATGGGGAGTCATATTAGCATGACTTGTTGCATCTGCACATCAGAATATTAAGATACCGCCAGATATTTTATGATAATGAGGGATGTGGAGAGATATAGTTTTGAAATTACTTTTCGTATTAATATTAGTGGTTGTTTTATACAAATTTGGGTACCAATTTTCAATTGACATTTTGTTGATTTCATAAATGAAAGTAAGTGACCTTATACTAATCCTCAACAAGTCAAAAACTGTAATATATTTAGTCACTTATGAACATATTGGATATAGACAAAGTATTTTATTAGCAGACATTATATATATATATATGTTTTTGCAATATGTTAAACTAGAGCTTTTGAACTGCTTCAGAACCACATAAACTAAAGAATTGTATCCCTGTAGAGGATGATACCTTGAAAATTAACCAGGGGTACCCAAACTATTGCATATAACTGTATTGTAACTTTTAAGATTTGTAGGTTTAATCATTTTTTATTATTATATAATATGTACATTGATGTTCTTATTTATGTAGTTTAGTATATTTTTATTGTGTTTTTAATGTTATATTATTTCCGAATGTGTCTTCTTGTATTAACAAAATTCATAAATAGACTTTACAAAGAGATTTAATTAGTTTGGTTTTTAGTTTGGATTTATAAACCTATTCAGTAAAAGGTAGAAAAAATGTTGTATTTAATAATCCAAGTGTTTGGTAACAATGCAGAGATATTCAAGGATAAATAATGCACTATTTTACGATTTATGAGATATTTGAAAGCGTCAAGTTGCAATTGGCTATTTATTTGTAACTGTATATGCTTGTAAAGTCACTTGTAAAGACTCCAGACTTTTAAACTTTTTGATCAATCCAGCTAGGGGAACATTTAAATATGAAAAAGAGTATTATCTGGATGAATAAAAATATGAGATGTTAACAGTATTAAGGTAATGCAGGATTTAGCTGTCACTAGCATCATCATTAGTAAAGCATAGCAGAGGAACTGTGTAATATTAACCATCATTTGTTTTTGTGTCATGTTCCGTTTCCAGCAGAGACTGGACGGTTTATCCAAACTGCACTCTACAGCTCCTCCTGAAGGCCACTCCTGGGACTGTCCTGTAGAAACCCTGGTGCTGGTGTCTATGCCGGATGGCCATGTCCTCAGTGTTCCTGTTAAGCAGGATTTCCTAGTGGCTGACCTGCTCTGCATGGCCTGCAAGGTAACTCCTACCTCAAACACAATTTACTGCCTTCAGGAAACTTCTGAAGGACCTGCTGCTGCTGCTGCTGCTGAGTCAGCACTTCTCTATCTGCCTGCTCTCCTGTGGTTACCATATACTTAATGAAAGCAGAGGAAATGACTTACAGTTATTCCTGCCTCTGCATTAATTACCCCAGTTTCTTCATTGATTAATCATGGATTCTGTTTGAAGCTCTTCATTTTAATTTAACAGTTCCGCCAAAAAGCCCTCCTAACTCTAAATGTAGTTGATCAGCCAAGACATGTTTAGTGTCTGAAGTTTGACGAAGCTACAAGACTAATAAGGCTAACAGGTCATAGGAATAAGAATAGCTTAGCATTATGCAGCTGACACTGTTTAAGAATCACAGTTTTGTTTACTAGTGTTAAAATGTGCCATATAATCCGGTGTGCTTTATGTATGAAAATAGACGTTCATTGATAGTGCGCCTTATAATGCGGTGCATGGATTTTTTAAATACTGAATTAGATCTTCTATCCTACTGTTTGGGATAGTAGGATGGAGTAAAACAAAATTCTTCTGAAATGAAATCTCTAAAATGTCCAGTTTACTGGCTAATCTTGAGTGCTTTATGAATGTGTGCAGGCTAAGCAGCTGGAGCCGGTGCTGCACTGCTTGCGTGTGAAGAGGCGTTTGGGTCAGGATGGGGAGTCCAGCATTCCAGCTCCCACTGACCTCCTGAGAGAGCTGGTAAGATCTCAGCAGTGTTTCATGCACTGTTTTTTAAAACGCGTACAAAAAAAATGCATTCCATGATATTTTAAAGCATTTCTATTAATCTAGTCATCATCAATTGTTCACACAATGTAAATGACAAATGTTGGTTAGAATATATTAGTTAAGGAATAATAACAATAATAATAATAACTAGATTGCAGTTCCTACAGAAACTGCGAGTGTGATTGCAGTGCTGGCTGGTATCTGCTATGGTGTTGCTAAGGTGTTGCTAAGTGGTTGCTAGGTGGTTGCTAAGGTGTTGCTAGGTGGTTGCTAAGCTGTTGCAATGGTATCCGGGGTGGTTGCTAAGGTGTTGCTAGTTGGTTGCTAGGCGGTTGCTAAGGTGTTGCTATGGTATCCGGGGTGGTTGCTAAGGTGTTGCTAGGTGGTTTCTAAGTTGTTGCTATGGTATCCGGGGTGGTTGCTAAGGTGTTGCTAGTTGGTTGCTAGGCGGTTGCTAAGGTGTTGCTATGGTATCCGGGGTGGTTGCTAAGGTGTTGCTAGGTGGTTGCTAGGGTGTTGCTAGGCGGTTGCTAAGGTGTTGCTATGGTATCCGGGGTGGTTGCTAAGGTGTTGCTAGGTGGTTGCTAGGGTGTTGCTATGGTATCCGGGGTGGTTGCTAAGGTGTTGCTAGGTGGTTGCTAAGGTGTTGCTAGGCGGTTGCTAAGGTGTTGCTATGGTATCCGGGGTGGTTGCTAAGGTGTTGCTAGGTGGTTGCTAGGTGGTTGCTAGGGTGTTGCTAGGCGGTTGCTAAGGTGTTGCTATGGTATCCAGGGTGGTTGCTAAGGTGTTGCTAGGTGGTTGCTAAGGTGTTGCTAGGCGGTTGCTAAGGTGTTGCTATGGTATCCGGGGTGGTTGCTAAGGTGTTGCTAGGTGGTTGCTAGGTGGTTGCTAAGGTGTTGCTAGGCGGTTGCTAAGGTGTTGCTAGGCAGTTGCTAAGGTGTTGCTATGGTATCCGGGGTGGTTGCTAAGGTGTTGCTAGGTGGTTGCTAGGTGGTTGCTAGGGTGTTGCTAGGGGGTTGCTAAGGTGTTGCTATGGTATCTGGGGTGGTTGCTAAGGTGTTGCTAGATGGTTGCTAGGTGGTTGCTATGGTGTTGCTAGGCGGTTGCTAAGGTGTTGCTATGGTATCCGGGGTGGTTGCTAAGGTGTTGCTAGGTGGTTGCTAGGTGGTTGCTAGGGTGTTGCTAGGCGGTTGCTAAGGTGTTGCTATGGTATCCGGGGTGGTTGCTAAGGTGTTGCTAGGTGGTTGCTAGGTGGTTGCTAGGGTGTTGCTAGGCGGTTGCTAAGGTGTTGCTATGGTATCCGGGGTGTTTGCTAAGGTGTTGCTAGGTGGTTGCTAGGTGGTTGCTAGGGTGTTGCTAGGCGGTTGCTAAGGTGTTGCTATGGTATCCGGGGTGGTTGCTAAGGTGTTGCTAGGTGGTTGCTAGGTGGTTGCTAGGGTGTTGCTAGGGGGTTGCTAAGGTGTTGCTATGGTATCTGGGGTGGTTGCTAAGGTGTTGCTAGATGGTTGCTAGGTGGTTGCTATGGTGTTGCTAGGCGGTTGCTAAGGTGTTGCTATGGTATCCGGGGTGGTTGCTATGGTGTTTCTAGGTGGTTGCTAGGTGATGTATATGCATAAATTTGATTAAATGGTGTTTGCACGTTGCTACGCAACGTGCAAATACATCAATCAGCTATGCACGCTAGGTTGCTCTGGCCGTTCGGGGGTGTCCAAACTTTTGACCCGTGGCTCCATTACACACAGTACTGGGGGGCCGGGGTGTCCAAACTTTTGACCCGTGGCTCCATTACACACAGTACTGGGGGGCCGGGGTGTCCAAACTTTTGACCTAATGCTGTTTTATCCCATAGCTGCTCCATTACACAGAGTACTGGAGTTCTAGCTACCTGTCCTTCGATCTAGCTGCCGTCCTCCGATTGGCCCCATTCATTCCAATGGGGCCACTTCGTACGACAATCGTACGAAATCCGTACGACGTAACTTTTCGTAACGCATATTTTCGGAAAGAGCTCAATAAGTTCTACAGGTCCTCAATTGGTTTCATCTTCGTATTTCAAAAATTGCGACGTCCACGGGCGTGCAAAGTTCTGCCCATTCATTTTCAATGGTCAAAAAAACGCGTACTTACGAAGTTTTTACGAAAAACGTAAGTCCGATCGGAAAGCTGTATACAAGCCCACCATTCCCGATATGGACGCACGTTTTCTCTTTTGAACGAAGTCGATATTTCGAAAACTGCGGCACTAGTTAACCGGACAAAAAACAGGTGGAATAATAATAATAACTAGATTGCAGTTCCTGCAGAAACTGCGAGTGTGATTGCAGTGCTGCTTCATGGCTGGGTGTTATGGTGTTGCTATGGTTTCCATGGTGGTTGCCAAGCGGTTCTTAAGGTGTTGCTATGGTATCAATTTTATTTTCACATAATTTGGGGAATCTGTGTTTGTACAGTGATGTAGCATTAATTAATTAATTATTAATCATAGAAACATTATGGCTATGATCTATACTAGTACAGGTAGAAGTTTTAATAAAGAGATTACTTACCACTTTCTCCATCAACTTGGCCAAGAACATCACGCATTTTAATAATCACTGTTGTAAAAAAAATGATATCCAGTTATGCAGATGTTATATACAGCTCATTAACACAAACACAATTATCTCACAGTATTATATTAAACTCTTGGCCTTAATAGAAATAAAAATGCATAGTAGCTTAACATGTATGTCATGGCAAGTTGTTTTATCAAATTTTAATCTAAGAGTCCTGCAGAATGTTAAACCTGCAATAATTTTTTGATTTATCAGAAATGCTATAAGTCTATAATGCTATAATCAGCACCAAACTACATTACACTACGAGTAGTGTTTAGAGTTTTTCTCAAATAGTTAGCTATTAGAATGTTTTAATCATGATTAGGGAAAAAAAAACATATACTATACTGATGCAAATACCTGCCTGTACTGGTTTACACCCCTAGAACCTGGTGAAAAAGAGTGAAGTTATTCAGCTCATAGTATTAATGTGTTATTGTGATGACACAAACGGGGCCTGCTTTTGTTTAAAGCCCACTCACCACGTCAAGGTACAGGCCAAGAGTGGGATGTTAGTATGACACGACAAGGACAAGGTTAGTGTAAACTGACAAACAATACAAACTTTTAGACACGCAGACAACATAGAATTATTGCATAGAACTATTTACAGAACTGAATATTTTTATTTTTTGCCTTCAATTTTTTTGTATGAAATACAAAACTATTTACAAAACTAAACTTTATTTTTGCACATGTGAAGGATTTCACAAGTGATTTTTGGTATGGAACATTTGAAAAAAATGCATAGTAGTATTTACAGAACAATTTTTTGCCTTGCAAAATGAAAGATTTTTTGTATGTAATTTTTTGGAAGAAATGCCTAGAACTATTTACATAACTGATTTTTTGGGCCTTGCAAAATACAAGATTTTTTATGTAAATTTTGGGGAAAAATGCATAGAACTATTTACAGAACGTTTTTTTTTGGATTTCAACCAGACAACATAATACAGAGCCCAATACATGACATCAATACATTATACTCATTGCCACCAAAACCATATGGATTTTAACCACACAACAGATCCATTTTGGCCTCCCTGGCGACTAAGGCTGTACGGAGCCCCACTGACACCAATAATATGTAGTCAGTGTCGCCAGTTCCAAATGGATTTAACCACACAACAGATCCATTCTGGCCTCCCTGGCAAACTCAGGCTGCACCGAGCCCACTGGCACCGTTTATATATGCATGCTCAGTGTCGCCAGTTCCAAATGGATTTTAACTACAGAACAGATCCATTCTGGCCTAATTTTTATTCTCTTGCTTTTAGTTAGGCACAAACCTTAATTGTGTGATTCTTTTATTAATTATTTTACTTGTTTTGGTTTGTTATTTTGTGTTTTAGTTCCTGTTTGTTGTAAGTGTTCATTTGATTCCAGTGAGACTTGTTTGTTGTGAGAGCATTTATAAGTTATACAAATCCTGTGCATGTTCTATTGTGTTGCTGTGGCTGATTACAATTCAATCAGTACGTTCTTCTGTGTAGCTGTGGCCGCTTATGGTTTGCTCCTTTTATTGGTCTTCTGCAATTCCAACATATTGTTCCTCTGATGAAATCACTCCTTGATCACTGCATAGACGGGGTTGTGGTAACTATAATATGAATGCAAAACTCCTGATGATAAGCACTTTTGTGGTTGAGAGGTAAAGATGAGATCCAACAAAGTGTTTTTCTCAGTTGTTGCTCCCTGTATGAGCTGTGTGTATCCTCTTCTTGTGAATAAGTCATAGATGAACTTTGAAGTTGTTGATCTGAGATCTTCATTGAAATCCCCACAGATGATAACATGGTCCTGATCCATTATATCTATGGCATCCAAAAGACTCTTTAGATTTGAAAGAAAATCTGCTGTCTTGTAGTTTGGTGGTTTGTAAATAGCAGCTACAACAGCTTGTACAGGGTCTCTGATTTTGAGGGCCAGAAATTCAATGTCAGTGACGCCCATTACATACTGCAATACCTGGGCATTTATATGATTCTTCACATATATTGCAACACCACCACCTTTTTGGTTTGCCAACTGTGGAAAACTGCTATAGGAGACTTGTCTGTTCCGCTTGTACATGTTGTAGCCTTCTAGTTGGAGCTCCTCTGGGACGGCCAATCCAAACATGTGGGTTTCAGTGAAGCACAAAATATCTCCTAAGCAGATCTCATGGTGTTTTCGCATGTCATCAAAATGACAATGTAAACCTTCCACATTGTGGTGAATCACAGTTAAACAGTCACTGGCATTTGTTTTAGCATGCATCAGAAGTGGCATGACCGTTTCAACGTTTGCTTTAGGCATGCTTTCCAGTGAATTCAAAACTTCTTCGTTGCAAAAAATCTTCTTTTCTTCAAAATCGATGATGTGTAGGCCTTGCAAAGAGGTGGTCCTGCTGAGGGCTACATAAGCCATTCCTGGTTCAAAAATTCGCTTCAGAGATACTACAGCTGATGATGAAGTCATGCCTTGTACTTTGTGAGACGTGCAGGCATATGCTAGTTTTAAAGGAAACTGACAACGTACCAGTCCCTTTCTCTTGCACCGCTCCTCTACTCTCTCAATGAAAACAACATTGTCAGGACTCCCAGGGATTCGACTGCGTCTCTTGGCACCAGCAGTAGGGTTATCCAACTCCAATCCTATTAAATCCACATATTCATTGCCTTTTGTGTCAGTCTTCTTGACGATCTGTGAGATCTTTGCAAAAGTTCCATTAACCAAACCGTCTCCTGTATCTATATTACGTGTAATGACAACACGTACACCCTCTGACAACAACAATGAGTCTGGAAGATCTCCTTTGCGGCCTTGAAACGGAGCTGCTTGCCGTACCATTCTTCCTGTTCGGTCATCTTTCATATGGTCCTCTGCATCAACACGGGTTATGTCGGAACTAAGTGCAGAAAGGGTGTCATTGTTGTGTTTATCCACCTCCTTGTTTGTGGCAAAAATGTGTAACACATCCAGTGGACAGTCATCCTTCCTGGGAAAGGTGCGCGTAGCCAGCAGAGCTCTGTCACAGTTCAGTAATGGCTCGGTCTTCTTCTTAACACGAAGCCTGTTCAGCATTTCCGCAAATGGGGCATCCTGCTTTTGTCTCATGATTTCTTCCAGTGTGACGATATGGAAATTGTCTTTCCAAATGTCCATTGTGTTGTCTTCATAGACACACAGGGCCTTAGCCTTTCCAACTGGTGGTAGTTGAAAGAAGTCACCTACAGCAAGCACCGACACTCCTCCAAAGGGTTTCTTGCTGCCTTTAATCTGTTGTAGCCTTTGGTCCACATATGCAAAGAGCTCTTTGGAAACCATGGAAACTTCATCAATAACAATGATTTGAACATTTGAAAGTATGATCCTCATCTCATCCAAAGAATTTCCAAGTCCTTGGTACGGTGGCTTCAGGTTCTTTGGAAGTTTTAGTACTGAATGCAATGTGTTTCCCGAAATGTTGAATGATGCCGTTCCCGTGAAAGAGGTAAGTAGGACAGTTGGCCTTGATAGGTCATGCAGCTCATCCATACTGGGCAATCTTCTCAGAATTTTGGTCACTTCATTGTAGACACACTTGATCAAATGAGATTTGCCAGTTCCGGCTCCACCAGTGACAAAGTAAAAGAACTGGTCTGGCCTTTCGCCATTCACAAGCCTTAAGCTCCAGTCTCTTAGTTTATAAAACACAGCTGCTTGTGTTTCATTTAGGTTTTGGTACATCTGCCGTAAAACCTTACTACTCAGTGCTGGGCACTCGGCAAGCTGCACTGCAGTTGTTCTTTCAGAATTTTTTCTGTATTCTGGCACATCATCTTGCTCTTTATCCTCAGCTGGATCCATTGGTTGATGTTCTGAAATGGTCTCAATTCGAATGAGCTCTGTATTTGGAGCAAAATTGGCCCATGCATCCTCAGTGGGTCCAATTTTTTCAAAGTCCTCGATTGCACGCTCGATAGCATCACTGTCCTTTTCATATCGCTTTCTATTGTCATTCACAATTTCAAACACAGGCCTTATTGACTCAGAGCCAGAAAGTTTGATACATGCACTCTCATAGAAGAACTGGTAAGAATTAAACGGTGGTATCTTCAGCTGATGTTCATCTCTGTAGGGGAGGTAAACCTTAAGAAGACTTCCATAAAACTTTTCAGGGTCCTTTTTTGGGGAAAAACGTGCATATCTAATGACTGCAGGTTTGCCTTTGGTCCTCTTCTGTATAAATCCCATATTATCTTGAAGTGGAATGACATTTGGACCACCACTTTGTCTGCCATAGACAAGTCTGTAGTTGGATGCGAAATCAGCCATGCACATTGTTTCGAATTCAGGAGTTTCCGGTCTGGCTTTATACTTTTCTGGCAATCCAGCCATCCACACTTGATCTGAATCTGGATCCTTTGTCTCCAGTTTTCTCAGCGGTAGGCTCATCTTCACTGCATTGTCGTCTGTAGGAATAAAGATTACGCTGCGTGAGCAAAACTTCAGTTTTAAGCTGCACACACGGGTGACAGCCTCTTGCACACTGACCTCCCGGTTTTTGGAGTAAGCTTGCATGATTTCTTTCATCTGCTCAAGCTCTGATGAATTGTCTTTGCTTGATTCCTTAACAATTCGTTTGAGATAGTCACTCATCTCATGTTCGGCCTTGGTTATGTATGACAACATGTAGATGATGCAGCTGTAGGGATTCAGAATGTACTGAATGTCCATATTTGCATTCCATGCTCTCAACAAGTGTGGATTGTAGCCATTAACCCAACAGTCCTTGGGGTCACGTTTCATCATCACAGCACTGGAATCCGTTGTCATCTCAAGATAACGAGAGAAGTCGTTATAAGTCATATTGCATTTAGCAAGAATGTCATCTGTGCTTTGAAATGAAGCTGCTGAGTCATGTAGTAAATCCCAAACAGGCTTCAGCTTTGTTCTTGCTTGTTGATTTGGGTTTGGTCCATCTGGATCTGATGGTCTTGGTCTGCTAATGAAAGTTGACTTCACGGGTGGCTTTGGAAACCCGAAACGGCAATGTTTTTTTCCTTTTTTACATGACTTTGTGTGACTTTTGCTGTGAGACTGGACTTCCTTCACAATATTGTGCAGATCCGGGTCTGACTTTTCATCAGGCAGTTGGCATGAAATGTATTTATCAATGAATGCAGAAACCTTTTCATCTGGATCATCCTCAAACTTTGGGGCATCCTTAATCCAGAACAGGCAGTGAATGTGGGCTGACCCTCTGGCCTGGAACTCCACTCTGTAAAACATGTCCACTACTTCACCGATGGGTTGTGCAGGTGACAAGATCAAATCTCTCATTAGAGCCTCCACTCTCTTTTCAAAGAGTCTTATGACTGTCACAGGGTTGCTTCGAAGGATGTCGCATTTAGTGGACCAGTCCAATTCTGAGAAGTTCACAGTTTCTCCCTGTTGCTTCTTGATGGCTCCAATGATCTCTGGCCACCTCATTTCAGCAGCACTGAAAGTGCAAAAAAACGTAGGCAATCCTAATTGTCGTAAGCATGCAAAGAGGTCCCTCATAGTCTTTTCCCAAAAAGCTGGTGTTCCTCTTAAGGGCTGCATGAATCTTGTTGCTTCCCCATGTTGAACAAGTTTCTGCACCTCACGCTGGTCTTGCAACACTCGTGATGTAATTCTTCGTCCATCCTTTGTGAACGCTTTCCCTTTGCGCAGCTGAATGGACATGCTTGACATAGCAGCGTGCATTTCTGCCACAAACTGAGCAAAGAAAATGTAATTGGTGTCCATGGCAAAACGGTTGTCAGCGCTGAACAGCCTTGCATTAAAATATCTGCTTGGAGAAATCTTCTTGGGTCGATCTGATTCATCCAATGTGTTCCTACCTGTGTTGAATTGCACAGGAAATGCCATGGATTCCAACTTTGGAGTTTTGAAAAAGCTGACTGGTTGATTTCCTTCTGCCGGTGCAATTGAGTAAACATTGTCTCCAAATGACAGTATTTCTTGACCAACATCAGCTGGCTGAAGGCATGAATCAAAAGCAATCCCATAGTTTCCTGCAACACTGTTGTCCTGTTCGTCACATGCATTTTCATCGTCAGAACCACCATGTGCACCATCATCTTGGTTGGTGCAGACATTGTTAGCAACATTGTCCTCCAGTTTGTCAGATGTATTTTCAGAATCAGAACCTCCCTCTGCATTTTCTTCATTGTTGCTGCAGCCATCATTAGCAACACTTTCAGCACCGTTCTCCCCCATTGCACATTCTGTTGTTTCCAGGTACTCATCTTCTTCTTCCTCTCGTACAGCCACTTCTCTATACTCAGAATGAATTTCCTTTAATTTCATTAAGGCAGTTCTGACCTTTTTCATGTCCAAATTCTGAAACTGAAAATGTCCTTTGTACTGTAGGCGTCTCTTCAACTTCACCCTCAGTAATTGTGATTCAGATGGGGGTCTGGGTAAACACTGGACAGTTGACTCTACCTCAGAAGGTACGCATACCACTGCTCCATGGATAGCACGCTGTTGTCCCTTTGGAAGAGCAATGATTTTTGCAAAAGGTATGAACTTTGCAATGATGTGTCTCTCAAGAACATTTAGCCCTTGCAATTCATTTGGAATAGGGTCAAGCTCAAGGTTATTTGATACAGCAATAGATGGCAGATGACCAGTCTTTAGGTTTTCATGGCAGCTATGGCAAATCCACTCTTCCTTCCTTTCAGGCATTACACACTCGCCTTGATCTCTGCAGCTGTCTTCACATACATGGACATATGTTCCTGTTAAGCACATGGCTGTAAGCTCAGGGTCTTTAGAGTAGTTTGAAGACGCACACAGCCTCACTTGGTTGGCAAATAAGCATCTGTGGCAGACAGTACAAATATATATTGGTCCTTGCTGCACATTTAGTGCAAACAGTGATTGTGCCTGTTGTATCAGTTGGTTTGACTGGGTATCACTGGTACGTTGGACTGTAGTTGGCTCAGAAAGTTCTCTGTTGACTTGTCCTGTAGTGAAGCCAACAATGCTCCTGTATTTCTCCTTTATGCGGTTGCTACATCGTATGCTGTGCAGTGCTTTGAGGTCCTTGGTTTGTCTCAATTTAAAATGGCGGCTTTGTGACATACGGCGCCTTTCTTGGAACCTTGCATCTTGTTCATAATGCTTTTTAAAATGTGCCTTCATATAAGCCTTTTGTTTCAGCTGAAATGCAGTGTTATTTCTATAACAGCCTCTAATGTGCTCTTTTTTTTTTTGCTGCAATGCAGGGTCATTTCTATAACGACCTCTAGCGTTCTCTTTCTTTTTCATTTGGAATGCAGGATCATTTCTATAACGGCCTCTAACGTTCTCTTTCTTTTTCATTTGGAATGCAGGATCACTTCTATAACGGCCTCTAACGTTCTCTTTCTTTTTCATTTGGAATGCAGGGTCATTTCTATAACGGCCTCTAACGTTCTCTTTCTTTTTCATTTGGAATGCAGGGTCATTTCTATAGCGGCCTCTAACAATTTCTTTCTTTTTCATTTGGAATGCAGAGTCATTTCTATAGCGGCCTCTAACAATTTCTTTCTTTTTCATTTGGAATGCAGGGTCATTTCTATAGCGGCCTCTAACAATTTCTTTCTTTTTCATTTGGAATGCAGGGTCATTTCTATAGCGGCCTCTAACAATTTCTTTCTTTTTCATTTGGAATGCAGGGTCATTTCTATACTGGCTTCTAATATGCTCTTTTTGTTTCAACTGGAATGCAGGGTCATTTTTGTAACGGCCTTTAATGTGCTCTTTTTGTTTTTGCTGGAATGCAGGGTCTTTTCTGTAACGGTCTTTAATGTGCTCTTTTTGTTTTTGCTGGAATGCAGGGTCTTTTCTGTAACGGTCTTTAATGTGCTCTTTTTGTTTTTGCTGAAATGCAGGGTCTTTTCTGTAACGGTCTTTAATGTGCTCTTTTTGTCTTTGCTTAAAAGAAGGATCATTAATATACCGACCCCTGATGTACTGTTTTTGCCTTAACTGGAAGGCACAGTCTTCACTATATCGGGCTCTGATGCTGGCCGTCTTCTCTGAAGAAAGAAGCCTGTATCTATGTTTATCAGCATCTTTCCTCCTCTGTGACATTCTCAGTTTTTTTTGTTCTTTTTCATTTAGCAACTCTTGGTTCCTTTTTGACATCTCCAGTCTTGTCAGTCTCTTTGCAACTTTTTCTCTCCGAAGTTTATCTAGTCTAATAGACACCTTAGGCAGCATGGAGGATTCCTGTACCACACCTGGTTCACTCTCTGTTGACATTATTCCCATTTTGAGGTCTTCAGATATTTCTCTCTCAAAGCAGACAGGAAGCAGGTTATACTCGTTGTGTGCTTTTAACTTCAGAGAGTAGAAGAAGAGCTGTATCAGTCGGTTTGCCAGATCAGAAACGAAGTGAAAAGTAACCATCACTGCTTTCCCATTTTTGTCACAGCATGATCCATTTGCATTTCGAGAATGTGGATCAAAAAACCCATACCGCCCACTTCGATCTTTGAAAACACTTACACACAAACCACCAATGATCAGCAAGGCCTGTGAAAATTCAGTTCCAAGACCTTCAAGACGAAGTGACAGATTCAAAAAGTTTTGCCAGTCTTCAGGTGCATCTTGCAGTAACAATCCACCGACTGGGTTGGATTTCTTCACAACATAACGCCCTGAGTCAGTTTCAATTGTGTTTGGGAGATCATCAAAATTCAAATACCTAGAAATAAACCTGTTTTCATCCTCTAATCTGTGTCTTATCTGACCGTACAACTTGTCTCCTCTGTTTAAGATGCAATTCAAGCAGTCTCTGTTTATGTGTTGTTTCTCATTCAGGTGAGCTAGAAACATCAATGAATTAGCCACACATTGGGTTCCTCTGGTGTACTCTGAAAACCTGTAATCCGATTGACTGTATGAGGCTCTCACCGAAATCTCGTCTGTTTCTTTATAGGATGTACTGTTACTACTGACAGGTCCCTCACTGCTTTTGAACATGATGTCATTCTTGTCTGAAGCTTTATTATCCCTATTTTGACTTCCTTTGTTCTGCTCTGAAATCCTGTGATCAGACTGGCTGGAGGAGGCTTTAGGTGAAATAGGTATTGCAGTTTCACAGTTGTTGCTCACAGCTTTCTCAACAGTATCAACTAAATGTTCAGTACGTAATTTCCACTGTTCTTTTTTTGCACAGGATCTTTTGTTCTTTCGCGGCATTTTGGGAGTGAATTTCTTGGAAAACGATATATAATAACAGCTAAATCAATGTACCTTAATCAAAAACGCAAACAATAACCTGTAAACAAAACACCTCAATATGGATATAACTTACCAGTATTCCTGTTTGTGAACAGGAACACAATACAGCAAAATGACTCTGCAATCAGTCGACGCTTACCACTCTCTCTCCCACAACACCAACCTGCCTGCAATCTGCAAATAAGAACACAGCACGAATGAACGACAAATGTATGCCTCTTACAAAGCAATGCAAATATGACATTTATACAACCCTTGGTACTTAGTCGTTAAGTATTTATACTTCATAACAAACAACAAAATAACCTTGCAAAATTATTTTGCCTTATCTGCACTTCTCTAAAGCAAATACAAGCACATTTCTTTAATACAAATTAGTTTACAGTTTAAAGGGGTATTTAGAGGCCATGACATGTTGAGCAATACTGCTAGATTTGGTCATCATTTCACTTTGTTAATAACATAACATTAATCTAACCCTGATACCTACAACAGACAGGCATTTTAAGTGTGTGTGTTTATTTGAAAGAGTGTGTGTGTGTGTGTGTTTGAGCGTGTGTGTGTGTTAGAGAATGGGACATAGTGTGTTTGAGAGTGAGACAGAGCATGTGTGTGTTTAAGTCTGTGTGTGTGTGTGTTTGAGAGAGATAAAGTGTGTGTGTGTTTGAGAGAGTGTGTGTGTTTGAGAGATAGAGTGTGTGCGTGTGTTTGAGAGTGTGTGTGCGTGTGTTTGACAGAGAGAGTGTGTGCGTGTTTTTGAGAGAGAGTGTGTGTTTGAGAGATAAAGTGTGTGCGTGTGTTTGAGAGAGTGTGTGTGTTTGAGAGTGTGTACGTATGTTTGAGAGAGTGTGTGTGTTTGACAGATAGAGAGTGTGTGTGTGTTTGAGTGTGTGTGTGTGTGTGTTTGAGAGTGTGTGTGCGTCTGTTTGAGAGAGAGAGTGTGTGCGTTTGAGAGTGTGTGTGTGTATTTGAGAGTGTGTGTGTGTGTGTTTGAGAGACAGTGTGTGTTTGTTTGAGAGAGAGAGTGTGCGAGTATTTGAGAGAGAGTGTGTGTTTGAGAGAGTGTGTGTTTGAGAGAGTGTGTGTTTGAGAGAGTGTGTGTTTGAGAGTGTGTGTGTTTGTTTGAGAGAGAGTGTGTGTTTGTTTGAGAGTGTGTGTGTGTTTGTTTGAGAGAGATTGTGTGTGTGTGTGTTTGGGAGAGAGAGTGTGTGCGAGTGTTTGAGAGAGAGTGTGTGCGAGTGTTTGAGAGAGAGTGTGTGCGTGTGTTTGAGAGTGTGTGTGTGTGTGTTTGAGAGAGATTGTGTGTGTGTGTTTGAGAGAGAGTGTGTGTGTGTTTGGGAGAGAGAGTGTGTGTGTGTGTTTGAGAGATAGAGTGTGTGCGTGTGTTTGAGAGAGAGAGTGTGTGCGTGTGTTTGAGAGTGTGTGTGTGTGTGTTTGAGAGAGATTGTGTGTGTGTGTTTGAGAGAGAGTGTGTGTGTGTTTGGGAGAGAGAGTGTGTGTGTGTGTTTGAGAGATAGAGTGTGTGCGTGTGTTTGAGAGTGTGTGTGTGTGTTTGAGAGAGTGTGTGTGTGTTTGAGAGATAGAGTGTGTGCGTGTGTTTGAGAGTGTGTGTGTGTGTGTTTGAGAGAGTGTGTGTGTGTTTGAGAGATAGAGTGTGTGCGTGTGTTTGAGAGTGTGTGTGTGTGTGTGTTTGAGAGAGTGTGTGTGTGTTTGAGAGATAGAGTGTGTGCGTGTGTTTGAGAGTGTGTGTGTGTGTGTGTTTAAAACTGTGTGTGTTTGAGAAAGACATTGTGTGTTTGAGAAAGGGTGTATTTTAGAGAGTGTGAGTGAATGTGTTTGAAAGTGAGACAGACAGCATGTGTGTTTGAAAGTGTGTGTGTGTGTGTGTGTGTGTGAGGTTTTGTGTGAGCATGTGTGTTTGAGTGGGCGACAAGAAGTTTAAGTACCAAAACCAGTATTGCTGTTGTGTTAGTGCTAACTATGTAGCTAACTAATCCCTGGTTCAGTCCTCAAAATGGCCCCTATACATATATATATATATATGTATAGCGTCCATTTTGAGGACTGAACCAGGGATTAGTTAGCTACATAGTTAGCTAGTTATAACTTATAAATTAAAGCTAGGTTAGCTAGTTATTTATAACTTATAAATTAAAGCTAGGCTGGCTAGTTTTAACTTATAAATTAAAGCTAGGTTAGCTAGTTATTTATAACTTATAAATTAAAACTAGGTTAGCTAGTCGTAACTTATAAATTAAAGCTAGGTTAGCTAGTTATAACTTATAAATTAAAGCTAGGTTAGCTAGTTATAAATTATAAATTAAAGCTAGCTTAGCTAGTAATAATTTATAAATTAAAGCTAGGTTAGCTAGTTATAATTTATAAATTAAAGCTTGGTTAGCTAGTTTTAACTTATAAATTAAAGCGAGGTTAGCTAGTTATAATTTATAAATTAAAGCTAGGTTAGCTAGTTATAACTTATAAATTAAAGCTTGGTTAGCTAGTCGTAACTTATAAATTAAAGCTAGGCTGGCTAGTTATAACTTATAAATTAAAGCTAGGTTAGCTAGTTATAAATTATAAATTAAAGCTAGCTTAGCTAGTAATAATTTATAAATTAAAGCTAGGTTAGCTAGTTTTAACTTATAAATTAAAGCTTGGTTAGCTAGTTTTAACTTATAAATTAAAGCTAGCTTAGCTAGTTACAATTTACAAATTAAAGCTTGGTTAGCTAGTTTTAACTTATAAATTAAAGCTTGGTTAGCTAGTTATAATTTATAAATTAAAGCTAGCTTAGCTAGTTATTTATAACTTATAAATTAAAGCTAGGTAACTTATAAATTAAAGCTAGGCTGGCTAGTTATAACTTATAAATTAAAGCTAGGTTAGCTAGTTATAACTTATAAATTAAAGCTAGGTTAGCTAGTTTATAACTTATAAATTAAAGCGAGGTTAGCTAGTTTATAACTTATAAATTAAAGCTAGGTTAGCTAGTCATAACTTATAAATTAAAGCTAGGTTAGCTAGTTATAACTTATAAATTAAAGCTAGGTTAGCTAGTTATAAATTATAAATTAAAGCTTGGTTAGCTAGTTTTAACTTATAAATTAAAGCTAGGTTAGCTAGTTATAATTTATAAATTAAAGCTTGGTTAGCTAGTTTTAACTTATAAATTAAAGCTAGGTTAGCTAGTTAAAACTTATAAATTAAAGCGAGGTTAGCTAGTTAAAACTTATAAATTAAAGCTAGGTTAGCTAACTAGTTAACTTAAAGAAAGGTTAGCTAGTAATAACTTATAAATTAAAGCTAGGTTAGCTAGTTATAACTTATAAATTAAAGCGAGGTTAGCTAGTTATAACTTATAAATTAAAGCTAGGTTAGCTAGTTATAACTTATAAATTAAAGCGAGGTTAGCTAGTTTATAACTTATAAATTAAAGCTAGGTTAGCTAGTTATAACTTATAAATTAAAGCGAGGTTAGCTAGTTATAACCTATAAATTAAAGCTAGGTTAGCTAGTTATAACTTATAAATTAAAGCTAGGTTAGCTAGTTTATAACTTATAAATTAAAGCTAGGTTAGCTAGTTATAACTTATAAATTAAAGCTAGGTTAGCTAGTTATAACTTATAAATTAAAGCTATGTTAGCTAGTTATAAATTATAAATTAAAGCTAGCTTAGCTAGTAATAATTTATAAATTAAAGCGAGGTTAGCTAGTTTATAACTTGTAAATTAAAGCTAGGTTAGCTAGTTTATAACTTAGAAATTAAAGCTAGGTTAGCTAGTTATAACTTATAATACATCACATTAGGAAAATGCCAAGCTAAAGCCCATTTACTCCTTCAATTTTCTCAAGGTAATGTCCATTTAATTTGATTGTGTGTGCTGAGGCTACCCAGCTACCAAAATTTAAATTAGTAGCTTACATTAGCTACCCCAGCTAACACATTAGACCCTGTTCTACTGGTACAAACCTTACATAGCTTTGTACAAAATTCCAGCTTTCATCAAGATTAGTTACAGTTTTAAATCACAAAATAATTATCCAAACATCTATAAGTCTAAAGCAAGATAGTTTAGCTAATTAGAAGTTTACTAGCTAGCAGAGTTAACACATGGCTTGTATAAATTAATGTTAGTTTGACTCACCAGATATTTAAAGTTAAAGACAGAAGTCCAATGTCTGGGTGAAATCAGGCCTCGTCTTGGTTGTAGAAAGTCTGGATTCAGTTGAAGAAACGTGGGGTTTGTCAAAAAGCAAGAAAGCAAGAGATATCTCTGATCCAGTCACCTCAGTGGCATTGATCAAATCTGAGAGAAAATTGTGAATTCCAGACAGATGTACAGGAGAGAGGGGGGCTTTCCCCCCCTTTGTTATGTCTGGGTCTCTCTGTGTTTTTATTTGAAAAATACACTCAGCCAATCACCAGCAAGTGTAGTGTTTTTTTTTTTTTTCAAAATCAACTGTCCAAGTTCAAGCACCTGCAGCACCCCAAACTGACTGACCTTCACAATAAATCAGATTATGAATTTTAAGTACTTAGATACAGTAATTTCCTATTACTACTAAAGTCAACTAATAAGAAACCATTTAGCTAGCTAGCCAACAAATATATTAAGAACATATAAAGAGAAATTATTTTTTCACACATTTTTTTTACTGCTTCACAAAACATATTTTCTGTGCTTTAATTTTACTATGAGTATGTCATCATCTACTGTTGTCTACTGTGTATAGTCACATTCTAATTTTTGCATTAAATGTATGCAATTTACAGAAAAACACACGTGCTGGTGACCATGGTGTTTCTATGTGGTTTCTAAGGTGTTGCTAGGTAGATGCAAAGTTTTGCTATGGTGTTTCTATGGTATCCGGGGTGGTTGCTAAGGTGTTGCTAAGGCGTAGCTAGGTGGTTGCTAAGGCTTTGCTAGGGGGTTGCTGAGGTGTTGCTATGGTATCTGGGGTGGCTGCTAAGGTGTTGCTAAGGCGTCGCTAGGTGGTTGCTAAGGTATTGCTATGGCATCCGGGGTGGTTGCTAAGGTGTTGCTAAGGCGTTGCTAGGTGGTTGCTAGGGTGTTGCTAGGCGGTTGCTATGGTATCCGTGGGGGTTGCTAAGGTGTTGCTAAGTGGTTGCTAAGGTTATGCTAGGTGGTTGCTAAGGTGTTGCTTGGCAGTGCTAAGGTGTTGCTATGGTATCCGGGGTGGTTGCTAAGGTGTTGCTATGGTATCCGGGGTGGTTGCTAAGGTGTTGCTAGGTGGTTGCTAGGTGGTTGCTAAGGTGTTGCTTGGCAGTTGCTAAGGTGTTGCTATGGTATCCGGGGTGGTTGCTAAGGTGTTGCTAGGTGGTTGCTAGGGTGTTGCTAGGCGGTTGCTAAGGTGTTGCTATGGTATCCGGGGTGGTTGCTAAGGTGTTGCTAGGTGGTTGCTAAGGTGTTGCTAGGCGGTTGCTAAGGTGTTGCTATGGTATCCGGGGTGGTTGCTAAGGTGTTGCTAGGTGGTTGCTAGGTGGTTGCTAGGGTGTTGCTAGGCGGTTGCTAAGGTGTTGCTATGGTATCCGAGGTGGTTGCTAAGGTGTTGCTAGGTGGTTGCTAAGGTGTTGCTATGGTATCCGGGGTGGTTGCTAAGGTGTTGCTAGGTGGTTGCTAGGTGGTTGCTAAGGTGTTGCTAGGCGGTTGCTAAGGTTTTGCTATGGTATCCGGGGTGGTTGCTATGGTGTTGCTAAGTGGTTGGTAGGTCCTTCCTAAGCAGTTGCTAGGTGGTTGCTAAGGTGTTGCTATGGTATCTGTGGTGGTTGCTAGGTGATGTATATGCATAAATTAGATTAAATGGTGTTTGCACGTTGCTACGCAACGTGCAAATACATCAATCAGCTATGTGTTGCTAGGTGGTTGCTAAGGTGTTGCTATGGTATCCGGGGTGGTTGCTATGGTGTTGCTAAGTGGTTGGTAGGTCACTCCTAAGCAGTTGCTAGGTGGTTGCTAAGGTGTTGCTATGGTATCTGTGGTGGTTGCTATGGTGTTTCTAGGTGGTTGCTAGGTGATGTATATGCATAAATTAGATTAAATGGTGTTTGCACGTTGCTACGCAACGTGCAAATACATCAATCAGCTATGTGTTGCTAGGTGGTTGCTAAGGTGTTGCTATGGTATCCGGGGTGGTTGCTATGGTGTTGCTAAGTGGTTGGTAGGTCACTCCTAAGCAGTTGCTAGGTGGTTGCTAAGGTGTTGCTATGGTATCTGTGGTGGTTGCTATGGTGTTTCTAGGTGGTTGCTAGGTGATTTATATGCATAAATTAGATTAAATGGTGTTTGCACGTTGCTACGCAACGTGCAAATACATAAATCAGCTATGCACGCTAGGTTGCTCTGGCCGTTCGGGGGTGTCCAAACTTTTGACCCGTGGCTCCATTACACACAGTACTGGGGGGCCGGGGTGTCCAAACTTTTGACCCGTGGCTCCATTACACACAGTACTGGGGGGCCGGGGTGTCCAAACTTTTGACCTAATGCTGTTTTATCCCATAGCAGCTCCATACACTCACAGTACTGGAGTTCTAGCTACCTGTCCTTCGATCTAGCTGCCGTCCTCCGATTGGCCCCATTCATTCCAATGGGGCCACTTCGTACGACATTCGTACGAAATCCGTACGTAGTAACTTTTCGTAACGCATATTTTCGGAAAGAGCTCAATAAGTTCTACAGGTCCTCAATTGGTTTCATCTTCGTATCTCAAAAATTGCGACATCCACGGGCGTGCAAAGTTCTGCCCATTCATTTTCAATGCGCGAAAAAACGCGTACTTACGAAGTTTTTACGAAAAACGTAAGTCCGATCGGAAAGCTGTATACAAGCCCACCATTCCCGATAAGGACGCACGTTTTCTCTTTTGAACGAAGTCGATATTTCGAAAACTGCGGCACTAGTTAACCGGACAAAAAACAGGTGGAATAATAATAATAATAATAAGAAGAAGAAGAAGAAGAAGAAGAAGAATAAGACTTAAGAAGATCAATACTGTGATTGCATTACTGCAATCACACTAACTAGATTGCAGTTCCTACAGAAACTGCGAGTGTGATTGCAGTGCTGGCTGGTATCTGCTATGGTGTTGCTAAGGTGTTGCTAAGTGGTTGCTAAGGTGTGGCTATGGTATCCGGGGTGGTTGCTAAGGTGTTGCTAAGTGGTTGCTAGGTGGTTGCTAAGGTGTTGCTAGGCGGTTGCTAAGGTGTTGCTATGGTATCTGGGGTGGTTGCTAAGGTGTTGCTAGGTGGTTGCTAAGGTGTTGCTAGGCGGTTGCTAAGGTGTTGCTATGGTATCCAGGGTGGTTGCTAAGGTGTTGCTAGGTGGTTGCTAGGTGGTTGCTAAGGTGTTGCTAGGCGGTTGCTAAGGTGTTGCTATGGTATCCGGGGTGGTTGCTAAGGTGTTGCTAGGTGGTTGCTAGGTGGTTGCTAAGGTGTTGCTAGGCGGTTGCTAAGGTGTTGCTATGGTATCCGGGGTGGTTGCTAAGGTGTTGCTAGGTGGTTGCTAGGGTGTTGCTATGGTATCCGGGGTGGTTGCTAAGGTGTTGCTAGGTGGTTGCTAGGTGGTTGCTAGGGTGTTGCTAGGCGGTTGCTAAGGTGTTGCTATGGTATCCGGGGTGGTTGCTAAGGTGTTGCTAGGTGGTTGCTAAGGTGTTGCTAGGCGGTTGCTAAGGTGTTGCTATGGTATCCGGGGTGGTTGCTAAGGTGTTGCTAGGTGGTTGCTAAGGTGTTGCTAGGCGGTTGCTAAGGTGTTGCTATGGTATCCGGGGTGGTTGCTAAGGTGTTGCTAGGTGGTTGCTAGGGTGTTGCTAGGCGGTTGCTAAGGTGTTGCTATGGTATCCGGGGTGGTTGCTAAGGTGTTGCTAGGTGGTTGCTAGGGTGTTGCTAGGCGGTTGCTAAGGTGTTGCTAAGGTATCCGGGGTGGTTGCTAAGGTGTTGCTAGGTGGTTGCTAGGTGGTTGCTAGGGTGTTGCTAGGCGGTTGCTAAGGTGTTGCTATGGTATCCGGGGTGGTTGCTAAGGTGTTGCTAGGTGGTTGCTAGGTGGTTGCTAGGGTGTTGCTAGGCGGTTGCTAAGGTGTTGCTATGGTATCCGGGGTGGTTGCTAAGGTGTTGCTAGGTGGTTGCTAGGTGGTTGCTAGGGTGTTGCTAGGCGGTTGCTAAGGTGTTGCTATGGTATCCGGGGTGGTTGCTAAGGTGTTGCTAGGTGGTTGCTAGGTGGTTGCTAGGGTGTTGCTAGGCGGTTGCTAAGGTGTTGCTATGGTATCCGGGGTGGTTGCTAAGGTGTTGCTAGGTGGTTGCTAGGTGGTTGCTAGGGTGTTGCTAGGGGGTTGCTAAGGTGTTGCTATGGTATCTGGGGTGGTTGCTAAGGTGTTGCTAGATGGTTGCTAGGTGGTTGCTATGGTGTTGCTAGGCGGTTGCTAAGGTGTTGCTATGGTATCCGGGGTGGTTGCTATGGTGTTTCTAGGTGGTTGCTAGGTGATGTATATGCATAAATTTGATTAAATGGTGTTTGCACGTTGCTACGCAACGTGCAAATACATCAATCAGCTATGCACGCTAGGTTGCTCTGGCCGTTCGGGGGTGTCCAAACTTTTGACCCGTGGCTCCATTACACACAGTACTGGGGGGCCGGGGTGTCCAAACTTTTGACCCGTGGCTCCATTACACACAGTACTGGGGGGCCGGGGTGTCCAAACTTTTGACCTAACGCTGATTTATCCCATAGCTGCTCCATTACACACAGTAGTGGAGTTCTAGCTACCTGTCCTTCGATCTAGCTGCCGTCCTCCGATTGGCCCCATTCATTCCAATGGGGCCACTTCGTACGACATTCGTACGAAATCCGTACTTCGTAACTTTTCGTAGCGCATATTTTCGGAAAGAGCTCAATAAGTTCTACAGGTCCTCAATTGGTTTCATCTTAGTATTTCAAAAATTGCGACGTCCACGGGCGTGCAAAGTTCTGCCCATTCATTTTCAATGGGCAAAAAAACGCGTACTTACGAAGTTTTTACGAAAAACGTAAGTCCGATCGGAAAGCTGTATACAAGCCCACCATTCCCGATATGGACGCACGTTTTCTCTTTTGAACGAAGTCGATATTTCGAAAACTGCGGCACTAGTTAACCGGACAAAAAACAGGTGGAATAATAATAATAACTAGATTGCAGTTCCTACAGAAACTGCGAGTGTGATTGCAGAGCTGACCGGGGTACCCAAACTTTTGACCAGTTGCTCCATTACACACAGTACTGGGGCACTGGGGTGTCCAAACTTTTGACCCGTGGCTCCATTACACAGTACTGGGGCTCTGGGGTGTCCAAACTTTTGACCCGTGGCTCCATTACACACAGTGCTGGGGCTCTGGGGTGTCCAAACTTTTGACCCGTGACTCCATTACACACAGTGCTGGGGCTCTGGGGTGTCCAAACTTTTGACCCGCAGCTCCATTACACACAGTGCTGGGGCTCTGTGGTGTCCAAACTTTTGACCCGTGGCTCCATTACACACAGTACTGGGCTCTGGGGTGTCCAAACTTTTGACCCGTGGCTCCATTACACACAGTGCTGGGGCTCTGGGGTGTCCAAACTTTTGACCCGTGGCTCCATTACACACAGTGCTGGGGCTCTGGGGTGTCCAAACTTTTGACCCGTGGCTCCATTACACACAGTACTGGGGGGCCGGGGTGTCCAAACTTTTGACCTAATGCTGTTTTATCCCATAGCTGCTCCATTACACACAGTACTGGAGTTCTAGCTACCTGTCCTTCGATCTAGCTGCCGTCCTCCGATTTGCCCCATTCATTCCAATGGGGCCACTTCGTACGACAATCGTACGAAATCCGTACGACGTAACTTTTCGTGACGCATATTTTCGGAAAGAGCTCAATAAGTTCTACAGGTCCTCAATTGGTTTCATCTTCGTATTTCAAAAATTGCGACGTCCACGGGCGTGCAAAGTTCTGCCCATTCATTTTCAATGGGCAAAAAAACGCGTACTTACGAAGTTTTTACGAAAAACGTAAGTCCGATCGGAAAGCTGTATACAAGCCCACCATTCCCGATATGGACGCACGTTTTCTCTTTTGAACGAAGTCGATATTTCGAAAACTGCGGCACTAGTTAACCGGACAAAAAACAGGTGGAACTAGATTGCAGTTCCTGCAGAAACTGCGAGTGTGATTGCAGTGCTGGCTGGTATCTGCTAAGGTGTTGCTAGGTGGTTGCTAAGGTGTTGCTAGGTGGTTGCTAAGGTGTTGCTATGGTATCCGGGGTGGTTGCTAAGATGTTGCTAGGTGGTTGCTAGGTGGTTGCTAAGGTATTGCTAGGCGGTTGCTAAGGTGTTGCTATGGTATCCGGGATGGTTGCTAAGGTGTTGCTAAGTGGTTGCTAGGTGGTTGCTAAGGTGTTGCTAGGCGGTTGCTAAGGTGTTGCTATGGTATCCGGGGTGGTTGCTAAGGTGTTGCTAGGTGGTTGCTAAGGTGTTGCTAGGCGGTTGCTAAGGTGTTGCTATGGTATCCGGGGTGGTTGCTAAGGTGTTGCTAGGTGGTTGCTAGGTGGTTGCTAAGGTGTTGCTAGGCGGTTGCTAAGGTGTTGCTATGGTATCCGGGGTGGTTGCTAAGGTGTTGCTAAGTGGTTGCTAGGTGGTTGCTAAGGTGTTGCTAGGCGGTTGCTAAGGTGTTGCTATGGTATCCGGGGTGGTTGCTAAGGTGTTGCTAGGTGGTTGCTAAGGTGTTGCTAGGCGGTTGCTAAGGTGTTGCTAGGCGGTTGCTAAGGTGTTGCTATGGTATCCAGGGTGGTTGCTAAGGTGTTGCTAGGTTGTTGCTAGGTGGTTGCTAGGCGGTTGCTAAGGTGTTGCTATGGTATCCGGGGTGGTTGCTAAGGCGTTGCTAGGTGGTTGCTAGGCGGTTGCTAAGGTGTTGCTATGGTATCCGGGGTGGTTGCTAAGGTGTTGCTAAGTGGTTGCTAGGTGGTTGCTAAGGTGTTGCTAGGCGGTTGCTAAGGTGTTGCTATGGTATCTGGGGTGGTTGCTAAGGTGTTGCTAGGTGGTTGCTAGGTGGTTGCTAGGGTGTTGCTAGGCGGTTGCTAAGGTGTTGCTATGGTATCCGGGGTGGTTGCTAAGGTGTTGCTAGGTGGTTGCTAGGTTGTTGCTAGGGTGTTGCTAGGCGGTTGCTAAGGTGTTGCTATGGTATCCGGGGTGGTTGCTAAGGTGTTGCTAGGTGGTTGCTAGGTGGTTGCTAAGGTGTTGCTAGGCGGTTGCTAAGGTGTTGCTATGGTATCTGGGGTGGTTGCTAAGGTGTTGCTAGGTGGTTGCTAGGTGGTTGCTAAGGTGTTGCTAGGCGGTTGCTAAGGTGTTGCTATGGTATCCGGGGTGGTTGCTAAGGTGTTGCTAGGTGGTTGCTAGGCGGTTGCTAAGGTGTTGCTATGGTATCCGGGGTGGTTGCTAAGGTGTTGCTAGGTGGTTGCTAGGCGGTTGCTAAGGTGTTGCTATGGTATCCGGGGTGGTTGCTAAGGTGTTGCTAAGTGGTTGCTATGCGGTTGCTAAGGTGTTGCTACGCGGTTGCTAAGGTGTTGCTATGGTATCCGGGGAGGTTGCTAAGGTGTTGCTAGGTGGTTGCTAGGTGGTTGCTAAGGTGTTGCTAGGCGGTTGCTAAGGTGTTG
Source organism: Astyanax mexicanus (assembly GCF_023375975.1). Lineage (NCBI taxonomy): Eukaryota > Metazoa > Chordata > Actinopteri > Characiformes > Acestrorhamphidae > Astyanax > Astyanax mexicanus. The sequence goes on along the minus strand of NC_064408.1, from coordinate 83,488,835 downwards.
CTATGGTATCTGTGGTGGTTGCTATGGTGTTTCTAGGTGGTTGCTAGGTGATTTATATGCATAAATTAGATTAAATGGTGTTTGCACGTTGCTACGCAACGTGCAAATACATCAATCAGCTATGCACGCTAGGTTGCTCTGGCCGTTCGGGGGTGTCCAAACTTTTGACCCGTGGCTCCATTACACACAGTACTGGGGGGCCGGGGTGTCCAAACTTTTGACCCTTGGCTCCATTACACACAGTACTGGGGGGCCGGGGTGTCCAAACTTTTGACCTAACGCTGATTTATCCCATAGCTGCTCCATACACTCACAGTACTGGAGTTCTAGCTACCTGTCCTTCGATCTAGCTGCCGTCCTCCGATTGGCCCCATTCATTCCAATGGGGCCACTTCGTACGACAATCGTACGAAATCCGTACGTCGTAATTTTTCGTAACGCATATTTTCGGAAAGAGCTCAATAAGTTCTACAGGTCCTCAATTGGTTTCATCTTCGTATTTCAAAAATTGCGACGTCCACGGGCGTGCAAAGTTCTGCCCATTCATTTTCAATGGTCAAAAAAACGCGTACTTACGAAGTTTTTACGAAAAACGTAAGTTCGATCGGAAAGCTGTATACAAGCCCACCATTCCCGATATGGACGCACGTTTTCTCTTTTGAACGAAGTCGATATTTCGAAAACTGCGGCACTAGTTAACCGGACAAAAAACAGGTGGAATAATAATAATAATAATAATAATAACTAGATTGCAGTTCCTACAGAAACTGCGAGTGTGATTGCAGTGCTGGCTGGTATCTGCTATGGTGTTGCTAGGTGGTTGCTAAGGTGTTGCTAGGTGGTTGCTAAGGTGTTGCTATGGTATCCGGGGTGGTTGCTAAGGTGTTGCTAGGTGGTTGCTAGGTGGTTGCTAGGGTGTTGCTAGGCGGTTGCTAAGGTGTTGCTATGGTATCCGGGGTGGTTGCTAAGGTGTTGCTAGGTGGTTGCTAGGTGGTTGCTAGGGTGTTGCTAGGCGGTTGCTAAGGTGTTGCTATGGTATCCGGGGTGGTTGCTAAGGTGTTGCTAGGTGGTTGCTAGGGTGTTGCTAGGCGGTTGCTAAGGTGTTGCTATGGTATCCGGGGTGGTTGCTAAGGTGTTGCTAGGTGGTTGCTAAGGTGTTGCTAGGCGGTTGCTAAGGTGTTGCTATGGTATCCGGGGTGGTTGCTAAGGTGTTGCTAGGTGGTTGCTAGGTGGTTGCTAGGGTGTTGCTAGGCGGTTGCTAAGGTGTTGCTATGGTATCCGGGGTGGTTGCTAAGGTGTTGCTAGGTGGTTGCTAGGGTGTTGCTAGGCGGTTGCTAAGGTGTTGCTATGGTATCCGGGGTGGTTGCTAAGGTGTTGCTAGGTGGTTGCTAGGTGGTTGCTAGGGTGTTGCTAGGTGGTTGCTAAGGTGTTGCTATGGTATCCGGGTGGTTGCTAAGGTGTTGCTAGGTGGTTGCTAGGTGGTTGCTAGGGTGTTGCTAGGCGGTTGCTAAGGTGTTGCTATGGTATCCAGGGTGGTTGCTATGGTGTTGCTAAGTGGTTGGTAGGTCACTCCTAAGCAGTTGCTAGGTGGTTGCTAAGGTGTTGCTATGGTATCCGGGGTGGTTGCTAAGGTGTTGCTAGGCGGTTGCTAAGGTGTTGCTATGGTATCCGGGGTGGTTGCTAAGGTGTTGCTAGGTGGTTGCTAGGTGGTTGCTAGGATGTTGCTAGGCGGTTGCTAAGGTGTTGCTATGGTATCCGGGGTGGTTGCTAAGGTGTTGCTAGGTGGTTGCTAGGGTGTTGCTAGGCGGTTGCTAAGGTGTTGCTATGGTATCCGGGGTGGTTGCTAAGGTGTTGCTAGGTGGTTGCTAGGTGGTTGCTAGGGTGTTGCTAGGCGGTTGCTAAGGTGTTGCTATGGTATCCGGGGTGGTTGCTAAGGTGTTGCTAGGTGGTTGCTAGGTGGTTGCTAGGGTGTTGCTAGGCGGTTGCTAAGGTGTTGCTATGGTATCCAGGGTGGTTGCTATGGTGTTGCTAAGTGGTTGGTAGGTCACTCCTAAGCAGTTGCTAGGTGGTTGCTAAGGTGTTGCTATGGTATCCGGGGTGGTTGCTAAGGTGTTGCTAAGTGGTTGCTATGCGGTTGCTAAGGTGTTGCTAGGCGGTTGCTAAGGTGTTGCTATGGTATCCGGGGAGGTTGCTAAGGTGTTGCTAGGTGGTTGCTAGGTGGTTGCTAAGGTGTTGCTAGGCGGTTGCTAAGGTGTTGCTATGGTATCTGTGGTGGTTGCTATGGTGTTTCTAGGTGGTTGCTAGGTGATTTATATGCATAAATTAGATTAAATGGTGTTTGCACGTTGCTACGCAACGTGCAAATACATCAATCAGCTATGCACGCTAGGTTGCTCTGGCCGTTCGGGGGTGTCCAAACTTTTGACCCGTGGCTCCATTACACACAGTACTGGGGGGCCGGGGTGTCCAAACTTTTGACCCATGGCTCCATTACACACAGTACTGGGGGGGGCCAGGGTGTCCAAACTTTTGACCTAACGCTGATTAATCCCATAGCTGCTCCATTACACACAGTACTGGAGTTCTAGCTACCTGTCCTTCGATCTAGCTGCCGTCCTCCGATTGGCCCCATTCATTCCAATGGGGCCACTTCGTACGACATTCGTACGAAATCCGTACGTCGTAACTTTTCGTAACGCATATTTTCGGAAAGAGCTCAATAAGTTCTACAGGTCCTCAATTGGTTTCATCTTCGTATTTCAAAAATTGCGACGTCCACGGGCGTGCAAAGTTCTGCCCATTCATTTTCAATGGGCAAAAAAACGCGTACTTACGAAGTTTTTACGAAAAACGTAAGTCCGATCGGAAAGCTGTATACAAGCCCACCATTCCCGATATGGACGCACGTTTTCTCTTTTGAACGAAGTCGATATTTCGAAAACTGCGGCACTAGTTAACCGGACAAAAAACAGGTGGAATAATAATAATAACTAGATTGCAGTTCCTACAGAAACTGCGAGTGTGATTGCAGTGCTGGCTGGTATCTGCTATGGTGTTGCTAGGTGGTTGCTAAGGTGTTGCTAGGTGGTTGCTAAGGTGTTGCTATGGTATCCGGGGTGGTTGCTAAGGTGTTGCTAGGTGGTTGCTAGGTGGTTGCTAGGCGGTTGCTAAGGTGTTGCTATGGTATCCGGGGTGGTTGCTAAGGTGTTGCTAGGTGGTTGCTAGGTGGTTGCTAAGGTGTTGCTAGGCGGTTGCTAAGGTGTTGCTATGGTATTTGGGGTGGTTGCTAAGGTGTTGCTAGGTGGTTGCTAGGTGGTTGCTAGGTGGTTGCTAAGGTGTTGCTAGGCGGTTGCTAAGGTGTTGCTATGGTATCCGGGGTGGTTGCTAAGGTGTTGCTAGGTGGTTGCTAGGTGGTTGCTAGGGTGATGCTAGGCGGTTGCTAAGGTGTTGCTATGGTATCTTGGGTGGTTGCTAAGGTGTTGCTAGGTGGTTGCTAGGCGGTTGCTAAGGTGTTGCTATGGTATCCGGGGTGGTTGCTAAGGTGTTGCTAGGTGGTTGCTAGGTGGTTGCTAGGGTGTTGCTAGGCGGTTGCTAAGGTGTTGCTATGGTATCCGGGGTGGTTGCTAAGGTGTTGCTAAGTGGTTGCTAGGTGGTTGCTAAGGTGTTGCTAGGCGGTTGCTAAGGTGTTGCTATGGTATCCGGGGTGGTTGCTAAGGTGTTGCTAGGTGGTTGCTAGGTGGTTGCTAGGGTGTTGCTAGGCGGTTGCTAAGGTGTTGCTATGGTATCCGGGGTGGTTGCTAAGGTGTTGCTAGGTGGTTGCTAGGTGGTTGCTAGGGTGTTGCTAGGCGGTTGCTAAAGTGTTGCTATGGTATCCGGGGTGGTTGCTAAGGTGTTGCTAGGTGGTTGCTAGGTGGTTGCTAAGGTGTTGCTAGGCGGTTGCTAAGGTGTTGCTATGGTATCCGGGGTGGTTGCTAAGGTGTTGCTAGGTGTTTGCTAGGTGGTTGCTAAGGTGTTGCTAGGCGGTTGCTAAGGTGTTGCTATGGTATCCGGGGTGGTTGCTAAGGTGTTGCTAGGTGGTTGCTAGGGTGTTGCTAGGCGGTTGCTAAGGTGTTGCTATGGTATCCGGGGTGGTTGCTAAGGTGTTGCTAGGTGGTTGCTAGGTGGTTGCTAGGGTGTTGCTAGGCGGTTGCTAAGGTGTTGCTATGGTATCCGGGGTGGTTGCTAAGGTGTTGCTAGGTGGTTGCTAGGTGGTTGCTAGGGTGTTGCTAGGCGGTTGCTAAGGTGTTGCTATGGTATCCGGGGTGGTTGCTAAGGTGTTGCTAGGTGGTTGCTAGGTGGTTGCTAGGGTGTTGCTAGGCGGTTGCTAAGGTGTTGCTATGGTATCCGGGGTGGTTGCTAAGGTGTTGCTAGGTGGTTGCTAAGGTGTTGCTAGGCGGTTGCTAAGGTGTTGCTATGGTATCCGGGGTGGTTGCTAAGGTGTTGCTAGGTGGTTGCTAGGCGGTTGCTAAGGTGTTGCTATGGTATCCGGGGTGGTTGCTAAGGTGTTGCTAAGTGGTTGCTATGCGGTTGCTAAGGTGTTGCTAGGCGGTTGCTAAGGTGTTGCTATGGTATCCGGGGAGGTTGCTAAGGTGTTGCTAGGTGGTTGCTAGGTGGTTGCTAAGGTGTTGTTAGGCGGTTGCTAAGGTGTTGCTATGGTATCTGTGGTGGTTGCTATGGTGTTTCTAGGTGGTTGCTAGGTGATTTATATGCATAAATTAGATTAAATGGTGTTTGCACGTTGCTACGCAACGTGCAAATACATCAATCAGCTATGCACGCTAGGTTGCTCTGGCCGTTCGGGGGTGTCCAAACTTTTGACCCGTGGCTCCAGTACACACAGTACTGGGGGGCCGGGGTGTCCAAACTTTTGACCCATGGCTCCATTACACACAGTACTGGGGGGCCGGGGTGTCCAAACTTTTGACCTAACGCTGATTTATCCCATAGCTGCTCCATTACACACAGTACTGGAGTTCTAGCTACCTGTCCTTCGATCTAGCTGCCGTCCTCCGATTGGCCCCATTCATTCCAATGGGGCCACTTCGTACGACATTCGTACGAAATCCGTACGTCGTAACTTTTCGTAACGCATATTTTCGGAAAGAGCTCAATAAGTTCTACAGGTCCTCAATTGGTTTCATCTTAGTATTTCAAAAATTGCGACGTCCACGGGCGTGCAAAGTTCTGCCCATTCATTTTCAATGGGCAAAAAAACGCGTACTTACGAAGTTTTTACGAAAAACGTAAGTCCGATCGGAAAGCTGTATACAAGCCCACCATTCCCGATAAGGACGCACGTTTTCTCTTTTGAACGAAGTCGATATTTCGAAAACTGCGGCACTAGTTAACCGGACAAAAAACAGGTGGAATAATAATAATAATAATAATAATAACTAGATTGCAGTTCCTACAGAAACTGCGAGTGTGATTGCAGTGCTGGCTGGTATGTGCTATGGTGTTGCTAAGGTGTTGCTATGGTATCCGGGGTGGTTGCTAAGGTGTTGCTAGGTGGTTGCTAAGGTGTTGCTAGGCGGTTGCTAAGGTGTTCCTATGGTATCCGGGGTGGTTGCTAAGGTGCTGCTAGGTGGTTGCTAGGTGGTTGCTAGGTGGTTGCTAGGGTGTTGCTAGGCGGTTGCTAAGGTGTTGCTATGGTATCCGGGGTGGTTGCTAAGGTGTTGCTAGGTGGTTGCTAGGGTGTTGCTAGGCGGTTGCTAAGGTGTTGCTATGGTATCCGGGGTGGTTGCTAAGGTGTTGCTAGGTGGTTGCTAGGGTGTTGCTAGGCGGTTGCTAAGGTGTTGCTATGGTATCCGGGGTGGTTGCTAAGGTGTTGCTAGGTGGTTGCTAGGTGGTTGCTAGGGTGTTGCTAGGCGGTTGCTAAGGTGTTGCTATGGTATCCGGGGTGGTTGCTAAGGTGTTGCTAGGTGGTTGCTAGGTGGTTGCTAAGGTGTTGCTAGCCGGTTGCTAAGGTGTTGCTATGGTATCCGGGGTGGTTGCTAAGGTGTTGCTAGGTGGTTGCTAGGGTGTTGCTAGGCGGTTGCTAAGGTGTTGCTATGGTATCCGGGGTGGTTGCTAAGGTGTTGCTAGGTGGTTGCTAGGTGGTTGCTAGGGTGTTGCTAGGCGGTTGCTAAGGTGTTGCTATGGTATCCGGGGTGGTTGCTAAGGTGTTGCTAGGTGGTTGCTAGGTGGTTGCTAGGGTGTTGCTAGGCGGTTGCTAAGGTGTTGCTATGGTATCCGGGGTGGTTGCTAAGGTGTTGCTAGGTGGTTGCTAGGTGGTTGCTAGGGTGTTGCTAGGCGGTTGCTAAGGTGTTGCTATGGTATCCGGGGTGGTTGCTAAGGTGTTGCTAGGTGGTTGCTAGGTGGTTGCTAAGGTGTTGCTAGGCGGTTGCTAAGGTGTTGCTATGGTATCCGGGGTGGTTGCTAAGGTGTTGCTAGGTGGTTGCTAGGTGGTTGCTAAGGTGTTGCTAGGCGGTTGCTAAGGTGTTGCTATGGTATCCCGGGTGGTTGCTAAGGTGTTCCTAGGTGGTTGCTAGGTGGTTGCTAGGGTGTTGCTAGGCGGTTGCTAAGGTGTTGCTATGGTATCCGGGGTGGTTGCTAAGGTGTTGCTAGGTGGTTGCTAGGGTGTTTCTAGGCGGTTGCTAAGGTGTTGCTATGGTATCCGGGGTGGTTGCTAAGGTGTTGCTAGGTGGTTGCTAGGTGGTTGCTAGGGTGTTGCTAGGCGGTTGCTAAGGTGTTGCTATGGTATCCGGGGTGGTTGCTAAGGTGTTGCTAGGTGGTTGCTAGGTGGTTGCTAAGGTGTTGCTAGGCGGTTGCTAAGGTGTTGCTATGGTATCCGGGGTGGTTGCTAAGGTGTTGCTAGGTGGTTGCTAGGTGGTTGCTAGGGTGTTGCTAGGCGGTTGCTAAGGTGTTGCTATGGTATCCGGGGTGGTTGCTAAGGTGTTGTTAGGTGGTTGCTAGGTGGTTGCTAGGGTGTTGCTAGGCGGTTGCTAAGGTGTTGCTATGGTATCCGGGGTGGTTGCTAAGGTGTTGCTAGGTGGTTGCTAGGTGGTTGCTAGGGTGTTGCTAGGCGGTTGCTAAGGTGTTGCTATGGTATCCGGGGTGGTTGCTAAGGTGTTGCTAGGTGGTTGCTAGGTGGTTGCTAGGGTGTTGCTAGGCGGTTGCTAAGGTGTTGCTATGGTATCCGGGGTGGTTGCTAAGGTGTTGCTAGATGGTTGCTAGGTGGTTGCTATGGTGTTGCTAGGCAGTTGCTAAGGTGTTGCTATGGTATCCAGGGTGGTTGCTTTGGTGTTGCTAAGTGGTTGGTAGGTCACTACTAAGCAGTTGCTAGGTGGTTGCTAAGGTGTTGCTATGGTATCCGGGGTGGTTGCTATGGTGTTTCTAGGTGGTTGCTAGGTGATGTATATGCATAAATTTGATTAAATGGTGTTTGCACGTTGCTACGCAACGTGCAAATACATCAATCAGCTATGCACGCTAGGTTGCTCTGGCCGTTCGGGGGTGTCCAAACTTTTGACCCGTGGCTCCATTACACACAGTACTGGGGGGCCGGGGTGTCCAAACTTTTGACCCGTGGCTCCATTACACACAGTACTGGGGGGCCGGGGTGTCCAAACTTTTGACCTAATGCTGTTTTATCCCATAGCTGCTCCATTACACACAGTACTGGAGTTCTAGCTACCTGTCCTTCGATCTAGCTGCCGTCCTCCGATTGGCCCCATTCATTCCAATGGGGCCACTTCGTACGACAATCGTACGAAATCCGTACGACGTAACTTTTCGTAACGCATATTTTCGGAAAGAGCTCAATAAGTTCTACAGGTCCTCAATTGGTTTCATCTTCGTATTTCAAAAATTGCGACGTCCACGGGCGTGCAAAGTTCTGCCCATTCATTTTCAATGGTCAAAAAAACGCGTACTTACGAAGTTTTTACGAAAAACGTAAGTCCGATCGGAAAGCTGTATACAAGCCCACCATTCCCGATATGGACGCACGTTTTCTCTTTTGAACGAAGTCGATATTTCGAATACTGCGGCACTAGTTAACCGGACAAAAAACAGGTGGAATAATAATAATAACTAGATTGCAGTTCCTGCAGAAACTGCGAGTGTGATTGCAGTGCTGGCTGGTATCTGCTAAGGTGTTGCTAGGTGGTTGCTAAGGTGTTGCTAGGTGGTTGCTAAGGTGTTGCTGTGGTATCCGGGGTGGTTGCTAAGATGTTGCTAGGTGGTTGCTAAGGTATTGCTAGGCGGTTGCTAAGGTGTTGCTATGGTATCCGGGGTGGTTGCTAAGGTGTTGCTAGGTGGTTGCTAGGTGGTTGCTAGGTTGTTGCTAGGCGGTTGCTAAGGTGTTGCTATGGTATCCGGGGTGGTTGCTAAGGTGTTGCTAGGTGGTTGCTAGGGTGTTGCTAGGCAGTTGCTAAGGTGTTGCTATGGTATCCGGGGTGGTTGCTAAGGTGTTGCTAGGTGGTTGCTAGGTGGTTGCTAGGGTGTTGCTAGGCGGTTGCTAAGGTGTTGCTATGGTATCCGGGGTGGTTGCTAAGGTGTTGCTAGGTGGTTGCTAGGTGGTTGCTAAGGTGTTGCTAGGCGGTTGCTAAGGTGTTGCTATGGTATCCGGGGTGGTTGCTAAGGTGTTGCTAGGTGTTTGCTAGGTGGTTGCTAAGGTGTTGCTAGGCGGTTGCTAAGGTGTTGCTATGGTATCCGGGGTGGTTGCTAAGGTGTTGCTAGGTGGTTGCTAGGTGGTTGCTAGGGTGTTGCTAGGCGGTTGCTAAGGTGTTGCTATGGTATCCGGGATGGTTGCTAAGGTGTTGCTAGGTGGTTGCTAGGTGGTTGCTAGGGTGTTGCTAGGCGGTTGCTAAGGTGTTGCTAGGGTATCCGGGGTGGTTGCTATGGTGTTTCTAGGTGGTTGCTAGGTGATTTATATGCATAAATTAGATTAAATGGTGTTTGCACGTTGCTACGCAACGTGCAAATACATCAATCAGCTATGCACGCTAGGTTGCTCTGGCCGTTCGGGGGTGTCCAAACTTTTGACCCGTGGCTCCATTACACACAGTACTGGGGGGCCGGGGTGTCCAAACTTTTGACCCATGGCTCCATTACATACAGTACTGGGGGGCCGGGGTGTCCAAACTTTTGACCTAATGCTGTTTTATCCCATAGCTGCTCCATACACTCACAGTACTGGAGTTCTAGCTACCTGTCCTTCGATCTAGCTGCCGTCCTCCGATTGGCCCCATTCATTCCAATGGGGCCACTTCGTACGACATTCGTACGAAATCCGTACGTCGTAACTTTTCGTAACGCATATTTTCGGAAAGAGCTCAATAAGTTCTACAGGTCCTCAATTGGTTTCATCTTCGTATTTCAAACATTGCGACGTCCACGGGCGTGCAAAGTTCTGCCCATTCATTTTCAATGGGCAAAAAAACGCGTACTTACGAAGTTTTTACGAAAAACGTAAGTCCGATCGGAAAGCTGTATACAAGCCCACCATTCCCGATATGGACGCACGTTTTCTCTTTTGAACGAAGTCGATATTTCGAAAACTGCGGCACTAGTTAACCGGACAAAAAACAGGTGGAATAATAATAATAATAATAATAATAATAAGAAACAGACTTAAGAAGATCAATAGTGTGATCTGCAATCACACTAATAATAAGAAGAAGAAGAAGAAGAAGAATAAGACTTAAGAAGATCAATACTGTGATTGCATTACTGCAATCACACTAATAATAATAAGAATAAGACTTAAGAAGAACAATACTGTGATTGCATTACTGCAATCACACTAATAATAATAATAATAATAAGAAGAAGAAGAAGAAGAAGAAGAATAAGACTTAAGAAGAACAATACTGTGATTGCATTACTGCAATCACACTAATAATAAGAAGAATAAGACTTAAGAAGAACAATACTGTGATTGCATTACTGCAATCACACTAATAATAATAATAAGAATAAGACTTAAGAAGAACAATACTGTGATTGCATTACTGCAATCACACTAATAATAAGCATGTTGTTAGAGTAAGACTATTTCGCAAAAAAACTAATTTTGTAATTTTTTATTAATATATGTTTTTAAAATGTTTAATTTCCCAAACAGGTGTATGATGAACTTGAGGTTTGCCCGCTCAATGTTCTCATCCTAAACATGTCACGTCCAAACACATCCATTGATTTTGGTGAGTTGCAGGACATGTAGTGGGTATATGTTGTATATGATTTTTAATGTACATTTAACATACATTTTTAGATTAAGAAACAAAAATATACGTTTTTCTGAAAAAAATAAGATACAAATAGTAAATTCCAACAAATTCAAACATAAATGATGTACTCTGCTACTTATGACTACATATCTTGTTTATTTATTGATAACATTCAGAATGTGTTCTAGTGATGATTCCTCCATTTCAGCACTGGAGGTTCTAGTTGCTCGTTTTTAGCTATTGGATCTCATGCAAGGTTAAAAAAAAAAAAACTAAATAAACTGAAACTCTTGTAGGATTGTTCAGTTAAATCAATTGTATATCACCACTCAAAACTTTAAACCTCCATGATAACTTATGATAGGTTCATCTCACTCTGTCTCTTCTTATCTGTGTCGTATCTGATATATATCTGCAGGGTTTGCTGTAACGGGGCACGTGGACGGCTCGAGGCGGAGTCACATCTACGTTAGTGAGGTGCAAACTGAAGGCTTGGCGTTCACTGAGGGTAATCCATCTCTGTAATCTGATCTGTCCTTACGGAACGTAGTTTACATTCTTTCAGTGGATGATGAACAGAGTGATGGTATGCACTGGATTACAACGGTGTGATGAATTGAGTGAGAGTTTAATTGCAGGTGGGGCCAGATTTACATGTATACAAGTATCTAAGCAATAAAACTGTGCTTGTAAATGTTGGTAAAGTTTATAAATAAGTGTATAGAAAGTGCTAGTGTTGAATCTTACTTTATTACTCAAGTTAAGACCCTATTACTGCAATTTTATACCAACATCAAAAGACATTGAGGGCACATACAATTCTATAGTTATCTGATTGTTCAGCTGATAATATGAACATGCTTTGATTTCTTAGGCTACAAATAGGCCTAGGAAAAAAGTGAGCTGGATTTCAGTTCCAAAAATTCTCAGGGCATGTACATGCCCGTATATGTTTTCTTGATAGGGTCATATTTGCCGGTAAAGTGGATCCATGTTTACAAAAAGCTGCAGCAGGAATAGTTTATTGGCTGATTGTGAGCTGTTTTTATGGTTTATGATTCTGACAGTTATTTTATGTAAATAAGGGTTATGGAGAGATATAGATATTTAAATGAAATTTTGTTGATTTTATCAATAAAAATAAGTAAATACAAGAAACACATTTAAATATATAATTTTTATCTGAACAGTTTTGTCACCATTTAACATATTGGACATTAGCGTTTAATTTGCACGGTGTGTCTTTGTGGAAGATGGAACCTTAAACCTTTGCATAAAACTGTATTGTAATTTCTATATTTAATAAATTGTATTTTGATGATAATTTATTTGCATAATAATGTTCTCATTTATTTATTTATGTACTTATTATTTATTTTAATTGTATTTATCATAATAAATCTGAATATGCCTTTCATTAGCACAAATAGACTAAAAAAAAAATCAGTGTGTTTTTTTATGATTTATAAACTCTAACCTTTACAACAAAATGTGGAATAAAGTGTTTTGTATGTAATATTCCAAGTGTTTGGTAACAACACATATATATTTAAATATTAATAATAATAAAAATAATAATGATAATAATAATAATAATAATAATAATAATATTTAAAAAGCTGTGACAAACAGAGTTTATTGGCTGGTTGCAAAGTAAAAAATTTGATTGCTGCCTGACTCATGTAAACTTGGAGTGTTGCCATTATCTGATTACACAAGTGCATGTTAACGCTTAGTTCAGATTACTGACAAAAGCTGATTTTCTGCAGTTTTCTGCAGGATTATTATTAAGTGCATGTAAACCCACTCACTGTAGTGAATAACCCCATTCAATCAGAAGCTGCTAAAGCAAGAAGCATATTTAAGTTGTATAAACATTTGTTTTGTAACAAATGCAAAATAGAGCCTTTGTCTATGTATTAGCCTACTATCTGAAGACGTGTGTGTTGTGGTTGTGTTTGGTGTGTGCAGGACTGAGGGCTGGAGATGAGATCTTGGCTGTGAACAGTGTGAGTGTATCTACTCTGGACCTGGGCCTCATACACACCTTCTTCAGCCAGAACACCCTGCAGCTGGTCCTGCGGAGAGAGGAGTGCGTATCTGATGATCAGAGCAGTGCCTGGCCAGAGTGCGACCCTGCTGACCCCTACTGCCCTCCTCCACCACTCAGCCACAGCCATCCACAGCTGGGCTCTTTAGGTGTGACTTCAGAGGCTGAGTTTACAACACACTCAAATTCCACCAACACCAAACATGTGGTATTTCATTATCATTGAACTTATATCATCGTTATGATGATATACGTTTTCAAAATAGATACTGCAGAGTGTGACGTGACATAATGAGGCTGGAGGTAGATCGACTACTTCTTATCCTGGGAAAAATAAAACTTAAACTACTTTGGGATTTTTTTTATTGTGTTCCACATTGATATTGAAATATCACACAGCAAAAAAACTCAGTTATGATATAATTGTCCACACTTCTTTCCTCCACACAATTGCTCTTTATCAAAGCAAGCTATAGTTCATGGTCCTTTGTGGTCATAAACAGAGTAGGAACCTGTTCCAACTTAAAAAAAAGCCCCATTAAATCTCTGTTAAGAAATCACAATCATTCCCCGTTCTTTCAGCTCTTTAACTGCTGCATTTCTATAGTTAGCATTTTGCATCATATTAAGCTTTTGAGTTCGGCACAAAACTAGATTTGTTTAGTCTGCAACCATGACAAAGGAGCTCTGATTGGTCAGCCTGATTTTAAAGCATCTGTACCATTGAGAAAATGTAGTAGGTTTTTTATTTTGGGCCCTAACTTACACCCTGAGCAAGGCATGTTGAAATGCCTATTGCTATCTTTCATTCCACCAACTGTTTATTTTGACACCTTGTGCATGCTCAAATAACGACAGAGCTTACGAATATACCTATGCTGATGGGCGTAGTGGTCTGGAAATTATGTGTTTAGGTACATTTCTGGCATATTGCTATCTTGGTGGCAGAAAACAGTGACAAGTTAAAACCTTGACTACAGTCAGCAGTCAGACATTCATTCCTATCTTAGCTACGCACGTGCACCATGTTTGTTACACACACACACAAGGACACGCAACAGCACAAACCCAAATTTTACATCAACAATAAACACAATGCTAAATAAAATAATATTGCTGTTTCTGTAAATGAAAGTCAGAACTCACCTAGCTCTCTTAAAGGGACATGCTGATTGTTTTATTTCACGTTATGGCCAAAACACACCCATGATTAATTAAGAGAATGAATTCATGCCTTTTGCGTCTTTCAAGCCGCACAAGGCATATTTTTTTATGATACAAAAGATACACCAACATACCCTAAATCAAGCTGCACGGTGGCTGGCTTGCATATAGAACGGTAAAATATGGTCCTTTGTGTGAAAGTCACTACTAATATACCTGTTTTTGTTTAAAAAACAAATGTTTCTTTCATCTGTAAGAATCAGACTCGGAATACAGCTTCGTAGTGAGCCACCATTGATCCTTTATTGTAATCAAAGAGCTCGGCGCTCTTTAGAACCTCCTGCTGCTTGTTGTTGCTTGATCATGACTGACATGCCTCACAGCACGACTGTCATATCAAAGCCCTCGTCAACACTCACTTTTAGTCCTGCCTTGAGCATGAAGAAAGGACTTTTATTAGGCATTCTGTTAGAAATAGTATCATTTTTCTGTAGAGAGTGATTTGTAATATGATTCTTCATTTAGTATTGTTGGCATGTTGATCACGTGTCTACACAGTGTTTATAAAATATCCAGATATGCCAAGAAAATTGTGTTTAAAATGATAACATACGGCATGTTACACTAACACTTCCCCACTGCTGAATGCCTGAAACACCCACAGTCTTGTAATAAATAACACTTCAGTATTTATACCAGTTGGGTATAAATGAAGAGTGTAAGTGTTATTTAAACACTGGGGTTTTTGTAGCCGTGCTGAATTTGTCTTATTTAAAGTGGCAGCCTACTGAACTGTACTGTGCGCTTTAACCAGAGTCATGCAGGGGTCTCCCTTGGCGATATGCCAGGTTGTGTGCAGACAGAGCACAGGCTGAATGAATTGCCTCAGCAGGACCGTTAGTGAAATCAGATCAATGCTGGTTTACGCCAGTCAAGATCACTTACCGTCGAGCTGCCTCCCTCGAGGCCTAGCCAGAGTAAAACTATCTTTAACGGCTAACTCTGTCACAGCTTCCCTCAGTCTCACTCCATCAAATAAACTCTGTAAAAAAACATTTATTACTACTTTACACTTATAATTACACAACTTTATTCATAACAGTAACAACACACACCTTTTAGACAGCACATGCCTTTAAGCAGATTTTAATATTTGATTTACATGTGATGAATTAGAATAGAACTGTTATCACTGAGGAAGCTTTGCAATCAGCCAATAATAAAACACAATTTTTATCCACATTTGTTATTGACAGACAGTAAAACTACACAGACCATACATTCATACTGGAGTAAAACCACTCCACAGTTTTTTACAATCACTCTGTAATGTGGAACACATTGCAGATTCATACAGGATTAAAACACCTCTACAAATTATTATGGTCAGACTGTACAACTGTACACACTAAAGATTCATACTGGATGTATGCCATTTTACCATGCTTATTCTTACACTGTAAAATATACAAACATTAAAAATATATATTTTACAGTCAGATTGAAAAAAACACACTGCAGATTCATACTGGACTAAACTCACTCTACAGTTATTCTTACACTATTGTTAAATGGTTAAAGCTATACACACTGCAGATTAATAATGGATTAAGGTCACATTACAATGTGTACCATTAGACTATAAAACTACAAACACTGTAGATTCATACTAAAATTAAACATCTCCATAATTATTTTTGTGAGACTGTAATAATTACAAAGTGCAGATTCATTTACAGTTACTAATTTCAGAGTGTAAAAACTCCAGAAACTGTAGACTCATACAGGACTATATTACTTCACAGTAATATACCCAGATTAAAATAGTTCTACTGTCAGACCCCAAATACTGCAGATTCATACTGGATTGAAGTCACCAAACAATTATTACTATTAAAGTGTACAGCAAATTGATACTGAAAGTAAAAATTGCAGAATTTGTCAATTCAAAAAATGGTCCTACAGTTTTTTTCACCAATGCATTATGTACAACCTATGCCAAATAATAACTACGTTTATAATGAATAGCTTTGTGTTAATCCTGCAGTTTAATGAGGTTAACTGTTTTATCCCTTTTTAGAAGTGTCTCAGTTGCTGGAGGTTCGAGGAGATTCGATGGTGTCTGTTTCAGAGGAGGCACAGGATAAGACTGCAGAGCGCTGCAGAAAGGTAAGCTGGAGGAGTGTAAGGAGTGTACAGCAGGGCTGTGTGTTATCTCTGTGCTGGGAGGGGCAGGGGACAGAGTGTGTGATGTAGGAGGTGAGGGATGAGAGCGTGACTGGTGACGGCTGCATTATCAGAAGGTCAGGTGGAAGGTGGAGCAAGCCAAGAGAAATTCCTCAGCTCTGACTGGATGTTTGGCAGTGTCAGATTCCAGAGTCTGTTTTGATTTTGGTTAGTGGAAGCCTTGTGCCAGAAACACCACAAACAAGAGCACCATCACAAATAACAAGCTGTGGAACAGATTAGGAGCACATGGTGCACTGGATTCAGATGTGTACATCATTTCTATACTGACAAGCAATCATTCTTTGAATATATATCACAGGAACTAGTGTCCCATTACTTTTGCCATTTCCCATGGAAGCTAAAGAACACTGCACTGACCTGTGGGATATGCATTTTGAACCTCCTGCACTAAATGCAGAAGTGTTTCGATTCGATAGAGAGTTGATTGCCTGTTCAAACAGACAATTCTAGCCAGATGCTGCCGGTCACAATCATCACCATCCCCTGAAATAACACATAGTTGTTGATAAATTAAATCAAATAAGATAGTAACTGTATTGATATATTGTTGTTTAATCATGTGCAATTAGTACTGTTCATTGTATTATGTATGTATTACTGCATCACATATGTTTACTGTAAATGTATTACTTAATTATATTACATGAACAAAATTATTGACTGACAAACTTATTTACTGACAAACTACTCCTTATTTTGTAATCAGCACACCACTGTATTGAATCATATCAAATTCTGACCTTTTTAAATCATTATACCTCTATTATACTAATAAGATTTATCTGTAAACTATGTATACATACATAGTTACATCTGTGCTTTTCCTTGTGTTAATATTCTGTTTGTGAGTATTGTAATGAGTATATTATTATAATTCTTTGTCCTTAATGCCATGGGATTTTCTTTCATTTTTCAAAATTGTCATTAATTATTGTAGGAATAACAATTGTTTTCAGACGTGCACACATACTCAGGTGTGTCTAGACGTTCCTGATTAGTGTAGACCCAGCAAAACTGTTTAAACTGGCACTCAGACCATTCAAATGTTTTTGTATTATTTATTTTTATTTTTTTCAGTCTCTTTTTGGGGGGTGGGGGTATTTTAACAGTGTTAAACAGCTCTGCAGCGCAGCTCAGTGGCCTCCCTGGGGAATTCATCAGTTTGTCAGCACTTTATTACTCTCTGGCAGGGCAGATTATGATGACAAATGGCTGGAATTCTCCTGGAGATGCTGCAGGACGAGCATGTGTGTCTCTGAGATAAAGCTCCTGAAGCTCATTCTCATTCAGTGCTCCTTTCACTGTGTCCTAAACTGCACTCTTTTACTGCAGCAGTTTATTCTGTATAGGTCTGATGATTATTTAGCTAATGGAAAAAATTGTAGTATCCACCAGAAAGTGCCTTGCATTTTTTTTGTATTATTGTGATGACTTTATGTATTATCTATTTAATGAAAACTGATAAGAACAGAAATCCACTCCTAGCATCAATACCACCCCACAGACAGAAACTTTAATCCTTTCACCGAATTTAGCATTTTCTTTTAATATTGATGCAATAATTATTTATATCGATTTGCTGTTTTTATCCATGTATTTGCAGTAAACACTGTCAGTGTATACTACACTGTCAGTACACCCAGATACTTTTTTCTCTTATTGATTCTAAAATGTGAAGAGCCCTGTTTAATGGTACTTATTCCTCCTTCTTTTCTCCAGAGTGTGGAGCCTGCATGTCCACTGTTCCAGCCTTTCCCAGAAGATCCAGGCCTCACTGTGGACGGCTACAGAAACCCTTACTCCACTGAAAGTGCTCCAGCCAGAGCCAGCCCACGCCACATGTCCGTCACAGAAAGACTGCACAAGGTCATTCAGGAGCTGGTGGACACAGAGAAGTCATATGTAAAGGTACGGAGACAGATCTTACTTATCTGCTCAGTGAAAATCTCAGAAAATACATTGTCAGGATGTAGAGTTACCAGTTTAATTTCCTATATAAGATACACTGTTCACTGTTCATTTTAATATAGGATTTTTAGGGAGTCAATCATTTTTGGATAAAATGAGATGTTCCACTCTCACATCTTAATCAGATACCATTAATATTTATATGCTTTTACTTAAGCATCCCTGGTACTGGTGTTTTAAGAATGCAGTGAAAATACAGTGTCAGTACTAATTTATTTTATAAAGGGCACGCTACATACCTGAAGCAAATGAACAATGGTTAAAATAAACGTTTCTTTTTTTATAGTACGACATTAGGAAATAATTCTTAATAAATGTTAGCGTACCCTTATATATTTAACTTAATTGTAAAATAATAAAATATTACTCTAAACTTTTGAGCAGTATATACATATGCATGTTGTTAATAACTACTGTCTAATTGTGTCTTTCTTTTCTCTGTGTTTTTACATAAAGGATCTGGGCTGTCTGTTTGAGATCTATTTGAAGCCTTTAGAGAGACAGACGTTCCTCAGCCATGGAGAGGTGAGTGTAATACAGGTCTATAGATAGAGCTCTAGAGAGCTCTCACACACAGATATAAAAATAAAAGCACAGTATTGAGTCTACTGGTTCCAGCGTCAGTTCTCTCTTCCTGCCACTAGATGGAGTCTCTGTTCGGCAGTCTCCCAGAGATGCTGGACTTTCAGAGGATATTCCTTCAGACCCTGGAAGAGAGAACCACCTCATCTCCAGACTTCAGGACACTGGAGACACCTGAGCAGCTCAAGGTAAATCAGTGAATCAGTGTTTGAACCTGTATACATTTGCACATATACACTATCAGTCAAAAGTTTAAGAACACCCCTGTTTTTTAGTTGTCCAGTAGCTGTGCTATATGACTCAAAACAAGGTGCCTATCAGTGATTTACCATTTTTTTATTATGTATTTTTAATGCACTTCATCTTCCAGAACCTTAAGTCTTCACTGCTGAGACTTAGTCTAATGTTAAGCTGAGCTAAAGGTGTTGTTGCCATGTGGGTCAGTCAGACAATGATCACAAGCCATCAAACCAAACTGAACTGCTTGAATTTCTGCACCAGAAGTGGCATAAAGTTATACAAAAAACAGTGTGTAAGACTGGTGGAGGAGAACATGCCAAGATGCATGAAAACTGTGATTAAAGACAGGGTTATTCCACCAAATATTGATTTCTGAACTCTTAAAACTTTATGAATATGAACTTGTTTTCATTGCATTATTTGAGGTCTGAAAGCTCTGCATCTTTTTTGTTATTTCAGCCGTTTGTCGTTTTCTGCAAATAAATGCTCTAAATGAAAATATTTTTATTTGGAATTCCTGAGAAATGTTGTTTGTAGTTGATAGAATAAAACAACAATGTTCATTTTACTCAAACATATACCTAAAAATAGCAAAATTAGAGAGTCTGATTCAGAAACTGAGGTGGTGTCTTTTTTTTAGAGCTGTATCTAGATTCATGTGGATGTGTCCATATACTGTAATGTGGTGACTATAGCCATGCATTTCTTCCAGTAGGATAGCACTGTTTGAACATGGTTACCTTTTTTAATGTTCAATTTTAGCAAAGATCTCCAATAAATAACAGTTTAAAGCTTGATAATTTTCTTAAACTTGTGTAATGTAATTCTTATATATTGCAGTATCTAATGCTACCTTTCTTTCCCGCTCTTTTTAAATGCAGAAGTTACTGTTCTCTTTGGGTGGATCCTTTCTGTACTATGCTGACCACTTCAAGCTGTACAGCGGCTTCTGCGCCAACCATATCAAAGTCCAGAAAGTTTTAGAACGAGGTAAACGATGTCACTGAGCTTCTTCGTTTGTATCCTGTTAGCTCACACACGTGCAGCAGCATTACCTCAGGCCACCTTCAATATTCTTCCTGCTGTTTGTTTTACATCTTTCTTCCTCTGTTCACATCTGCAGCGAAGACAGACCGGGCATTCAAAGAGTTCCTGGAGGCGAGGAACCCCACCAAACAGCACTCGTCCACTCTCGAGTCCTACCTCATCAAACCTGTGCAGAGAGTGCTGAAGTACCCTCTGCTGCTGAGAGAGCTGGTGTCCCTGACTGACCCCGAGAGTGAGGAGCACAGCCACCTCACAGGTGACACATTACACTTTCTAAACCCTTCAAACAATGAAAGATACAAGGAAACGTTCCTGTCACTTTCCTTCATACACACGTTAATCAGGTTCTCAAGTCAGTTCTTCTATCCTTTTGCAGAGGCTTTGAGGGCAATGGAGAAGGTGGCCAGTCACATCAATGAGATGCAGAAGATCTATGAGGATTACGGCACTGTGTTTGACCAGCTGGTGGCAGAGCAGAGCAGTACAGAGAGAGAGGTGTGTGTAAATCTCATTTGTTTTTCAATCAATCAACTTTTGTTTTCACTCCTAAATGTAATGTAACCCTCATTTTTAACATTTACATTCAGCATTTATGATTTAAATGGATTGAATAAAACAATAAAGCTAATTTAATCAGGTTAACTATAGAAAGTACATAAACAAATTCACAGTAAAATCAGCCACGGTAAAAGAATAAAAATAAAAAAAGAAAGGCAGATGAAATTATAACATTGGAAATATAATAATGATAACAACAGTAATAATAATAAGTAGGTGTATATCATTGCTGTTCAAAGTACCTCCAAAACAGCAACTCTACAGGAGAGAGATACAGTAAATCCTTCTTAACTTTTAATGGAAGTTAATGTAAAAAAAAAAAGTTTATTTCAGGTCAGTTTAGGGAATTTCTATTGGTTCATTTATCAATACATTTTTACATAGTCTAAGGGACAGCTAGTGTGTTCAAATTATGTAGTAAAATATAACCATCACTGCCTTAAGGTGTCTTGACAAGTTTAAAGCAAATTTTTACACCAAGACATCTTGAGGTACATTAAGACCTATAACCTCTTTTTCTTGAGAAATGAAAGTTAATAATTATGTTGTATGTTGTAGAGAAAAATGATGACTGATTGATGGCTAGATAAAGTTTATTTTAACGTGTGTCTCTCAGGTGACGGAGATCTCAATGGGAGAATTCATCATTCATAGCTCTGCACTGTGGCTGAACCCCATGCCCTCACTGGGTCGAATGAGGAAAGACCCCCAGCTCACTCTGTTCAGTAAGTCTGACTCTGAGAGACTCTGAAAAACTGTTTTTTTTTGTTCACTGCTATTAAAATAATCATTAATAAGCACATTTTTCTGTCATATTAACAACACCTTTTTTCACCACAGTCTTCAAGAGGGCAGTTATTTTGGTGTATCGTGAGAGCAAGCTGAAAAAGAGGATGGTGAGTTTGGAAAACCTTTAGTAAATAAAAACATACTTTTTTAAAGAAAGACTGAAAATCTAACTTGAGTCCTCTCCGGACGGTATTAGTTTCTTAGGGGGGCGCTGTGAAAAATATTTCACACTTCTACTCAGTGATAAAACTCTTGCATCCGGACATGCTGTTGACTTGATCTCCTGTTACTAATCTCTAAAAAAAAAAGGGTCAGAGTATTTTACAATATTTTACTGTATTTAATGTAACGTCTTCAGTCGTTCTAATGTTTTTCTATTCATTGCTTCTTAAACAGACAAGCTCCCGCTCTGCAGATCTGGACCCTTTTAAATTCCGCTGGCTGATTCCCGCCTCATCTGTGCAGGTTCGCCCTGGAAACTCAGCAGGTGGGTTTTTATACGCGCCTCTCATTTTAAGTGCTGTTCACTATTAGAAGACCAGGTGTCTGTAAAGATTCCCCCTTCATTAGTCTTAACTCACTCTAACAGCTGTAGAGCCTATCTGAACCCTGTTCTCCTCACTCTCACAGGATCTGAGGACCCCTGTCTGTGGGAATTAATTCACACGAAGTCAGAAGTGGAGGGAAGACCAGAAACTGTTTTCCAGCTCTGCAGCAGGTGAGAGAGATGGCTTTATGTTCTAAAAAAAAGCTAAAACAGACAGAACAAATACAATGGCAGACTAATGACTGGATAAAAGAAAGCCTAATCGTTCGCATGTAAAATTATGATTATGACAATTTTGGAACCTAAGAATCTATAACAGTATCATAAAGTATGATTGCTAAATGATTTAAAAGTATTTTAGCAAAATTAATATTTTGTAATATTTTGTATCTGTAGTCCAACTAAAAGTGACACAAGATTATAGGTGGAGTTAATTGTACAAGGCTAGTGGTAATAGTGATTAAATAGTCTAGTAAACCCAATTAAACTCATTTAAGTACATTTTTTTTAAACATATTAAAAAAATTAACTGCTTTGTAGACCTGGGTGGTTATGTAAATGTAGGCAAATTATTATTGTCTGCAAATATAGAGTGAAACAAAATATTAACACTTATAATAATGTTAATATTAACATAATTATTAACATAATTAACATAATATTATTACATTTTCCAAGTTTATTATTTATGTACATATGAATTATAGAACTTATATATAATATAAAATATACATCAGTAGTGTCAAATGCATAAAAAATAAATACAGAAATACAGTAATATTAAATATAGTAAATTGTGAATTAACCCATAAGATCCTAGACCAGACCCATTACTAAATATTGATACCAAGGTGTACTTAGCTTAATATTTAATGGTTATAATCCTGATGAAACATAAATGACAGAATACTAATGTCATAACCTGTATTTTAACAGTTTGTCCTAAAAATGGTTTCAGAACTAGTTATATGGATCGTAACATCCAACTAGTTATATGGAACGTAAATGGTTCGAACAGACCTGTAGAAAAAAAATACACTTTTAAAATGAGCTGGTTTTATCTCCAGCACCAACCCATTACACATACATTCTGTAAACAAGGTCAGATAAACAAACACACATTCACACACTGTCCTGTGACGCTCTCTGGATGTTCTGTATATATCACCTAGGGACTTCATGACAGTCAAAAAGCTGTAGGAAACTTTCTACTTTCTTTTTTGGGTTAAGTAATAATATATGCACTTCATTTACACAATACACAAATTAAGAACTATCAGGTAGTAAACAATGTGCAAAATGCTCTGATAATTGATAGTTGATGCTAATGAGGAATATTGTGTGTTTCCTACAGTAATTTGGAGAACAAGGCCAACGCAGTAAAGGCCCTCCGCTCCATCCTGAGAGAAAATGCTAAAAGGAACGTTCCAGCTGAGCGTGGATCCAGAGACAACCTAACGTTTCCCCGGGGGAGCCACCCAGCAGCAGTCAGAAGCAGCTCCTGGCTCCAGAGACTCCAGCCGCAGTCAGATGCACTTAAACGCAGTCCACTAGACACAGACGAGGGCAGACTGCTAGGTATAGACACTCAGTCAGAGCCCGCCTGCGCTCCCAGAACTGACAGAACTGACACCTCTCACAGTAAGAGAGCTCGACTCTGCTCCCTCACCAGCTCACTGGAGGCCCAGCTCCAGAGACTGAGCTTCATGGACCCGCAGGAGACCAGACTCAGAACCTCCGGCAGCCTGCAGGCCAGTCAGCTCACCCTGCTGCAGGACACGTCTGCACTGGACCTCAACAACCTGCTGACTCGAGACTGCAGCGTACAGAACCTGAACTCTGTCCCTAATGAAGACTGCTTCTACGACACGGTCATGGGCATCCAGAAAGCTGTAATCCCCACACTGTAGAGTTAGCAGGGGTCTTCATTTCTGCACTTCTGGTCCTGGAGGGTCTTAGTCCAGCAGTTTTATGGTGTTCTTATGTGCTCAAAGAGTTAGATGTGATTCAAGCCAATAGTTAGTTAGGCTGCAGCCAGTGGGTTAAGTATGATGTTTTGGGTCCTCAATATAACAGAACCTCCGAAGTCATAAGTGTATAAAAGCATTGAGGGATGTATGGGCTTCAGTCCAGAACTTTTATTGGGATTGGTCACATTGGACCCAGAGTATGATGGCACCTTTAACATTGCTAATAGCTATGCCACTGGTTGTAGCCTGCAGTTATTTAGTTAATATAATAATAATAATAATTATAATAATAATAATTTTAAATAATAATCTTTGTAAAAAATTCAAAAGAAGGACATTTTGTTTATTTAATTGTATTTATTTTACTGTATTTATTGTTAAACCTTCAGAAATATTTTAATTTTCATAACATCCTTTTAAATTAGCAAAACAAAAAAGATTTACTAGATGGAAACATATCTAATATTGATCATGCAAAAATTGTAATTCATAAAAGTTTTGTAACTATATGAAGTGATCAATCGTTTTATTTACAAATTTTAACAAAGATGTTTTCTACATTTTTCCACACAAATATGTGTTTCATAAATAAGGCCCAATCCATAATTGCCCTAAAAATTGTGTGCGATATGATTTTCACGATAACGATACTCTTGGCGATATGACTAAATTAAAACACTGAAAAATGATTTTAAGACTACACTGATTCAGAATGTCATGCTACTAATAATGCACTCCAAATATCTCCATATATCCAGTATTAAAGTACAAAAAATGATACTGGACAGATATAATCTGTCTCTAGTAGATATATAATGAGAAATGAGAACAGAGTGAATTTTTCTTTTGCTAAAAACAGCAAAAATGTAGTTCCCTGATGTGATATTTAGGGCTGGGTGATATGGCACAATATTTCAGGGTATAATATCGTTCACGATATTTAAAAATGTTGCTGTAAAATATTATTGTGTACGATACAATATGGCACATCCAGACCCTGTAACATTCATATAATACACATAGAAATTTTGACAAACTGCAATACACTACAGGAAGTGTAGGGGGCGATATGACAGCACAACTTCAGTCCTCCAGGACCAGAACGTCAAGCAGAATACGCACAGCTTGCTTTAGCACATGCTACATTAGCCAGTTGGCTTTTGGCACAGATTGTGCATAAACCTTTAAACACTACAGAAAGACCAGCTGTGGTGTGTGTTGGTCGATATCTCACTGCCTTCTGAGGATTCTGAGCAGTAAAAACACAGGTTGCCTTCATTCGCTTTCTGGATACACACACTACGAGTGTGCAAGCCAAGAAAACAGTGTCCTTATATTTATATACAGCTTCCTGACAAAAGCTTTTCTTAGTCCAGTACTGGAACAGCTTGATTTTGTAGTGTTTTTTGTAATGAACAAAACATTTGAGCTTATTTCTAAATTATAAATGTTCATCTCTATTATGTAATGTGATGTGTGCAGTTTTTTTATAGTTGTTGTTTTTTCAGCGTTCACGTGATTTTTGTGATGGATGTAGCATGACTCGTTCCTTAAGTTGAACAGCTTGGAATACATTTCTTTATTGTTTACTGTAATTTACTGTATTTAAAGTACCTCCTAAACTCTATTGTCTTTTGTAGTGTTTGGTAATTTATTTGTAAAAAACATGCTATATTCACTACCTGACCAGCTCTTGACTTTAAAGATAATAAGCTTATATTGTAATATTTAATAAAATCTCTCTTCTACTCTTCCATTTCTGCTTGTTAACTGGGTCTCATTAAGCAAAGCTGCAGTTATGCTGTTACATTACAGCCTGACCTGTGAGCCTTGCGTCTGATGGGAGCTGATGAGAAACGAGATTCATTTCAAAGGGGGTGGAGATGTACTGGCACACAGAGAGGAGTTTGAATCACTGCTTTTATGCTGTATCTCTGGGCACAGAAACGAACTGGATCTAACAGTACTCTGCTCCTGAATAGAGAGAGAGAAAGAACCCAAATGAGTCATAATTACGGCTCTTTTCTTGAGCTCTTGCTTTGTTCAGGACTTCAGTGGGCGATGTTAATGTGAGCGTGTGGGTGAGTGGGCTTGGATAACAGCTCTCTCTGCCAGATTCTCTTTGTCACCTTTTCATATCAGAGCAGAGGAACACAGAGCATTAAGGTTATCTAGCAGAATGAAAAAGTTTCTCTTACATAAAAAGACTGAGTTACACAGACAGATTCAGACACTATACAAGACCTCATTTTGTAACATGATTATTATTATATAACTAATTATATTAGTGCATCTCAAAAATGTTTGTCATTAAAAAGTTACTTTATTACAGTAATTCAGTTCAAAATGTAAAACTCATATATTATATAGATGTATTACACACAGAGTGATCTATTTTAAGTGTTTATTTCTTTTAATGTTGTTGATTATGGCTTACAGCCAATGAAAAAAAAAAAAAAGTTTCTCAGAATTACAATATTATATAAGACCAAGTGGTACTTTTGGCAGTGTGCCAACAGGAGGAGCACTGCCACGAGGTCCTATAAAGTGACCTCCAGCAGACTACTAAACAAACTGTCAGAAACAGACTTTAAGAGGATGGCATGAGAGCCCAAAGTCCTCAAGAGGGACCTGTAGTCACAACCCAGAATCATGCAGCTTGACTGGCATTCAGATATTTATTTCATTTTAAAGTGATGGATGTCATGACAGAAATTATCATTGATTCAATGATGAAACAAACTAAACGTTTTGGGCATCGCAATAATCAGTCAGCTAATTTGGCTAGATAACTGCCTTTCCATCGCTTGCTATTTCGCAAACGTTGCTTCATAAGGGAAGTTTAGTGCGGATATGTGTATTTACTTTACTAAAATAGCTCATTATTTAGTGCAGATTTGGTCTGAAGTGCGTTTTACAATAAGCTTTTTTTGGCATGCATAAAACTCAAGAAACTATTCTGTCTAGACTAGTGTTTACTGATGACCTAAAATGGTTTGATTTTTGTCTAATTCTATTTTATTTTAATTATGTAATGCAGGGCTCTCAAGTTTTGAAGTTTGTTGTCCACCGACGTGTGTTTCAGAAGTTTTGAATCGGACAGTTCTTTTTGCGCCAGACACTCTTGCTGAAACTCCACCCTCTTTGACTAGGTCTGCCTAACAACAGAGCGATCTATATTCTGATTGGCTCAACGAGAGTACATTATAATATACAGCCGATGGATTGGCAAGCGTGAGAAATACCATGTGTGGAGTGTGAGTGTGTGAACTCGCTGAGGTGTGTGTGTCACACGCTCAAAGCGTGAGACTTGAGAACACTGAGTAATGTAAAAATCCAATCACACATGGCTAGGGAAAGGAGGAGGGGAAAGGGACAGCAGCATGATAGTGAAAATTTACTCTCGGCCTGTAGGGGGAGCCACATAAAAAAAAAAAAACAATAACCAAGGGTTGCCTTGTGTGCCTTTAAATTTCGTCCAGCCCCTACATGGGTTGGTGATTTTGGTTTCCATTGACTGATTTCATGCCAGTTCATTCTCAACTAATTGCAAAATTTATTTAAGTATAGATTTGAATCTTTAATCTTTTCTATGCGTGATCCAATGTGTGATTTAAGTAATTCCTTCTTTTTTTATTTATTTAGTGTGAACCTGATAGATATTGGACATTGGAACCTATTTTAACGTTCTTTAGGTGATCCGTCAAACAAGCACTGTGCAGCTTGATTTAGGGCATCAGTGTGTCTTTGCTTTCATAACGACGAGAAAAGTAATTTATGGGTACAGCAATGTTATTTTATTGTGTATTCTGTTTATTGTCGATGTAAACTTCTGTTTGTGCGCGTGTCATTTTGTCAGTAAAGAGCGGGGGGTGTACGCACGCTTAGCGTGCACGGCGGACTTGTGTAGCCAAGATAGCAATAAGCATCTGACACGTGACTGTAGTATAGATTTTTATCAGTCAGTGGCATACTGGGGTTTTCTCTGCCAAAATAGCAATATAAACAGAAATATACCTGAATGCACCTTATTTCGAGACCACCACACCCATCAGTGTAGATATATTTCACAAACATCTTTGCCATTTGAACGCCATGGGCTTAAGGTATAAAATTAGTCTAAATAATATAATAGTATGGTTTTATAGTATTAAACCATAAGATATTGTGGATGGAAATCATACTGGAATAGAATTGAGTGAAAAGAGAAATATATAACACACTTTTGAGCTCGGTGCCAGCAGTTCATCTGTTGCCACAGTAACACCTGTGTGGAGGAGTGTAGAGACGGCCCACTACACACACACACACACACTCACATAAATGCTGAATGAGGCTCCAGCCTCACAACACACTGAGGAGTGTGTGGAGGAGAGTGTGTGAGGGAGAGTGTGTGCTAAGTCTGGGCTCCTCCTGCCCTCTATCTGCTCTGAACTGAACTGACAGGGCTGGAGTTAAGCACAGAGAAAACAGCGCTGCTTGGATTCTCCTCTCTCTCTCTTTCCATCTCTCTCTTTTTCAGCTCTTTCTCACTTGGGGAGATCTCCAGCTGCCTTCACTCAGCCTCCTGCTGGAGGAGAGTCTGAGAAATGGGCATGTATCTGTCTGATGGATCTGAAGAAGGATCTGGGGCTGCTGGAGCTGGACTGTGTGGACTGTGTGAGAGACTGTGAGCTGCTGACTTTTTGTGTCTGTGTTTTTGTGTGGGACTCTGAGGAATGTGCTGATCTCTACACACTCTACTCTGGACTCTATGCTGGACCTCACCAACCCCTGCCATGGACATGCTTTGGACATACCTTGGGCAAGCACACGTTGAATTTGGGTGTGAATAGGTGTGGGATTGTGAGCAGAGCATTCTGGGCTAAGTTCTGGGATGTGCTATGACGACAGGAGCAGAACATACAGGTGTGTACAATCTACAGTTATATTACTTTTATAGGTAGAAGATGCTAAATGAACCAAGAAACTAATCTACAAGATGTGTCAGAGATCTGTTTTGATTAGACCTAGAAAGCTGTCAATAGCTATTATTAACACTGAAAAGTCTGTCTTTCAGCATTGGATTAAGACTAGCAAAGCCTTACTATTCAGCTACTACATGGAAAATTATGTAAACTGATTTATTCAATTTTTTTTAAGAACGCAGTCCTGCACACACCAGCAGCCTCTGACTATTTAAGGGGTTAATCTTGGTCAAGCTGTTGCTCTAATAGCAACATTAATGTGGCCCATGTACTAGTGACCTACATTCCATATAGAATGATGAAGTAGAGGTGAGACAGATGTGGCTGTTGGAAATGTTAAGCTAGATCTAGTAGTGTTATAACTAGACATTAAGTAATGTGATTGATCTGACAGCGTTGGTTTTTAAAGGTAGGGAAGATGCTGTCTTCTCATATCTGTAACACACAGCTGTAGTAATAAATACGGCACATTCATAAAAGTAATTATTTTTTTTGCATACTTTATCCTAATTGAGAGTTTTCTCATATCATGGAGTTTATTAACCTGATTACTTGGATATATTTTAACTTATGTTACTTTGTAAACGCCTTTTAAAGATGATTTATCACATTTCAGAGCAGAATACTTGTGTTTGAGCATCCTCACATATCTACCAACTACTCATAGTTAGAGAGTTACATAGAACATCGTAAACCTGAAGCAGCTGTGCATGAGCTTTTAAAAGTACTAGAGCTGGGTAATATATTAATATTTTATTGTATCAAGATCAAGATCAAGATCAATTTTCTTATCCTATTGACAATATGCTTTAATGTTGAAATATTGTATTTAAAGAACACTGACCCAACTGTACATTTCATTACAAAGTAGTCTTTGGCTTTCAATACAATACCTGTATAATATCCACTGATATTTTGTGAATTATCATGTGATCTGGGTGCTTTGAGGAACTTACACGATGGGTTGAGTGTAGAATCAAGTAAATTATTAAATTGGTTAATGAATCAAGTGCAAACACGAATCAATGATTCAAAATATTGTTAACAAGCCCGTGGCTTGATATCAGTCTCTGAGCTTGTGTATACACTGCTGCAGGGAAACTCAGAGACGACGCAGAGCTTTCCGCAGACACTGGATTATACTTCAGAACATGAGTTTATGACTGAAAACAGCCAAAGAATGAAGCGGTAAATGGGTCACAGAAAGTTACTGTGAAAGAAACTTTGAACGATCGCTTATTATTGAGTGGAGAGCTGGAGAGCATTAATGGTATGGGGGGGTGGTTGCAGAAAAGTTCACTGCACGCCACTGATTTTGACCATATCGTCCAGCCCTAGTTTCTACCCTTTTATTCAATGCTTAGCACTACAAGGGCATCCAGTACCTTTGGAATGAGTTGGATAAGTGGGCAGAACTAATCAGCTAACACAGGGGTGTACAATGTAAACACACCCACGTTGCCTGATGAGATAAATCTGGTGTGCTGGAGTAGGGCTACCCCCAAATATTGCTGGAGACCAGCACTCCAGGACTGGAGTTGTGCACTCCCTGACCTTATAAACATTATTCAGTAAGTAATGTCATGATATCAAGCAAAAGTTAGTTACCGCAGCAAAAATACCCAGAATTCCAGAAGATATGCTGGATGAGCAGGTGTCCAGTATGGAGTATAGGTGTAAATTCACAACACACGCACATGCATCAGGTTTAGTGAGTGCCCTATTGTTCTTTATAACAGTAAGAACAGCTGTACATCAGTCTGCCTCTGCAGGACTCTTTATTCTATTGTTCAAATCCACATAAAGAACAAAGAAGAGCCCGGCCTCCAATTCACACCTAAACCCTCTCACCTGACCTGTAGTTCACTCATTCAACTACAGACCAACACACTGAACACGAACGCTGGAATTCACACTGAATTCACACTAATATAATACTACACCAACACAACTTTTACCAAACCTAAAAACCTAAATTCAGTGTTTTTTTTGTATTTGTAAAAAGTATGTTGCATTGTAGATTAATATTAAAGTCATACAAACTATGTGTTAAACAAAAAAAGTGTGAAACACACCATATTTTTGGTTAAACAAATATCATCTGCTTAAATGACAGCTTTGCAAATCTTGTCTGGATTTTATCAGTCAGCTTTATGAGGTAGAGTCACCTGGAATGGATGTGCTGAACTTACTAATTACTTGAATTTCTTGCCTCTTAATGTGTTTGAGAGCATCAGTTGTAAAGTTAAAGTTGTGAAGAGGAAGAGTTGAGATATCTAAGTCGAATCCATATTATGGCAAGAACTACTCAACTCAAGTAAAGAAAAAAAATCTTTAAGAAATGAAGGTCAGTCAATCCAAAAAATCAAGTGCAGTCGCAAACACCATCAAATACATTATGATGAAACTGGCTCTCATCAGGACCACACCAGTAAAGAAAGAACAAGAGTTACTTCTGTTGTACAGGATAAGTTTATCAGAATCAGAAACTGCATGTAAACAGCACCCAGATAAGATCCCCCTTAATTAGGGCTGCAACGATTAGTCGATATATTCGACAATGTCGATTATAAAAATGTGTCGACTCCGAATGTTCATTGTCGACTAATCGTTAATTTGCACCACTCACACAGTTTACTCTTGGCAACAGATTCCAGATTTCCTCACTAAATATCATCACTTTCCACATTTAAAGGGCAATGTTCTGGACATTTGAAGGGCATTTAAATACCTTGTTCAGTTGTTTCTATTATTGTAAAGCGAAGACATAGAAAGAAGCTAGAAACAGAACAGCAAACAGAAATGGAGGGCATGGCAGAAATAATCGTTGACTAATCGACTAATCAGAAAAATAATTGCCAGATTAGTCGACTACCAAAATAATCATTAGTTGCAGCCCTAACCTAAATGCAGAGTGTTTTGGTTTGTTTACCACTTTTAATTTACTACATTATTCTTAATGTGTTCCTTTATAGTCTGAATGACTACTATTAATCAAAAAAAAAAAAATCCAAACTTGTATATTTAGTTCATTAAATACATTCAACACAGAACTGTTTTTTCAAGGCAGCTGTAAGTCATTCTTTTTCTTTCACAACAGTAAACAAGTGATTATTTTTTTTCAAAACTTGGGTGCACAAGAAAACAAACTCCTGCTCAGTCTGCCCAGTACAGGACTTTCCATCTTGTAAATGTGAGGCTGGTCAGTTTTTCCAGCTCAAGAGTTTTATAACCTTATATGAGCACACTTTTTAAGGAGTTACATGATAACATTCTCTGTTAATCTGAGTGAGTTAAGAATAAGTAAAACAAATCTTGGATATCTGTATATACAAATGCTTTGGGCTAAACTCCCCAAAAGCAACAGAACATGTCTTTTCCTGTTGCAGTTTTTGGTTAACACAATTTCTTTTTTTGTATTTAGAACTGCTCTAAAAAGTAGAGATGCTACATAAATATTTAATCATTTGTGACATTGTGTATTATGAGATATGTAATGGGTAATACAGTCTGGGTGTGCTGCAAATCATAATCTGGCACACAGGAACATATCCAGGATAAATAAAAGGTTTCAAAAAATGCAATGGCCAAACCATCGTGGCATAGATAAAAAAAAATCTTGTGTCTATAAAGACTTAAAAGTCTCCTTCCACTAAAATATTATAGATCTCTCTGAGTTGTAAATGCATGCTGCATATGAAACTGTTCCTCAACCTCCACTGTCTGCAGATGCTAGTAAAAGAAAATATTCGGAAAAACGAGTCAATCAGGGAAAGCACCCGAGTCTACGTCAACCCGTGAATTAGTATTCATGGCCTCGTCCACCTTGGCTTGCGACCGCCCACAGACACAGCTTAAGTAAGCCAGGCATATCTTGCCAGACAGGAGCTAACAGCGTTGGGAACAACATGGCAGGTCGTTCCTGTGTTATTTGTGCAAATAACACGCCAGTGTAATATGCTTTACCCAGTAGTTCAGAGCTAAGGAACAAATGGTTAGAATTTATCTATGAAATACCACCAGCGAAGTTCAATTGAGATATGTAGGTGTATGTTTAGAACAGTTCTATTTACACTAGTTAAATGTAAGACTCCGGGGTTTTGTTTTACTTTCTGGACCTGGACTACCCACCTCTGTGTGTAACTATAGGTTTACATAGGATCTCCGAAGGATTTCGCATTTTACAGAGACACTTAGACTAGGTCAGTGGCTGAACTGCACTTAGCAGGGCATTACACATGATGTAAAGTAACATATGACATTGTAAAGACTGTTATTAATGTAAAAATGTTTGTCCATCTCGCTGCATCGCAGTGCTGTTAGCCAATCAGAGGTGAGATGATTGCATGTATGAATATTTATGAGCAAGAGCCGCAGTCCTATCGTTTCTCCTCCTCCACCGGACTAAAGCAGCGTTATACCGGATCACTTTTTTTCACAAAAAACAGCTCACATGGAATTCATTTATACTAGAGACCACAACTATACATTTTAAAACAAAAGAAAAAAATGATGGAATGAGACCTTTAAAGCATTCTTCAGAATAATGTTTGATTGCTGCATCTGTAATAGTTGGTTGATTACCACCAAAACACAAAAATTTGATAGATTTTGAGTAGAGACCTACTGCCATTCACTGTAAAAGCAAAAAGGGCTAGCTACAAGAAAATAGAAAATGTATTAGAATTTTTGGCTGCCATAAACAACCATGCACTACAGATCCTACAGGCAGAAGTTAAGCTGAGAAAAAAACGTTTGAAATTTCTTTTGAAAGTCTCTTCATTGGGTTGAGCCTGTTTTTTTTTTTGGCATAAGAATGACCCATTATTTATTTATCCTGGATATATTCCCGGAGTATTCCTTTAACTAGCTCATTCAGATTACATAACACACAAGCACCATTACAGTCCAGCACAAACGCAGTGGTTCCCATCTCCCTCTTCCCACGCTTTACACTCTGGCTTTTCTGACCTAAAAAAGAACCAAAGTGGGTGTTTCACAAAAAAATGGGAATATGGACTATGAGCTGCCCATGCTCCACCTACAAATACATAATTTCTTTATAAATATATATATATATATATATATATATATATATATATATATATATATATATATATATATATATATATATATATATAATGTCATTTACATTTTTTTACATTTACATTTATTTTTGCACAGCCAATGATCCAACCCACTCATTAGGACTTCCTTATCACTAGTGATGCCCCAACACACCAGGAGGGTGACGACTAGCACATACCTCCTCCGACAGATGTGAAGTCAGCCACCACCTTTTTTTGAGCTGCTACTGATGCAGCATTGCCGAATAGCATCACACGCACTTGGAGGAAAGTGCAGCAACTCAGTTCCGATACATCAGCTCACAGATGCCCTGTGCTGTGGACATCACCCTTTAGTGATGTGGGGAGAGAGCGTCATTTACCCACCCGGAGAGAGCAGGGCCAATTTTGCTCCCTCTGAGCACCGGCAGCTTGATGGCAAAGCTGCATGAGCTGGGGTTTGAACCTGTGCCCCAAATACATAACTTCAATTGTTACTGTAGCTAGTGACAAATAAAGAGTATATGTATTTTCTCACTAAATTTCAGAATATTTCACATTTAAATGTCTTCAGGGCATTTAAATTCTACATCCAGTGTTTTTCATCATTTTAAATTGATAAAGAAAGCAAGAAACAGGAGCAGGAGCAATTTACAGGAACCAGAGATATAGGCGTGGCAGAAAAAACGTAACCAATCAACTAATCAGAAAAATAATCAACAGATTAGACTACAAAAATAATCTCTAGTTGCAGCTTTAGTTTAGTCGCATACAACTGATACACTGTACACCTGTGCTGAGCAGTGGGACAGGAAACATTTGGTGTAAGTGTAGCTGCAAATCAAGTAATAGGAAATATGACTAAATAAATGATAGTGTCACCGAATGTTCTGAAGCCATTTAGAGCCTTTTACTTCAGTGTTTAGTCCACAATTTGTGATAGTCTTTATTTTACATCTCATCCTAACCTAAACATCTTAACCATTTTTGAGTGTTTTTTATGTTGGGCTTTTTCCATTTCTGTTTAAATTCCAATGAAACCTATAAAATATTTCAAATTTGTTTCTTTAGAGCACATTGAACATGCTGCTTTTTTTACTGTATGCAAACTTCCAATATTGTTAGGTTAAATTACTGTATTTTTTGCACTATAAAGCGCACCGGATTATGAATTGTATCATCAATAAACATCTATTTTCTGGTCTAGTTTCATACTTAAGGTGCACTGGATTATAAGGCGCATTATGTGACAATAGTAAGGAACAGGGTTGTCATTATGTTTTCCTTATAATTCAGCAGGTCTCACCGTTTGGTGGCCTTCCACTAAAGAAACCCGTGGTTAGCGGCTAATGCCGCCTGACAGTGGTACACTGAAGAACCCTGAGTGTTCCGAATAGCCAGGGCGATATTAGCTAGCGCTTCATCCCACATAGCTTGTTTTCCTGTGGTAAACACACAGACTACAGGCTGATATACTCACCTCTGAACAGCAAAAGAGCTAGCGCTGTGGTTAGCGGGTAATGCTAATGCTGTTCTAGCAGGGCTAGCCAGCAATGTCAGCAGGCCACAGGCTAATAATACTCTTCTCTGAAAGGCGAAAGAGCTAGCGCTTCGCGCGGTTAGTGGCTAATGCTAATATTGCTCTAGTCTCAAGTCTCGGTGCTGGAGAACTAAACTGAAACTCCTGTCTAACTCTGTAGGCTTTACTGCTCCTTATAACCTGACTGGTTAAATTCAAACATAAGGCTCACCGAATTAAAAGGCGCACTGACGATTTTTGGGAAAATTAAAGGAATTTAAATGTGCCCTAAAGTGCAAAAAAATACGGTAATGCAGTTTATTTTTTTATGTCACTGGCAAAGCATCGTAAATGTGACACACTCTTTGTTACTCTGATCTCTGATGTTTAGGTTTGTTTATACCTGCACTGTCATATATAGAAAATATGCTCCCAGGCTTCAGATCTATCATATCATCTGTGTCTGTGTCTCTGAACTTACTCAAAATATCCCAGCACGATCAAACTGCCAGCATTTCTATCCTTATGTTATTTTTGCACAGTAAGAATGTAGGGCAGTCTGTGACATGCCTGTAATGTCTTCAAATAATATTTACTGAGTAAATGCTGATTGGCTGATGATCTAATATGGATTTTTTTCTTCTATACAGCTCACGAGGAGCGCAGTTTGCCACGGTGCAGAATTTACACTAAATCAAGCCAGTTTAACAAGAAATGAGCAAGAACAGGAACAGAGGCCTACATACACCAGTCCCTGAATACAAGTGAACTGCATTATTTATCCGTAGCCTCATACACAATCCCACAACTGGGCCCACAATCAGGCATGCTGACACACTCCAATGTGTCCCAATTCAGGACACACACTCAGTCTCACACCAGCGCATCTACTTAACCCCTTAAAGCACGAGGATTTATGCATGGGTGCATACTTTAATTCTCTCTCTTACATTCTCTATTACTTAAACAATATTTTTAAAGTAGCTACTGATCGTTTAATACTTATTAAATACTTACATTTTCAGTGAGGCTACACAATATTTGAGATTATATTGCTACATATTGTAACTTGAATACTTACACATTGTTTAAAACTTCCAGTCAATTAATAAAAAATAACTAATATTATTTGATTATGTTAATGTCATGATTCATTTATAAACCCAAAAGAACATTTGTGATTGGTCAAAATGCTCATAGTAAAACTACAGTGTGGTCCACTTGTAAAAATGTTTTGATTGTGTAATCCTTTTTAATATAATTTAATGCAAACATTATCACAATTAACACCAATTAAAGTGAAAAGTAATATATTAGTCTATTATAGTAATATATACAGTCCCCTCCAGAAGTATTGGAGCAGTAAGGCTGATCGCTTACTTCTGCTGTAGAGAAAAAAAGGGTTGGTTTTGAATTTAAAAGATTAATATGTGACAAAGGTCAACATTTCAGCTCTTATTTTCGGGCATTTACATCTGGATCTGATGCACAGTTTGTCTAAGCCCACTCATTTTTATTGGGAGCAAAAGTATTTAAACAGATAAACTTAAAATAAATTAAAGTGAATAGGACTTAATGTTTAGTTGCAAATCCTTTGCTTGAAGTAACCTTCTGCATTCTTCTTCTGTAATGCTTTTCTAGGCCGTGTGTTCTGAATCATTATCTTGCTGCATGATGAAGAATCTCCTGATCAGCTTGGTTTCATCTTTCTTTAAATTCACAGACAAAAAGTTCCTGTAGACTTCTGAGTTCACTTTTATCAGCGCAGATTAATGAGGCCGTCCCAGAATAAGCCATGCAAGCTTAAAGCATGACACTACCTCCACTGTGTTTCACAGATGAGTTTGTATGTTTGAGATCATGAGCAGATTCTTTCTTTCTCC
This sequence comes from Astyanax mexicanus, assembly GCF_023375975.1. NCBI lineage: Eukaryota > Metazoa > Chordata > Actinopteri > Characiformes > Acestrorhamphidae > Astyanax > Astyanax mexicanus. The sequence goes on along the minus strand of NC_064408.1, from coordinate 83,451,982 downwards.
ACTTTAGCATTTCCATCACATTTGTAGAGATGATTCTTTGTCTAAACAGTCCATAATCAACCCATAGGCTTTTCTCTTTATTCCTTGGTAATTTCCAGCATGGTCTTCCTATTTGCCTTGTAAATAGTGTTTTTTATCTTGTGGTGAAGCCTCTGTATTTTTGTTTTTAAAGTCTTCTGTGAACAAAAGATTATGATACCTTCACTCCTGGCCTCTGGATTTTTTGCTGATGTCACTAACATTTGTTTTAGTTTCTTTTCTGTCATTAACTACTGCAGTTTTCCTTGGTCTACCAGTACATCATCTGTTATTTAGTACACCAGTGACAACTTTCTTCTTTAGGACACTTCAATCTGTTGTTCTGGCTATAGACAACATTTGTGCAGTGTCTCTGATTGATTTTCTATCTTCTCTCAGCTTCACGGTTGCTTGTTTTTAACCCATAGACAGCTTTATGTTTGTTTAAATAATCAATGTAACAGGACACACCTGGGCAACAAAAAAAACTCTTCACAGTCACATGTTCCAATACTTTGCACACAATAAAAATGAGTGGGTTCAGACAGAAGGTATTATCTTCCGAAGTGGGTATCAGATCCATATGTAAATACCTGGAAATAATGAAATGTGAGTCTTTTGTGTCATTTTAATCTTTTAATTCAAACTCAAGTGTTTTTAGTCTACAGCAGAAATAAAGGGATTGACCTCACTGTTCCAATACTTTTGGAGGGCACTGTACGTGGCATGGCCAGCAACAGCTTATTTGCATAGAAGTGACAGAGCCCTTAAGTAGCTCAGAGGTACACTTTTCATAATTGTACCCTCAAAGGTATAATATTGCTCTTTACAGGGTCAGATGTGTTCCCTCTGAAGTGCAAAGTCTTTCCTAACAGCAGGAAGTACAGATTTATACCATTTTACCAGTCAAAAGGTACATTACAATTCTGTATCACTGTACTAACAAACAATACATATTTTAAAAATACATTTTTCATTTGAAAGCCAGACAGTTTTGCATCAAGTTCTTGACACATATTCAGTTGATGATTATGTTTAAAATCTTTATAATCTTCACTGGTACAAAAATGACTTTCACTTAATGGTACTCTGTTGTCCCAGAGTCAAGTCCCAGAGTCCCAGAGACAAGTTTTGTACTATTTTTAGCACAAATCTATACTTACTTTTCTTATTGTGTATATTCTAACTTGTATAAAAAGAGGTACAATATGTCCCCTTCAAATCAGCCTGTCTGGAGGATGCCTACTCCTCTACCATCACTGGTTCATGCCCCACTAACAGCTGAGATATGCCACTAATTAGAACATACAGTATCTGTAGTTATGATAGCCCTGGCATTTATGACCCTACAGTCCCACAGGACGCCACAATCCGTCCCTCAGCATGTGGCCCTCCATCATCAGCCAGTCATAGGTCACATAAGGAAACAATGAGCTGAATTCTGGGTCAAGCGATAACTTTTTAATATATGTAATTTAAATGAAACACTGTGGATTACACTTAATTTTACACTGATGAACACTAAGTCAGTTGTGTTGTTTTAGTAAAGTTTTAGTAAGTTGTTTGGTCACTGAAACCTTGGTACACCTATACTGTTCCACTGGCATTCTCTATTTGCAAAAGTCCTGCAATATGAAAGGCACTAAAATCCTTGTTTTTTGTGATTTATTTGATAATTTGAGATACCATCCTACCACTTTTTGTAGTGGTAGTATGGTATTGGAGTTTAGTTTTTCAGCCCTCTGTCTCTGTTTTCAGTATTGCAGTTAAAAAGATCAGTTATCATAAATAATATTGCGTTTACATTGGGCTCTGGATCATAATGACAGTTTAGGGACCAGGTCGGGCTCGGGCAGAATGTGCACAGGCTCAGATAGAGTCAGGCTGGATTTTTTTGGGCCTGATCTTCATGTCTGTAAATGTTATAAAACTGATGTCTGTTGTCATTGTAGGGCTGGGTGATGTGGGTATACTCAAATCTCAGTATACATAAAAGAAATGACAGAAAAAGAAACCTTAACAATGTATGATACAAGAGTATCACTGTTTTTTTAGCTTGTTAATATCTGTGTGGTATGTAACTGATTCAGCAAACTGCACTGAATTCTGCTGCATGAGATAAAGAAGTAAACTTCATGCTAATCCTTTAATTGTGAGGTTTTTACAATACAATTTGTGTCATGCTGTCAGAAAATTGTCCACACAGAGGACTCATGCACACTCTTTTTACAAAATGGTAACTTGGTCATTTTGTATATTTTGTACAAAACAGTATTAACTAAAGAGATACATATAATAACAACAGCCCTAAATGGTACTTACTCATATTATCAATTACCTTAGAAAAATTAAGAGACCACTTCAGTTTCTGAATCAGTTTCTCTGATTTTGCTACTTCTAGGTATATGTTTAAATAAAATGAACATTGGTGTTTTATTCTATAAAATACAGATAACATTTCTCCCAAATTCCAAATAAAAATATTCATGAGAAATGGCTGAAATAACAAAAAAGATGCAGAGCTTTCAGACATCAAATAATGCAAATAAAACAAGTTCATATTCATAAAGTTTGAAGAAAAGTTGCTTTTGCAGTTCAAGCTGTTTAGCTTGGTTTTGATCCTCCATCTTCCTCCTTATTATATTCCAGAGGTTTTTAATTTGGTAAAAATAAAGAAACTCCTCATTTTTAGGTAGTCTCATTTTTTTTGCATAAAGGGGCAATTTATAGTCTTTGGATTGTTTTGAGCAGTGACATGCAGTTAATACAGTGGTACACCTTGATTGGTTAGTACCGCCGTCGGTCAGATAAGAGTCCTGTATCAACTGAACAACACAGACTAATTCTTTGAATTAGTTGCTGTTTTTTATTTTAGGTAATGTTTAACATATGCTTACACTTACAATATTTATAATATATATTTTCTGATTAAAAATGATGTAATTATTACATCCCCTTATTGTCACCTCTTCTCGGAAGGGTTAGAAGGGGCTTACTGCACACCACTAGTTTTAAGGTTATTCATGCAGAAAAATAATTCCACACCCTATATCCGAATTTATGTTGGTCTTTTTTTACCCCGGTGTTAAATGGCGTTTCTCTGCCATTTCTTCAAACTTTTGCGAGCAGCTTTGTGTCCTGCACTCACTTTTTTTTCATGCTAAAGCTTTAAGATGGGAAGTGGACGGGGGTGTAAAATTATGTATAATTGCATGTTTACCCTACAACCATATCTGTGTGGGTGGCCCTGTGGGAGACTTTGTTTAAATGAATAAATACGATTACTGGGGATCATGTTATTCACTGCCTTAGACTTGTCTTGTGTATAGCATCCAAACATTCTCATCAAAGTGCTTAAAGACAGAGCTTGTGCACACTATAATTTTCTCCATCTGCATTACAGGGGAAAAAGGAACCGGCAGTATATGTCAATTGCGGTTCAGCACATGCTCACTGCACCATATTCCTGATGTAATATGGCTACGTCATACGTAATTTCACAGTTGTCACAGGTAACAGAAGTTCATTTCCAGGCTGTTCTTTGAGGTTGTGAGATTACTGTATGCAGAGGAAATGAACGTTTATTATTGTTTTGTGTTTTTTTGCTTGCGGCACTTTTGTTCTGCACTGCCTCAGTGAGGGAACGACCTTCAGGTGAGAAGCTTCAGTCTTCAGGCTTGCGGCACTGTGGACAACCATTAGTTCTGCTTCATTCACACCAAGGACGAACATTGAGGTGTTCTTTATTATTATTTTTTTTCTTTAAAGCAATACAATAGAAAGACAATAAAACATACTTCATGAAGTCAGAGTGGAAAAAGCTGACCATCCTACTGTTTTTCTTGTTTTTTAGTGAGCGGATTCTTCTGTTTCTTACCGGTAGATCTTTGCGAACTGACTGCAGCACCATAGCACGCAGCAATCGTCACCAAGAAGGTAAATATAAATGCTCCTTTCAAATACGTGCATGCCCTTATCTACAAATTACCAAACCAGCAAAAGAAGAACGACAAAAGGAAGGGGCGATTAAATTTTTTCTAAGGCTCTGTGTTGTCATATGGTTGGGAGAGATAAGAGAAAAAATCAATTAACTCTCATAAAACTTGCGTGCCTGTCAAGACTGTAAATTGAATTTTTGTGTAGTTGTATTTTACCTTGCAATTTTTGACAAGAGGGTTGTTGTAACCCCATCGCTTATTGCCAAAAGGTTGCTTTGCAGCTGTAAAAGCATAAAAAATGATTAGGCTTTCATAAACGCTACAAAAAAAATCACTGGCATGAAAGGCAAAATGCGGTGCCGGTTGAGCGCTAATGTTCTAAAAAACAGAGGGGAGGGAGCAAAAAAAAAATCCCAGTAAAATAGAGAGTCCCTTTTGGCAGGCACCAGCCCCCTGTGCCTCATCTGTCAGAACGTCATGCTTGCTCGCTTGGTTCAATTCTCATTTCGCTCTTTATCGCAGACCAGTGGAGCCTGTGCTGAGGAATTATCTGCGGCGAAGACCTGCGCCGGACTGATAGGGAGCCGCAGAGCGAGGAATTGGAGGGCCACCGCAAGGTGAGAGTCGGTCGAGGGGAAGGGGAGCTGGAGGCTGGACTCCCGCAATGCCTTCGTCCACCATGCAGATGCTCGCCTTCATCCTGGCGTTGCTGGGGGTCCTGGGTGCCACCGTGGCCACTCTGCTCCCCAACTGGAAGGTGAGCGCAGACGTGGGCTCCAACATTATGACGGCGATCTCGCAGATGCAAGGGCTTTGGATGGACTGCACGTGGTACAGTACTGGAGTGTTCAGCTGTACGCTCAAGTACTCTGTGCTAGCCTTGCCTGCTTATCTCCAGACCGCACGCACCACGATGGTCCTCTCTTGCATGCTGGCCACTTTTGGACTCTGTCTGGCTGCCTTGGGGCTAAAATGTACCCACTGGGGTGGCAGCCACCGCTCCAAAGGACACACAGCCATAGCTGCAGGGGCTTGCTTCGTCATTGCTGGAGTCTTGTGCCTTGTTCCTGCATCCTGGTTCACCAACGAGGTCATCACCACCTTCTTGGACTCTAAGGTTCCTAAGAGCAGCAAATACGAGCCAGGGGGAGCTGTTTATGTTGCATTTGTTTCAGCAGGGTTCTTCTTAGCCGGAGGTGTGATCTTCTGCTTGTCGTGCCCACGAAGAAGAAACGGTCCATTGGATTCTGTCTCGTCCCACCCCGACAAGCTATTACACCAGCAGCATGAGCAGATAGCCAACGACCGGGACAAACAAAAGCAGCGGCGAGAACAGCAAAGCCAGACAGAGCCACAGGAGCAACAACACAAAGAGAAAACTGCACACCAGGACAAGCTCCAGGTGGACGGACTGCAGCCGGACCAGCCCAAGCCAGAGAAGCCTCAACCGGAGCAGGAGCAGCAGCAGCAGTACTACTCGCCGTCCAGAAACAGTCCAAGAAACAGTCCAAGAAACAGTCCAAGAAACAGAGCCCAAGACGTCAAGGCCGTCTACAGCTTGCAGGACTATGTGTGATGACCCAAAGGCAGGTAAAACCCACGGAAAATGGATGCTGTGGCAGGGCTGTCTCTCTTTGTGAGGAGGAGAAAAATAAGCAGCAGGAGCAGCAGGAGAAGGAGGAGGAGGAGTAATGACTTTGACTGTGTTATCTCCCCCTCTCATCAGTTCTTTTGCCTACTGCAAGCATAAGCTGGGGGTAGCTCCGCCGCCTTGGATCAGGAAAGAACCGGGTATCCTCGGGCAAAAGCACAGAAAACGCTCAGTGCTGCAGTGAGCATTAAAAGAGAATACGAAAGAGAGAGAGAGAAAATGAGGCTATTCTGCACAAATGCAGCAAATTTTAAAAGTTCTAAGGAACGCTGCTTTTTGGTTGTTAGAAGAGAGGCTGTTACTTACCAAAGGTTTGAACTCTGCATGAAAATAGCTGCCCAACATTCAGCTGGAAAACAAAATAAAACTTCACATTTTTGCATTGATCACATTTAGAATTCAGTTTAGTACCATTCTGCCTGTGCTTGCTTGCTCTAGCTTGTGAATAATACAACAAAATGCTTAGTAAATACAAGAACAACACAGGCAATTTAAGCTTTAAACTCAGGCCTAAGGGCATGCTTCACACCGTTTGAAAAACAGTGCATACAGAATAATAAAGTGCACAAAATCATAATTTCCATGAAAAGAACACACAATGTCCAGTCCATATTTTCCAAAGAGGCAGACAAAGCAGCACAGATCATCTGAGGTAATTACGCTCTTTGCTTTCCCATTAGGTTTCGCTCCGGATGGGTGCACACTGCTCATTTATTGCTAGCAAACGCAGATGCGTATGTGTGTGTGAGAGAGTGCACATACACACACACACACACAAGCATTTTCTACCCTCCCTCCCACTCTTGCTGCGAGGGTAATAGGGTCTTGCACCCAATCATCTTTACTGTGTGTGACTGCCTGTCATTGCTGCAGCTACCGCACTAGACACTGTTCTGGGGCCAGCGGGACGCTGTTTTGTCCCTCATGAACGGAACAGGACAGAGGAGACCCGTGTCCCATCAGGCGAAAGCCTCAGGAGAGACAGGCCTCCCTGCTGGCCAGCAACTGGACCCCTCACAGACTCAGCAGAACCATTTTGTGGCCATTTACTGACAGCCATTTCAAACGAGTCACGGTTTACAGAGAAAAAGAATGTATTTTCATCACTTCACCTTCACAGGGACAATGAATCTTTCATCTCTGCTTGTCTGCACTACTCATGCTGCTCTTAAAGTAATGGTTTGGCTAAGAATTGAATTGACAATTTCCTGGGGTCGTATATAAACAGTAGATGACTTACAATGATGACATGTTGGTTGTCTGCAGTTTGCATCTTTAGTTTTCCACTGGAGCTTTAATTCTAGGGTAGCTAACAGATAATGAGCATCTGCAACACACAGTTATCTATACAATTTACAAAAAATATGGACAACATTAAGGCTTCATATACTGTACTGTTAAAATATTTCAATTTCCAACTGTTTATACATTTCATTAATGGTAAGGACAAACCTATTCTTACACAATGAACCATTGTCTTTACTGTTTTCTTTATGTGTTATGTGTTCTTTCTTATGCCATTTCTTATACTCACATACTCAATACATCACTATAACAGTTAATGGATTAAAAGCTCTGACACAGGGCTTAAAATAGGGATGAGATTTATTTTTTTCCCAAAACTTCCTTACATTTGCTGTTTTCTACAAAATATCGCACTCCACATTTATTTGAATAATCTAGCCAGGGATGTACGATCTAAGTAGGGCCGTCCCATATGCAAAAAATATTGCATCATGATATTTAAAGACATTTTCATGATGCACAATATGTATCATGACACACTGGCATACAGACAAAATGCATCAGTAGATGCATCAGATTCTCAAATTTAAAATCTCTATTCAGACACACTACCTCATGTAGTATAATGATATTTATTTGAAATGTGCATTCAGTTAAACTGCACTAATTATAATATTTGTAAAGAAAGTGTAAGTAAGTGTAGCTGTCAGAAAATTCGCCAGTGTTAAATCACCACTGTTAGTATTAAAATTTACACTCTCAGTGTTCATTTAACATTTAATAAAACAGTGTTGATTAAATACTGGAGAATTTACTGTGTTGGCAATGATGAGGTCAACAAAATATTAGTATTTTTTGTATCACAATAACAAAATGTTATGTATTCATCACTGCCAGAAATCTCATTAGAAATCACAGACACAGCGCAGACACAGATAGTGTAAGCTTATAACAGTCTGACTAAATTAGACCACATTTTATATGAAGACTAAATCTCAATCAAAAGGATCAATACTACACAATGCTTCAATAACGCAAAAATAAAGAAGCAAACTTCAGAGACCAATCATGTCCTGCCTGACTGACACCATTTGTGGAAAGTGTTCATTTGTTTTTTAGTCAAACCATCGTATAAACAGTCTACAGGGATGGCAATAATGCTGTTTCTTTACTTGTCTTGCATCTGGACACAGATTCATTCAGAAAATAGTTTTACTAAAAATATTTGTTTTCAACACCATCGACCACGAGACGTTGCAGCCAAAGATGGACATCCTCTGCTATATATATCACTAAAACCTTCATGAAATTTTAAGAAGAGACGATTGTTCAGAAAACTTAAAAGCACTGTGTCCTGCCTCCTTTCTCTCTACTTGTATGCTTAAAATAAAATACTGCTAAGCTGCTAAAGGCAAAACCCCAAGCATTCATAAATTACATTACATTTTAATAGCAGCTGATGTTTTATTAAAGCTGTTCTTATGCTTGAACTCTGAATGATCATTCCATCACAAATCAGGGAATACATACAATGATGAAAGCGATGATCTGAATTTGTGTAATTCAAATGTTTCTGCAACTTTCTAATATAAAGATTATAAGACATGTTATACTGTTTTGCCTTTTATTGACTTTCTCTTGACAGTGACTGTAACATACTGTATTCATGTGGAAATGGTAAATATATCTAAATCTTATTACTTCTATCACTGATATTGTATGAAGAAAATCAGCCATAACATTAAAGCCAACTCCAAAATAATAGTTCATTTTAACAGTCATGGATAACGTACACTCAAATTATATACAGCAAAAAAATATATACCACCAATATTTATTATTTTAAAATTACCAGTTACTTCACAGTGCTTATTTTAATTTACATTTACAATTACTGTTGTAATTTTTTTTTTGGAATCAGGAAATAAGTTAGCTTTTCCACACATCAGTTACAAATTTATCCTGAGTAAAATGGTGGCTCAACAGTGAACACCCTTAACCAACTTCCAGCCCAACACCACAACTAAATCCCAGTAATATAAATAAACAAATTTAACACACAGACAACCCCCCACAAACAATCTAATGCCCCCGAATAACCTCCAACAGAAAAGAAAGGTGGCCACAGAGCATGCTGGGAGCATTCTTGATGGGTTTTCTGTCCTATTTTCTACCCAATTTGGAAGGCCAATTACTCATTTCACTCAATAGGGCCCCCCTCATTACTAATGCTCCCAACAATAGCAGGGTAAAGATTAGCGAATGCCTCCTCCAACATGTTAGGCCAAGCTGATGCAGCATTACTGGGTAGCCAATGTTTATAAAAATAAAGGTGCTGTAACCCAGTTCTCATACATCAGCTGTCCAACATCACCTTTACAGTAATGTGGGGAGAGAATGCCATTTACCCACACAGAGAGAGGCAGCAGCATGATCCAAGATTCAAACCTACGATCCTTAGATCATTGAGAGAGCACCTTACTCCACTGGACCACTCTGAGTGCCCGTTTATGATGTTTTAACAAATAAAACATCTGTGGATGTTAAGACAACTTCCTGGGGGGAAAAAATTATACTGTGACTTAAGTTATCACTATGAATTCTACTGTGTAGGTACTGACCACTACATACCAGAAAATCCTACAGGCCATTCTAGAACTCTTCTGACAAAGTCTTTTGGCCTAATTTCACCTCTTATAGGATTTAATGTTATGGCTGACTTGTGTAACAGTGTACAAGGTTCTTGCGGGAAAAAGAAAATATACAGCTCTGGAAAAAAATAAGAGACCGCTTAATGATGAAGTTTTTCCTTGATTTTACCAAATTGAAAACCTCTGGAATATAATTAAGAGGAAGATGGATGATCACAAGCCATCAAACCAAACTGAACTGCTTGAATTTTTGCACCGGGAGTGGCATAAAGTTATTGTGTAAGACTGGTTGGGGAGAACATGCTAAGATGCATTAAAACTGTGATTATAAACAGGGTTATTCCACTAAATGTTTTCTTTGCATTATTTGATACTTTGCATCTTTTTTGTTAAAAAACTATTTTTAATTTTCCGCAAATAAATGCTCTAAATGACAATATTTTTATTTGGAATTTGGGAGAATCAGAGAAACTGATTCAGAAACTGAGGTGCTCTCTTATTTATTATCTTTTTTCTTCTTATGTACAGTACAATGCAAGGGTTTGGGGACCTTTGGTCAAATTACATGCAAACGTAAAATACTGGTACATATCCCCTACACTGCTCATTTAAATTCACACAATGACTGTTTTGCTGTATGCTATTATGTTACTACCTGAGCACACTTTTTCAGTTTCATATGTGCCAAACAAAACAAAACTAAAGCACCCTGAAGACAGTCTTCAACCGAACTTCTTATTCCCATGACAATCAGGAACCATCTAGGATGCTAATAAGGAAAAACTTTCGAACGAACCAGGCTAAAAAGAGGGATCCCATTCTATTTGAGGCAACACCAGGAGAAATGGAGAACAGAGTTAGAGATTACACTATGAAGATGATGTGAGTCTTTAATAATGATTAAGAGGATTAGGTGGATTTAGTCAACTGCTTAAAAAGGTAATACATTTGTAATATAATCAAGAATAGTGTGTAGAATAAGCAGTACAGTATTTGGAGATTCTATTAACTATTCTTTCCTAACGTCAAATAAATAAATAAATAGCACAAAAAATTTAGAACGCTTATGCAGTATGTTACAATGGTGCTTGAAAGTCTGTGAACCCTTTAGAATTTTCTATATTTCTGCATAAATATGAGCTAAAATATTATCACATTTTCACACAAGTCCTAAAGGTAGATAAAGAGACTTTATCCTTTTTTCCTTTTTCCTTTTATTCCTTTTTATTACTTTTTAATATTGTTACACCTTAGCCCATGTCTGTCTTCTGTTTCTGCCTTATTTTGTCTCTTGTGCTCCTGCCCCTCTGTTTACCTGTCATGTTTCCCAGCCATGTGCTTGTGTTGTTGTTTTTTTTGTACCTGTCTCCACCCTAGCTCCACCCCAGCCCTGCCCTAGCTATTTAGTGTTCTCACCTGTGTCTTGTCTGTAACCCCGCCCCCTCGTCATCCTAGCCCAGGTGTTTCTCACTCTCCTCATGTATTTAAGCCCGTCTGTTTGAATGTTCAGTGTCGAGTCTTTTGTATTTTGTATTTTGTATGCTGTATCTTTGTATCCCTGCAGTCCGTTTGTATCCTAGTCTTAGTTTCTTAGTCTGTGTTTCTTGTATCCTTGTCTTAGTTTCTTAGTCAGTGTTTCTCAGTTTATATTTATCCTAGCCTTGTTTTTTTTGTATGTTTTTTGCGTTACCCGCGTTTTGTTTATTGTTTTATTTTATCTTGTTTGTTTAATAAAGTATATATTGCACTTACGTCCATCCCTCCGTCTCCCGCGTAACAAATATTATATTTTTTGGGGAGCAATGGCTTTATCCTTGCATTGTTGTTCAGCGTATCCTGATGGTGATTTCATAAACATTAACATTAGCCAATAAGAGAGAGGCCTTCAGTTGCTTAGAAGTTACCCTGGGGTCCTTTGTGACCTCACTAACTGTTACACGTCTTGCTTTTGGAGTGATCTTTATTGGTCGACCATTCCTGCGGAGGGTAACAATGCTCTTGAATTTCCTCCATTTGTACACAAAAAAATTGGATGACATTTTAGGTCACATTTATGCAGAAATATAGAACATTCTAAAGGGTTCACATACTATTTTGTTTTCTATATCAGTTGTTGTAACATTAATATATTGCAAATGCAGCAATATATGTTTTTACATATTTACACAAAATAATTTAATTAAACCAGGGGTACCCAAACTCGAATATACTGTACATTGTATCTGCTAGGTGTTAAATACCTTTATTCCTCATTTCTGAAAGGACCATATTAGGGCTCTGTATGATGGTGAAGTTGTTCATGCTGTTTCTGGAGAGTGTGTTGTCAGTATTCATGATTAAAGTACAAGCCTGTACCAATGAACATTCTGTCTGTTTCTTCTTTTTATTCTTCAGCTTCAGCTCGTATTAAAGGGAACTGTCTAACACTTGAATAGCTTCTCTGCAAGGCCTGCTGACAGCAAAATTATAAGGTCTTTAGAGAACATCTTTCAAAAGAGCTGTCATTCAAAGCTTTGCTCGAAGATCAATCTTTCATCTCTTTGTTCTTCTCCTGATCATGAAGCCGAGGGGCATTCACTAACTGGGATGTAAACAGTCACTAGAATGGGCTTAAGTTAAATGATTCACTGTAGAGAAACGAATCAATTATCTTTGCACAAATTTTAATCACAAAACAGGTAACACTACACACTGTACAATAGTGATGTAAGATATGTTGCAATATTTTGTTTTGCAGTATTGTATCATTTTATAAAAAACACAGGTATAAATATTTAATGATTAGTTTACATGTACAAATTGGTGTCAGAAATGGTTTATTTAATGTTGTGTTTAAACCCTGCCCCAAATTGCAGTGTTGTTTTCTGTCATTAGATCCCACTGTTCTGATTGGATAAAAAGTTAATTTTCTTTAACTTAGAGGTAAGTGGACCTGATACTGTACTTGTTTCACTTATTAACTAAAAACGTAAAATTAATTATTTGTAATAAATATGTTACTAACAATTGTTCATTTGGTTTAGTTGTCACTAAATAGGCTAAATGTTTTTGTATACTTCACTCTAGTGGCCCCACACTCTTGATTATGTAAATCATGGGTTTTGCTGTGTGCCATGGGTAAAAATATAGTGAACTACACAAATCAGCCACATCATTAACATTGACCATTTATGGCATGGGCTCCACAGCAGCAGATCAATTAAGTTCATAGATGCCCATGATGACCCTGTTACCACCAGTTCAGCGGACCACTTTTGGTTGGTACTAAAAATTCCATACTAGAAATAAAAAACATCTGGCAACTCATCTGATGTTTTGGAGATGTTTTGACCCAGGCATCTAGCCATTACATTTTAGCCCTTATCACAGTGACTGAGATCTTTTTGCTTAATACATAATAATAATAATACCTAGTAGTCTATATCTCATGCCTTGACAGATGCTACTGTAGATCAAAATAATTCATGTTTTTAAATGGAGTGGTGCCAATATAATGATTGATCAGTGGACATAGTAAAATCATACACAGCTTTTGACTTTTAGTGTTAATTTCTACACCATAATATTATAAAGTTGAAAGTTGAAAGAAAAAAAATAGTGATATTCCTTCTTTAAAGGAACGATCAATAAATGAGAATGAGCGAGTGAAATGGCTACAGCAGTCCAAATTCCAAACACTGGATTGAATTTTCTGCCCCACCCACTCCTTTCCAGATGCAAAGCTCACCCGGATTGCCAGATTGATGCACAGTGACAACCAACAACGAGTCTTACTCTGTAGCTAACCAGTGAATATATACATGTTTCGTGTCCAAAATGCTGTGTCTCTCTTATGGTAGTGGTGGTTGTAAATTACCCAGCTAGGGTTAGTAACCTTACTGAAGCTCAGTGATTACCTGTTTAGCAGAAAAATAGCCAGCTCTCACGTTTCCATGGCTGCAGCACACTGTTTACGTGCTGTTGTCTATACTTGGCATCCTTGAGTGTGGAAATGGGACTGGAGGATTGGCGGTTGGCAGGTTTGGAGGCTATATTCCACACCGACAAGACCTGTCAGTGCTTAAACCTAAGCATGTTGAATATCTGATGATACATCTTGATCATTTTCTGAGGTCCTACAGAAAATATAATCCTTAAGGGTCCTTTAATTCCATTATTCCACTCTGTTTAGATGGTTAATTGTTAAAGACGTAATCAGTAAATTACCTGATTACTAATATTATTAAAGATAAGAGCTGTATTTTGAAGCAGATTTACAGACAGGATGTCTCTGGACCTGCATATTCCTTTTTCATATTGTGCATTTTATTCTGTGAGTTCGTGCTCAGACTGCCAACACCTGCACATAAAGGGGGGCTTGGGGTACAGGGCTTCTCCCCATCAGGATCTGCATACACCCTCTGTGAGGGAAACCAAGCGGCAAATAGACTTCGTTTACACAGCTGACTGCCCGGGCCTCAGCAGAATGACGCATCTATCCATCCAGCCTCACTTTACACGCATCACTCTGTCATTACACCAGCTGCCATTCTCATAGGTTTACTCCATTTATAGAAACAAACCTTTCATAAACCTCCTCATTTGTTTTTAAAATTCATACATCTACCTATACATCAGTCCAGCAGATATTTCTCCAAATTTATCCTCAAGACCATTTTTTATTATAGGCATTTTCATCATTTGTGACACAATTCACAAATTCTATATTATATGAATTTTCTCTTAGTGAGCTCTATCCAGGCTTCAATACAACCTCTACATGACAAGGTTAGTTTAACATACACTACAACAAAGACTTCCAAAATAAACAATGATACAACCCATGTCCTTCTCTAAACACACACAAAAGAGTATGGTAAGTTTATGCACAAATATTAAATGCATTTCGGACATCATGTAAATAAAATTGATTTCAGCCTTTTTGCTGTTCCACAATATGGTCTTAATTCACTGGTCATATTTATTTTGATCCAGGTATTTTCATGTATTTAGGAAGGACACTTGTTCAATTACCATTGCACTGCACCGTACTAATAAACTATGCATTTATTTTATGTTATTATTTGTGTTTACACAATGTTACCAGATTTTAATCAGTGATGTTTAATTGAGGTTTTACCACCTTAGCAGGTGTAGCATCACATCATGTGACTGGTAACTAGGTAACAAGGTAGGACAAAACTGTGGAGAAAGTTGGGTACAACTGAAAAATAATTGGGAATGACAATTATGCTCAGAAAAGTGTAATTTTAATAAGATAAAATATATTCACTAGCCAAAAGTCATGGGATATCAGTGTGTAAATTGATTAGGAAGTGTTACTCCAGGGACAATTTGGAACTTTTGGGGATAACCAGAAACAACACAGATGGATATAATAAAAGATACAATATAAGACCGAAATAGACGACAAGATTGTCTATATTAGAATCAGGCTTAGGGCATTTAATAATGGTGTCACAAATTAATTGCTTTCATAATAATAACAATAATAATGATGATGATGATGATTATTATTATTATTATTATTATTATTATGTAAATAGGTTTTGTATTGTATTTCTCTGTATAAGGCAAATGTTTCCTACTTCCCTACTTAAGACATACACTGTTTCCACAATTAATTGGAGCAGTTACTGAAATATCCATAGCAAACACTGTCACAGGCAGCTATATGACTCATGCACTCATACTGTATCCTCATAAATAGAAAGTTATCTACTACCAATGCAAGACTGTAAAACCTATTATCTACTACCACAGTACGACTATCTATTAGAGGAAGATATGTTGAGAATGTTCCCATATAAGGCTATTTAAAGAGGTCCTCCTCTCCACAAAAGACCTCCACTCACTGATAAGGTCTGGAGGTGTGTGAGCCGTGCCAGAGTGCCTCAGGCTAACAGAGAGTTCTGATGGGCTGCATATGAATGCACGTAGTGATGCTGACACACTGGCCCTCCATCTGCCTCTAGTAATGAGGTAAATGATCTGAAGCGTTTTGAAAGGGGTCACTTTGCATGCGTTCCCTTCTGAGGCTGCACGTGTATTTTTAGTGGTGAACCTGACATTATGATAAGTGGAGCTGTACGTTGCCTGTGGGCAACATCAGGAAATAAATGAATGAGTCAGTTCATTTTGACTGGGGAAAACACACACACACACTCACACACGAAAATGTCACCATTTGACAAACTGACTTTACAAATCATACAACTACTACTGACCAAAGAAATACCTGTATTTTAGGGTTTTTCATCAGCTTTTCTGACTGTCGGTGAAGAAAAGTTCTTTTAGTTCTTTTGTAGGCTCACCCGCTATTTCAGAACCATATAATTTGGTATACGATGCATTGTAAACCCTAGAACATAAATGAATTCATTAAAATAAGCACACAAAGCTTAAATAAAACCCATACCACTATAATAACAAAGACATAAGTGTCTTCACTTTACGTTACTAAAACTGAGAGTAATGTTGTGTTTTGCTTTGTAGAAAAGGCAGGGCTAAATGGCATTTTTAGCCTTTTGTTGAATTTTAACATTTCTTTTTGAAGGTTAGATTGGGGTGCTGTTTAAAGTTATTCATTACTTTTTCCATTATGTATGTTAAAGTTCAGCAGACAACACATCTTAAATAACTAATACAAAGGTAAATAACTTGATGTGGTCAGTCTCTAATCTACAGCTGTTGAAAAAATAAGAGACCACTTAAAATGTATGAGTTTCTTTGATTTTACCAAATTGAAAACAGATGGATAAGCACAACCATCAAACCAAGCTGAACTGCTTGAATTTTTGCACCAGGATTGGCATAAAATTATTCAAAAGCAGTGTGTAAAACTGGTGGAGGAGAACATGCCAAGATGCATGAAAACTGTGATTAAAAACCAGGGTTATTCCACCAAATATTGATTTCTGAACTCCTAAAACTTTTTAATATTTACTTGTTTACTTTGCATGATTTGAGGTCTGAAAGCTCTGCATCTTTTTGGTATTTCAGCCATTTCTCATTTTCAGCAAAAAATGCTCTAAATAAAAATATATTTATTTGTAATTTGGGAGAAATGTCTGCAATTTGTAGAATAAAACAAGAATGTTCATTTTACTCAAACATATTGTGGCGTCTGTGTGTGTGTGTGTGTGTGTGTGTGTGTGCCAGCTTTTAGTGTGCCTGTGGGGGCCTACCATCTTTGTGTTGGATAGCTGGGTTGGTGGCCTCAGGGCTGTTTGTGCTGTGGTGGCAGTTGGGTTTCGCTCTCCTAGCCTTGTTAAAGGCTATAAGTGAGTGGCAAGCCTGTTAAATAAAGAGCTGTTGAGTACTTGCAATGAGTCTCCCGAGTCCTCCTTCCTCTTCCACGCCACATTTGGTGTCAGAAGCGACCCTGCTGGATGATATGGAGCTGCTGGCAGGGGAAATCGAACGGCTGGAGAGGATAACGGCGGACCAGCGGACGAGGGGCAAGACTCACCAGCGGAGTGGACCCAGACCGGACGGCGCCAGCAGGCTGTCCGAAGGTCGAGCCCGCGGAACGGATGGCGCGAGGACGGCGGCGCCGGCTCCCAGAGTGGACAGCGCGATGACGTCAGCGCCGGCTCGCGGAGCGGATGGCGTGGAGTCGGTGGCGCCGGCTCCCAGAGTGGACGGCGCGCTGACGGCGAGCTTGACGGCTCATCCCCGCCTGTCATTCTATGACGGCAGCGCTGACTGGACGGCCTTCGAAGCCCAGCTGGAGATCGTGGCGGGCCGTGCGGGCTGGACGGATGCTGAGACGGCGGCCAACCTCTGTCTGGCGCTGCAGGGAGACGCACTGAGGGTGCTGATCGAGCTTCCCGCGGAGTGCCGCTGCGAGCTGTCTGACTTGACGCGGGCGCTGAGAACCCGCTTCAGCCGTCAACCTTCCGAGGCGGCCGCCAAAATGCTAGTGGCGGACCGGCGCCGGCAGCGGGGAGAGACTTTGGCCGTGCTGGCATCTGAGATGGCTCTGCTAATCCGCCAAGCTTATCCGGCATTTCCGCGAGCGGCTCAGAGAAGTCTCGCGCTGGATAATTTCCTGCGCGCCCTAGAGCCAGACGAGCTGCGCAGACATGTGAGACTGGCCGACCCACAGACCCTGGAGGCCGCGGTGGAGGTGGCTGAGCGGTCCGAACTCATCCTGTCCAGCCATCCGGAACCGTGGGGGGCGTCGCCCGGAGCCCATGATCCACCGAGATGGAAGCGGAGCCGGCCTGAGGCGCAACTGGAGTGCTGGCATTGCGGGGGGCGTGGCCACAAGCGAGCGCAGTGCGGCCGGCCGGGAAACGGAGCTGGGACCACCAAGTGAGGGTTACGGTGGCCCCAGGGATCCTAGGCTTACCCTCGGAACCTGATCACGGAGCTGTCGGACCCGGCGGCTATTTTCTGAAGTGCACGCTGAATGGAGTGACGGTGGACGCGCTGGTGGACACGGGCTCGTCAGTCTCGCTGATAAAGCCTGAGCTCGCGAGGGATGTGGCAGGCGAGTTTGTGATGGACTACAGCCGGCGCATCGCTCTCTCTTCGGTCACCGGAGATCCTATCGCTCTCCTGGGACTAACGGAGCTGACAATTGATGTTGGCAAGGGCCCCTTTCAGCAGGAGTTCTGGGTTGGGCACATCAACGATCCGTGCATTCTGGGCAAGGACCTGCTTGCACGCGTTGGAGCCGTCATTGATTGTGCACGGGGCTCGGTTCTGGTGACTGGACTCCCTGTAGAGGAACATGACGAGTGCGGGGTAAGTGAGCCGTTGGGGGGGGATGCGTGTGATTCAGTGCACGTTATGTTCGAGGGTCCGTTAGATGCGGGGTTAATTATCGATCCGATAGAAGAGATGCTGGAGCGCAGTTGTGTGGGCTTATCAGAACCCCAACAACTGCGCTTACGCGACCTGATTGAGCGTTTTCGCGCTAGCTTCGCTGTGTCTGAGCGTGAGTGTACTAGGACTAGCCTTGCGTTTCATTCTATAAACACAGGTGACACCCAGCCCATCAGGCTGAGACCGCACCGTCTGGCATTAGCGAAACGCATAGCGGCTGAGCAGTTAGTCCGTAATATGGCGAGTGCGGGCATTATTGAGCCTTCGAGCAGCCCGTGGTCGGCCCCAGTGGTCCTTGCAAAAAAGAAGGACGGGAACTGGCGTTTTTGCGTTGATTATCGCCGACTTAACGCCGTCACGAAGCTCGACTCTTATCCGCTTCCCAGGATCGACGATACGCTAGATCAGCTATCGGGCTCAGCCTGGTTCAGCTCGCTAGATTTGAGGAGCGGGTATTGGCAGGTGCCCCTAGCTGAAGGGGATAGGGAGAAAACCGCTTTCTCGCTCGGCTCGGCTCTATGGCATTTCACGGTGCTCCCGTTTGGGTTGTGTAACTCGCCGGCTACTTTCGAGCGTCTTATGGAGCGCGTGTTAAGCGGAATCCCGCGTTCGTGCTGCATTGTTTACCTGGATGACCTCATGGCGCACGGGACCGACTTCGACTCCGCGCTCTCTCACCTCGAGGTGGTGCTCGGCGCGATTCAGGCGGCTAACCTGAAGCTCAACCCGGCGAAGTGTAACCTGCTGAGGCAGCGCATGAACTTTCTGGGCCATGTAGTGAGCAGTGCTGGTGTGGAAACCGACCCTAAAAAGACGGAGGCTGTCCGTGACTGGCCTGTCCCACGTAACGCGAAAATGGTTCGTAGTTTCGTGGGGCTCGCATTGTATTACAGGCGGTTTATCAGGGGGTTCGCGGACGTGGCGGCGCCGCTTCACAATTTAACTAGACCGGGTGTGACATTCCGTTGGTCTGACGAGGCGGAGCGAGCGTTCGAGGAGCTAAAAAGCCGTCTATGCAATACTCCAGTTCTAGCGTATCCGAATATGTCGGAGAGTTTCATTGTGGATACTGATGCGAGCGACCGTGGCCTCGGAGCGGTCCTGTCACAGGTTCAGGATGGCTCAGAGCGCGTAATAGCGTACTATAGCCGCCGCCTGGACAACTATTGTAACTATTGTGTAACGCGCCGGGAGCTACTCGCGGTGGTCGAGAGCCTTAAACATTTCCGACCGTATGTGTATGGGGTCCCATTTCTGCTGCGCACCGACCACGCCTCGCTACAGTGGCTCATGCGTTTCCGCGAGCCCGAGCGCCAGCTTGCGCGCTGGATATCTAGACTCCAGGAGTTTAGCTTCGAGGTTGTGCACCGACCGGGCCGTATCCATGGTAACGCGGACGCTTTGTCTCGCCGGCCGTATGCGGCCATTGACTGTAAGCATTGCGCTCGTGTGGAGGAGAAATCCGCTGAGACTGCTCGTTGCGCTGCAGTCTCAGCGGATGTGGCCGGCAGTGTAGCGGTGGCCCAGGTGTCCGTAGAACAGTTCCGAGATGCGCAGCGGGCGGATCGCGACTTAATGTGGGCAGTACATGCGCTCAAGGCGAATGTCGCGCCGTCGTGGGAGGAGGTGGTACCGTTGGGTCCGGTCGCTAAAGCGCTGCGCTCCAACTGGGCTAGCTTTAGCTTATCTGATGGCGTGCTGTGCCATACCTGGGAGGATCCGGCAAATGGGCGGCGCGTGTTTCAGGTGGTGATACCACGGGCGTTTAGGGATTCGGTCCTACGGGGAGTCCATGGGTCGCCTGGGGCTGGGCACTTTGGCGTTACCAAAACCCTGAAGCGCCTGAGACAATGCTTCTATTGGCCTGGGTGCAGGGCTGATGTGGAGCTCTTCGTGCACTGCTGTGACGT
The DNA here is from genome assembly GCF_023375975.1 of Astyanax mexicanus. Lineage (NCBI taxonomy): Eukaryota > Metazoa > Chordata > Actinopteri > Characiformes > Acestrorhamphidae > Astyanax > Astyanax mexicanus. The sequence goes on along the minus strand of NC_064408.1, from coordinate 83,431,734 downwards.
GTGCGCCGCCAAGAAAGGCCCCGCGAGGGCGCCCCGCGCCCCACTTCACCCCTATCAGTGCGGCGGCCCGATGGAGCGGGTGGCCGTGGATGTGTTGGGCCCCTTCCCGGTGACGGACTCTGGGAACCGCTATGTCTTAGTGGCGATGGACTATTTTACGAAGTGGCCGGAGGCCTACGAGGTTCCGGGACCAAGGAGCGGTCACTACTGCGGATGTCCTGGTGCGGGAGTTCTTCTGCAGATTCGGGGTTCCGGAGGAGCTGCATAGCGACCAGGGGAGGAACTTCGAGTCGGAGGTCATGGCGGAGGTCTGCCGCATCTTGGGCATACATAAGACCAGGACGACGCCCCTTCATCCGCAGAGTGACGGGCTGGTGGAGCGGTTTAACCGCACGCTGGCAGCGCAGTTGGCCATGGTGTCGAGCAAAGGACAGCGTGACTGGGACAAACATCTACCGGTCGTGCTGCTGGCCTGCCGCTCGGCCGTGCAGGAGACGACAGGATTCACGCCGGCCCTGCTTATGTTTGGTCGCGAGCTGAGGACGCCGGTGGCTCTGGCTTTCGGGGCACCTCCTGATGGGGGCGAGCACGCTACGGACGCGCCCACTTTCGTTTCGCATCTTCTGTCCTCACTGGATTTAGCGCACGGGCTCGCGCGCTCGAACCAGTCTGCTGCCGGACGGAAGCAGAAACGCGCGTATGATACGCGCTGCTTTGGGGAGCCTTTATCTGTGGGGGCGAGGGTTTGGCTGTACAACCCTCAGCGTAAGAAGGGACTGTGCCCGAAGCTTCAGCCGGCATGGGTGGGTCCGTGCTTGGTGCTGTCCAGGCTTGGGGAGGTGGTGTACAGGATCCGGTGGGGCAGACGCAGAATGATTGTGCACCGCGATCAGTTGGCCCCTTACTGTCCTAAACTGTTGGACACGGTGGGCGGCGGGGCGGGGCCTATCGGACCTGATCCCGAACCCGGCCCGGACTCTGGCTCTGCGGAGCCGCTGGCGGGTGGCGCTTTGCCCGGACACTCAAGGCAGCCACGGGTGAGAAGGCCGCCCGCCCGCCTGGAGGACTTTGTGTGTGACTGATTGTAAAAAAAAAAAAAAAAAAAAAATTTGTTGTTCATGGGGTTCTTGTTGGGTTTGTGGGGTCGCCGGGACGGCTGACCCTTAAGGGGGGGGCTATGTGGCGTCTGTGTGTGTGTGTGTGTGTGTGCCAGCTTTTAGTGTGCCTGTGGGGGCGGGGTGTGGTAATCCGGGGCCAGCGGGGCATTATGGGGGTATGTTTTGGGTGGGTTAAGGGGACCTACCATCTTTTTGTTGGATAGCTGGGTTGGTGGCCTCAGGGCTGTTTGTGCTGTGGTGGCAGTTGGGTTTCGCTCTCCTAGCCTTGTTAAAGGCTATAAGTGAGTGGCAAGCCTGTTAATAAAGAGCTGTTGAGTACTTGCAATGAGTCTCACGAGTCCTCCTTCCTCTTCCACGCCACAATATACCTATAAGTAGCAAAATCAGAGAAAAACTGATTTAGAAACTGAAGTGGTCTCCTAGTCTTATTTTGATTATTTTGAGACATATTTTTGTTACTTGTGGAATAATCTGTCAGATATAACTATTTAATATTAATGTTCATTTATTTATTTTTATGTACATTTTTGTTTTCAGCAAAAAAATATCCTAAATGTTCTAAGTAAGCAGCTGTATAGAAAATGTACAATACCTTCTGAAGAACAGTTTTGTCATAAAATATTGTCCAATTAACCAATAATGTCATTTTGAGTTGCCTTGATTTATGCACATACTAACACTTTTTTGTAAAAAGAACTTAATTCAAAAACGTATTATTTTACATTGGATTTAGTTTAATTAATATTTAAAGATTAAATAATACTTTTATTTTGTTTTTAGATAGTAGTAGCATTTATAATTTATATAGCCAGCATTTTTAAACAAGATATATGCGGTTGTTCCTTCAGACACATATACAAAAGCATGTCAATCTAACACTAATAAAGAAAACTAATTAACTAAATTATATAAGGTTAAGCTAGGAGTCTGAACATGGAGTTAATGTAATTAAGCTAACTAGCTGCTATTTTTAGGTTTATGGTAACATACATACTGCAATAAGGGGCACAGACACCCCTTCACACACTAATTCTGTGAAATTGAATGTGTTTATTTATAATACTAAACTTTTAAGATCTTTTCTCCCCTCTGGTTCAGTTTGACAAAGATTTAAGTCAGGTCATTTAGCAAGCTAGGCTAACTAAGCTAGCTTGTTGAAGAGTAACTGTTTATTATACTTTGGGTGTATTGACAAATATCTTTCAGTTAGGATTACTTATCTTAGTATCTATAATTACATAATCATTGTGTGAAACCTTGTATTTTATATGCATAACCAATACTCACCTTACATTTGATCATTTTTACTCACAGTGTATTTTACACGCATTTATATAGAAGATTAACCAATAATCACAATATATTCTTTACATATATAGTAAAACATTGTTTGATCAGGCATGTGACTAACACAGACTTTATTATGACAAATTAACCCACACGATACATAAGGCGTTTACTAACACATAGGGTCTATTGTATGGCGGTCTAACCACGCACCACTAACACATTAACATATAACATATGAGATTTATTGTGAGACTTATATAGCTCATGCTTGAAGCATTTCGTTTACTGCATGTCTCTGACTAACGACCATCAATCATCATCTAGTGCACTCTGTATGAACTAAATTGATACAAAGGAGGCTTCGGGACGAACAGTGCGGCCTTTCTCTCTGTGCGTGCAAAGTTCTTCACCTACTAAATCGGGAGGACGCGCGCACATAGGGAGGGCGGCACTGTCTAATTACTGGAACAATATCACACTGTCTGACTGGACCCAGTCAATTCTTAAAACAATACCACACTGTCCGGCTGGACACAATCAAGGCCAAACATTAGTGGTCCGGTCAGACCTGTGAAACTTGAACACTAACACGTGAAAATATGCATACTAACATGAGATGATTTTAGCAACGCCTCATCAGCAGGTTTCACGTCATTTAGGGTATAAACATGGAGTCAGATCAGAGGGGGGTCAGAACTTATACTGAGACAGCTAATAATTGGTTTTGTATGTTCTCCTGGATCCAGTACTTTGTAATAAATACTTGGTTTGCTTTCAACTTCACTCCACCTGTCTGACTCTCTCTATCAAACGAACACGCAGGGGAGTTGTACCCCGGACGAGAGGTGGGTGTTGACCCACCTTTCATTTTCTTTTCTACAACATTGTCAACGTTGCTAGCCAGCTAGTTAGGTTAGCAAACTAGCACAAAATTATTGTTTTTAATTGATGAAACTAATTGATGTACTCTTTTAAACCTGATAATCAGAAACTCATTAAAATGAACCAGAAGTACTCACTTTCAAACTGTCCTTAGATCAGGGGTCCCCAAACTTTTTCCTGCGAGGGCCAAATAACTTTTCACTTCTCTGATGGGGGGCCGGAGTTAGTTTGATACAGAAAAAGGGTGACAATCACAGGGGTGCTGCAACATAAACATTTATTTTTTCAGAAAACACCACATAACCAAACATTAATAACCCTTTCCGGGATCTTCACAGAAAAAAAGTCAGGAAATGAAAAATAACACTATTAACAAACTAAATAACACTATTTAAGAAAAAAATAACACCATTAACAAACTAAATAACACTATTTAAGAAAAAAATAACACCATTAACAAACTAAATAACACTATTTAAGAAAAAAATAACACCATTAACAAAATAAATAACACTATTTATGAAAAAAATAAGACCATTAAACAAAATAAATAACATTATTTATGAAATAATATCCAAATAACCCTCTCTGGGTTCTTCACAGAAAAAAAAAGTCTGTGGAACATTAACTTTGTTGTGCTGTGCACATCTTAACAGGTAAAGTTATCAGAGCAGAATCTCTTTCTTAAATGACTCATATGAGTAGTCTCTCAAAGTTCTCGTGTTTCTTTCTCGTGTTTGTAGGTTCTAGAAGGCTTGTAGATACCACTGTTTGCAGCTTTCTCTCTCATCAACTTCCTTGTGACCTACACAGCACAGTACATTTTACTACCAGTATGGTTGTGGGGATGGATTTTATCCCAGTTGATTTTATTATGATCATATTTGTTTATACTCAGAATGACTCATTCAAGTCAGAAAAGTGAGCTTACCTATGTATGTTCATCAGTGTGAACTGTGGGCCTGCATTTGGCTGGTGAGAAGTTCAATGTCAGGTTCCATTCTAGTCACAGCCAGTCTCAAACACTGAAGCAGATGTTCATCGGTCAATCTTGATCTCATCGGAGTTTTCAGGAGTTTCATGTGTGAAAAGGTTTGCTCGCAGATATACGTGCTGCCAAAAAGTGTGGACATCTTCATTGCGTGTTTTTTTATGTTAGGGTACGTGTCGTTTGGGAGTGCGGCATAGAAGTCAATAAGACTGTTGGGCTTGAACACGTCTTTCAGAACATCACAGTTCTGTAACTCGGCCAACTCAAACTGATAAGAAGGCTGGGCTTCATCGATGTCGGCAACAAAGGGGTTCTGGAAAAGACGGATTTCTTTTGCATTAACATGTAGTTCACGGAATCGCACACCGAACTCCCCCTTGAGCATTTCCAGTGCTTCCACACACTTTTCAGTTGGGAACGGGACTGCTGGGTTCTCTGCAGAGAGGTTTTGGGTAGCAGGGAGATGGATGAAGTTGTGCTTTTTCACTTGTTCCAAAAGCAGCGCTAGTTTCACCTCAAATGCTTTTATGTGGGAATACATGTCGCAAATGAGTTTCCCCTGGCCTTGTAGCTGCAAGTTAAGGCTGTTCAGCATTTCTGTCACGTCTGTTAAAAATGCCAGGTGCCATTTCCACTCTGGGTCCATCAGCTCTGGGACCGTTTTGTCTTTTGAGTGAAGAAATGCGTTAATTTCGGGTAGCAGCTCATAAAAACGCCTCAAAACTCTGCCCCGGCTCAGCCATCGGACCTCCGTGTAATACAGCACATCGCCGTACGCAGACTCCAGCTCAGACAGGAATTGTTGGAACTCCCTGTGTTTAAGTCCCTTTGCTCTGATGAAGTTTATGCATGACACCACAACCTTCATAACAGAATCCCACTTCAACACTTTGCAGCACAGTGCTTGCTGGTGAATTAAGCAGTGGACTTGTAGCGGGGCGGTGAGACCCCGCTCTTCCATCTCCCGCTTCACGCGTCCTGTTAGACCCCGAGACGCGCCCACCATACAAGGAGCCCCGTCAGTCGTGATGCTGGCAAGCTTTGACCAGTCCAGGTCCAAATCTTGCATGGTTTGGCATACTTTGCCGAAAATATCCTCCCCCGTTGTAGTCCCTTTGAGACTTTGGAGGGCTGCTAGCTCCTCGCTCATCTCAAAGTTTGCGTTAACTCCACGAATGAAAATTACCAGCTGCGCTGTGTCCTGCACATCCGTGCTCTCATCCAATGCTAATGAAAAAAAGTCAAACTCTTTTGTCTTCTGCTGCAGCTGTGCATACACATTACCCCCGATTTCTTCGATGCGTCTGGTGATTGTACTCGCTGACAGACTCACTGCATTGAACACATCTTTCTTCTCGGGACACACTTCCTCCGCGACAGCATTCAAACATTTCTTAACAAACTCTCCATCTGTGAAAGGTTTACCGCTGCTTGCTATCATTTGAGCAACCCGAAAGCTGGCCCGAACGGATGACTGGTTCAGCTGAGCTTGGCGTACAAATGTATTCTGCTGAGCTAACAGTCCACTTTTTAACTTTAACAGTTTGTCTGCCCGCATTTGGCCTTGCAAGCTATCATATTTGTCTTTGTGACGGGATTCATAGTGCCGTCGCAGATTGTATTCTTTGAATACCGCCAGCGCCTCATGGCAGGTGAGACAAACAGCCTTTTCTTTGCATTGAACAAAAAAATAATCGTTTGTCCACTGCAAGTTAAATACCCTGCATTCTGAATCAATTTTTCTCTTACCTAACCTTTTCGCCATCATTACGTTCTCTTTGACAGGGGGATTTTTTTTTCCTGCGGGTGGGGGTAAGGGGGGGGGGGGGGGCGGGGGGTATTTGTTCAGGGGGCCAAATGTGGAGGCGGGCCGTATCCGGCCCGCGGGCCGTAGTTTGGGGACCACTGCCTTAGATTAAACACACCGCCTGGCCAAAAAAAAAGTCTCCACCTGGATTTAACAAAGCAAATGATCTGGAGTTGCTGCAGTTGGTCAGGTTTAGGTTCAGCAACAGTATGTGTTGAAAGAATGAGGTCAACTGACTACCTGAATATAATAAATATAGGTTATTCCATCATTGTTTTTTTTTTCCCCTGATGATACGTTCATATTCCAAGATAACAATACCAGGATTTATGGGGCTGGAATTGTGAAAGAGTGATTCAGGGAGCATGAGATCATCATTTTCACACATGGATTGTTCCCCACAGAGTCCAGATCTTATCCTCATTGAGTATCTTTGGGATGTGCAGGAGAAGAATTTCCTGCAGCAGTCAGATTCTAATATCATCGTTGCAAGATCTTGGTGAAAAATGAATGCAACACTGGATTGTAATAAATCTTGTGACATTGCAGAAGCTTATCGAAACAATGCCACAGTGAATGTGTCCTGCAATCAAAGCTGAAGGCGGTCCAACACAATATTATATAATATTATATAATTTGGGCAAATTGCTTGCTATGCCAACTATGGCAACCAAGACGCAGGTCTACAAGTTCTACTAAAAAACCTGAATAACAGCCAACTACTAACCAGCTAACAATATTGGTTAGTAGAAGGTCTTCTGAAAGTTTTAGTTAACTTTTTTATAGCATTCAATCTGTTAAGATTTGTGGATGTTCTTAGGACATTTTCGTTTAACGTTTAAACTTTTAGGTAACATCGCTGCAACGTAACTGTGTCAGTGTTTTCAAAAAAGATTTATGTTACTTTTGATGTTTCCATAACTTTATTAATCATCTAGCAGGGAACGTTATTTGAGAAAATGTTATAATAATGATATAACCATTATTATGTCACACATTTTCAGAAAGTTCCTGGAACATTATTTCTGCAATGTTACAGGCTAACCTTCTTGGAACTTTTTTCAAAACATTGCTACAGTTTCTTATAATGTTCTCTGTTAGCTGGGTATTGGATAAATTGGTAAAATTGGTAAACTGGATATATGTAAAACACATCTAGATATAAACTGTAAGGCATTGGGTAAAAGTTGACATGTCAAGGGGCTCTGAGTGGTCTAGCGAGCTAAGGGCTGCCACTATGATCAGGAAACGCCCTTTCAAATCCTGTTCATGCAGCTTGCCATTGGCTACCGGAGCCCTGAGAGAGCACAATTGGCTTTACTCTCTCTAGGTTGGTAGATGGCGCTCTCTTCCCACATCATTCCAAAGGGTGATGTCGCTCAGCACAAGGCATCTGTGAGCTGATGTATCAGAGCTGAGTTGATGCTCTTTCCTCCGAGTGCACTGTGATGCTACTCTGCAATACTGCATCAGCAGCAGTTTGAAAAGAAGCGGTGGCTGACTTCACATGTATCAGAGGAGGCATGTGCTTTACCCTTCTGGTGTTGGGGCATCACTAGTGATAGGGGAGTCCTAATGAGTGGGTTGGGTAATTGGCCGTGGGGAGAAAATGGCAAAAAAAAAAAAGTAAATATATAAATATATAAATAAATAAACATTTGACCTGTCAGATTTACCACTAGCAATTAGAGGTTTAGCATGAAAGGGCAACAGCTGAGGTCAGCCAGATTTGAGCAGGTACACTGTAGCACCCATTATCTGGACTTTCAGAAATGAGAATAGACTCATCAGTGTTCAACTGGTTCTTGTAAATGTTTATTTAATTAATGGTTTGTGTGTCATATAAACATAAAAAACACAATTTTGAGAAGAGATAACATTGTTTTAAATGTAAAATTTCATTTTGCAGGAGAATTGAGGGTTTTTTCTCATAGTGTGTGTGTTTTTTTATTTGTGTGTAGAGTTCTGAGAGTATGAGGCATGTTTTCATACATGTGTACACGTGTGCAAACAATCCAGACAAAATCTATGCAGGACTTGAGCACTTCCAGCAGAGGGCAGCACTAACTCAGTCTTTGAGGGGCACTCAGATTCTCATCGGCTCCTGTAGCTCATTTCACATTTAGAGAGATAAGCTCAGGCACAGGTTCAGGTCTGGGAATGTGCCTTAAGGACTTTCTGTGCTGGACAGGTGCTGCTTATCTTCTTATGGCTTTACAGCATTACACAGAACTACCATATTTCAGAGCAAACTGCATCACACTGTGTTTCTAGCAAATACAAAATTATCATAACCTTATGTCGATTGTTTCACACAGGCTGTATATGTATTATAATACATAACACTCATCTATACAATAAATATATTGATACTAGTGAACTATCTGTATGTGGCTATCTAGGTCAAATTGTTGATTCACCTCTAGATACATAACATAACACATAGCTTACAGATGAAATTCAAATCATGAAGTGTCATGAAGTGTTGAATGAAAATATTCAGCAAAATATCTATACAATATCTCATAATTTTGAAGCCATGAGGCTCAACATGGAAAAAATCTAATTTACATTCCCAGCAGCGTAACACTTAAACCAAAGATTATGAAACAATTAATACAAAGAAGTTATAAGATGATTTCAGACTTAACTGATTTTTTATTATGACTCATCAAAGGACAGCTGATCAAAAAATAATTAATTTGCAATAATTAATGTAATAAAGAACAAATGTAGTCATCTTTCAAAAAGAGGCTGAAAAACTGCCATTTGGAATTTAAATACAATTGTTTGGACGTAATAATAATGTAATAGTAATAGTAATGTACTATTTCCTACTATTTAATACTATGTGTATTAAAACAGTTTATCTATTGCTGCTGTAGTGCTCTACTATATGCAATAGCTAAATTCACCATGTTTAGCATAATCTATTTACCGTCAATATGTGCAATATTATCACTTATTTACGATTTATTTGCTATTTATTTTATCAGTTTATGTGCAATAGAAATGGTTGCTGCTTACCATAGGACATATGTTCTGGGGAACCATGTTTCCTCTAATCTTAGTTTTTCTACATCTATATTTTTAGTATTGTTATGTTTTTTGTATGTTGTATTCAGTGGTTTTAAAAGTGTTGCAAACACACTTTAATATCAGACATAGATAACCTGAGTAAATATAAAAAAGCATGATAATTTTATTAATTAAAGGGAAAAAACTACCCAAACCAATCTAGCCCTGTGTGAAAAAGTGTTTGCCCCCTTAATCTAATAACTGGCTGTGCCACACAGCAACAACTGCAGTCAAGCTTTACTGATAACTGGTAATGATTCTTTCACATTGAAGGAATTTTGGTCCACTCTTCTTTACAGAATTATTTTAATTCAGCCACATTGGAGGATTTTCCAGCATAAACAGCCTGTTTAAAATCATGCCACAGCTTCACAATCAGACTTTGACTAGGCCACTCCAAAACCTTCATTTTGCTGGTGTGCTTTGGATCATTGTCCTGCTGCAGAAACCAAGTACACTTGAGCTTAAAGTCACAAACTGATAGAAATTGTCCTTCAGGATTTTCTGGTAGAGAGGAGAAGTCATGGTTGCATCTTTTAAGTTGTCCAGGCCCTTAAGCAGCAAAACATCCCCAGACCATCACACTACCACCAACATGCTTGACTTTCGGTTTGATGTTCTTTTTCTGAAATTATTTATTAGTTATACACCAGATGTAACAGGACTTACACCTTGGAACTCTCCCATGGATTCCATTTTCACCCTGTCTCGGAGGAGTTTTCCATGCCCTTCCTGAGTAATTTTGGTAGGCCAAAATTACTTTTTTAAGTGTCACTCACTTTTCCATTTTTTCTCCATAATAATAATAGCCCTTACTGTGGTTTGCTGTCCCAAACCCTCAGACATTACTTTGTAATCTTTTTTAGACTAATATATGTACCAAAGTTTTTGTTTTCTATCTGTTTTTAAATGTATTCTGAGTAGTGCATAATGTGTTGCTTTTTGAGAGCTTTACTTTTTCACATAGGGCCAGGTTTGTTTGGATTGCTTTTTCCATTAAGAATAAAAAGATTTTAAATAAATTATATATTTTTGTTTTTTTTCACTCAGGTATTCTAAGTTTGATATTTTATTGCTATTAGAGTTTGTTTGATAATCTAAAAAAAATGTTTTTTTTGTGCTTTTTATATTTATATATTATAAATATATATGAGTATATTTGTATATTACACTTCTTTTCTGTCCTCTGTTTTGCTGTAATGTTGCAAATTTCCCTGCTGTGAGATTAAGAAAGGTTTATACTATTTTATTTGTGGACATAAACCCATTAAAAAAAACTTAATATGGGAAAAAACTGTACTAAATGGGTCCCTTTAATATGAAACGCAATATGCTTTTATTTCGAACCAACCATTTGAAATTTCATTAATCATAGTAGTCTCTAATAACTTGCATGTTTTCTATGTTTTTTGACATTATAAGTAACACACAACAATTCTACATTTACTGTAGAGACATTATTGTTAAACTTTTCTATAGACTTCTGTTGTTGTGGTGTTTGACCAAGGAACATTCAGACACCAAACACAACTGTAAATCTATCTTATGATGTGGGAATTCAGTGCAGGCTGAAGATTTTAACCTCTGAATTTCTCTGAATTTTTTTGGCCAGCTGTAAGAATAAGCCTGAGTCCACCCACGCAGCCTGACTTGTGTGAACCTTCTTACGGTACAATAAAGGGGTCAAGAGTACTTGCACACCCCACTGTGTTCCATTAAACAGCCAATAAACCACACATACACTACATCCATGTCACAGTGACATGCATGCAGTGTGCTTCTTGGGCAGAAACCGGTGTTGTAAATCATTCACCAGCGCCGGGAAATGAGAAGGCCCATTCAGCGCTTAAGCCAGAACAACTTAACCCAAGTCCCGACCCAGCAGTCAGTCGGTTAAATGATTAATACTGGTCTCTAATGGATTGAAAGACCCTGTCTGAGAAATGCACTGCAGTGGTGTGTGCAGGAATATGCCTTAGGGGTGTGGAGAAGCCTGTTAAATCAGCCTTACACAGACAATGTGTTAGCAATACTAACAGCCTGTGCGCTCTTAACCTAATGGACTTGGCCTTCTGTGTGCAAATGAACACTTGAAATTCACAACAGACCTTTGAGGATGTGCCGTGTTTTTTTTTTGTAGTTTGCCATTAGAATCTGGATAAACTCTAGGTCTGAAAATGAATGTAAATGCATTCTCTAAATAAAAAAATGGCTTCTTGCTTCATTAATTGAGTTCTACATGTTTTTGTATTTACATTTTCAACCAAATTTTCTACTACCATTTTCTATTGATGAATTTGATAATTGCTGACACACACATCCACACCATAGCAACCAGCCCGCAACTTCGTAGCAACACCATAGCAACTATCTAAGATACAATAGCAACCAGTTAGGAACACCACAGCAACCACCTTAGACAGTCAGATACCATAACAACCACCAAGCAACCACCTACCACCACTATAGCAACCACTTGACAACACCCTAGCAATCACCTGGAACACCACAGCAATCACCTTGCCACTGTAGTACCCATCTAACATCCACTTAGCAATACCATAGCAACCAGTCAGCTACCACTGAACAACATTATAGCAACTACCTTGAATGCCATAGCAACCCTGTTAGGAACACAACAACAACCACTTAAGATAGCCAGATACCGTAACAACTGCCAAGCAACTGCCTACCACCACTATAGCAACCAATTGGCAACACCATAGCAATCACCTGGGAAACCACAGTAACCACCTTGGAACATTGTAGAAAGTTAAAAAAGGGAAATAATTGGTGACATTATGGGAACAGCCTGAAACACCACAGCAGTCACCTTGCCACTATAGTACCCATCACACATCCACACCAGAGCAACCAGCCAGCAACTATATAGCAACACCATAGCAACCAGTTAGGAACACCACAGCAACCACCACAGATAGTCAGATACCATAACAACCACCAAGCAACCACCTACCACCACTATAACAACCAATTGGCAACACCCTAGCAATTATCTGGGATACCTGTCAGGTCTTTTGTCTGTCTGCTTCTCATGTCTGTGTTATTCTCAGGTCTGTGTTTCATTCCCAGTGTTTTTCCACTCACCTGTGTTCATTTGTAGCTCCGCCCCTTCGTCCCAGGTGTTTCCTGTTTCCTGTGTGTGTGCACCTCTATTTAAGGTCCGTGTTCCATTTCCCCGGTGTCGATCATTGTACGTTTATCGTCTGTCAGTGCTCCATGGTTTCCCCAGTTTCCTCAGTCCTGTTTTCTGTAAATCCCTGTGTATTTTGTATTTGTTCTCGTTAATAAATCCCATTTTGTTTGCATTTGCGTCCGCCTCCGCGTCCTCCCTGCACCCGCATCTGACAATACCAAAGTAACCACCTCGGAACACCTAGCACCTAACATTGATGAATAATGTGTTTGATAATTGCTGACATTATGGGAACAGCATGAAATTCCACAGCAATCACCTTGCCACTGTAGTACCCATCTAACTTCCACTTAGAAACACCTTAGCAACCAGTCAGATACTACTGAGGAACATCATAGCAACTATGTAGGATACCATAGCAACCAGTTAGGAATACCGTAGCAACCACTTCAGATAGTCAGATACGATAACAACTGCCAAGCAACCACCTACCACCACTGTAGCAATCACCTGGGATACCACAGTAACCACATCATAACCCCTAGCACCTAACATTGATAGTAATGGGTTTTATAATTGCTGACATTATGGGAACAGCATGAAATACCACAGCAATCACCTTGCCATCAAGCATCCATTTAGCAACACCATAGCAACCAGACAGCTACCACGTAGCAACACCACAGCAACCAACTCAGATACCATAACAACCACTGAGCAACCACCTACCACCACTGATGGGGCACTGAAAAGCTGTAAAGTGCAGCCAATCACAATCACATGTGTAAAGTTAAGAGTCCTGGCCTTTTAATGCCACTAAATTATTAATCTTTAGTTAAAAATAAAGTGGGTATGGCATAGTTTGTATAGGTTTGGCTCTATTTGTGTATTGTTGACCCTGTTTCATAAACCCACGAAACTTTTTGCAGAAAAGTATTTATATTCATCTGGTTCTAAAAACTGTAAGCTCAATATTATAGAGTAAATCCCCGATCATATATGTGTAGTGTATATTGTTATCATGTTGTATTTTTATATCAGTTAAATTATGAGCTTTCTGCACAACAATGCACATTTTTAAAGTTATTGTGTGCATGCTTTCTGTAATTACATGTCCTAAAAGAGATATCTCTAAATACCAAAAACTATGGACTATCACTTTTTCTAGAAAAAGCAGAAAAATATATATATTTAAAGACATTTTTTATGTTTTAAAATGTAATATAGCAATGAATGTAATTTAATTTTTAACCTTAATGCTGATGAGAATTTACACAGGACAAAATACAGAGCTTGAGAGATTTTTGTGTACCACAGGATCAGATAAATTTTTTTCCACAAAGAAAAACCTCTAAGACTTCTTGTTTGGCTGAATTTGCAGACTGCAACATGATGCATGACCTCAGACCTGTGAGTATTATCGCAACAACACAACTAAAACTTTCAGTTGCAGCACTGTAATATGCTCTTTTGAGACAGAAGGAATAGAAAACTCTTGCTTATGTTAGAAAATATAGAAAAGACCACAGGCCTGGTCATTTTAGGATTTGAATAGATTAGTGCATTGAAACAATATACGATCTTCAACACTGATTGCAACTATTCATTATCGCAGCTACAGCAAGGCGTTATTACTGTGCATTGAATCTGTAATGATGCAAGTAATTCATTGATTAAGCTGTGATTATGTTCGCTGTAGCACGCTGAATTTTAAGTGGAACAACGATCTGAAGAGAATTCATTCCCAACAATCTGCAGATTCAAAGTGGTTCAGGCTATAGTGTGTTTCTGTCAGCCTAACAAAAGTTTGCTCCTCTAAAATGGTTCACGAACAGGAATAAAATATTGTTGAGGTTTATTGTATATTCATATAATAAGATTTTAATCTTAATTTATAATTTTTTGTCCCGTTCATCATGTAATGTTCACACAGTGTTAAGGACAGCGACATTTTTCAAGTGGTGTGGAAAATTAAAGGTTGATTTCTCTTGAAGCAAAGTAGTTTCAAGGTCTATTGGCACCATGGATCTGTCACTCATGAACACCCCCCATCGCCCAACAATTTCCCTCTATCAAAGTCAGACAAGGTTTAATTAGGAAACGTGCAATCAGCGTCACTCTTCTTCTGCCTGATGAGTGTCTGGGCCTGTGCCAGCTTCGGCTCAAGGCACGCCTGAGCCAGCACCTTCATTAAAAAGGCCGACCGCCATCTTCGGCTGTTTGAGGCCGGGTGATGAAGGGAATCTCCTGGGGTGAAGATGTGAACGCTGAAAGATCAACAGCAGGCGCATCAGAAGAGGACACTTGCTACAGAACAGGATGAGGCTTGTACTCGGGAATGCAGTGCTGCTACTATGCGAGGCGTCGGAGCCATATTTAGATCATGCTGCTTTCTTTGCTGTTCTGTGCACAAAACAAGAGGAGCATGTTGTGCTGTTGAAGTCTCTTGAGAGTTTGAAATTTTGTCATTTTTGAATTTTTTTTCATAATTTCTCCCAATCTTTATATGTGTCATTTTGTACGTTTCTTTTGTTTCTGAAATAACCTTAACATTTTCTTCAGGGATTAAATCTTAAAAAATGTGGTCTCCTGTAGGTTATCTAGATATTTGAAAAAATCCTACAACCTCTATGGCTAGCAGAAGAAAGCATCCTAATACACAAATCCATGCAAAAATCATAAAAATATATAATTCTTTTTCTGAAATGCAGTGTTAGTTTTATGCCATACACCTTACAAAAAGTTCAAATTTTGTCTCATCAGTCCACAGACTATTTTCCCAAAAATCATGTTTACTGGCAAAATTGAAACAAGTCTTAATGTTCTTTTTGCTCAGCAGTGTTTTTCATCTTGGCACTCTGCCATTGAGGCCATTTTTGTCCCGTCTATTTTTTGTGGTGGAGTCATAAACGCTAACCTTAGCTAAGGCTAATGATCTCTGCAGTCTTTTTGGATGTTTTTTTTTTTTTTTTCAAATTTTTTCCAACTTACACGGCCAATTACCCAACCCACCCTTTAGGACTCCTATCACTAGTAATGCCCCAACACACCAGGAGGGTGAAGAGTAACACATGCTTCCTCCGATACATGTGAAGTCAGCCACCGCATCTTTTCGAGCTGCTGCTGATGTAGCATTTCCGAGTAGCCAGCGCGCTCTAAGGAAAGGGTACATCAGCTCACAGACGCCCTATTCTGTAGACATCATCCTAGGAGTGATGTGGGGAGAGAGCGCCATCTACCCACCCAGAGGGAGCAGGCACAATTTTGCTCCCTCTGAGCGCCGGCCGCTTGATGGCAAGGCTGCATGAGCGGGGGTTCGATCCTGCAACCTCCAGCTTCAGACCGCTGGACGACTCGGCACCCCTGTCTTTTGGATGTTGATGTATGGTCGCACTCTTGGGATAATTTTGGTCGGCTGGCCACTCCTGGGAAGGTTCACCTCTGTTCCACGTTTTGTCATTTGTGGATAATGGCTGTTACTGTGGTTCGCTGTAGTCCCAAAATTTCAGAAATGGCTTTATAACCTCTTCCAGACTAACAGATCTTAATTACTTTTTTTTCCTTATTGGTTCCTGAATTTATTTGGAAATTGGCATGATTTTGAATTGTCTAGATTTTGAGGATCTTTTGGCATACTTCCGGTACTTCACTTTGTCAGGCAGGTTCTATTTAAGTGATTTCTTGTTTGAGAACAGGTGTAACAGTAATCAGGTCTGAGCATGGCAAGAGAAATTTAACTTAGGTGTGATAAACCACAGTTAAGTTTTAACATCCCTTAATAATAATTATAATAATAATAATAATAATAATAACTTTCATTTAAAAACTGCATTTTGTGTTTAATTGTGTTTTCTTTGACTAATATTTAAATTGTTAATGAACTGAAACATTTAAGGGTGACAAACATGCAAAAACATAAGACATCCCTACGGTGGCCGAGAAAGCCCAGCGCAGTGCAAATTGAAAAGCGCTGCAAAAGCACAAAACACATCCATCAAAATTACAACACAGGCGCAGCAAATAGAAAAACGCGCTGCAAATAGAAAAACGCGCTGCAAATAGAACCACAACACAACGGAATTTTCCCGGGGGACCTTAAAAGATGCTGTACCAGCTGTATACAAAGGACAATAAGTGGCAAACAAGCTTCTGAAAAGTAAGTTATGTTTATTACCTGTGATTGCCACGGTTGTGTGCATATTATTAAAAGTTCTGCTTCACAAAACACCTTGTTTGCCACTTATTGTCCTTTGTACACATAGTGAAGTCCGAGAGGTTACTGAAGACACGGCTACAGCTTAGCTGGTACAGTATCTTTTAAGGTCCCCCGGGAAAATTCCGTTGTGTTGTGACTCACTTCCGTTGTGTTGTGGTTCTATTTGCAGCGCGTTTTTCTATTTGCAGCGCGTTTTTCTATTTGCTGCGCCTGTGTTGTAATTTTGATGGATGTGTTTTGTGCTTTTGCAGCGCTTTTCAATTTGCACTGCGCTGGGCTTTCTCGGCCACCATAGGACATCATATAAGAGAACACCTTTTTACACCATACTAATAATGGCCTATCTACTTTAGCTTTAGCTTGGGGGCCCATCAATAAAAAAAAATATTGATCAATAAAATACTAAAAATATTTAAAATGAATAAAAAATAATTAATATAAAATAAAAACTCATTTAAAACACAATCAAAAGCTATCTAATAGTGCGCAGAATAATATCAGTTTCAGTTAGTTTCAGTTTCAAGTAATTGAAACAGCTCACCAAAACCTCAACCTATACTTTATATTTGACAATATTTGATTAACTTTACAGGTCCTCACTCATCTTAATTTATTTAACTAAACTGAGTTTTCAAATTATTTCTAGCCTCGCGTTGAATTCAGTTCCGCGCTGCGGAAGAGAGAGAGAGAGCGAGAGAGAGAGCGCGCGCGCAGCGCAGTGCGGCGCGGCGCAGTGCAGCGCATTTTGCCTGATTTATCTTGTTTAAATATCAATAAATATGTGAATTTAATATTTTTTTACTACCATATATTTTACTTCACTTGATAGGATCTTATTTATTATTTTTTTTAAATGCAATGCCGCGCGTGCTTTCCATGTGACTGACGCTAAACCAGGGGTGTCAAACTCATTTTGGCCGAGGGCCACATTGGCATATTGGCTGTCCTCTGAGGGCCAGATGTAACTTATAAATGTAATAAAATGTAACCAGATGTAATATAAAATTAATGTAATTACTCCTTAATGTTAAATAACTCTCAATATATTATTTATTCAATCAAATATTACAGTTACAGGGAAAAAAATGTTTGCTTGTTGCTCTATTAACATAAATCCTTTTAATTTGTCATGTTATGAAATCCAAAAACTCCACCAATCAAGAACCAAACTATTCAAGTGAATAGAAATGACATAAAATACAAGTTATATTAACTTTGATCAAAACGTTTAATACTGAAATAAGGCATAATAAATATAAAATCAAAAATTGTGAGCTGTTAAGAACATGTGACAGATTTAGCATTTCCTCAGATTTAGCAGTTCCTCATCCAACCACTAGTGGGAGCTGCAGCAGCACAAGCCTGCAGTCTTTACTGAGTCAGAGCTACAGCCCAGCCACGGGCTACAGGGCTCAGCTGAGCCAGTCTGGAGCGTTTTTACAGTTTTTAAAGTTCTTCTGTATAGGAAATAAAGGTTTTAACCGCACTAACCGGATAATACAGCTCTCTACAGTTCATCTTTCAGCCCAAGCAGCTAACAGCAGCAGGTTAGAACAGCCATCCCGGAGTCACTGCTCGGATTACATTATAAACAGGTCAGTTAGCGCGCTGCTAACCTCAGGATGTTTATAACTACGGAGTTTAGAACACACCACGGCTGCAAGGTTAGACTATAGAAGGCTCCTGAAGACTATTAAAGGCTATTGGAGGTTATTGAAAGGGTATTGGGGGCAGAAATCAGTACAGGCTGGTTAGATAAGTGATTCACCTCCTCGTCCTTTGCTGGGTCACAGTGATGTTTATTAACATCATTAAAACAGATTGTCAGGTATTGTCTTATAAATATTTACACATAACTTATATCTCTCCTAAAAAGCGTTTATTTTGGTCAGTAACACTCTTCGTAACACAAAAGGCATACCGGTCTTTCGCCTTGAAGCACAGCCGTCCGTCTGCATCAGCTTCTTTTTTTCTGGACATTATGGGATAAACATGTCTCAATTCCACCCGCGAAGTTACACCTTCCCTCCGGCAGGGTTTCCACATCAATGACTACACTGCCGTGTAGTGGCAGTAAGCCGTAACTTTGCGGGTAATACAATCGACAAGCATTGTGGGAAATGTAGTTTTTGGTCAAAGAACGCTTCTGACCTATTTATTATAGACACTAAGATTTTACAAGCTCTCGCGGGCCACATAAAAGGACGTGGCGGGCCACTTTTGGCCCGCGGGCCTTGTGTTTGACACATGTGCGCTAAACTGTTTGATGCAGCTGTTATATTATATTATGTTATATCAATACCATTTTAACGTTTTTCGTTTCTATGTTTTGAAATTCGTTATATTATATTTTTGTCAACATTTTGGGTTTATTTTCGTTTGTTATTTTTCTAATAAAAATAATAGAATTTACATCATTTAAAGTAAGTCAATTACTTTTACTAGTTACATTTATAGTGGGGTAACTCCGTTAGTAACTAGTAAATATAACTAATTTTTCAAATTAAGGTGCCCAACACTGGTTAACAATGAGCAAGTTTCCCGAAGCACAACAGCAGGCTTATTCTATTTGCCTGAATAACATGAAATGTTTAAAATTAATACAGACATGTAGAAAAAACGAAGACAAGCTGTAACCTAGATATAAATAATAATAGAATAATAATAATAAAATAATAATAAATAATATAATAATATGCCAATTAGGCATATTTGTAGCAGTAGGGTATTTTAATTTTCATCCCTGACTCTAATTCATTTATATACCTGATTTGATATTTTTCCATACAATCCCTGCTAAAGTTTTAGGTGAAGGAGACCCAAAGAAGGTCAGTGCATGTTTCTGGAAAAACAAAAAAGTGGGGATGGTTCATAAATGACGATATGGCACCTCCTCGTCCTCCTCCTCCACCAAAACCTTCGGGTCCGGTGGTGCTGACACACTAAAAAAGCTTATCAGTTTTGAAAGAGCATCTGTTTTTAGTTTAGCCTCTTCCTTCTTTTTTCTTTTTTGGCTCACATCCCACTTGTACACTTAATTTCACCTTAATTCCGTCTTTCACAAGCAGCGCGTTCGCGGTTCACCGGCATGACCACATGGCATGGATGGAATATTCCTTTTTAACGCGAAAGAGAGGGGGTGTGGACGGAATCTGTATTTCTTTGTAATTTATTGTGTTGTCTTTGTTTCCATTTTAAACACACAAAAATCACCAATTATGAACTCACTATCTGTGAATTACTGTCCAAAGGGCCCCAATTACCAGCTGTAGGCCTATGGGAATTTGCAGCTAAGTATGGGGCCCCTACAGTGGGCTGCAGTGGGAGGGGCCCAAGGCAGTTGCCTAGCAATGCCTCTATGCAAAGACCGCCTCTGTCTACATCAACTTCTGAAGACACACCAGTTACCTGGGCTGTTACAAGCTGTTAAAATGTTTGTAACACAGGAAATGATAATGGTATTTTCTGTGGCTAAAAGGGAGAAAAATCGTGAGTTTTATTTGAGTGGGCAAGATAAACATAGATACATCCAGCCTTGGATCTTCAAGGGTTTTAGTTTAGTGACAATGGTGGTTTGATATAGAGCCACAACATCTTAAAGAACCCCTTCAATACTGCTAAAACCTTGTAAATGTGTGTTTTCTTGCAGATCATGAGACTAGATAGATCTGTAAACTGATTTTAGAGGCATAAACCAGCACAAGAACCCATTTTCAGGAAATAGACTGTGCACCATCAGAGCTGTAGAGAGCACTGAGCACAGCTCCTCTGGTGGGGTTTACAGTCTGACCCACTTTCTGTGCTTGGCTTGACTGAGTGCCTTCCGCTGCTGTGTCTGTGTAAAATGTGGTTTATGAGGTTCACACCCTGTTACACACTGTTAATCTGACCCTAGTGTGCAGTGTTAAATTAGGATTATTTTACCAGGTTTGTGGGCTAATTGCTGTATCTCGTGGGCATGTGTTGTTTATATGATCCTGTGTAATGCCCACTAGGGGGCTGTGTTTAGTCGAGCACGCGGTGCTGTTGTTGTGGGGGGCTGATGATGAGGGTATGTAGTTATTATACACTAAAGGCTGTTACATATCTGCTTGTGTTATAGTGTCTGTTTAATCGTGTTAGCCTGGACTATACAAATGTATATGCTGTATAAATCCTAGATATACATTTATCCTGTGTTTTTCACTTTACTCTGTGGTCTTACAGCAGAATCGTGGGCTGGAGTCGCTCGTGTTTGTGAGAGACGTGTTTTCTGAGCTGCAGAGAAAATCAAGCCACCTTCAGCAGCTGAGTAGAAAACGCGTAATGGAGTACACAAGGACTCCATTTTTCTATATTCTGTTTATTTCTTTTTGTTTTATTACATTTTAGAACAAGAACAAAAGCAAACATTACACAGCATTTAAAACATATTGAGAAAATAACACGTTTTACCTTTGCTAATTTTTCCCCTATTATTTCCCCCTAAACATTTCTTTTGTCCACTCTCAATCATACAAACCCGCAAAAGAGCAAAATTGAATAAGATAATGAATTTAGTCACTAAAAAAGCTAAACAAAAATGCACAAAAAAAAAAGAATTATTAATGAATTTATTTTTAATCACGAAATGACACACTGCAACTTAACCAGGTATTTTTGTGCACTTTGCACCAAGACACATGTGTGCCTCTTCCTACATTAAAAACAAATCAAATAAAATCACGTGTGTAGAATTACAGAGATCAACATAGCTCTATAGTGGGCGTGGTTTAAACACAATACCAAATAAACCGCTCTCTAATGACAATCTTTACATCTAAGCTAGTAATTAAAAATCTATACAGCCTTATAAAATCAGAATATTGAAGATAATATTTAGAATATTCAGAAAATCAGAATATTAAAGAACAGAATATTGTGATAAAACTAAATATTGTGATACGGTACAATATGAACACACCCCTAATATACACATTGGCAAATGGCTAATATGTGAATCTTTTGTAAATATAAATAAATAAAGTAAAAATACATTACCTGAAATAAATGAAAAACTGAACTGACCAACAACCCAGTTTAAAAAAAAAAATACAAGAATAAAGTCAAATATATATTTCTACATCAATATGTTTTCCATCATAACTTTCAGCTGAAATATATAAATAGAACAGAAAAACAACAAAAGTCTAATCTCATAAAATCATATATTAGATTATGTAAAAATATAAGAAAGTGTGCAAGAAAAATGTTTAGATTGTAAACTCTGAGAGATTTAATCAAATTCACATTATAAAAAGCAGCAATTGCATTATCTATGTTATACTGCAGCGTATTACATAAATAATGCTATACTGCTGCATATTACATTTAACATTATTATAAAAACTGAAGAAACAGCTTTGAAAAAAACAGAGTGCACGCACAACATTCCAGCTCCTGACTCCAGTCCGGGGTTTCACTAACCAGCTCGTTGGCTCGACTAGCAGCAGCACAAGTGGGGCAGGAAAACTTTGACACACACCACTGACTAGTATGAGCTTCATCATGCGTCCCAGAGAGTGCTCACTGATTTTAATTATAAAACATGAACGGCCTGCAGAGATTAAACAATCTTCGTTTCTTTAAAACATATATGAACAATAAGCCATTTTAGCATGATTTCAATAAATCTTAAACGTGTATATGTTATATAAAAATTATACTGAATAGAAAGAACAAGATTCGTGCTAGCAAGAGGAGCAGCTGTGAAATGCGGATCAACCCCTGGATCAGTATTAATGCTTTTTATTCTCCCCATTAAAGCAATCCTATATATATATGAGCGACACATATAGACATTGTAAACATAAGCCTTTATTTCACACACAGGTACTGTAATAGACTGCTTCAGTATGAAAACGAGTCTGATGGGGATTGATGAAGTGAAAAACGCTGGAAGTTAATATCCCCCTCCTTCGCCTGGCCACTGTCGCACACCTCCAGAGCAGCAGCAGCATCAGCAGCTACAGCAGGAGCAGCATCAGCCGCCGCTCTACCAGCAGCAGCACCGGCGGAGCGAGGCGGCGCAGATCAGCGTGAGCAGGCAGGCGGCAGCAGCTGCAGACAAACACGATGGTGGGAAGAAGGGGAGTATTTTCTCCTGCCTGGTCGATGATCACCATCAGCGAGCGCTAAGAGCAGAAGTAAGAGGAGGAGGAGGTGGTGTTGGTGGTGGTGCTGCTAGAGGTGGAGAGGAGCAGAAGGAGAACGAGAAGGAGAAGGAGGAGGAGGAGGGTCGACCGTGCACAACGGCGGATCGCATGGGCAGCAGGCGCGAGCAGGAGCAGGCGAACTTTGGACCAGCGAGCGGCGGCGGTGGTGGCCCGTCTCGGAGTGCGAGCAGCTCGGTTCTCGAGTTTAATCATTATTACGGGAATGGAAGAGGATGGCCTTGCTTTGATCAACATGGCG
Source organism: Astyanax mexicanus (assembly GCF_023375975.1). NCBI lineage: Eukaryota > Metazoa > Chordata > Actinopteri > Characiformes > Acestrorhamphidae > Astyanax > Astyanax mexicanus. The sequence continues at coordinate 83,408,763 of NC_064408.1, read as the reverse complement.
GACAACAAAGCACAGCTAACTCGGGTATGATGATGCATTCGGGCCAGAACAACATGGATCAGATGCAAAACTCGCACGAGGAGTACCACAATAACCCCTACAGCCACTACCCCAACTACCGGCCCGGCTACGGGGCCGCCGGGTACGGTATGATGAGCCCTTCGCGGCAGGGAAACATGATGGGCCCGGGGAGCAGCAGCAACTCATCCGCTGCCTCCGCTGCTGCTGCCGCCGCTCACGGCAAGGCTGCCCCGTCCCCCGTTGTTGTTGGCGGCGGTGGAGGAGGTGTCAGTGGTGGTGGTAGTGCTGTAAGTGGTGGAGGGGGCTTTCAGCGGTTCCCGGGACAAACTCAGCAGCATCCTTCGGGGGCTACTCCGACTCTAAACCAGCTCCTGACTTCTCCCAGCCCGATGATGCGAGGCTACAGCAGCGGCTATCAAGACTACAGCAGCCCCACTCAGCAACAAGCCAACATGGGACTAAGCAAAGACTTGAGCTCCCAGTACAGCAGCACTGCGAGCCACGGCTGGGGAGGACAGCAGAGGAATCACCCAGCTATGAGTCCGGGCAACAACGGGCAAGGAGGAAACAGATCCCAGGTGAATAATAACAGCATGTCTACAGTATGTCTGAAAAAAAAAACAGACACACGTTTAGCACTTCTGCTACCCAGCTAACTTAGCTAGTTAGCGTTAGTTAGCTAAGCTAGGTGAGTGGCCTGTTGCTAAAGGGAAGAAAATGCTAAGCCCAAGTCTTTTTTGCGTATTCCACACCAAAAACAAACGTTCAGAGATAGAAAAATAGTGTGAAGTGGTGTGAGTCTAATGTTTGAACAGAAATGGCTAACATTTAGCTAGCTACCTAGCTATGTTAGCTAGCTAAGCTAATTGTCAAGCTGTGGCCAAGGTGACATGTCCAGATACCGTTCACTCATATAGCTAAGCTAACTTTAGGTAATTAAGTAATGGGCTCTGTTTATTCTTACACTGATTAACAGCACTCCTAGCTTCCAAAATAGGATGATAAATAGTAACTAAGTTAGTTTGTTGGTTATGGAATGATATAGCTGTATAATTTACACAGGAAGGGGGTTGTTGGCATTTTTACGAGAGCTAACGACAAGCTAAGTTAGCTGTTAGACGAGCAGTAGCAACACGTCATTCATTCTCGCTGAAACGAACTGGCTGTTTATCTAACGTTACCGATCATGTTAATATATTAAAACGACGTAACTAAAGTTATAATGTGTTAAGACATTTGTAGTTGATTTAAAAATACTACTTGTAATTTATAGTAAAAATAAACGTTGCTAATTAGGGACTAGCATAAGACTGACTGAGTGTTATCGTAGCTAGCTATCTAGCTAGCTGTTACCTAGCTAGTTAGCTAGCTAGGGTTAGCTTACAGCCAGTTAGCTTAGCTACCCAGCCTCAACCCAAAAACAAAGCTAACGTTATACTCTGACTTTAATTTTATTTGCTAAATTACATTTTATTACATCACATTTTGTGAGAATGTTTCAGGACACGTTTATATCCCTCACATTTAGTTTAAAATCACTTTAGGCAGACGCTAGGATAAGCCTGTTTCATTTGTTATTATAGTTAGCGTAAACGCTAATGCTAAAAGGAACCTAGCCGCCAGTGCTAACGCTAACGAGCTTGGAAGGTTAGCTAAAGCTAGTCATTTAACTAACGCAGCTTGATTTTTGTCCACACTGCTGAACTTGTCTTTTTTTAAGCGGACAGCACAGCCTTGTGTTACGTTGTTAACAGAGTGTGCTTCCATATATTATCATGATTTGTAAGGTACAGGGAGCATGTTTACACCCAGGGTTTGTGGTTTGTGAATGTCTGACTGTTCAGGAAAGTGGAAAATCTTAGTCTGAGCTGTGATGAAATCTCAGCCAGACAGATACTGTTTCGCAAGCAGAGCTGTGTGTTTTTGGCTCAAGGGAGGCGAACTCAGTCCAACCAACACGAAAACAGAATTTAGGGAAGCTCTTGCTTGGCCTAAGCTTTCAGTTTACTTGTGGATAGACTCCGATTCTAAACATGTTTCCTTTGTTTGGCTGTTTTTTTTTTCTGAGAGCTTGTTTACATGGGGTTATCGCTAGCGATAGTTATTAGTTATATGTATCTTACATATAAACTATAATGATGTTGATTTATCAGTAATACCAATAAAGTTTGGGATAGATTATGTATTAATAAACATTTACCTCTATATTTAAGATATGTTTAAATATACAGATAAAGTTGTACAGAGCCCAATATTCTGATTAGCTGTGTAATGGAAGAGTTAAATTGTATGTGTAACAATTGAAAACATTTGGATATTAAATCATATTAGTAATGTGCAGCCACCAGTAATTCTACAAATATTATCAAAAATATAACATTTCTTATTATAGTGGGACCTAGCTTTGGAAAAACCTGAGACCACTTCAGTTTCTGAGTTAGTTTCTCTGATTTTCTACAGACAACATTTCTCCAAATTCCAAATAAAACATATTGTCATTTAGGTAGAGCATTTATTTGCAGAAAAAGCATCAGAGTTTTCATGCATCTTGGCACAGACTGCTTTTGGATACCTTTTTGCCACTCCTGGTGCAAAAATTCAAGCAGTTCAGCTTGGTTTGATGGCTTGTTGATCATCCGTCTTCCTCTTGTTTATATTTCAGAGTTTTTTAATTTGCTAAAATCAAATTCATAATTTGGTTGTCAGTTAACATAATGTTGAATATGTGAAGAGTGGGGTTATTATTTGTGTGCTTTAGTGGTCTTTGTGTGATGAGATGCTCTTTGGCTGTGGCCCTGGCCCTCTTCAGTGGCACCTCTGTGGATGAGTAGCCCTGACCTTCACACATGCAGATTAGCCATGTGCTCGCCGGGTGTTATTGCCAGCTATCTCAGCAGGAAATGTATGGAGGGTTTGTGCTCCTGCGCCCTGGTTTATTCCCAGGGCCTGTCCAGCCCCTGCCTGACTGAAGGAGGTGCCAAGAGACTGGAAAGCACTTGTCAGTCATTGTGGTGCCGGCTATAGGAAATAAAACCATTTAGCAAGAAAGTGAAGGTTTCTGTTTGTTAATGGGTTTGAAAGTGGCAGAATCGGTTGTGGTTTAAGGCATCCTGACTAAAGCCTATTCCCAACAGGAAGATTTATGTTTTTTTCATTCATTTTCTTTGTTTTTGTCTGCAGTAGGACATACATTTATTGCCAAAATAATTTTGTAAGTCTTAAAGTATGTTAAAGTATTTTGTTAAATCATGACAATTCTTTAGCTCTGTTTGTGACCTTTTGTTCTTTAAAGTAATTGCATATAAAGTATTCTTTATGTTTTAGTTAAAATGTCAAATATTTTTTGTGTCATGTTAAGGTTTTAAAATATTGCAATGAAATTTCATTTTGTCAGAACTAATTAAAAATAATGAGCTATGTCATTACTACAGTAAATGTAAGGTCATGCTGTACTGGACATGTCGTAACAGATAATTAATTACATAAATAATTTAGTTAGTTTTAATTTAATAAATCAAAAATCCTTTTATCCTCTATCCTCTATTTTCCTGTCCGAAATGAGCTTCAATATTTTAGACGTTTCTTGCTTGTTAATACAATTAATAAAACTTTGATTGCAGTTTGCTAGAATATGAACAGTATATCCCTTGCTGTGATTACTTGCCTAATGATTTTTTTCTCTTTTGTAAATTAGATTTTAAATTAGATGTTAAAAAAGTTCTATTGAGTACTTTTGGGATGAGTTGGAAATGAAATTGGGTCTGACTCCTAACCATTTTTGTTACTTTAGATCACAGTTTTAAAAACTGATAAGTAAAGCCCAAATGATAAGCAGGGTTTTCAGAAGGGCCTTATACATAATAGATAGAAGGTCTCAAAAGCAGGTTTTAGGGCATGACTTGAAATGTTCAGAGCTGTTGAACTAAATAATTCCACAGCAATTAGACCTGTCTTTAAGCTTCCTAGTGGACCAGAATGTATTAAAGATTTCATGTTAAAATCACTGAAGTTCTCATGGGAACAATGCCACCAGAGCTGCTGCCAGAGTTTGGTTTCTGAACTTGTCTTATTTTTTTATTTTACTCTTCATGAGTTTTTCTGGTTGGAATCTGTAGTGTGTCTGAGTGTGTGTGTCTGTAAGAGAGAGAGAGAGAGAAAGAGAGGGAAAATAGCAGTGTGCCAGGGCATGGTTGCTGACACTTAAACTGCTGGTTTAAAGTGCCCTCACAGGCGCTCTCAATTGCGCACATTTTCTGTAAGTGCTGCTTCAATTGCCTTGAATTTGGCAGTGATATGAGAAGATTAGTTTGGATAGCTCTCGCTCGTCTTTGGCAAAGCCAGCTCACTTGAGACTAAACCTGACTCTCCCTATCAGCAGATGATGGCACTCTGCCCTGAATTTCTGCACTTGCCAACCGTCGAGTCCTGTGCTCGCTATCGTCAGCTCAGCAAGGTCAGGAGCGATGACCTGTATTCTGTAGTTTGTTGCTGAAAATGGGCATAATGAGGGGGTAATGATTCAGAGATGTAATGATTTTTTCTTTTTTTATAGTCAAGAGTTGTTTGCTTGTGTTAAAAATATCTAGTTCTGGCAAAGCTCTAATTATGAACGGCAAAGATTAGTTTAGCTCTTACTGTACTGGCAGAGGCGCATGTCCTTGCACAAAATAATGATTTTCGTAACTAAAAACAAGAGAAAAATAGACAGTAGATGCACCCAGGTGTCTGTGTGATCCCTAATTGTGACAAGAAGCCTTTGGAGGAGAAAGGGAGTCCATTGTTTACACCAGGTCACTTCATGTGTCTTGAGAATTAGAATTAAGCATAAACAGAAAAATGCAGTTGGAAACAAACCCAAAATGCATTTAAAATGTATTTAAATCTGGGCTTTGTTTCCCAAAATGTATTTAACAACCAAAACTCCTCACAGCACAACCCAAACACCAGCAATAATTGCTACCAAGTGTAAATACATCTAGCAAAAATCTTATCAAGATACAATCCAAATACTAGTCACATGAGGTGATTAGGTATAAACACTGTCAGAGACATTTCATTGATAGTTTTACATTATTATATGCATTTCACTAGGACTGTTAAAAAAATCGTATTTTTATTGTTATTGCAATATGAGTATTCCTGATAAACACATTGGAAGAGTTGCGATAATATTGTGAATGCAGCCTGTGCTCACATGATATAATATGGCTGGAAGCAGAGTGAGGTAGAGTTACTCAGTGAACACGCACACCACACTAATTCTTATTGTGGGGAAAATCGTGCAGCCAAGCCAAGTACTGAAAAACAAACAAACAAAAAAAAATGTTAAAACAAATTTAGAATCTTAATTTATATAGATATCTAAGTATCCAGTAGTGTTGTCCTACATTTCATACAACTTTTTCTTAATATATTAAACTAATGCTAAGCTATGCTAACTGTCATGATTAAACCTGTGCAACTCCCTCAACAGGTGTCGCCGATGGACGCCATGTCAATGAAGCGTTCCCAGCTGTATGGGATGGATAACAGCCCTTATTCCCAGCAACAGCAGCAGCAGCAGACAGGCGGAGGCTACTCCACCCAGCCTTATGGATCTCCTGCACCACACCGATACCCAATGGGAATGCAGGGGCGTGGACAGGTCGGCATGGCAGGGATGCAGTACTCTCAACAACAGGTATAACTAATCCATTCTATCTCTGGGCTTTTTGGTCTTCAGCAGGTAGATTTCATAAGAATCAATAAGTCCGAAAGACACTGTGTTATGTTGTATGTGCTGACCTCCAACCTGAACTCCTAAACACAGAGGCTGAGACTTCAGTTTGTTTTTGATTGGTCCAAATAATGCAGGTGGCTGGCAATGGAGTGACAGTTGTTAAATTTCCTTATGCAGATTTTAGTCTCTTTAAGACATGCATTTAAAATGGTATGTTTTATGTTCTTGTGTAAATATTTTAAAATGAACACCAGTTTAGCATTGTATAAATCAAAGGTTATTACGAAATCCTAATATGTATGAAGTTTTTAATCTAAATGAGATGTTTTTAACTGCTATTTAGTTAAATAGATGGAGATTCAACCACAACTGATTCTGCCACTTTTAAATCCATAAACAGACAGAATCTCCAATCTCACAAAATCTTTTTTTTAATGAGCCAGATTTTTTGCACATGGATTTCTTTACGTTTGGGTCACCTCATATTGAATATTTTCAATATGCTTCTGGGAGTGGTTAATCATGCTTTCCAAGTTCTTTAACACATCACAAAAGTGGAAGGATTTTTGTATTTGCAAGTTCTAATAAGTTCTATATAATGTTTTTTTTAGTTCTGCTTGTAAAAGAACTCTTGATGAATACTATTTCTTAAATTTGTCGTATTTGCATGATACGATGATAAATAAAGCAAAGGTATGTAATTGTTTATTTTTACTTTTGAACTTTCTGTGGCTGTGCTGTCAACATAATGCAGCAGTAACAGGAAGTAGCAGGCCAAAAAGCTAACATGAGTTCTTCATCTTAAAGTATTAGAAGGGGTGTCCAAAAACATTGGACATATTGTGCATCTCCTTTTCTACTTAAAGATACAAACAGGAAATTATTTGGAAGATCTCACAGTTCTTCAGTTTTCACAGTTCTTTTACAGAAATTCCTCACCAGCGAGCTATAAATGAGAAATTATATTGATAATTATTATGTTAATAATAATGTTGTAATTATTATATACATAAGCACACAATTTAAGGAGTAGAGCAAAAACAGCTTCAGGAAAAGTGTTAGGAAGAATCAGTAGAATCAGGAACCAGATTGACCTGTTCTAACGGTTAGATGTCGCTAGGGGCTTGAATTATTTTATGGTGAGGAAGATGTGTGTGTGTGTGTGTGTGTGTGTGAGAGAGTGTGAGAGAGTGTGAGAGAGTGTGAGAGAGTGTGAGAGAGTGTGAGAGAGTGTGAGAGAGTGTGAGAGAGTGTGTGAGAGTGTGTGAGAGTGTGTGAGAGTGTGTGAGAGTGTGTGAGAGTGTCTGTGAGTGAGAGAGAGAGTGTGTGTGTGTGTGTGTGTGTGTGTGTGTGTGTGTGAGGGGGTGGATATTTTGATGTGCTCAGTGAAATGTTTCTTGTCAGAGCAGGTTGGGCTAGGCTAGGCTAGGCTGGGCTATGCTGTCCTATTCTGGGTACAGAGCCTACTGCTAAATTTAGTATGGCCTGCTGGTTGGAGTGGAGTAATGTTCTGATGACTAACTGGCTCACACACATGGGCCTGGGCGACTGAAGATTGTGTGTGTGTGTGTGTGTTTGAGTTTTGAAAGGAATTGTCTGGCAGGAGTAATAGCAGTAATGTACATACAGACTTTGGACACAATTTGGTGTGAATAAGCGGTGATGAAAGTGTGCCTGTCTACCATTTTCATTCTCACACACAAACGCACACACACATACACGATAGAAACATAACATTTCCATTGTAGTTTTACTATATGACTCCAGCTTTTTGCTGTATGTCTTTACAGCATGTTTACTGGCAGTATCCTATACATAGATTTTGCCAAGTCTTAGACTTGGATTATATTTTTCTTTCTCAAATCTGCAATTAGGCCTAAAATTAATCCCTGTCTGGGACACTGCCCCAAAAGTACAGGTGAATAAATAAAATGGCAAAGAAACAACACAATGTTTGTTCGCAAACTCAGTCTGTTTAGTCAACATCAGAAGGCAAAAACCTACATTTATTCAAGTTAAAATTTTAAACTTTAAACAAGTTAAAACTTTGTGAACAAAGTACAACTGAAGTTAGTTAGCAATTTTAAACAGCTGTATTAAAGTGATAGTCTGTAAGCAGGGGTGTGCAAAATAATATCGGCAATATTTTTGAATATCGTGAACAATATTATTCCCTGAAATATTCTTTCATATCACCCACTCCTAATAATCACATCAGGGTTCTACTTTTTTGCTGTTTATAGCAAAAGAAAAATTCTTACTGTTCTAATTTCCTATTAATATCTACTAGAGACAGATTATATATTTCCAGTATCACTTATTTGACTTTAATCCTGGATATATGGAGATATATGGAGTGCATTATTAGTATCATGATATTATGGATTATTGACTTCTGTTACAAATCTGATAAAGTTCTTTTATTTTCTAATATCTTAGTTAGGGGTGTGCCATATCATATTGTATGCAATAATATAATTCTATTTTTATTTTTGTTGCAGTAGTGTATTCTTGAAATTTTTTAATCAGTGTTTTGTCATATTGCCAAGAGTTTAATTATTTCAAAAATACCATAAAATTCACCACTATCTGTAAGACTTGTGGATTTAGAGACCTCTGTGATGAGAATGTGTAATTGCACAGAGCATGTGAAAGAGTACTCAGATTGATATAATATGACCATAGTATAAAACACATACCTGCCTTAATTCTGACTATTTGTGTTTAGCAACATAGAAACCTATTCAGTTCACACAGTTCAGTGAAACGTAACTCCTGGACAGAATCATCTCCTGTCCTGAATGCTGGCTCCTCTCTCCACTGCCTTCCAGGCCTCGTTCTGCTACTTTCTGATAAGATGCCTTCCAGGTGACCGTCTCTTCAAGTTTCCTAGTGTAATTCCCCCCGGTCACGGCTGAAAGATCGAAATCAACACAAAGCGTTCTCTGCCTCTGGTGTGAAGGAATGGAGAAAAAAAAAAAACGGGCGCATTGACCAAAGACCATATCATCACTCATCGCATAATTAGATCGTCGCAGGCCGGAGTGTTTGTGTAGTCTTTAACCTCAGGGAGGGTTATGTGTCGGTGATGCTGTTATTTTCGTTGGCCGGAGAGTCCGGTAATGATTTTTATCTACTGGAGTCCTGGATGGCCAAGGGACAGCTCTTTCTACAACTTTCCCTGAAATTGGCCACTTCGACTGGTGTGATGCCAAGGGAGCTCTGCCGTTATTTATACACACAACACCTCACAGAAGGACTGGACTCTGTATTGAATGATTTAATGAGATATTTTGATATATTAACCTCATTTATACATTTTTAGCTGCTCCTTACTTTTACATAGAAATGTATAGTAAAGAAGTAGAAGTACTTTACTACTGTACTTAAGTAATAAAATGCTGTATCTGTATCTACTGAAGTATTTTTTATTTTTTTACTACTTCCACTTTTACTTCACTACATATTTTGGATGAGCTCAATACTTTTACGCAGATATATTTATGTACTGTATTGTTACGTGTTACAAATATAAAAATGTCAAAATCATTCCAAACCCACATTATCATTAAGTCAGAATAGTAGATGATCTGCACTGTCACTGGGTTTGGTAAAGCTCCTCGCCATTGAGTGAATCAAGTGGTTAACCTGATCTTATAAGAAGACCACACTGCTCCTGTTCTGCCTTTTGCCCTGATAACTTTCTACTGCTTTCTATCTACTGCTTTATAATAATTACTTAACCACAGTACTGTACTTTTACTTTTAGTACTTCAGTATTACATTTTACAGTAAAAAAACATGGAATACTATTAAGTCTGGAGCTTAAAAAAACACTAACTCACTTTTTTTTATAGAGCACTTGTAATTTTACCTAAGTCTGGGTCTGTAGTACTTTATACATGTCTGATTTCACACTAGTAAAACGAGGCAGCACTATATTTGTATAAAATCACACAAATCACACAAATTGCTGAAAAGGAGGTATACTTAAGAGCATTAACAATATGTTCAATTAGGTGTTGATGAATACTAAAAGTGCATTTTCTATTTAATATACTGAATGACAATACACATTAAACATACTTAAAATGCACTTTTTTCCAGTATCATTAAGGTGTACCCAATATGTGCATCAAAAGACATCAGTGCACATTTACATTGTATTTTAAGTACCGGTATATTAAAATTATATTTAAAAAAAAAAGTATATAATATATAATATATATATTTATATAATATATAAAATATACGAAAAATGCACTCAACACAATCTAATGCTTTTATGTTGTATTTATATATTTGTTAATTACAATTGAAATATACTTAACTTGCCATTAATTGTTCCAAATTTGTACATTTAGTATGTATTAATTTTAATGCTAAAAGTATGTACTTAAATAATCTACATATTTACTTTAATGCACTGTACAAGGGTTCAGTGAACAGCCTTTAAAATAAATGCATTCAGTTGCTTTTAATACAGATATTGGAATGCCCACAAATAGGGCTGCAACAAATGATTGTTTTAATGAATTTTTATTTATTTGTTCTGATATCCCCTCTATCTAACACTAATAGTCCCGGTGCATCAGTGTCATTAACTTTGTAATAATGCAGCATTACCCACAAAAAGGACAGATCCATAAGAAAAAGAAGCATATAAAAACAGTCTTGCTGGAGCTGAGGCTGAGTGTGTGGAGTGTCTGGAGGTTTCATTGTTAGGAGAAATGCAGTGAGGGCTCTTCACTCTTGCCTGGCTCGGACAGAGTGTGTCTGTATGTGGATGGCAGGTGTGTTGACGGCTTGGACAGGGTCCGCATGTGGCCTGTCACAGCACCGTCAAAACTTGGCACTCATCAGTCCCCTGTGGAGCTCCTACTAACCTGTCTGACCACTGGTCATCTCCACAGCTCCTGCATTCTGTCTCCATCCTTCACTGTCTTCATCCCTGTGGCGCAGAGCTGCACAGTATGGACAGAATGTCCCTGTTGGTAAAGATTGGCTTGCACTGTCATTAATCTAAGTCATTTACTTTTGTTGGATTAAAGCCTTGATTCGTAATAACTCTAATCTGAAGCTGTGATTTTTTTTCGGTCCATTTACGTGAACTTTCTGCTCTGTTCACATTGCAAAAGCCAAATTAATGATTAACATTAACATTAACAAAAAGATTATTAAATTATTCATTTGATTTGTATTTTATTTACACAGGGGAAGGTTACCCACTGAGACCAAGGTTCCATTTAGACAAAAATAAATAACATTTGCAGTTAAATGAAAAAAGAAACAAATACAGCTCTGGAAATAATAAGAGACCATTTCATTTTTTTGTAATCAGTTTCTCTGATTTTGCTATTTATAGGTATATGTTTGAGTAAAATTAACATTGTTGTTTTATTCTATAAACTACGGACAGCATTTCTCCCAAATTCTAAAAACAATAGTCATTAAGAGCATTTATTTGCAGAAAATGAGAAATGGCTGAAATAACTAAAGATGCAGAGCTTTCAGACCTCAAATAATACCAAGAAAACAAGTTCATATTTATAAAGTTTTAAGAGTTCAGAAATCAATATTTGGTGGAATAACCCTGTTTTCCTCCACCAGTCTTGCACACTGCTTTTGGATAACTTTTTATGCCACACCTGGTGCAAAAATTGAAGCAGTTCAGCTTGTTTTGATGGCTTTGATGATCCATCTTCCTCTTGATTATATTTTAGAGGTTTTTAGTTTGGTAAAATCATAGAAACTGTGGTCTGTTATTTTTTTTCCAGAGCTGTATTTCATTTAAAACTTAGTACTGATCAAATAAGAATTAACTATTCATTTAGATAAAGTTTAATTAAATCCAAAGTGAATCCATGAAAAAAAAATTGAGAAAACAAGCCACAAGTTAGCTTCTAATAACAATAGGTAAGGTATCTGGTGCACCATTTGAGGCTGAATAAAAAAAAAAGAATAAGAAGCCTTCAGAGGAAGCATTTCTAAAAAATGACTTCTACTGAGGAGGTTCTGGGTCTTACAGTATGTTGGTAAAACTGTTCGTTCTATTTGTATTTTTATATGAAAATGTGAATGCTCCTGAGTGCTGACTGTGAAGTGCAGCACATCTGTTAGGCTAAGTTCACACAGTATTTAAAATATATATTTTTCTTATCACATGCGGCACAGTTGTTTTGTTATTAGTATGAACGGCAGAAAAAAAAAAACACAATTAAATTTTAGATTTTTAGTTTTGGTACACATATGATATTTTAAATCTGGTACATATCCAGTGCGTGGCAACGCGATATCAAAAGTGTAGCTGGCTGATCAAACCACAATATTCACTGAGGAGAAAGGAAAATGGACAACAGCACTTCACCTGCTGTTAATGTAGTCTTATTGTGTGTTCCATCTAATCAATTCCACTAACCTTAAAAAAGGTGAGTTTTGGTGAAAAGCCAACCAGTTTGGGTTTTGTTATTAAAATGATGGCTATATAGAAAAGCATTATATTGTTATCCATTGGCTTTTCCCTTACTTTTTAAAATATTAATGCAAATTTACTAATTTCCTGTAGACTGTTTTTGGTTATCTCAGGCTTTAACTGACCATAACCGGTTCTATACTGTTACTGTGCTAATGTTCAGCCTCCCTTTCTCTCTGTCCTTCTGAATACACATGTATTACTATATAACCGCCTCTGTCTATATGTGTGCTTGTTTTTGCTGTGCTGTTAGCCAGTGGTAATTATGCTTTTTTTCATTGAAATATACATTTTATCAGTGCTTTCTAAAGGATGTGCACATCCACAGTGTAATCACAATATATTTCTTAATTTTGATCAATACTATAAAATCTGATATTGATATGTACAGTATAAAAGCCACCACCCTTATAGTGCATAATTTCGCACGGAAAAAACTGTGTGATATGGTAAAATATTATATTCAAAGTATTTAAAGACATTTTCAAGATACATAATATTTATCGTATTTTTCATATCGTACAACCAGACAAAATGCATCAGCAATAAAATGTGCTGTGTTCTTAAGGGGAACTGATGATATCCTCAATACTTTTGTCGATATAAAAGGAAAATCAATCATGATACGATAAAATATTAATATTGTCCAGCTGTATTATAAAGTATCACATTTTTTTAACCTGTGCAAACAACTATTTAAGTAGGCAAATTTTGACTTGTGTTAATGTTACTTTGATGTTCATAGGGTAATAAATTAATAATTCCTCCTAAAAAGTACCTACAGAGGGGCTTCATTACATGAGTTTTAAGTTATATTTAAACTGTATTTAGTTATTTAATGCAATTTCCAATACAAAGCATATACACATACATACATACATACATACACATATATATATATATATATATATATATATATATATATATATATATATATATATATATATATATATATATATATACACACACACACACACTGTGTTGTGTATTCTGTATTCTATATTGAGTGGAAATATTTTATCACCTTATTTTCAGGGCCTCAAAATATTTATATGCATAGAACTTATTTCATTGCGAGTAAGTAAAAGGATAAGGTAATCATAAATATTTGTATATAATGGAACTAAAAATAAATCTGTGAAAAACCAACCACAAAGCTCAATGCACAAAGTAATGCTGAGTCTGTTGCTACTGCTGGCTAAAATCACTTTGGATTTATTGTGAACTAAATTGAGAAAATGGTGGTAAAAGCTAACTAATCCAAGTTCAGATTCAGTCTTCAAAATGAAAAACATAAATATGTATGATTTGAAAGGTTTGAGAAAGAAATGTTTGTCAAAAATTCCCCTTTAAACATGTATGTGGGAGCTAGTGAAAATGCTGACACACCAGTAAACTAATTGGAGATGGGTGGGGGGTGGAGGGGGGGGGGGGGGAGCTGCCGTCATCATCGTGACTGGTTTTTGTTTTCTATTTGGCTTGAATGACGGATGCAAATTAGTCCAGATGATGCAAAGGGGGCATGCCAATACCAGCTGTTCTCCTGTAAACCTGTTACATAAGGCAGCTTGGAGTGAATTTGGAGGGGAATGGGTTGGAGGGGAGAGGGGTGGGGGGCTTGGTGGATTACGATGTCAACTATGCACACTTGGAAAGCCCCAGCCTCCACTCCCACTCATCACTCATCATGGGCCCTCACGCTGTGAGCAGGCTGTGGAAGGTGCAGCACTATCAGTCTTGATTTTGGGTTTTGGATTGTGGCCCGTGTGCTGAAGCTCCTGATTAAGTGATGAGGGATCAGGGATGGTAGCAGTGTTCCCGACAGATGGCTCTCTCTGCACCGGTTCCTTCACCGAGATGAGCTGCTGTCAGTGCTGGGGACAGCAGAACCACACCACACACAGTTTAGTGTGTTTAGCTAATTCATTGTTACACTTATTTATTCTATTATTGACAGGGAATATAATATCTGATATTGTATCAGTAGTATTGATGCAGATATTGGCACTCACACACACTATTATTTGGGCAACAGAGAGCGGCAGTACTGTGGCGCTGTTATTGACGCTTATGCACAACACTAGATGATGGTTGAGAGTCCACAGTGTTTTCTTATGCTTCCCTACTTAAACTTTTCAGATGTGCTGTTACTCAACTCATTAATAAAGGTATTTCAACCTTATTGGGATACAAAACACTGCCTTTGACAAAATAAAACTTAAAAAATATCATCAGGATTTATATACACCTTTCAATCAACTAACCAACCTTTATTTAAACCCAGTGTGCACTGAGAGTGGCCCTCATTTACAATGTAGCCAAGCTAGTACAAAGAATATAAATTATTAATGAAAGAAAAAGCGTTTTGATTATTAGAAAATAAGCTATAAAACAAAGAAGGCAAATAAAAATAAAATTGTAAAGTTAAGTGCACAATTATGAATTTAATGTATGCAAATCATGAAAGTAATAACAATAACAAAGTCAAAGAGCAGCAACAGATACAATTCTACTTAAAGTTAAACTTCAAGTAACCTAAACTATAACTGTAGAAAAAAATAGGCAAACAACTTCAAAAAATATATGAAAATAGTAAAGGAAAGTTAAAAGAAAGATAAATAAGAACTTGGTAGATTGAGCGGAGTAAATTGGTCAAAGTTGGTATCGGTATCAGCAGTTGTTTGAAAACCTTGCATCAGTATCAGAAGGAAAAAGTGGTATCTGTATATCCATAATTAAAATGTCTTTTTATAATGGATTCTGAAAGTCCTCCATGACACAGTGTGTGTGAGAATTACATGCACCTCCTATCCAATCTGATTACTGGAGAACATTAGGATTTATCAGTAATCTGATCCTTGCAAGTCTTTTTTTTTTACACAGACACAGGTGGAGTAATTCCAGAGTAAAGTTAAGAGTATACACAAACTGAGGAATCCAATGACTAAAATTAGCTTAAGATCAGCTCTCTATCTGATCTCTGAAATTTTTAGAACGTAGTTTGATCTAAGAAATCAATGACTGCCGTAAGTTAACACGACCACTTGAATAATCAGATGTCATTGAGATTGTGTGAACACTGGTTAATGAACCAAGAAAAATTCACATACATTCATTACATTAACTTGCGGTCAAAATTAGGAAGGTACATTTTATTGATATGCCACATTTATCATCAAGCTTTATTTATGAGTTTTTCTTCTTTATCGCTTTGGATCAGTGGTTCTAAAACTTGCCCTCAGGGAATCCCTCCTGATCCATATGTCTGCCATGTGTTTGGGCTAGGGCAAAACTCAGAAACCATCAGAAACATATTTAAAAAGGTCTGCTTTGGATAGCAGTCCAGTTTCTCATTTTTGTCTCATGGTTCTGTCTGGTTTTGTCCCCCAGCAGGTTCCAGCGCAGTACGGGCAGCAGGGTATGGGCGGGTACTGCCAGCAGGGACAGCCTCCGTACTTCAGCCCTCCACAGCAGCAGCCTGCCGCTCCCTCTCAACCCCACTACATGCAGCCCCGGGCTCCTCCTCAGCAGGTAAAGCCAATAGCTCTACTGACCCAGTTCAGCTAAAGCTAGGACCTGAACAATAAATGACAGTATCTAGCTGAAACTGAGGTTTTGCAGTTAATATTGTTTTTTCTGCACTTTGTTGCTTCTCAGATCCTGAAAACAATCTTAAACTACTTTGCCTCTGTCATTTTTTTTTTTTTTTTTTGTATGACTTTTTTCATACCTGTTGTGCCAATCTGCCATGGTTTGCACACATCTGGCCACCAGGTGAATGATTTAACCCTAGTTTAAGTAGAAATGAAGGGCAAAAGCACTAAACAAACATTCAAGGAAAAAAAAAGCTAGATTTTTTTAACAAAAGAGCAGCGTTAGCAATCTAACAGCACACCCACTGACCCCTAAGCCGCACACAAACACAGTTCAACCGCCTCATTTTGTTAGCTCTGCGTGACGAGAAGGCCAATATATGAAAGGCCTTCCAATCCTTCTGGTTTGCACACATCTCATGTGCTTGGTTCCACCGCAGACTCGCAGGCTGTGGTGAAGGCTGCAGTATTAAACTGACCTTGAGTGGATTTCTCAGGGGTGTGTGGACGGTATCAATGAGAGCACAGCGGCTGCTCAGCTCATATCACTAAGCTTCTGTTTATGCCTCCCGATTTTTCATTTTCTCTCAGACGACAGTTAGACAGGCTGAGAAACAGATCCATTTTCCTCCTGCGTGCCTGGACTCCAACTGTCTCTGACAGAAAGGAGGGAGGAGAAGAGAAGAGTGGAGAATTAGAACAGAAGACAGAGAAGAACATTTGGAAGGGTTTCACCACCGCATCCAAGTTGCTAATTTGACTGCAGAACTATTCAGTTTTGATTTACCGGTAGATATTTCACTATAAATTGGTACTACTTTCTATTTTTGTGTTAAGATCTAATGATACTGATAAAACCTCTAATATTAACTACTGATTTATGTAGAGATGTCCAAGCCCCAAAGATATTGCAATTCAGTTTTTTATCAGTTTTATTGTTGTTGTTGTTCTGATTTCACATTTGGCAGAAATAAGAAGGTGGACCCTGATTATTACTGTTCTTTGCTTATGGTCCTCGGACTGGTCCCCAGCCCCCCAACCCTCAGATGAACTGAATATTTTGCAAAATTATTCAGCTGAAAAAGACAAAAAAATAACTTTACTTGTTCAGAATTTATTTGGAACCAAGATGTTATAAATTATGACAATAAATCACAACCAGCTGGAAAGAAAGAAAAAAGTTTTTAATAATAATAATTTTTAGGCTATTTAGTATAAGGAAAGAATGCTAAAAGGTGGCAAAATTAATAAAAGTGGCTAAATGTAATAAATGTAATAAAATATATATTTTCTTTTGCACTTTGCCTGTAAGTTTGCCTGTAACACACTTGTTATGAATCACTGAGGCGCGAATGAAGAACGTGGTGCAGTGGATCTAGGACTACTATATTACACCATTCTAAATGTACTGTGAGAGTGAAACTAGTACACAGTTCCCTGACACTCGTAAACATTTCCTAGACCTCATCTTATCATCTTATGTTTGGAGGAGAACATTAACTGTCTGTTCTGCAGTTCTGTTGCTTAAGCTAACAGATGCCTGCACTAGTGAACAACACAAGAAAGTGACCCAGAGAAAGCAAGGCCACTTTAGGACTCCTGACTGTGGATGGCTGTGGTGATGTCCCAGAAAAAAGGGCCACTGCTTAGACAGTCAGCACCCCAAGTTTTTTTGTTTGTGAATGTTTTTCACCACAGAACCTCAGTGCTGGACATTAAGCATTTACTGCTTGGCTAACAGTGCTAGACCCTAATGCATAAGGCTTGCTAACTAGCTTCTGCTCTTCTTTCGGTAAAAACACTCACACCTGGCTCTAACCTGCAGTTGTATGAAAAGTAAAGGCCAGGTTTTCTCCCTCTGATGGTTAGCTGGTTGGTGATGTGTAAAATTGAACTGGCAAGCTGACCTGCCCTTGTGCTTTCATGCTTTACTGTGTTAAGCTGAACTGTGACCAGAACTGCTTGTGAGGAACAGAGTATTCTTTTGGGAGGAGAAATTATGGACCTATGCCAAAGAAGAACCTACGGGCAGAGTTATCTTGGTGAAGGTAACCATCCAGCAAGTCAGGACCTCTTTTTTTCTGTGGGCCGGTATTTGCGATTCGGGATACAGAAGTCAGCCTCTGTTGTTTTTTTAATTGATTTTAACATTATTGGGAAAGCCATGTATATTAAAACACAATGGTTTTGAAGTTATATCCATATTTGCAGATGTTTGGTGGGAAATATATGTAAGTACACGTCGGACAGATTTGTAGACTTGCTTAATTCTGATAAAGTTGGGGTAAGTCCTAGTTTCTTCTGCATTTAGATTATGTTATTAATTCAACATGGGCAGATTTATGTAAGACAAAAAAACATATCAGCGTCAATAGCTAAAATTAGAGTGAATGCAAATTATTTGTTTAAAATATACTATTTTCTTTTTGAATGTATTCATTAAACATTTTCATAGATCTCCCTATGACAGTCTAGTATTATTCAAATATATATTCACCTAGTATGGTAAACCAGTGTTTGATGATATTAAACCTGGTGAGCTACTGAATAAATCATCTAGGTAAAATCCTTTGAACTAGTTCACAATATATCAACTACTTTCTTTAAAGTGAGAATTTCTTGTTATATTTCACTGTATTTTGATAAATCACCTTATAATACACACAATTTAAGTTTGTACAAGCAGGAACACTCTTATTGCTGAAAGAAATAGTTTAAAATTATATATTAATGTACCTAAAACTTCTCTGCATTGTACTGTACATTTTTTAAGTACCCTAAAATCCTCAAATGGGACTGGAGGTCTCGCTACTTATAGCATGGGTGTCAAACTAAGCATTGGGCCACATTTTAGTTTACAGGAAACATGATAATGTCTAATGTTGCATCTATGCATGCTTTGGTTCTCTTCTTGCAAGAAATATGAGAGCATGCCATACTCTTAATGACCACCATTTTATCTACTTTCAAAAAATACATGCATACTGCATTAAATGTTTTGGCCTGCTAATATAGAATTATGTATTTTTAGCAAGTTTCTATTAAATTTTGTTGTTGGGACAGCAGCTGACTGATTGAGAAAAGACAACCAGCCCACAGACTTGCAGACAGTCAGAACTTTATTTTCCAGTAAATGTTTTCATGAATGGAGACGGTGTGTTTTTCAGCCCTGCAGGGTTCGCTGCGCTCCGGATAGCTAACTGCTGGCTAATGTTTTCTAAAAAAGAACCTTAAGTCCTATCTTAGCATTGCAGCAATCCCCACCCTGCAGCTGAATGGGGATTTGATGATTCTGCCATTGACTAGTATTGGAGAAAAGTGGCTTTTAAAAATATAGATATAAATTAAACTCAGTCTAAAAGTGGCCATTTCTTGAGAACGTTGAAAGTAAACTTAAATTTGGCTTTGACACAACCATGATTCAGACCGTTGTGCAATGTACACTGACAAATGTCATGAAACAGGAACTAATGTCATGCTCTATGACGGCTAAAGGCCATGCCCCATGGAAGCTAAAGAGAAAGTCCCTTCCATCTGCCACCCAATATCAGATCTTGCTCAAACTCTGATAAATCACATCATCTTGCCATGAGCACTGGCCAGTGTTCATACCCTCATGCTCACTCACAGGATAACACCTTACAACTTATAGACATATAAATGTAGGCATTCCCAAGCTGTCCCCTGAGGAAACACACACAATCAATTTACATACCGCCGTTCTGTCACAATCAGTGGCATGTGGGAGTATTCGACAGGTTTACACTGTTAGATTTTTTTGTGATTATACTGCTGTTGCATCACTATGCAAATCATTATGCAAATGCTGAAGGAATTCTTTGATGGTGTGCTAAAATTGGTAGTCTGTGAGCTTTGAATGGGCTCCACAGTAGCCAATTTAGTGGTTTGGGAGAGACAGCCTGCTATAAATTTGGTTCAAAATCTCACAATGTGACCACTGCTGTGATTCACAACAACAGTAAACAACCAAGAGCCAAGATGGAGAGAGGCAGATAGAGAAAGAGCAGGGTTTTTCATATTTAAAAGCCGCCTAAGATTTAATTTTGGTCAACAATTAATTGAATACAGTATTAATGGAGTTGATAATCACCTTCAGATCATGTTTACGTGTCTGCTGCTCTGTTGCATCTATTCTGTGAGCTGCAGAGCTGGGCTATGAAACGAGGGGGGAAAAATACCTTTTTTTTTCATTCTCATGGAAATGAAGGAAATGGAAGTGACGTTTGATGAATCTGACGAGTCTTTAGTTGTAAACAACTTGGATCTCTTGTCAGCACACCCACTCAATATCATGCTCACACCGATGCTGTAAACAAATTAAATTGTCTGTGTGAAAATAGCTAGTTTGCTTTCACAAACAGACCTTCATTATAGTACATAAGCAGCAGTAGTTCTGCTTACATTTATTATATATTGTGTGTGTGTGTGTGTGTGTGTGTGTGTAGTATCTCATAATCAGGCAGTCCTGAATGTGAGGCCCTAGCATTACACAAAATAGCTAAAAATCTCATGCTAAAACTGTAGCATTAATTTCAGTGTTTGCGTACGTTTGTGCCCACAATATTAATTTGCCTTCTCACAGTAAAATATGTATACAATCTCATGTGCGTTAACCTTTTATCATGGGATCCTGAAAAATGGGGAAATGCCTTGTGTACGTCAACACAGTAACACACTACATCTTTTTAGCCTTGAACCTCACTAATAATAGCTTGTTTTCTAAGGTTGTTGTGCTTCTTTCAGTTTCTGTTGTAATATATGGTTAGCTATAGTCTAGTATGTATTTGAGGGAGCCAGTGTTATAAATGGATAAAAGGAGATAAATGCTGTTTAGCTAGGTTAGGTTTTCAGCCTAGCATGGATACGTTTCCTGGCTTTCAGCGTCCATGATTGTCTAGAGAGTAAACCCAAATCCCATTTCATCCCTTGGCTCTACGAAGGGATGAAATTGCTGGTAGATCGTCTAGGTAGCTAGTTAGAGAACTTTCCTGCTCCACCTTAAATGGTGCAACTGATAGAAGATGCTATAAAATAAAAGCTAATTTCAGCTTCCCATCACATAGGATTTAAGAAATTAACAATAATATTTATTTCTGCTTCACCTGCCGCTTTTTTAAAGACAATTACCTAAAATTAACTATCAGCAGTTATTTAACCAACAGAGTCTGTCAGTATAGTGTTTTTGCTTGTCTGAGAAAATGTTAACAAAGCAACACTTTTTAAAAAGTGGCTGTTGCATTTTTTGCATGTTAGCCAATTTTAACTCTACAGCTAGCAGTATTTTTGCTAGTCGACTGGATCTATATTTTGAAGGTGTAAATATGTTGTCTAGAGAATGCAGTGTAACAGTTTTTGGGCTTTGGAATTATTTATTAATACTAACAGTATTGCTATTAATGGCATGGTTATTACAGTTTTTTTCTATTCTAGGGTACTCTTAAAAAACAGTTTGGCAAAAATGTATGTAAATTCCCACAATTGTCTGCTGACCCTAGATGCATTTCTACCTATAAATTCAACTCAAGGCCAGCTGGCCATCCATAAAAAAAACATATACTTTGCTGGTAGGCTAGCTCGTTAACTAATGGATGACCAGCTGGTCTTGAGGTGGATTTTTTAGCAGGGATGTTTAATATATGAAGTGTCAAATTTTAGGCCAAATTTGAGATTGTTGAATATCTCATATCAGTATAGCAGCGCTAGCTCCTTAGGCGTTCAGAGGTGATTATATGGGCTGTAGCCTGCGTGTGTGTTCTTAAAACAATCTACGTGGGAGAACCGCTAGCTGGATGTGCCCTAGCTTACCATAACAGGGTTCCTCATTGTACTGCTGTCTGTTGACAATTAATAATACTTAGCACTTCTAACAGTGGCTAGCGCTGCTGCTAACACCGGCTAGCGCTGCTGCTAACACCGATTAGCGCTGCTGCTAACACCGATTAGCTCTGCTGCTAACACCGGCTAGCGTCTGCTGTTATCTGCATCTAGCGGTGCAGATCATGCTAAAACACAGGAAATCTAAACTTACTGTAAATAAACAGCTCTTTTTTTTAGGAGATAAATCTCTGTAGATTAATATCCTGCTTGAATTAGAAGCGAAACATGACGACACCCTTGTTCCTTACTATTGTCGCCTAAAATGCACCTTATAATCCGATGTGCCTTATGTATGAAAATGGACCAGAATATTGATGTTCATTGATAGTGTGCCTTAGAATCCGCTGCACCTTATAGTTTGTAAAATACGGTACTAAAGCCAGAAATGTTTTCTAGACTCTAAAAATATCCTTATCGATAGAAAACTAAACAAAAAAACTTCTCATACCTAAGTTGTGTTGACAATTTTAAATGATGAGAACAAATTTTACCTCAGCACAGTATGCACTATAATTCTACGCGTAACAATCCAGTTCAAAGGGAAATAGTGCTACAAAGCAGGGTGTTTCAACTTGAGCTTAAATGTTTATCAATTTTGCTTTATTACTTTTTAAAGTTGTTTCCATAGCAGATAAATTAGGCTTTGGTGTGTGTTTATGGTGCGAGTCCAGTGTTAGCAACATTAGCTTCCTGTGGTAACCTATACAATCAGACAGGTCTTGAATATATTGACTGCATCTGGGCTTGATGATAAATCATGTTAGTTTGATGTTAGTTTAAAACTGCTCTTTAGTGAAAACTTTTTAAAAAGATTTTTAAAATTGATGTTGGTTTGAGGAGAAAATCAGTGGTATCACTTTTCCGTACTCCGAGGACACATCTGTTACACAGGAGGGAGAATTGAGGCCTCTCACACACTGCATACTTTTCTGCTGATGCCTTCCATCCCCACGTTTCAGTGGTCCTCTCTCTCTTTCGCTTGCTCCTTTTCTCTCTGGACTGTGTTGAGTGTTTTTTTTTTTTTTTTTTTATATCGCAGATGAAGCAGCTGTTTTGGTTCCCTCAGAGCATGCCGCAGTTGTGATGTCATGGCCAGAGTGTAAACAGCAGCCTGTGGGTGTGACCTGGCCGTGACCCAGTTATCACAGCACTCGTATACACACACACACACACACACACACGAGTCTAAATAAATGTCGGACTGTGGCTCGTTTGGAATTTTTCCCCTCTACTACTACTACTACTCACCTCCCCCCTCTACCTTTTGAATGGGTTACACAAGAGAGCGGAGGCTGTGTACACTGGTGATTCAAACACATGGCCGGCTCTAAGAGCGCGCGCTCTCTCTCTCTCTCTCTCTCTCTCTCTCTCTGTCTCAGAATTCTTCTACCTGAGTGTGTTATTGTCCGGGAAAGTGGAGTGTGTCCCATCTGACTGTATGTAATGATGCAGCAGCAGATTCAGTCTTCCCTCTGAATAAATCCAAAATTCATCCAGATTCGATGACTTGGTTCTCTCAGCGTGCACAGTACACACTACACCAAAAGACAGTTGGTTATTCTCCAATAAATGGTAATAAATATACAGTAATAAATGTAATTACTGTTCTGACCCTGATATTGACATTGTGGCTGATTATTACATTTGATAACCTGGTGCCCACCCATAGACTGTGTATAGCTGGACAGAGCATTGTTTCTCAAAAGTGAAGCCACCACAGGTCGAGCGCTCCCTGCTGTTCGGTTTCAGAAAGCTGTGTAACCCCACCCATCCCCATAAGTTTCAATGGCAAAACAGACAACTTTCAATCACGTTTTTTCCCCAATATACTGTAATTCTACCTCCATTATTTAAATGCAACAGCTAGTGTAACTACTGCTCATATTGTCAATTTTTTATATCCCCACAGAATTCGTTTTTTAAAACGTTATTCAGCTTTATTCAAAAAAGTGTGGTTATTGTAAAAGGGCTGGTTATCCGCTCCACTCTGCAGCCTGTGACCGCGAGGCAGCCCTCAGGCGGGGTCATTTAAATGAGTGGGCTGTCTCTCCACAGTCTTTCTCCCTCCTCTGGTCTCTACTGCGCAGACTCGGGTTTCAGGATCGCCAACATGGCGGAAGATGTTGGCTTCATTTTCATTGAATGAATGGGAACGGCGACACAGCGTCCATCTTTTTTACAGTCTCTGTGCCCACCCTCACTCTTAATGTATCTACAGTTAGACACCAGTGGTGGAATTTTTTACTTCACAGTGGCATGTGGTCTATCCTTTGAGACCTTTGGTGACCATTCTTTCTTCATTTGTGGTGAAAAGCTTATTGCACCAACACTGTATTATAATATTCCCAGAGTTTTAATGGAGGAGAAAAACGCTAGTGTAGCTCCATATTCCACACCTTCAGCAGCTTGAAAAAAGGAAAGTGCAGTCAGCTGTGTGTGTATGTGTGTGCATGACCACGTCAGTCTGATAGAAAGAGAGAGCATAAACGTCAGCATAAATAAAAGATACTCTACCTTCTGAAATCAACAGTAAGCATTGTTGTGTTATCGCTAAATAAAACTGCTAATGCGTTACCAAGCTCAGTCAATTTTGTCACATAAAATTAACATGTTAATGTGTCCAGATTAACTGTATAAATTAATGCATTAATGTTGACAGCCCTCATTTTTACATAATAAGTTTGAATTGTTTTTCTTTTTAATCATATTTTCATATTATTTTAACCACATGCTTGCTTTTTCAGTACAGCTTGCTCAGACAGATTTAGATATATGCAAATGATTTCTGAGGAGGAGCTTTAACCCTATATGGTAGGGTGTTGCATTCAGGCAACAAACCACTTTTTTGATTATTACACTGCACCCCTAAATGTTTTAATATTTAAAGAAATATATTGTGAAAGTCTATTTAGGAGCCTATTTTGGGTGTTTGTTTTTTCTTTTACTTTACATATTTTTTTATTTGTTGCTTCAGGGCAAGTTTGCACAGTTATGTCATAAGGCAGTCATGCTGAAGCAGTGATTCTCAAAAAATGTCATTTTCAACAAATACAAGTATAATACTATAGAGGTAAATGCTCCATTGATAGGAAGGTCTGTGCTGCCTCTGCTGAAGCCTAGATTTTACAGCACACATAATGATATTATGTTCAGCAAGAGCATCTGATTATGTGGGAAGGCTTTACATTAGATGCTGCTGGGATTTGATTGCGTTCAGTCATGAGAGGATTGGTGCGGTCGGTTACTGATGTTGGGTGATTACATCTGCATCACAAACACCACTCCAGCTCATCCCAGCAGTATTGATGGAGCTCCACTGCACCACAGCTCAGTGCTGGGAGGCTTTTCACCAGTCTAGTTTATACTTGGCTTTGGACAGTACAGTATACACAAAAAAATATATATATTTATAAAAATAGCAATTAATGTATTGTTCAGACATGTTCAGTACCATTAAGGTGACTGATAAAGATTAGCGGTGGCTGCATACCACTTTTTAATGTCCGAAGATAAACTGTTTATCTGCTGATGCTAATACCAGTCAGGTAGCATATTTTCTCTCTCTATCGAACTATTTAACTATTTACCAAATATTCTCTTTTTATGTCCCTCTGTGTCTCTTCAGGACGCTCCACAGGAGGGTTATGGTAACCGAGGTCAGCCTGCTATAACTCCTGGGAAGCCAAATCATGATGAGATGGGTCTGAACCAGCAAGATCGACCGTCCAGCCTTCCAGTGAGTTACTGTCACTGTAATTTCTTACACTGGGCACTGTAGTATTCTTTATTTATGTATTATTTATTTATGGATCAGTTTATCTTTTTAAGTATATTTGTGTCCAGATGGTGTCTGAAATACTTGAGAAGGGCTCTTAACCCTCACAGGCTGACAGGCCTCCTGTCTAGTGGCACATTTGGTATTTTATTAGAAATATCAGATTTTTGTTTTGTTCTTCATGGATAGCTTCCATTCAAGAAAAGAAAGATTAATGACGTTAATTCCAAGCAGAGAGAAAGTTTCTGAGAAACTTTTTGAGAATTTTCAGCTCTAAGGGTGTTTTCATAACTGCCTTGTTTGGTCTGGATCCGAACCAAAATAGCAGATATGAAAGGGGTCATGAACCATGGTACGGACCAAAGGATCAAAATTTGGTTCAACCAAACGAGTTGATCTCAGTCTGGATCAACCATTGTCTGTTTTGTCTGTTTTTGCCTGGTTTGGACTTTTTGAGCAGTTATAGGAAATTGAGAGAAGCTGCTTTCACCCATTAAATGCAGTCTGGCAAGTAGGCAGAATATGGCACAACACCTGGAAAGGCAACTCAACAAACTCTGGTCTGTACTTGCAGAGCTGAAAAACCCCTGTAAGTTAATTTATATTTAATGCATTGGTGTTATTGTATTATATTAAGTACCTATTTTTGTCAATAAAAATTATTTCTTTTAACATCAAAACAAAAATATAGTTTTATCATATCGCTAAGAGATTATTATTTTAAGACCACATCGCCCAGCCCTAATACAGAGTGTACATCGAATAGAAATATATTTTTTATATCTAGCTATGTAATGAAATGATGCAATCACAGAGATGCGTTTTAATTGTACTTTTAACATAGTCAAGACCATACAGGTCTGATTATTAGTATTATAAATGTTCTCACACATTTGTTTGCTGTAAAATGTGCTAAAAATTAGCTTTTTTATGCCGAGTGTTTCTGTATTGAGTGAGAGGGAGCGAGAAAGGAAGGAAGGGAAAGAGCGAGGCTGTGCATTCCTGTCTGACTGCACCACTTCCTCCGCTCACGCTGCTCTCCACTAAGCTGTCAGCGCACCATTGGACGATCAGCCTCTCAGTCAGAGTGGACTCATTGGCCCTCCAAGCCTATCAGACTTATCGGAGCATACGCAGTTTATATTTTAGTTTTAGGGAGCAGAACTGGTTGATATGGTTTTCAGTATGAAGCAGTAAAGACATTGCACTCATGTTGCACTTAAGCTAAAACACACATTTGGTTATGTGAAATAATCTTTGCATGGATGATTCTTTAAAGAGCCTCTTTCGTAGGTGTGAACGTGAAGAACCATCACATTATGTATTTCCCAAATGTATAGCCCAGCCGAGAACTGCCATGGAACCTTTATTTTTAAGAATGTTTTTTTTTTTTTTTTGTAAAGATTTAGCATTTTAAGTATATTGGGATTATCATCATTTGGGTTCTGTAGGGTCTAGATGTGCTTATTTTGGTGGCTTTTTGTATTTTTCCTTTTCTATAAGCATCAACTGGGGTTGAGCTATAACACTACAAATGAAATATAAATGTAGGCCATTTTGAAAGTTTGATGATATGTTGTACAATGCACCACAGTAAGCTTTTGAGGTAATTTAACTACTTCCATAACATTGACCTGCATGTTCCATTAAAACTATGTGCAGGAAAAGCTTTGGAATCACTGTCCAAGTTTTTTTTTTTTTCTTCATATCATTTTTCACATTTTACCCTATTTCCTCATGGCAAAGTCTGTTCTCTCTGACTCTGGCTGCTGATGGCAAGCAGCATGATCCAATATTCAAACTGGCAATCCTCACTCCACTCAGTGCCCTTTTACCTCTGTTTTTGACATCATTGTTTAATAATATATATATCATATCAAACAGCATAAGCTATGGTCAGAACCAGTTTTTCATTGTTTTAGTCCAGTTTTACCCTATTTGCTTAGTCAAATACCCAATAAGGTAGGAGACTCAAAATAAATTGATGTTAAATTAACAGTTTTTAAATAAACTTTTAGTAAATGAGGTGAATCATTGTGTTAATCCAATATTACAATCCAATATTTCCAAATATTGAGTAGAATGTAAAAGTTTGAGGGGAAAAAAAACAAAAAACATTTTTGCCATATTATCTTTTCCTACTGTCCAGCCAGTGGATAATGGTCTGTCAGGCTAATGGTCTAACAGGACTTTAACTGCCATTTTCATTATACTCCTTTACTGTAGGACTGCACAGGTAACAGTGTTTTAATACAGTGGGTTTTCTCTGCTGAGCTATTTTTAATTCACTCTGTGTGTCACTCTGGCCCAATGGCCCACTGAACGAACGCTGCCAAGAAGGAGGAGGAGGAGTGAAACGGAAAAGTGTGTGAGCGTTGCTCTCTGCGGCTAACGCTTAGCATCCTGTGACTCAGACTGTCAACTGTGAAGCTACTACAGATCAAACCTGAAGTGTAACTGAAGGCCACTGTTTTTACGTACAGCGACCGATTCATTAAACATTAATGATTTAAACATCACAATGACTGAATATTTATCAAGCAGGTTTCATCATTCCCTCAGCTCCCTCACTCTGACAGTCTCTCTTCATCTCTCTGTATTTCTCTGTATTTCTCTTCCATCTCTCTTTCTCTATCTATATATCTCTCTCTCTTTTTCTCCCTCTTCAATGCTCACTTTCTTTCTCTCTCTCTAATGGTCTCTCTCTCTGAAGCTCTCTCTCTCTCTCTAATTGTCTTTCTCTCTCTGATGCTGTTTCTCTCTTCTCTCTCTCTCTGATTGTCTTTCACTCTCTGATACTGTCTCTCTCTTCTCTCTGATGCTCTCTCTATTTCTCTTTATTGGTCTCACCTTTTCTATTTCTCTCTCTCTCTCTGATGCTCGCTCTCTCACTCTCTCTCTCTCTCTTTTATGCTCTATCTCTCTCTCTGATGGTCTCTCTCTCTGATGCTCTCTCTCTCTCTCAATCTTTATACTAGACAGGGGTTTCAAAACTCTGGTTTCAGCTGTTAAATAGAAGACGTTATTGTTGTGACTGTCACTTAAGTCTCTCTCTATATTTCTCTCTCTCTCTCTCTCTCTCTCTCTCTCTCTTTCTCGCGTTCACACACACACACACACACACACACTTGCACACAGTGAGTGTTCCTTCAGCTCTGCCTCTGAAGTCTGAGCTCAGGCTTTGAAGTCTGGGTTGCTGCTGATGGCGTTGCCATGGAGACATGTCGAGTATTAGCCCACTCATGGATGTGCACAGCACTTCTATTGATGTCTCATCAAATTATTCTTCTAATGGAATTTATAATCAGCGAGCTGTTTGTTTTTTTTTTTTTCTTTATGAATGGAAAATCATGGGATTTTGCTCTGCGCCGAGCGATTTCTTCAGCGGAGGAAAATTGCGTGGATCTTACGTCTGTGAGGAAAGTGCATCTGCACATTCTTTATAAGCATAAAAAAGGAAAATGAGAGTTCTTTACATTTGCACATCTAAAGAAAGCATACTTTTTTCTCTGTATGTTTTGTTTCTTCTCTATAAGTCTTCTGCTGCCCCTGGGCTCTTTGTGGTTACATGTTCTGAACCGAGGAATCCCCATGAAATCCACAGTGATGTTGTAAGAAAGAGAGAGAGGAAGAGCGAGCAAAGAGGAGAAAAAAAACCCACACAAAATAAAACATGAAATATAATCCACCTCATCAAGGCTGGCAGGCCCCAGAGGAAGCCTGATCGAGAGGCATGATGTGTAAACGTCTTTGAACAGCAATTTGCAGTTTATTTTTGAAAGGCTGGAAGCTCGCCCCGGTGTCAGGCTGGAGTTATTCAGTGTTAGAAGAAGACCCTCCTCTGAGAGCCTGACCTTCTATCAGCAGCTCTAATGGATGTGGAGAGCGTGTTTGAGACACATTGTGTTTGAGATGCGCCAGGATTCAGCTTTTCATATCTAGTATCTTTGCTTTGGAAAAAAAGGAATTCATTGACTGGTGTTATGGAGTTGAGTCAGTGTTGGTCAGGGTTCAGGCAGTGTAGCTTCATATTCACACTTCATATGAATCCTGTATTCTCTATGCATTGGGAATGCATTTATAATGCATTATATTGCTTACAAAATTCCATATAATGTATGCTTATATAATAACTTGTAAGTGTGTATAGTAAGATACATGACACAGTATCTGACTTTATAAAGCAATGTTTTATAATGCCTAATATTAGTATGTACAGTGTTGTTAAGAACCGATTATTTTAAGGAATTATGAAACCTCACTTTTATAAAGTCACGTTTTTGTACTTTATAACATGCTATGTATGGTGCTGTACATATGACTTACTATACAAGCTTATGACAAGGTTAAATGTATGCCAAAAAGGCATTATGAATACAGGATTAATATAAGGTATTACCATATTTGTTGCCAGATTTTTTTTATATTATCAAGTGAAATTGTTATTCTATTGGTGGAAATATTAACTTACCTCAGTCATTATTTTTTAAAGCAGCAGTACTTTATATATTTTTTTCTTTTGAATTGTAAGCAGCGAGAAAAAATATCTATTCTAATATACAGCATCAATATACTTCTCCTAGTCTAATCATTCTACAGTAAGAACAGAGGGGTCTTGTAATGACCTCATTGTTCATCTACTCATTTACGCATCATTAAACCAAAGAAAGACAGAATTAGAACTGAAGAGAGCTGGCGAGCTGATAGAAAGCACAACAGATCCTCTCTTGAACCTCAAAAAAAATAAATTATCTGCTGTTAAAAGAGCTAAAATTATGCCTGGGATATCATCATCTCCATCTTCATCATCATAATCATTATCTTCATCATTATCACCTCCTCCTTCTTCTACTCGCTGTTATCCCTTGTGTACATCTCTTAACAGCCCATAAAATATTTACAGGTTTGTGTAAATTGTTGCAGTGTAAGGTTTTAGGCTATTAGAGAGGGACTTCATAAAAATCTAAGTCAGGAAGTTCAAAGGAGTGAAACTGATCTCATTGTGCCCCACTGTGCTTAAATGGATACTTTGAGTTGGAGCCCAGTAGGCCCACTGCGAGAACACCACCCCACTGATCTGTACTACTTAAAATGCCTGTCCACAGTTTCACTGTAAGGACATTTAATTTAGCCCTTACCCAACAATACAACCCACATACATTACACTGTATTCAATTCTTTTTTTTTTTTTTCTTCCTTACCGGCATTATTACATCTCTGCATGTCTCACTGACTGCTAGTGTTCATTCTTATTCTCATATTTTAAGTGAAAACTCAATTAATGCAACACATTAGGCTGCACAACATTTATGTAGCATTTTTACCTTTAAAATAGCAGCTTCAAAATCATTTGGTTTTATGCTCAGCTGACCTGTAATAGAGAGAATAGCAGTTCTGTTCATTTCTTCTCCAGGCTTTGCATGCTGCTTACTGCACTGTATGCATGTAACTTTGGTTAAACCGCATTCCACAGTTCACACAAGCATTTATACCTGGCTACTTTACCAAAGTTTAACCAGAGATATTTGTGTAAAATTCTGTATTATTACTGTACTGTGTTGGTCTATGTGCTTCTTTCACTTTACGTTATGCTTCTGTATATCTCAGCTTGTCCAGAAATGCATGTGTAAAGCATGTCCTTATCAAGGTGTGGCTCAAAGCACCAAATACCAATTCTCACATAGTGTTATGAATTAACTAAGTTTTGGGAGGAGGAACAGGCCTGAAGCTCCTCCCCATTCCAATCTAACGTCCTATAAATTCTCTGAACTTCTCTTATGCCCCTCCCTCTCTTTCCTGACTCTATTGCTTCCTGTGTCCAGAGAAAGCTTTTCAAACTCCGTCCTAAAGTTTTACCACCTTCTCATCTTTCTCTTCCCACATAGCCATAATGCTCTTCAAAAAACCCTCATTTATCTAATTATCTGAGCAACTAACATGAACCAGTTGTACATCCAACATTGTGATTTTAATAATGAACACACTAGGTAAAAGTTAGTATAGGGTTTGCATAGATGCATAGAACTTTTTAAAGAAAAAAACAGAAACATTTTTTTAACAGGCTCTCAACTGTTGTCCCAGATCTGTCATTTGTGATATCTGCAGTTGTTCATGGGTCTGGATGTCCTGACCATACCTGTGAATGACTTTGTATTATAATTTGTCAAAATGAAGATAACATTTTGTCACATTGGCCACCGGCAGTTTTAAGCACAGAGCAGATAGTGAAATAGTCCCTGTCCTTCACCCTGTATGAAGTGTCTAATGTGTTGGACCTGCAGGCTACAGCTGTTAATCTAGTAGAGAATGGCCGAACTGTCTCTCTGACTGACTGTCAGTGTCACGCTGCAGAATTACACTCCTGCCACAGACTGCATTTGCATTCTGTCAGGGCCTGGATTCACAGCGTCGCTCTGTGTTTTATGCTCCACTCATGAGCTTCATAAAGCAGTGTGCTGTGGGTCAGCGGCTTTTACAGCCAAACACAGAGCAGAACTCATCACAGTGGTCCAGCCAATGGAAGAAAGGACGCTTTAACCAACTTTCAAAGACGACCATCAATATTTCGGAATGTCTTTCTGGTGTCAGTGGTGCACAACTTTTTCTTCTCTTCTTCCTTTATTTCTGTCCCTCTTCAACCCTTTTTCTCTATATTATGAGCATTGCTATCCAGAGTTGCATTAAGTCTACAGCAGTTAAGCTCCGCCCATTCAGGCTTCTGATGCAAATTTATCTTCAGTCCTTTATTCTGCAGCAGTTTAGCTTCACCCATTCACCTCAATAATAGTTGTTATCTCAGACAATTCATCCTTTATCAGTTTAGCTCTACCCGTTAATTCTTCACAAAGCAGTTTAGCTCCACCATTCATGTTCTAATAGCAATTACCCTTCTCATTCATCCTTTTAATGCTAGTTAGCTCCACCAGTTCACGCTTCTAGCAGCAGTTTAGCCCCCCCCCACTCATCCTTCTAAAAGCAAATATTTCTGACAATTAATTCTGCGCAGTTTAGCACCACCCATTAACTCTTTATAAAACAGTTTAGCTCTACCATACACAAATGTAACAGCAGTTATCTCTGCCAATTCATCCTACAGCAGTTTAGCCCCACCCATTCATTCTTCTAATAGCAATTATCTCTACCCATTCATCCTTCTAATGCTAGTTATCTCTACCAAATTATCCTTCTAACAGCAATTATCTCTACCAGTTCATCCTTCTAATGCTAGTTATCTCTACCAAATTATCCTTCTAACAGCAATTATCTCTACCAGTTCATCCTACAGCAATTTAGCTCCACCCACTTGTTTTTCTAATAGAAATTATTTTCAACAATTAATTCTGCAGCCGTTTAGCTCCATCCATTCATCCTCCTAATAGCTGTTTAGCACCACCCCATTACCCTGCAGTAGTTCAGCTCCACCCATTCATCATATAGAAATTTACCCTCTCCTTTTCAATATACAGTTGTTTATCTGCACTTTGTAACGAAGTGATACAGACTGCTGTAGCCCACAGTTGGTCTGAAGCAATATTTACCGAAAGATCAGTTACAATACTGATATTGATTTGCTTACTGGATAATTTGTCATTTTGCTGCCTAACAATACCTAGTCTGGGAGCAGAACACCGTCACCAACAGAATAACATCTCGGTTTGGGTTCAAATCTTTGCCCAAGGCTACAACCTAGAGTGCGCTTCAGTTTTTGGATTTAAATCCCACAGCCTTCTGACCACCTTTTAATGCTCTGTTGAAAGGGGTTTTCAGAATTGGAGAATGTTGGTTTCACTTCTTCTATTGCTCGGCCAGACTTTGCCAGCATCTGACTGAAGACCTGCTCCAAAAGGACCTAAGCTTGGTTAAAGATCAAGAGTTCCATACAGGGGCAGGAAATGTATTGAATACACGTTCACCTCCATTCTGCTCAGCTTGATTTCTCTGCTTGTTACTCACCTCTGTAATACAGTACTAAAAAATACATTATAATAATTATTATAATACTTACAGCAGTTCTGTGTGCAGCGCTGTTCTTTCTACTCTCTTTAGCATCCTCCTCATGTGTGTTCACACACAAACACACACACACACTTGATCTCTGTATTAGTATGGGAACCATTGCCCCTGTCATCCACTTGACAACTGGGGTAGCCCCCCTTTACAACACACACAAATCTTCCAGTCATGTGAGTTTTTAGGCTTACGTTTAAAAATTGTCATAACTGGAAATTATTTACTTGATTTTTATTTGACCTCAATTAATACATTGTATCATGAGTTACAGGTGCAGTTTTTACTGTCTGGGTGCAACACTGCGCCATAATATTGCTATATAAATGCAGAAATGTAATTACGGTTATGATTATCAGCAGCCAGCACCATCAACATCCTGTTCCAACATTTGTCATACTATTTCTCTACTCATTTCTGTTAAAAGTATTCAAACATTGTAAAGAGCAGCAGACATTTAAAAATAGCTTTTATGTTCCAAGAAGTTACAAAGTTTAATAAGAGATTACTAAACTAGGGCTTGTCTAGGGGTGTAACAATTTATTAAATTCAGTTTTAATATGACACACCAGTGTCTCAAATTTATACTTATTTAAATGCAGCTTAAAATGATAAAGCTCTTTAGACAAAAGCTACTACATTTTGCTACTACCCAATAAAATCTCTAAATTGTACCCCTATTCCTTGTTTTTGAGTGTAACCCTTCCTCTTGGAACTCTTGGAGTTATATGGAGAGTTATAATTCTCCCACTAGGAATGGGGGTAATTTTTCAAGAAGCTGTAGGTGACCTTGCTGAAAAACTAGCTACTGGACTTCAGTTATCTTTAGCGATTTGTGTGGGGGCAGGTGGTGCAGCAGTTATTTTTTTATTGTTCATTCCTCAGTTCTTCTGAATTCTAGATTTATTAGCTATAATTCTTTTCCATGCCACCTTAAATGATGCAAAGGTGGAACGGAAAATTGTGCTAATTAGCTACTGAGAATTAGTGATTTTTTAAAAATAATTTTTCAACATTGAAATTACACAAACTATATAATAATTGTAATGTAGTGGTTAGCAAGGAAAATACTTGTGGGTTTCTTTGGTCACCCCATCTTACCAGTGATTCTCAGCCCTCTGTTTGGACTGTAACTCTGAAAAATCTCTATTTGAAGGGCCAAGCAGCCCTAACATTTGGCCCTACCCCTTAGGCCTAGCCAGAATCGGGACACCATTCCCCTAGGCATGAACGTGCAAAACAGAGGGGTAGGGCTAAGGGTTGGGTCAAGGGGGTAAAATGGGATTGGTCCTAAATGTCCAGAAGCTTTTTCGCTATTTAAAACAAGAACTAATTGCTGCAAATCTGCCAAATCTTTTAATAACTGCATTGCCAGTAGAATGAGATTTTATGAAGTAACCGAAACATGAGCCTCAGGGCACAAAGCCAAGTGTGGGCTACAGGAATGTAAAGCTCTCTAAGCATTTGACTTTGAATCAGTGGAACTGAGGTCCCTAAAGCAATGGAGCTCCATCCAATACCTCTATGATTAATTGGAGCCGCAGAACTAACCATCCAACATCCGTTCCTGACCTCACAAGTGCTGAATGCAGTCAAATTATCACAGCAATTTTCCAGCATCTTGTGTATATCACATTACAAAAACATCAAGTATGAGCATGAGTGTGTTTATGGGTTGGTTGAATAGGTGAGTGGATGACTAAAGCAGTCCGTTCACTCTAGTACACACACACACACACACACACACACACACGTATATACATACAGACACAATTTTCATTCATACCTCTCTCAGCTGTCTCATCTCCCCCTTTGATCAAATAATGCTTTGGTGCTTCAGTGCCTGGAGTATTTCTGACTCATGGAGAACTGATGTACATTTTATCCTTTTACCTGCTGCTAAGAGACGTTCTCTTTTTGTATTTGTGTTGGCAGTCTCTCTCTCTTTCTCTCTCTCGTTCTGTTTGCTTAATGCTCAGGCTTTTACATCATCCTCAGTTAAAGAGAATGTGGAATATCTTCCTGGGTTGTGTTTATTTTATCAAAGTGTTCTTTAAGGAGAAGAGTTAAATAAACATGTGCTGAACACCCTGGAGCTCTATTTGGAGCTCTGCACCTTTCAGATTTTTCGTACCGCTGTTCTACGCTGGCCCTCTGTCTTTTGTGATAAAGTAAAGATTTGAGCAAAACTCTGCAGGATGTTTCTGTAGTGCTCTAATAGGCCGAAACTGACAGCTATCAGACGAGGAGTGGGATTCTCCTTGACCAAGCTGCTCAGAAAAGGCACCCTTTTAAGGCTGGGCAATAGGATAACATACTGTAGTTGCAGAGATAGATTCAGTCTTTCTA
This sequence comes from Astyanax mexicanus, assembly GCF_023375975.1. Lineage (NCBI taxonomy): Eukaryota > Metazoa > Chordata > Actinopteri > Characiformes > Acestrorhamphidae > Astyanax > Astyanax mexicanus. The sequence continues at coordinate 83,372,929 of NC_064408.1, read as the reverse complement.
CTGCATATATTTTGCTATGACTTGTTGTTCCATTAGAATGTTATAATATGTCAGAAAATCCTAATTACACAGCTTACACAATTTTTAGGTTGTGGATGTCAGGGGTGTCTCCCCCCCCTTAATCTTCTCTTTTCTTGTCATCTCTCAGTTTTACCTTTTCATTTTTTTTCTCTCACCTTCTTTTTCTCTCTTCCTTCTGTCCACTTTGTCTCTCTTCCCCTCTTTTCCTCTCTTACTTCTGTCCACTTTCTCTTTCTCCATCTTTTCTCTTGTCTTTTTTGCTTTTTTCTGTACTCTCTCTGCCCTCTTGCTCTGTCACTTATGTTTTTTATTTTTCTGAATTATTCTGAGGTATGGTTGTGAATGTCAGATGTGTGTCTGTCTCCTTTTTTCTTGTTCCCTTCTCTCTCAACTTTGTTTTACTCATTTCTTTCCTTCCTTTTCTCTCATACCTCCTACCTCTTCTGTCTTTCTATCTCAACTTCTCAACTCTCTTCATCTCTCTCCTTCTCCTTCTTTACCTCTCTTTTTCTCTATCCATATCTTTCCTTAATTTCTTTTCTTTTCTTTGTTGGAATTTAACATTCCTGGATCTACTGTGTCATGTGTTAACCAGGAAAACCTCATAGACTATGTCTGGCTAGAATTGTCCATGTTAACAGTGGCAGAAATCACATCCACATTTAATGTTAAAGACCCCACTCGGATATCCTACAGATCAGCGTAGTGTTATTTAGCTTCCAAAGGACATAGCAAAAATTGTGGGACACAATACTAGTTCCTGTCCAGTGACATTTCACATGTTGGTGTGCAGTGTATAAGCATGTAATTAACTATCCAAAACTACCAGTGAATCTACACTGAACTAGTTGTATATGTCATGTTGAAAAGGGTGGCCATTTTGCCCTACAACTGCCTCCATGTATCCCTCTACTGTGTAAATACAAAATAACTATCCTTTAAAGTACCATAAAACTGTGTATTGGTGTGGTAATTGGGTGTCTGTGGTGTAGATATAACAAATGTTAAACTCTTAAGACGTCTGATTACGTTAGACTGAAACGTTTTACACCAAAGTCAGTGAAGTGCTTCTTTAATTATTAGAATTTATTTTTCTAATGAGTCCAGCTAACACACACACACACACTGCACTAAGATGTGTTTAATGAAGTCCAGTTTACGTAAGTGCTGCCTGATCAGTAATAATATTGTGATGTCATGTTTAATTCATATCGCACAGCCCTGTTTCACTGTGGAGAGCAGAGCAGCCTCAATACGCACATAAATAAAGAGCAGAGAGAGGGAGAGATGGAAAGAGTTCAGAGAGAGGAGTGTGTCCACATGGCTTTTTTTCCCTTTTGTCACTCGTTCTCTCTCTTCTTTCTTTCTCTTATTCTTTCTCTATCTTTGTTGCTCTATTTTCTTTCTTTTATCTTATTCCTCTTTTTTCCCCTCCTTTTTTTACTCTCCCCTCACTGCCTCTCTCCATAATTCTCTCTCAGCCTGCTGCCTTGCTCTCTATCTCCCCTTATTTTTTTCCTTCATCTTTCCCCTGTCTTTCATCTGTCAATTTTTCTTTCTCCTTTTTTTCCTTCTCTAGCCCTCCCTCTTCTGTCAATCTTTTTTCTCACTCTCACTTTTTTCTCACTTGACCTCTTTTGCTCATTTTTTGATCTCCCTTTCTTCCTGCTGTCTTCCTTTTAATGTCTTTTTCTCTATATGAATCTTTTTCTTGCTTGATTTCTCTTTCTTTCTGTATTCCCTGTGCCCTCTTGCTCTGTCTTTCACATTTTCTATTCTTTCTTTCCTTCTTTTTCTAATTTTTCCCTGTCTTTATCCTTTCTCCCTTATTATTATCCCTCTTTCTCTCAATATCAGATTTTGTCTTCATATCTTTTTCTCTCTATTTTTTTCCCTCTCTCTCTCGCTCCCTCTCTCTCTGTATCTTTCCGTCTCTCGTGGAGCAGTAAGCCATGAAGGAAGGAACACATAGAGAACACAGCCGTGCGTTCAAACACACCCGGCCTGCTTTGCACGCGTACACACACATGCAGAGTACACACACACACACACCCCTTCCTTTGCGCTGCATTCTAATTTACTGGGAGTGTGAGCTTGAAAGCAGTGCTGTTTATCCCTCAGCCCTGGAGGCTGGTGTGTATCCTGTCAGCTCTTTCCCCATCCCTTCAGCTCCCTCCCTCCGCCTCTCTCTCCTCCATCTATCCCTCGTTTCTTCTCCCCTCTCTCTTCTTCTCTCTCCGCTCCCCTGCTTCTTTGATTCTCCCCTGTGCTCTGCAACTCGCTCGCTGTAATTAGGACGAGCATGGAGAATGAGGGAGAGAGAGAGAAAGAGAGGCATGAGAGAAGGAGAGAGGGATGAGGATTGAGGGAGGGAGAGAAAGAAAGACGAAAGAGAAAAAAAATGAGGCATAGAGAAGTGAGTCAAAGAAACGAGGGCGAGAGAGCAAGAGAAAGAGATGGGTGAGAGAGAAGAGAAAAAAGAGGAGCTGGAGTCCTGCTGATGAGGCAGACAGGCGAGGCATCTGATTGGCTGAGCCGTTGGCAGGGGGCGTTGGGGGGGATGGGAAGCTTTAAATCTATTGGCTAGGCCTGCCCCAGTGGGCCTGAGTGATGGATGGAGGCTGTGTAAGTGTGTGTGTGCACGTGTGTGTGCTTTACTGTGTGTGTGTGTGTTTCTCTTTCTGCTGGGATTCAGCCTCCTCTCATCAGCAGCTCATCAAATCAGCCGCAGTTTCAGCTCCGCGCGCGCTGGAGAACACAACTCTTTGTATTTCACCCAGATGTTTTTTGCATGTTTTTTTTTTCTCCATTTCCTCTCTTTTTCTCTTTCTTGTCACATAAATAAGCGGCCGTCTCGTTAAAGTCGGCTACACACAAACAGAAAGTCGACCCAGTCGCTTTCTCCTCAGTCGTTGTTCAGCTTCTGCTGCTCTAATTGGCTGAGTAGATCATATTAATGCGCTTTTCTGCCTGCAGACCACGCTGCACTGGGGTTCCTTAATTGACGGCTGAGTTTGAGCTGAGAGGAGCCGCTGTAGGAAGGCTGGCCCGGAGAGAGTGAAAGTCCTGTGAAAGGAGAAAGGAAGGACACTTTAGCCTCGTCCACATTACAAGTCTGACTTTGGTGTTTCTTGCTGTAACAGAAGGGTTTCACCCTGATCTTTCTACTGGGAGGGTTCCCCATTTTACCCACCATATAGACAACACACACAACCCCTCATGTGCACATCCCATCACTAATGAGGTCACTTGAAAAAAAACCCCACTAGCATTGGCATAACAAATGATAATTGAAACATGCGGCTTAAATATTGTTCAAATTATTCTTCACTCTTTTAAATGACACTGAATATACTTATGTTTATTTGCTTTGCTTTAATTTAACTGTAATTCTAACATCATAAACATCATAATGCATGATGATTCAATGCACTGTGTCTTGTATCATGAAGTAGTCTAGTAATTATGTCAACATTTTATGATGTCAGCCACTAAATGCCACGCCAAAGTACAATTCAGTAACATTCCAACTATATTTATTAGCATTTTTCACACAGAACAGAATAAATCATTAAAACAAATGCTTTAATTTTATATATAAAATTTCTGAGAAAAACAAGGTCTGCATAAAAAATAAATCCTTTATAAAATAAACCACTACCATAAAGAGTAGAAACATTTAGTTGACATGAATTACGTCTGAGTAGTTTGTTGCTTACAGTCCAGGTCATGTTTGGAAACTGAAGGTATGGTTTGGAATAGAGTAATCTGAGTTTTAGAAATTAGGAGATTCAGCCAATCAGGAGCATTAGGCATTCAGAAAGCTCAGCTTCTCAGCATGTTCAGTCATTTAGAGAATTTCAGGAATTCCAGTACTCAGGAGCTTCAATCAGCTGGGGAATTCAACCAATCAGGAGCTTCAGACACTTAAAAAGTTCAACCACTCAGGATGTTCAGTTGACTAGGGAATTCAGTCAGGATATTCAACCAGCCAGGAGCATCTGCCACTCAGGACATTCAGCCAATTAGGAACATCAGCTGTTCAGGAAGTTTGGTGAGTCAGGAGCATCAGTCAATTAGCAGGTTCTGCCTATCAGGATCATCAGCCATTAATGCAGTTCAGTTGGAGTCAGTCAGGAGTTTTAGTCAGTTAAAAGCTTCAACCAATCAGAGTTTTCCACTCGTGCCCTTTGGACTTCTTGCTTCTTTATGTGAAATGAGTTCACTTTCACAGAATTTTGATTTGTTTGAGTTGGAAAGTGAGGCTGTGTGTGTGTGTGTACATGAGTTCAAGCACACACAATGTGAGCTTTCTTTTTGCTCTTACATAAGAAAATAAGACGGCAGCCTCTGTCTTACTCACAAAACCAGGGTACACACACACACACAATACACACAGACTCACTTACAGTTTCCATTTCAAAGTCTCAGAGGAGATTTTCCTTCATATCAGTGACGCACTTGATCTGTCCACTGGTCTCATCTTTTCTTTTCCTCTGCCTCTCTTCACTACTCCAGAACACAAGTGAACGCTGCTACTGATGTGGAACACACTGGCTATCACGCTTACACAAAGACCACACGACTAGCTTTCAGCTCAAACATCAGCATCAGACACAACATAATAGTAGAGATCTAAACCACTTCTGAACAAACACTTTTTTACAGATCTATAGATCTAAGACCTATTGATCTGAAGGCGGCGAAAGCATTATACTATTGAATTGATTTTTAATGTTAAGAATTATATGCCAGAGCTGCACAAAATGGACAGAACTCGATTTTGCAATTATTTAAATTTATTTTGTGAATGTATTATGCTTTGCAGCTTGGTTTAACTTGGTTAAAGTTTGGCCTGGATTATGTTTAATGGTAAGGATTTATTTAGTTTGTAAGAAGGTGTGGATGTTTCATGTTTACATGCACAGGAATGAGTTTATTGTATAACTAATTTATTAAATTAACTGATTTAAGGGGATAACAGTGCCATCTTTCTTCACAGCAGTCTGTTTTGTATTTGTATTTTGTATTTTAGGGGTATTTCTTTTTACATAAGTGTAACAAATCAAGAGTATATAATGATTACTATTGTTTAGAAGATTCACAACAGTTTAAATATAGATTTTTTTTTCTAAATATGATCAAATGTCATCATTATCACAGAAATTCACTGACAAATTGTGATATTATTTTAGGGCCATATTGTCCACCTTTAGCAAGGGCCCACATACAGGTATTTAGGGTTTAAAGGCTAGAAATAGACTTGCTGTATTGGATGATGCATGCCTTGTGTTTCCTGCATCTGTTTGGTTTTGCATGAGCTTGAAAATGAATGAGATGTATACATAAATTGCAGTACACGCTAAAACAAATTGATGTAAAGTTTTGAAGAACAGATACTCTGAAGCAACTGTATGATTTTTCCCTGCTGCTGTGGTGAGTGGAATCCTTTAGTGACTTGCATAGCAACCTAGTAAAGTATGTGAACTGTTATATTCATGGTGCAGCTGGTTGTACGCATGGCCAAATCGCAAGAAGGGTAAATTTTGTGTGATTGGAACAGGTTCCACATTATCACTTGCCACCACCTTTCATGACATAATTTAAATATGATATGGCAATGAGAAATAATAATAAATCAACTCGATACAGATTAATTTAGAAAGAAGCAATGGAGAAAAATATATATATATATTTACAATGTTCTACCTGGGACATCAGATCACCTAAACTCTATTTACGTGTATGACCTTTAAGTATGTCTTTTTTTTTTCTCCATATAGCGAAATAAAGCAATATCAAAATCAAAGTTAATCAAAATCAATAAAGACGTCAAGCTAAAAGGGTAAATAAAGGCTAAAACTGCAGAATGTACAGCTAAAACAGTAGAGTGTTTCAGTCATATATCAAACATAACATTTAAGGTAGTATAAGGGAAAAGCAGCCAAATATAGAATGCCAAAACATTTGAGAGCAGGGTAGAGCCAAAACATATGGAATAATGTGAGATTTTTATTTTTTGCTTTTCTGGTTTCTCAGCTAGAATTTTTTTGTTTTTTCCCCTCACACAAGAAAAAAAATCCAATTTGACCTTGTGTCCGATTTAGCCATAGTTCACCCCATATCTCTAGTCTAAAGGGTGTTGAAAAGTATTTCAGTAAACAGCAGCTCTGTTTAAGGTTCAGCCTGAGATAGGTTCAGAGGAGAATGGTAATCAGATGGCATGGTTGTAAAGTAAGAGACGTACTGGCCTACATACACACCGCTTTGATTTTGGGGACAGGACGGATCTTGGGGATTCCAGAATGCAGCGGCCTCCCAGCAACCGTTGCCAAGACAGCAGCCTCCATGTAGCGGGCGTGGTGCCAGCTCCAGTGGCGGAGAAGAGGGGGGCTGAGCCTGGTGAGAAATAGGCCAGCACTCACACGCTCAGTCTGTCTTTCTCTCTCTCTATCTCTCTGTTTTTTCATTGATTAGTGCTGATAGGCCCGAGTGAAGGCAATTAAAATGCTTTAATTATGCCTTTTTTTATGCTCGACATCAGAGATAATGAAAGTCTTGGACGGGTCCCAGCTTTCTCCGTCTATTTATTTATTTATTTATTTACGTCCCCCCCCTTCCCTTCTTCCTTTGTTCCTAAAAGCACTTACTGTACCTCTGACATGCTCAGACGCCGGGTGTTATCATAGGCGCAGCTGCCAGCTGGGATTTGGCTCAGTGGGAGTTAGAAGTGAACTGTTCTCCAGTGTATGGAGTTTCGCGAGTGTTAAATCTGGATTGTCACAATCATCACTCATTTGTCACTCAGGCGTCCTGCTCACCACCGTGTCAGCCCGTCCCGTGTGTATGGGTGAAGTAAAACTGGTGTGTGTGTGCGATAGAAAAGGTGTGATGATGGAGGGGATTCCCTGCTGCGAGCGTCAGGGTCTCGGTGGATGGGAGCTGTCACTGCTGATATTAGAACAGTGACATCATCCGCAGCAGATAGATGGCTTCCATCACTGTTCAATAGTCAGTGAGCCATAAACACTAGCTGATGTGTACATTTGTTTGTGTTTCAGTGTCACAGTGATATGAAAAGGTGACTTCAGGTGACAGGTGATCTCTCTCTCTCTCCCCTGAAATGTGTGTGTGGGGTTGTGTATGGCTGCTGTCAGACAAAACTCTTACATTTAAAATGTCAACTTTAAGAGAAGAAAAATCCTTCATAGCTTTCAGTTGAAGTCAATGTAGAAAGATTCGATTCTAAGTAGTACTGGAGCACGGAACTGACAAACTATCTAATAAAGCCTGCCTAGTTCTGTAACAATATACTTTAGAAATATCAGCTCGAGCAGGAATGGAGAAAAGGAAGGAGAGGGATCCTAATCCAGAGCAATACCACTAGCTATTATTATTAGCTAGCGCTTAGCCAGCCCCGGTTAGCTAGCGCTTAGCCAGCCCCGGTTAGCTAGCGCTTAGCCAGCCCGGGTTAGCTAGCGCTTAGCCAGCCCCGGTTAGCTAGCGCTTAGCCAGCCCCGGTTAGCTAGCGCTTAGCCAGCCCCGGTTAGCTAGCGCTTAGCCAGCCCCGGTTAGCTAGCGCTTAGCCAGCCCCGGTTAGCTAGCGCTTAGCATAAACTATTTTCACATTGACTTCCATTTAAAGAAAGTCAAGAAGGTGTTGTGTCTTTACTGTAAAGTTGCTGTCTGCGAGATGCATGTTTTTCGTTGGACAGCAACAACATGTTTGTATGGTATAAATCGGCAAATCTGCTGCCTGAACTATTGAACTTATAGTTTTATTCTTTTCAGTGCTCTCTCTCTCTAGTGTAGTATCCTTTAGCTTTTTACACACACACTCCTCTACAGAGAGAGAGAGAGAGAGAGGAGAGACACATGCACACACACTTACCCAAACAAATGCTCCCACTGTGGGCCCAGATGGAGAGGCCCAAATCTGATCCTCCATCTGCCTTTCCATTGCCTCAGACAGCCTGTGTGCTTTTAATACACACCGCACTTTCAGAAGTGGAGCATTTCTGAATACTCCTGAAATCCCAAGTACCCCTCGCTGCAGAACCACAAGTCCAGGGGGTGGGGCTGGATCTGATCCAACTCTTCCTACGTCGTGTTTTCATTGGTCTGAAGCAGATCGGACTCTTCCCCATCCGGTTTTACTCACTCGCCTTTCGGAGTCAAGTAAACAATCACGAACGTGAAAATTATACATCGTTACACTCTTTTTATAGAACTCTGTTTTTTGTTCGCCGTTTTGATTGTGTATTAATATCTGTAATAATAAATGAACATGGTAGCTAGTAGATAAGACACTCATTGGCATCCTTTATTTTAATTATTTATTTTTTATTTTGTCTTTAGGCCCTTTTTATTAAAGATAAAAAATGAAATAGTTAATATTTATATAGGAAATTTACAGCATTTTATTATGTTTGTAATCACAGACATGTTCCTTCTTTTAAATCTGTATTGTGTGATTTAAATGTGCTACGTAGCAAATAACATTTTGATCTATAAACGGTAAAAGTCTTAAGGTTGGGTTCCAGGATTTATTTGATAAGATAAAATAAGTCCTGGTCGGGAAACGTAAGCGACACGTGTTAAGTTTAACGACGAATTGAAATGCAATGACTTAAAACCAATGAAAGGAGGTCAGGCTCCACCCCTTGGATCAGATCCAGCCCCACCCCCTGGACTTGTGGTTCTGCAGCGAGCAAGTACCCCCTATTTCGTTCTCTCTCTCTCTCTCTCTCTCTCTCTCTCTCTCTCTCCCTCTCTCCCCCTGTGTTTCTCTCCATCTCCCCTGTGATCGTCTAATCCCGCTCTTCTCGCCGCTGTAGCACGTTCACAGCGTCTGGGGAGCTTCTCTCGCTCTCTCGTCAAACTTAATATGTCAGCCAGCTCTCAGATTGTCAGGCTTCACAGCGGGGGAAGAGGATTCCTCTGGCAGCACTGAGACACAGGCTGCGTCCTAACACCATTATACTGCTTCTCTGCTGTGTTTCTGTGGTGGAGGTCCGTTGTGTCGTATCGTTTTCGTGCTGGTGCACATGAAAGTTTTTACATAAAATAAGTAGTTTGGTTAATAAAACAATATAATAATAAAGTTTTCATTGGTTCTTTTATATTTCAAATGTAGTCAGTCAGATAAGATGTGGGGCATGTGGATGTTTGCTTCTTTGGTCTGTGAGCTACAAAGTTAATATCTGTAAAGATTTATGCCTTATAAAATTATGAATTTTAAAGCCTAGATTTTGTCTGCCTACATTTTGTTGTGCAAAAAAACTGGTTTCAGCTGAAGATTTAATCAAATCATCAAATCAAATCAAATTCGATTGCATAGTGTTTTTTACAAATGATGTCACAAAGCAGCTTTACAAAAATGCTTTAGCTTTAGCAGAAATGTCAGTACATAGCAAGTCTGTAAAATTATATTAAACTACATGAGAGCATTAATAAAGTCAGGGGTGGACGATATATATATCATATTTCAGGGTATTTTGTGATATTGATAATTTCAGGCATATAAAACTGCAACAAAATAAATATAAAAGGTGTATTTAGCGAACACATTAAAACGTTTCATAGACAAAACCTCCTTTTTAAAAATCTGAAATATTTGTCCATTTCATGAAGTTGTTTTTTTTTTTTTTTTTAACCAATTCCGTGATTTTATATACCCCAGTACCCGGGGGCTTTTTACTCCTCTTATTGACACTAATCTCTGTGTATGTAGACCCCAGACTCTTGTGTGTGAATGCTTCAAGGCATCCTAGAATTTCAAGATTCCATTTCTTATGATTTCTTAGCAGCAACCTTTCATTGACAATATAAACACACACCCCTTACTCATATTTATTTTCTCATATTCTCATTAATGTTAAACAGTTTCAAAGAGAACTCTCACAGCCTGCAACCTGATCATGAACAGAGATTCAGAAAGATAAATATAACATTACTAATTAAACAATTTCTATGATACAAATAGGAAATTGATAAACATCTAGATTAGACGTGAGATAATGGTGGGTGCAGGGGCATGCTCTACTAGCAATAACCTGAATTCCTGAATATTTCTTTAATATTACTCTACTACCTCAGTCCACATGTTTTTTTTTTACTTTCAGGTGACTGTTCTGTGTCTCTTAGCTTTTCTCAAAATGCATGTGTAGAGAATGTCTTTCTTGAGGAGTGCTTTAAAGTGTGAACTATGCTCTCTTGCTGTAGGGAGGAGCACAGAAGCAAGAAGTATATCTTCTAGCATAATGCTGCTTTAATGATGGGGTTTATGGTTAAAACAAGGCTGAACATATAAATAAAAAATAAATGTATTAAAATTATTAAATAGTTGTTTTAACTGATGGTCATCAGTTTAAAAAAAACACCAGTCTATTCTGAGGCCAGGCAGCAATTAGGTGCCTTAAACACAAGACGCTAAAGATCATTTTCAATTAAAATGAGCTAAAAAGGATAAAGTAGATGTTTTCAGTTCTCTCAGAACTCTTTAAAACTTCTATGAATACCTAGAATGCCCTTAGTGTTTCTCTTCATATTCGTATATATTTTTTATTTTAACAAAAATAAATATGATCAATCATTTTTCTAGGTTAAATGGTTCCTAAATTACAAGTAAAACCTCCTGTAGACGGTTCTTTATTTAAAAGAGGAGTCAGAGACTCATGTTTCAGTGCTGTATAGAAGCTTTATTGCAGGGAAAGTACAGTAAAGCTGCTCTGTGAGCTGATCTGTTGTATAAAGCAATATACCGAGCTGAATGGATTTGAGTATTCCGGCCACGCAGCTTTAGCGGAGCCGCGGTTGGAGGCTAGCCTGCACGTCCTGGTTGTCCTTCGTCAGCGTCAGGCTCTGCTGAGAGACAGCAGAGAGACGAGTGGAGCTGAACACACTGCCACGCCTGACTCCCCAATTAGCCCTGATTATTCCTCTGAGTTTTAATTGGCCGTGGAGGGCGCGGAGGAGACGGACTCGGGCGGCTGGCATGTGGAACGATGGGAGGATGATGAAGGATGAGTGTGGGGTGGTGGTGGGGGGTTGAGGGGGGCTCTTGCCCCTTTAGAGATCGACAGAAAGAGAGAGCGATGGAGCGCAAGAGAGAAGGGAGAGGTTATGCTGGAAGAGCACCCCAGAGAAAGACAGTCTGCATTCATTTATTTATCCTTCACTTCAACCCCCTCTCCCCCCCCTCCCCCCCTCCTTCACTCATGCTGAAGGAAGCAGAGAGAGCCTGAATGGCCAATGAGGCTGAATAATTATGTTCATCAATTAAGGAACCCAGAGCCTTAACGAATGTGAATAATTATTAACATAAATCATGCGAGCGAAGGGGAAAAAAAAAAGTCTTCACTAATGTGTGCAAGGTTTAAGTGGCCTGGGTAATGCTTTCAGTACGACAGACAAAAAAAACACAGAAGGGAGACTGCAGTTAGTGCTCGGTTTGATCATTTTTGATCCGTTAGTGAAAGTTAGCTTTTAACTAAATGGTAAGAAGTCGTTTGAAGAAACCTTTTATATTAATCTAATGCAAGAACTGCACTCTGAAAAGGAGGATATATAGCAATAGTGGATTTTTTTTATTGTGAAAACCTCTCTTAGAACTATTGCTGTAGTAGGGCTGTGTATTGGCAAGAACCTGGCGATAAGATATGCTTTGGAATATCGGGGATATGATTTGATATATTGCAATATATTGTTAAAAAAAAAAAAAAAAAAATATATATATATATATATATATATATATATATATATATTGTGATACTTCGCTTTTTTTTCTTTCAAATCCAATTTTAGGAATACTGTAATCGTGTAAAAACACACAAAACCATGTGCCTAATATCTAAATTAAAAATGTATTATTTGAGTATAGCACACCTACCTATAAATATCGACATTTATACTCTTTTGCAAACCATAATATTGCTATATTAGGATACATGAGAGTGGATATTTTGTGAAAGTACCTTTTGTCGTAGACTATGTACCATATGTATATATACAGTTCTGTTAAGAAATACGTTTTAAGAGTTTTTTAATCACAGTTTTCATGCATCTTGGCATGTTCTCCCCACCAGTCTTACACACTGCTTTTGGATAACTTTATCCCACTCCAAATTCAAGCAATTCAGCTTAGTTTGATGGCTTATGAAAATTAATCTTCCTCTTGATTATATTCTAGAGGTTTTCAATTTGGTAAAATAAATAATTTTTTGCTGTTTTTTAGCAAAAGAAAAAAAATCACAATGTTCTCATTTCCCATTATATATCTACTAGAGACAGGTTATATCTGTCTAGTGTCAATTATTTTACTTTAATCCTGGATATATGCGGATATATGGAGTGCATTATTAGTATAATTATTAAGTATTAATATCTCAGTTAGAGGTGTGCAATATCATACAGTATGCAATGATAAAATTCTGTTTTTATTTTGTTGCAAATCGCCAGGAGTATGAAATATTGTGATATTATTTAAGGGCCATATCGCCCACCCTTAGTATCATTAATATTCTCATATCAAAATACAGCCCAGCTTGCTGCTGTTGGCTGTTTTTTGTTTCGGAGCCCCACTCCAGCATGAGGTCACACACTGGGATATTCTCTCAGGATCCAGTGAAAGTGAAAGATCGCAGCCTTGCCTTGGGTCTGAACCCCTGCTGAAGCCAGGGTGGCCCGTGGCAATATGGAAAAACGATGTAAACAATAGGGGAATTCCTAAGCGATTTGCCTGTGGTGGAAATTTGTCGTTCCCTGTGAATTAGCAGTGTAATTAGCAGGGCCTAAAGTGCACTCGTCTTTGACCTTCAGCAGTAATACTTTGCGGTGGGTCTTCAAGCCTCTGTCATGTGCTCCAACTTCACTCCATTCCATAAGTAGGTCAGCGTCAGGTTCTTTATTTTAGTCAGCAGGCTGAAATAGAGAGTGAGGGAGAGTGAAGTCATCCCCCCTGAAGACACTGTGAGGTTTCCATACTGTTTGCTCACGCAGCACCATATGCCTCACCACTAGTGCTGGAACAGCCACATTGCTGGGAAAAAAAAAAACTCCTAGTCTTTTTCCTTTGTGTGCGTAAAAAACATTCATGCAGCCTCTATGAATAGCCCTGTGATTTGATGTATTCAGATGGAGACATTTTATAAGGAGACTTTGTTTGTGCAGCATTAAAGCAGGCTAAGTGGTGTTGGAACATCTGAGTTAGTCCTCAGAGTTTGTGTATGTTGCTAATAGGGGTGTGCCATATCATATTGTACGCAATAATATCGCCGACATTTTTGAATATCGTGAACGATATTATACCCTGAAATATCGTGCCATATCACCAACCACTAATTATCACATCAGGGTTCTACTTTTTGCTGTTTTTAGCAAAATTATATATATATATATATATATATATATATATATATATATATATATATATATATACTTTAGACAGATTATATCTGTCCAGTATCAATTATGTTACTTTAATCCTAGCTATATGGAGATATATGGAGTGCATTATTATTGATATCATGACATTCTGGGTCATTGAGTTTTGTCATAATAATAATATTTTTTTTATATATCTCAGTTGTTGCTATGCGATATCATATTGTATGCAGTTATAACATTAAATTTTTTTATTTTGTTGCAGCAGTGTATTTTTCAAATCATTTCTTTTTATTCAGTGTTTAGTCATATCACCAAGAGTATCGTTATCGTGAAAATAAGATTAAATATCGTGATATTATTTTAGGGCCATATCGCCCACCCCTAGTTGCTAATGATAGAGCTGGTTCTCTTTTTAATCAGTGAGTACAGTGGGGTAAGAATGATGCAGGATCAGTTAAAAGTTTACTGATTTCTATTAGACTGCTAATGAAAGATGATCTAAGATCAGTGATGAATAATAAATAGAACCCAATGTTGTGCAGAATGTAAGTAGCTTTAGTTAAACGGTGCTTTACTGACCTGGTTGTCAAATATGGTTGACTGTTTCACTAGTGATGCTCCAAACAAGTCCAGTGGCAGATGTAGAATTTCTCTGAGTAAGGGGACATCAAGAGGTGACAATATTCTTAAAGGGGCCAAGTAATCCTTCACCAATCATACCATGTTCATATATATATATATATATATATATATATATATATATATATATATATATATATATATATATATATATATATATATTGTTTACTTGTATTGCTTGTATTATTCTTTGCATATATTTTAAAATGATTTGTGTTTGGATGTTGGCAGTCTTTGCTTTCATTTTTGTGTTTGTGGACTTCCTTTGGATTTTTTTTTTAAGCTGATGTCAGTAAGTTTTGGGAATCGGGGGATTTAGTATGGAGTGAATTTTGTGCCAAAAGTTTTACACAAAAAAAATAAATCCACAATCAAAATGTTAGGAATCAAAAGCAAAAATTGTATGTTACAAATTCAAAAGAGAAAAAATATATAGCAAATATATATTTTTAAATATACTTGGTTATTTTATTATCCTTTGCAGTTATTTGAAAATTATTTCAGTTTGGTCTTTGCTTTTATTTTTGTGTTTTTGTGAATTTTCTGTGGATTTTTTTGGATTTTTCTGTTAAAGACTTTTGCTTCTGGAATCCCTCTTTTGCTTCTGCTTCAGTTTTTTGCTTCTGAGTTTTGGCACAGTTTTCACGGGTGGGCGGGGCTTAGAAGAAGGGGTTCCCCTTGAATCTCCATTGGTCAGCTGGTTCTGGACTGGCGGGTTCCCTGAACCCTCGTCTGAGACTGACCACGCCCCCAAACACCCGCCAGCTTCAAGCGTCCTTCCAAACACGGAGTGAACAGCAGCTTCCAGCAAACAGCAACAGCAGCAGATACTTTTACAATTAAATATTATACAAACGTTATGTTTTATGTTATATTATGTTATATTATTCTGTTTCACTCCATTTAAAAGCTCACATTAGCAAGATGTGCTAAATATTCACGTGCAAATTATGATAGTTACCTAGTCAATGAGCTAGTGAGTTAGCTAATTACCTAATCAGTGAACTAGTCAGTTATCTTAGTCAATGAGCTAGTGAGTTAGCTAGTTACCTACTCAGTGAGCTAGTGAGCAACCTAGCCAGCAAACTAGTGAGTTATCTAGCCAGTAAACTAGTGAGTTAGTTACCTACTCAGTGAGCTATTAAGTTAGCTAATTACCTAATCAGTGAACTAGTGAGTTACCTACTCAGTGAGCTAGTGAATTACTTAGTCAGTGAACTAGTGAGTTACCTACTCAGTGAGCTAATGAGTTAGCAGGTTACTTACTCAGTGAACCAGTGAGTTACATAGTAAGTGTGCTACTGAGTTAGCTACTTACCTACTCAATGAGCTAATGAATTAGAATGCTACCTAGTCAGTGAACTAGTGAGTTACATAGTCAGAGAACTAGTGAGTTAGCTCGTCAGTGAACTAGTGGGTTAGCTAGTCAGTGAACTAGTGAGTTACCTAGTCAGAGAACTAGTGAGTTAGCTAGTCAGTGAACTAGTGAGTTACCTAGTCAGTGAACTAGTGAGTTACCTACTCAGTTAGCTAGTGAGTTACCTAGTCATTGAGCTAGTGAGTTAGGTAGTTACCTACTTTCAGCATGAATATTTAGCACTCTCGCTAATGTGACGTGTGAACATAACGTTTGTATAATATTTAATTGTAAAAGTATCTGCTGCTGTTGCTGTTTGCTGGAAGCTGCTGTTCACTCCGTGTTTGGAAGGACGCTTGAAGCTGGCGGGTGTTTGGGGGCGTGGTCAGTCTCAGACGAGGGTTCAGGGAACCCGCCAGTCCAGAACCAGCTGACCAATGGAGATTCAAGGGAAACCCCTTCTTCTAAGCCCCGCCCACCCGTGAAAACTGTGCCAAAACTCAGAAGCAAAAAACTGAAGCAGAAGCAAAAGAGGGATTCCAGAAGCAAAAGTCTTTAACAGAAAAATCCAAAAAAATCCACAGAAAATTCACAAAAACACAAAAATAAAAACAAAGACCAAACTGAAATAATTTTCAAATAACTGCAAAGGATAATAAAATAACCAAGTATATTTAAAAATATATATTTGCTATATATTTTTTCTCTTTTGAATTTGTAACATATAATTTTTGCTTTTGATTCCTAACATTTTGATTGCGGATTTTATTTTTTTGTGTAAAACCTTTGGCACAAAATTCACTCCATAATTTAGGGCCCTCTCTGGTGAGAGTGGGAATTGCACCGAGCATGCTGAATCACTTTAAACTGGGCGGGTGTAATGCGGCCTCCTTTCAGAGCGGATGAATCCAAATCCAGGTTATGTTCAGTCACAGAGAGAGAGCGAGCTCAGTCAGAAACTGCTGAGGGAAATGTCTTCAAAGGATATAAGAGAGTTATTATATACGGTTGTCAGTTGTGTCAGTGTAAATGAATGAGCTGCTGAGGTCTGATTTTCCCCTTCTGAAGTCTCCATTGCTCCACCAGTAAAACTGAGCCAGATCCTCTTTTAGAGGCTGTACATGTGACGTAAGTACGTAAAGACGCGTGACGTTTCAAATTTTATATTTGGCACAAAATGAACTCCATTATAAAATCTAACCTATTTTCCATGCATTTTGGATGGGATGCATGCATAGCACAGATGAGTGACAGAATAGGGGCACTTTAAGAGGCCAATCAGATTTCAGACTAGCACCTACTTCCTCCGATATATGTGTAGTGAGGCTTAACCTCTTTTCAAACTGCTGCTAGTGCAGCATCACTGATGCAACTAACGTGCTCAGAGGAAAGCACTTCTTCCAAGCTCTGATATATCAGCGAACAGATGTCTGTGTTGACCAGTAGTATTGCTCTAAAAGCGATGTGGGAAGAGCAAAGCCAATTGTGCTCTCTCAGACTCTGGCTGCTGATGGAAAGTAGCATGATTTGGGATTTTAACCTGTGATCCTCTATACATAGTGACCATATTCACCATGCTTGTGTTGACCTGGGTATCGTAAACTAGAACACTATTATCCATAACCATGTGCTTTACTAAACATGTGAGTTACTACAACTACGACTTCTCATATAAAATTTAATTCACTCCAAACAGATTTCAGTGTGTGAATTAAGCATTAAGCAAAAATGTATGCATTTGTGGTGTAACATAAACAAATATATTTACAGCCACTCCACAAGCCTTGTCTCCACTTGTTCCAATTAAAGTTAAAAGTGGTACTATTTTACCATAGACCTCTTATTGAATAAGGTACAATACAGTACAGACAATTATTTACACATGCGGCAAGCACACAGAAGCAAACACATGCAGTGTATATAAATGCAAATTGTATATATATTTATATATAGTCCAAAAAACTGACCATGCAGCTCATCTAGGAGCTTAAAAAAAGACCATTCAGGAAGCCGCTGTGTTGGCAGTAGCTGCCATCGCCTCTCCATTTGTGACCTACTAACAGCTGCGGGCTCAGTCAGTGCAGTTTATTTGGAGACTTGGTTTAATTTACCCCTGGCAGTTGTGTGCTGTTGGATACGGTCAGTATACCCATGGGGCAGGGACCTTGGATTGGGGCCTGCAAAAACAAGATCTAGCCTGGCACTGCCGCTGAATGAAGCAGCACTTCAGAGGAGGATGCTTGGCATTCCAGACACTGTCTCTCTCGAGTGCCTTGGGTTGTTTTAGTCCATTTTAAATCTCTACAGGTACACTGGCACACAATTGCCCTTCCTGCTGTCTGCTCCAACACCAGTTACTGCAGACATGGAAGAAGTTTCAGTCTAGCTGGAGAGAAGAACAGGCTTTTCATTTGTCCAGCGGTCATTACAACCTTCTAATTGAGTTGCTGCTGAACTGCTGAACTTTCTAGTTCTCGAGACAGTATGTTAAAGATACACCAACAGGTTGTGATCCTCTCATGTTTTTGTTCAGATAGAAACAAGAAAAACATTCTTTATTCTAATGCTTTTATTTGTAGGTATAGAAGATGCATATATACATTTGCGTTCAACCAGCATAATATGCATACATTTTTTTATGTATATATTTTTGAATGAGCAAAAAAAAAACGTTTGTAAACGTGAATATACGTCATGTTCCAAAGAGTATTTCCACTCCTTTAAACCTTTCCAGAAAATGAAGTTTTTCTTCCAGAAAAATACTTTATCTCTCAAAAACAGTGTGAAAAGTGCAAGAAGCAGCAAAACCACACCAACATATCTCTGAAACGCCACCATATTTGACTGTAGATGTGTTCTTTTGTTTGTAGGCTTTATTTCATTACCAGTAAACAGAATGATGTGATTTACCAAAAAGCTCTATATTGGTCTCATCTGTCTGCAAGACATTTTCCCACAAGGATTTTGGCTTACTCATGTACAAACTGTCTAGCTTTTTAATGTCTCTGTGTCAGCAGTGGGGTTCTCCTTGGTCTCCTCCAATAGCGTTTAATTTCATTTAAATGTTTACTGTTCTCTTCTCCTCTTTCCTTTCTCCATGCTTAGTGTGGCGCACACAGCGCATAATGTGAAAGATTTAATTTTCGTTTTTATATATTGTCCACACCTGACAATTGAGTTTAAATGGGCATCACATGCTTGAAACAAAGTGATTCTTTTGTACAGGGCATTTTTTTTTAAGTTTTGGAAAGATTGGAGTCTGACAGCGGTTCATTAAGTGTAAAGTGTGTATAAAAAAAAAAAAAAAGTAGAGATCAACACTAGGTAACTAGACCTTATACAGCTCTGGAAAAAATAAGAGACCACTTTGAAATGATGAGTTTTTTTTGTTTTTATTCTACCAAACTGAAAACCTCTGGAAAATAATCAAGAGGAAGATGGATGATCACACCCATCAAACCAAGATGAACTGCTTGAATTTTTGCACCAGGGGTGCCATAAAGTTATCCAAAATCAGTGTGTAAGACTGGTGGAGGAGAACATTCCAAGACGCAAGAAAACAGATTAAAACCAGTGTTTTTCCACCATATATTGATTTCTAATTTCCTAAAACTTTATGAATATTATTTTTTTTTCATTGCATTATTTAAGGTCTGAAAGCTCTTTTTTATTTGGAATTTGGGAGAAATGTTGTTCGTAGTTTACAGAATAAAACAACAATGTTCATTTTACTCAACATATACCTATAAATAGCAAAATCAGAGAATCTGATTCAGAAACTGTGGTCTGCATAGAAAACTTTTTCTCAACTTTTTTTTTTTACGAAAGTATGATCTAAATTACACATCTGTGAATGGCAAGAGTTCCACATTCTAGCAAGGTTTAAAAATGCACATCTTTGTGTTTGTTTCAGGACCTGTCTGGCTCTATAGATGACCTCCCCACAGGTACAGAGGCAGGCCTCAGCTCAGCGGTCAGCGCCTCAGGCTCCACCAGCAGCCAGGGGGATCAGAGCAATCCCGCCCAGTCACCTTTCTCCCCCCACGCCTCACCCCGCCTCTCCAGCCTTCGCAGTGGACCCTCGCCTTCCCCGGTCGGCTCGCCTGTGGGCTCCAGCCAATCACGCTCCGGACCCATATCACCGGCTAGTGTACCAAGTAAGAAAAACACACACCCCTAAAAAATCATCTGATTAGTGCAGTGTTTATTTCTGTGCATTTCCTCTTTTGTGTGACTGTTAAAGGGGATGAGGTCATTTTCTTGCCATTTTCTGTTCCTCTTCGCAAGCTGTCAGTGTGGACTGTCATAACATTTTCACCCTTAAAAGCTGCTGAATGACCAGCATATCATTACCAGTAATGTGCAGGATTTGCGTCATACAGGCTTGCTGTCTTTTAAATGGTGTTTTACTGGGATGCACATTTTCAAGATTATCATTTAATTCCTGTTGAACATTTTATTGTGGGAAAACTGAAAACTCTACTGTATAATTAGTTTTTTTGCAGAAAGAGTCCATTTTACTCACCATAGCCAACATTTTACTGTCTTTCCTAGTACAATATCTGCCTCTTTTCACATTTAAGCTCTTCCAGTAAATAAATGCTGAAAGTTTTGCTAGGTCTTGTGCAGGTAAATTCTCATCCCACTCTTCTAATTCTGACTTGTATTTACACACAGACACAGTGGCTGCTTGAACTGTCTATTTGTAGCTTAAGCGGTTAGCTGGTTAGCCAGGCCAGCGTAGCTAAGAGTGCTTTTACTCCTATCTTTTTTTTATATAGACCTTTTTTTGAACCAGATATTAGTTTGGTCTGAACCAAAACTGCAGGTGGGCGATTATTAAAGTACTGTGCCTTTTGGCCCTTAAACAAATCTTTATAGAAAATCATATTTTTCCAGCTTACTCACTTTTACTTTCACTTACATGCATGCATCCATCTTATTACGGCAAACTATATGGATAGACAATTTTAGTGAAAATAGGCATTTAATGAAACTCGATTTACCTAGATTTGCAGACGTTTGCACTCATTTATGAAGCATTTCAGACTAAAAGTTCTTATATCACCTCTCATCAGCTGTCAAATAGATTCAGTGAACCTTAACTGATCCTGAATCTGCATTTTACTCTGAGATGTTTGATAAAGATGGGCTATTTGTGTTGACCCTGTTCTGTTTCAAACATACATTTAGATTTTCTAAAATTATTTTAATTGCCTTGATTTTTTAGTAGAACAGGGTGGACAGCTTAAGCTTTACCATGGCCAAATATGGAGACTTTATAAATGCATGGTGAAAATAATAATATTAATTGCTATTTTAACATGTAGTAAGTGGGGGCTTTTGTCCCAAAATGACAAGGTGGGCAGAGAATTATCTGACACTAAATAGCTAAATATCTTTATGGAGAAAAAATATATATTTAAAACAAAAAAAATTTAAATATATTTTTAAAATGTGTTATTTAAACAACTTTAAAAAATATTTAAGCTTAACCAGACATCACTGTGGTCATGACAAGAACACATCAAATACATCAAACAAAACTGTATAAAAAGTTTAAAACGTTATTTGAAGTAAAGGTTAACGTTCCTCTGTATGTGAAATAATGTGTTAATTTAGAGAAATATATATATATATATATATATATATATATATATATATATATATATAATGTATATGTTACTCAGTGTTTGTTTTAAATTTAAACATCTATGCTGCAGACGAATTATATTGCATGTCATACTGATATTGATCCATGCGTTAAAAGTACGAAGTATGGAAGTACAGTTCAGCTACAGTTCCTTCCGAAGAACCAAAATTACGTCTGACCAAAGGAGGTGGTCTTGATCTAGATGAACCGTCAATTACAGCCAGTTGTCTCCATCACCCCTCACCCTACTGTCCTCTCATTTCCAGTGCTAGAACGGCTAAAAAGAGGAAGAATGGTGTTTGTGTTTTCCAGAACACCTGGGTCAGAGCAGAGACTCCCAGCTAGCTCCCAAACAAGCCTCTCAGTCATTAAATAGTTTAGAAACTCTGTTAGCAGTTTGGAGTCACTTTAACCCAATTACTCTCCTCAGTGTGGACTGTAGTTAGCCAGAGTTGTCTTACAGTCGGGCAGCGGAGACCTTTGAGCAGCTGAAACGGCAGAATCCCGTTCACGCTGTCTGTGCTCTAGATGTCACTAACAAGGTCCGCAGGAGACCATTTACACGCCCGCACACACTGATACCTCACCATTGCTGAGAGAAAGGCCCACCATTAGTCTCACACTGGACACACACACACACACTTGCACACAGACTCGTCCAGAAGGGTCAGATGTTGGACTTTTCAGTTAATATTTGTAATTTTTTTATTTTATATCTTTATACATTTTCAGAACAAAAACAAAAAAATATATAACAATATTGATATACTGACTTAACAGTTGTCACACCTTGTATTTCCAAAATATAAACTTTACAGCAAAAGAAAAAATCTTCTTAACTTTCAATGAGAGTCAAATTACGTGAAAACAGCAAAAATAGAGATGCAATATTTGTACACATCAGTGTTTCACTCGTTAAAGTATATTTTAGGCATTATTACTTTGCATACATTCGTACATATGGGCAATACAAAGAGAGTAGAGAACCTTACATGTGTTCATCCTGAACCATCATTTTGTGTTATGTAAAGGTGAATGTAAGGTTGGACCCAGTTTTACAGGCGATAAATTCCACCAGAAAACCTTACGCTTTAAGTCAATAGCAAATTAGCAACATGCCATTCTACATTTAGCTCCAGCTGATTGGCGTCTGACTATGGCGAGTGCAAATGATGTACAGAACTTAGAAGATCTGCCTGCTTCTTTCAGATCTGTAAAGGGTTAGATTTAGCTTTAAGTGCCTAAGTGGAACAAATAAAAACACTTCTCCTTACGCTTGAGGTTGTGTTTTTACTTATTGTCTTTATCAAACACGCACAGAAATAATATGAGCTTTGTAAAAGTGTGTGTTCACAGTTTCAGCATTTTATTTCTTACGCTAGGTTAAGCCAGCTAGAAACTACTTGACTTTGAAGTCCAAACTGATATCTGAACTGTATCATAACTTCTGTGTAGCAGTACACAGAACTCAGTGGATTTTAATGGAAAGTCGATATAAAAAGTTTTTATTCCAAGTCACTGTAAAGACTTTTTATGCATTTGTTCATCATGAAATTTCGACACAATAAACAACTGCTGGTGGAAAACAGTAATAAATAATTCATATACTAATTATAATTATGTATAGATTTATATAAAAGCACTTACACATAAAAAAAAATAATAATAATAAATGATGAGATATTTGTGACCTCAGCATTCTGACATTGTCTATATGTGTGTGTGTGTGTGTGTGTGTGTGTGTTGTTTAGGTACACAGATGGCCCCGCAGACCCCTGGGAACGTTTCAGATGTGGGCTCCCATTCCACCCTCAGTCAGTCCCCCATGTCTCAAGAGAGGGGTGAGTGTGTGTCTCTCTCTCTCTCTCTCTCTCTCTCTCTCTCTCAATCACACACTCACAATCTCACACTCGCACCCACACACACACACACACACATGCACACACCACACGTTCTTCTATTACCTGCAGTAACAGGGCTCATAATGGTCAGTTGTGTGTATTTCTCATCTGTCCAGCAATGTGTCTAATATGCCTCCTCTCCGCCGCTCCATCTCTCCCTGGCATTTTCCACAGGCACTTCAGATAAATGGACTCATTTGTGTGACATATTAGCACCTGTTATAGCTCTGTTCTGCTGCAATACTCGCCTCCTAACTGCAGGCCACTGTGGCTGTGACAGACTGTCTGGGAGCGTAGCTTTTCCATTGCCTCGACTCGAGACTCTGTGCTTTACCCGTTTTCCGTGGCCAGTGGAAAGGGCTGAGCTGTGGAACGTTTCAGTGTATAGACTATAAACTCTAACAAAACCACTAGAGCTAATTTGGCTTTATTGACTGAGGGGAAAATTGTACATTTCTGGCATTTTGAATCCGTAGAATGTACAGAATTTGGCAGTTGGCGTGATAAATATGCCTGAACGATGATGACGATATGTTCATTTATCCTTGTATGCAGTTTTGCTACATTTTGTTTATTGAATGAAGTTTGGTTGCCAAAGTTTTTTTTTTTCCCTCTAATACTGTAATTCAATATTTTACCGGTAACATTTTACTTGGATGGTCCATTTTATGGCCTTGTTGATGCTTAACTGACATTCAACTAACATTAAATTGAATGTCCATTAAATTTAACTTAACCCTATGTTGAATGTAAATGATTCAAAATAGAACCTAACCTTACACCTAATCCTAACCTTAACCCTCAATCAACCCTAAAATCTAACCCTATACTTAACCCTAACCTTAACCTTAACCTAAGCTTAAAATCTAATCCTAAACCCAGTCCTAAAATATTAAGATAAGCATTTGGATTAGAGTTGAATGTAGGGTTATATTCAATAGAGAATCATTTACTTTCACCTTTTAGTTCATTTGCATTTAATAGACATGTAGTTAAATGTTAGTTGAGCATCAAAGAGGCCATCAAATGGACCATCCAAGTAAAGTGTTACCATTTTACCATTTAACTTCTGCTCACAGATGTAACAAATGTATTTTGGAATCTTTAAAGGTTATATATATATATATAGATAGATCTGTGATTGTTCCATTAAGTCCATGTGCTTTTTTTTAATCATATAATAATTTATTTCTTATTAAATTTATTTTATACTGTGTTCTCCCCATTTTAGAAGGCCAGTTACCCCACCCACTCATTCAGACTTCCTTATCACTAGTGAAGTCCCCAACTCTAGGAGGATGAAGGCTGGCACATGCCTCTTCCTACAAATTACTGAACTGAACAGTGGTAACATATAGGTTTAGAGGATATTTGACAAAAAAACGGACATTGCAATATTATATATTTTTTTTATATTTCAATATAACAAAATGCAGGAATTTTTTACCCCAGAGACTTCACTTCACCAGATATTGCCTTCAAAAGTCAGTGATCTAACATGGTATGATTTAACAAATGCTTTCTGAGACATGTTTGGAGTAAAATGATTGATATACAGTTGATATAAGGCCATATGTTGCACCCTTTGAAAGACTGACCCAATTCTCAAAATATAGTTAAATGTTATATTACTTGCTATTGTTATATCAAAGCATGAACAAGCAGGACAGTTTTTTCTTTCTTTCTGAGAAGCATCGGAGACACCCAGGTAGCTGTGCCTTACAAATAGCAATGCATCAAGGTCCGAGCACACCTGGCTCTTAAAGGGAATGGCAAGTGACGCAAAAAGCAAAAAGCTATTAATCCATTTTTATCAATTTGAGTAAAAAAAAAAGGGTTTTCTTTAGCTAGAAAGTGGTAGGCTGAAAACCACCGTTTTCTGTTACAAACTTGTCACATACCATACTAAGGTTAAAATAACACAAAAAAATCAAATCAAGATTTTAATATTTAAAGATTTATTTTTAAAAATAGTTTTTTCGCAAAACGCAATAAATCCATGCCAAGTTTTTTTTTTCTCAAAATGTCTTATATATCCTTTGGCATCAATAGAATTTTTTTTTTACTGAAAATGTGCAAAATACAATAATAAGTAACAGTAAATTGTACATCTGAATATAATAGTTTGACCATTGGGCCTAAAAACACAAATTTCAAAACATTTCTTTTCGAAAAAGTGCAAAATTGCAGATGACAGCCGGCATTTCCCCCCCTCCTGAATGCCTCATTTTCTTTACCTTTTCACGTACATGAGACTTTTTTGATGGCTTTCTCTTTTTTTTTCAATAACTGCTTCACGAACAGGCTCCTCTATACCATCAAAACCGTTAATTTTCTCGGACTTTGAGAGTGAAAAACGAAAGTGAAAGTAGGCTACACGAAATGCCGACCGGCTCAACAGGGCGCGTGTTATAATGTTTACATTAGATAGCTCGTGTAATGCTACCCTGTGATTGGATGAGTGGAGATGTGGCGTTCTGCGGGAAATCAAGACTGGCGTTTGTTGCGTTTTGGAAAGAAAGAGAGAAAGCAGGGCAGTATTACACGGCGGATGTGGCGTTTTGATGAAAATTGAATATTGGCTTTTCAAGAGTGGTCACATAACATTCTGATTCTGGCTCTAACTTATTTTTTTGTAAAAATGGCGTTTATCGCGTTTTGGAATCAAACTCTTCATTTGCACATTAGTACACAAACATGCCTTTTGCACGTTACGATAGCAAAGAAACATTGAAACACTCCGTAAATCAAGCTGCACAGTGCGCTGTTGACTGTTCACCTATAGATAGCTAAAACAGGGCCCGGAATGTGTCATGTCATGGAAAATGAGAGTACGTAAGTTTTCATTCATATCCAAAAGCAAAAAAAGGCTATTACCCATGTGCATATAGCAATAATTATGCTGAAATGATATATTTGTGCTTCCCAGAAGAAGTGCCAGTTCTCTGGTCTTGGAGAGCTCTCCAGTGTTTCCTCTTTTTTACTGTGGTTCTGTTAAAGTGCTCCAGCCAATCTGCCATCTCTGAGCAGTTCACTGCTGCTCTGCATTCAGCATGACGTCTAAACTTCGCCTCACTCCGCCATCCATTTTCCAGGCAATTAAAGACAACACGCATACACACACTCGCTGTGCAGTTCTCTGCAGACTGTGTGTGTTTCAAGGAGCCAAAGTTTTAGAAAGATTTCCCAGCTTGTTTCTGTGAACTGGGTGAAGAACCACTGTGAACCTTAGTGTCACATGAGGGAAATAATAAATATAAAATAAAACAGTTCGATCTGTCAGATCAACAGAATCCGTTACTATTCTTATGAATTGGTGGATTTTCTTTCTTACATCATCAGTGCTAGCACTTTAATTCATTACATGTAGATGTCTCTTAATTTCCATTTTTTAATAGAATAAAAGGAAAGATGTGACCGAATAGGTGTAATATTTTAGCAAAACATTGAAACTGGGACTGTATCGGTTCGGTTACTTTTTTAAAGCTGAATCTGTAACTGGAAAGAAGGGCAAGTTATTATCTGTGATAATTTTTTTTAAAAATCATCCGCAAGATCACAAATGATATAGTATTTTGAGTTGCAGCTTGTGTGAACAAACAGATCAGATCTTCTTTTAATTTGTTACTTCAAATTATGTTAAAACCTTTCCATTTTCTCCACATTTCCACGTTTTTTTCCTGTATTTGTAAGTGTCCGCTGCCTTGTGTAAAGACACTGTGATGATTGTCCTAATTTAGATCAGCGTAAAGGACCGATAAAATCTTATTGCACAAAGACCATTAATGCTCATTAAATTAGTGTTTTTTTATCTTTGTGTTTGTTATTTTTGACATTAAACCTATTTATTCAGTCCTTGTCCTTGTCTTTGTTTAGGATTTGCCTCTAACCTGCAGCGTACTGGCCCTGGCTCACAGTTTGGTCCCCAGCAGCCTGGGCCTGCCATGTCCCCCCACCCGTCTCCTGGGGGCTCGATGCACCACAGTGTGGGATCCTACCAGCAGGGCGGCGCTACCTACGGGCCACAGAGTGGACAGTATGGTCCTTCAGGTAAATTCATAGCATCACTTTTCTCAAGACCAGGTGTACTAACTCTTTTATAAATAATAAATTATGAATTGAGACATTATGGAAAATGAAATAAAACCCCAGGAAGTTTTCACTTCTTTTCACTTCTGGCAGATCAGAGGTATATAGCTGACAACTTTCCAATCACACACGTACATGTCATGTTTCGTACCCCACCCCCACCCCTGCATTTATAACAGAAATATTCTTTATATTTCTCTGCAA
This sequence comes from Astyanax mexicanus, assembly GCF_023375975.1. Lineage (NCBI taxonomy): Eukaryota > Metazoa > Chordata > Actinopteri > Characiformes > Acestrorhamphidae > Astyanax > Astyanax mexicanus. Next base: position 83,345,679 of record NC_064408.1, on the reverse strand, counting down.
TTCTGATCCAGATGGATTTAGTCCAGGATTTAGTTAGATTTTATAATATATTTATGTATCAGCCATATTATAACCAACTAAACAACTGTAGCTGCATATCTTAATTGAGGCTTTAGGAGAAATAATATTTATTATACTACAGTTAGTTCCGACCCTGCAATGTGATTGGCTGAGAGGCATTCTATGAGTGCCGTTATCAGCTGGTAATGCACTGTAACCAAAGCTCTCCATGTATTACTCCACCAATTACAGGTAACCTAGCAGCGATGCAACGCTTACAAGCCAAACAGCACACCTACAGACAGAGCAGTAATGGAACTATTTTAGCTCGTAGATCGGGTTTTCTTGTCCTCTTTAACTCCAAATCTTTCAATAAAAAGCGATAATGGAACTGTGGTATAATTCGTGCTATAACGTGTAATATTGGCACTGCTGTGATGCGGTCGTAGGCACGAGGCCACAGGCCAATTTTACACGTTAATAAGCACTTCCTCTTGTGTATTATTACTTAATTAGTAGATCGAATCTTATTACGTAAATAGTAATTGGTTTCAAATCAGTCTAGCAAGGACTGTTGTACTGAACTACAATATATGCTTTTGTAAGAGAAAAATATTTATTGTTTTTCTGTGACGTTGTCCAGGTAGATTTAGTTCCAGTGGTTACTTTTATTAAATTACTTCTTTATCGGCGTCGACAGATTGGTGCATGATACATATCAGATATCAGCATCAGCCCTCAATTTCCTCAAAATCAGTGCATTCCTACTGTGTACTAATTTTTTTATACACAGCTGGCCATCTGTTCCACCAGTGCTCTAGCTACAATACTCCATTCTCTGGTCATGCCTTGTCTTCACCCTTTTTGTGCTCTGGATTTTGTTGGGCTTGTTAGGGTGAACAAAAGTGTAGCTTCTAGAATCATTAGTTTTAATTTCCTCTGTTGTTTCAGGTGATTGTGTGCATGCGTGTGCGTGTATAAAGTGGTCTCTGAACAGGACTCAGGAGTAATCTATCATGAACGTTACTGCATTGCCTGTGTAATAAATGTCTGTAGTGCATTGCCTTCATTATGTCAGTAGGCTCTTCCTCCTTTTCCGCTCTGATTGATAGTCCCTGTTGTCCTGTAGCTTCACTCGCATAACTGGCAGCCGGCTGAAGACGGCAGAATTGTGACTGTTGTGCACTCGACACTGACAGATTTGCAGCGCTAGTTGAGGGTGTAGAAGCCGGCTGGGGATGAGCGGATATTTACTTGTCTGTGACGAGAATGAAAATGACCTTTCTCTTGCGCAGGCTACCTTAGAAGAACATGCATTTTCTAACACCAACAGAATTTCCCTTTTTCGGGCAAAACTTTTCACAGAGGGGGACGGCCTGCGGAGCAAACTGCCAGTCTTATTGTACTTGGCATCAGTTCTTGCTTTTGTTTGGCCCTCGCTGCAGCTTGAGAACCGATTCAAACGTAAGGGGAAACACAGACTCCAGATCTGTGCACTGCCTGCTGTTCCAGATGAAGTACATCCAAAACCTGCTGCAGACCGTGGACAAAAATCACATTATGGTGATTTAGGATTGCTGCAGTAAATACATTGAAAAATAAAAAAAAGGAATCAAACATTAATAGAAAAGATTGTGAACGGGGAATGTTTTATGACTTGACCCTTGGACGTTTATTTATTTTTTAAAACTAATATTGGGTTTAAATATTTATTCTTTTGTATTTAGTACTTTCTGTGTAGCATGATGTTAATATCTTGTAAAGCCAGTACACTTCTCAGACATGGCCACGTAGTGGATTTACACATTATTCAAAGAGGGCACGAAGATCAAACAGCTAAAGTGTGGATCTGTTTCTTTGTAATGTATCATGTACCAGTCAATGCCTGTTTAAAAAAAGTTACTGGTAGTTGGCCACTAATTCGGATCAGTTAGCTTGATCACTTGACTTAAAGGCCCAGTCCCATTTTTCTTTTGTGCCCCTATCCCTTGTTGTCGAGTGTAACCCTTTCCCTTGGAACAGATTTATAAGGGGAATCAGTGAAATCCTTCCTCTAAAAATTGGGACAATCCTTCATGCACATGATAAAGATAAAGCTCTAACAGAGGAGCGCTAAAGTTCAGTAACCTAGCTGCTGGTTATCTAGTTAACTTTAGGGCATCGGTTGTGCAGCATCTACTTATTATTGTCCATTCCTTAATTCCTCTGTGAAGTGGAAACTCGCTTTTATTAATTTTAATAACATTTTTTGTTCTCCTTTAAATGCTGCACTTTTTACTGCTTTTTACAGCTTGCTACTGAGACGGTCTATTGCATATATTTTTTATGCTTGTTATGAAGAAAATGCACATGAAAATTAAAGCTACACATTAAACTATTGTAGCAGTTATCATAATTTTTAACAAGGAAAATACTCAAATTTGTGAGGTTTTTTTGGTCGCCTGTGCCGCACCATCTTGCCAGTGATTCTTAACCTCTGTTTTGGAGAGTGCCTCTGAAAAACTTACTGGTCCACCTGTTTTTTTTTATTGCAGCCCAGATGCAAGAGTTTTATCACAGACGTCCCCCTGAGAAACTTAAAAGAGCAGCAAATGTTTATCAAAATGACTATATCCTTTAATTGACAGTTCTGCAGCTCTGTGCTACTATTTTTTCATTTCTGGTCCTGTGTTTTTGATCCTTTTATTGCATTTTGGTTCCTCTAGATTGTTTTTTTTTTTTTTTTTCTTACCGTGTGGTAGAACCCTTGGTGTTCTAGACGCCATGTTGAGCATGAAAGGGCCGCCTTACAAAGGTGCTCAAAATAATTCCACACCAAAACAGCTGTACAAACATGAAATAAATCATGAACTTACAGTGTGATGGCGTAATGTGTGCTTGAGAAAGCAGAGCTTCTCTGAGCTTTTCAAAAAAAAAAAAATCTTGTTTGACTGAAGTGTGAGTGTTTTTTTTTTTTTTTTCTTTTAACAATGTCCTGTATGTTGAATATCATGCGATGCTTTTTTTTTTATGAATATTTGTACGACTAACGCACACTCAGTAATGCATCTAAGTGATTGTTGGTTGCAGCCTTGTATTCTGCACACTGAAGGTATGATAATGGTTAAGGAACAATGTATTGTGCATCCCGAGCACAGAGCCAGAGGTTATCTCTCAGTGGCTCTGGGAATTGAAGGCAAGACAGCTGTCCTGTCTCTCTCAGATCAATGGCAGCGTGCCCTCTCGTGCCCCCTGGGAATTCTGGGATTACGGGGACTCAGAGAGGCGGAGCAGGGCGGCTGACAGCGCCAGAGCTTCTCCGTGTAATTGGCAGTGCTCCAGGGCCCTACCTCACTCTGGAAGGGTAAAATGCCAGCTTGTTAGGGGTTAGTGCTCAGAATAAGTGCAGCGCGGTGGAAAAAATATATAGCAAAATGGCAGCTTTCTCCAACCATCTCCTCAGTCTGCTTCATATATTTTTGGAACTCATGTATGACATCAAAAAATTACTTTTTTTCCCCACATTTCATGTCAAGGGAACAGGAAGAGATGCCAAAACCTGTGATTTCCTGCGAGACCCTGCGAGAAACCTCAGGCAGCTCGACGAGGTGGAGATTTCTGGCTGCATTTTGACAGCTGCAGCTCGAGTGGAAATCCCTGTTCTAATTGTGCCTGAAACGCTGCTTGGCAAAGTCCCACGCATTATAATAATATGCATATGATTTCAACACAAACACAGGCTTCAGTACACTTAAGGCCGCTCTCTGTGCTCTGAGCAATCCTGCAGATTGGAGTCACGTCTCCTACCCCTCGTAACTCTTGGGGAACAGGCACACCTCATTAAGATCCTGGCTCTCCGCTGATCCACTGGAGCTTCTGCCCCACGGCCGTCATGTGGAATATCCGTTCGGCACCACAGAAACTTGCTGACAAAGTAGCTGTCTCTGCTTGCGGCTCCAGCACCTCTCCCGCGGAGCTCAGCTAATCTAGATGTCTGCTCCAGTGAGGGAGACGGAAAGAAACGAATGAAGCGCTCAAAAGACCGAGCACCTTTCCGAATGCAATTTTGATTCTGTGAATAATGGCTAATTACAGGAATAGTTTGGGGAGGGAAGGCAAATGTGCACAGCTTCTCTCTTACCCCAAATCTAATCGATCTGTCAAGACGTGTTTGGTATCTGAATTTCTTAAAGGGAACAGGGGCGTTTGGGTACAGATATCTGGCCAGTATCAGAAAATACTGCATCAAATATGAAAGGAAATATTGAGCCCAATCCAATCCTGTACAGTATCTATCCTAAAATAGCACACATTCACTGTGTGATGTGATGTGGTTTTGGCTGTGGGTTCTTCCTGTGGGGTAGTAGTGCTTAAGCACGATGATAACCTACTTTCTGAGTTCTTTCTAAGATGTTCAGTTAAAAAATTGCTCATACTTGGCATTCATAACATGCAAAATATAAAAAATGTACTCATCTCACGACTTTCTATTATCAGCCTTATATGTGCCAATTTAGTGGTTTTGTAAAGGACAAGTCAGATACTACATCTGGTACTTTAGGGTATTCATCAAAGCTCTGTTCTTGGTCCCCTGCTTTTTATCATTTGTGCTTTGCCTTGGAAACATAACTCGTCATCATGGTCACAAAGGCCTTTTTGACGCTGACGACACTCAACGTACTTAAAACCACAGAACCTCTCCCACCATTTATATTGATTGGCCTTGAGTTAAAGTACTGGTTTAACACTAACTGTTTTCTAATGTTAAATGGTAAAAAGATTGAACTCGTGTTTGTTGGTATCAGGCCGCTCATGTCAACAAAATTGGATTCCGCATTTCTTGTCGATGACCGTACCAGACCATCGATAATGTCACTTGAACAGATGGTGTAAAGGCGGAGATATTATTTTCTAGACTCAAATATTTGTGGATCCTGCATTAAAGTATGGCCACTGTAGTAGTCTTGATCTGTTCTTTCAGTCCTTCCATCACTTCACAAATCCAATATGTTCTCTTTCACTCTTGTCCCACATTGGAGTTTATGGTGCATGCAGGTTAGACTATTGTCTCTTCTTCATGGTCTAAATTTCTCTCTGATAAGTAAAGTCAGAAATGAGACAAAGAGTTAAAGGAAGTAGATAGGGCAGTGACAGCTGTGGAAATTTGTCATAACACCTTGTTCCTCCTCCCAAAATTTGGTTATTTTATAACACATTTGGTACTGGTATCAAAACATGTCCATTAAAAAAATTCTTTAAACTTTAAAGCTCTGCATGGTTCCTATACTTATCTATTGGAACTATATTCAGTCTGTTAAGCCATCCCTAGGTTCAGACTGTCCACTACGGGTGGGCAATCATTCATTGTTGCATTTTAAGCCCACCTTAAAATTAAGATCTTTTTTTCACATGTACATGCACATTTTTTTCTCCCTCCTTTGCATTTTGTAAAGTGACCTTGAGTATGTGATAGATGTTATTTAGACATGGATGTTTACTGACTGACACTGTAAGGCTAATCTAAAAAAATTCTGCTTTTAATAAGTGTTGGATTTTTTTTTTTTACCATACCCTCCATCAAGTTAATGTGAGTTAATGAAAAGTTTGTATTAATGAAAAACTTTGAGTTAATGAAAAAAAAATTATTATTATTTTTTTTTTAAAGAAAGAAATGTTATTGTCAATTTCAGGTAACTACCCACGTCCAGCCAATTACGGTGGAGCTCCTGGCCCCAGCTACAGTGGCCCCGGGCCAGGCATGAGCCTGGGGATGAACGCTAGCAGCCCTATGCACGGGCAGGGCCCCGGGCAACCCTGTGGCTCCATGCCGGCTGGAAGAGGCCCCGGTCAGCCAGCAAGCGGTCGTCCGTACCCAGCAGGATCCAGCAGCGTGGCCCCTACCTCCCCGAATATGCCCCAGTCTGCTGGGCCTGGGATGGGTCCCCCTCCACCCACGGTTACCCGTAAACCTCACGAGACCGGACCTGCACCATGTCCACAGAACCCCCTCGCATCCGTCCAGGCCAGGTGAGCACAGCGTCTCTGATCTAATAGCTCTTCAGTAATGTGTATAATAAAGTAATATCATGTTTGATTTTATTGCTGCATGTGCTGTACGGACAAAAGTATTAGGACACCTGCTCATTCATTGTTTCTCCCTAAATAAAGGATATTAAACAGGAGTAGCTGTCTCTGTTGTCCCTGGAAGGCTGTGTACTAGATTTTGGATCATTGCTGTGAGAAGATGGGTGCATTTGATTGGCCCAACTTCCTAATTCATCGCAAAGTTTCATCATTCCATTGGAGCACCATCATTCCAGAGCTATGCTGCCCCACAATTTAGTGCTGTACAGTAAATCTGCCAGTGTTAAATCAGCACTGTTTGTGTAACTTTTATGTGTGTTAAAATCTAGCACAGTATTGGCATATATACTGGGTGGGTGGGCTTTCTACTCCTCTAGCCTACAACTGGAATTGGTCATGGGGCCAATTGGATATTGTTTATCTGCTCCAGAGAGTCCTGTTCTATTGGCAATACAATTCTACAGTGACTCCACAAGCTGTGTCAACAATGGAAGCAACAAAAGCTAAATCTATCCATTAGAAATGTTGTCCATAAACAGCTGGACATATAGTAGTGCTGTGCAGTATGACCAAAAATGTGTAGCACCGTATTTTTCAAGATTCTGCGTTTTTACAGTATATAACAGTATTTTTATTTGATCCTTTTATATATTTATTTTTTTATTTACTTATATGTTTATTTTTGCATGACTGTGATTTCATATAAGTTTGTGACTTATTGTACTGTAAGGAGTATATATAATATAAAACACTGATGCTTTAAATTAAGGCTTTGATTGCTATTGGTTTACTTTGTCATGCAAAATTACAGCAAAATAGCCAAAGAACGTAAACAATAGACCTTAAAATGAGATACAACAACAACTTTAACACAGCTTCATTTTTAAATAACTCCATAAACACTGTAAATGGACCTAAACTACTCAATCTTAAAGTATTTAAAATAGATATTTTTCCAAAGCTCTGAAGTCAGACACAAGTTTAATATCAATTTACAATGTTACTCCTGAGGCCATTGGAGGCATTACAGTAATAAAATCAGTTGTTTCATTAAAAAGTCCAGTTAACAAATGTACTCAGTTCAGTGTGGATTAAAATTATCCTTCAAGCAACAGTATTAATATATTAAAAGGCTATAGGTACTTCCTCGTATTGAGAGTTTTTGGGAGTTTTATCTCTTGTGATGAATAAATGATTCTGTACACACGACTGATTCTGGGCTTGTCTGGGGGATGAGAGAAACTTTTCTCCGATCTTTGGATCGATTGTGCAATTCCATTCTTCTCACTTTAGCTTGTTATGCTAGCTGGCTAGCATTATCTAGCAGGCTGTGTGCATACATGTATGAATTGGTATACCACCCAGCACTAACATATAGTGTATTTACATTTATTGTTTTGCCTTCATTATGTTTTGTATTGTTTTTAGCATTGCAATCATGAATAAACGCAATATATAGTTTTCGGGTCTACTTCAGTGTCCAGAGTAAAATGTAAATGTACTATACATGCTGACCTCTCTATTTCCACAAACAGTGTAACACTGCCTAAAATCAATGCAGTTAAAGATACTTGAAACCTGATTAGTGAGGCTGTTGTGCCCTTACCTCTGCTCCAGGCCTCCATATGCCAGGTCCCCTGTATACCTAGGACTATCTGGGCCAGGGGGGAGACCGGCCCCCTTCACTTCCTCACATTTTTCTCACCCGCATCATGTTCCATACGGCAGTGGCCTGGGTCAGCCTCAGTCCGAGCAGTTTGGGTAGGTGCAGCTGGCAAACCCCACTCTGTCCCGCTGCCTTAAACTTCTGCGCTGTTTAAAGCCCTCAGAGCTGCTGCAGCTGCTGCTGCCTCTAACACTAACTTTACACACATGCTTACATGCCATGGCATTACCCAGGATATTGCACATTACACCTTCATCACTCTAAAAGATCTGGCCTGGTTAATAAGCGTGTAAATGCCAGACCTCTGCATGACTTGCACTAAAGTTGTGTAAAATCATTTTTCACCAATATTTGATTTGATTGTGTTATTGGGTTAATTAATTTTGTTGCTAAAATATGTTATAAAACGCAGCTTGTTCTAACCTCGTCGTTTTACTCTGATGTATGCATGAATCAAATTATACTGGGTAGTTTTTGCTGAGGTAAACCAATGCAAAAGCATTGCATTAGATTAATTGAAATATTGAACATAGTTGAATAGTCAGAATGTCCACTATTGGCCTTTCTAGGCAGTTAAAAATCAAAAATTGACTTGTGTGTCTGTCTAAATCTAAATTGCCAGGTTGACTTGGAGGCTAATGTTACTAGCATATTGTATTTTATCTCTTAGATGTTTTTACTCTTTAGCAGAACAATAGTGAAATGGTAGGAATCAATGTTATTGTCCTTTATTGCTTGGAAATAATAATGTCAACAATGTCAGGCTAAAATATGTTAAAATATAGGAAAAGCCTTCGATTGGAAGGTATATTTTGTCAAACCTATTACCTTTAAACAAATCAAAGCTGTCAATTTAACCTTCTTGTCTATATTGTTGCGTTAAACAGACAGACACATTCTGAACACGTTTTCACCTCAGCTAAGGGAAATAGCCTTGTCACATCATATTTCACCTTATACATTTCACCTTTCCATTTAATAAAAACACATTTATTTGCTGAGACCAAGCAGAAACTTTACTAAAGAGTTTTGTTATTTTTCATTAAGTAAATATATACGTAAAGTGCAAAATGACCTTGAGTTTGTTGTTTATCTGCTTTTCTGCAACTCTTTCAGGGTGCTATCAGTGTTTTGCATTGCATTAATATATTTTACAGTGAGGGTCGTGTCTAGAGTGACTTTGATGAGTGTCAGATATGGTTTACTGATTCACCCCTAGTTTTAACATTGTATTTCAGAAATTGATAATTTCTGTTAAATCATTTTATAATCAATTATTTTTCAAATGAATACATTTACCACCCTTAGATAAATTTTCCACAGTTTAGCATTGTTGCGAAGATATTGTGATTGATATGATGCTGTTCTTATGTCTTTTGGGAGGGTGACCATGGGAAAGTCACCTTCAATCAATGGCCGTCTCTGATCTGGAAATGAATAAGCAAAGCAGAACAGTAACAACAAACTCCAGATGGTTTGTTTTGTGTGAAGTGGCTTTTTTCCTTAATACCTAAAATACGTAAAAAAAAAAAAAAAAATTGGATAGGACTCAATCTCAGGAGGCTCTGGAGAGAAATGATTGGTTCTCTTAAGCTTAAACTTAAACTCACATCCCTCCTAAGCTGATACTCAGTTTTATTAAAATAATTACTGAGAGCATAAGAAATATTTATTTAGATTGGTTGGAGGATAATATATTTTAATAATTAACAAAAAAAATGTAAATTAAATAACTGCTTTTGATAGGTGCTTTTAATTTATTGGCACACAAAAACCTCATATCTTCATATCTTTAAAAAAAGTCAGTGTAAAAATTTCATTTTTTCAGGTCATCTAATAAAAAAAAAAAAAAGTAAACTGGCAGATTAACTGTCAAAAAATGAAAGAAGAAATAAATGGAAAAAAGAAAGAAGAAGAATTTCATTTCAAAATCTGGTGTGGTCTTTTTCCTTTTTTTCCTTAGTTTATTTTTCTTTTTGGTGCGTGTGCTTCTAACTAAGTGTACTCACTGTTGTCACACTTTTTGTTACACTTCCTCACGGGTGCTAAACTCTGCTTACTTTCTGTGTAATCTGTGCAATAAAAGAATCTGAGTGCTCTGCTCGAATTAACCTTCTTTCTTTACAGTGCAGACTGACACTAACAGCTCACCTGTATGCTAATGATGCTCATGACTAACTTTATTAACAGGATTGTATACTGTTATATTAAATAGTCCTATGTTTGCTGTGTTTTCAGCTCTTTTTGATTTTTGTATCGGGGTGTACAGGTCAGGCGGGTACTCAGGAGGACCCTCTATGGGTGGAATGGGCCCTGGTGGCCTCTATAACCAGCCGCCGGGCAGCAACTCCAACAGGATGAGCCTGCAGGGTCCTGCATACAACGCCATGCCCTCTGGTGAGAACTCTGAGTGACACTGCACTTCTGACTGTCTCATCTTGTCAGTGACTTGCTGTTAAGTAGAGCTCCATTTGTGTGTAGCTTGTATGTTATAGGTAGGGGTGTAAAACTCACAATATTTTAATGTCGTGTCTCCAGGAAACAGTTGAGTGTGTCGTGTTTGATTTCCCATGTTAGAGTTCATAATGATTATTTTATTATTATTTTTATTTTGTTTTGTATAAATTAAATGAATTGACATTAGTTGTTCTAGACAATAACAACTACTTGTTTTTTTTTTATTTTTACATTTGAAACTTTAATTGTTTTTACCAAAAAATGGATTTTGATATAATATAATTATTTTTTAAAGAAAAAAAAAGTAAATGATTTCACAAATAAATCACAAAACAAATGTGATTGGTGTGGTATGTGGTGCTGCAGCTTATGTGCTTTATTAATTTTAAAACAGATTTAAATAAATAGAGTCGTTGGTGGTTTTGTTGTACTCTGTTATGAATCTGAATGTATCTTTTAAAACAATAAAAAACAATAAATTACAGTACACAGCAATTTGATTGACAGACACAAAAATACAGTTACAAAATACAGTTTCTCAAATATTTTGGAGCATAATACATAATACATGACTTTCTCTCTCTCTCTCTCTCTGTGTGTGTGTGTGTGTGTGTGTGTGTGTGTGATGTACAGGACCCATGGCCATGGGGGCAGGAGAAGGCATGCCGCCCACTGACCCGAAACAGAGAACTGAGCACAAAGAGGAGAGCAGCATGGCGAGCACAGAACAGCCTAAACCTAAGGTACACACACACTTCTCTCTCTGTTCCTCCGCTCTCAGGGTCTGTCCCTGTCGTGTACTCTTTCTTTCTGTCTTCCTCTGCTTGCTGTCACTCTTCAGTCATGTGATCACAGGTAACTGTAGCTTTAGAATAAAGTGATTCCAGCGTTATCCTCTGTGCTGCTGCCTGACTGCCCTTTCCTCTGACTTGTGGCTCAGCTTTGCTTTGCTCTCCTGCTCAACTAGAAAGCAGAACACACTGCAGACACACACTGCACGCACAAACCCTAAATTATACAGAGTTACACCAAGCTTTTTATTGCATTTTTACATTCAGTAATGGCCAGAAAATATTAGGCTTATTATTATAAATTATTGTAATGCGTTACTTTAAAAGCCATGCAGTTCAGTCAGCACTATTTTAAGCCCCTTCTTCATTTTCCTGAAAACCATCTGCCTTTAGCATGAGACAAAATACTTTACAAAACCAAACACATGACTTGACCTCCACAATGCAATACAATACTTGTGAAGGTTTAGATCTCCCTTTATTGTGCTTGTTTTGGACTTATTAGGACTTATTAATACATGTACCACTGGTGGTACGTGAAGTGTTCCAAGGTGGCACATCAGATGACCATAAAAAATGTTGTTTTTAACCTGTTTAGACCCAGTTTCTGAGGTCATACCATGGAAAACTCAATTCCCAATACAATTTCACTTCATGCTGTGCTCCAGCTCATCCCAAATCACCCATCTCAGTTGATGAGGTTTAGGTCAGGAGTTTGTAGAGGCCAAACCCTTTTTTGTTTGTTTGTTTGTTTACTACATAATCCCATGTGAGTCACTTAAATGGTTTGTCTTTAATGTCTTTAAAGTAAGACTACAGTGTAGAACATAAATTAAATAAAGAAATAATGAAAAAAAAACATTGAATGAAAAGGTGTGTCCAAACTTTTGACTGGTTCTGTAGGTACATAGTCCCTATTATTATTAAAAAACACAAACACAAAATAGAATATAGACACATAACTTACACTATACATACATCATTGCACAGTTTTTAATTTAGAGGGTATTAATGGATAAACTATGTAATATACAGATGTTGATCTTGCTATTAAATTTACTCATTGATATTTGAGAATCTAAATCTATGTGACAAGGTGAGATTGGAAGAAAATGTAGGTGAGAGCAGTGTGGCTAGTATAGGGTGCAGAGTCAGTATGTGGTAATGATGTGATATTATGTAGTGAGGCAGGTGAGGTGAGTTTTTAGGCATCTTGATCATTCTCACTGTAACATTGCAGTAATTATTAAAAAAAAGGAAAAATAGTTTTCCATTACACCTGAAGAAAGGAAAACACTATTGTTTATATATAAGACTGCATGGGCCACTGTTTAAAAGGGCAGTCTGACCATTACAGTTGGTAGTTTGGAGTTTGTGTAGAAGTTAGTTATTAAGAAAGAGAAAGTTACTCATTGCCTTCATTTCGTTGTGTCTGTGTTTGCCATTGTGCCTCGTTTGTTTTGACTGATTTAGTGCAGATCAGGATCAAGATGCGAAAATAACAACACTCTTCTTAGAACTCTGTTTACAATGCAGACTGCTTTGACACGCGTCCCTGTTTGCATTTTTTTACTCTCTCTCTTTTTTCGCATTTATTGTTTCGGGAAGTGTGCCGTGCTTGTCGTGAGAGTTGCTGCTTGATTCTGCGTCTTTTTGCAGGAGTTTCTTTACTTTGGTAGTGAACTGTGGGAGGGAGGCGTTGTGATCAGAGCAGGCTGAGGGAGACTGTCGCTTCAAATTGTTTTAAAGAAATTCCTCTCTTGTCTCTTTCCTTTCCTTTTGGGTTATTTAATGAGCATCCCCCTCACAAACACACGTACACACACACACACGCACCTCTGCATTGTGCAGGCTGTTGTCATGGTGACAGCTGGCGCAGTAGCGTGGCTTTGTTTTTGCCTGGCGCTCAGTGGAAAGTTGATGCTCCACCATGCAGAACCTCTGCTCCTGTGTAGCAAACTGCTGCTCAAACCGCACGCTGTTTGAATTGCTGTTAAATTTTCTTCCTTCGTCTCTCTCTCTCTCTCTCTCTCTCTCTCTCTCTCGCTCTCTCTCTCGCTCTGTTCGTTCTCGTGTCGTTTCGGAGCATGGCGGCGCAGGATAGCGTTTCAATAGCTCACAGTGGGAGCTGTTTGGAGGCTTCAGAACCGCTCTATAGTAGTAGTGGCAGAGTGAATAAGAGAGACGGAGAAAAAGAAGAAGAAGCTCTCACCTCTGCTCTCGTTTTCAAACTCGCTGGCTGGTGCTCTTGATGTAACACATAGTCGGAAAAAAGCACACTGCCTGGCTTTCAGTCACGTTCGAGCTGATTAACGATGATATGTGGAAACCCCAACGGATTCCTTTATGGAAACTTATTTATTCTATAATAGCACAAGACAACCTGTTCTTCTACTAAACTTTGAGTGGTGTTTTGTAGTCAGCAGCAAGTCTAAATAAGGAACTTTGGGCCTTTTTTAATTCTTTTATTTATAGGAAGATAAACTGAATTTGCCCTAATTGCATTGGTGAACAAAAATATTCCAATACTGGGACTAAAACAATTGTACACAATTTTCCACAACTTTCCACAGCCGAGATATGGAGGCTCAAACGTAAAGTTAATAGTAAACCAAATTGTAAAATACTTGCACGCTTCTCTCATTCCGTTCAAAATTAATTCAGCTCTTTATCGAGGTTCATACAGTGACATTCAGCTGCAAGTTTTGTTTGTTCATGTTGTCGCACTCTGCTCTAAACCACATCCACAAGACTGTGCCACCTTATTTTAGACCTGGATGCATATTGAGCACTATAGAAGAAGTGTATGCACCAGTGTTTACAGAATTTAGATTACAACTGACTGATTGCTCAGTTAGCCTTGTAACTTCAGTTACTGCCTATTTTTATATATTACAAGTAGAGATGGACCAATCAGTTTTTCAGCTTGATCAGCTGATATTGGGTTGGGCCAAATGCCACATTAATGCCTCATAGCCAGATGCCATGCAAACTTGGTACACATTCCCCTAATTACAGCACCCTGAAAGCAAACACTGGGAATCTAAACTGACTGTGAAACACAACGTTGCAGTGGCAATCTTATCTTCTGAATCACTAAATAAAATATAGGCCAACCGCATATTTTGTTTGATACATAGCCAATTGATCGTTCCATCTCTAATCACAAGCAATATGTCTCTGGCCAATACCACGTAAAGGAAATCTTAATTTAGCTTGTTTTTACACCTATAGTTTGTTTGCTGTAGCTCAAATCAGTTTGAGTTTGTAAGTTGGAGCGTTTCCTCCTGAAATGGTTTGAGTTCACACAGGAAAAAACATGTTCTCTCAGCTTATTGGTCAGAGCTGTCTGGAGTGGGAGCAGGAAAGTAAATACAGGAAGAAGGTCCTGTGTTTAGGACTAGGTGTTTTTCTCTGCTGTTTAACATAATGCAATGGCAGAAATGGCATCAGTTCACTGCTGTAGTAATTATCTGTGCTGTAAAGCAATGTAACATTTGTTAAGTATAGCTGATAGATGAAGTTCTGCCCTGAGTTTTGAGTTTTTGAGACTGAATCAAGACCACCTCCTCTCAGATGTTTTAGTCTGCATCTGAGTGTGAATGATAGAATGTTTGTTTGGGGATAAAATGCCTTAAACTTAAGAATTCATTGTGTGAAGGTGATGAACAACATGCACATTTCCTCAGAGCTGTTACTAGTAATGTCTTATAAGAACAGACAGTCTAAACAGTTTATAGTGCAGATTTCAGGTTTGTGAATATCTCTGCTAGTGTACGGTAAATCTTTAAGAGTATTTGTACTTTTTGGACCTGAACTTTTTTAAACATATTATTAGAATTAGGGTTTATCAAGAAATATCTAGGACAAATTTAGCTTCCAAACTTAAGAAAAACAAGCATGTTTATTTTCTTTGTTCTGTGCTGTACCTCAGCGATGGCTAGGTGGTGCTATTTGTGCTATTTCTTCTTCGAAAAGAGCATGGCTTGTGCATGCATGAGACAGCAAAAACTGAGATACAGTAAACTGGAGGAACTGAAATCCAGCTTCACTTTGGTTTCTCACCATGTGATCCTGTTTTGTGTGTGTGTGTGTGTGTGTGTGTGTGTGTTTGTGTGTGTGTGTATCCTTTTATTCTGGCTGACAGGACAGCTACAGCGCTCAGTGTGTGTCTCAGCCCCCCACCCCGTCCCCCCTCTCCCCCAGCCCTGCCAGCCTCTCCTCCAATCACGGAGACGACAGTGACAGCATTAGCAGCCCAGCCTGGCCAAAAACACCCACCAGCCCTGTGAGTGCCACAAGCACTTTAACTCTCTCACCCCTTTTTTCTGTCTCCCACTCGCTGTTCTTCTCCTCTTTCTCTCTCTCGTGCTTTAGAAGTGTTTATTTTCACTATATATTAAATGATTGTGTCGTCTGTGCTTGTGTTGTTTTGACTGTCTGTGTTAACACTGTGTGTCACAGTAAGAGATTTTCTCATTAAGAGGAAGATGAGGAGCTACAGTGCTGATTAGGAAAGTCAGCAGTGTTGTGTCTGGCTGGTTGCTTATATTTTCTTGAAGATGCTACCAGCATTTTATTTTTAATGTAAAATATATACTTTAAACTAGTGTTCTAGTTAAGTAGTTAAGTCTGACAATCACATCAAATTTTAGTACTGTAATTTTCGCACTATAAAGCACACTTAAAATCCTTTAATTAAAAAAATAAAAAAATGTCAAGTGCGTCTTATAATCCGGTGTCCTAATGTATGAATTCTACCAGTCAGGTTATAAAGAGCTGTGAAGCCTCTCTGCTGAAGTACAGCTTTAGAAGAGGAGTTTCAGTGAAGTTTCTCCAGCACCAAGACTGGAGCAATATAAGCATTAGCCGCTAAATGCGCTAAACGCTAACTCTTTGGGAACTCCGAAGTAAATATTATCAGCCTGTAGTCTGCTGCTAACCCCGGCTGGTGCTGCTGGAGTTAGCATTAGCCACTAACTACGCTAAGCGCTAGTTCTTTCGATGTTTTGATGAGGGGAGTATATCGGACTGTAGCCTGCACGTTTACCATGTTAAAACAAGCTACATGGGGCGAACCACTAGCTAATATTGCTCTGGCTTCACAAAACACTCAGGGTTCCTCAGTGTAGCGCTGTTGGGTGGCAGTTAGCTGCTAATTCTGCTGCACCCAGCCTTAGTGAAAATCTGGAAATCTAAGCTTACTGTAGGTACACCCAAATAAACCGTTTTCAGGAAAGAAATCTTTGTAGATTAACTTCCAGTGCTCGTTTGACGTGAATGATTTTTTTGAGAATTACAGTTTCGTTTACTTAGCTTAGCTTTGCTTAACATAGTTACACCCCCCCCCTCACCCCCCCCCCCCCACTGCAAACATCTGTTCTAATATAATCACATTAATGATGGTAAGAAATATAATAGTATCTAATAGATAGAATCCATCTGCAGTTCAGTGTAGTTCATACATTGTGTATGTGAGTGTGTAAGCGGGTGTGTGTATCTGAATGTGTGAATGTGTCTCTTCTGGATACATGATGTTCTTTTGTACCCCTGGTGTGTAGAAGCTCAGCTCAGCCACCATGACGAATGAGAAGATAGCGCGTCTGTATGAAATGGGCACAGAGCCAGAGCGGAAGACGTGGGTGGACCGCTACCTGGCCTTCATGGAGGAGAGAGGCACCCCTGTACCCAACCTGCCTGCTGTGGGGAAGAAGCCTCTGGACCTGTGCTGCCTTTACATGTGTGTGCGGGAGATCGGAGGGCTGGCGATGGTGAGTGCAACCAGTGCTGGCTTGATATAGTCTTGACGCTGTTATATAGTGCTTTTCCACTGCATGGTACCCATACACTTCTCTTTACTTTCCCTGGTTCCCTGGTTTCCCTGGTTCAACTACAAATAGTAGTTGGTGATGTTGCAACTCCTTCTGCCACCAATCCCAAGAATGGTTTACCACTTCAAAAGTCCCCAGAGTAAAGCCGCTATTGTGATTCAGATAAAACAAGCGTGATCAATACTGTAGCTTAGAGATTTTACAAAGTATGTGCTGGATGTCTGGTCATTTAAAATTTATTTAACATATACATAGTCATACACTGTAAAAATAGCAGTTAAAAGCTTTTGATGACTGCCTGATCACAGAAAAAAAAATGTAACAGATTAATAAGATAAAATGTTGAATGTAGAAGATTTCAAGTAATCAAATTTTTAGCTCAATGTGGCTCAGATCAGATTTTTTATGGCTGTGTGAACATGCCAAATCCGTTTTTTTTTTTTTTTAATTAGATCTGAGCCACTTCCATATGTAGTCCTAAATTGAATATGTGTCCGATCAATGGTCATGCGACATAATTCTAAACGATCGAATTGGAATTCATGCATCTTTTTTTTTTTTACGCACGTGCAGCTATAGCTGTAAAAACAGCAAAAGCAAACCGCCTGGCCTCTTTCACCTCCTCGACCTGAGCTTCAGTACTTCAGACCAGCTGTTTACTCTCCACTTCAGCAAAAGATGCTCCACATATGAGCTGCTAACGCATCCATTTCCCTTTATAAAACTTCGAATTGTCTTTTGAATATGAGCTTTTCTGTTGTTGGTGAAGAAGACAACGTTTATACACGCATCAGTGTGCGCATGTAAGACGTTTCAGGACCAGATTCATTTACATTACACACAGATACATGTCACTTACAGCCAAATCTGATCTGAGCAAAAAATTAGATTTGCTCGACATTGGACTCTTTACAGATTTTCTCTTTTTCCTCCATTAACCTCAGTAACTTTTCCTCTTCTCTCACAGGTGAATAAGAATAAGAAATGGCGTGAGCTCTCCACTGTCCTTAATGTGGGTACATCCAGCAGCTCAGCCAGTTCTCTAAAGAAGCAGTATATCCAGTACCTCTTTGCCTACGAGTGTAAGGTGGAGCGTGGAGAGGAACCCCCGCCGGATGCCTTCGCCATGGGGGACAGCAAGAAGCAGCAGCACCAGGCCAAGGTCCAGCCTCCATCACCAGGTCAGCAAAACACACAGACTTAATTTACCTTGGGATCTTTTAACCCAAATATGTAAAACACAACTTTTTTAACATGTGCAGCAAAATCTTAAAAGCATATTCTAATTATTAGCTTGTTTTCAGCATGACATTTAATATGAAAAACTCTATATTGACAAAAGTATTGGGGCATTTCATCATTTGTTGATTTTTTTTTCTGAAGTCAAAATATGTTTAAAATGCATTTGTTGAAGTAGCTGCCTCTACTGTCCATGGGAGACTTTCTACTAGACGTTGTAGCATCGCAGTTAAGATTTGATTGCATCCATTGACCAGATAATTGGTCAGGATGTTGGATTATCACCACTCCACCTCATTTAATATATCAGTGTGGGTTAAATTCAGTGAACTCTTTAGTCTAAAAGACATCCCTTCACCCTCTTAAACACATGCCCTTCATCCTCCTCTCCTCTCATCTACCTAGAAATGTATTTGACTCCGTCTGCACACAAGCTAAAAATATCTGACAGGTGATTGAGTCAAGCTGAGAGCAGAAAAGAGAAAAGGAGAGGGGTAATGGGGGGGAGGGGGGGAATGGGGGGAGGGGGGCTGTCAAGCAGCCAGCTGAAGGAACAACCCCCCTCCCTGCCCTCAGGCAAGTAACTGATGATGTCAGAGAGCGAGAGAGAGCTGTCAGGCAGCAGGAGGGGGGATTCCCCTGGAGAAGATTAATGGGGGGAGGAGTGTGGGATATAAACAAAAATGACCTCTGTCTGACCCCACTCATGCACAGTGGACCAGTGAGCCAGCACTTTTTTTCCCCCTCTCTCTCTCTCTTTTTTTTTTTTTTTCCTCCCTCAGTCTGAATGAATACGGCACTGAGGTCATTTCAGTTCACTCAGACTGGAAGTGCCCTCCCGTAAACCCGTCTGCATTGTTTACTCTGAGTAAAGCATGGCTGCCAGGAGTTCTGGGGCTGGCAGTGTTATGAAGACTTGCACTGCCCTTATTGTGCTTCACTCCCTTTCTTTTGAAGTGCTGCCACGTTACAGAAATACAAGCTGGCTTTATTACTTTTCATAATTAGTTTAGGCTGAAATGACGTCTGCTCATGCCACTTTCCTCAAAGTAGCTAAAGCCTGCACTGTTCACATTTTATTGGATTATGGAAATGAAAGCCTAAGGATTGTAGGATTTTAAACCCCCTACTCTTTATCCATAATAATACAGATGAAAATAATGAAGGCCGTATTTCTTGTAATCTGTAAAACACAATGTTTTGTGTTGCAAGATACATTTAATGGCTATAAAAGGGAAAAGTACATTTTCCGCTTAGTTGCTATGTAAGATATTGTTCAGCTAGCTTGTGTATTTCTGCACCACTTTTATTTTATCAAAATGATGAACATGTGACTGGACAGCACCTAGATAATAATGTGTGACCAGAACCACCATTGCCAGTAACATCTGCTATAAAATATAAACATTTCTGTTCAACCATTAGCCTTTCAGAACAAAAGGTTCATTTTTCGGCCTTTGTTTCTTCCACTTGACTAAAGCATGAACGCTGGTCTGGTCTTTTTGCACCAGGAGTGGCATAAAGTTATCCAAAAGCATTGTGTAAGACTTGTGCAGTAGAACATGCCAAGATTCATGAAAAATTAGGGTTTCATAAAAACCAGGGTTATTCCACCAAATATTGATTTCTGAACTGACAGTATTTCTTCAGAATTTGGTAGAAATGTTGTCTGTAGTTTATAGAATAAAACTACAATGTTCATTTTACTCAAATATATACCTATAAATAGCAGAAACTGAATTGGTCTTTGAATTTTTTCCATAGCTGTTTATGTAGTCACTTGCCTCCTCCTTGTCCAGTCTGCAGTATGGAAGCACTTAAACGCTGAGCCAGCTAAGCAACTTAAGCAGCTTGTACCAAAGAAAAATACTATTTTTTTTTCTTGTTGATGTAAAATGTTCAGTTACATACAATACTGATTTGAGTTTAGGTTGGCCGGCACTAACACTGAGTATTTAAACATTGAGTTAGCTACAAGTATTCATCAGTTATCATTAATAATTGAATTTTCACTGAAGATATGACTATCATCAAGAGCTGTCTGTTGATGGGTTTCGTCAGATAAGTCTGGGAAGCGGGAGATTTATATGAGTATTTGTTTGAGTAATGCTGCGATTTGTCTGCTAGCTGTCTTTTCTCTCTATTTCTTACATATTTTATTTTTCTTTTCTCTCTTTGTTCCACAGCAAACTCTGGATCTCTCCAGGGACCTCAGACTCCGCAGTCAACAGGGAGCAGCTCCATGACAGAAATGCCTGGAGATTTGAAGCCCCCAACTCCAGCAACCACTCCTCACAGCCAGATGACACCGCAGCCGAGTGGCAGGTGAGTAAAATCTTTAAAAGGTTGCTTTACTCTGATCTAGTCAGCAAACATACTTATATTTGCAGGTGTTTATCAACCCAAGATGCTTAGTTCCAGGATTTGTCATTACCCCTAGAGGGCAGTAATGATCCGTGGAGTATATAGCACAGTGGGAAACTGAGGATAAATATCTAAAAGGGCAGAAATGCTTAAAAAAATAGTGTTTAACTAGAGCTAAACCTGACAGGGGCAAACAAGAAAGACAGACAAATCAGCACTAAAAGAAAGATTTCCCGATTGAAGTACCTTCCTTTGTTTCAGACTAAATATAAGGTTGGTGCAAACATTTAAGCACATTGTATTAGGTTTGACAGTTTTGGCATCAAAGAGATCAGATTGTATCTATTCTATATACACGAACAATTCAATTGTTTGATTTGTGTTGTTATTAAACAAATCACCTGCCAAGTAGCATCATCTCCAGAGATCATACTTTAGCCTCAGAATCCCATTAAATCACTTGGCCTTCTGGAAATACTCTTCACAGCAGGATCAGAAGTGCTCAGTTCTGACGAATATAGGAATCTAAAAATCCAATTAAAGAGAATTTATACAAGATAAAAAGATGTAGGGCTCTGAGTCGTCCAGCAGGCTAAGCGTTGTCTCTGTGGTCAGGATTTGGTTCGAATCCTGTTCATGCAGCTTGCCACCGGCTACTGGAGCCTTGAGAGAACACAATTGGCCTTGCTTTCTCTGGGTGGGTAGATGGCGCACCTTGTGCTGGGCGACGAGTCGCCGCGCTTTCCTCAGAGTGCGCTGTGATGCTACTCGGTAATGCTGCATCAGCAGCAGTTCGAAAAGAGGCGATGTCTGACTTCAAATGTGTTGGAGGAGGCGTGTGCTAGCCTTCACCGTCCTTGTGTTGGGGCATCACTAGTGATAGGGAGAGTTGTAATGAGTGGGTTGGGTAATTGGCTCTGTAAAATTGGGGTGAAAATGGGATAAAAAATTTAAATAAATTTAATGAAATAAATGATGGAAAGATGTATATTGCAACCTTTTAAGTAAATGCCACGAATTCCTATGATCGTTGGATTTCTGGACTACTGCTCTATGTCTGCAGTAATACTAAATAAAAATAATTTAGCCAACACTTTGACACTACAAATGTTAAGTTTTGTACTCACAAGCTCAGGTATGGCTTTGCCTGCAGTGCAGTAGAAGGATAAGTGAACAATTAAAAAAATCTATTTCCTGAAGATCTCCTCTCTAATCTGGTTATTGGAACATTATTGTCTCACCTCTACCTTCAGGAGCAGTGGTGTGAGTGTGCAGGATCCCTTCTCGGAAAGCTGTGACCCTGCTTTCCAAAAGCGGGGCAACGTGCCCCCTGGTGTGATGTATCAGCAGAGTGCAAACGTTGGAGATCCCAGTGTTCGAATGCAGTACGACGCCAACAAGGAACCCTATGGAGGTCCACGAAAGGGTGAGTCAGTTTGTTTATTTGCTGTCAGACTGCGTAGATTTAATATTGAATTATAGTAATGGTCTGATTTGAAGAGCTGTATGTGTGACTGAGTGGATTTCTTGGAGAGTGCTGCCCCCTAGTGTCTGTGTAGGAGTATTAATCCATTTTTGTGTTTGCAAACTTCATGTGCTTACAGGTGGCAGTGATCCTTACATGCCAGGACAAATGCCCAGCAGTGGCATACAGGACATGTACCCACGTGGACCCTCTGGAGGGCAGGGTATGGGCCCACGTGCCCAGTATCCTTACAGCCCAAACTTTGAGAGAAGGTTGGTAGCTATCATTGTGCAGTGAGTTACTCCCTGGAACTAATACATACATTTTAATAATGTTGTCTTAACTGTGCTGTTTGTCTTCTTTAGACCTGCCCATGCGATGGGTCCAGAGGGTGGATTGGCAACCCCTGGGAATCAGAACAACGTGATGCCTTCCAACAGTGATCAAAGCTTGTACTCAGGCAATAGGTACCCCTCTCATCAGAGGTAGGAATTGATTAAATGTGTGTGTATATGAATTAGGCCCAATCCCATTTCTCTTTTGTACCCTTACCCCTTGTTTTTGAGTGTAAATCCTCCACCTAAGAATTGGGGCAACTTTTCAAGTACCTGATACAGGTATAACAATGGCAAGGGAGCACTTAAGTTCAGCAACATAACTGCAGGATAACTAGTTAACTTGAGGGCGTCTCATGTCTTCAGAAAGGGAGCAGGTTGCGCACCAAATAATGACTATTGTCCATTCCTTAGCTCCTTAAAATGCCTTGTTCTGTATAAGAGCTACAGGTGTGGGTGATACCTTATTCTCTGCAGTAAAAAATAACTTATTTACATTCTGAAAATTTGAGGGTTCGGAAGTCTTCTACAGGACACTTGGAGAAGCTGCCTGTTCGCTTTTTATTTCACCTAATAACATAAGATCAGTAACAGGAATCAATACAAATTCTACATGTTTGAAAATAGACATAAAAACTAGACAATCATAACGAAACTAAAGGTTTGGAGGACATGAACTTTTTGATTTGTATTCAGGAAAATATTGATTTTAAAATGAAGTTCGAAAAAGAGCCAATTTTATGATTTTATTCATTATATTTTGACTTCATATTATAATAGTAGATTTCCTTAAATATTCTTTTTATATTTTTATATTTTCTATTACAATTACAATTACGCCTTGCAGTAATGTTCTTTATCACCCAGCAAAGCTTTTTCTGTAATGCTTGTATAGAAATCCTCAAGATTTAGGGGTGTAATGTCAGGCAGACTATTGACAAAAAGCCTGCCCTGTTACGAGGTTAATTCCTCTGTGATGAGAAGCTGAAATTAACCTTTATTAATTATTATTTTATTTAATTTTTCCATTCCACCTTAAATTCTGCAGCATTTTCCTTCTGTTGCACCATTAAAGGTGGAATGGGAAAGTTAGCAAACTTGTAGGGTTTTTACTAATGCTTGTTTTAAAGAAATGGTCATAAAACATTGAAACTACACATTAAACTATGGTAACAGTTAGTAGTTATCATATTTAAAAAAGGGAAATACTCAAATTTGTCGGTTTCTTTGGTTGCTTGTGCCAGTGATTCTCAAAGCCCTCTGTTTTGAGTATGCCTTTGAAAAACCTTAGTTTGAGGGGTCATGAAGCCCTAACATTAAACTCCTAACAAGAATCAGGACCCCCTATCTCCTAGGCATGCACATGCAAAACAGAGGGGTAGAGCTAAGGGGTGAAATGGGATTGGGCCTGTGTGTCTCTGAGCTAAATATATGTGAGCTTATATTAATAATATGTGTTCTTTCTAGGCATGGACATGATGGTTATGGCCAGCAGTATCCCCAAGGCATGCCGTACAGTGCTCATGGAATGTACCCACAGCCACAGGTCTGTTTGCTGATGTGTTCTTAGTTAAACCGTGGTATTACTGTAAAATTGAATGAATGTTTCAAAATCATCCAGCATGATGTATCAAGTTAATTGCTCTTTGTGTTCTTAGGGCTACAAGAGGCCTGGGGAAGCGATGTATGGTCCCTCAGCAAAACGGCATGAGGGTGAAGGCTTTGGAATGCAGTACAGTGGCCAGCAACCAGACATGTACGGCCAATATGGTAGTGCATACCCAGATCGCAGACCCATGCAGGGTCAGTTCCCGTACCAGTATAACCGTGAACGCATGCAGCACGGAGGACAGGGTCCCCCCCAGCACGGCATGATGAGCGGAGGTCCATCGTCCACTCCCAGCGGAGCACCTCAGGGTTGGCACCCCAGGACTGAAATGGGCTTCCCATACACAAGCAGACAGGGCCATGGACCCCCATATTCCTCCATGAACCGCGCAGATGACCCAGATGGCAGGGCAAATCAGGACAGTCAGTGGCCAAGTCACCCTGGGCAGCGCCAGTCACCTTTTCCCTCCCAGTCCTCCTCCAGCTCCTTGCCCCCCATGACAAACCGTCAACCTCCGGCCTCATACCAGTCTCCTCCATCCATGCCCAACCACATCGCACGTGCTCCAAGCCCAGCGCCCTTTTCTCGTCCCATGGGGGGTTCCATGTCCCCCAATAAAGTTCATTTGATGCCGTCTATGAAGATGCCCAAGACAGGGATGCCTGGGTCCATGCCATGCTCTCAGAGTGGTGGTGTTCCAGTCCAAGGCCTTCCTCCTATCCAACGAGAGATCACTTTCCCTCTGGGTTCCGTTGAAGCTACACAGCCTCAGTTGAAACCTCGTAAGAGGTTGACTTCCAAAGACATTGGTAAGAGTCCCATTGGTAAAATTACGATTACTTAGAAACAGCTTAGAAACCGCTAGTCATTAAACATATTGAATCATTGCCCAGGGTGACAGCTCCTCAAAACAACTGTTCTCTTGTAGGAACACCAGAGGCTTGGCGTGTGATGATGTCTCTGAAGTCTGGTTTGCTAGCAGAAAGCACTTGGGCCTTGGATACCATAAACATCTTACTGTATGATGATAACACAGTGTCATCCTTTACCCTTTCACAGGTAAGTTTGCAGAAGAATAGCTTTAAAAAATAGTTTAAAATGTTCTTCTGGTCAGACCTTAACTAGAATGGCATTTGTGTTCTGTTTACGTAGCTGCCAGGTTTCTTGGAACTCATAGTGGAGTATTTCAGACGATGTTTGATCGAGATCTTCGGTATCCTGAAGGAGTACGAAGTGGGTACAGAGGGCCAGAAAACACTTCTCGGTCCCATTCAGGAGCCGACAGCCAAAAAGGAGGAATCGGAATCTGAGCTCAAGGAGCTGGACAGCCATTCAGATCCCGAGCAGCCAGAGAAAAAGCCAGAAACAGCGTCTCAAAGGCCTGTCCCCAGCAGCACATCTGGAGCAGATGCTTCAGAAAAGAAGAAACCAGCAGAGACGATCGATCAAAAAGGAGAGAAGGACATGAATGCGAGGAAAGAAAAATGTCCTTCCTTAGAACCAACGGCCAAACAAGCCAGCAAGTATGACCGACTGCCAATAAAGGTGGAGGAAAGGGAGGCAATCGACGACATGGTGGAAGACCGATCGGAGCAGCTAGGTCTTGTTGGAGATTTTATCAGTGGCTTGCTGCACTGGAAGGCTGGAGGTGGAGACTCCACAGCACACATTCAGACTCACTTAGAAAGAAAGTATCAGGAGAGAGAATCTCAAGCCTCGCCTGTAAAGGAGTTTGAATGGGAAAACGAACAAGGCCTGGACAGTGAGGACTGCAGTAGGGTAGAAGAGGAACCTCTTAAAGAAGCCCAAGGTTCGACAGACAAGAACCTTTCAGCTGCTGTGGTGAATGATGTATCATGTTTTGCTCCACCGACGCTACCAGAGAACGAGGCTAAAGGTTTCTCTTTACGAAACCAAGAGAACAGCATCCCTTTGCTGGAGGATGAGCCTCGATGCTGGGATGAGGCACCGCTCTCCACAGCTGAGGATTGGCAGGATGAGCTTGCCAAGCGCTGCATCTGCATCTCCAACATAGTCCGTAGCCTCTCGTTTGTTCCAAGTAACGACGCTGACATGGCACGCCACCCAGGCCTGGTGCTTATACTGGGCAGGCTGGTGATGTTGCACCACGAGCACCCAAAGCGTAAAAGGACATCACCCACCTACCAGCGCGAGGAGGAGCGAGGCCTGGCCTGTAGCAAAGACGAGTGGTGGTGGGACTGTCTCTGTGCCTTGCACGAAAACACCTTGGTCACCTTGGCTAACATTTCAGGGCAGCTAGATCTGTCGATTTATCCTGAGAGCATCTGCTTGCCCATCCTAGACGGGCTTCTGCACTGGATGGTGTGTCCATCGGCGGAGGCCCAGGACCCTTTCTGCACAGCGGGCGGCTTCTCGTCACTGACGCCGCAGAGGCTGGTGCTGGAGTGCTTGTGCAAACTGAGCATCCAGGACTGTAACGTGGATCTGCTCCTGGCCACGCCGCCGCTCAGCCGGCAGGATCGTCTCTACGCAACGTTAGTGCGCCACGTTGGTGAGCGCAAGAGTCAGGTGTGCCGCGAGATGGCGGTGGCCGTCCTCTCCAACCTGGCGCAGGGCGACTCCACAGCAGCTCGCTCCATCGCCCTTCAGAAGGGCAGCATCGGCACGGTGATCGGCTTTTTAGAGGACAGCATCGCCATGGCGCAGTATCAGCAGAGCCCCCACAGCCTCCTGCACGCCGGACACCCGACGCACCCGGAGCCGCCCAGCATCAACATGATGTGCCGGGCTGCTAAAGCCTTGCTGGCAATGGCTCAGGTGGAGGAAAACCGGCCCGAGTTCGTTCTGTACGAGAGCCGGCTGCTGGACATCACTCTGTCGTCTGTGCTGAACTCGAGCGTAGTAGCCGTTATGTGCGAGGTATTGTTCAAGCTCGGACGCTCGTGACACAAGCAGCAGCCCATCAGCAAGTGCCATCAGCGGAACGGGACGCGGCCGAGCCACATAGAATTGTCGGTGTTATATTTTTATTTAATAAAAAAAAAAAAAAAAGCTTACACAAAAAAAAAAAAGTTTTTACGTACAAATTATTAAATAGAGATTATATATAGCTCCTCTACCCCGTTCTTTTTGCAATTTTCATTTGGGATTTTTAAATGATTTTAATACAGATATTTAATACTTAGTTTTTTCTATTCTTTTTTTATGTTTTGTTTTTCTCCTCCCTCGTTATTGTTTTAACCAAAGTTGGCATCAGACAGATACTGTATGTTCGTTTTCAGAGATTTTTGCTCTCAGAATGTTTTTCATTGTTTGTTTTTTTCTTGTTTGTTTATTTGAGGATGCAGATTTATTTAAATTGTGAGATGTGTTGTAGATAGAACTTCTCTCTTGAAATGTGTTGAGATAAAGATAAAAACACTGACTTTACTCAAGATATACATGTATCCAGCTCTAAAAAAGCTTTGTGCAATAGGGTGTAGTTGGCTTGTTGGAGGGGAGCTTACCAAATGTGAATAACTCTTTACCACAGGCAATATTCATAATCTGACAACCAGTATTGCACTGCGTCACCACACCAGTATCCAAGGGTAAAGTGAGAGCTGGTTTTAAACTGACTTTCTTCCACCATTATGGCCATAAGATCACAGGATTGACTCTCTGAACATTGAATTTTAAAGCGCTTTGGTTACCACTCCTCTCCATTTGACTCGTGGGGCAATTTGTATATATGAGCTGTACAGTAAACATGCCCCCTCACCTTTTTATTTCTCCAAGAGATGTGGTATTTTACAGAGTGGTGGTAGTTGATGCTAATTATTAACAGGAATTTGGACATGGAATTTTCACCTTACCAGCTTTTGAGGGTAATGTAACGATGTGGAAGATGTTCCTGTGTGGACTGTGCACACGATTCTGTGAAACAGATAAGAATGACTCCCTTAAATGGCCTTGAATGGTGTCTGGCTTAAAAAAAAAAAGGAAAAAAAAACAAGCATAATAAAAACAGAGAAAAAAAACAGGCTCATCAAAAGTCGGTTGGTGTAACTGTAATCCAGCGAAGTTCAAAGTTATCCCAATATGACTTAAGCAACAATTCCAATGACAATGTACAACTCTGTGAACTTTTTTCATGCCATATGATTTGATGACCATTGTTTATTAGTATAAAGTCTTTATACTACATGTTCCACATGTTTAAAAAGTAAATGTACATGAAATCTGTTTGAGCACTGTGAAGACTGTTTCTATGTATTTTGTCTTTTAGTGTTAATTGATGTCCTGTGCCATCTTGTTGACCATTTATCGAGTCACATAATACAAGAAGCGGATGAATCCTGTATCTAACAAATGGGGTTCCCCTATACTCTTCTCACCTACTCACTTACCTTTTAATTAGAAGACAGTAGTAACAGTAGTGCATTTCCAACAGCTAGGTTGCATGGAGTCTTTTAAATCACCCACAACACAAGAAATAACCTCATGAATTTTAGAGTGATCAAAGTGAGGTCCAAGAAGAGCACCAAAGGTTAGTTACTGACACCAACCCTAAATTCACAGCAACCCATGCAAATCCGATCCGATCACTTGCAAGTAACAGTGCGGACAGTCATCTCAACAGATCTGATTTAAAGTGGCAGTCTGTATGATTTTATTTCTAAACTGAATGCAGAAGCATTTCTAAGTGGAGAAGGGCTAAAATATTTTTTCAAAGGTACCAGTGTGCTGGAACGACCAGCATCACACGCCTTTACGTACTTACTTCACATCTACAGATTCTAAAAGAGGATCCGGCTCAGTTTTACTGAGCGTGAGCAGCTGGTGGAGCAATGGAGACTTCAGAGGGGGAAACTCGGAGCTCAGTAGCTCATTCACTCAGAGTAAAAACAAAGTGTGTAATTGAAGTTAAGTTTCTTTCTCAGCGCTCTCTGTCTAAATCCTTAAAATTATGGACATCAGCTTTGAGGAAACCAATCTGATTTGACTGCAGTCTGAACATAGTCTTGGAGCTGTGTCATTTAACACACTTGACTCTGCTGTAGATTAACCTGACTTTGACCTAATAATGAGGGCTGTCAACATTAATGCCATAATGCATGAAGTTAATCTAAAAACTTGAACGTTTTTTTTTTTTATGGCAAATCAATTGTGACAAAATTGACAGAGCTTAGTGACACATTAGCAGTTTTATTTAGTGATATAGCACACCAATGCTTCCTTTTATTTACGCTGAACTTCTCTTTCCTTCTCCCTCTCTCATACCTGCATGGTCATGTGCATGCATGCACACAGTTCCTGTTTTCAAGCTGTTTAGGATGGAATATGGAGCTTCACTAGCGCTTATTTCCTTTATTAAAAAAGTCTCAGTTAAACTCAGTAGCTCAATAAAATTACAATATTCTAGTTAAAATGCACCAACACTACCCTGAGAATATTATAATACGGTAAAAAAAAATCTAGTTATAATTACCTGTGTCTAAAAAAATTGTAATCAAGATTTTAATCCATGATTTAGTCACATAAGTCATTCCCTTTCCCTATACGTCTGTGAAAAATATTTCACAACTCAGTGATATCATGTGACATCATGTTCAGTAGCTCCTCCATTTCCACTTGTGTTTATGTAGATTTCCATGAAACGTGCGCCCAAAGTGTAATTATGGTGCGTGGCAATGGACAAGTGGACCGGACCAGACTGGAATAAAATTACCGGAGGACCACAGAGTTTAGCAAAAAACAGTAGATAATTTAGCCTGTAATTTTCTCAGGGGACGTCTGAGAATAAACATGTACATGTTAGTTTCTGGATGGGAATAAAATCACAGAGGACCCCCACTAAAGAGAAAATTACCCCAGTACCCCCTGAAAAACTGATCCCGTCCGGTTGGGACTTTACACTGATTTTTATTCACATTTAAATACTCATTATTAAAAGGAAGAAAAAGTGTGATTAATTGTGATGAATTACAAAATTCTATTGTGATTTTTTTTTTATCAAATGATATCACTACTCATAATCTGTAACAAAAAAATGTTAGGGCAGGAAAAAGTCAAAACTGATCATTGGAAGGCTTTATTTAGAAGGAGAAACATTATTTGATGCACATGTTTGAGTAAATTCAGTTACTCAGCTCCTGTGCTACTCCACACTGCTGCTGAGGCAGCAGCTCTGGCCAGACTTCTCTCTTTTAATGAATGACGTTATGTACTAAATGTGTGGAAAACATCAGGAGCAGTCACAAGTGTGCTCACGCTGATGCCCACAGGCAGAATTTCTCAGTTTCTCTACAAGCTGGACGATATTCCGTGCCTCCTTTTTCTACTTACGGAAAACCCTGTTCAGTCTCCTCTCAAGTTAAACTCAGCAGTGCCAAATCCAAGAGCATGTTTAACTCACTTACAGTAATTTTGAAATCTTACTAGTTTTACTTTCACTTTTAGAGCGACTTTGTTCTTTTTCTTGCGATTTACATGTAAGCGTTTACAAAAGTAAATGATAAAGCACAAAATATGTAAATGTTTGAGACCTTCTCACAGTACAGGACATGTAATGTGATTTGGAGCTTAAGAACAGGCAAAATAAATGAGCAGCAGTGTCACATTTTGAACAGAACATAAAAGTACAAACACAGGTGGATTTTTTTGGTACAAAATTAATAAAGTGATAAAGGCATGATGGGTTGAAATCCAGTCAGCTTCTGGAGGTTGCTGTTTAGTGTAATACTGATGAATCCCATGATGCACTTAGAGTGTGTTGTCTCATTTGGACTACTTGGGAGTGCAAATACACTTCAGCTTTGCATCCAGACTGGTAGCCATCTTTCAGCCATTGATCAGAATAAATCAAATACCGGTACCAAAGCTCTCTCTTCTGTCAGGACTCTGCTCTTCCCCAAGTCAAAGCATGTTGATCCTCCAGTGTGTAAAGTTTGTAAATATTCTGTTTTCCGTCCACAGATCGCACACTATTTTGATTTTAAAAGTGAGTCCCAATCAAACGGTGCAGCATTTTCTTGTGCCTCGTTTTTTGGAATAGCAGGAAAAAAGGACTGCATTTTTTGCCGAAACTCCCCCAACTGCAAGAAAGACAATATAAGATAAATATGGCAGAAATGCAATTGGTCAAAAAGGTAATTTTTTTATACAGCATAACAGGTGAAGAACAATATGATTTTATATGTGTGGATTATACAAAATGTACAGTTTCTCCTAACAAAGTGACAAAATGTGATTTATGAGTCTTCTATCTGTACTCTACATTCACTTTATCCATATTTGTGCACATTCTCTGAAGCCTTACAGATACAGATGGAATGGAGTAGTACATTTAAAAGATATAGCAATACATGACCACTCCCATTCGGACATGAAGAAGAAGAAACTCTAGCAGTAAAGAAACTTATGATGGATCTTTTTTTTTAGACACAGTTTACAGCTGTTTCCATCACTGCTGCTTTTGTCCTTTTGTATCAGGTAAGTACATTTTCAAAACCTCTACAGTTGTCATATTTGTTGTGAAAAATCTTTGACTCTGAGCTGCCCTCTAGTGGATGTTTTGCATCCATATATCCATATCAGGAACATACAGGATTCACAGAAGTACTATACATTCTGAAGTGTTTATCCATTTTCATATTTAAAAGGTAGTATAAATGAGCTTTTGATGTTTAAATTAATTTAATCATATCACAGTTGTGAAGTTTATATTCTGGATTTTTTTATACAAAATGTTGTATAATGCATTTACTTACCAATTGGTGCAAATGTGTACAGTACATTTTGTACAGTTTAGCGGTGGACAATACATTAGGTTAAAAAAATGTCTACAGTTTTATTCCAGAAAGAATATTAATAATATAATTACTGCAGTACTACTATTGTGTGACGTGTGTTTGAGCCTTAGTATATATATATATATATATATATATATATATATATATATATATATATATATATATATATATTGCAGTCAGAGAGAAGTAATTAACAGTTTGTAAAACTACATACACTGTGGACACCCATAGCCTTCCAGACAGCAAAACTGAGGAGTCCAACTCCACACCAGGCATACAGGGAACCCCATCCCAAAGCACGCAGAGCAAGAGAAGCTCCACTCTCAGGAACTGCTGCAGATCCCAGCATACCCTAAACACAACAAAAACAACAATAAACAGCTTTATTTCACATAAATCCTTCTCTAACAGATACTCAAATAACACATTACACACTTACTGTGCTTAAGTGACAATGAGGTACCGTATTTTACGGACTATAAGGTGCATCGTATTATAAGGAGCACTATCAACGAACATCCATTTTCTGGTCTATTTTCATGTATAAGGTGCACCAAATTATAAGATGCATTTTGGGATACACTATAATAAACTTCTAATTTAGCAGGTCTCTCTGATGGGTGGTGGTTGGGGGAGGATGGGTAGCTAACTAAGTTAAGTAAAGCTAAGCTAAGTGAACAAAACTGTAATATAAAAAAATCTTTATAAGTCAAACGAATGTTAAATCTACACAGATTTCTCCCTTAATAACAAACAAAAATTGTTCCAGTACTAAGGCTGAAGCATTAGCGGCTAACCGTTCCAGCTAGCCGGGGTTAGCAGCAGGCTACAGGCCGATAATACTTCCCTCTGAACAGTCAAAGAGATAGCACAGTTAGCAGGCAATGCTAAAGCTGCTCCATCAGTGCTAGCCGGGGTTAGCAGCAGGCTACAGGCCAATAATACTCCCCTCTGAATAGTGAAATAGCAGTTAGTGGCTAATGCTGCCCCAGTGCAGGAGAACTAAACTGAAACTCCTGTATTTGTACTTCAGCGGCTTTACTGCTCCTTATAACCTGACTGGTAGAATTCATACATAAGACACACTGGATTATAAGGCGCACTGAGGATTTTGGGGATTTTAAGTGCGCCATATAGTGCGAAAAATATGCTATGTCATTTGGAGGTAGAGGTTAACAGTAAATGCACACACTAAATTTGTAATACAAACACTTGAGTCTAGGGGAGTGTCTTATAAACAGATAATGTGATGTTTGATAACGATGTTGGAGATCCTGGTATCAATGTAAAACCCTAATTCATTAAGATGAAGCTCCTCTGAGATTTTTTTGGTTAAGTAGTAGTTTAGTGTGTGCATTTACTGTAAACCTCTACATGGCTCTACCTCCAGCCACCTTATTTCAATTAAGCACAGTCTGCAGTGTGAAGAGCTCCCTCTGCTGCTGCATGCAAGTAAAGCACTTGAAGTTTGCTGTAATAAGAGTTTTTTTGATGTAAAACTCGTGTCACAGAATTGATTAAATGTAGTGTTTCACAGATTTGATTTACTCTTACCCAAGAACATGGGGAGAAAAAAAGAACACACATTCCCAAGGTGTTTCTATTTTTCTGACCAAAAACCTTAACAAAAATCAAGTCCCTGAATATTCAGACTTGATCAGACACTTTAACAAGACTACTGAATCAAAACATTTTTAAAAAATTAAGCCAGTGGAGGAAATCTTAAACATAATTTTGATGCAGCCTGTATTTAGGTAGGTGACACACATACAACAATTCAGGTGAAATTTGAAAAAGAAGGCTACAAGTCTTCGATAGATTAAAAAAAAAAGTATACTACAGTTACCAATACCCCGTCATCAGCTGAGTAAGAAAGACATCTCTGTCCAGCATAAGTTGCCGAATTTACCTCATAATTAAATTATGAGACTCAAATAGCCTGTGACGATCAAATCTGCCGTCCCGTCACTCTGACCTCACAACCGCATACCTCTCAACACTGAATCTAATTTGGCCTCTTTAAAAAGCCTTATGACTGAGAGCCATGTTTACAAAGATGCAACTGTGCTTAAAAATAGAAGAGAAGAAAAAAAAAAGACAGAAAAACTAGATTACAAGGACGTTACTGTTTTCCTTTGGGCTTCAAAACAAATATAACTCTCGAGTTCTATGTGAGGATTTGCGCAATTTCTAATTTCATCCCGTGAGATAAACAAAGATAAAAACAGCCATAGCATAATTCAATAAGAGTTTCATTATGGGTGGAGCAGAAAAGCAGACACTGTAGATGCTTCTTTAGCCACAAGTAAAGTTTTTTCTTCTCTAGATTTTATTAACAGACTTATTAACTAAGACAATCTTACTTGGTTCTTTAATTTATTAAAAATACTTTTGTGATATTTCAGGATGTCCAGTATTGCTGTAATAGCCCATCAGGTGTTTTTCTTAGGGCACACAGTAAATTTTGGAATATCTGTAAATGAAATTGGATCAGACCCTGATTCGATTTGGTGTTGTAACTTTGGTATCTCTAAAATGTGTATCTTCTACCATCCTTGTTTTCATTATACATTATTGTACTTACTGCAGTCAGTAGAATGATGCACTTTTAAAGGGGAATTCTGCAACTGATACACATATGTATTCAAATGTAAATCATTACTTTGTAAACAGTAATTTAAATCGTTAATTGCTCCTCCTTATCTGAATGCATAAGAATTTTATGACAAATATGATAAATAGTCAGCTTAGTAAATATGCACTGCTTTTAAAGGCTTTTTACTCCTTTGGGCGGACACCAGCCACACATTGGTGCTTTTTACGGCAAGTTTCAGGTAAAGCACTATTAAACAATGTTGGCCTTTTATGACATGTGAAGGACACTAAACTGGATTCCTTGAAATGGCTAAAATCCAAAAGTGATAAAGAACTTAATAAATGACTAGAAAATTACACCAAAAATGAAGTGACCTAATTATTTTTTATTGTCAGTTTGTTTTCAGTGAAAGTAAGTTAATTTTATGTTTGGTTGCCTAGTTGTGAAAATGTGTCATATCATAGTACACTGCACCTTACTAAACCATTCAGGGCTTTTCTTTTTAGCCAGGGCCAGTGTTGACCCGAATCCCACTATTACACCTGCAGAGGCCACTGTTGTGAGAAAGACACCACCTGCAAAAAACACAAAACAAAAATAAAAATACAAACATTATGTTATTGCAAATAGGTCAAAGTAACTAAAAAGTGATTATTAGCTATGCAGTCTAGTGTAGTTATCCTCTCTCTTGAGAAAAGCCTGTTGACTTAAACTGACTTGTTCAAGCCTAATCATCTAATCATCTAATCATCGGAGTCTCTCTTCCCTCCATCACCGAGATCTACACCACACGCTGCATCCGCAAAGCCACCAGCATTGTGGACGACCCCACCCATCCCTCACACGGACTCTTCGCTCTGATGCCGTCCGGCAGAAGATACAGGAGCATCCGAGCCTCCACTACTAGACTCTGCAACAGCTTCATCCACCAGGCAGTCAGACTTCTCAACGCACAGAGACAGAACTGAACTCCCACCCCACCCACCACTCACCCAACACACTCGCACAAAACTAAACTGTACACCCCCCCCCCCCCCCCCCTTTACACTCACAAAGAACTGAACTTCACCCACACACACACCCAGTCAGCACACATGACTTTATTTGCTGCACTCTTAAAAACTATAAACTCTACCTCAGTAACTGCTGTGATTATATATGTTACAGTAGGTCACACATCTCTGCACCTTATCCCCACTATACACTTTATTATACCGTATCGGTACTGCACTGTACTGTCTTTAAATTGTCTCGTCTTTTGTATTTATTGTATTTATTGTTATTTAGTGTTATAATTTTATGTTGCACTGTCGTCACTCCTGCACTTTATGTTGTCTATTGCTTGTTGTTCTATGTTGCACCATGGTTCTGGAGGAACGTAATTTCATCACACTGTGTACCTGTACTCAGATGTAACTTGACTTGTGTTGACTTGACTTGACTTGAGGTCCACTACTCTGCATACTTACAACTACTTCTTTTCCAAAAAACACCAGTTGCTCCAGTTGTTCGTTAGTTCAAATGTAGGCTAATTGTGATGTAGATAAGCGTTTATTAATTTCAGATTTACAGCTTTACTAAATCAGAACAGGCTGCACCACACAACCTAGTATATATTTACGTAAGAGCAAGTAGCTACCAAATAGTTATACCTAAACCTAAGCAGTCTCTAAACAAATCGAAAACAATACAGGGCTTGTTTGGATGAAATAAGACTAGTTTAGATAACACACGATAACTGCACACATTCTGCACAAACCAAACACGTGAGGGGCCTTAGTGAACAGATGGGGATCGGGCTGTATCGTATCATATTCAATAACATTTTCAATATCGTGAATAATACTATTACCATGAAATACTTTATACTGCTTTTTTGTTGTATTCACTCTGTTCCCATTTCACATGATATATCTACAAGAGACAGATTATATCTGTCCAGTATAATTTATTTTACTTTAATTCTGGATATATAGAGATAAATGGAGTGCATTATTATTATTATTATGACATTCTGGATCATTGACTTCTCTTACAAATCTGATAAAATGATTGTATTTTTTGATATCTCAGTTAGGGGTGTGCCACTTCATATGGTATGCAATAATAACATTTAATTTTCATTTTGTTGCAGTAGTGTATTCTTGAAACACACACATTTAATTTTCATTTTGTTGCAGTAGTGTATTCTTGAAACACACACATATATAATATATATATATATATATTATTGTTTTGCCATATTGCCAAGAGTATCGTTATCATGAAAAAAAAAACATGAAATCGTGCTATTATTTTCGGACCATATCGCCCATCCCTACTTTATATACAAAATATACACTTTAGCTAGAAGTAGGCTTAAAGCTAACTACCACTTGCTCAGTAACAGAGTCCCTCGAGCTGTATTTGCTTAGCAACTTGAGTAATGCAATTTATATATGACTTACATATGTTGATTGCCTTGTTATACATTTGTTTTCTTTATGTAAAAGCGACTGTAACTCTGCGCAGGAGGCAACTTAATATATTTAACGTCAACTATTTACAGACACGACATACGGACTCGTGGTGCAACCATATTTAGTAAAAAGAAACTAGAGTTTGAAACTAAATAGTGTAATTTAACTGCGGAGTGAGTAAAGAATTTACACACAACTTAAGAAGAAACTTAAGCATAATTGGTTCAACCCAGCCCTGTTCCAGACCCCCAGCTCTATTTATTTATTTATTAAAGCCCTTCATCATTTGTTTTTTGTGCAGATGATTTCTTAAACTATTAAGAGCAACGGATATTCTAAGTTAAATCTAATAGAGCAGATTTCTCCATACAGTTACTATAAATAATAGATAATTCAACTGGTTTATCAGAGAACACAAAACAGAAAATATCTAACGCTACTTCTGAAGAGTTAACGTTATAAATTCAATAAAACTGACTATACATTAACTAGTCTTTTTCCGTTCCACCTTAAATGCTGCGGCAGTTACAGTCTGACTGGACTAGCACCAGCATGTAGCGCTAGGCAACGGCTGCACTAGCTAACGCTGGTTATTTAAGGTGGAACGGAAAATTCCAACAAGACAGCTTTATAAAAGCTTGAGTGCAGCAGCAACACAAGGTTAATTAACGAGTCACGTAATATCTGGTATTCCCCACTATAATCTAGCTCTGCTTGTGAAAAATGACACTCAGGTTTACTGTTTTACCTTTTATCAGCTGTAGTTTTGCTCCGTCCTCACTGACTTTCTGCTCCGCCGCCGCCGCCATCTCCGCCGGGTCCTCCCTCATAACCGCTCCGGCCTCAGCCGCCCTAGGAACCTTTAATTTACTGAGCTCTACAGGCTCTAGTGCTGTAACTTATATTACATCCTCCAGTACTGAGGTAAATATGAGAGCACTTATCACTTCTAACGTCTCTCCAATTTCCCAGCATGTTTATACTTTCATTCATACACACGCATGTTTAATTTTCTAACACGCATAAAAAGCGTAAGTTGTTTTAAAATAAAAATAAAACGCTGCTTTAGGCTCTCGCAAACGACACACGTGCTAATTTCATTTTTTTAATTACCGAATTTCAGTACACATCCTCAACACTGAAAAAACGTGCTGTGCTGATGAGCACTGATGCTTTCTTAATGAATCAAATGAATCGATTCAGTTCACCAAAACCGACACTTTAAATTCCTAAACGGCTGTTCATTCACCAGTATATAATAATATAATATTGACCTAAAATTAAAATAAAAGTTTTGGTCTGCTCATAACATAAATTCCAACCTACTACCATATGTTTCTGTATTTTATATTTCAGGCTATTTCATCTTGGCTTTAATTATATTGGGAGTCCCTGTGGATGTCAAACATAAATTTGTATTTTGACTTTTGATAACAAACCAATCATTTGCATCAGATGTTTCAGATCAAGGAAGCTCCTAAAACATGCTTGTGTTCTAACGTTTCCTGCACAAAGTTGCCCAATGGCAACAAATAAAAAAAAACTTTTTTAGTAAGTTTACAATGAGAATATGGTAAGAATATATTTACATTTTCTTGCACATACATATTTCTGTTTATGACCCACTTGTATGTCTCATGTATTGGATGCAGATATGCCTTGTTATTAACAATAAATACATAAAACAAATAAGATACAGTAATGTACAGAAATAACACTGTGCCATAGAGGGTTAATAGGCTTAGACTTATTAAACTAATATCAGTTTTTCAAGAGTGAAACAGGGGCAAAGTCTTTCTGTGCACATTACTGAAATTTGTTAATGCTTTTGTGTTGTAAGTATGACCTGTACACCTACTTATTCATGCTATTATCCAATCAGCCAATCACATGGCAGCAGTGTAGCACAGAAAACCATACAAATACAGGCCAAGATAACAAGTAACAGTCACATCAACCACCAGAATGGAGAGACGTATGATTAGTTCTGTGATTTTGACCAATGCACGATTAAACAATAATACACAAGCGGGAGTGCTAGGTGTAATATTGGCACTGCTTTGCTGCAGTTGTAGGCACGAGGCTGCAGGCCAAGTGCTGTAGTTCCTCCTTCCTGGGAACTTTCCTCAACTTCATTTTCAGTGCTGGAGTGGGCTGGTCTTCTCTGATCCTAGATCCTAGAATGGCCTCTGGAGGGGTTACATTTGGTCTCAGACTAGGTTGTTCACTTTACACATTGCCTTCATGGGACTCACATGGGATTAAGGTTGTCTGTATTGATGGTGCCCATGTCAGAAGAGTACAAACCCATTTAGAGTTTGGGCCCATGTTCTACCCATGCAAGCTCTACAAAAAGTTAATGCCAATCTTACACCAAACGATTTTCAATTTTAAAACGATAAAAAAAAAACATTTTGCAGTTAATATGCCTTATATGGTTCTTACTTTAATATGTACAGTATTTGAAACACAGGTAGCACTTTAAAGTCATTACATTTAAAGTTATTTTATTTTTGCACTACTTTGTCTTATTGTGAAGTGTTATTCAAACAAGTAGAATCAAGTTTAATAAATACACATTTTGCAAGAATGATGTTCTTTATTGCAGGAATTCTTTCTAAAACAAAGGCAAATGTAAAGCAGTGAAACTGATTTTGACTTTGCTGTACAAGGTTGTAGCAAAAAAGGAGGGAAAATAGCTTATAGGCAATTAAACAGAAAATGTGTTCTATTTAAAAAATAGCAAGAACTAACAGAGTGACAGAAAAATAAACTGTTGATGGGGACGAAAGTGAGTCTCTGATAAATCACAGCAGAATCACCAGAAGCATGATGGGAAATAATCGCAGAAAGAATCTTGCAATTAGTGATTCCCAGTCGTAGCAGTCTTAGCGAAATCTTAGTCTGTGACTAGTCTTAGTCTTTAGATGTGAGAGGGTTTCAGACTTTAGTCTATTTAACGTCCTTTCAAAGTCGTGTAGTGTATAGTTAGAATAAAACTGATAGAACGGCTCTTTTTAACGAGTGAATTCAAAGAGTCGATTCTAAGAGCCGAATCTTTCGTGAACTTGCTGTATGGGTAGCGAACTGGGCTGTGGGCTAGTGTGTGGCGGGGGTAGTGTTCTCACACTCAGACACACAAGCAAGCACGCGCGTGCGTTACGTTAGCTACGTTACGTTACCAAGCCCCCACAGTGCTGGAGAAGGTGCCGATCTGCTCGGTTCTCCCGGCTCTTTTTGCTGTGTGGATAAATCACGGGGCTCTGCGCGGATCTTCGCAGCCAGTGGAGCTTTTGTGAGAGGGGGATACAGCCTTCAGTAGAGAGAGAGAGAGAGCGGGGGAGCGAGGACACCAGAAGGACGGGCTTCCTCCTGTTTCTGCTGCTGCTGGAGATATAACCCAGCGCTACACTGAGCGGAGCGGATGGCGGGGGGACATTTCTACACACCCACCCAGCCGAGCAGCCCGGAGAGGAAAGAGGGCTAATCACAGCCAGCCGAGCTCCTCCAGACACTCCAGCTCCTCCGCCCGAGCTCGCTCTCCGTCTGTTTACACCCTGCTGGAATTAAAACACTGTGGAGGAATATTGTAGCAGGAGCTCTGCTCAGCCTCCTGCGGATCTCCTCTCGTGACCATGCCTCCTCGTGTGCCTGCATGCACTGGATGCAACTGGGTGGCTGCATGTGCCAGCAGCAGTCTGCACTGAGCTCCACTGAATACAGCTGCAGTTGGATTTCTAAAGAAAGAGGTTTGTATGAACGCTTCCACTTTCACTTGTGTCTCTTTGGCCTAGATAACTAGATTATTTATCCATATTCTCTCTCTCTCAGTCCCTCCGTTATCTTAAGTGATGCTCTCATGTTGTGTTTTTGTCTTTCCCCTGCTCTTTATGGCACCCTCTTGCTGGTTTACACTGTTTTGCAGGCCACAGCTGAGTGATAAACATCACCATCACCACTACCACCACCAACACCTCCACCTCCAACATGCATCTTGGAATAGATGAGCCCAGGGAATGTCAGTACAATCAGATCTGCACTCACAACTCCTCGCCCATGGAGACTCCACACAGCAAGAAGAGGAAAGTCAAGAGAAAGTGGCAGATTTTCCCTGGCCGGAACAAGTTTTACTGCAATGGACGGATCATGATGGCCAAGCAGACTGGGGTGTTCTACCTCACCATTGTGCTGATTCTGGTCACCAGCGGGCTTTTCTTCGCCTTCGAGTAAGTCCTGAACTGAACTTTCTCTGCTTTACATTAACAGGTACAGACTGTTCTAATGTGGGGCTCAGAGTAGTATAAGCTGGTATAGGGTGGGCATAATACAAAAAGTCAACTCCAAAAAAAGGTCATACTTTGGTTGGACCATATTTAGCTTTGATTGCAGCATGCATTCACTGTGGCATTGTTTCAGTAAGCTTCTGTAATGTCACAAGATTTATTACAATCCATTGTTGCATTAATTTAACACCAAGATCTTGCAGCAGCGTTGATGATGGTAGAGTCTGACCAACCACTGCACAAAGCCTTCTCCAGCACATCCCAAAGATTCTTAATAGAGTTAATTAGAGTTAAGGTCTGGACTCTGTGGTGAACAATCCATGTGTGAAAATGATGATCTCATGCTCTCTGAACCACTCTTTCACAATTCCAGACCAATAAATCCTGGTATTGTTATCTTGGAATATGCCCGTGTCATCAAGAAAAAAACCCATTGATGGAATAACCTGGTCTATATTCAGTATATTCAGGTAGTCAGCTGACCTCATTCTTTCAGCACATACTGTTGCTGAACTTAGACCTGACCAACTGCAGCATGAACCCCACATCATTTACTTACTTAAATCCAGGTGACGACTGTTTTTTTATTTTTATTTTTAGGCCAGGCAGTGTATATACTATCAGTGCTAAAATGAACCTCAAAAGTACAGCATGATCCTTCAGGTCCAGCTGGTCCAACTTAAAAGTAGGGAAAAACAGCTACAAATGAATTTAATTCAAATATGTATCTTAGCTAAAGGTACTGAAGACATACCAGTGAGGGTACCACCCCCAGTCACAGTTTATACTTTAATAGAGTGTAAAAGCAACAGGCAACAGGAGAAGAAGTGTGTGAGTATGTATACAAAGGTTACATACCTGCTTCAACTTATATACTTAATATTAGTAGTAGTATAAATAGTAGAAGCATTTTGATTTGTCATTATTGTTTCGATTTTGCGCATCCACAGAACTGTAATATCCACCTCATGTGACATCATATCATGATGATATTCACTTTTCTTACCAGTACTGCTCACTCCTGCATTCTCTCAGTTTTGGCTCGTGACCCTGAAGGATGGAGGCCTCTTCATTTCTTCTCCACCTTATGAAGGCCTCCTTCTCCCATCCTGCATTCCTCATCGTTGTAAATGGTGATGTAGTGAAACGAGCAAACCGAGGACAGATAAACACAGGTTTTCCAGGAAGAGATGTTGCTAGCTTTATCAAGGGGCTCATTCACGGATGTCTAAAGCGTGGTGTTGTGAGGCTTAAGCTGAGACTTTCCACACAACGCTGAGCTGCTGTCTTGGTTTATAGCCTTAATTCAGCACACCATTCATGATCAGTTTTCCAGACACAGATTAAAGCTGCTTACTAACTCTGGATTCAATTACATGGTCAGTGGGGATTCAGTACTGAGAAGCCCTTTTAGTTAAGGACTGCGTGTGGGTCCAGGGAACAAAAAAAACAACAAAAAAAAAACAATTAAAAATAGTCTCAGAATAGGATTGAGGAGCATGGATGAAAAATGTTTTAGTGGCTATACTTTGATATTGTGCCTAAGTACCTTTTAAGCTGAACTTGATTGTGGTATTTTACCCTATACATTTACTACAGCACAGTTGTAACCTGCTCATGTAATGGAGTTACATTGACTAGTTTCTTTACAATATTTATTGTTGTATGAGTTGTGATATGATAATGTACCTATACTTTCACTATTATACAGTTTCTGATTTTTTTTTAATTGAGATTAACTGTCATTTTTTTACCCATATTTTCACTGTAGTAGTTTCTGCTCCTTAAATATAGTTAAGCTTTGATACACTACCTGTACTTTCACTATAGTACAAAAAAACATAGTTTCTCTGCCTTTAAATTGACTTACATACAGTACCCTTATGTTTACTATGCTGGGTTGTGAGCTGGGTTGTTCAGTATAGTTTTATAACAGTTGTGAGTTCTATAGCATAAAATCTCTTGTTCTGGATCAGGTTATTGTTAGAGCAGGTAAATGTAGATCTAAGTTTACAAATCCGTGTCCCTGTCATGTACAGTGGTAAAGGTGATGTAACAGAGTTTCTTATGTAATACCTGTTGTCTTGAGTAATTTGAGTGTCTCGGTCAAACTGGTAAAGATGTTTGACGTATTTTATTCAACTTCACTCCAGTCCAGATGCGATTGTACAGCACATGTGAAGAACAGCATGCTCTGTTGTGTTGAGTCTTTCCAGGAATATTCTTGTCAGTTCATTTCATTATGATGCCCTGGGGGCTTAGTGTGTGCTCATAAAGCTGCAGAAATTCAAAAAGTTAAACCTAGACAGACTGAATAAACTTATCAGTTAATATACACTTTAATAATAAAAAAAAAATTGTCCCAATTTAATCCTCAGTTATTTATTTTGAAATAACTTTAGTAAAGTCTTAAAATAATAACACAACGACCTGCAGTCGTCAATGTCTGCAGTGGATCTGGAGAGATGCTATAAAATACCAAAATTCACAACCACTAATGCTAGGGGTGTAAGAAAATATTAATATTGTATCATATCACTGTATTTGTTTTGCAATACTGTATCAATTTTCAAAATCACTGTCGATAGTATAGTTTACATATAATGATTGGAATCAGACATTGTTCATTTTGTGTTGTGTTTACACACTATGATCGTTAGACAGTAGTGTTTTGTTCTTGTTAGATCTCACTGTTTTGATTCCATAAAAAATAGACTTTGTTATGGTTTGCCATTCCCTGGTCAGGTGCACTCTGATTTTTGTCGAATTGCTATTTCAGTGGTGCAGCTACATGGACTTGTCCAACAGTTCTATTTCATGTGGGCAGCTTAGAAGCTTAGAGAGTTCAGACATTTAAATTAAAGCCATTAGAGTAAATTGTAACAGATTAAAAGTATAGTTTGTCAGTCACTGGAAACATCTGGGAAGTCACAGTACCAGAATTGCTATTTAGACTTCTTTCTAGATTTCTTTCAGTCAGTGGCACACCTTGTTTTCCATTACCAAGATAGCAATACGCCAGAAATTTACCAGAACACCAGTCCTTTTTTTGTGTCTAGCATGGTCACTAGTACGGTCATTAAAGCCCCTAGGAACCTAATTATTAGAGTTAATTAAGATATTTTGTCTGGGTCCACTTGTGTAAATGTTTAAAGAATTTCTTTTAAAAATCTTCCCAGATCTATTAAATCTCTGTTGTTTCGCCATTATTATTTTCTTTTAATTGGGTTGTCTAAAAGTTGGTCAGACTGAACATGATGCAAGTGATAGACAGCTGTCAGTCATGCATATTTATTGAAATAATATGGCCACATCCACATGGTTGAGAGTGCGTTTGGGGATTTTTAAATATTTTTTTTATCATACAGCTCTGGGAAAAAATAAGAGAGCACTTTGGTTTCTGAATCAGTTTCTCTGATTTTGCTATTTATAGTTTAATGTTTGAGTAAAATGAACATTGTTGTATTGTTTTAACTACAGACAGCATTTCTCCCAAATAAAAATATTGTCATTTACAGCATTTATTTACAGACAATAAGAAATTGCTGAAATAATAAAAAAATGCAGAGCTTAAATAATGCAAAGAAAACAAATTCATATTCATAAAGTTTTAAGATTTCAGAAATCAATATTTGG
Organism: Astyanax mexicanus; assembly: GCF_023375975.1. Taxonomy (NCBI): domain Eukaryota; kingdom Metazoa; phylum Chordata; class Actinopteri; order Characiformes; family Acestrorhamphidae; genus Astyanax; species Astyanax mexicanus. The sequence continues at coordinate 83,301,110 of NC_064408.1, read as the reverse complement.
TGAAATAATCCTGTTTTTTAATCAGTTTTCATGCATCCTGGCATGTTCTCCTCCACCAGTCTTATACACTGCTTTTGGATAACTTTATGCCACTCCTGAGACAAAATATCAAGCAGTTCAGCTTGGTCTAATGGCTTGTAATCATCCATCTTCGTCTTGATTATATTCCAGAAGTTTTCAAGTTGGTAAAATCAAAGTAACTTATAATTTTTAAGTGGTCTCTTTTTTCCAGAGCTGTATTTCTCATGTGTTTTCTATGAAAACTTTGCTGAGTGCTTCACATAAAAAGTTGAATATTATACAAAAAAACTCTATATAAAAATGAAATCGACGTGTAGGCACTAATATCAAGTTATTTTAAACCGATTATTCTTTTGCATTAAAGACCCTCAGAAAACCTCCAAACATTTGACAAACCCTTTGTACCATCTAAACCCAATACACTCCAAACACATAATGGAGACATCTTTCACTCTTTCTCTAATGCAGGGTCGTGTCTCCTGCTGAGATTCAGAGGAAATGCTGGTGTCTGCTGGTGTGTGTTGGTGCTTGCGGTATTTGAGGACAGAGGACGTGTGGGCCTCAGAGTTTCCACTGTCGCCCCCCCTCCACCTCATCTCCCCCATACAGCCCACATTCCACACCACAACTTTTTCAACAACACGGCCCTCCGGTGTTGCTGTTTCCTTGGTAACGGTTTCCTCTGCCACTTCCATGTGTGCGTTTGAACAGCCGACGTCTCCTAGGAAACGCACAGACACCCAGCGCAGGATTCGATCCACTGCCCCCGGCTGTGTCATGCTATTTTAAATGGTAATAAAAGTCATTAAAGTGCCTCTGCGTGCCATTAGAGCCGGCACTTAAGAGTGGAGGCGCAGAAGACTGCGGTGTTTGTGCTCAAAAGCAGCAGAGCGAGCTGTGTAAAATCAAACCTTTAGGTTCTAAAACTTAAGTGTTTAAGTGTTGTCCCGAACTTCCTGAAATTGGACGTGGAGTTTTCGAGAGCTCAGAAGTAGTCTGGTTTGAATATCAGCTGCGTGAATATTCATAGACAAAACAGGAACTAGGCTATTACATTCCACTTCCAGCCTCTGCACTATAGGACCAGCTGGAGTTGCTTTTGTCTCTGCTGCACATCACTGGACCACTCTGTGTTTGCCTTCTTGTTGCTTATATAATTTAAAGTGGATAAAACTAATTTAGAAATGAAAACGAAAAAAATAAGTACATTTAAAGCCAGGACTATTACAGTATTACATTACATTACATTACATTTGGCAGATGCTTTTGTCCAAAGCTACTTACAATAGTGAAGTACAAAAGTAATAGAAGTTAGAGGTAAAAACATCTTTAGATAGGGCCTAAAGGAGGTCAAGAGGAAATAATAGGATAGAGGAGTGAAGGAGGGGAAGAAGGAAATGAGGTTAGAAGTAGTTAGTTTGTTAGAGGTGTTAAGAGAGTAAGTGCTCTTTGAAGAGCTCTGTCTTCAGGAATTTATTAAAGATAGCGAGAGAATCTCCTGATCTGGTAGTGGAAGGTAGTTTGTTCCACCATTGGGGAACTCTGTATGAGAACAGTCTGGATTGCTGTGTGTGAATGTTTGTTTAGCAAAGCGAGGCGACGTTCATTGGAGGAGCGCAGCGGCCGGGAGGTGGCGTAAGCCTTTAGGAGTGAGTGCAGGTAGGAAGGAGCTGTTCTGTCATCACCTTGTAGGCGATTGTAAGAGCTTTGAATTTGATCTGAGCAGCAACTGGTAGCCAGTGGAGCTCAATGAGCAGCGGAGTGACATGTGCCCGTTTTGGTTGGTTGAAGACCAGACGTGCTGCTGCATTCGGGATCATCTGGAGTGGTTTTACTACACAGGCCGGGAGGCCAGTTAGCAGGGCATTGCAGTAGTCGAGGCGTGAGGTGACCACTGCTTGTACCAGGAGTTGGGTGGCCTGTTGCGTCAGAAACGGTCAAATTTTTCTGCTGTTATAAAGCGCGAAACGGCAGGATAACACCCAGGTTCCTAGTAACCTTTGTCGGTGAGAGAGAGAGTCAATGGTTATAGTGAAGTTGTGTTGAAAAGATGGTTTCGCTGGTATAACCAGAAGTTCAGTCTTTGACAGATTTAGTTGAAGGTGATGCTCCTTCATTCATGAGGATATGTCTGAGAGACACTGCGATATCCGTGCAGAGATTGAGTTATCTTCAGGTGAGAATGACAGGTATAGCTTGGTGTCATCAGCAAAGCAATGGTAGGAAAAGCCATGTGAGTGGATAACCTGACCTAGAGAGGTGGTGTATATTGACAAGAAAAGGGGTCCCAGTACCAAACCCTGGGGAACCCCAGTGGATAAGGAATTAATTTACATTAGGTACATTTTGTGTGTTGTTTATGCATGTTTTCAGAAATGAACACAAACTACATCACCAGTCAAAAGTTTGGACACACCTCACTACTTATTCAATGTGTTTTCTATCTTTTTATAAACAGAATATGTTTTACACTTAAGATTCTTCCAAGCAAAGATCTGCACACTCTTGGTATTTCAGTGGGGGGGGGGGGGGGGTACTTCATGAGGGAGAGTCACCTGGAATAGTTTTCTCAGTGTCTTGAGGGAGTTCCTGGAGGTGCTGAACAATAGTTGCTGCTTGTACTTCACACTGTGAAGCTCCAGCTCATCACAAATCACCATCTCAGTTAATCATGGTTTACATTAGGGGATTGTGGAGGACAGACACTTTTTATTTTGTTTACTACGTTATTCCACATGTCACTTACTTAATTATTTTGATGTCTTTAATATTAATCTACTTATTTTCTAATGTAGAAAATAAATTAGATATAGAACAAGATTAAATGAGAAGGTGTGTCCAAACTTTTGACTGGTACTGCATGTGTAGGGTACAGAACACACAAAAAGAATAAAGGCAGGGGGTGGAGGGGGACTATATGGCACTAGATTATATACATGAAACTTGCACAACTGTTTTTTAATTGTACCATATAAACTGCAACAGCAAATTCTTGTTCTGTTAACTTATTATTATACATTTTTTTAATACAAATATATTTAAATGAGAAACTCAGTGTGAAATAGACTTGGGATGTGTTGAAACACAATGCGTACAAACTTTTTTCCGAATAGAATAGAATTCTGAAGGCCCTGACATCTAAAACAATAACTTGCAGAGAAGTGCACAGATAGGTTATTTAAAAAAAAATACACACACAGTAATGTCGCTAATATTCATGCATTTCCTCTAAAATAAGTTTCTGCTCCTCAGTTGATTTATTGTGACTTGGTTTCAAGATGGCGGCAACCAGAGAACATTATGTATAAACAGACATCATTTTTTTACAACTTTTTAGGTTTGAAATTTGTAACACTAGTATTTGTATCATTTGTGTGAGATATCAGATGACTAAAATGAAGCGGTTTATGTTGGTAGAATACACAAGTAGGAATCAGGTCAATCATGCGAACAGCATTAGCAATTGCTAAATATTTGAAGAAATGGGAACATTCTCATTTAAGTGAGACAACAAATTATGCAGAGGCAACTCAGTTCAGAAAACTCTAAAAATACCTTACATAGTATGTTCTTTCAGTATATGAGTGAGTAGTATAGACACAACCTTGGACCTATCCTATGATTAGTTGCTTGTGCACTCAGCAGCCCAGCAGCTCTACTATCCAGCTCAGCTATATCATGACCGAGAGAGAGAGGAATAGGTCTGTTAACAAACTGCTCTCCAGAGCTCAGTTTACCCTGTGTGAAATGCTTGAACTGACACCTACTGTATCAAAACCTTATGTTACAAACCTTTTACCACAGCTAAGATGAGAATTATTTTTTATTTATTTTAGCTAGTTCTATCACTTTCATTCATTTAGACACAACTTGAGACTAAGTAGCAGTGGTGAAAACTAGAGACATTTTCATGATGGACAATATTTATGGAGATATTCTGACACATATCATGTGCACCAGTAGCAGTAGATTCTTAAAAAGTGATGTTCAGACACTTTTCATACTTTGTTCCCATAGAATTGTCCAGCAAATTATTTTATTATTAATTGTTTTCTTTAAGCACTGACATTATTGTTGATATACTCAGAAAAGCATATTCTATATCACAATAACACAATATATCATTATATGACCAAAAAATGAGGGATCACATGACTTCCAATGTATTTGTGCCCAACTCAAATCCAACAGGGGAAATCACATAAGCACTAAAAGCTCTCAGTTGAAGTGACCAGCATTATTCTTTATTTGGCAGGCAAAAGCACATTCATGCAGCAACCTGCAGCTAAATGCATGAATAGATTAACAAAAGTTAATCTGATGAGAGGAAAACAGAATTCTTACTAATGTCACAATTATAATGGAAAAAAAGTTTTTTTTTAAAGTGCATCCAAACCTAACCAAGAGCAGCACAAAAAGCTTTTGAATTGAAGACAGCTAGTGAAAAGTAAGAGGTAACTAACAGAAACTGTGTTTTTAGCTGTTTTTAAGAAAGCTGATAAACTCCGCCCCATGCTAAAATGTTCATATTATATGTATGAGTTCTGACTACGTTAGTTTAGCGTTTTCCCCTCCAAATTCAGTTCATGAAGGTCCTGTTAAGTAGTTGGTGAGCTCGATTAGGTGTATTTAATTAGACCTGGTATGCAGGGATAAGGCAGATGTAAAGTTTAAGCTCACTTTATAGTGCTTTATGGTAGTTTTTGCTTGAATCACACGTGATCCGCTGACTCATCTGCCTTATCCAGATATCTACTCGCAGCCTTCTGTCTACTTGACTCATTGGTCCCTCTTTCCCCCCTGATTTAGCCTTGTTTACAAAAAAGTGTGAACCCAAAGCAAGCTAGGAATAAAATTTAACAATCTGCAAATTTCATATTTCGTCTGAATGAAGGGGAACCAAACTACACACGTAAACACATTAAAACAGCAAATAAAGCTAGGAATCAGCTTATAAAGCAGTATTTAATGACAAATACAGCAGTGTCTCAGAAGTCAAACTGCTCAGGTGTTTCAATGTCGATTGTGCAACTTTCAAGAAGTTTGTTTTAAAACTACCACTAACAAGATGGTAGAATTTAGATTCTCTGCCCGAGCCCAAGCCAATGCCCAACTCAAACTCTGGCCTGGGCTGAGATTTCCCATGACTTTCCTTGAGCTTGTCGGGTTGGGCTAAAGAAAATGGTCTGTGATGTAGGCCTACATTTGTTTGAATGCTAATTTTATTTTATATAAACTTATGGCATCACAGAATAGCAAAGTAACAAATCACACTGTGATCTAAAAAAAAAAGTTAGTGTTGTAATCACGCAGCACTCGCCTTGTCCATTTACACTTTGGAGTTTTATTCTTACTAAATATTTTTCTTAAATAAAAGACCAATATGCTTCTTTCATTAACATAATTATTAACATAATTCTGAACAGATTTTGTTTATTCAAACAAATCGAAAAGAATTGTAGTTAGAAAAATGTCTGGTTTAAATCGGGCCTTTTAATTTGGGTCTGATCTAAGCTCTACAAGATGGCACTGCAAAGATAGTCACTTTTACAGGAGAACATTACATGCCAGTTTTGTTATGTTTTGTTCTAGCTAACAAAAGGCTGCTGTCGCACTGACTAGCATCCTGCTGAGTGATGGAAGAGAGTGAGGGCCTTTCTTCTCAGTCAGAAAATGCATTGCCAGTTGTGCTTTCTGAAACTACTGGCCACAGGACTAAGCGCAGTCCCTTATACGTGGGGTCACGGAGAATCATCTGACAATAGGAGCAACACTGTGGGATTTTTTTGTAATTTTTGTAGCAAAATCATATTCTCAGTTCTTGAAAATTTAAGCTTCTTAAAAACAGTGTTGTGACAGTCTTCATATCAGCCAGGCTCTGTTATGTAACTCCTGTTTGGCCTCTGTGGTTCAGTCTGAAGGGGCTAGTGTGATATGTACGATCCTGCCTTTGAGTACTGTTTACCCAGATCAGCACTCAAGGACGAATCTCATTTTGTGTCAGAGTAGCCTCAGAACGTGTCCTTGTATGATGTTCGTGTCAACCCCCATGTGCACATCCAGCAAAGACTCTGTGAAATCACAGTAAAGTAACAGGACACAGCAGCCCGAAGGAAGGACTTTGTGTGTCCGGTGTCCTCGGAGGCCGGTGTGCTCGAGTGTCCTCAGAGCCACTCGGTTGAGGCCGATCAACATGTAATCCTTTCAGTTGAAAAGCCAGCAGCAATATGTGCCACCAGCTGTGGCAGACATAACAAGGCGTCCTTAAAAGGTCTCCTGGGAGATGGGGGTCTTTTTTAAAATTCAGACTGATGGTATCTGCCTGCTTGGTATGGAGTCAATGAAGCAACCATCAGATAATAAAGGCAGAATGGCAGCCAGACTTCACAGTTTTCCTCTACAAGTCTGCACTGACTGTGCTTAGACTGTTTTTTTTTATGTTTTCTGTGTTATTGTTTTGTTTTCCAAGGCAATGTTCCATGTCTGCAAACCAAGGCCAAGTTTTTATCTTAAATTTTATTACTTAGTGTCCAGACCATGGTACTGGCTAACTGTGCTTTCAAGGCAGACTTTACTATTCCTATGAATGACTGTAGTTATTTGAATTCATATTAGAGCAGCAGAACAAACACACCCACCCATACAAACTGGCGAACTGGCAAAATCTCTGCTGTTCAGAAGCTAAGATGCACAACATAATGCAAATGTTTATGCCTTTATTATTGATTAATTCCTTATAGTTTTGATACTTACAAGAAATCCTTGTTGAAAATAATTTAACTTAATTTATTAAAGTACTAGTTATTAAATTATTATTATTCCTTTATATATTTCTATTTGTGTTTGCAGTTTGGAAATGTTTGTTGTGAATTTAAAAACATAACTTCATTATTAAGTGAAATGTCTTTTTTTTGTGTTTTTTTAATTACTTTAAGCAAACAAATGTTTTATCCGATTACTCGATTAATCGAATCGATTTTTCAGTAGAGTACCGATTACTAAAATAATCGATAGCTGCAGCCCTATAGTATTTTAATAAGAACAACAGTAATCTAACGCTCCAGCTAGAGCAAAAAATCCAGCCTGACACTGCCTCATAAACTGTTATTACAAGCGCGGACCTGATTGAAACTCCACATTTTTAGTAAGTAACTTTACAGCAGTAAAACAGAGCTTTTAACTAAATTCCTGAATAGTTGTAATGAGCAAAATTTGTTTAATATTGTTAATAAATAGTAAATATAAATATTTTCTTTTAGGAAACTGACACAATGCTGCGTATTCTCCGCAGCGAGGACGTGAATATCCTCACTTTTCAAACCAGCCTGTACTGATTTCTGTCCCCAATAATCCTTTCAATAGCTTATAGACTTTAGTAGTCTTCAACAGTCTTACCTGGCAGTTGTGTCCACTAAACCTCGTAGTTATAAACATTCTGAGCGGTGAGCAGCGATGCAGAATCCTCAGCGCATCCAATATAAACCGATACGGAGTGGAAGAGCTCTCGTGTGCTCACACAAAACTGTAGTGTGGAGATCAGGGTGGAAACAAACGAAAACTGTTTCAGATCCAGCTCTAAATACAGTCTGAACTATAGCCCTCTGCTATTGTTAGCTTGTGAGCTAACTAGCTTCATGATTGATGCTCCTGAGGTTAGCTGCAGCTGTTAGCTTGTGAGCTAACTAGCTCCGTGACTCACTGACTGGGCTAAAAGATGAACTGTAGAGAGCGGTATTATCCGGTTAGTGAGGTTTAAACCTTTATTTTCTTTTCACTACATGGCAGAATTGGTCCTACATATATGAACTACAGAAACTGTAAAAACACTCCAGGCTGAGCTGAGTCTGTAATGTGTAGCCCGTGGCTGGGCTGTAGCACTGAGTGGGTAGAGAAGACAGCAGGGCTCCTGCTGCAGCTCTGGCTAGTGGTTGGATGAGGAACTGCAGCTTCCTGTAAGCGAGCAGTTTCACCGGTTATCCACACACAGCTCTGATAAACTGCTTAACCCTAAACTCCTGAATCGTATTGGCTAAAATCAGAGGAATATCGGGCGAACGCCGATCAATAGTATAAAGCTGCAGACCCGGAGACTGCAGTTTTAGGACCGCTGCAGATTCAGGACCGCTGCAGTTCTAGGACCCTACTCTGCCGCCTAGCGACATAAGTGATTATTACACAGTAGGCGGGACCAGCGAGAGAGGGAGTGAGTGGGGTGCAGGTGTATGCTAAAGGCTTTTCTCCTCATAGCGAAATGAATGACTTAAAGGCTTATTTCAATGTTTATTTCACCCAAATATCACCAATTCAGCTAATTACACTTTATAATGTTTATTTCACCCAAATATCACCAATTCAGCTATTTACACTTTATAATGTTTATTTCACCCAAATATCACCAATTCAGCTATTTACACTTTACAATGTTTATTTCACCCAAATATCACCAATTCAGCTAACTACTTGCAATTTTTAATGTTTATTTCACCCAAATATCACCAATTTAACTAACTAATTACACCTTTTAATGTGTATTTCACCCAAATATCATCACCTAAATATTACTTTGTCTTAGAATGTGTCCTAGAACTCCCAACCACATATCAGAGACACAAGGAAGACTTGGGGTTATAAAATGTATTTGAAATAATAACAAAATTCAAATATTAAAATTCACACATTAACGTTGTTTTTTTTTATCCAGGGACTTGGATCGCAACGACTTCTGTAAGAGAGAGAAAGAAAGAAGAGATAGAGAAAGAGATACAAAAAAATATATTAATATTTGACATTTCTTTTTTAATATTCAAACTCCACATTGTGAATTAAATTTCCACACTACCTACCAACTAAATGGGTTTTGACTTTGCTTAACTTTGTTGGGTTGAACAAAGATGAAGAGCAAAATGGGCAGTGGAACTTTTTGCAGCATGTGGTGCATCTTTCCAGTTTAGGCATAGCTCGACCCTCTTGAATTGTTATATGCATCTTGAAAAGCAGACAGGATAATCAGTAAAATTTAAAAATTTCATAAAATTACTGTTACAAATGACAACACGTATTGTTCAAGATTATTAACTTAACTATATGGTACAACAGTAATATTAAGTAAGCATTTAACGTTACACCCAATACAGTAGGCTACACTGATTTAATGTACTGAAACGTAGTGAACATTTGATACAGATTTTTGTCATCGTTTATATTTCAATCAATGTGCTAAGCAGAACTAATGATCATATCAAACGATGCTTTCAATAAAGAAAAAAGAAAAAATAGAACTACGCTGACAGGCTAATAGATGTTTTGTAGCAAGCTGTCCTAGACTAACACGTAGTGTTAGGTGCTTGTAATTGATTTAGGCTACATATACACTCACATCCTGTGTAGATTACATTGATATCTAATTCAAAACATCGGAATATTTTAATACATTTAGGCTATAAAACTTGATTCAAATTCCGAACTCACATTCCGACTGTACTCCATCGTGCACCAAACTGTGCCACACAATTCGACGACGACAACAGCTATGAGGAGAAAAGCCTTTAGCATACACCTGCACCCCACTCACTCCCTCTCTCGCTGGTCCCGCCTACTGTGTAATAATCACTCATGTCGCTAGGCGGCAGAGTAGGGTCCTAGAACTGCAGCGGTCCTGAATCTGCAGCGGTCCTAAAACTGCAGTCTCCGGGTCTGCAGCTTTACCCTACTCACGCCGATGCCGTATTTTGGCTGAAAATCGGCCGATACCGATACATTGCGGATCGATCATCTCTACTGTAGAATCCACTAAAAAACTGATGTGGGATGATCTGTTATATCTTTTGAACTCCAGAAAAGACGAATGTTCAGGTGACACTGGAATGCTGCACAAATATATCTACATTTTATTCATTTTACTCTACAGTTATAAATGTTTGGTTTCCCCGTAATGCTTATCCAAGTGGATTCTGCCTCAATTTCTACAGTTAATGTAGATAAATGTTTAAGTATCAGTATTGGCAGTACAAAAAATGGGTATTTGGCACCAGTCAACAGTACTCACTGATTAACAAAATTATTTGTCATGAAATGTAGTTTAAACAAAAAGTAAAGTAGTGCCTAAAGTGGTAAATAAGAGCAGAACAGTAACACATTATGGCACATTGTCTTTCCTTTCTTTGAAGTCTGCAGAAAGTGCCTGTAGAAATCTCTATCCCTCACTGCCTGATAGCAGATGTTCAACATGACGGCGGATGTACACATTTTGAAAAATGGCCCAATTTCTCTTTGTTCAGAATGTGCAGGAGGCAGCTCTACTGCATCTTATTATTCCTCTATTGCTTGCTGTTTTTCCATTATTTCATCATCTGCCTGTAGATGGGAAATAGCAAATATCCTGATAAATAGGGGTGTGTTAAAAAAATCGATTATTCGATTTAAATCGATCCTCATTTGAATGATCCGATATCGATTTATATAAACCCGAGATCGATCTTTATAACTAGCCCCTTTTCCCCGTGTATGCGTAGCTTTAACGTCTCGCGTAGATCTCGCGAGACCATCCTTTTTTTCCGAGCAGCGCGCTCTGGCTGGGGTGATCAGTTAAGCATGGCTGAAGCAGGAGTGCAGGCGCCCAAGAACCTGAAGGCAGACGTGTGGTTGCATTTTGGATTCAGAAGCTATGGCGGTAGGGAAGAGCTGGATAAAAGCAAAGCTGTGTGTAAACTGTGCAACAAGGAGCTGAAATATTGTGGAAATACCACAAATCTGAGAAATCATCTAACGCGACACCATCCTGATACTCAGAAAACGGCAGAACCCACACAAACTCCACTAGAGAAAGCATTTGCGATGAAACTACCTTCAAGTTCTCCTCGTGCTAAAAAAATATCTGAAGCTCTGGTAACATTTATATGTAAGGATATACAGTTCATAAGTGAGTGTTCATAATATAAACTAATATTTTAATAATGAAATTTGAGTGTTCCTTGTATAATTACATTTCATATTCAAACTACAATTTTTATGGTAACTGAAATTTCCCTAAATTAATCGATGTTGAATCGAGAATCGAATCGAATCGAAAATCGATTTGAAAATCGAATCGAGACCTTGTGAATCGGAATCGAATCGAACTGGGAAATCAGTGATGATACCCACCCCTACTGATAAATATAGAAAACAAGTGCCTATTATTAACTACCATGGCTGTGTTCACAGTCCAGTGTTACAGGAGACCCAAGACAATTAAAAATAGGTCTGAGTTTTACTCAAGTACATTTTTTTACAGTATTTTCTCATTCTTACACTACATTAAAACCAAAATAATTCCACAAACAATACCTGTTACTTGAAGTTACATGAAATAGAAAAATTTCAGTATTTTTAAATGTTCAAATGGCTGCTCATTTAGCTCTGTACAATTACACATCTTACTCACAAGAAACTCACTTGTGATAATAGATTAGGTGAAGCTAGTCAACAAACTGAACTTATTAGATCATAAATAGTCTGGACTCCATGAATGTTTATTAGCTTCTGTTACCTGAAAGTCTTTAATATTAACAAGTCATCTATTACAGAGCTTCCACTTTAGACCAGAGTCATTATTTCATTGCATTATTTCAATACAGACGATGCTGCAGATTTCCTTACATTTTTAATATTAACTAATGCCACCTGACAGCCCTCCACTAGGGAACCCTGTTCTGGCAAGCCAGCGCAATATTAGCTGATGGTTCAGCCCACGTATCTTGTTTTTCTGTGGTAAACATGGTTAGTGGCTAATGCTAATACTGCTCCAGCAGTGCTATTTTGTAGCAGTCTACAGGCCAATAATACTCACGTGAACAGAGAAAGAGCTAGCGCTTATCTCGCTTAGTGGTTAATGCTAATACTGCTCCAGACACGGTGCTGGAGAAACTTCACTGACATTCCTGTATAATGCTTTACTTCAGCAGAGTGGCTTTACTGCTCCTAACAACCTGACTGGTAGAAATTTTTATATAAGACGCCCCAAATTTTAAGGCGCACTGACGATTTTTAGAAAATGAAAAGATTTTAAGTACACCTTATAGAGCGGAAAATGTAGGGGTTTTTATATAAAAGACAAAGAAAGAGGAAAGCTCATTCTGTTATTTCATGGTTTTGGGGTGGGCAGCACTGTGAATTTATTGTTTATGTCTAAACTGTTTGTTAATTTTATGTTGATTTTAACGTAAAGTGAAATATAAATCTAAACAAAATTACATGTTTGCTGTCTGCCTCATTATTCCACAACTACATATGACGACTTGATATTATGATATTGAATTTAAATAAAATAAAATAAAAATTCAATTAAAGTCTGCAATTTAGATGCTAAAGCCATATCTTAATGTTGTGGAATTCAGTGCTGGAACTCTAGCACACAATTTTCCATGTGCTAATTATATAACAGAAAAAGCAAAAACACATGAACGGGTAGTTGAATATTCATGTTAAATGGCTAAACCTGAATTCACTGCCAAAATTCTAAGATGGTTTTAGCCCTACATTAAATAGACACAAAACACAGTTCCAGAAAAATGAATGTTATGTTGTAAATCTTGTTTTTGTTATTTTGGTATCTTTAGAGCTAGGTAGGGTGTAGCTCCTTCCATGTGCTCATATTGGATTTGAATGGATTTTTAGTATCCTTTAGTATTTTTTTCTGCAAGACCTGTATTGAAAAATTTAGCAGCTGTACTACAGTATGTAATTCAGACACAGCACAGATTTAAGTGCATAAAATCAGACTAATAGATTCTTAAGAGCTTTAATACCTCTACAGATAGATACGGGATATACTAAAATATCTCAATGCAGTTCTGCAAGTTACTTACTGAATTTATCTAATAATTTGGCAGTCAGGAACATCTGTGCTGTGGGAGATTATTAAAAATTGCTGTTCAAAACAAAAAGTGGAATAAATGTGAAGTCAGTATTTTATACTCAGAAATGTATATTATATGTCATGATAACCTAATGTATCACAATATGATAAAATAAGCATATTGCCCAACTCTGCTTTAAACAGCTTCAGCTGCATCTTTAACTGCCCAGGTTACCGGAATTTGGAAAGGTTTTTCTACTGCTGTCAGTGAAGTTTTACTGAACTTAGGTTACACTTAGGATATAATACAAATCTTTGGGTACCACTAAAGCTAAAAATCTGTGTTGCAACATTGCAGGATACTAGTATATACTGTGTGATTAATTACTGAACACTGCTTAATGAAGTAATTGATGTTCTGTTCTGTATGTCTGTAATCTGTTAATATTTCAGCTGCCCATTCCTGGCCTCGAATCTGACTCCTGCCATCCCAGCCATCGGCGGAGTGCTGTTCCTGTTTGTCATTGGAATGCTCCTCCGGGCCAGTTTCAGCGACCCAGGTGTGCTGCCCAGAGCCACTCCAGAGGAAGCAGCTGATGTGGAGAGACAAATAGGTAGGCAAAGATTGTGCTGACTTCTATCGGTTCTCAATTTACTACTAATCGTATTTTCAGTTGTAGACACTCAAATGCAGGAAAACGGGGCCAAATACTTGAACATAACAATACTAAAAACAATGGATGTAATAAAAATAACGAAACAGTGGTATACAGTGAGGTATACAGTGTTTTTCTAAAGCAAGTTTGAGTTTGTTTGATCATTTGGTTATATTACCCAATCATTAACATTTGTTTTAATAATCAGATCACATTTAGATTTCACTTGTTCACATGAAAAGCCAGGTGTAACCCCCCCCAACCCCTCCAAAAAGATTCGGCATGGGTATTTTTTTGATAATGATACACTTAGCCATACTTAATTACAAAAATAAAATTTATCTGTAAAAATAATCTGTTTTTCCTGTTTAGTGTAAGATTTTGATTATTAATTAGTTCATAGATTGTTGTTAAGACATGAAACAAGTGAAACTAAAAATCAGTAATCTGTAAATCATTCTTGTTGTTTTGTAAAAATTGTCATTGTCGACATTTACTGCTAACCATTGTATTTACTGCTGTAAAATGCTCAATATTATATATTGTAATTTGATTTGGCTGTTGTTGATGACATAAAATGCTGAAACTAAGCTACACATTTGACGTTATTATTCTGGACCTTGGCTTGAAGAATTTCCTCTAACTGGACATCACTGAATTCTAATGAAGTACCTCTGCTTCAAACTGTTTAAAGGCATGACCGTTTTGATAAGAAAGCATTGTTTACAGCTCCATAAACCAAACAAGATGTATGAATTGATGTGCTTTTTATGCTTCACAGTAAAATCAGATCTCATCTGGTCACAGTGGAGATGCATTTCAATGTAAACATGACTCAGTTAAAGTATATCCAGATTTTTTGAAACGAATGATGTAAAATCCACATAATCAAGTCTGTAGGAGATTACCCAAGTTTTCTAGATGATTTGAGGCGAGTGTGTGTGTTGATTTAGGCATGCAAATAGCACAAAGCTAATTGGCATCATAAAAGCTTCCGTTCTTTTCCTGTAGCTACAGTACAAAATGAAGCAAACTCCAAACTTTAGACACCAAACATGTCCTTGGGTAAAAGAGAAACTGTAAATTAGATTTTCTACCAATCGGATCACTTTGACAAAGTTACTCTGTTTCCAGCCAATCCACACACCCCTCATTTCAGCTTCTACTTTACGACACAGTGCTTCTCACACACGTCTCATTGTCTCTTATATCATCTCAGTATTTCTTAATGAAACGTTAGACGTGGATTGTGGGAGAACAAAGCCCTCTCGGCCTCCTCCGTTCAGCTTCCCGAGACTTGAAGCACTGTTGAATGATGTAGAGAGACTCCAGGGTGTGTTAGGATTTAGAGTGAGAGGATTTGCCATTATCTCCTCCTCTCTGGGGATATGCATAATACATGCCCTTTCCTGCTTCTCCTGTCGGTGTTTAAAATGGAAAAACCTGTTAAATATTCATACTTGAATACTTGCAGAAATTGAAGTGCTCTGTCTGTAGCTTTTTCCTACTCTTTCAAGCCTAATATTTAACCTAAAAGTCTAGTTGTACATACATTAGCACAGTCAACTGCACCGCAGGCAGCGAGTGAACCCAGTCACAGGGCACTTAGCTGTGATAGAGATGATCTGGGAAATTTACAGTTACTTACACCATTTCTGCTTCCTCATAATGTGGTCGTATTAAGGGTGTCAATTAAGTTTTTATGTAATAGCTAATCATGTATAATCATGTGTTTTTTTTATCGTAATAAATGAGAAGATTTCTGGCCAAAAAAAGATTCCCATGCTATTTGCAAATGGTGAATTAAGTACAAAGACAAACTTGCTGTATTCAGAATGTAGACAGTTATACTTCCTACTCAATACACATTATTAGACTAACATAAAAAAAAAACTTGAATATACGTAAAAAAGAATAATTACTGCTAAAGTTACAGATGGTCAGAAGAACGTTTTATTACCTACAGCAACTATCAGTAGAATTGGACTAGGGGTGGGCGATATGGCTCTAAAATAATATCACAATATTTCATGGTATTTTCACGATAACAATACTTTTAGCGAATATGATATCCAGGATTAAAGTCAAATAAATGATACTGGACAGATATAATCTGTCTCTAGTAGATATATAATAGGAAATGAGAACAGTGTGAATTTTTATTTAGCTAAAAACGACAAAAAAAGTAGTACCCTGATGTGATAATTAGTGGTGGGTGATACGACACGATATTTCAGGGTATAATATCGTTCACGATATTCATTTTTGGCGATATTTTCGTGTACAATACGATATGGCACCCCCCTTAATTGGACAGTGAAATTTGACTATTTGTGTTTGATAATTACGCAGAAAAACAGTATATTTAGGTGACGCTGGACTACAGCACTAAAATATAGCATCTTATTCATTTTACTGGATGTATAACAAAAATAAACGTGTTTCTCTGTAATGATCGTCCAGGTCTCTTTAATTACTTTCTACACTTCATGAATTCGCCAACTTCAGCTACAGTGCCCTCCATAATTATTGGCACCCCTGGTTAAGATGTGTTCTTTAGCTTCTCATAAATTGAGTTTTGTTCAAAATAATATAGGACCACGATGGAAAAAAAAGTAAAATACAACCTTTAACTCAAGTGAATTTATTCAGTAGGAAAAAAATCCCACATTAAGAAATAATTATTTAACATCAAATCATGTGTGCCACAATTATTAGCACCCCTGATGTTAATACTTTGTACAACCCCCTTTTGCCAACAAAACAGCACCTAATCTTCTCCTGTAATGTTTCACAAGATGGGAGAATACAGAAAGAGGGATCTTTGACCATTCCTCTTTGCACATTCTCTCTAAATCATCCAACGACCTGGGTCCTCTCCTCTGCACTCTCCTCTTCAGCTCACCCCACAGGTTTTCAATGGGGTTGAGGTCTGGGGACTGAGATGGCCATGGGAGGAGCTTGATTCCGTGTGCGGTGAACCATTTCTGTGTAGATTTGGCCACATGTTTAGGGTCATTATCTTGCTGAAAGACCCAGTGACGACCCATCTTCAGCTTTCGGGCAGAAGCCACCAGATTTTGTTTTAAAATGTCCTGGTATTTTAGAGCATTCATGATGCCATGCACCCTAACAAGGTTCCCAGGGCCTTTAGAAGAGAAACAGGCCCACAGCATCACTGATCCCCCGCCGTATTTCACAGTGGGCATGAGGTGCTTTTCTGCATACTCAGCTCTTGTGTTACGCTAGACCCACTTAGAGCAATTGTTGCCAAAAAGCTCTATCTTTGTTTCATCTGACCAAAGCACACGGTCCCAGTTGAAGTCCCAGTACCGCTTAGAAAACTCCAAACGTTTGCGTTTATGATTGTGAGTGAGAAATGGTTTCTTCCGTGCATGCCTCCCAAACAGCTTGTTGGCATGTAGATAGCGCCTGATGGTTGTTTTGGAGACTTTGTGACCCCAAGAAGCTACCATTTGTTGCAATTCTGTAACAGTGAGCTTTGAAGAACTTTTTATTTCTCTTATCATCCTCCTCACTGTTCGTGGTGGCAAAATAAACTTGCGTCCTCGTCCAGGCTTGTTTACCACTGTTCCAGTTGTTTTAAACTTCTTAATAATTCCTCTGACAGTAGATATGGACAGGTGTAGGCGAGTAGCGATTTTCTTGTAGCCATTGCCTGACTTGTGAAGGTCAACACACATCTGCCTCACTTGAATGGTATGTTCCTTTGTCTTTCCCATGTTGAAGATAAATGGCCTCTGTGTCACGTCATATTTATACCCCAGGGAAACAGGAAGTTGTGAATTACTAATTAAATGTTCCTACATACTCTGATCAACTTCGTAAACTACTGTAGAAGTGACAGAAATACTTTTATTAAATTTATTTCCTAAGAATTGTTAGGGGTGCCAATAATTGTGGAACAGGTGATTTTATGAAGAATAATTATTTCTTAGTCAGGGATTTTATTTCCCCCTTAAAATTTACTTGAGTTAAAGGTTGGACTTTCCTTTTTTTCCCATCGTGGTCCTATATTATTTTGAACAAAACTCAATTTATGAGAAGCTAAAGAACACATCTTAACCAGGGGTGCCAATAATTATGGAGGGCACTGTATACTGAGTTTTTGGTACCTAAGCACAGTATGAAAAACATTTATTACATCAACAAGAGTGTTCTGCTTGTAGAGCACCAGATCAGCTTTAAACATATCCTGGTAAACATAAATACAATAAAAAAACGATTATTTCGTATATATCCTAAAACGTTTGCACAGTACTTTATATAAAATGTGTGTAAAATATTGGATATTTGCTTTAGCCAGCAGTCCTATATCCTGGTGTTTCAGTATTGAAGCTTGACTGCTAGAATCTGCTCTTCTCATTCGGGTTTCTTTTGATCTAAAATAAAATGATAAACTTCAAAGGTCAAACAACAGCAAATCAAAAGCATTTTTTAAATACTTTTATATTCCACCAAAAAAAAGTTATAAAACAATGTAAATGTCTGAAATGTAAATGATTAAATGCAGCAACCTTTGTTTTTTATTCTCTGTATTCCACAACTGTGTAAATGGTTCTTCCAGCTATTTGTGTATTGAATGAGTCATATTAAATGATCCAATCCAATTTGGTTGAGATTTGATTTGAATCATTTAGTAAAGAATCAGAATCCAAACATGTTTTGTTTACATTCTTTAAGTGATGCTAATCCACTATTTAGACTGTGGACTCAATGTTCTCTTCTGTAAGAGAGTAAATGAGCTGGATTGAGCTCTATGAGCTGGAACTGGCCCTCGCTGTTTGGATGCCGGAGACTGAAGGAAAACAAGTCTAACGGTCCTGCAGCTCAGATGAATAATCTGAAGTTTAGTAAACACTGCTGCCGTGCCCTGGGGCTTTTTTCCTGCTGAACCAGCCATAGAGCTGGCACTCCACGAAAGTGCTGAGTCTGCTGTTTGCGTATCAGAAAAAAGCACATATAAGTGAAGTGCATCTTAACCCGGCTAAATGGGAGTCACACTTGAGTTCTTAAGGGCCAAAACATGGATAGTGTTTTTCTGATTTAACACACCTGGATAAATGAATGTGTTAATTATTTTGCCCTGCTGGAATCTGTTCACGAAGGTGCTCTGTTCACGTTTCACGTTCATGTTTATATCCAACTGTTCACAAAGTCTGTTTAATGTGACCAATATCTGACATTCGTCTAAGCAGTTTGCACTGTGTAACTGACGTGCATGTGCATAACAGCACAAAAACATGCTTCATGTTAAGTTTCGCTTTAACTCTTTAGCCCTTTCTTTAATTTTTTTTTAAAAAGTTTTGTTATTTTCTTTTAAGGGTGTATTTGTGTATTATTATTAATGTAACAGAGACTTCAGGGCTCTGTTACATTATGCTCATGCCAAAGAAACCCTTTTTCACAGCTATCATGTGTCACAATGCCGCAAATCAGATACATACGGCCAGATTTCAATAACGCGTACTTAAGTGACCCAAATCAGGATCAGGAACAATCCTAGATTCATTGTGTTTTTTGCTATTTACACAGCCACACACACAACACATCTGTTTCATTTAGTGTAAAAAATTTACCTGCTGTGTAAATGTAGCCAAAGAGATTAGATCAGATATTATGTGTAACCATTGTTTTATTCAATGTACCAAAGGAACGGCCTGTTCGTGAATTCATGGTGGTCATGTCTGAACGTCCATTTAATCTGCAGAATTCAGAAATTTACAGTAACTGTTCCTATTATGCTTTATATGTAATTTATATATATTAGCGTTAAAATCCCAATAACAAAAAACAGCCTGTTAAAAAAACTTGGTCATGACCTCCATCCTTTTAAAGATTTTAATGTTTTCTTCTGTATTTTGTGTGTGTGTGTGTGTGTGTGTGTGTGTGCGTGTGCGTGTGGATTGCAGATGCTGCTAATGGAGCAGGTGGTCCAGGCTACCGGCCCCCTCCAAGGACTAGAGAGGTGGTCATCAACGGTCAGACAGTCAAGCTGAAGTATTGCTTCACCTGCAAAATCTTCAGACCGCCCCGGGCATCACACTGCAGCCTGTGTGACAACTGTGTGGGTAAGTGGGATAAAGTGTGTGTGTTTGTGTGCGTGAGCTCTCGTGGCTGTACAAATGTTAACTTTGATACATTTTTTAATAGATATTTTTCAGAGACATTTTGAAACTTTTAACACCACTGAAATAATCAGGGTTTGTACGGTCATAAAAAAAAACCATAGCAATTTCCAGTTATGGATGAATTTTGGAAAAATAAAAACACCCATAAGGTTTAGAAAAAGTTTCAATCCTTTTTTTTGTTTATTGACTAAGAAAAGCTGTTTTGGTTCTAAAAAAATTATTTAATAATTTACTTTAAATTAGCTAGCTGGCTGCGTGGGTCCTACTCTGACTGGAGATTTATCTGCACTGTAACTGTAAATTCACACAGAGAGAAAAGTTATAACTTAATGCTGTATATCTTCATTCAGATGAATATAAGGCATAGATGTGCAGAAATGTTATTTATCTGAAATGTTATTTATCTGTAAAATATGTAATATTTAAAAAATAAATCAATTTAGGTAAGATAAAGGCCTTCTATAATTGGTTTTACATGGATTTTTATTTGTACTGTCCATGTCTGTGCTGATGTTTTAAAGATTGTATGGTCATGAGAATTTGCAGCGAAGGCACGGAAAAGTAATAAAAAAGTAATGGAAATGTATTGGTTTAGAAGTGTATGAACCCTGAATAATACTGTTAACCTTGTTTTAATTTCAGAAAATCCTAAAAATGTAATTTCTTTGGTCATTTTTGATTTAAGATGTGTGTTGTAACTAATTCTGTGAAATCAGTAAAAGTCTAATAAATGCCTGATGAGTGTATGTAAAGTTCTGCCACAACTCAAGTAAAAATGTGTCCGGCCCCATATTCTGACATGACTCATGACTTTTTGTTTTTTTGACAGAGCGCTTTGACCACCACTGCCCCTGGGTGGGCAACTGCGTGGGAAAACGAAACTATCGCTTCTTCTACCTGTTCATCCTCTCCCTCTCCTTCCTTACCATCTTCATCTTCGCTTTTGTCATCACCCACGTCATCCTGAGTGAGTAACGCTTGCCTCCCACACACCGACACACACACACACACACACACTCCTGCTCTTATTCAACACTCTACCATTCTCAGCTTGAGTGCTGCTGCACCCTCTGTGGGTTAAGCTCATATTTGAAACCTCAGCTTGCGAGTTTCTGACTGTAGTTAAAATTATACTAAAGCATCATGTGCTGATGCTTTACACCAACATTCCCACAGTCCCATATTTTTTAACTAAAGCAACACATGTTGCTTTTTTACTGTAAAATAACAGGACTTCAGTCATCAATCATGTTGAGGATCCACTAACAGACAGCAGTAATGAAAATACTGTCTATATCTTGGCTGCTCTGGTGTCGGTACGCTGCTACTTCACTATGTAACTATGAAGAATTGGGCAGGAAAACACTGATAATAACTGTACTGCTACATGTGCTAATTTATATTTGTGTAAAACCTTAGACAAGATTGTAAAGTGTTACTCTGCTGACTCTGCATGCTTTTTTACTTTTAGTGATGGTTCTGTATCGCCCAGCTTGTCAGGAAATGGACAATTCTCGCAAAATGCTGCTTTAAGTCCGTTTACAAGCAGAACAACAGATTTATTGATAGCCTACAGCTCTGGAAAAAATAAGAGACTTAAAAATGATACGTTTCTTTGATTTCACAATTGAAAACCTCTGGAATATAATCAAGAGGAAGATGGATGATCACAAGCCAGGGTTATTTCACCAAATATTGATTTCTGAACTCTTAAAACTTTATGAATATGAACTTGTTTTCTTTGCATTATTTGAGGTCTGAAAGCTCTGCATCTTTTTTTTTTTTTTCAGTCATTTCTCATTTTCTGCAAATAAATGCTCTAAATGACAATATTTTTATTTGGAATTCGGGAGAAATGTTTGTAGTTTATAGAATAAAAAACAAAGATATACCTATAAATAGCAAAATCAGAAAAACTGGTTCAGAAACTGAAGTGGCCTCCTAATGTTTCCCAGAGCTGTTTATAATCTACTCAGTGCGCTTTGTTTTCAGATGATCAGTTATTAATTATTTCCACACATTTATCGTAACACACGTGCGTGAGTTGTAGTTTCAGAAGATTCTGAACAGGGGAATCAGATGTATCTGATTAGATGGAGATTTAGTAAAACACTACAGGAGAGTCACTTAAGGATAAACTCCTAATAACCACTTCCTGCACACACTTGTTTTATATGATACACATATCTGCTCTATAATAATC
Organism: Astyanax mexicanus; assembly: GCF_023375975.1. Classification (NCBI taxonomy): domain Eukaryota; kingdom Metazoa; phylum Chordata; class Actinopteri; order Characiformes; family Acestrorhamphidae; genus Astyanax; species Astyanax mexicanus. The sequence continues at coordinate 83,279,243 of NC_064408.1, read as the reverse complement.
AACTCATTAAAGTATGTCAGGCCAAACTTATAGTCATGATTACGTTTCAGATCTAATGCACTGGAATGAAGAGACAAATGAAGACTAATAACTGGTGCAGTCACTTCTGGACTTTACATTTTATGTATTGGCTGCACCGTATTGTATTGTACATCTCTTACGAAAGGCTAGTACAGTGTCTTGTCTCGTGGGGCTCCATTTGTGAAAATGGATGGATGGCCTCCTTCTATCAATCAAGCCCCCCTGTCTGGATCCTGATAGTCAGTAGAGGAGGTGTGTGTGCCTGCGGGCTGCTGACAGGGCAGTTCCTGTTCCAGTGAGTGGTCAGTAGGAGCATAAATCTCAGCCCTTGCAGTGATATGTTTTAAAACGATTCTTGTGGTGTAGAAAGAGGGGGAATCGAGAGGAGGGGGGTGAGCGACACTATCTATTTTAAAGGGTTCGGATGAGGGTGGGCAACACGCATCCTGTTTGGGGAGGGCTGGGTGACTCGCATTCGGTTGGGGGTGACATATTTTAATAATTATTTAAATTAATGTTTATTTGACAGTGACTAATATTGCAGTGTGTATTGTTGTCTCTATTGTTGTTTAAAGTTCTACTGGTTTTGCCAGATAACAGATGATGAGAGAATTTTCTTGTGATTTACACATTAAACATAGACTTGCCTCCACATCCTTCTTATATCAATAGGAATACCAATGTGTATTATATGCATTAGATTTTCTGTACAGAAATGATCAGGATGTCTCATCATATATTAAGTATAGGCACTGGCATCTTCAGTAAGTGTGTTCTTCTTTGAATTCTCCGTTAAGGATTGGAAATCTATTTGTGATTTATCATCTGATTCTACCCACTGCCCATTGCCCAGTCCTCGTTCCACACCCCGGGTTGCCAGTTATGGAACAAAATAGCAAGCAAACATGGTGCACTACACTCTCTGCATCCTTCTAAAAAGCTCCGTCAACAGAATTAAAGTAAAATATGAATAAATATTGACAATGTGTTTGTTGGATCTTAGAGGCCAAAATGTCTAACTCCCAAGACGAATGTCAAGCTGGCTAGCTAATTTTCAACTTAACAGAGAGCTAGCTAGCTAAACACTGAGCTACTCTTATCTTTTATTCTGAGCAGTATGTTATCAGGGTCTGTAAATCTAGTAACTCTAGTAACTCCAGAATCTAAATTTTCAGTTTGGAGAACAGACTTAGTCTTGGCTAAAATAGTCATTAGTGCATCAATATAGCAAGCTAACAGTTGACAGAGCTGGTTTATAATGTGAAAAGAATTTAAAAATATGCAAACCTTTACATTAGTTGAACAACCTACAGAGTATGACTCCTTGTTGCTTCCTAAAGTTCCTAAACTCAAGTTGCACTTGTTTGTGCAGGTTCAGTCTCCTCAACCTGGCAACCTGTGTGATCTTTGAGTTAAGAGGGGCGGGGCAGACAACACTTTCCAGTGTTTTACAATAGATTTTTGGTAGCTTTTTATATACTTGCTAGTACAATTAAGTACATGCTGTAGTAAGACCTGTCTTATGTTGAGGCTTATCTTACTCACTTTTAATGGCAGTCAATTAGTGCTGGCCGTTTTTATTTTCTCTCCTTTATGCATTTTTCACATACCATCATATCGATAGAGGCGCTACGAAGCACTGCATAGAACAACACGACCAAAGAAGCATATTGGTATAGCCTGCTACCTAACACTAGCAAGTTAGCATAACAAGCTAACACACGCTTGTCTCGTCTCGCACTGGAGAACCTGGAAGCTGTCCTATGCCTACCTATACCTACCTAGCTATAGTGTTTATGAAACTATTTAAATTGTTTAGTTTTGTAAAGGAAGTCGTGTTAAAATTTGTTGCCGTATTTCCACGTAAGGTCTATTGTTTACATTCTTTAGCTGTTTTTCTGCTAATGAAGTCTGATTTCATATATTATATTTCATGACTTCATATATTGTTTCATTTTGTGTGACAAAGTAAACCCAGTAAGCCTTCATTTAAAAACTTAGTGTTTTATATTATATGCACTCCTAAAAAGACAGTAAGTCACAAACCTATCTAAAAGCCCAGTCATGCCAAAAAATAATAATGAAAATATTGTGATATACTGTGAAATCTCCAAAATCTTGAAAAATACTGTGATACACATTTTTGGTCATACAGCTCAGCACTAAAATCAATGTATTTTTTTAAAATTTAAGTGTTAGTGAACAGTTCTTTTATATAAACATATGAGCCTTTTACAAATAGTCACTGAAAAGCAAAATAATAAAGTGATGCTTCACCTGTGATGCTTGTTAGCAGTGTTTTTCTCTCTTCTGACATCTGTGTTCGCAATGGATGCTCAGCAAAGTTGCTGAATTAATGAATAATTTTGGACACTTTTGGACACTGGCATTTTCAGATGGGGATGCATTTTCTGTTGTTGTTTTTGACCATTTGAAAATGCCAGCACTGCTAATAGACTCTCTGGAAGAGCTTCACATGATCCTAAGATCACCATTCTTAATGCCAAGCATCAGTTAGATGGGTAGAAAGCACCCCAGCATTTGGCAGTGAAGCAAGGGAACTGAGTGATAAAACTCCATCCAAGACCAGTATACCCAGAAGACTGTAGGCTGGCACTGTGTGTGTGTATATATATATATATATATATATATATATATATATATATATATATATATATATATATATATATATATACACAAAATATATGTTAAAAATATATTGTATTTGTAGGTATGTTCTTTGGCTATAAAGTGTTGAAGAATTTTGTAACAAACGGACCCATGGATATGGTAATGATGTATAATGATACATAAAAATACATTTAATAAAAGCAATTTATACAACTAGTTTGTTTTCCCCTGGTTCTAACCATAAGCTAACATGTTAAAATACAACTTTTGCAGAAAAGCTTTAGCTTTTTCTCCATAGTAATAACCAGTATATATCCTCCCCAGAGTCAACCAAAGAAGTTGTCCACATGTTCAGTGTAATATCCAGAGGTTGACATTAAAACATAGACGAATGAGTGCTACCAGCATTGCTGCAGAGCTTGGGAGAAGTGGGAGGTCAGCCTTCAGTGCTCAGACGTTATGCTCTAACTGGATAGATGGATAGAGAGAGGAAGGAAGCTGTCCCTTGCTTACTGTCAAGCATGGTGGTGGTAGCGTCGTCATCCGAGGGGCTGCATATGTGCTGCCAGCACTGGGGAGCTGAATTACAACATGTAGTGTGACTTTTTGAAATGGAGCATGATCCCCATGATCCCCTCGGTTTTCTAACGTTAACGACCCCAAACACACTCCCAGTGTAAAGAAAATGGAGAATGAGACTAAAAAAAACAATCCTTCTATTACATGAAATCACACATTGCTAGTAGACTTCTTTAAGGAAAGAGTGGAAAGTAAACGGATTAAAACAATTAGAATACGAGTCCTGTAAAACCCAGTGTTGTTTGCCAGTATAAATCAGTTGGCAGTATGCTTCTGCTTCTGTCTTTACAGTTCCAGTTTATGTAACCCATGTCATTTCTTTCTTTAGGATCCAACCGGACTGGATTCCTGAGCGCCCTCAAAGACAGCCCAGCCAGATATCCTTTCACAAAAGCCCAGTGAGTGTGTGTGTGTGTGTGTTTATATATGTGTGTGTGAGCAAGTCAGAAGATGGCATGAAATAATCTATTTCTAGCTTTCCCACCCCCCACCCCCCCCAAGAAACCAATGACAAAGGGTAGCGTCTCTGAGTAGGTTTGATAGAAATAATAATGTGGCTGAACACCCACTCTCTCTTACTCCCTCTCCCCCTCTCTCTCTCTCTCTCTCTCTCTCTGTGTCTCTCACACACACTCTCACACTGAGAAACTCTAAAGGAATGTGGTGTAAGATTTGGCTGCTTTAATGCAGAGATGAAAGTGAATTTGAATGTGAACGAGTTGTTTTAGCATCTCGTATGATGACATATTTTCTCCCTCAGTTTTCGCTGCTGTGGAGACCAGTGACGGGGTTCATTAACCTGAAACCCGCCTGCTGCTTTCAGTGAATTATTGCCTTGTCAGGCATCAGTAACTTCCTAATGATACACACACACAAACTCAAACTAACACAGACACACAGACTCATCCCCTGCGCATCCCCTGTCCCCAAGCAAATACGTTTTAGACTATGCTTAAATCTTATGTTAGAAATGCTTTAATATGTTGCATACAAATAGTACTGTCTGTGAACCAGAGAACACCCCTTGTTCATTTATTCTGCAGAAATCGGTAGCATTTTGTGCCCATCAGTGTTTATGCCATCCAAACCAAACTTGGATTAATTATGTTTAAAACAGTTTTCTTTTTAGTCTGTTTTTTACTCTAAATACGTGCTTCTTGATCAGCTTCACATTCTTTCAAACCGACAGTTTTGAGTCGTTTTCCCCTCTCTTTTCAGTTTTTACATATTTTCATTTGATTTTCTCCTTTTCAAGCCACATTTTGTTCAATCCCTTTATAAATATCTACTACAAATATTTATTTCATGGCTGCTTGGATTAAAAATAAAAAAGTAGACATAAAGTGAAGTCTTTGAATTTTATACATATCCAGTCAAACGTTTGGACTCTTCTTTTTATTCAGTGTTTTTATTTACTATGTACTTCCCATGACACTGAGAAAACTATTCCAGGTGACTCTACCTCATGAAGACACTAAGATTAAAATAGTGTGCAGACCTGTCAATTAAACTAAATGTGGTACTTAGAAGAGTCTAAAGTATAAAACATATTCAGATTTTTTTTAGCACTTTAAATAATTCCATGTGTGTTTATGTATAGCTTTAATGTCTTTAATGTCTATATTAAATTCACACTGTAAACAATCATACAAAGAAAGAAATCACATTTAATGTCTGAACTTTTGACTGGCACTGTATATAATAAACAAAAAAAATTGCTAGAGCTCCTCCAGCAGTTTTTATTGCGACTGATAAAGATATATTTTTTTTGCATCAAGAACACAGAATGTGTGTGTGTGAGAGAGAGAGAGAAGTCTAAGTGTTGTCATGGAAACAGTGTTCCCCTCTTCCTTGACTGGCTTACTGTTCTGGAGGTTGTGGTGTGTTTTTTCTCTGTCTGGTCCATCGTGGGTTTGTCGGGTTTTCACACCTACCTGATCAGCTCCAACCAGACAACTAATGAAGACGTGAGTATCACAGAATATTCAAACACTCTTTACAGAACACAGTGTCATCCTCTCTCATCCCCAGCATCCACTCACTCCCAGTTATCATGCTTTTATTCTGGATATTGGCTTACTAATGTGTTCAGTAGTGAAGAGACGTTTATTTAAGACAGAGCATTATCATGATAAATCACTTCACAGTAGGGGACTTGGCAGTATTGTTAATTTTTCAGCGTTTCCACAATACTGACCGATCAAATGTTTCATTAAAAAGCAATTTGGAAAAGGCCGCTGGTGGAGTAGCTGCCGGAGGTGTTGCTGTCTAAAACTGGCACCAAAAGCACATAATTGGCCCTGCTTAATTAGGTATAGAGCTGGGTAGTACATGAAATGTTGCAAACAAATATAAATTGTACTGCGTGCAATAAGTGCACTCCAAGCTGATGTGATTAAAAATGTCATGTATCACAATATTGACCAATCATTTAAATGTGAACATTGCTCACTTATAATTTTAATAGAAAAAATACACTGTACCAAATATCAGTACTTAATAAAATACTTAAGTAAATTATAGTGTAAAATACATCTCATATTTAGAAAACCTTGAGACCATATGGAAGGTGTTTGACATTTACTTGAATTTGATTGTAGAGAGTATGAACCCAAGATATTTAATGTTTCATCTGGTTACCTCTATTTAATTTGTTAAAGGACATATTTAATCTCTTTTTACACAAGTTAGAATAGATCTATGGGCTATAGTAAACATGTTTATGATGTTCTTTACACAAAATCACTCTTACAAAAAAAGAGAGATCTCACCAGCTCTATTCTCACCAGTTCCTTTCAGAAAAAGACGTTTTAGGGCTCTGTCACTTTTATGCAAATAAGCTGTTGCTGGCTGCAGCATGTGTGACTTTTCTTGGCCTGTAGCCATAGTGCTCTGTGTTTTTTTGCATGGTGCTTGTAAAACCAGCAGAACAAAACGCTAGTTACGAATGTAACTGTGGTTCTATGAATGCTGGATGACCGCCAGAGGGCGGCTTAGCCTAGTGGATATTCCCTTGGGCACAGCAATGGACCGAGCAATTATACCAAAAAAAGCATGTGACCCACCCCTACAAGGGGCCGTCACACCCACCTATCTTCCTCGGAACAACTTCTCGCGCAACCCGCGGACTGACCGAGTGACGACAGACTCTGGCGGTCATCCAGCATTCATAGAACCACAGTTACATTCGTAACTAGCGTTCTATTTCATGCCTCCTGACCGCCAGAGGGCGGCTTAGCCTAGTGGATGACGCATACCAACTTTGTCACGAGGGCAGCACATCCAATGGCAGATTCTTGGCTGAGAGCACGGATGAGGCCAGATCCATTTGCGCAGCCACATTCAGCCGGTAGAACCTCGAAAAAGTGCAAGGAGACGACCAGGTCGCGGCTGAGCACACCTCTGACAGGGGAACACCCCGAAGTACCGCCCAGGATGTGGAAACTGCACGAGTGGAGTGGCATGTCACAGATGCAGGTAACGTGATACCAGCTGCATCATACGCCATCCTGATGACTCTTACCACCCAGTGTGAGAGACCCTGTTTAGAGAGTGGCCCACCCACTGTGCGGCCACCAAAACACACAAAAAGTTGATCAGTGGAACGAAGAGGTTCCTGAGTGCACGAACAGGGCACAGAACTGAAGGCTGATCCACAAGCTCGTCCTGAAACGCAGACAGAGCAATAGACTGGTTAACAAAAGATGATTCCAGAACCTTTGGCAGAAACACAGGATTAGGCCACAATGTGACACCGGAACAATCAGGCCACCAACGTAAACAAGCAGCACTAACTGAAAGTGCATGCAGCTCACTGACACGTCTTGCTGAGGCAACAGCTAAGAGAAAGGCAGTTTTGAGTGAAACCCATTTAACACCCGTTTGTGATAGAGGTTCAAAGGGAGCACACTTTAAGAGGCTTAAAACACAAAGTAAATCCCACTGAGGGCAGCGCGGGGTCCTGACAGGCCTTAGGCGCCTAGCACCCTTAAGAAAGCCACAGATCAGTTTGTGAGAACCTAAGGATGATCCATTAATGTCCACATGACGGGCCGATATGGCAGCGACATAAACTTTCAATGTGGAAGGTGCCCTACCCGCATCAAACAGATGCTGGAGGAAATCCAGCACTACAGGAATATCACAGTGCACAGGAGAAACCCTGAACTTAGTGCACCAATCAGAAAACAGCTTCCAACGGTTACCATATAAGAGATGGGTAGACTGAGCTCTGGCATTCTCCACAGTGTATTTCACAGAGGCAGAACAAGCCATTAAAACATCAGGGGGCCCAGAGGCCACACCCAGAGCTGGAGGCGTTCCGGACACGGGTGCCACAGTCGCCCCCCCATCTGTGAGAGAAGGTCCCTCCTCACAGGAAGTGGCCAGGGCTCGCTGCTGAGTAGGCAGTGAAGCAGAGGAAACCAGGGTCTGGCAGGCCACTGTGGAGCTACCAGCAGGACACTGTGTCTGCACTGTTGAATTCGGAGCAGGACGCTCAAAAGAAGCGGAATTGGGGGAAAGGCATATAAAAGGCAGCGTGGCCATTCGTGTGCCAACGCGTCTGTCCCCATCGCTCTCTCTTCGTCCATGCGAGAGAACCATCGCTGGCAGTGTGTGGCGGTCGCACTCGCAAAAAGATCGACCGCAGCCATGGCATAACGATCCCATATTTGACGCACCACATCCGGGTGTAAGCACCACTCGCCCGGGTCCAACCTCTGCCTTGAGAGAAAATCCGCAGTCAGATTGAGGGTCCCAGCAAGATGAATCGCCCGCAGCGATGCCAGCCTGTGATTTGCCCAGGTGAGGATGCTGCGTGCCAGACGCAGAGCAGGCAGGGAACGAGTACAACCTTGGTGGTTTATGTTGTAAACAACTGTCATATTGTCTGAACGAACAAGAACATGACGACCCTGGAGTTGTGGCAGAAAATGCTGGAGTGCCAAATAAACCGCTCTCAGCTCGAGGAGGTTTATGTGGTCCTGGGCTCGGTGAAAACTCCAAGAACCCTGCACAGCGCTGCGTTGCCATACAGCACCCCAACCCGTGAGAGATGCGTCGGTGGTGATTATCTCCCGACGTGATGCCACGACCCCCAGCGGTACCCCCGCCATGAGAAAAGAGCGGCGCCTCCACGGGGCGAGAGCCTCCTCGCACCCCCGATCGATCAGCACCAGCCTGTGTTTGTGACGGATCGGATCGAGCCCCAAATGATTCATCCAGATCTGAAACGGTCGCAGTTCCAGCAAACCGAGCGGCAAAATGCACACAGCCGCTGTGAACATTCCCAGCAGACGTAACAGGTGACTGTAGCGGACGCAGCGGCCCACGTGAACTCTGGAGAGTAATCTCAGAATACTCACCACACGCTGTGTCGTCAGAGATGCTCTCATTGCTCGCGAGTCTAAGTTCATGCCTATGAACTGAACAGACTGACTCGGGCAGAGGGAGCTTTTCTCCAGGTTGATGGAAAGCCCCAGCCCTGCTACGTGAGATCGCAACACTTTGAGATCTGCCATCGCTTGCTCCCGCGAGAGTGAACAGATCAGCCAGTCGTCCAGGTACGGCAAGATCTTCATTCCAGCGCGAGTCAGCGGAGATAACGCCGCCGCCATGCATCTGGTAAAGACCCTCGGAGCTAGCGAAAGCCCGAACGGAAGAACCCGGTACTGATAAGTTCGGTTCTGAAAGGCAAAGCGGAGAAAACGCCTGTGTACAGCTGCTATGGGAATGTGGAAATATGCGTCCTTTAAATCCAGAGTGGTGAACCACTCGTTTGGCTGAATCACCTGGAGCACATCCACGGGACGAATCATTTTGAAAGTGAATCGTTTGAGGTGTCGGTTCATCCCCCTCAAATCCAGAATCGGGCGGAAGCCGCCGTCTTTTTTCGGCACTAGAAAATATTTGGAGCAGTGTCCCTGAAAAAACACGGGACATTTCACCTCCTCTATGGCACGTTTTGCAATAAGAGCACATATTTCCTCCTGAAGAGTGTTTACATGAACTGAACTTTTTACACGTGTCTGAATCAAACGTGCGACTCGCGGGGGTCGACTCCTGAACTGGAGCCGATACCCGTAACTCAGGGTCGAAAGAACCCAGCGATCCGTGGAAGCTACGGACCACGCAGCCAGCTGAGAGTCCGTGAAAACACCCACTGGCTGCCCCTGCTCGTCAGCGCGAAGCGCGCGGTCCTTTCGTTCCAGCGGGGGGGCGCCGAGGGGGAGCTGGAGGGCGGCGAAAGTGTCCAGAGATCCGAGGGGGAGATCGCCTATTCGCCTGAGTTGGCATACGCCTGATCTGATCAGAGCGAGCCTGTGGAAGAACTGAACGCGGGCGTGTAAACACACGCTCAGAGCGATGTGATTTCGGCTGCTGCTGTCGCGTCTCGGTCATACGAGCTCGGCGCTCCAAAGCCTCTGTGGCCGCCGGTCCGAATAACTGGCCGGGCATTAACGGGAGATCCCGGAGCGCGGTTCTGCACGCATCAGACAACGGCGCTTGAGAAAGCCACAAATGACGGCGTAATCTCACAAGGCTAGCCATAAGACTGCCTAACTCCTGTGTCAGGAATCCCATTCCATGTAGAACAGTCTGCAGAGCACCTCTAAAGGCAGAAGGCATATCTACCAGCTGAGGTGAAGACTCCATTTCCAAAAGGAGATGAGAAACAGTATTATCCAGCCGGCCAATGCGCGCTGCGTGATTGTATGCTTTAGCGATACCTTCATCAGTGCGTCTGCATGCCTTGCTTGGGCATCGGACATCAGAACGCAGCGCTTCGTCAGGAGAAACAACCAGGGAGGCGACCGAAGGCTCCACTGGAGGGATACGATCCAGTCCGTACTGAGCCGCGTCGGACATGTTCCAAAACGACCGAGCCAGGGAAGAAGGTCGAGATCGCGAAGCTGCAGCCAAAAAGGCTGACTGGAGCTCTCCCACAAATGCGCTGCAAGGAGGAATGAGAGCGGGGCTATCCGCCGCGGTTAGCTTAAAGTAAGCACTGGAGCTGGGATTAGGCTGTGCTGGAGCGGAGCCAAGCCGAGCCAGAGTAGCGCGAACCATAGTTGGGAGGGGAGAAGTGTCCTCCAACGCACTTCCATCATCCACAACCGAGCCGGAGCCGAGAGGAGAGCCCGCTGCAGAGAGGGGCGATCGTGGGAGGGAAACAGCCCGTCCAGTGTAGTCAGCAGCATTGCCTGAAGTAAAGAGGCTATCCGTGGCTGCAGTGGAGAGTAAATCATCATCATCCTCCACGGGCTCGGAGTCGGCGGTCTCAGCGCCGAGCTGGAGGGCAGCGGGCAGCTGGTGACTCTGAAGCTGAGTAACGAGAGCTTCCAAGCGGTCCAGGCGTGAACGTAGAGCACCTGCCTTCCTTTTTGGTGCTGGCTCGTCCGCAGGTCGCGAAGAAGAGCGCTTAGTTCCTGTTTTCACCATCGAGGAACCCGAGGAGGAGAGCATGGCGTCGTCGTTAATAAGGACGGACGCAAGCCGGTGTTGGCGTGAGGCGAAGGGAATTGTCGCACAATGCACGCAAGGGTCAGACAGAGCTTCACGGAGGTGAGAGACCCCGAGGCAGGAGGGGCACAGGGTGTGCGGGTCGTCTGGCTGCAGCGGCGCGAAGCACGCTCGACAGGCAATAGGCTCCATAGCAGGCGGTGCACACAGAGGGTCCACGGCGGACGGGAGTAATACGCACGCGGTTATTGGACCAGCGATGCAGTAGGCCGTGGCGAGCGAGTGCAGGTAAGGTGCACTAACACTCAGCGAACCCGGGCAAGCGGGGTCACCGCAATACTCACCGCCCGGGCCACGCTAGTTCTCAGGAGTGAAAACGAGTAAATCCGAAATCCAGTAGAATCCAGTAAATCCAATAACGAAACAGCTCGTGAGGGCAGAATTCTGCAGCTCCGTGAGCTGTGAACGGTCCAAGCGCGAGAGGAAAAAGAGGAAGATAGGTGGGTGTGACGGCCCCTTGTAGGGGTGGGTCACATGCTTTTTTTGGTATAATTGCTCGGTCCATTGCTGTGCCCAAGGGAATATCCACTAGGCTAAGCCGCCCTCTGGCGGTCAGGAGGCATGAAATAGAACTGCAGATTTTCCCTTAATCTAGTGAGTGGGTGGAGCCATTCAAACGGCTCGGAGAGGCATATGAAATGAATGTATGGATTTTTTGTTCTCACTTGGAGTGTTTATAGAGGTAATTAAAACCCAAGCGGAAATCAAAGCATGCAAAAAGTGAGTACCCTTTAATATCCATCTATTCCTGCATTTCAGTGCTACAACACATTTGAAAATAGCAATGGCCTTAAATGTGCACACTTGGTCTTAACACACTGAAATCCCTCCTGATTCCTTGAATTGTTTAATGATATTATGCATTATAGAGTGAGAAATACACCATATCTTTCAGACTATAAGGCACGCCTAACTCCTTTAAATTTCCCGAAAATTATCAGTGCGCCTTATAATCCAGTGCACCTAATATAAGAATTCTGCTGGTCCGGTTGCAGGGAGCAGTTAAGCCACTCAGATGAATTACAGAGTATAAGGGAGTTAGCGCTGTTAATCAGGGCTGGCTGTGCTGCTAACTGTGGCGGGTTATCTCTGCTAACCGGGGCAGACTAGCGCTGCTAACCGGGGCTAGGAATTGCTGTTAACCACGGCTGGCTGTGCTGCTAACTGTGGCTGGTTAGTTCTGCTAACCGGGGCCGATTAGCGCTGCTAACCGGGGCCGACTAGCGCTGCTAACCGGGGCTGACTAGCGCTGCTAACCGCAGCTAGCACTCACCCTTGAACAAAATACTGGAATTCTAAGCTTTCTGTAAATAAATGGAAGCGCTTTACTCACCCAAATAAACAGTTTCCAGGAGAGAAATCTGTGTAGATTAGCATCCAGCGCGCGTTTCAGTTTAAAAGAATTTAATTATTCTTTTTTAAAGAATTGCAGTTTTATTTACTTAGGCACCCCCAGCAGGGAGGCCTGCTGAATGAATGAATGAAACATGGCGACACCCCTGTTCACTTCAATTTATCAATCCTTACTAGTCTCGCTTAACGTGCCTTATAATTCGGTGCGCATTTCGTATGAGAATAGACCAAAAAATAGACGTTCATTGATGGTGCGCCTAATAATCCAGTGCGCGTTTTGTTCTCACGTTGAACTGACTAACATGTTCAGGGCAAATATATAAAGTTTGTTTCTCTATTTTCCCTTACTTTGAATTTAAAAAGTAGTTAAATAATAATTCTGCTTAAATTTTTTTTTCCTTAATGTGATGTCATGCTTTTGCCACATTTCCCACTCTGTCTGTTACCCTTCCCCCTTTAAGATAACAGCACCTTCTGTTTACCTTGCCTTTTGTATAAGTGAACGACGGCCAGATATTTCATGCATAAGCAGTTACGCAATCCTGCTTTAATCCAGCACTTGGAGTGCAGCTGTCTATATTAAGCTACAGAATATAATCAAAGGAAACGCTCTAGAGGTGTTATAGATAGGGTGGCAGACTTCAAACGTCTGCAAGGAAGAGTGTGTACCCTTCACTGAATGGTGGTGCAGACTGAAGACACGATTTGGAATTGAGCTACAAATAAATCAGCCAGAAATGTAAAATACGCGGGGAGAATCGTTACAAAATGTTAATTTTCGTTTAAAAAAATAGTCTGACCTGCTTAAATGGTTATATATGTTATTGCAGTGCTGTAGTTCAATATTGCCTCATATTATTGTTCTTTAAATGTGGTTCCTGACCCTAAATGGAATTTACAAATGTGCCTTAATCAAAAGGGGGTCTTCTTAAAGGCTTCAGCAGTTTTTACTGTTCACACAAGATTAGTTATAAATAGGAAGATGGTACTGTCATTAAACTGTCTGTGCATTTGTTTTGTTTATTATTAATTACAAATCCAGATTAGGTTGAAAAATATTTGCTCAACATGAGTTTCATGACCTATCGCATACAAATGGTTGTTGTAACAAGTGCTAGACGATATGGCCAAAATTAGATAACAATATGTTTCTTAATTTCAGTTTATAATATATATATATATATATTTTATCAGTATAATCAGTATAAATGCCACTGTCACACTGACACTGCCAGGCCATGGAAACCCATAGTATCTGCTGTTTCTGCTTGGCTTAAATGCAGTGAACTGATGGCACTGTCCTGTAATGAACATCAGTCAGTAACAGATGCTGTAAATAGTGTACATCTCTTACATCCCTAGACCAGTCTTTATAGTTTGATGGACCTTTATTCATCTAAATGACAATGAATTTGTAGAAGACACCCACACATTTCTAGGCTATAATGTTTACAATAATATCTAAAATATATTACTCTGTAATAATAATAAAATGTATCAGATGTATGTATCTGCTTAAAATGCTTAAAATTGAGAGATAGAAGAATTGAGATATATTACCATGTTATTATGTAGTAAAGTCCACATGTAATAAAATAATCCAAATAAAATAAAAATGGATGTTCTTTATTGTTTTTTAGTATACATATTTTAATAAGCCACAATAGATTTCAAGTTGAATTATTTACTGTTTTCTAATAACAGATGGATGGCACTGTGCTGGTTAGATTATGGTTTGATAGTAGTTTAATATGAGATGTGGATTATGGCTATAGTTCACTCGAGTCCTTAGTTATTACTCTTACCACAGGGATGTAGACGGCCTGTCTCAGTGAAGACGGCTAATAGCTAATTGCTGATGCTAACTGTTTTTAATTAATGGCTGATTTTTGATAACAGATAAACTGTATGTCTGTACGTTACCCTGGTGAGAATATCGGCATGTAGTTAATGGTTTACTGTGGCCCTTTGGTGAGGTCTATATCTAAAATGTTTATTGCGATAATATTGATATGGAAATATTGTCCTGATTGTAAGTTTTAATATCTGAGGCTGCTCTTGACCATAAATTTTCCTAGCAGCTGCGTCAGTCCTTAACTGTACATCTCGATGTTCCAGATCAAAGGGTCGTGGTCAACCAAACGAGGAAAAGACAACTACAACCCCTACAGCTATGGCAATATCCTCACCAACTGCTGCGCTGCCCTGTGTGGACCTCTACCACCCAGGTAAATACACACTGTGGCAGATTACAGTACACTTTAGATCTGCTGTCTGTGTAATGTTATTGTAATGTTGTGTAGTGTGCTTAAAAAATATATATAGTATAAAAATATAAAATAAAAGACAATTTATGAGATGAACAGATGAAAAATTTAACTTGGTAAAAGTAATTAATGCATGGAAGAATAGTTATAGATTGTTTATTAAGACTGCGCTATATGTGTAAGATATCACTGCAGTTATTTGGTTGGGGTAAACTTTGCTACACCATATAACAGAGACGATTAAGGTTGAGTAAGAATACATCACTGCAATAAAAAAACATTACTACATACTATAGAGTATACACACATTGGTTTGCTTGAAATTAACAAAATTCCTTCTTGCCTGTTTGTATTCTCCTGCCCTGACCCTCTACTCTAATAAACCCAAACATTCACAACCTATTTATGAGCACTTTCAGAAAAAAAAGACCCTCTGAGACAAAGGAGATGTATTTAAATGTGCATAAATGTTACTTTATTCCGTTTCCAGTGTTGCAGTAAAACATTCCAACACAAACAAGTGTGCAGGGCGTCTTCCAGGAAAGAGGAAAAATCTTTTTCAGTTAATATCTCCATCTGCTTGCTCAGGAGGTAATTATGTTCGACTGTCTTTTCGGGGAACTGATTGAGCTGCGTGTGGAAGAGTGTGGTGATGTCAGCAGTTTGCAGCTCTCTGGTATGAATACAACTGATGCTGAGTCGTGCTGCTAATGGCCTCACTCTGCTTGCTCTTCTCTCCAGCAGCTGCAGCGTGGTTTTCTTCTAGGACTAGAGTTATTTGTAGGAACCAAAACAGTTAGTCATAATTGACCCCTGTTATTTCAGGTGGTTCAGCTGTTTCTTCCACGCTAAATTCTTTATATAAAGCAGGACATTTCTGCACTTGTTTATCTCACCAGTCAAATGTTCACACACATCTTTTTAAGGTGTTTTTTTTTATTTTATTTATTTGCAATTTTTATATTTCGTAATATTTGCAGAGACATCAAAGCAGTGAAAAAGCACAAAGTATACAGAGATGAAATTTTTTTTTAAACAAATTGACGCCACTGTAGCAAACATCTTCCAATTTTGACCAATTATACAAATAAGACATGCATATAATCTTGGACCTATATTTTTGTCAGAACGTGACTGGATCCTATAAATTACATGGATTAGTAGTCAAAATACATGTAAGAATACAGCCATGCTCCCTCACATCCAAATTGCACCACATTTAACGTAAACCCACTAATATATACCAGAAAAATACAAAATACACTGGCATGCCATGGTCAAGTCATGAGATAGCGGCATGTTAATTTGTCATGAAGTGTTACCTCAGGGAACTGAGATTTTCCAAAGCCCACATCTGTGTAAGTTGTGTGGTGTTCTCTTGTTAGTGAGATTTGGTGGATGGGACATTGCATTTCCAAATTATTTCAAGTATTTAACATTCCTTTACTCACGGTCTCACATGTCATAGAAGGCCTTTACCACTAGCTAGGGTTTACTGTCTACTGTGGGTGGTTTTGGCAGACAAGTGAATCAAATCAGTGAAAACATTCACTGCAGGAGGCCCCACACATATACCACAGATGCAGCATTCTTTAGATTCTATAGAACAAATGTCCTTGTCTCTAATGTCCCTTGTCCTAAAACCATCAACAGTGTAGTTGAAAATTTAACTGAAGTAAAATGAATGAACATGAAAATATAATTTTTATATTACAGCCATTCATTTTCCTAAAGGAAGCCGCGATTTATAGCCTCAAAACAGCAGCAAGCGACAAATGCTAATTAATTATGACGCCATGAAGCAAAATTCTACCCTGATTGGCAGAATAAATTCTTTAGACAAATCCAAAGAAGAGCAGAAAGTTCACAGCTTCTGCTCTGTAAACTTTTGATTCCTACCGTACTTCATTCATATCCCCAGCGGAGAGGGTTTGAACATGACGGTGAGGATTATAACCACTGTTTTCCCTTATATATGATGCATTTTTGCACAAATACAGGGGCAGTTTGGAGAAAAATTAAACATGGTAGAAGGTAGTGTGTAGCTCAATAGGTTGCTAGCATACCACACTGATACACGCCCACTCCTGACAGCACAAACAACCTCAAATACACACCCACAAGAGACAAACATGGGGCGACACAAGTGACTTGTCGCCTGCCACTGTGAATGCAGGGTTACTCTGATACAACCTGTACCAGCTGAAAAATACATCAGAAAATCTAACAGTTAATGTTGAATTTTAAAATAAAGATCCATTCACAGTAAACAGAAATTTCTATTTCCTTTCCTGCCTCTATACTGAACACAGCCAGTCCCGCGTATATTGATGACCAGCTGATACTGTTTTGAGAAGCTACAAGCTGTCAGTAGGAACATGAACATCTGCCACAACATCTTTATAAAGAACAAAGAAAAGCTTACTGGGCTATTTATGATTGAAAATGAAAATCAAGTCTGATTAGGTGACTTGATTTTCTCTCTCTCTCTCTTATTTGATCTTTATCCATCATTTTCATATTAAGAGAATTAAATGCTTGCTGAGCTTACAGTGTTTCTAGCGCTTGTGCTGTGCCTCTGAGCTAATTATGTTCAAGGATGAGGGCAGATAATCGATCTAGAGGAAATTTAGCTTTTGAAAGGATTGTGCTCTAAGAAGCAGAGACAAGTGATTCAGTTTTTATGAAAGCAGTAATAAAAATAATTTAAGAACTAAAGATTTGAGTTCCTAGGTTTTGGCTATGGTTTGACATTGACAATTATGGTAAGGGACTGGTAACTGTTTACACACAGTACAATGCTCACACCTGTAAAAGTTGTGAGGTGTTATCTTGTGAATGAGGTTGGACACTGGCCAGCGTGTTCATGCTAAGGCGATTCATGCTAAGGTGAATTATCACGAGGTCTGATCCCACCCAAATCATATTGTTTATCCACAGGCAGAGAAACACCATTCATTGTTCCTCTTATAGAAGACATGCATGGATTTAAAAAAATATATATATTGAAGATTGAAGAACGTTTAAGCACCCCTGATAATTTTCAGGATTTTCTTTCATAAACCGTTAGTTGTTCGGATCACTAATTTTAGTTAAATATATCAAGGGTCAAGGAGCTTCTAAAAAAAATTGTGTTGCAATAATTTGTTCCAACTTTTTTATACCACTGTACCTCCTGTGATTCTTTTCAAATAGAAAATCTATGTATATCTTATTAACTTAAAAAATATAAAATAAAGACATTAGTAATTTTTTTAACACATCGGCATCATTCTCACTTTAACTCATTTAAAGTTAGTGTGACATTTATATTTGTTATATCAACAAGCTGAAAACATTTAAATATGAAAAAATTATTAAATATTAAAATACAGTGTCTAAAAGTATCAATCAGGTATGCTATAAACACACACACACACATATGCTACACACAGTATTTTGCACTCCATTAGCAAGTTTCCTGTCAGTATGAGGAAATGGAGCTGGATCAAGTTCGGTACAGGTGGTTACCATCTGTTTCATGTGTAGGCACACAGAGTGGGAGGAAGTCCCAGTTGATACACACACACACACACACACAGGCAGGCAAGCAGAGGCAGGGACCCTCTTGATTCCCTCAAGCTCACTCATTCTTCAGCTTTCACCCACGTTCAGTGACTCACACACTCTGTTTGCTAAAAGCTGCTAATCTAGTGTTGTTTCCTCCCTTCCTCTCACTCTCTCTGTCTCTCTCGCTCTGTCTGTCCTTCAGTTTGATTGACAGAAGAGGATTTGTACAGCCAGACACCCCTCAGCCTGCAGCTCAGTCCAACGGCACCAACACATGTCCAACAACTCAGCTCCAGAGTCATATGGTAAGATCTGTGTGTGACAGATTACTGTCACTTACTGTCTCTGATCCATTCCTGCAGTTAAAGTTATTTAAAATCACATTAACACAGTTTCCCCTCCCTCTTCACCAGAATGTAGTCAGTTAGCACAGACATGTTTGGTGTATTGAAATGTACAGACTTACAAATTAAGTAAGAGCGTTTTCACACCTGAAAGTCATTTTTATATTATAAATATTTATAATACAAAACTAAATAAGCAAACTTCTGACACCAAGCATTTCTACAATTTGAAGTAAGGGGCAGAAATTGTGTATACGTATATGATTTGTCATTATACCAGTTAGTTTAAAAATCTGACTGACCAAAAAGGCATTCTATGAGTGCCAGTATATCTTGATAATGGCACTCCAAACCTATTAAGATCCATCTGCTTTATTTACCTGTAACCAAGCATGACTTAAAGCAATACAGATGTAACATCCAAGTTTAAAATGATGGTAACAAGCCTAACGGAGTTGCAAGTGATGCAACAACACAGCAGAGCTCTTTGATCTCAAAGCTCGCTATACCAGCTTCAGAACACTGCTGTGGAAGGCTGCCAATTTGTCTTTTTGAAGTGTTGTGTCTGCCACTGGCAATATTGACACTTGTGTGCTGATCTACTCCACTCCAGCCTCAAAATGGCCCAAAATCTCAGCACGCCAGTGCCAGTATCACATCGTATGTAGCAGGCCATCTCAGCTGTAACTTTATTCTTTGCTTTAAGCTACAGTCTTATGCAAAAGTTTGGGCACCCCAGGCAAATATGAGAACATGACTGTATATATATATTAAATTTTGGTAATTGAAAACCAATTGTTTCTGAAATGTTTTTGGTAAGAAAAATTGTTCACTTAGAAAATAAGCAACATTCAAGACTTAAGACTAGTTCTCTTCAATTTTCTGCAGCATTCAATAGTAGATATGTGAGCATTAATTCAGATTTGTTGTGAACTGATTAATTGTGCTGATAATATAAACCAGGCTCATGTTGACTGCACCGAAGTCTGTGTAGGAAAGTTGGCAACCATCTTTGTAATGCTGCCTATCAGGTATTTTCACACAAGATCTGGCTCTTATCAGAGTTAATGGGAAAAGACCAAAATACTGAAAAAATGAGGGTCAACCCAAATTCTAAATCACTCATAAAATAAATTTAAAAAATCATGAATAGTTTTTAATGTCTGTCTTTTACTTTCTGGACTAAACATAACACTCACTGTTTGTCACTTTTTGTCAAAGAGCAGGGCTTTATATGTAATCAGATGCCATTATAAACTTTATAAAAACTTAATTTTTCATTCATTTCATTTCAACCAGTGTCTGATTTCTTCATTTAAAAATAAAAAAAACATCTGTACACAACTATAAAAACAGGAATTCTCTTGTAATTATTAGAAGACTCAAAGTCTGGCCACTGTCACACCTACTGTGAATTAATTCTGACTTATAGCTAGGATTCTCTAGAATGGAGTGTTTCATATCAAACCACTGTGAATTAGGGGTGGACGATATATATATATATATATTTCAAGGTATAATATCGTTCACGATATTCAAAAATTTTGGCGATATCACGTACGATACGATATAGCACACCCCTACTGTGAATGCCATTTTAATGAAAACAGTTAAATTATATGTAAAGTTTGTGAAATCAGTAGAATTACAAGTACTCTAGTCTACCAGAGTACTTGTGTAGCTGGCAGTGTAGTTACCAACTGTGCTACTCATAGAACTGCAGATAAGACAGCATTAAATGAAAAATAGATTTTTTTATAGGGATGCAGTTTATATATATATCCATCAGAATGATTAGTGTTCTTTACTTCTAATGATTCTTCTAAATGTCTGTCTTTAATATTGAGGAATATTGATTTCTTTATTATACTGTAAATGGTCTTTTATGAAAACATTTGAACAGATGAGTTGCTTTATTCTTGTTCTTTATCTTTATATTATCAACCTTTCCTTTCCACAAAACAGCTGTTTTTTGTTCACCAGTTGTCTGTTCACTAATGCTTTTCTCTAACCCATGTTTCTCTGTAACACTGACTTCTTACCGTCATTTCTTTCTGTTTGTCTGTTTGTCTGTCTGTCTCTCCCTCTTGCTCTCACTCTCTCTACTCTTCCCTCAGTGTCACCAAGATCAGTGCATTCAGAGCACCAAATTCGTTTTGCAGGCTGCTGTTACGACGCCCCTGCTGCATGCTCAGCCTATTCTGCTGGGTGGAGGTCCTGTCCTACAGCCCAAGCCGTCGGTAGGGGGTCCCTGTTCTGCCCTGGGTCCCGGGCAGCCCTCTCTGCCCTCCTCCATCCCAGGCCTGAGCTGCGGAGGAGAGGTTTTGGCTCTACACGACTCGGAAAACCACTGTCACCATCACCTCCACCACCAGCACTTCATCAGCCCAGAGGAGACGCCCTGCGCTGCCCATTTGGGTCACCACATGCCCCTGTATGACCCAGCCAGCCAGGACTCGCTCCATGAGGACTCTGTGCGCGGGCTGGTCAAGCTCAGCTCCGTCTGAGGACTGCTGCTATTGGTCAGCTCGAATGGACAGAGGAAGGCCCTAAAAGCCACAAGCAGCCTGGTGGGGTTTGGAAGCCATACTTACTTTTTGGTGCGTGCGATACACTGGCCCTTACTATTCACCCATCATTGGCCCAATACTTGAATTTCAGCCATTAATTATAGCCAATAGTTTTAACACCTCAAAATTTCAGTTTACGACCTTCAAAATCACTAGTCTGACTAATCCTTTGAAAATCTTGTACCATGGTCTGTACAAAATAACATGCCACATGTCATAAGACCAGGGACTAGTATCATGTCCCATGACCTTTGCCACGTTCACTGCAGGATGTGTGTATGTGTGTGTGGCGCTTCTGATAATTACAAAGCACTGCACTAGGGGTGGGCGATATGGCTCTAAAATAATATCACGATATTTCAGGGTATTTTTGCGATAACGATATACTTGGCGATATAGGAAAACTAAAATAATCCATTCATTTCAGGAATATAATATAATAGTATAACAGAATAATCATAATGTGGCAAAATAAATAATATAGCATAAAATAATATAATGCAGCAAATAATATTGCAGAATATTTAGTGCATGCATATAAACTGCAAACTAAAACAATTATACAATAAATAAACCTAAAGCTTGACAGTAAATAATTGACTACTTTTAAAACAGAACAGTCCTATTATCACAATGTGGATTTTTAATATCATGATATTTCTGTGTTACGATATATTGTATACGATATAATATTGCCTACCCCTACACTGCACTGTCCACTGTGGGTGGTAATGCCTTCTTTGCTGTATTCCTGGTACCCATGGTACACTGTGGATTCAACAATGACATGTAATTTATCATTTATGTGGAGATGTCTACAAATATTTGGACAGTGACCGTTTTTGTTATCCCTTAATTCCAAATCAATGGTTTTGATTTGATTAAGAAGGCAAAATGCAGTCAGGTTTAATTTAAGGGATTTAACAAAAAGTTGTGTTCAAAGGTAATTGGACAGACTTTCTCATAGTTTTATGCTATCACTCTGAGTCACTGCTTGTTTGTGGGTCTTTCTGCATCAGTTTTGATGCTCAGTTGCGAGGAGGTTTGCTAAAAGAAGCTCTGTAGGTCTAAGAAGCTGCACTAATATAGAAGTTATAATCTGAAGACGTTTGTACAGGGTGAGTCAATTATTGCAGGACACTCCTTTATTACAGAATGAAATATGTCTGCTTTTTTCCAGACATAGCCAAAAAGATAGGCCCCCTCATCCATTACTTGCTGGGGTATTCAGATACGTAACTTTCCCTTTTATTTAATTTCACTTTTGTTTCTGATATAAGACAGGTGTCCTGTGACTTTTGACTTACCCAGTATCACTACAGGTAATATAATAACCTCAATCACATTAAAGGTGTTAATTATTGGTTGTTCTTATCGGCCAAGAAATTCCACACGGACACATCCCTACTTTAATCCTCGCAGATCAAACGGCCACACCCGGTGAGCTTTATCTCTAAAGCAAGGCCCCAACAGGCCATACAAACCTGTGAGCCCCAAAATTAGGACCAAAGGTCTTCCAGCTCGTCTGTTGGTAAACGTCCCCAAGTGTACTCGCACTTATGCCTCAAAGTGGATGCTGTGTTGAAGGACCAAGTGCAGCACACTCAGCCTATAGACACGAGAACTGAACTGTGTTCCTGGTGAAGATGTCGCTGTATCATCCTGCTAATGAGTCATTCCACTTTAACAGAATATTAAAGAGCCCACACAGAGAGCGGACCATCGATACACTCCTGGACACACAGCCTGCTGTTCATCCACTGTTTCACACAGACTGATGTATCAGTATCATGGAGCTGAGTTTAAATGCAATCTCACTGCCTTTTAATATCTCTGGGGTTCTGCTGACAATATGACTGTGGTCTAA
The DNA here is from genome assembly GCF_023375975.1 of Astyanax mexicanus. NCBI lineage: Eukaryota > Metazoa > Chordata > Actinopteri > Characiformes > Acestrorhamphidae > Astyanax > Astyanax mexicanus. The sequence goes on along the minus strand of NC_064408.1, from coordinate 83,256,538 downwards.
TCAGCGATTATGGAACATGCTACGGACCTATTGCATCAGATTTCTTTTTGTTTTTTTGTTTTTGTTAAAATGTTTGAATCAGGTACCAACACATTATGGTGATGTGACAATGTGCCAAAAAACAAGTTCACTGATTTACTGTTGTAGAGGTGATATCTTGTCAATAAATTCACGACTTTGTATGGAATTCATGCCTGTCACTCTGTACATTCTTAGATTTTTTTTGTGCAGTTGAAAGTCCTAGTCTTACTAATGGGAGGTTCTGTAAAGGTTTTAGGACCTAAATGGCCTAATGGTAAAAGATGTACCTGTGTAAATTCACATACAGTGTATAGTTCAGTCTAGAAGGTTCTCAAAAAACAAATCAAGGGGAAATGTGTCAGGTTCACAAACACATTAACCAATTTAGTCCAGTGCAAATCAGTGTGCGTTTCAACTGATGATGGTCATCTGATCATAAACAGTCATAAAAGTCCTTCAGCTCACACTAACGTGTCCTGTGTAATCTGATCATACGTGATCAGCACCAAGTACAGGTGTGAACGGTATACGGTGTGTCTCGAGGATCACTCAAAATTTGGAGGTCTTCAGATACACACACAACCACATTATTAGTGTAGTGTGAGCGGCGACCTGCACTAACCTCGTCAATGTCCCTGTCACAACATATGTAATAACCATAAGACCACACAACTGAACATGCTACAATAATATGTTAATGGATAAAGGCAAAGCTCAAAACTAGGTTCCTTATTAAAATCAGGGCCTATGTCTAAAGAAAAATCGAAATATAAAAGACTCGTAAAAAAAAAAAAAGATCGTAATCAGAACCTTAATGTCGTCTTCACCCAATGAAAAACAAGTATTTCCATTTTTGTTCATTTTTAGTTTACTGCATAATTAGACAACACAAACTGTCCCCTACACTGTGTCAAGATTTCTTAATGAAAGGACAACAGGAATTATCCAAAATGACCTGAAATAACTACATTTTTTATACTGACTTCCATTTCAAGTATTTATGCATCAAAGAATTTAATGCTCTACTGTACGGTTGCTGTTGTTTTTTTATTTATTGGACAGCGATGATATGACCAATCTAATCACAAGCAGTCACCAGAAAAGCATATAATATACCAGGTGTGAACGCCTATGCAATTGGAAATCATACATATTCTGATCACCTGGAAAGCATGTATTACAGGAAAATTAAGATTGTTTCTTAAATCAGATCTGTTATTTACAAGTGATCAGATCAGATTTACATTTCTGACCATCACAAACCTATCCTAAACATTAGTATCTAACCATTGCTGCTCTTCTTGGATCCCCACACTTCTTTCACTCTAGTAGTCATTCTTTGTCACAGCCAGAGCATTCAGACTGAGACGCATCTTCACAAATCTGATTTTAAATGCATTAATGCATCAGATTTGCAAAAATCAACCTGGATACAGTCTAGATGTAACAGAAATCTAGGCATAAGATTTAAGCTGCCAGTCTTAACTTTGCCTTCATGCTATGTGAGCGGAGCCTTAGTCTGTATTGATTTACAACTTAGAAGAAATACACAGGAAACAAACAACACATATTTAACCAATTTATATAGTGGGTTTGGTCAGAAAATTACAGGTTATACAATAAAAAAATACATTGCAATATATTAGTCATATCATGAATCTATTTAACATGAAACTGGAGTGAAGACAACAAATGTGTGGTACAATATTTCAAGCCCAGTTCACTGAGAATCACTGCTGATTCTACTGGTCCTTCAAGTATTATCCAAATAATTTATGCTTCGCCCACAAATCTGCTCTATAGTAGCCACTGTCACTAGTCTAGACAAGCTTAATTCCACACTGATTAAAAATCCCATTCTGTCTAATAAAAAAAAGCTGAAACTCTGCTGTGTTTACACTGTGAGGACATGTTAGGTATATTTTAGTTTAATGTTCTGAAGTTAACAGTTATCTTGTGGAAAAATCAATGGTAAAATTCATCTCAGTGGCACAGATATTTTAAACTGGGAATTCAAGGTTACATAACTTTCAGTTCTTACATTTATATTTAAGTTCAGTGTGATTTTTTCAGTTGTTATGAAAACAAATTTGTGGGGCGGAGCATTAATAGGTCAGTTTTATACTTTTATATGCTCTTTACTATCAAACATTCCAGCTTCAGCAGTTGATGATGTGAGTTGCAGCTGACAGGATCAGCAGGATGTTGCATAGACAAAATACAGACTGCTAATAAAAATGCATAGAATTAAGGTACCCTCAGTTTAGAAGTGCTCACTGATAGTTCTCTGAAGTTAACAGCAGATGCAAATCCAGCTTTGTTCAAATCAAAGTCTGCGTCAAATGCTGTGTCATTACAAAATCAATGTAAAAAAAAAAAAAAAGTAAATGTTGTAATTAAGTAAATAATAGGAAGATGTTTTTTTTGTACACTGTTTTTCTTTTACTCCAAATGTAGATAATCCAAGATCTACAAATAACAAAAACAAATGTTATGTATTTCTGTCCATTCTTATATACAACATTGTGTTATACAGTTTCAGAAACCACATAAAATATTACAAATTGGCCATGGATATGGGATAGTACTTAGAGAGTGCTTTTGTGGTTTTGATAGTGAATAAAATTCACCAGATCACTAATCAGTTCACAATAAACAATTTTCATTTCAATCTTAATCAATAAATTATGCAAAAAAAAAAAATGGTTGAATTTTACTGACAAAGTTTGATGTTAGTGTATCATGATTTAGTTGCAGTCAGGTGCTTGAATTACATTTTTGCTTGTTAGCTACATTAACATCTTTACTGTCAGTCAGCTTCATTAACTTGGTCAAACTCCTAAACCCAGACCTCTATTAGTGCAAAAAGCAGCAAACATGGCATCCAATCTGCTCTCTTTGGTTTTCAGTGACTAGAGTTGCTAAACGTTCCTCCAGAAGGATTTCTTGGTGTTCCAAGCCATCAGAAATGTGTTTGTGGTGGAGTGTGCAGGGGCAAATATCAGTGCCTTCAGGCCCAAAAGGCTCCAGACATCATATTCTCTAATGCGTCCCTGATCCGTTTTCGTGCTTGTTTTTGCTTGTTTGATACTTTCGTAGGCTTTGCTTGCAATAAGTATTTGTGCAGGATTATTTGATCTGACATGATTTCATTTGGTTGTTTTGAATGGGCTTGAGATGCCCAACAATACAGTGAAACTGTACAGTGCAGACGGTCATTACACAGATCTATTTGAACTGAGGCCATGTGATGTGTGGACTTGTGCTTACACAGAGGATGGGTTTGAGATCAGGGTAGAATATCAGGTAGAATATCAGGTGTGTGGTATTAAAAAAAAATAAAAAACAAAAAGTTAAACAGGAACAGGATATTGCTATATGTCTAAACACAAATCACTGAGGAATTGTAACTCATATAAATGATAAACTAATGCAATGAAAACATAGCTATTGTTTTATCTGTAACATCTGCCTACAGTGGCACCTGAGATGTTTTGGTTAATAGATGAAGATATCTTTCTTAAAAGTGGGAAGAAATAAAAAAACATAAATAAATAACTACATTAAAAAAACAAGCATATTTGATGGGATAAACTGTATGATTATTTTTTTCCTCTACTAAGCAATTAAGGAACCAGAGGAACCAGCTCAAACCAACGAGACAGAGGGATGCAATGTTAAGCTAGTTAGAAAAAGCAAAAGGTAGCAGCAATGTTAGCAAAATCTGGTCATATACTAAAGTTTCGGCATCCGTGGGTTTATATCCTCCACAGAGACAATGTTCTGCATATCGTAGCGTCACACAAAACCTCGTTCTCCATTTTTCCCATTTTTTTCCCGTGACAAAAGGAGAATCTGCCAGTTGTTTTCTTCTAGTTTAATGATGAATGGACCAATAGAAATACCATATTCCAATTAGACAGGGATGACATTGTAGAGCATAATAATTACTGTTTATCATATTTCCCAAAAAACATTTAAAATGTTACAGCATGTTAAGGACGTTACATTAATTTTGTCTCAATAGAAGTTAATTATTACTTGTAGAGAATTCATTTACTTATTTTTAGTTTGATAAATGTTCTTTTTGACTAAAGTACCCAAACTTTTAAATAAGATTTTTTGTATTTCTTGTACAGTATATACCTCACCAAGATAAACCAAACTTCAGCAAAATTAGCAGAAGAAATCTAACATTACAAAACAATAAAAGGTAAGGCATGAAGGTTTGATTGTCACACTGTTTGTTTAGCTAAAGATGCTGAAGTGCTTATTAGGTGAACAGTGATACTGACCAGTTGATTTGTGAGAGATCCTGCTGCTTTAGAAGCTCTCACTGTGTACAGCAGGTAAGGTAATAAAAGCAGGAAAAGAGAAGAAAAAGATGAGCTCCACAGCCAGGCTGAAGATTTCTTTTCAGCTCAGGTACAAAAGGCGTGCAAAATGTGTTGGACGGAATTAGTTTCTCAGGTGGTACTGGGGTAATTTTCTCTTTTTTGGGGGTGATTTTATTCTCGTCCGGGACGACCATGTATTTGTTTTACTCAGATGTCCTCTGAGAAAATTACAGGCTGAATTACCCACAGTTTTTCTGACGCACATATCCGAGTTTCGTCACCTCATGTTTAATAAAATAGCTATTTGTCCACTGCTACGCACCGTGATTACACTTTGGGTGCACGTTTCCATGGAGATCCACGTAAACACAACAGAGAGTGAAAATGGAGGAGCTACTGAACGTGATGTCATGTGAGCGAAAAAGCCAAAAAAAATTCACTGGTCCTCCAGTTTTTTCAATTGCAGTCCGGATGCAAGAGTTTTTTCACTGAGTGGAAGTGTGACATTTCCACCCGGATAGGGCTTAAGAGTCAGACATTAAAGTCTGTAAGAATGTTTAATATCATCAATAATAAAAGAGTTAGAATATAGCTATTTCTAGCAAAAATACGAGGTAAATATAAAACACCCATAATTCAAGTTGAATTTAGTCTGGATGAGCTCTGGATTCAGTGGCTTCTCATTAGCATGAATTCACAACATGCTACTACTTGGTTTGTGCTGAGCTGAGACTGGAAAGCTTTAGCCTGGCTGTGGTGTGTCTGACGACTTTACAAGTGTGGGCCTGGTTACCACATCTTAACATCCATCAGCTCCAGGTCCCCCAGAATCTCCAGCTCGTCCACGCGCTTCAGGTCCTGCACGCGATGTTTATAACTGAACTGATGAACCCCGTTCACAGCCACCTTAAACTGCTGTGCCTCACACAGGACGATCAACTGCAACAGGGCAGAAGAGATTATACAGGTTATATGATTCATATTCTCCTGAGCTTTTAAAAAGAATATTTGTATTTAGGCATGTCATGATAAGAATTGTCCGTACGTTGTAAGAATAGGCGTATATAATGTAATTATTGTAACAAGCCTATTTGTATACTCTATATTTAGAACACTGAAAGCCTATAGGCTTATAAACCTAAAAACTAAGAACAATGTGGCTTTAGTTCAGCAAAAAATAAACTCACAACAAACATGTCCTTGTTTTACTTTAATACCAGAATTACGACCCCGTTTACACCAGATCACTTGAGTATGTGATTAGTATCTGGATTGTATCATGTTAAGATTTTAGACACATTGATTTACATTTGGTAGTTAAATGCCTATCTTTTCAGTCAGATTGTGATTTGATTGCGGTGGTGGATAGAATATGCAAATCCTTTCAATTCATGGAAACCAGCTGTTTATCTTTTTTCACCTTGTCCTGCGCTAAACTTAATATGGCTGCTGCCCCAAAAAACACAATTTTACATACAGTCATGTATTTCTTCAGACTTAAGGTAACTTTGTGCCTATTAAAAGTGTAAGGTCCTGGAGGAGCTTTTGGGGGTTCTTCAGTTTGTGAAGGAACCCCTGAAGGTGTTTTGAGGAACCATCATGAGAGCTTAAAGTGCTTTAAGGAACGGTTTCTTCTAAAAACTTTTTTTAGGTTCCCTAAACACCCTAAGGGGTTCAAATTGAAGAACCCCTAAACATTCAATCCTAAATGAACTTATACTTTTTGCAGTGTACTGCATAGTGAGAGATTTTGCTTGTACTGGGAGGACATTTGATTGTTGAATGCATCTTGGAAAGGTGAACCTGTGCTGTAACACATAACTCAAACACATGGGATTTGTATCTGTTTTAAATTAGTCTTGTGTGTTTGATACATTTGTATATTTATGTGGCATGGCCTTATCCAGATACAATCAACATATTCAAGATGCATATAGTGTAGATATAAACGTGTCTGTCTGTTAGGCCAATGAAGCAACATATCCCACCAATTACAGCAATATGCTAACTGCATGCATAAATTACCACACACACTTTAATGTGGAGCAGTTCAGTAATAGTTCTGTAGTTTCTGAAATTGTATGGGTCCTACTGTTATAAATATGGACTTAAGTACAAACTAACTGTCTCCTATTGTCTATAGACTCTAACCTACCTAGTATGTTATATAATTTCCAATGGTTATCTTAGAATCACTAATGGCTTTGTTAATTTTTTTGAATAAAACATACAATATATACAGGGGTTGGACAATGAAACTAAAACACCTGGTTTTAGACCACAATAATTTATTGTCCTGACGGACATTTCTGGTGGAAACAGGAGAGTTGAGGTGCACATTGAATTCTGCCGTGATTTGTGCAGCCGTGGTTTTATGTTTTTTAGATACAATCCGGGTTAGCACCCGAATATCCCTTTCAGGCTTTTTCCTCTTGCGTCCACAGTTAATCCTCTTGGATGTGGTTGGTCCTTCTTGGTGGTATGATGACATTACCCTGGATACCGTGGCTCTTACAAAGTCTTGGTCACAGATGCGCGAGCAAGACGTGCATCAACAATTTGTCCTCTTTTAAACTCTGGTATGTCACCCATAATGTTGTGCACATTGCACTCTTTTGAGCAAAACTGTGCTCTTACCCTGCTAATTGAACCTTCGCACTTTACTCTTTTTTTTTTTTTTTTTACAGCTTTTTTCTAATTACTTAACTTTTATGTAACTATATAAACCTTTAAAGCTAGACAGGATGAATATATGTGAATCTTTTATACTGCTGCTATCTGTGCCAGCAGTTATTAGATAGGACCCGATACCTCAAAGTATTCTCCTGGTATGAAGGGAAAACTGGGAAGACTGTGTTCCTCTGGACCCCAGCACTCTGACAGGAACGAATTCCGAACAAACAATCCTGCTTTGAGTCGAGGGTTCAGGTGCAGTGCAATGTCCTCAGAGTTCCCCACACGCAGGTTTACACTGAAACTACACACAGCCATGCACACAGGAAGAACAGCAAAAGATTTAATCACATCAGACAAACACTGTCACACATGACAGCTATTACCTGACGATTGACAATTATTACAAGTTTATGTAATAAGCAGTAAATGACATTTTATTACCACAAACTATTATTCTAAATAGTTACATAATAACCATACCTGTGGGAAAATGCACTGATTCTGCCTTTGATTGTAACTGTGTGTCCTGGACTCAACCCATTCACAAGCTTTCTCTTAAAAGGAAGACTCTGAAAAGATAAAACAGGACAAGCCTGATCACACGTGCCTTCTAAGGTTGAACTTGTTATGCCTGTATCCATTTTCTAGTGTCATTATTATACACAACTCTCTCATGGTTCAGATTTTATACACATGGGAGGTCTAGCAGTGTGACATGTACTCACCATATCACCAGGCTCTGACAGCACAGCCTGAAGGACAAAGGAAAGCATGAAGAGCATTTCAGTGCTCAAAGCATGTGGCATTTGATATACACACGTTTTTTTCTGCACTCTGAAAAGAAAAGATTTTGCTTCCAAAACAGTAAAACTGTAAAGCAGCACAATTAACACTGCCTTGACATACTTCTGACTACTGACTGTTATGATTCTGGGATATTTGTAAATAGTATATCAAAAAAATGAACAAATTGGAGCTCTCATTTTTAAGCATAACATTTTATTTTTTACCAAACTCATTTTTAAAGCTGATAGTCTGATACAAATGCAATGTTATACCTTATGTTGTCTTAAGAGTCAAATATTACCTTTTACCATTATTCTGTTTAACATAAAGACAACCTGCTAAATTATCCTTTATATAGAATAAATTGAATGAGTGACCTCCCCATTAAAAATGAAATAAAGAATGTAAAACATCTCATATGTTCACACTTTCATGAAAGCTGTACACCACCAATGTAGACAGACTGTCTTTGGGTCATTTTCATCATGACAGACAGGGGGAGTTAGAAGGTTGTTAAGACTGCACAAGAGTTTACTTGTAGTGTGTGTATTTTTCCAGAGTAGTAACTGTGGGGTCATTTTAATCCAGTATGAATTTGCAGAGTATACAACTTTTACAATAGGAAATAACTGTGGGGTAATTTTATTCCAGTATGAATTTGCAGAGTGTACAGTTTTTATAGTAAGTAATAACTGTGGGGTCATTTTAATCCAGTATGAATCTGCAGAGTGTACAGTTTTTACAGTAAGTAATAACTGTGGAGTAATTTTAATGAAGTATGAATTTGCAGAGTATACAGTTTTCACAGTAAGTAATAACTGTGGGGTCATTTTAATCCAGTATGAATTTGCAGAGTATACAGTTTTCATAGTAAGTAACAACTGTGGGGTCGTTTTAATCCAGTATGAATTTGCAGAGTGTACAGTTTTTACAGTAAGTAATAACTGTGGAGTAATTTTAATGAAGTATGAATTTGCAGAGTATACAGTTTTCACAGTAAGTAATAACTGTGGGGTCGTTTTAAGCCAGTATAAATTTGCAGGCTGTGACCAATCAAAGCTATCAGTGGGAATCTGGAGGAAATTACATACAATTATATACATTTTTCATCCCATTTCAATTGGCCAGTCCATTCCCATAAGCTTACATTATGAACCCTTGTCTAAAAAAAGCTCCAGTAGCTTAAGACAATATTTGAATCATTCCTCAAGACAATGATTCCTGCATCGCATTTCTGATATTACATGATTAAATTGTACCTTAGTGTGCACTGAATGTCTGAGTGACAACGATTATTACAAAATAAAATCTATATATTTACTTTTCAAAATCAATCTGAAATATAAAAAAATGTCCAAGCTGTTAAGTTCTCATATGCTGCTTATTGGGTTATCCAAATCTATGGTATGTCTGAAACATATAGAAGAAGACAAAATCTGCAGGTTTTGGGACACACACAAACAAAAATACAAAACTCACAATTTTTACTTACATTAGCCTGTGTGCTTAACCCCTTCATAGCAACTGGAGAAATGGTCGAACTCTTAAAAACAAAAAAAATTTAAGTTAACTCACATTCCATTCACAATGCTGTTTTTTTCCCGATTTATTTCCTGACACACACCTACTTATGATCTTAAAGCAAACATACTTTATATTTTTTCATAGCCCATTTAAGTAAGTACATATGGGCTGTTATACCATTCCATTCTCACTTCCATATATGATATGAATTGATTCACAACTGAACAGTATATCCTGAAATGTCTTAAAACAATAACAATGTCTACATGGCTCATAAAAAAGGCTAGGAAATATATAAAGGTTCTTTTAAAATATATATTTAACAGCTATTATGTGTAATTAACACATTTTTAGCAGTATTTAAGATTCTGTTTGAATATCTTGATTATGTCAGGTACTTACAGTACTTGGAATGAACCCAAGAGCCTGGATGTTAACCTTTCCTGATATTCCCAATGTGTCCACTTTACCCAAATCTATTCTGTGCTTGTACTCCAGAACGTGTGCACCATTTACTGCCACCTGCAGGTATAAAAAAGCATTTTTATTCATGTTCAGAAAAACATGTTCAGCATTTAGATACAAATCTAATATACAAAAAAAGATTATGCTACTTCTATTTCGTCGTCTACTACTACTACTACTACTACTACTACTACTACTAATAATAATAATAATAATAATAATAACAAAAATAATGTTTTCATATTAATAGTTCAAAGTGATTTAAAATCAAGTGATAAGTTCAGTTACAGTAATAAATAAATATTAAGCTAAACAGAGTGAACATCGGAGATGCACTGAAAAAATATTGTGGACGGATGCAGATATTTACTGTTTCTAATGTACCCATCTGCCTCCTCACCTTATATACTTCTTTCTCTACAAGCACAATGATTTCAAAACCTGTTCCTTTTCCAAATGGCATCAGATAGTGGATCTCCTCCTTGCCCCACTGCTCATGCTGCAGTGTGTTACAGACAATGTGGGACTTCTTAAAGCGAGGGTTGAAGTGGAAAGCCACATCTGCTCTTGGCTTAATACTGTTGCCACATGTGAAGTCAACCTGAAACCTGCAAGAATAATTCATGGTCAAGGTAAATCGTAGTATACAGTACTAATGGCAACCATATAAAAGAAAAAAGTTACTAATCAAATCATGTAATTAATTAAAAAGGGTTTCATGCCATGTAATTTAAATGTAAAAAATCAAATCAAATAAAATTGCTTTATTGTCACATCACAGTAACTCAGAGGTACAGAGGTGCTAAGTCCCTCACAGTAGTAAAAACACACAATAATAAAACACAATTAATACGAATAGAAAAATACATTATATACACGTAATACACACGTTTACACAATGTAAAGATTATTTGCTAATTATAAATGGTATAAAACAAATATAAAATAATAAAGCTAATAGAAATATGTAAAAATCACTAGTTTGTAGTCTATACTGACGGCTTGTGATTGAAACAGGCACAACAAGCAACCGGTTTCATTTAAATACCTTAAATGAGAAAGTACCACAAAGTGATTGCACTCACCTGTCTACATCGCTGGGAACAGAGCCCTGTATCAGAACCATTTCACCTGGATGGAGCCCACCCAGGATGGTTACAGCGAACGGGATTGTCTAAAAAAAAATAAGAAACATCACATCAGTTTTATCCTAGGGCTTTATATATTCAGCCATTTTCTAATTAGATTTACACTAGCAATTAGTATTTATGTGTAAATAACAATCATATATTTTGAAACTTTTGCTAAAACATGAAAAAATGAACAAAAAGGAAAACAATGGAATACTTAATGTGCCATTTCTTTTTTTGTTTGTTTGTTTAATTTTTGTATTATTATTTATTTCATGCTATTTGTAATAATAAAGCTACTAAGCATTAATGATACTTTAGAATGTTTGATTATGTAAAGGATATGAATTTATTCATAATGTAATCTGACAAGGGATGCATAAACGTTTTGGGTAAGACAATGTTATTGTATTAAACTACGTATATCTGACAATCAATAACAATCATTGAATACAAATATTTTATTGTTTATATCTCCTCACCTGCAATGTCTATTTTTTTCTGCAAAACTAACTTTTTTTCTTTCTCCAAAATCTTCTCCTCATGATGCTGCATGGACACCTGTGGTAAAATGTCCTACAGCCTCAGCTGATCTTATTCCACTCCTTTAGGATAATGTCAAGAGTGTGACTTCAGTTCACTTATTATAGCTAAATCTAAATAAATGGGACTTTCATGTTTTTTGTCTTAGGTTTGTGAGTAAAGTCCTCAATTACACTAGTTAGTTTAAAACTCTCCTTTTACTAAACCCAGAGTCACCACTGGTCTGTATTTTGTGCTACTGGAGTTACAGATTGTAATCTTTACGTGAAGAAAACAAATGCAGAACCAGAACAGATGTTTTTATTTTATATATTAGTCGATGTTTTAGCATTTTTACTGCTACTTTTATTATTATGTGATGTTTTTTTTTAGATTTTTTGGAGCTCTCTCTCCAGCTCAGGTCTAGGGGTAAATATTAACTAGCTCCTATGCATATACTAGTTTGTGTGGTGCGGCCTGTTCTAATTTAGTAATGCTGTAAATCTGAATTTTATACACTTCTCTACATTACAAATAGCCTACGTTTGAACTTACGCACAACTGGAGCAACCGGTGTTCTGTCGAGTTGTGCTACCCGTCGTTTTGTGCTTCTTACCACCAGTGCGCAAGCGCGGATCCGCATTTTAAAGAAAGTTTTGTAAATGTTTCGTATATGTTTTTACGGGAATTATGTTTTAATTGGGTGTATTACACAACCGGACCCCCTGGAATTATTTGTATTAAATGTGTAAATGACAGTTAATTGCACAAAAGTGTAAATGGAAATTATTAATAACAAATACAACTGTTATTATTAAAAAAAAATACAAAAGCAGTAATGACCTCTCATTGCCATAACTTTACCATGATACTGTGATTTGAGCTACCCAAATATACTAGCTACATCTACTGAGCGAACTACTGGGAACATGATGTAATATGGTGCTTCTGTTTTATTTTTACAGTTAAATATGGTGCACTAGGGTAGCACGGTTTGACAAGATAACACAACTCGACGTAACACCGGCCACGGAACTCTTTCAGTGACAGGCCGACAGAAAGAACAGGGTTTTCTTGCCCCCGTTCCACCTTAAATTGTACGGTATTGGCATTCTGACCCTGGACAGACCACAAGCTAACTGCAATGTAATTTAAGGTGGAACGGACAGTTCTTCATCTGTAGTAGCTGATCCACCAGAGTAAGTTCGTCACAGGTAAGCGATCTGTTCACTAGATTACACAACATAAAACATTGTCCCAAAAATATATCATAAATCCTCAATAATAATAAACATCTTCATCGGCAAAGGCTCAAACCTCCGAGCTCTAAGTTATTTGACATTAACCGCTCAGTAAACAGCAGCAGTCTCGGTCTCACCGGGTTCAGCACAGTCTGCTTCGGGGTCTTCACCGACATATCGGCCACCACACAGCTCCTGCGTTACTACTGAATCCTGTATAAATATATTTCTTTATAAAAATCCACTCCCTGAAGAACTTCCCAACCGCTCCGCACCACTTTCTTGTTCCTTGTTGATGAACGTCTTCAGGAGAGGAGCGACCAATCACAGCCAAGGTTTACGGTGACGTAACCAGGCAACCTTCAAGACCCTCACTGTTTTTTGTTTAAAATTAAGGACACAAGTCAAATAAAATGTCCCGGAATCTAGAATGAGTGGCCCACAAGTGAACACAAATGCATGGAAGCCCATTCCCGGCACCTAAAAAATTAAATAATCCAGCAAAAAAAAAAAAAAAAAAAAAAAAAAAAAAATATATATATATATATATATATATATATATATATATATATATATATATATATATATATATATATATATATATATATATATATATATATTATAAAGTAAACTGCTATCTCAATATTTTAAGATAATAAGTCAAAATTTTGAGATACTATCTCAATATTTTGAGATACTAAATCATTATTTTGAGATACTATCTCAATATTTTGAGATAGTAAGTCATTATTTTAAGATACTGTCTCATTATTTTGAGATACTAGTAGAATGTTCAGAGACAGAAGCAGGTGAGACAAAGATGCAAAATGGATACTATTATTGAGAATTACAACACAAATCATGGCACAGATAACAGCCTACTAGTATCTCAAAATATTGAGATAGTATCTCATAATAATGACTTAGTATCTCAAAATAATGACTTAGTATCTCAAAATATTGAGATGGTATCTCATAATAATGAGATAGTATCTCAAAATATTGAGATAGTATCTCAAAATAATGAGATAGTATATCAATATAATGACTTACTATCTCAAAATAATGACTTAGTATGTCAAAATATTGAGATATTGAGCGGTTTACTTAATAATAATAATAAATGTGCTGGATTATTTTTTTATTTTTTTAGGTGGCGAGAATGGGCTCCCTTATCAAGGTATTGTCCTCACGTTCACCTCCTGTGAAGGACTTTTATTTTGAATTCAGATCCCACTACTGACTCCTACCGTAATGTTTAGTGTAACCGCTGATATGTTGAAACAGCGGTGGAGCTGGTTAAATCAGTAGTGTGCGCTGCTGGAGCAGTTCCTGGACAGAGGCAGTTGCGGAAGTGAGGCTGTTAAAGAAGGAGGGGTGGGTCAGTAAGAGTTGTGAAAGTGGAGAGCAGGATTATGTTATTCTCATTTTCTTTGAGGACAGCAGGTCGTTCACTGAGCACCAGCACACTGACCGTACCAAGATGATCTCAGCCCGTGTCCAGCTGCTGCTGGCCTCATGGTTTTGTGTGTGCTCGGCTGAAGATTACTTTCTGGATGACCTGATTGGGCTGGGGAGACGGTTTGATGGTATAGGGGGCTTAAGCGGAGGAGGGGTAGGTCTGGTCATGTGTGTTTTTGCTGTATTTGATGTTTTCTGAAGCCCCAGTAACCGCTTTGTGTTTTTTTCTTCACCCCAGGCCACATCACGACTTCTGATCAACTATAAAGAGCCTTATCGGAGCCAAATACTGGATTACCTTTTCAAGGTAGCAGCAAGGAATTCTCACACTCCTAAAATCAGAGCTTTGCAAATAAGTTAGCTGTTGACATTATTTAGAGTTGCCATGTCTTTGTCATTGTTGTTGGTTAATGTTGGGACAATTGTGTTCCTCCTAGCCAAACTTTGGAGCTTCACTACACATTCTCAAAGTGGAAATAGGTGGTGATGCCCAAACCACAGGTAAGAGACTGTCAGTGTACCTGCCTTTTCTATCAAATGGTATTACATCATTTTCTGCTCAGTGTGTGATATCCATTAAGGTGCAGGTGGATATAACCAGTTCATTGTCACATGATCAGTCATTCTCATTCTCAGAAGTCACATGAATGTCATGTTACATTTTATTGACAGAAAGGCAATATAATCTTTGTGATGTAAAAACAAAGTGTGCAACTTTTTAACATATCATAAAATCAAATTAATCAAAACAACATTTATGTTCTTGTCATTGTCATGCGTATATAATTTTACATATTATAGATTATTTTAGATGTAGCTTAAAGGAAGTGAGCCCTGACTGAGCAGGGCTTTCTTCTGTTCTTATAGTACCTTGTCTAAGTCCTTCTTAATTTTCTCCTAAGATCTAAGAGCTTCACTGGTGGGGCAGTGGACCATGAACATAGTCTTATGCTGTACTTCTGGATTCTTGTTGAGCCATTATCAGATTGTTGTGGTTGTAGGTTTTTGTTAGGTGAATAACAATACATCCTGGCTGAGGCCTAGGCATATTGCATAAGTCTAGTAATTAGTTGCCTTATTTATCATCTTCCTGTATTCTGTTACTTGTATAATTTTAAATTATGTATAGAACAGTATAGTTCACAGAGGTGTGACAGCTTATTTAGACAATAGACAACATGCATTAAAGTTTATGTGAATCATTTAGTTTCTAAATGAATCACTGTGTCAAGATTTAAGGGTGTAATGTCAGGCAGAAAGTTGACACAAATCCTGGCCTGTTAAGAGGATAATCAAGGAAATAGATCTTTAATTAACACAATCAAGACGGTCCTTTATGTTGTTAAAATTAGAGGCAGGGGAGCCATAATAAAAATAAATTATAGTTTTACAGAAACTTTGTTATTGGACCAACTTTTACCAATATACCTGTCAAAACACTCATTTTACCACCCATATTAAATGGTTGTTTTTTACAGATGGTACAGAACCATCACATATGCACAGTGAGAAAGACGAGAATTATTTCCGTGGTTACGAGTGGTGGCTAATGAAGGAAGCCAAGAAGAGGAACCCAAACATCACTCTAATTGGTGGGACTGATCTCTTTAGATAATACTAGTAGTATTTGAACAGCAATATTCTAAGAAAACATCAAACAAATTTCTTTGTGGTCTTATAACAGATCTTATGATTTTATTGAAGGCCTGCCCTGGGCGTTCCCTGGATGGATTGGTAATGGGACCAACTGGCCATACACCTTTCCAGACATCACTGCTAACTATGTGGTGTCTTGGGTCATTGGGGCAAAACATTATCATGACCTTGATATTGAGTACATAGGGGTATGCCTTTTCTAATCCATTATGGGGTTTCTTTGCAGTTTCCTTACAAGTGACAAGAATATTCTAATTTTGATTTTATGTTTTAGATATGGAATGAAAGGGACTTTAATGCAAAGTACATCACAGTAAGAACATTATTTAAATAAAAATTGCTAACGTTGCGTAAATGCATCGTTTTGATTAATTGTATAAGGGAATATAAAAAATATGCTTTGTTCTTCCTCCAGGTGCTTCGAGACGCATTAGACAGAGCTGGTTTAAAAGATGTCAGTATTATAGCGGCAGATGGGAACTGGGATATTTCAAATGCTTTGCTGACTGATCCATATCTCAATGAAGCTGTTGGTGTGATTGGGTAAGATGTAGAAAAATCAAATAAATGTACAAATTCTTATCAAAATGAAGGGAAGATGTTTTCAGGGAACAAAAGACAAATCCTGCAGTTTATTTTTTTAAGTTCCCAAACAAACAAAACAAAAAGTACAGTAGAATATGAACATTATATGATTTAAAACTATGTCTTGACCCTTTGTCAATACATTAGTAAGTAGTGCTTGCCAAAGAAATGTATATTGTGAAGTAATGTGTTGTGATAATATTACCTCTTCATAATGTTGCACACTGTTAGCCTCTTTGTTTTACAGTAGCATTTTTACATCTGCAGTGTTCTTTTGCCAGAGTTCACTACCCAGGCACCACTACAGTGAAGGAGGCTTTGCTGACTGGGAAGAGGCTCTGGTCCTCTGAGGATTACAGCACGTTTAATAATGACATTGGTGCCGGGTGCTGGGCTCGTATTCTGAACCAGAACTACATCAACGGCAGGATGACCTCGTGAGTAAAATGCTCTCAAAATGCTCACGATCTGTCAGCGGTGATTGACCTATCAATTCATCTGTTTGTAGTTTCTTGTGAGTGATAGTCTTGTCTTTTAGCACTATTTCATGGAATCTGATAGCAAGTTACTATGAAGATCTGTCTTTTGGCGGTGATGGTTTGATGACAGCAGAAGAGCCGTGGAGTGGGAACTATGTGGTGGAATCCCCAATATGGATAACTGGTAATCTGCATACACTTTAGTGATTCACATATAAGAGTGAAAATAAAACAACACACGATCTGTTACAGAGTTGACTAGACCTGTCATGAAAACTATTTTTTTGTGGACGATATATATCACTGGACAGTTCTGCATTCTTATCCTAAAATATGAGCCAGACACTGTTAAGAAAATGGTATTCAGAAGGAGCTTTAAGTATAGGTACTTATTGCCTGTTATGTATTTATAAATGTGCTAAAACAAATGTCCTCGTGTGGTTTAGCTCACACCACTCAGTTCACACAACCCGGCTGGACATATCTGGACACTGTGGGGCATCTTGCTCAGGGTGGAAGTTATGTCGCATTAACTGATGGCAAAGGGAATCTGACCGTTGTAATAGAGACCATGGTTGGTGTTTTGTCTTTTCTCTTTGTTAAAGTGAATAATTTACCGTGAGTTCACTAAACAGAGTCCTTATTCTGGTGCTTACCATTCCTGTTTCCACAGAGTCATAATCACTCTCAGTGCATAAGGCCTGCACTTCCACCTTACAGTGTTTCCCCTCAGACGGCAACTTTTCGGCTCAAAGGTTCCTTTGTAAGTTTGCTCTCTGTTTAGTAAAATCAGACTGCTGTTTGTTTACTAAACGCTTTAATTAAATGTTGCATGCTTTCTGTTTTAGGCAGCACTCACTGAGCTACAGCAGTGGTACACAAAATTTGATTTTGAGACCAAAAAAGACGTGCTGTTTAAGAAGACTAACTCCATTAAGGTGAAAATGAAATATATATATATATATAAATATAAAATAATATAAAATCTACACACACAGTGTTAGTGGTTATATTTTAAAACAAACTTTAATATTAAACAAAGATAACCCAAGTAAATATAAAGAGCACTTTTAAAATGATAGTTTTATTTATTAAAGTAACAAAAACATAAAACAAGTAATATGCTAATCAAAATATTGGAATTTTTTCCACCTATTAAAAAGTGTTTTTAAAAAAAAATTGTTGATAATCTGAAAATTGTAAGTACAATTTTGTGCAAACACAAAAGAAATCTGTAAGGGGGCAAATACTTTTTCCATGCCACTATATATGTATATATATATATATATATATATATATATATATATATATATATATATATATTCTGTTGTAAAATAAAACAAGTACATAGTACACACATAGTCAATCTTTGTAACTTTGTATATTTGAAACAGATTCAAAATGGATATTTTAACTTGACTTTGGATGTTGATGAGGTTTATACAATTACATCAGTCTCCGGTGGGCAAAAAGGCCTTTACCCTGATCCCCCTATATCTGCACCTTTCCCCAGGAAATATTTTGATGACTTCAATGTCCGTGAGTTTCTTGGCTTTTTAATTTTTTATACAGTATTTGCTAAAGTGTTTATTTTATCCTGACACAGTTTAAAAGGATAATTAAACCAAAAACAATTACATCTATAGTTAATTACGATATAGTTAATCAGATTGAATGTTTTGGGCTAAGGTAGCCAACACAAAAAAAATCAATAGTCAACCAAATCCTAAATACACATCTAAACATTCAGTCAGACTGCTTTCAGGTCCTCATTAGGATCACACAGTCCTGTTGAGGTGACTGAGTAAATGACTTACTCATTAACTAAAACTGTAGCCTGTAGCTGAACTCTGCAGACAGTGTTTTTATACATTGAATGTTCTGAAAGGTTCTAACTCCCCTGCTGAACCTCAGATCATGCTCTACAATTTGCATTAACATAACATTATTATGAAAAGCTTTGGGCACCACTGTTTAGTTTTAATCTTTGTCTCCCTCTTCTGTTCAGGTAACCCCCCCTTCTCCGAGGCTCCATATTTTGCTGATCAAACCGGAGTGTTTGAGTATTTCAATAACCTCACAGATCCAGGGCCGCATGCCTTCACCTTGCGCCAGGTTGTTACCCAGCGGCCAGTTACATGGGCTTATGATGCTGACCAGACAATCAGTGTTGTAGGAGACCATAACTGGTGAGTTTTTCCCTCATGTGTTATGTGTCAGCATGGGCCAGCAATATGCAATAATGCTTTCTGCTTCCTCAGGCAAGATCTGACTGTGTCCTGTGACATCTACATTGAAAATATGAATGGAGGTGTTTTCATTGCAGCCAGGGTGGATCAAGCAGGAGAATCGGTCAAGAATGCCATGGGTGTCTTTTTCTGGGTATTTGCAAATGGAACATACAAAGTGACCAATGATATAGGTGAGTTGTCATTCATTTTTCATCAACATTTTAATTAACACTGTTCTCTGTAGCTTCTTATAGTGTGTTATTGCAACTACAAACTCTGTTTGGTTTCTTCTTGTTCAAGGTGGAAAGAAAGTTCTTGCTGAGGGATTATCAGGCACACAACCTGGTATATGGCATACGCTGACTCTCACTGTAAAGGTAAGAGTTTTATTTCTAAGTGGACTGCAAATGTATGTTCACTAGATCCTTATAGAGATTTTTCTACATGTCAGTACTGCAGTAGTTAGTTTGGTTCAACAGCATTATGTCCTTTTCTGTACATGGAATTGAGTTGTAGGATTTAATCAATAAACTGTTACACGGGGTCTTATGCTTCCACATGTAATGCAGTATCTTGTGGCATTTTTTTAAAGGTTTAAATATACGAGCCTTTTTGTTTTAAAAATGAGACTATATATACTGTATGTCTAATAAATCTGATATTTGCATTATTTATCAATATGTCAACAATGTTCAACTGCACATGTCTTAAATTCTGCTTCTGAGTGGTGCTCCCTCTACTGTATGACAAATGTTTTAATAATTTTTTTTTCAACTTTGCTGCATTATCAGCCTCTATTTAGCTTGACAGAATTATTACACCACTAGATGTGGAAGCATTGCTGTGAGAATCTAATTATATCTAATATGCAACAAATGTTTTTATAGATTTTTATTCAACTAAAAATATATATTTTTATTATTACAGATAATAAAACGTGCATGGGCCTATTAGATTCTGTCATAATTGTCATAATGTGGAATCATTTACTCTTTGCATGCTATTTGAAGTCATATACTCTTGTTACTTTACATTTTTCTACTTGCTTCCTATCTTTAAAGCACTTTTTAAAACTTTTTTTACAGGGGTATTTTGCTTTTGGGATGATGAATGGTTATCCTCTCTGGAAGAATGCTGTGGTTCTTCAACCAAAAAATGGCTGGGCTGCAATAGGGACCCACACCTATGAATTTGCACAGTTTGATAACTTTCTGGTGAATGCAGAGACTGATCTTCATTAACCGTGAAAGACACTAAGGATGTTCCTGCAAATGAGCTTACGAATATGAATTTTTTATCACTGTTAAATCAATGTTTACAGAATTCTGAATCACTTGATCTTGATCAAATGTATGCGTGTATGTGTGTGTGTGTGAATTCGTGAAAATGTAATGATTGTTTTATAAAGGGACAAATCATGATAAAGATTTTACAATATAGGAATTGTTGTAGTTGCCTAATTTACACTGCCTACTAATTGTTTTATTTAAAACTGATAAGCACTTACTGTGTGTTACATGTGTGAAATGTAAACAGAGGTGTCAATTAACAAAATACAATTACTTTTTATCTTACTTAAGTAGAAATTTTGCTTGTCTATATTTTACTGGAGTGATTCTTTTTCAGACGATTTTTTACTCCTTACATTTGCACACTATTGTCTGTACTTTTCTGTGTTGTCTGTTCAAGCTCACCTTCAGAGCATGAGCTCTACTCCCACTGCATCTTCAAACTCCTCTGCTAGTCGGCTGAAGCGCCGCCCGGTCGTGTGCTGCGTTTTTTTTTTTTTCTAGTGAAGCGTGCTGCGTGTCCCCTGCTACTCCCGCGCCCCTCCCTTTTGCCTATCTCTCCAAGTGTCTGAATCTGAATGATTGACTCTGAAAACTTTGTTTTACGAAACTTTAATCAAAATTACGAATTTTAAAGAAAATCTTGTTGAAATATGAAATCATATTTGCTTATATTATTTTTTCCTCTCCCTCGGAAGGGCAATATCAGCCAAGGACAGTAAAAGGGCAGTTGCCCAAGCACGTTGGGTCATAGCGTCTACACGTCACTGATATATCATCACGACACCATATTGGTTTATATGCGACCCATTACACCTGCGCACGTCACGCTCACACTCCAGCAAGAACACAGCAGACGTATGTAGTCTAGTATGAAGATAATTCCTGGCAGAGACTCGAGAACTCCAAAATGTTCTTTATTTCCAAAAAGCTTCTTTATTATATTTACATTGTACTAAAATGCATTCTTTTTCAATGGGCATTCTGTATATGCAGCTGAAACAGCAAGTCTGTTGCATCCCAAATTTATCAACATTAACAATTTAGTATAACATTATAGTCATTATTGCTGTGTGGTTTTGGGGAGGGGGGTAGTGCAATATAGAATCATGTGGCACAATCTTTTGTTTTTGTCCTTAATGGCATTTTTAACTACTTTATTACGTTTATACTTTAAGTAGTTTTGAGAGAAGTAATTTAACACTTTTAAAAAAATGCTTCAGCTTCTACAGAAGTATTTTAAACCCTAGTATATATACTTCTACCTGAGTAATGAAGGTAAATTCTTTTCACACCTCTGTATGTATAAGTGGGTATTGCAATTGCAGTTCCAGAAATTCTCCCAGGATTTAGTTTTTACTTTCTGGAAAGGCCTACAGACCTTTTAATTACCTTCATGTTTTAATTGGAACAGAGTTACAAGGGGAAGAGGTGAAATCCTCCCCCTAAAAATGTGGACAGCCCTTAATGCAGCCAATACAAATATATAACAGGGGAGCGCTCAAATTCAGCAACCTAGGGGCTAGTTTACTTCAGAAATGGGTACAGCAATTTATTCTTGTTCAATCCTTAATTCCTCTTTGATGGGGAGCTGCCATTTTTTACTCTTCCACCTTAAATTCTGCAGCCTGTAGCAGGAGGAGAGGAGCAGTAAGGGAGGAGAAGTAGGAGGAGAAGAGCAGTATAGGAGGAGAATATCCAAAAAAAAAGAGGAGCAGGAGAAGGAAAGAAGCAGTAGGAGGAGAAGATCCAAAGGAGAGGAGAGTGGGAGGAGAAGATCAGGAGGAGAAGAGTTGGAGGAGAGGAGCAGATCAGGAGGAGCGAGCAGAAGAAGGAGAGGAGCAGTAGGAGGCGAGGAGAAATAGGAGCAGTAGGAGGAGAAGAGAAATAGGAGAAGAGGAGCAGTAGGAGGAGGGGAGCAGATCAGGAGGAGAAGAGTAGGAGGAGAGGAGCAGATCAGGAGGAGCGAGCAGGAGAAGTAGTGGAGCAGTAGGAGGCGAGGAGAAATAGGAGCAGTAGGAGGAGGAGAAGAAAAGGAGGTGAAGGATTAGTAAAAGTTTCTGGACGCAGTCTAAGTGGTGGTGTTGGAGAGGGGGCGGTGTTTCGCGGAAGTTTGTATCGCTTAGCAACCGAGTGTAGACGGGGGAGACATGGCGCGGCGGGATCAGCTCTCTACACGGATCTTCATCAACAACATAGACTCCTACTCCTCTGGACACCTCGCTGAGGTAAGCAGCGCTCCGCTGATCTGTAAGGAAGTTAGTTTACAGGGCTGTAGAGAGTCCAAGCTGTGCAGGGCTGTGTTGTGCAGTGTCTGTGAGGACTTTAAAGGGCTGTAGAGAGTCAGAGCTTTGCTGGGCTGTGAGTGCTCTCTCTCTGTGAGGAGTTTAGTTCACAGGGCTGTAGAAATTCAGAGCTGTGCTGGGCTGTGTTGTGCAGTGTCTGTGAGGACTTTAAAGGGCTCTAGAGAGTCAGAGCAGTGCTGTGTTGTGCAGTGTCTGTGAGGAGTTTAGTTTACAGGGCTGTAGAGAGTCAGAGCTGTGCTGGGCTGTGTTGTGCAGTATCTGTCGGGCTGTGTGGTCGGCGGGTCGCTGGAGGAGTCTGAGGGACAGCAGGAGGAGCAGGAGGAGGAAAGTGGAGGAGCTGAACTGAGAGATCAACACCTGGAGCGCTTTCAGATCGTCGGGACTGTTAGAAAAACTACAGAGATAAAGAAGAAGAGCAGGAGCTTCGCTCTGGAGGAGTACTCGGTGAGTCTGATTCAGGGCTGTAACGATGCACTCATCTGCTGACGGTTCCTCTCCATTCACCATTCCCTATTCACAATGCCATTTTCCACCTCTGTTTGTAACAAATATTAGCTAAATGACAAAAATGAGGAGACTTCTTGTTACTTTTTTACTAAGTGTATATCGTCGCTGTCCAATGAAAAAACAAGCATTTCTATTTCTGTTGAGTTTATAGAATAATTTAAACAGAATTTGAACTGTCCCTTACATTGTGTTAACCTTTTTAATGGTTTAGCATCTTAATGTAGGCCAAAATGAGAGAACAGAAAACTTTCAGTTTTTATACTAAGAGGTTCATAGCTTATATTTTTCTTGTGTATGTTTTACTAATCTAAGGTCAACTTTAGAGAAGCAACATAAAACAGACAGCTTAGTTTTTATATATTTAATAAACAATGTGTTTTAAAAAAACATGTTTGCATGTGCACCATGTAGAGTTTACATGCCTCTTCAGTATATTTTATTTAAAGCTGATAAGTTTTGGAATTTAGGGCCCCCTCTGGTGAGAATGGGTAATTGCACCAAGCATGTGGAAGAATCATTTTAAACTGGGCGGGTGTGAAATTTTTTCAGGTTATATTCTACGGTGGCTGAGAAAGCCAAACGCAGTGCAAATTGAAAAGCGCTGCAAAAGCACAAAACACATCCATCAAAATTACAACACAGGCGCAGCAAATAGAAAAACGCGCTGCAAATAGAAAAACGCGCTGCAAATACAACCACAACACAACGGAAGTGAGTCACAACACAATGGAATTTTCCCAGGGGACCTTAAAAGATGCTGTACCAGCTAAGCTGCGTCTTCAGTAACGTCTCGGACTTCACTATGTGTACAAAGGACAATAAGTGGCAAACAAGGCGTTTTGTGAAGCAGAACTTTTAATAATATGCACACAACCGTAATCACAGGTAATAAACATAACTTACTTTTCAGAAGCTTGTTTGCCACTTATTGTCCTTTGTATACAGCTGGTACAGCATCTTTTAAGGTCCCCCGGGAAAATTCCGTTGTGTTGTGACTCCCTTCCGTTGTGTTGTGGTTGTATTTGCAGCGCGTTTTTCTATTTGCTGCGCCTGTGTTGTAATTTTGATGGATGTGTTTTGTGCTTTTGCAGCGCTTTTCAATTTGCACTGCGCTGGGCTTTCTCGGCCACCGTAATATTCAATCGGAGAGACAGAAAGCGCTCAGTCAGAAACTTATTAGACACTTTGGTTTTACTATGAGCGAATGAGTTACTGAGCTCTGAGTTTCCCCTTCTAAAGTCTCCATTGCTCCACCAGCTGCTTGTATTCAGTAAAACTGAGCTGGATAATCTCTCAGAGGCTGTACCTGTGACGTAAGCACAAAAAGCAACCCGACACCAAAGTAGAATTAGAATGAATATATTAGGCTTAGCAGAGATGGTCGTTCCACACTGGTACCATTAAACACAATATTTTACCTTTTCTCCATTCAAAAATACCTTAGCTTTCAGGCTAGAAACAAAACAATACGGACTGCCGTGTTAAAGAAAAGCAGTCAGAAATTTGGCAGTCTATTGGTTGGGGCCATTAAATAGGTTTAGAAGCTACAGCTTTTGTACTATGTTTGTACTATGTCTGATATCCTGCTCACTTTTTGTTCCAGGCATTAAGCAGAGATGAGCTCCTGCAGTGCCTAAAGAAGTGTGATGTTATTGTGTACAACATCTCAGAGGATACTGATGTAATTGATGAAGCAACATGGGCGATCTCAGGTAATCTCATGTGTCTAAAGTAAATAATGTGGGTGTTTCTTGCTTTTACATTTTGTTCTTAGTGTTTGATTCTTTCATTGCAGCTCTCCACAGTGAAATCAATCACATCAAACTTCCTAAAGTATTCATTTTGGTGTCAACATTGATGACGTGGGCAATGACTAAACCAGCTGATCCTGTAAGTGTTGAACCAGCTCATTTTCTTATTTGATAATGGAACAAAAAACACACAGTACTCTCAGTCTTACTTTTCTTAGGATGATCCTGAGGTTCCTCTGTTAGAAGACGACTACAGACGGAAAAGATCACATCCAAATTTCAAAGCGCAGGCTAGTGCAGAGAAACTCGTCTTGAAATTGGGAAAAACGGTTTGAAAGCATCCTAGTTATTGTTTCACTCATGTTTATTCTCAGATTTTTTATCATTTCTATCCTAACAAATGTTCTTCCTTCAGAAAAAATCCAAGCTCACCACCTACATTGTGGCTGCGGGGCTGCAGTACGGTATGGGTGAGAGTATGTTCCACATTTTCTTCAAGGTACTTTTAACATTTGTAAGCTACCTTTTGAGTGTGTTAACCTGGCCCCATTTTAGGTTTATCCCTTCCTTCTAATTCCTTTTATGGTGATTCAGATAAAAATTTGATTGGAAAAGATTATACATTTAAACAGGTCTCCTCCTCTTATCCCTGCAGGTATTAACCTGTATCCTGCTCTATACCACTTTTTAATCACTGGTTAAACCCTTTTTCCTAGGTATTTCCTACAATGTATACAGTAGCAGTGAAAAGTTTGGACACACCTTATCTCATTTAATATTTTCTTTCTTTTTTATGATTTTTTACATTGTAATTTTAATATTGAAGACATTGAAGCTGTACAATACAAGTGGAATTTACTTGTAAACAGAAAATGTTTAACAAACCAGAATATGTTTTATACTTTATACCAAATTTTCTCTGAGGACAGATCTGCACACTTTTGGTATTTTCATCTTAGTGTCTTCATGAGGGAGAGTCACCTGAAATAGGTTTCTCAGCGTCTTGAAGGAGTTCCTGGTGGTGCTGAACAATAGTTGCTTTTTTTCCTTCACACTGTGAAGCTCCAGCTCATCCTAAATCACCATATCCGCTGTTCATGTTTAGGTCAGGTGATTGTGGAGGACAAACACTTTTAATTTTTTATGTTCCATGCGATTTCATGTTTTTAATATTAATCTAAAATGTAGAAAATAATGAAATGAAGAAAGAATTGAAGGAAAAGGTGTGCCTAAACTTATTTTTTTTTAAAAAAGGTTGACATCCCATCCCATAAGGCTCAGATCCAGCCTTGTTGATAAAAGTACAGATACTAAAACCTGTCATTCAAGTATATTTTTATTTGTTTGTTATTTCTTTTGTTATAATCTATATTTGAACTGGATTAAATCCATTATGTTATCTGATATCTTTATTTTATTTGATTTTTCTTCTTGTTTCTTTATCTGTTTATAGTAATACTAGTTTGTGCTGGTATTCTCTTGTATTGCATTTACTGACATATAATATTTTCCCTTTCATTGTGTTTATCTCAGGCATCCTGGCTCGGAGAGATGAGCAGCATCCCTGTTTTGGGCTCAGGCACTAATATCGTTCCTACCATCCATATCTACGATCTGGCTGGGTTTGTGAAACTGATATTTGACTTAATTCCACTAGCACTGTTTATATTATACACATATGTCATTACATTTACTTTAAAAAGGCTCCATAATTTGTATCTCCAGGATAGTACAAAATATCATTGATCACAAGCCCAAAGCACACTACTTTGTTGCTGTGGATAATTCCAAGAATACGCTTGAAGACATTGTGAAGGTAACAGCTTTGAATAACCCTAATGATTAAAGAGGTTGAGAAATGATCATGCCAAAAAATACACTTGTTTACAAGTGGATCTCTGTAATGACAACAATATACAAGACATATCAAAGATATGGGCCCTTTATACAGCTTGTAACTTTATCCTCCAGGCAATTGCATTTGAGCTGGGTCCTGGTAAAGTTACGAAAGTACCCAAAGAGCATCCGTTCATTACTCAGAAACTTGAGGTATGCATGCTTTGCCTCTGTCACACTTTATTCAAGCTCAAGTTCACCATGAATGTCATGACAAAATGTATAATAAGTGTAAACCTGAATTTATGTAAATTAATTTTTTTATTATTTTTTAAACTTCTCTAGAAATCTCATCTAGATCACCTTAGCCTTAACCTTCGGATTGAGCAAGTTTTACTAAGGGATACGTTTGATCTGCGCTGGGTGTGTGAATCTGGAATAATAGACAACATCAGCAGTGTTGTGGAGGAATACAAACAGACCAGACGGCTTCTAGTAAGTATAGGAACATGCAAACTAGCACAGTCCATTTGTGTTTATTGATTTAAATGTATAGTGGATTCTTCATGGGTGGATTGCATAGATTGTGATCTGGTGATAAGTAGAACTGATCTTTATACACCAACTTGTCAAAAGTCATTGAATAGCAGTATGTACTGTAAATTAATCATCAAGTGTTACCTCAGGGGACAGCTTGGGAATGCCCGTGAATTATAGGAGTTTGAGCTTTGCCTCTTAGTGGGTGCCAGATGAATAGGACATTCTATTGCATTTCAGACATTTTTGTAGACATTTAACATTGCTGTATTCACTGTGTCACATGTATACTACACATATGTCACAAAAGGCATTACAACCCACAATAGAAAGTGCAGTCGGTGCTAATGATCGTGACTGGCTGCATGTGACAAGAACTGGCTGTGTGAACAGACAATCATCTCTGAAATTACATCCACTTTCAGTTCACGAGGCTCCACACATTTATACACACCAACAAATTAAATATGAATATACATACACATACACCTCCAATGAATATACATACAAATATACAAAGAGTTTTTTTAAGACCAAAAATCATGGCTTAAATACATGAATAAACATGATTAACATGATTAATTACACACATAAAACTGCAATTAATTGTGATTGACCGCATGAAGCAGTCTGATTAATTGTGCTTAACTACAAAAAAAAAGAAAACAGTGTGATTAATCATGATGAACTACATGAAATAATTAAGGTTAATTACGACAAACTACACAGAACAATTAGTAATTTGTCACTATTATCTACACAAACTAATGTGATTAATTGCAACTAACTACATGAATTAATGCAATAATTGTGATTAATCACCCAAAATAAAAAGAGTTATAACATTTAATAATGCTCATTTTCATATGGACAAATACAGAGAAAATAGATTTTGAAGTTTGAGTTTAAATTTTAATATATAGAATTGTCTATTGTTTAAACAGTTGCTCCTATAATATTTGTGTATTCATTGTATTTTTAAAATCTGTATCATACTGAAATTAATATTTATTTGCATTTATTTGGATTTATTGACTTTTCTTTAGCCAATCAAGATTTGTCTTCTTGGTCCCCCTGCGGTTGGGAAGACTTTGGTTGCCTTACAACTGTGTAACCATTATAAACTCCATCATATCAGAGTCCAGGAGGCCATTGAAGAAAAAATTAAACATCTGGTCAGTGTAATCCAGTCTTTTGGATACACCTTTTTAGTTTGAAAATGTTTTTGTCCTGTTGTACCAAGCTGTTTACCTTTACCTGTTTAAAGCTGTGTTCCATTTAAAGCACCAATATATGTTTTGAGGTATTAAGTTTAACCTGAATATTTTCTGTTTTAGGAAGAAGTGCTTCAGGGAAGTGATGGAGAAAATGACAATGAAGAAGTTTTACAAGAAGCACAGGAGCTGCTGGACTCACTCAAGGACTGTGTGTCTCAGAATACTGGTACAGTCAACAAGCAGGTCATGAATTAGTGAAAAGATATTTAAATATATCAAAGTATAGATTTGAAGGGTATATATGAGGTAAAATATTTTTTTCTGTAGAACAACTGAATAACCAAGGCGTGTTGCGCACTATCAGAGAGACACTCAACTCAAAGCCTTGTAGAAACCAAGGGTTTGTTTTGGATGGCTACCCCACTACCACTGAGCAAGCAAAAGAAATCTTCTATGGTGAGACACGTCTAATACTGGGATAAGTAGGGATGCAAAAGCAAAAACTAGTTTCTTTAATGTAGTTCTTGATGTGCCTTTTTCTTGTTTTAATGGCCAATGATGTCTCAGATGAGGATGTGGAACAGGGGGACTCCAGATCCAAGCTACCTTCATATAACACAAAGATAATACCAGGTAAAATGCTAATTAATGGTGATATTAAATGCTCACTCTCATAATTATACACTAACTATAAAATAGAAATAGAAAATTTATAGTAAGTAATTAATTTATTGTACGGTAGTTACTAAGTCGTAAGAGTAAGGAACAATTTCATAGTGAATACCAAGTCAGTAGTTACAAAGAAACAATTGTAGTGATTGCTTATAACATTTTTAAATAATAATAGGTGAAAAATAACATTTAATAGTACTTGCACTATTATTTTGCATTGTACTTGAAGAATTACAAATGAAGCATGCATTTAAATGGGTTAAATTTACTGTATTTCATTCTAAGCTTTAGACCAGTTTAAATGTACTGTACTGTTGTCACCAACACAGCCTTTTTGTGTTTTTTTTCTCTGTAGAGTACATCTTCTCACTGGATGCCACTGATGAATTTCTAAAAGAGCGTGTTCTGGAGCTTCCACAGAACCTAGCAGAGGAGATGCATTACACTCAGGATGAGTTTCTGCAGTGCCTTTCCACATTCAGGGCTCAAAACACAGAGGATGAAACAGTGCTTAACTACTTTGATGAACTAGAGATTCACCCAGAACACATTGGTAAGTGTCCATGTCTATACCGCATGTTTAATTGCAATCCTTAATAATCTTTAAAGCTGTTTATTATATCAAACAACATGCTGACGAAATTTTATTACCATTCACACAGAGGTCAAAATGCTGTATTGTGTGATAGAGCCAATTACAATTACACATTTAAACACCAGTAAGAAGGAGAAAACACAGATGTTTATTCTCAAATTACATACTACTCCATATATAATGTACTATGCAAGTCATGTTTATTCATATGACAATTCTGAAATCTAGTGCTGTCTGCTTTGTTTTTAATGACCAATAACTGTGTTTAATGTGCATGAGGTCAAATCTCATACAAATATTACTTTCCTTTTTGAAAATATCTGGATACATGTGGATGGGACTTTTGTAAAGCTAGTAATTGGTAGCAAATATCGTAAACTTGTACCCCACCAGATAGCTTCTTTCAACTGTATGCCCTAATTAGGTCTGCAAAATAACTCTTATCACGTGATAATAGTTTTCACAATAAACTCATCAAAATAGCTGCGATAACATTGTGAATAACAGCAAACTCAAATTTTAGCAACGCACTGCAGACTGGGCTCATGTTACCTACCTAGACTGAAGACAGAGTGAAGCTGTCAAGTGCCTAAAAAAAACCCTTAGGTTAAACTGATTTAAAGATCATATTTTTTTGCCTATAGTGTGCACCCCTAGCCTGAATCATCCATCACTAGCTTAAAGCCTCATCAAGTTGATAAATATTGTCAGGTAGATTAATTTGTGATTCATTCACTGTGCTATATATGATCATCAAAAAGGGAGCTCATAATAGTTATAGCAATCATCCTAAAGCTGAAACAGAATTCTAATGCAAACAGGCTTCACTGTTTTTTTTTTTTTCAGAGATCAACAGCACCATTGATTCTGAGAATAAGGCTGTGATTGAGAAAATAATCCAAATAGTGGGAGGTGCAATGAACTATGGCCCCACCCCTGAGGAAAAAGCAGAAGAACAGCAAAAAATTGCTTTGTTGAGAGACCAGCAGCTTGCACAGGAGGCAGCAGACAGAGGCCTGAGAGAGGCTGAGAAGAAGGCTAGAATTAGTGCACAACAAGAGGAATGGGTAAATCAAAAACTGCTACTAACCTATTTCTTATGTGTGTGTTAAGTTTCTCTTGTTGAATAGATCTAGCTGGGTGTCCAACTTTACATTATTTTGTAGGCAGAGGCTTGACTGGAATTGAGCTCTAGGCATTTTGGAAGTAGTTAAATGAAAAATGAATACATCCTATATGCTGCAGCATGTAGGACTGGCAGTTGCTGTATTATTGACTGTTGTGTTCCTCTAGAACAGGAATATGAAGGAGGTGAAGCAGCAGGAGTGTGAGCTGCTGGATGCTCGCTCTCTTCCTCTGAGACACTATCTGATGAAGCATGTTATACCAACAGTCACCGAGGGGTTGGTGGAGTGCTGCAAAGCTAAACCTGACGATCCTCTCGACTTTTTGGTACTGCCTTTATTTTGCTTTATTTCTACTTTTCTTTATGTTGTCATTTTCTCTTTCTGTATTGTTGTTTTGATATAAAACTGACAATCTGTATTGTTGACACCTTTGTGTTTCAGGCTGAGTACCTTCTCAGGAACACATTGGAAGACTAGTCTTCTGCTCTTCTCCTGACTCAAATGGAAGAATAAAAACAAGTTTGGATTTCAGAGAAAAGATCCTTTTTTCTTTACTTGCTTGTTTTATGGCCTGATTGCATCTTTGAACAATAAAACTGTAATGATGTTTTGATTAAAATGTTTGCATCCACTGAATGGTACATCTATTAATATTGTTGCTCTTTGAGAGGTCTTTATTTTTGCTACACCAAAATGTTTTAATGCTGCTATATTTTTCATAAGGCCTATCTAAGACAGGTATATTAATTATTTGGTGAAAAAATAAACTACAATTGTTTGGGAAATGTGTTCAGGCAGTGCACAAAGTCAGCTATTCACTAGCTGCTGGTACATAAAAATGTAAAATGTATTTTTCAGGATTTTATTGGAATAAATGCATCTGTTAAGATTTCATCTTTTCACCACCACTACTAAATCCTATATTAATCATTGTACACTGTAACACTGGCACTGGCAGCAGGTTACGCTTGTGTGGAGCCCAAAAATATGCTTTTGCTCTTTTTAAGTAGTATTGAATTTGACATTCAAGCAGTTGACCAGCAGTGCTTAAAATAAAAAATACACATTTTTTTATGCTTAATGCTTAACGTTACTTGTTTTGTACTAGTTGTACCAGCTAGCCACCAACCTCAATACACATTCATTTCTGATTGAATGTTGGTCATGACGTCGGATGACAAAGTTTAACGTCACAACCTGATGTCAAATTGACGTAAAATACCAACATTTTGTTGTGAGTAACGTTAACATCTGATGTTCGTCGGAATCTTAACATCAGCATGACGTAACATTCTAACGTCATTAGACATTGATATTTTGTTGTTTTTGAGTCGACTAAAAATTTAAATCTTCCATACATCAAATCCTGATGTCATGTTGTCATAAAATACTAACTTGTAGTTGTGAAGTACAGGGACCTAAGCCCAAGTCTATCAAAGCTCCAATGTGTGATAAACGTTATAATACTGACATTAGATGCTGATATTTTGTTGTTTTGTGTCGTAATTGTCGTAAATGTTAAGTAACCAAATTTCAACTTCACATAAACATCACATCCTTATGTCAAATTAGCGTAAAATACCAACATTTTGTTGTGAGGTATGGTAAATGTCAGAAACATAAGGTCAGATTGACGTGACATTCTAATCTTTAGACTTTGATATTTCATTGGTTTTTTATCGTAAGGTAAAGTCATAAAAATCCAACAGTACTTAAATGTCAACTTATTGTACAATATCAACATTTTATTGTAAGATATGGTGACAAAAACCCAACATCTGATAGATGTCATGACAAGTTCTCTTAATTCTTCCTATAGGCTTTTCCTAGGCTGTATCTCTGAAAACATTTTGTCCTTTGAGTTTTATAGCTGTAAAATTGACTGTGGGGGAAAGCAGGTAGAATATTTATGGCAAGAGCTAAATCCTGTCTTTCTGTCATTCATATTAGAGACCACAACTAGACATTTTAAAATGAGTTTAAAAACAATGGAATTATACATTTAAATGGCAAAGGAAAGGCGGGGGTGTTCTAAAATTGTAGCAGTAGTGTATATTATTTTTAATATTACTTTATATATATATATATATATATATATATATATATATATATATATATATATATATATATATATATATATATATATATATATTGTTTCGGAGCTCCTGGGTTTCCCGTGTGTCTCCTGTAGGAGTGCAGGTCCTCCGCTGGGTGGAGGTGTGTGTTTTGCTGTGTTTTCTAGCCGCTGGTTGAACAGAAGAAGCGCTGGTGCTGCTGTCTGTTTTGCGGAGCGCCATGTTTACACGAACAAAAGCGCCGAGTCCGCGCAGCAGAGCTCCGCTGAGCCGCGGCAGAATGTGAGGATATTCCCGCAGCAGCTTTGACGGAGAGAAAGTGTGAGAGAGAGAGGAGAGGAGAGGAGAGACAGAGAGCAGCCATGCCGTTGTGAGTATTAGTGAGCAGTTTCCACCGCGCAGCTGTTCGGCCAGTCAGTGGCCTTTGGGGGCAGAGCCCAGACCCGGAGAGCCTGTAACACAGCTAACCCAGCTGAACTGGAGGGTTTCAGTGATAAATGATGATATGAGCTGGTTTAATACTGTTTACTCTGTAAAATATATCCGTATACGAGCTATAGCAGCTCTGATACACACCGCAGGTCCGCTGCGGCTCGATCAGCACTGTAAATAACCCGATTGGACGAGGTTAGCCCGGTTACCATAACAGCTAACCTAAGCTAAGCTAACGACTAGCGGGCTAATCATCCACCAGCCTCGAAACACTCGACTTTCAGGATATATTAAAACATTATAAACACGTGTATTAATGGAACAGTCCATGTTCTCACTTTCAATAAAAGTAGTAACGAGACACTTAGCTAGCTAGATAGCTAACGCTTGGTTAGCTAGCTACTTTGATAATGAAATCAAACAACTTAATAACTGTTGCAGTAGTAAGCTAACTACCAACATTGATAAGTAACGTTAACGACAGCAGACTAACAGTCTGATAGATATACAGTGCTAGTGGTATGAGAAACTACGGTAAAAAAAAAAAAAAAAAAAACTTTACTTAACTATTTGTCTGTTACCTAACGTTAGTTATCTAACTTAACTAACCTAGCTAATACGTTTCTTTAGTGGCAAACAAGTTAGCTTAGTTAGTTAGCGTTAGCTAACCTGGCCAGCTGCAGACGTTCTGCAGAAGTTGCTTTAGCGAGCTTCCTAGCTAACCTATATATGAGAGCTACGTTAGCTGCGTTAGCTTTACATGGCTTTAGTAACTGGATTTGGCTTCTTATTCAAAGTGTCTGTTACACCTTAAATGTCCGTCACAGGTGCCGGAGTGTAGCTAAGTTATTTAACCCTGCTAGCTATAAAGACCTGCTGCACCATTTAAGGTGGAAGTTACAATTGTAGCTAGTTAACTAATAAGAAAGTGTTATTTAGCTCCATAGGTTTGACATTGCTTTTCTAAAGATGAATATTAACGATATAACCTAGCTAGCGTTAGTTTATCTAAGCCAAGTTAAACTAAGTAAATTAACCTAACTTAATTAACTACAAACGTTTAGTAGTTAATGTTTTTATAAAACATTCTTATGTAAATGTTAGACCCATCGTATTGTATATGCCCGTCCGAAATGCCCCAGTTTATGTTTTTTAGATGATTGATTTGAATGGTTAGATAGTGGTGGTGGTGTTTATTTCCCTCTCCAATTGAACACTTCCTTTTTTAATGCAGTTTTAAAGTTTCCCCTCAGGGTGTCGCCATTATTGTTGCTCTATTACACCTTGTCAATTTGTAATATACAGCTCTGAAAAAAATTAAGAGAGCACTTCAGTTTCTGAATCAGTTTCTCTGATTTTGCTATTTACAGAAATCTGTTTGAGTAAAATTAACATTGTTGTTTTATTCTATAAACTACGGTCAATATTTCCCCTAAATTTCAAATAAAATATTGTCATTTAGAGCATTTATTTGCAGAAAATGAGAAATGGTTAAAAAGGTTTCAGACCTCAAATAATGCAAAGAAAAAAAGATCATATTCATAAAGTTTTAAGAGTTCAGAAATCAATATTTGGTGGAATAACCCTGGTTTTAATCACAGTTTTCATACATCTTGTCATGTACTCCTCCACCAGTCTCACAAATTGCTTTTGGATAACTTTATGCCACTCCTAGTGCAAAAATTCAAGCAGTTTAACTTAGATTTATCACTTGATTTATATTCCAGAGGTTTTCAGTTAGGTAAAATCAAAAACTCATTCATAAGTGGTTTTAAGTGGTTTCTTATTTGTAATATAAACAGTTCTGCCTTTAATAATAAGATCTGCAATAGAGTGCACTAGACTTTGCATGTTGCAAATAATGTTTTATTTCTTTAAAATTACACAGAAAATCTGAAGGCTGTCTGTCATTTTGACATATTGAAATGGATTAATATACACACTGTGATGTATGGTAAATTTATTATTCACAATCCTGTGCAGTAGTGTTCATATAAATTTGATATTGTCTTGTCTATTATTTGTTCACATGTCCAACTGTTTTGCTGTAACACTGCCTATAATTGCACCATCTAAATGTCTTAGAATATAAAATAAAAAGTAAAATGATTATTATTATCTTTAATAATGATCTATTAATAATAATAGTTTAAAATGGAACTTTTTACATAAGGTTTGTCTGACAAAGAGAACTTTTACAGCAATGTCTTAGTAGGACAGTTGGTTGACCTGGCAAATTGTTGTTCCACAGTCCGATCACAAATCCGGTTCAGACGGCCCAGCAGACCCCTAAGCACTATGGGATCACGTCTCCCATCAGCCTGGTCCTGCCGAAGGAATTGGACCTGGTGCTGACACAGAAGCTGACGGAGGCTTTGAAGCCGTTTGGGGTGTTTGAGGAGGAGCTGGAGCTGCAGCGAAGGTGAGCACAGGCTCTATAGCTGGAATCACAGAAGCAGCTATATGAACCTAGTTTTATCATCAGGAAGTTGATTAAAGAGGACATTAGTTTATGAGTTTGAATATGACTGTTTTTTTCCGCAGAATCCTGGTTTTGGGGAAATTAAATACACTGGTTAAGGAATGGATCCATGAAATCAGTGAATCTAAGGTATGGAGGGGTCAATTTTTAATATTATGAAAGCAAAATCCTGTGCTGTGAACTAAAGTATTGTGCACAGGTATCTATATATGTTTTAATAGTAGTAATTGTGTTATCTTAAATTAATGATTAGAAATTCAGTGAATGCTGCAGAGTACAGTTGGTAGTCTTTCGTTGAATTTGCATATTTATCGTCATGTAAAATACGTTTTCTTTTCTTTATAGAATATTCCAGCATCACTGATTGAGAACGTTGGAGGAAAAATATTTACGTTTGGGTCCTACAGATTAGGAGTTCACACAAAAGGTAAAATCAGATTTAAGATTTCCATGTTGCTTTTAATCTCTGTTTAATTATTTTTAAATACTTTCTGAGTAGGTAATGGAGACTTGTTTTATTAAACTTCCAGGTGCTGATATAGATGCTCTTTGT
This sequence comes from Astyanax mexicanus, assembly GCF_023375975.1. Lineage (NCBI taxonomy): Eukaryota > Metazoa > Chordata > Actinopteri > Characiformes > Acestrorhamphidae > Astyanax > Astyanax mexicanus. Next base: position 83,220,045 of record NC_064408.1, on the reverse strand, counting down.
GTTGCTCCTCGTCATGTGGAGAGGTCTGACTTCTTCACCTCTTTTTATGATAAATTAAAAGAGCAAGAGGAGGTTAAAGACTTGAGGGTAAGATATTTACAAAAAAAATAACGTTGCCTTGAATTTATTATTATTATTTATTTTTAAACAGGTCTATAATTAATACTCCTTTTTTTAATTAATCCGCTAGGCTGTGGAGGAAGCATTTGTACCTGTGATTAAACTGTCGTTTGATGGAATTGAGGTATCTTGGTTGTACTGTTTACATTCAGTGTGAAGAGAACATAATTAGTTATAAAAAAAAAAAAATATTTTTGTAATTTATCTGGGGGTTTATTCTTTTTTTTTTTTTTTTTTCTTTTTGCTTGTGACAGATCGACATACTGTTTGCCCGGCTAGCACTGCAGACCATTCCAGAAAATTTAGACCTGCGAGATGACGGTCTGCTGAAAAACCTAGACATCCGCTGTATAAGAAGCTTGAATGGTAATTGTTTTCTGTATTTAAATTATTTTTTCATAAATTTAAATATAATGTCACTGAGTAAATTAAAAGTAGCAATCTTACAGGAGGCACAGTAAATTGTAAGGCAAACTAAGTTTCATATATTTTCAAAGTTAAAAACGGCTAAAATGGAGATCTAGTAGATAAAAAGTTCAGAACTAATATGTCAAGTAATAAATAAAGCACATCTTTTCACCTCCTTGGTGTCACTTATGGGTCTTGTTGGCCTCCCTTACTATTTTGTCATTTATTCCGTTTAACAACCTTTTCTCAGAAAAGTCAGTGTTCTTGTCTTCATGATTTTATTTGTAGCCACTAATTCATTTACATTTGTTGGGTAAAGCATTAAGTGATTGGTAGAGGCATAACAGACTCAATCATATGTCCTGTACTTAATCCCCATTTAAAATAAAATCTAGTGTGTGATGTATTGCTGATGTGAATGTTTATGCTCAGGTTGCAGGGTCACAGATGAGATTCTTCACCTGGTGCCCAACATTGAGAATTTCAGGCTTACTCTCCGGGCAATTAAACTTTGGGCCAAACGTAAGTCTTTATTTTTTTACATTTCTTTTATAATCTAATATTCTTTTCCCTGCTTTTTAGTTAAGTATTCCATTGTGGCAATTGTGGTATTTAAACAAAAGAACTGCTGTGTTCAGAAAGGATTAGTGCAGTCAATGGCTGTCTGCACTGCAGCAGTTTGCACCATGACCTTTGTGTTCTGTTAGAGCAGAATAGTTTGGCCTACATGTGTTGCATTATGGATAAGGCTTTTACTTTAGTAGATAATAGCAAGAAGGGTGAAGGCTGTATGATGGCTGAGGAGTGTACCTTAAAAAATAAAATGAAATAAACCACAAAAATAAAATAAAAATCACATGTTTAGTTCAATATGAGTTACTAAATTATTTTCCCATTTTTTCTGAATGCAGAGAGCTCTGTGTGTTGTTCAAATCTTTCTTGTGCAGACTGTTTAAAAAGACTGCAGAGTTTTGTTAAAGGAGTTTGAACTAAGAGCTTTCATGTACAAACCTTTTCAGGTCATAACATCTATTCAAACATCCTGGGTTTCTTGGGTGGTGTGTCATGGGCCATGCTGGTGGCACGTACCTGTCAGCTTTACCCCAATGCTGTGGCCTCGACACTTGTCCATAAATTCTTCCTGGTTTTCTCCAAGTGGTGAGTTTTTCCTAACTTAAACAAACATTATAAGAGCAGAAGAATTCTGCACTCTAATAACTCCTCATGAATCTAACCTAGACTTCTTGTTTTTAAATGTGTGGTTAGGGAGTGGCCGAATCCAGTTCTTTTGAAGCAGCCGGAAGACTGCAACCTCAATCTGCCTGTCTGGGACCCAAGGGTATGTCTTTATCTTAGGTCCATCTCTGGTGACATAAAATGTAACTAGCTTTAATTTGATGAAACATGTTACAGAGTGGGTAGTAACTCAAACATGTAAGTTAAGCAGATTTACACATTAATACCTAATATTTGTTTGTTTCAGGTGACCCCTAGTGATCGATACCACCTCATGCCTATCATCACCCCAGCCTACCCCCAGCAGAACTCCACATACAATGTCTCTGTGTCCACCCGGAACATAATGGTTGAAGAGTTCAAGCAGGGTCAGTCACACTGTATTATATGTCTTGATATTTTGTGTGTGTATGTATTCGGTTCGTATCGCGGTTCTTGGGCCACGGTTTCGGGTTTGGTTTCGATATATTAACATTATCTAGCTCCAACATGCAGCACGTTTTTAGCCCTTTCTATTTTAAAATCAGCAAGGTGCTCCTACTCACACTTGCAGAGCCAATATTAAACAGAAAAAGGCACAGATGAAATCACAAAATCTATTATAAAAAAGAAACACTTATTCTTACCATTAATCAAAAACTGATATCACACTGTGCTTTATCTGCTGACTGTGTTTTTACCTTGTTAATGGTCCAAAAAGGGTCCCAAAACAGCGGATTTATTATATTATATATATTTCGCGTTCCCTCTCATGATCACGCAGCTGAGAAAGTTAGTGTTAATTAGCCCTCAAATCTTCAGCGTCTGCCTTCAGAGCTGATTTGCTCCTGGGAAATTCAGAAAAAATTCTGATTGGTTGCTTTATGGTTGTGGAGAGACACGCTGAGACAAGTATATAAAAAATCCCCCAATACATAGAATGCAGTGTCCAATCAGTAACCATAAATAAAACATTAAAATTTTATCACCAGCGAGCCAGATAAGGAGCAGAACCAGACAGAGACAGCTGGACAAACTCAAACTTTTTTATTTACTTAAAATGTTGCACACTTTCTGTAAACCCTATACATTTAATTTTGCTTCTCAAATATCACTGTGTTTGTCTGCTTTATGATATATTTAAGTGAAATTGCTGATCTAAACAACCAATGATTTATAAAGGAAAATCATGAAAATGATTAGAATTGCCCAAACTTTTTCATACCACTGTATCTACAGGTCTCTTGAAATGTTTCTTAGATCTTTGCCTTTTTTTCCAGGCCTAGCCATCACAGATGAAATATTGCAGAACAAAGCAGATTGGTCCAAACTATTTGAAGCTCCAAACTTCTTTCAAAAATACAAGTATGTATTGAACTGCTTATCCTGTTGGACACACATGGTGAGATTCAACTATTTCAATAAAGATTTCTTTTTCAAAATTGCACAAACACAAACCAACTGTCTTGCATCATATGATAAAGTTTGAATAAGAAGAAATAAAGCATAATTATGGAGTTAATGCTAAAATTTTACATTACTGTGAGCGCAAGGCTCAGATACCTGTGAATCTAAATGTTATAATCCTGCTTGACTATTACTAATTGTAGACCTTGCCTACAATGTACCAAACTCGTCTTTGAAATGATTGTTTGTCTTTCCTAAGGTAGGTATATGGAAATCAACAGACATCTGATTTTTTTTACTGCTTTTCTTGTGCCTTATTGTATGCAATTCAAAAATAAAATGCTTTAGTTCACAATTTGTACAACGTATTTCTTGTTAGTCTGTGTTTTTGTAGTGTTTTTGTTTCTTTTTTTCCATAACCATTTAGTGTGCATGTTCTCATCTCATGATTTAATTTTAGACAATGTGAAGTTAACACCAATTACCAAACAACAAAATAATAAAAGACATACATCAAACTTCAATACATTTTAAGCATTTCAGATTTTGAACACTCATTTGTTTGATATTGAAACAATGCTCAAGATGGAAGAAGGAGTAATGTTAAATCAGTTAGATGAACCACTTTTAGGATCATTGGGGTCTTCTTGTGCATCCTGTTTGTCCCCTTTGTATATGTATATGACTTTGTATGCACTGAAGAATCAGCGTGTAGTTTGTGTTTAATAATAAGGTGAGCTGTTGAACATGCCTGTCCTTTTCTATTAGCCATCCTAGTAGCCTTAGGATGTAATGCGGGTTTAAGGTAAACTTTTATTTTGTCTTCGGAAAGTAACTTTTGGAAAATTCATTCATTGGTTTATTCTAAATAAATATTTTCATTCCAATGCATTCAGATCACTATTTTGTGGGTAGAGCTTTTAGCCTGCATTTAAGTTTAGTAGATCTTTTATAAAACCTTTTTACCTTTTATAAAATATAAATGGGTATGCCACATTATTAGGACTTGCTCTACATTTCTAAATTTGACAAAATCAGAATCAGATTCTGATTAGTGTGTATTATGGTGTGCTTTTTCTGCCATAAAAATATACTTCAGAAAAACTTTGCCTGGTGCTCCTAATGGATTTGCTGTTTGTATTTTTTCGAAAAACTGTGCAGCTTAACTGCATTAATTAGCACGAGTGACTCCTTTTGTGGGGAAATATTTTTCAGGAAAAACTAGTAAGTGTTTTGTAACTTTTAAAATAAACGCATATGTGAAATTGTCTATGGTTTTATTATTATTATTATTATTATTATTTTTTTCAAATCCATTGATGATCCTCTCTGGGCCCATTATTTTAGTATAGGGTAAGATAATTTATGTGGTTTATCTATAAATGTTTGTTAAAAATGGATGTGACACTGTGAACTGTAGGATTAATAACCAGAAGTAAAATACAAAATACACTGTTTTTACAACACTTTTTTTCAGTTAGTTGTAGTTTAAGTCAGTTATTGTTCAGTTAGTATAAAACAGCAGTAAATGCATTCATTTATATAAGCATTTAAATCTACATTTTTGCTTCCCCTGTGAAGTTACCATTTTGGAGAACAAAGATTTTTGTATGACAGTTACGACATGGAGGCATAGATCAATATAGGCTTCAGTTTTTTGTTAGTTTATTTTAATATAGAGTGTTTTTTTTAGTATAAAGTAATTATGCTGTATTATTGATTGATTTAAAGTTTAGAGTGATCCCACTGTACAGTGGTCTGGGTGGCCCTGGGGCCTGTAGCCCTCCCGGAGTTTAGGTTAATGGCTTCTGTTTAAAGGACGTAATGGCATTGTTCTGTCTTTTATGTTCCAAGGCATTATATTGTGTTGCTAGCAAGTGCGCCCACTGAGAAGCAGCACCTGGAGTGGTGAGTACTGTAGTCACACGATAGGGTTGATGATGAGCTGTTCTGTTGTTTTGCTGAGCCTGTTCAGATACTTTTTGTATGTTTTGTTTAAAATAAAGAACTTGGTGCTTGTGTGGAAGGTTAAAGACAAGCCTTCACCTACCTAATACAGTGTGTTTCAACAGGGTTGGCCTTGTGGAGTCCAAGATCAGGATTCTAGTGGGAAACTTGGAAAAGAATGAGTTCATCACTCTTGCCCACGTGAATCCACAGTCATTCCCAGGACCCAAAGAAGGCATTGACAAGTGAGTGTAATATCATGCGTGGATTATTTTGACAGTCAAATTTACTTCAGATTACATTTCCGTCTGGAGTACATAACCTTTATACTTACTTACTTTACTCTTACTACTTTCAGGCTCTGCTCAAACTCTGATAATTCATGCTCTCTTGCCATAAGCATTCTGGCCAGTGTTTAGCCTTATTCGCAAGATAACTCCTTACACCTAATACAAGTGTGGGTGTTAATGTAAGGAAAGATTGAGCTTTAAAATCTGTTAAAATGCAAAGGATTTTTTTTTCATTTTTCACATGTAAAATCAGTAAAACTAAGTTTGTCAAAACCTTTTGCGAACCTTTGAAGCCACTTGCCCTTGCTCTCATCTAAACATCTCATTTTTTGCATTTTAAATGTTTGTAAACAGGGAGGAGTTCAGCACCATGTGGGTCATTGGAATAGATTTCAAAAAAATGGAAGCGTCTGAACATCTCAATGTGGACTTGACCTTTGACATCCAGTCCTTCACAGACACAGGTAGGACATCCTCTTCCTGCATGGATTACTAAGAAGGGAAACATATGTTACTACGTTGTGTGTTTAAAACATGAATCTTTATCTTCAATAGTTTTTGTGGATATGTGTTTGTTCATGCATGCCATTGCTGAAAGCCACTACCCTGAACAGTTCAGTGTTAACATGTTTGCTCCAGGAACTCATTGGTTAATTACTTTACTGCTCCTTACAACCTGACTGGTAAAATTCATACATAAGGCACACCGGATTATAAGGCGCACTGTCTAGGAAAATTAAAGGATTTTAAGTGCACCTTATATTTAGAAAAATACGGTATTGTACAGTATGTGACTGTTTAAGTCTGAATTATTGTTGAAGTCTAAAAGTGGAATATACTCAGGAATGGTAAAATGCTACAATTGTTTGCAACGGTAGTACAGTCTAGATTGCAACCAGTAAAAGTTTAGCAGAAGGGGTAAAAATATTGTAATTGGGTCTTAATATAACAGTTCAGGGTTTGTAATTCATTCTCAGGTTTAGAGCAGCTCGGTAGAGTTGCTTATTGTCATTAACCATAATTTGTCTCTTCTGACACACACAGTGTACCGCCAGGCCATCACCAGTAAGATGTTTGAGCCTGACATGAAAATAACAGTGATGCATGTGAAGAGGAAGCAGCTTCACCAACTCCTGCCAGACCTGGTCATTGTGAAGAGGAGAAAGGCAAGTGAACCTTTTCTGTTATTCTGTCCACACAGGAAGGTTCTGATTTTGGTCACTTGTATTTTAATTCGATTCCTTTTCAAATCTCTAACTGTTGATGAATGCTGAACTATTGCAGCACTCGACAGAAGGTCTGCGTGGTATGAACGACAGCAGCGTGGACTTGTCCCTGGACAGTGACAACAGCATGTCCATGCCCTCCCCGACTAGCACCAGCTCTTCTGCTGCTGTCAAGAGTGCTCACTCTGCCAGTACCCACGGGTGAGCCCATCATTCACTATTCACATATGTAGTTAGTATTTTTGATGCTTTGGACAACTGATTTGGTGTTTTCTTCATTATTAAAATCTTTACAGTGGCAATACATATTTTATGGTCCATGTTAAAGGTTTTGTAAATGCTTAACCTTACCTAATCTAAAAAGTTCAAACATATATGTATTAAATTTTTCTTATGCATTTACTGTATTTGCAAGCACCAAGGGCCAACCCCATTTCTCTTTTGTACCACTACCCCCTATTTTCAATAGTTACAAGAGGAAGGGATGAAATACTCCCCGTTAATATTTGGACAACCCTTGAAGCACACTCACAATTCAGAAACCTAACTGCTCCTCAGAAAGGGCTCAGCTTGTGCAGCTGTGATGGGGAGCTGAAATTAGCTTTTTTTAATATATATTTTTTCTATTCCACCTTACATATTGCAGCCTCTACTGTCTCTTCCACCATTTAAGGTGAAATGGGAAAGTTAGCTAGCTATCTATCTATTGAGACTAACTGCTAGCAATTTATTATGCTTGTTATGAAGTAAATGGCCATGAAACATTGAAACTTCCCATTAAACTATAGTAATAGTGGTATTTTTTTACTTTTTTTAAATACTCAAATTTGTGGGTTTCTTTGATCGCTTTTGCCATCATTGATTCTCGTAGCCCTCTGTTCGGGGGGTGCCTCTAAAAAATGTTTGAAGGGTCATGTACCCTTAACACTTCCCCTCCAGTCTAACAAGAATCAGGATACCCAACAGAGGGGTAGGGCTAAGTTGTAGGGCAATAGGATTGGGCCCAGGTCTAAACGTTTTCATAACCTTAACTTAAATCTAAATCTGAATCCTAGTCCTAATCTTAACTTTAATTGTAATAATATTGGTCAACCAATTTTCACGAGTTTGAGCGAGATCACCAGCTTGAGCTTTGTATAGCTTTCTAGTTCTTGTGAATAAGTCACAGGTTACATTCTGAATAATGTGTGCCCATATTTTTATTTACAATATCTTATAAATAATGTATCTCTTACTGCTTTGTGTCCAGTTCTGCAGGGACCACTGTCAGTTCAGATTCACAGAGTAAAACGGACCCTTCGGGAGGCACGGCTCCTGTTGGAGGTATGTACAGGTGCTGGTCAACGAATTAGAATAATTTGAAATAGTGCAATCATGAAATTCTTTGAATGCATTTTTTGTGCAGAAAGCAAATCAGGTGTTCACCGCACCTGTCCTACTCGTTAGACTAATCACAGAACTCGTTACCTGAAAAAATAATGGAATAATGGAGAAACCGTTTCATTGACTTAGAATAAATGCTCGAATTTTTGTTTTCTGTGAAGAGTGTTCACTGTGCAGTATAAAGTCAGGGTTGAGTAGAATTTCTAAGTTGTAAAATCAATCATGGGTAAGCAGCGCGACCTCTCAACCGGAATAGTGGCTCAAATTCAAGCCCTTCGCCAACAAGGCTTGACCCAAACTAAAATTGCTGAGCAGCTCGGCATCAGCCAGTCTTCCGTCTGCAAAGCTCTCAAGAAAAACTGCAGCAAGCGCACCAACTGTTCCGGCGTCCGAAAAACTTCTGCTCGCGACAACAAGCAGCTGAGAAAGATCGCAGTCAGCAACCGGTTCAAGTCCACTTCCGAGCTCACCGACTTGTGGAACAAGCAGACCGGCGCTGACGTCTCCAGATCAACCACTTACCGTCGTCTGCTCGAACTCGGCTTCAAATCTCGCGTTCCAGCAGTAAAACCGATGCTGAACAAGAAACAAATGGAGAAACGGCTGAAGTGGGCCAAAGAACACGGCGAGTGGACTGCTGAAGACTGGCAGAAAGTGGTCTTCAGTGACGAATCACGCTTCTGCATCTCCTTCGGTGACCAAGGTCCTCGTGTCTGGCGTCGTGGTGGCGAAACCTACAACCACGAGTGCGTGAAAAGATCCGTCAAGTTTCCCCAGAGCGTTATGGTCTGGGGATGCATGTCCGCTCGAGGTGTAGGGAAACTCTGCTTCCTCAAGAAGACTGTCAATGCTGCCGTATATCAAGATGTTCTGGAAACGTTCCTGATTCCGACTGTTGAGGAACAGTTCGGCGAAGAAGACTTCATATTTCAACAGGATCTTGCACCGGCTCATGCGGCAAAGTCGACCAAAGATTGGTTCACTAAAAAACAGCTTGAAGTTTTGGCATGGCTGGCCAACTCGCCTGACCTCAATGTCATTGAAAACCTTTGGGCCATCGTCAAGCGGAAAATTCGCGACAGGAAGCCTACTACGCTGGACCAACTGAAGCAGAACATCGCCACTGCCTGGGAAGCTGTGAGTGCGGAAACTTGCGACAAGCTGGTCAAATCGATGCCGCGGAGACTTCAGGCAGTCATACAAGCCAAGGGGGCAGCCACAAAATACTGAGAAAGTGATGATTGTAATTATAATAAAAATTATTCTAATTCAATGAAACGGTTTCTCCATTATTCTAATTCAATAAAACAACAGTGTCACAGTTAAATGGCCTAAATGGGCCTTTTGGAAAGCTCAGCTGAGCAAATTTTTTCCAGGTAACGAGTTCTGTGATTAGTCTAACGAGTAGGACAGGTGCGGTGAACACCTGATTTGCTTTCTGCACAAAAAATGCATTCAAAGAATTTCATGATTGCACTATTTCAAATTATTCTAATTCGTTGACCAGCACCTATGTCTGTGTGTAAAAGTGTAAAGGTGTCATCTGCAGCTTTGTAGGCTTTCTTGCACTATAAGGATTCTTTATAATACTGTTTTTGGTTATAGCCCAAGGGACCACGGATAACAGTGCCAGCACCCCTTCTTCTCTTGGTCCACCTGCTGGGAAGAGGCCAGGCTCAACACTCCAGTCTGAGAAGGAAAAGAAGCTCAAAGTAGAAGAGGTAATGCCACGTGCTTCTACTCATTAGGACACATACCTTGTTATTCGTTTTTCCATGTTAAATTCTGTAGGAAATCAGTTGATGTCAGCTGAAATATCTGTATTATAAGTTGAAGAAAACTCAATTTCAATCTTGTTCCTGTAGGAGTCTACCTCAGAAGAGAAAGCCACAGTGCAAAAAGAGGAACAAGCTCCAGTGGAGACGGAGGTGCATATTTCTGTTTATCTGTTTGCAGAATAATGTCCCTTGGAGTCAGCGGTTGACAAGTGCTGCTGATGGCATACTTGTATTAGTTATTAATGGGTTCTCTTAATTTCAAACAGGCCGCAGTGGAAGGAGAGTTGAAAATGGAGACTGAAATGACAGTAAGTGCAAAAATGTGTTTTATTATTATACTTTTTTTTTAGTTTTTGGATTTCTGGAGTTCATTACATTAATTGAAACCTATAAGCCCCGCCTCTTTTTCTCTTGTGTAGGAACTGGGTGCAGACGAGAAGCCTCCAGCTCAGGTAAGGAATACTTAAAAGCAGCCTGATATTTTGTTAAACAGTATTTTTTTAATGCTCATTTTTAAATGGCTCTTTAACAAAAACCTGAATTTCTCTTGCTTTAAAAAGTAATATGTAAACTGAAGTTTGGAAATGTACTGTTATCTTCATTCATCATTTTTACAAGTTTACAGGAACTTGACATTCTCTTTGTCTTTTCACTAACTGTCAAACTTTTCCTGATTACGACAGCACTGAGCATGTGCATTCATACAAGATGTAATAAATCTGGCTCTTTATATTCTGATTGCATGGTCATTAATCTGATTAGTACTTACCTGATCTAGGATCAAATATATAAAAGTTACCCAGGTCTGATTTTAAATAAGATTTCTTCAGCTTACTTATGTAAGCAAACACATCCTATATCTGTAATGTAACTTTGGGAACATAAAGCTGCTCAATAAAAAAAAAGTATTTGGGTGCAACTCTTTGTAGTGCAGGTGTCACTCAAGCTTCACTTCTCAGTTTTTTTTTTTTTCGTTTTTTTTTTTTTATGTTGTGTTCTATCTAGGACTGATAATTCCAGTATTATTATTCATTACTGTAATAATTAAAAAAAAAAAATACACGTCACTGTATGGATACAAAGTGGATTTGGATTGTCCAGTGGTGCATCACCTTTGGAAACTGTATTTTAGTTTTTAGTTTAGTACCTTTTTGTGGAAACTGGCTTTAGGTATTTATGGCTTTTTTTTAAATATGGAAATATTTATTGATTTAGTTTTTTACTGCTTAAACTACAAATATTTTTACCTATACAACATTCTTGAAATTAATTGAAAAAAATCTCAGACTTTTTTCAGATACAAATAAATATTTGGGAACTACACAGATAAACCCTTGGGAACTCAATGTCAGCAGGTATCACAAACCGATATGAGTTTAGTTATGAGTGCATACAATTAAAGTGTGGTACCCAGTCCCTGAAGAATTAAGTAGTCAAGTTGTATGCTGCTGCGTAGCTGATTTGTTTCCTTCTTGTTTTCAGAAAATGGCGAGTGCGGATCTCTCTGATGTCCCTCTCCTGCCAGCCAACCCCATCCCAGTGCTGAAGAACTCCATAAAGCTGAGACTCAGCAGGTAGATTTGCTCAGGTCATCTGCGTCTCTCTGGCCAGATGAAAGGACCCACGATGGCGTCATGTTCCGTGCAAAAGCCGCCAACTGCCTCAGGTGCAGCCTGAACTCGAGAGGTGCAGTGCCCGGCTCTGACCACGAGAGGGCAGCGCTGCTCTTCCCTTAAAACACAACAACAGAAAATAAACACACAGTCTCCAGCGGTTGTAATTTACAGTCCTTTTTTCTTCATGGAGAAAACAATGATGAATACATATGATGTCATGCCCTTACAACCTCATTGTACCAACTAAACATGTTTGTGTGAGCACGTGCACAGAAAGCTTGTATATTCCCATAGTCGCATCTTACTCTCCGTGCATAGAGACACAGACATCTTTAAATGAGTGTGCTTTCTGATTGTGACTGTAATGTTGCATATTTTATTTTTTATGCTGCAGTGGGTTGACTGAATGTCGGTTCTCTTTTTTTTTTTTTTTTTTTTCAAGTTTTTTTGGGGGGACATTATGGTTTAAAAGGTGCTCAGATGGCCGAGCTGTATCTGGTTAGTCAGGACTAATGAGAATAGTAGTGCTTTATATTCAACTTGGGTGGAATTCCGTTGATGTGAATGAATATCACTCAGTGATGAACCTAATTTGACCAAATTAATCTCTAAACTGAGATTATGCTAGTCTCAACATCTGCTTTGCTTTGTTGCTTTGAAATCATCGGCAAGTGGTCTTTATCATGGGATGCAATTGGTATTATATTCCTGTTTGCTCTTTAGTTCTTTTGATCTCTGCTGGCATTGTCTTGCTTCATCCTGTATAAATTCATTACAATGAAACAAGGGAAAATCTCATTTATTTGCTTTGAACCTTTCCTTCTTTTTCACTAACTTGAAATCAGCGATGCATATTCAAGTACGTTGATCTAGCATTATGAGGACTTAATCCCAAACATATGCTGTCGTAAGCTTCAGGATATCAGGAGACGCAGATCGAAGAAGCACTAGTGTGTAAACTTGGAAATTCGACGCTAGTTTTTGAGGCTGGGGAAAGATTTAGTTGATTCTTGAAATGTGTTCTTGCTTTTCTTTTTCAATATTTTGCTGATATGTCAGTAGGTTTGTTTGTCTTAATTATATGTGTAAATCATGTGGAGATGCAGAACAGTAGCGCTGCCCCAAGAATACTGTTATTCCACTTCTCTTCACTGAAAACTTGGTTTCCATATTCAGTTGTCAACTTTACATAGGCTTATTTGTAAGGACGAGCTGTTGTACTTTTTCACAAATAAAGGTCTATAAAGTGGCAAAGAAAATGGTCTATGCTTTATACTTGGTGTTGGCGGCAAGACTTGCCTTTTCTTCGCAGCAGATGTGCGTTATTTAGAATGTCTATCCAGCTGTTTTCTTTTATATGTCATTTCTTCTACCAAATCCCTCGGCTACTCGTTGATTTTTGCCGGAGCTGAGATCACAGTATTGTGCACAATGTTATATTTCTAACAACAACAACAACAATACTACAGTAATATCACTAGATACAGCTTTCATAACTACATGTCCTGTGGGATCATGCTGGACAAATTACTGGGCTACCCAATAGGTCTGTGTATTGCCAAGAACCTGGCAACCATTTATTATGCATTTAATCGGATTTTAAGTGACTTTTTTGTGATACAATATGCATTACAATACAGGGGTGATGATTCAGTGTATTACTGTTTATTGAGATACTGTATGCTAGGCAATATATTTAAAAAAATGTATCTTCAAATTTTAGGAAAACAAATGCATAAAATCTAAAAAAAATAGCAAAACAAACAAAAATATTGCAAAATTTCATTTACTTAATTAATTTAATCATATTCTTCCTGTTTTTTCCTCTCTTCACCTCCTTTTCCTTTTGTCCTTACATTTTCTTTTCCAAAACTATCTTCTCTTGGTTTCTACCCCCCCTTTTTCTTCTTCTCCTTCTCTTTTCTCCATAACAGCTTGAAGACCACTGTGAATGTGCACATACCTTAAACCGGAATATTGTAGCATAACTTAAACAGGGATTATATTTGGAACCCAAACTGATGTATGTAGTATTTAGGCTCAGATCAGCTACTTCAATCCAAATATCTCCCTCATTGTATGCAGGTTGCTTTATACTCTTTCTGCTGCTATTTCTACTGATTCACGTCCACGCTGTACCACCACACCGCGTTCTGATTGGACCTTCTAACCTTATAATTCATGCTCTCCCTTGCTGCTGAAAATGAAATCTAGCTCTATTTACACTGCACCTCGGAGTGTGAAAATTTGTGCATAAAGCAACATAATCTAATTGGACAAGGAAGCTGTGGTTGTTAATCTGAAATGGCATGATGATTTCCCATCTGCAGCCTTCGTGCAGGATTTCTTTCTGAGTGCCTCTTGTAAGAAATTGTATTTGTTGCTAAGTAACGCCTTTTGTTGTATTCTACTCGGTCGGCTTATTAAAAATGTTGGTGATTTGGCAGGGTTTCACTTGAGCTCTTCTGGTTTTGGTAGTTGATTGCTATTGAAGATGCTTTGGTTTGTGGGTAGACACAAATATAGGCCCTGTATGTAAGCCCACACTAACAATAACGACATGCTGTCGTAGTTATCAATTTAAAGGAGAACCCCAGTGTAAAATGGACTTTGCGTGTAGTAAAACATAAATTGTACTTACCTTTGTTGAACAGCCCACCTCTGCTCTCCCGCAGCTCTCCGAGACCCAGTAATTTAGTGCTTTTTGCCCAGCACTCTTTACAAGTGAAATAACGCATTTGTAATGTGTGTCCTGTATCATAACTGCATCTCTGCCGTTTGTATCAAACCAAACCATGGGTAAATTGGGTAAAAAATTAGTTGATTATTATAGGTGTATTAAACGCCTTCCTCAGTACTAATAAATGCACAGGGGTCGTGTGGTTGACTCCTTCAATATAGCGGCAGGCTGCTACACCAGGAAGCAGGCTATGCGGCATCTATGTATATATGTCTATGCTCATGATCAGAACAGTGATGGTGGTGCCCAGAGCTAAAGCTAGCATTATGGGATGTAAACAGTGTTTTTTTATATATTTTTTTTATTAAGCTTCTTGTGCACTTTTAAAGTTCTTAATGCCTTGTTTTAAATGTCAGGGCCCTCCGGATTCTACCAAGGAAGTGTAGGGCTACTTTGAGCCTGGATAACGGTGGAAAAAGCGAGTTCTGGGCATAAATACATTTATACAAAGCATTTATACCCTTTTAAATACAAGAAAATTTTAAATAATCAGTTTGGGAAATATATACTCTTTTCTTTACCTACTGGAGTTGAAGTTTTTGAAGGTTTTTTTTTTTACAGTATGACAAAACAAGAGTAACTGTCTCTACTGTTAAGAGAAGACTTTCTGCTAGTTATTAAATCATTGCTGTTAGAATTTGATTGTATTCAGGCTCACATTACTGAGCATTAGTGAGGTCAGGATGTTGGATAATCACAATCCCACCTCATCCCCAGTTCACTGACTCAACCCAAAAGATCTGGATAGAGGGCTATTATACACAGAACAGTTCCAGTGCTCTGCAGCTCAGTGCTGGGGGGATTTATACTCCGCTAGACCACGCCTGTCCTTAGCTTTATTGTAATCTGCTAGAGAGTCCTATTCTGTTGGGACAGGAATAGTGTAATCTTATTCCACTACTTTCTAAAGACCCTGCTGAAAATTCCAGCTGGGTTAAGCTGTTTTTTAAAGGTCAAGGTGGATGAAAAGCAGATCATCCAGGATAAAACTTGTCCCATACTGGTAATCCAGCTGGTTATTCAGATTTTGACCAGCGTAGTGTTCGATGGTTGTATATTTGATTTTTGGTCATGCTTAGTGTTGCTGGTTATGCTGATACAGCATATGTTGAGGACATGCTGAGTGG
This sequence comes from Astyanax mexicanus, assembly GCF_023375975.1. Lineage (NCBI taxonomy): Eukaryota > Metazoa > Chordata > Actinopteri > Characiformes > Acestrorhamphidae > Astyanax > Astyanax mexicanus. The sequence continues at coordinate 83,204,788 of NC_064408.1, read as the reverse complement.
TGGCTTAGTGGTTAGAGTACTGGGTTTATTGATGACAGGGTTGGGGTTCAGTAGGCTACCATGGTCCCCAGGAGCTGCAGCACATAAACTAGTCTATCAAAAGTTAGAATATCATTGAATAGTTACTTTATTTCAGTAATTTAGTTGTGGAATGGGAAAATTGTATATTATGTAGATTAGTGATTTTAAGCCATTGAAAAATGAAAAATCAGATTTCAGAAAATCAGAATATTATATAAGAGCAACTGGTACTTTTGACAGTGTGGGCAGTGTACCAAGTCCTGCTGGAAAATAAAATCTGCTCTATAAAAGTTGTCAGCAGAGGGAAGCATGAAGTGCTGTAAGATTTTCTGGGAAAACTCTGCACTGACTTTAGACTTGATATAACACAGTGGATCAACACCAGCAGATAACATGTCTTTCCAGACCATCACTGACCATCATTAAATTTTAACACTTCATTTGTAAATCAAGGGAGCAGAGTCTGGAGGAAGAGTGGAGAGACACACAGTCCAAACTGCTCGAGGTCTCATGTGAAGCTTCCACAATCAGTGATGGTTTGAAGAGACATGTCATCTGCTGGTGTTGATCCACTGTGTTTTATTATCAAGTCTAAAGTCAGGGCAGAGTTTTCCCAGTAAATCTTACAGCACTTCTTACTTTATTTTTCAGCAGACATTAGCACACTGCCCGTTAATATTGGCCAGATATTGTCTGTAAGCTATAATGATCAACAATAAAAAAATAAACACTCAAAATAGTTCACTCTGTCTGTAATACACATATATGAGTTTCATGTTATAATATTCAAATTTTTGAGATGCACTAGTACTTTGTTCAGAGTGTGGGGGGGGGGGGGAGTGGAACTGACTACCCAGGGCCAGAGTAAGGAGAGGGGCCCGTAAAAATCCTGATTTTTTTTTTTTCTTGCTCGTGTTCCTTGTGCACTGGCATGGATAGAGTTTACAGGGCCCAGAATTTGCTGCTACGCCCCTGGTGTTCAATATTAAATAAACATATAATCATATTTTGATAGAATTTAACCACACACCTCTTCTCATTCAATGTGTTTTACATTGTGAATTTAACATTAAAGTCATTAAAGCTATACTGGAACGCATGCTGAATTATTCTGTAAACAAAAAGTGTTAAACAAACCAGAGTATGTTTTATACTTTAGATTTAGATTTTAGCCACATTTATCTTTGAGGACAGATCTGCACACTCTTGGTATTTTAATCTCAGTGTCTTCATGAGGGAGAGTCACCTGGGATAGTTTTCTCAGCGTCAAATCACTATCTCAGATGATCAGGTTTAGGCCAGAGGACTGTTTTCATGTCTTTAATATTAATCTACAATATAACAAAATACATTAAATAAAGAAAAAACAATGAGTGAGAAGGCGTGGCCAATCTTTTGAATGGCACTATTTGTAATTTGTCCAAAAGTACATTTAACCATTTCTTTTTCGTGACTTAGTTCCTGTGTTTACAGTGTAGATATGATGACTGCATCTTTTGCCAAGAGGGCATGGGGCCCTCAGCTCCACAGTTTAGCAGGGCCAACCCTATCCTACAGCGCTGCCAACGAGAGGCCATGCCCGGGTGGCCCGCAAACTAGCCAATTCACCCACTGAGCGCCCATCTGCAGGGCTGTTAACAACAAGACGGATAGCATATCCTCAGGAAAAGTTGAGGGATGGCTCCCCTCAGCTGCCTTTGGTGCAGAGCCAAGATTGCTGTCAAAATGTCCTGCAACAGTGTAGATTTTTTTTTTATGTACAGCTGCCTAAATAGAAGTGTAGGTGAGCTTTCTGGAGAGGCTAAGAGTATCATGTCTGAAAACACTCCCGGTTTTAATAATATTTTGATAGCTTAAATGTAGGGATGTATGATATGGACAGAAAATGTGCTGTGCGATCATACTAGATATTCTGATATTGATGTGAAACTCAATAAATTAAAGGACCATTAAAGATTTAATTTTCTGTAGAAACTCATAAAAAAATCAGGGTGTGTCATCAGATATAAAGTAAACATGCTGAGTTTAAGCAGTTACAGCTCTTGTCAGCAGAGCTTCAGCCAGTATTTTCTTATATTCTTAACTGTGTGGTACATCACAGAAATCTGTGTGGGTTTTAGTCTCTGAATCTTCCCACCGTCATTCCCCCAGTCCCATTTCCACACTCAGGGTTGGCAGGTATAGACAACAGCACGCAAACAGTTCTTCTGAACAAGTAACAAGTAATCACTGAGCCTCAGTAAGGTGTCTAACCATAGTGGCTTGGCTACACTAATTGCTCCCAGTTTAAGAAGTAGTTTGTTAAGTCTGCAAAATATAGAGCTCCCTCTGTTGCTGCATGCAGGTAATGCATTTAGAGTCTGCTCTTATTGTTGGTGTTAATGCATTTCTTTTGCTATGTTTATCAAAATTCAATTCAATGAATTATGTTCATAATTTAAATTTGAATTATCTTACTGCCGTACCTACATGATTATTAAAACAACACAAACAAAGATATTTAGATAGACTGGATCAGGTATAAGAGAGCTTGCATTTCTGAAAATAAAAAGCTTAATTTACCCTATATATTTAAAGATAAGGTAATTGAGGTGTCGATAAATCTGTTCACACATTTATACAAATTAAAAACTTAAGCAAATGATAACAGTGATCTAAATGTGTGTAACATATTTAAAGAAAACACTAATTGACATGAAACTAAACTGGGAAAACTATACAATTCTATAAACATCAATAGGAAGGCTTGATAGGTAGGACAAATTGTTAGAACACCTGTTTTCTTCAGCATCACATCTCGGCTCAAGAGAAGGCTTTTCATCTGAAGGTGATGTCATTGAAATTCAAAGAAACTTTCTTTTGTATCAAGGGAGCGGTTTCTCAGGGTTTGTAATAAGCTCATGGTTAGACGCTGAAGCTATTGTATAAAGCTGATTGCCGGCCTCATCTTCTGCCTTCTTCTGAGGAGCTGCTGTGAGATCTGTCTGAGACTCGGCTCTCGACTTGACTTCTTCCCTTTTATACCTGTTTTTGTTCACCATGCCTGTCTAGCAGGTTACTGTTTTCTCTCTCCACTGACAGCTCCAAAACAGGTGATAAAAGAGTAACCTTCACGTTAACGAAGCGCTTGACGCTAAACCATTGGTGTGTTCAAAGAGAAATGCCATGTTCCTGAAATGAAAGGGCTGTCTCTTTCCTCATCCGGATCAAAAGCCCAGCGCGTTAGAAAACACACTGAGTGATCGACTAAAGCTGCTAATGAGAGCCGAGCATCATGGGTAGAAGAAGGCGTTCTCGTGTCATGGTGTTACTTAGACCAAGGTGAAGATCTCTCTCTTTTTTCCCCAGATTTGTTTGTTAGCACTGAATATTTGTTCCATATGTGCCCTGTTCGCTTTAATTGCACGTTGTGCTGATAATGCATGCAGGTAGGTGACAAAATAAAGGAAACGTGAATAAAAAAATGGGAGAAGCATAGAAGCAAATGAGTCACACAAAGATCTTTGCTATGTGTATACATCTATGAAATAAAAACAATATAATAATAAATTGCTCAGCATCCTAAGTTGGCTATGAATCAAGTTAAATAACCAATTTTTATTATTGAGGCATGTACAGTGGTTTTGAAGTTTGTGACCCCTTTAGAATTTTCTAAATTTCTGCATAAATTTGCCCTAAAATGTCATCAGATTTTCAACAAAGAAGAACTAAACCAAATAAAAAAATAATAATAATTCTGTCATAACCACTGCCACAAAGAATATCATATGACCATCTATGAACAAATAAGAACTCAAATAAGATAGGGTAGGTGTTCTTTTTTCCTTTTCATTACAATTATTTCGTTTTTCCTTTAATGGGGTACAAGCCTTGTACGCTTGCAAGATGTCTTTTTTTATTTATGTCCTCACTCTGCACAATGACCTAAGTTACTAGAACTTTGTATTAGTAAGTAATAAAGTTTTACTGGTCCTCTGAAAGGCGTGCAACTTTATTAGTGGTTTTCCTCCCATGAACCGCTGCATGGATTTAGGTGAGGACTTTGGCATTAACTTCTTTAACCATTTTTGGTAGAACGACTTGTGTTTTTAGGGACGTTGTCTTGCTGCATGACCCACGTTCTCTTGAGATTTAGCTCACGGACAGACATTCTGACATTTGCCTTCAGAATTTACTGGTTTAAATCAGAATGTATTGTTCTTTGTTCCATTGTTCTAATTAAAACACCTGACTGACAAAGGACCATCATACGACCGCTGAAACCCCTTTTCCAATTTTTTTTTACAAAAAAAAAAGAAAGAAAACATAAAGAAATAAACCTTACACTGCATTCAGACAAATAATTGTTTGGTGTACAGCACTCTTGACATTTTTATTTCAGTTAAAAATAACGTTTATTCAGATGCCACAGTTGTGCTCTTCTCCACTGAGGGTTTTTTCTCACCCATAGTTGGATTGCTCTGGTCAGAATCTGTTAGGAATTTGGAGTTTGGAACATCTCCCAATAACTTGTATTTGAATCTTCCATTGTTTATACAGTGTGCTGATTAATCCCGTGATCACTGTCTAACAAATCTTTTTATCTAGACAGACAGAATCTACCAGCTGTAGTCAGTCATGATCACTAACAGGCTATGTTAGGTTAAGAGTAACAGGAAGTTAAGAGGTCTTGGCAAATTAAAATACTTTTTGAAATTTAGCACCATTTAATTACTAATCTACATACAGTACCAGCCAAAAATTGGAGACACCCATTTTCATTTGAAGTTTTTTGTTTCTTTTCATGATTTTTAACATTGTAAATGTAATATTGAAGACATTAAAGCTATACAGGAACACATGCAGATTTTTTTCATAAAAAAGTGTTAAAAAAACAGAATATGTTTTATACTTTAGATACTTCTAAGTACCACATTTATCTTTGAGTAAAGATCTGAACACTCTTGGTATTTTAATCTCAGTGTCTTCATGAGGGAGAGTCACCTGGAATAGTTGTATCAGAGTCTTAAAGGAGTTCCTGGAGGTGCTGAACAATAGTTACTGCTTCACACTGTGAAGCTCCAGCTCATCCCAAATCACCTCAAATCACCATCTCAGTTGGGTTTTACTACGTAATTCCATATGTGTTATTTAAGTATTTTTAAGTGTTTAATATTAATCTACAATGTAGAAAATAAATTATGAGAAGGTGTGTCCAAATTTTCTGGTACTGTGGGTGTAAATTTTTTTGCACAAAATGTTTTATTTTATAATTAATGGTATGTATGCATGACATCCAATCAATATTATCCAGGACTAGAGTACATAAATACATTTTTAAATCCAGATGGAGATTTTTTATGCTAGTGATAATGCGAGAGACAGTAGTTTGATGAGTCATATTAAGGAAGGCAGTCTCTAACAATGTGTTGGTTGTAGGAATTCATATTTCAGTGATGATTAAAAAATGGAAAGAATTATGCTCACCTAACCTTAATGAAGAAGAGAACTGGTCTCTTAGCTATCTTCTGAACTGCTCAGCCTACATCTACTTGTGACTAACTGAACAGCCTCTCAGTTCGTTTTTTACAGTATAGTATAATATGTATAGTACATGCATAGTATAGTTTTCTTCTTGTCTGAAAAATACAAGTGACATATTTAAAACAATGTTCAGAGCTTCATTATTTCCCTTTTTTTCTCTTTTCAAAACTGTTGCATTAAAGCAACGGGGAGCAGGAGACAGTGCGTGTTATCACCTCAGTGCCATGTGCACACACTTCCCTGCACCCACACCTACACCCATATACTGCCCAATAGACCAGTGACAGTGGAGCAACTCCCATTCAGTGCCCTGCTGATCCCCTCCACGCTCCAAGCCCCATGGTCACACTCTCCCTTCCACTCACACACACTAATTAATGCCTCAATATGCAAATGAGCACAGCTGCCAAACTGCTGTGCATGTTTTTTTTTTTCCAGGGCATTTGTCAGGAGTGCAATGAGGCTTTGAGCTGGATGATGAAATGGACTGAAGCATCACTCTTAGTCTCAGGAAGCGAAACGAGATGAGCATTATTGGAGTCTGCTGGATGCGGACGCTCTTAGAATCCGCGTCCTGACAAAAACTGTGCATCCCATCCTCTGCATGTCATGGTTTATATGAGTAAATTCACAGCAAGACGATACAAATGCTCTGTTACATTTGTATGTAAAAAGTGGATTAAATTTGCATTTTATTATATTTAACCCCCTTTGAATGTGTAAAGATTATGATCTGATGTAGCTAAAACAACAAATTAAATATTTTAGTATTTACAGAGCCAGTCAAGAGTTTGACACACCTCTTCTTATTCAATGTGTTTTCTTTCTTTTTATGATTGTTAACATTGTAAATGTGATATTGAAGTCATTAAAGCTATACAGAAACACATGCAGAATAAGTACCACATTTATCTTTGAGGACAAATCTGCACACTCTTGGTATTTTAATCTTGAAGCGCCAGCTCATCCTAAATCACCTCAAATCACCATCTCAGTTTGGTTTAGGTCTGGAGATTCAGGAGGACAAACCTGTTTTATTTTAATATGTAATTCCATATGTGTTCATTAATTGTTTTTTTTGGTCTTTAATATTAATCTACAATCTGGAAAATAAACTTATAAAAAAAGGAAATAAAGAAGCTTTTAGCTTCTGCTTTGCTAACAGTGCTGGGAGGCTGAAATGGAGCTTAACATGCTCAGAGGACAGTGGGGCCACTGCATTGTGCCACAAATAGGGGGAGAGAGTGGGACATCACCAGAGATCAAACTGGCAATCTTCTAGTTTTTTAACTTAGCCAGCGCTTAGACGGCTGCCCCACTCTGTGATCAGTAAAGGAGACAAAACTGTTCCTCTTGCATCTTTTTGTAAATCTTATATTTGCTGGAAAACAGCTAATCCACCCTCTGGTGCTTGTGCCACACATACAGGGAGATCTATATTTATTTACACCTGAATAAAATGTTCCTTTCTAGATTTTGAAAATAATGAAGAGTGGCAGCCCGGGTTTATAGCCTAAAGGCAGCCCAAATGGCTGATTTCAGTGGAGCTCTGTTAAAAAGAGGAGGAGATCCAAGCTGTGGACACCTCAGTGGTTCTGAATGCACAGTCAATTAACCAGCCTGTCCGCATCAAAACAGAGGAGGTGATCTCCCATCAGTCCAGCCATGCATTCAGCTCTGAACGCCAAGGTGGGTCACGCTGCGGTGAAAGACAGAAGTGTCTCGCTATTTCAAATTTCTCTTCTCAGATAATAATGGTTAATAACAGTCCTTTCAGTGTCATATTTGACATGACCAGTCATTGCAGTAATTACAATCATTACAGTCCAAAGGATGTCAAGTTATCCCTCTTAAACATAGACTGCTGGAGAAAATCAATTATTCAATCAAGAGGGCCCCCTCCCTTAGCCGTATTCACTGGGGTGAATGAAGTTGGTTCACTTAATTTTAGGGGCCAGGGTGAATCTGCCGCCGCTTCGTCCGTTAATTTCACAGCCATCAAGAGCTCCGCTTCTGTTCGCTGTAATGTTGAGTTAATTGTGTCGATCAAATGAGCAAGGCAGAGTAGACCGCAGCAGTCTTTTTTACGAGTTAGCTTACGAAGACGAGGTCAGACACGTCACACTTTCATACGCAGACCTCTCGCCGTCTCTGTGTCTCTCTCTCCCCCTCTGACTCTCCCTCTCTCTCCCTCTCTCTGTTCCTCATGACCGTTGCGATTGTCAGGATGTAATTTAAGTGCATGGGCACAAAGACCAAATGCCAAGCAGACAATGAGGACGAGCGATGTGTTCAGATTTAAATGTACCAGCTTTTGCTCCATTCGGGGTGTGTAATTAGGATCACTGGTACAAAGAAGAGAGTCAAAAAAAAATCACATTGTATTCCTGATGCAGGAAATAGAAGACAGGCCATCAAGCTCATTTAAAGAAAAATGAAGGAAAATCAGCAATGGAGATTTTATCTGTGTTCATATAAAAGTAGCTCAAAAAAGCAGCATATCTGTGCTCTACTGTCCTCAATCTTTTGGAAATGAAGATGTAATGAACAAGGCTAAAGGTACAGTGTATATATATATATATATATAAAGTAATCAGAGATGTATAGTAGAATGACTTCACTACTTACGTAAGTACAAAGATGCTGTACCTGTAACTACTGTATTATTATTTTTTCTCCTACATCCTCTTTTAGTTTAAAACCTACTGTATTTTGGATGAGTTTAATACGTCAGTGGTGTTAATCAAATAAAAAAAAAGTTATCAGATTAATCACAACAATATTCTGTGATTAACTGCGATTGTTCTGCACTTGTTCTTCTCAAGACACACGTTTTTATAGTGGATATTTAAATTTTAATAAAAGAATGAATGTAAGACATGGAAAATGGAATTATATTTATATTAGTGGTGTCAATTAAAATACAAATATATATATATTAGTATGTTTGAGGGGAGATGAAGCCGGAATAAAGAATGCATGGATAGAAATTGGATAGAGGGAACTTTTTTTTTTTACTTTATTGTAAACATCTTAGCTTAGTTGTTAAAGTTTCTGAATTAGAACTTAATTTGCTGAGTATAAAACTGTTTGGTATTGTACACATGCTCACAGTGGGGGATGATCATTTAAATGGCCTGGGGGAAGTATGTAACGGTCAGTATTTAGTAATGTGAACACTGCCCCTTTAAAAGCCCTCTGATATTATGAATTTCAGCTACTTAACTGGTAGATTTAATTTGCTGCTGCATGTTTAAACACAGTGTTTTCAATGGGATGTGCAGCGCAGATGTCATAGATGTCACGGCCGCATAGTAAACAGTGTCGTGGGGCTGCGAGTAAAACTACTTAATACAAAAAATGTTGAATACTTTAGTACTTCTACATAAGTACCCACTTGTACTTCAATTTTATTTATGTCTAATGCTGCATGACATGGAAAACAGTATCGTATTTTGAATACTTATACTTTCCGCAAGACCCCAGTACTTGATACACTAGTACAGAAGACTATTGTTGTAAATCAGATGTTATAAATGAATAACAGTTTTAAAGATTAAAGTTCCTATACATAACATACACTCCTAAAAAATGGAAATAAATACATCCAAATGTGTTCTGTGAACCTTTCTTATGCTATTTGGAACTTCAATGGTTCAAATAATGTGCCATGGAAAAGATATAGAGAAAGGTTTCTTGTGCTAACAGGCCACCAAGAACCATGTCTCTTCCTCTAATTGTTGAAACAGCTGATTACTACAGTAAGAGTGTGCAATATTGTTTGATTGTAACCAAGAGTCTAATATAGATCTACACAGCACATTTGCTGATTTTTTTTGACAGACACTCACAGTCTTAATTTAAGCCTAACAGTGCTGATTAAACACAGGTGAACTATTTTGTACGCTGTACTTTATAGAAAAAAACATCATTAGATGTGATGAAAAACATTAGCATGTGTTCACAACTTTACATAAGATAGACAGTTGATAACAGGCATACTGCAAGAGCACTAATATGTCTGTTGGTTGAGTACTGTGACTGATTAAACACTGTATAAAGAGAAAACCTTCATATCATCACTGTCATTCAAAAATCATTATATCTTAAGTAAATTTTGAGATTTTCTACTTTACCCAATGTATGGAACAACTGCCAGATTTAAATCATGTCAAAAATGAAGATACAAGGTTTTTAAATGATGAAATGATTGTAAGCAGTTTATCTGTTTTTTTTTTAAAACTGAACAAATACATATTTCGTTTGAGTGTACATATTTATTTGAGTTAATTTAACCTTATACTACAAAAACACTAGTATGTAAACACAACAGTTTTATTGTGTTTATTTCAGCATTTTTACATGAACTAATAATAATATTAATAAACATTTTTGGAATTTGTGAATTGACTAATATTGCTTTACCCCAGGAATCCCTGGGCACACAATGCCACTACAGAATGCCCTCTACACTGTAGACATTGTTTTCACAAATCTATCTTTTCTCTATGGTTTATGAATATAAATGAAAGGCTGTTATGGCAGCAGCATAGAGTATCTTTGTTTTTGTAATACTGTGCTTCATTCATGCATTTTCAGAAGTGATAAAGTCATCCTATACGTGTACTGTGTATGCTGTGTATGCTGTGTAAGTGGCCTTGGACTACGACTCTCCAGATTCCTCCAGGAAACGCGGGGATTAAGGCATCAGCGATCACCTAACAGAGTCGTGACCACACCTGCGAGAGTGAACCGTCACAAAAGAGAGAGAAAGAGAGAGAGAAGGCAGATCATGACATATCACATGATAGCACATCTTCACGGCGAGTCTCCAGCGCCGGGCCGCTGCTCCCGCTATGCAGGGTGGCTCTCTGCTCCAGCCTGCTCCGAGCCCTTTTCCGTTTAATTAGATTTGTAAAAACAATTTTTTGGAGCGCTTCATTCTGTAAAAGCTCTCAGGGGTTAAAATCAGCTGAGCACTTCTTTTCAGCTTCTTTTCAGCAATGGAGCATAAATTATTTAAAATTGTGCGACCTTTTATCTCACCCCCTTTGAAGGCAGCAAATTAAAAATGTAAATGGGCTCCCTAATTAATATGCAAATGCATTCATTCCCAGTTAACAATTAGCAATTAAACCTGCACTGTCTAGAAAGAGCACCAGACGAAATTAGCAACTTATTTTTTATTTATTTATTTATTTTCTGCATTTGAAAAATAGAAAACCTGACACAGAAATGCTTTTTGAAGAAAAGCGGCCCTGGACAAGTCTTGATGGTCATCGATCGTCCGAAAGGTCAGTTGTAAGGGGGGGTTTTCTCTCTCAGAAAGCAAGAAAGGAAGCATTGAACAGAAATAAAACTGTATATGAATGACCACTAATTAGGATTACACAAATGGCATCATGCTAAATCTTGGCTCCTACCTCCCATTCATTCTAATTTGTGCTGAAGCTATTCGTTAAAGCAGGACGCTTCATTTCTGCAGTATTTATTGTGATATGCAGTGGGCATAAGGGAGGCTATATGTTTATGAGGAAGACATAATAATGTCAGGATGTAGAGCAGCCAAGGTTAGGCGCTAAGACCTGCAGCCCTCGCTCTCTAGAGGGCCACTCGCTTGGTGATGGGTGGGATTTAAAACGGGCGAGCGAGCGCAGAAACGTTAAGTGCTTGGCCCCATAACTAAAAATAATGCTAGAAGAAGAATTAACACGGGGGTGGAGCGTTTCATTAATTTGCAGATTAATGATGCACACTCGCAGAAGCTTGTTATTAAAGTGCTATTTCTGAATTACAACTCTGAGAGCAGCCCCTTGAGACGAGCATGTTTAGTCACCGTTCTCGGCTTAAGCTGCTGAAGCTTTGCCTTCTCTTTCGCGGGAGGTGTGTGTCTATGACACCGGCATTTCCTCTGGTGGATACATGATGTATGCACTCGTTCTACATATCTGTCATCGCATTACAGAACTGGAACACATACGTTATAACAAAAACGCTTTCAGTGTAGCATTGTTCCAAAGTTTTGTTTTAGACACACTGATTATTGAGGGTCTGGTGGAATCTTACTTATTGAACTTATTTGACAGATGGTGTTTATAGAGAGGTGAACTGAAGATGTAAACATGTTGTAAATGTGTGATTACTGTTTAAAAAAAAAGAATTTCTGATTTCACACTAAACCTACACAACCACACGTTACCTTGTAGCCCCATTTCCAACCATTTTAAATGTACACAGTACAGACTAATAATTTGACTAATAAATTGATTGCCGACCTCTAATTTCTGTACAGTGGAGCTGATAAAATCCAGAGGTGGCTGTGACTATGCCTAAACATAGCCGAACATAGCCACATTAGTAATTATCTTTTCTTATTCGTTTACGCATGCACCATGAACTGATTTTACAAAATGTGTTTTTGAATCAGGCAGAGTATTTATAACCAACAGATATAATATCTTACTGTGATGTAGCTTTTTAAGACATTCAACTTCTGATGTCTAATTCCATTCATGACCACTGTGCACACTGTGCACTAGTTCCAAGTTACTTTATTTAGATTGCACTGACAATTTTAGCCAGATGCGGTCAGTCACAGTCAGTACATCCACTGCACTGTCCTTTGTGGGTGGTAATGCATTCTTAACTGAAATGGTAATAAAAAAAACAGTAACTAACTGTAACTGAATTAAGAGTTTATAACACTAAGTAAAATGAACTAGAACTATACATAGAATACCCTTAGTTTTCGTGTTTGTTAATTTATTTAAAAGCGCTGTTTCCACTCAAGCAGTTTTACAGCAAATGGTGTTACTAATACAAAATAAAAACTAATAAAAACTTACAAACCCACTTTAAAACTACTTAAAACTGAATTGGAGGAGAAAAAGTGAAAATGAAATAAAAGTAAACTATTATGAAAAATTCAAAACTATTATAATGTTGGTTGGTACACATGTAATACCATGGATGGAGAAATATTAAATGGAATGTCTCATAGATCTAGCACCCTCAATTAGCCTTTGCTCAAACTCACAAGATAACACCTCACAACTCATTCCTTGAAGTGACACATTGGGATGAGTTTACATACTGCTGTACGATGATGTTTGGCATGTTCCATTAGAACAGAGCATTTCTATAACTAGGTTTTTTTCTTAAACATTTAATTATGCAGACACAAATTAATGTCCTATTTGGGTGAAGAGCTTTAATTAAAATCAGGTAGAGATTACTGACTCAGAGGCCACAGCCACTAGGGGGCCCTCAACCAGTATAGATCTATAATATGCTGGCCATTACATTTTTGGATTCTGTCAAAATGAAGAAAAGGTATTATGACTTAAGCCTAGATAAATAAATAAAAATATAGTTACGGAATATGAAATACATTCCTGCAAATTAGAAGTGAGGTTATTTAGGGTGTTGGTTGTGTCATAATAAATGCTAATTTTTTGCAATGTGTCTTAGAAAAGATGAAAAACATATAGTACCTACCGTATTTTTCGCACTATAAGGCACACCATTTTATAAGGCGCACTATCAATGAACATCTATTTTCTGGTCTATTTTCATACAAAAGGTGCAGTGGATTTTACAAAACACTATACAGAACTTCTAATTCAGCAGGTCTCGCTGCTGGGTGGTAATGGGTTGGGGGGAGTTAAATAAGTTAAGTAAAGCTAAGCTTAGTAAACAAAACTGTAATAAAAAAGACTTTCTTTTAAAGTCAAATGAGAGTTGGATGTTAATCTACGCAGATGTCTCTCCTGAAAATGGTTTATTTGGGTGAGTAAAGCATTTCAGTTTGTTTACAGTAAGGTTAATTCCCAAATTTGTCCATCACTAAAACTGGAGCATTAGCATTAGGGGCCAACCGCTAGAGCTACACTGAGAAACCCTGAGTGCTCAGGTAAGCCAGGCAAATATTAGCTAGCGGTTTGTCACACGTAGCTTATTTTAACGCGGTAAACTCTGACTGTAGAATAACTTATTTATACACAGATATGTATACATGATTCCAATAGTAAACTTCTGCACTGATTCTGTAAATGTATGCATGTATGTAAAATGTAAAGTTGAATTCTGCCAGGGAGGCATATTCCAGCACATTACCTGGAAAGTCATCTCCCCAAACTGACAATATTCTACAAAAAACAATCAGTGTGAAGTATACGGACACACAGCTTGTAAAAGTGTTTTAAGCTGCTCACTAAACTGTGAACCAGACTTTGGTTCAGACTCTGGTCTGAGCTTTACTGTGTAAAAACACCTTTAAAGTGTCAATGTGGCTGTTGGACAGTAAGCTACTAATACTAGGCTGTATGTGCTCTACCACTATTTAAGGTAATATGGCACACAAAACAGCACACAGTGGAGAATACAAACGTTTCTCCTTCAGTCCACAAACTAGAACTAGATCAAACTAGAAATAATAGTTTGATCTGTTGACCACTTCTGTTGCACTTGCAGGTACCTGTGTGTGTGTGTGTGTGTGTGTGGGAGGGCATTTTTAGTTCAGAGGGAGTTTCAACAAGCTACAGAAGAACTGAGATGTTTCTGCTCATAATTAGCACAGGCCCGTTGATCAGATAATGAGCCAGAGTTCATTAACACTCTTCTAATTGCTACCCTCTTCTTTAAAAGTTTTCACTTTGTGTTTTCTTCTCCCCCCTCTCGGTTCTTGAAGGAAGGAGGGGGAGGTGAAAATGAGCGGCTCTGTCTTTTTACAGGAAACTCTATCACGTCTCTCAGATTCCTACTGTGCCAATATGTTGATGCAATTCAACTGACACTCAAAGTAGAGGCTTTGCTGTCAGTTCCAGCGTATAACCCACCATCAGCCTGTTCATTTGTTCATTCAGTGCATATTAACTCACAGACATTCTTCTCATTAATGCTCTCTTTAACGCAGTCCACTGTGAGAGGAATCAGCTGAGTGTGATTTGACACAATGCTGCTAAAAATGGATTCAGTCCAAAGTTCTGGGACTGGGAAATGGGAGGTACAACATCTTAAGTATCTTAAGTACCTATATTAAGTTCAGATTTTCACACTTAACTTCAATTTTAAAAGGAATGGTTTCATGGTTTCAGACTACAGGACCAAAACAAAAATATTTTAAATAAAAAGAGCAGAATATAAACAAGAACTAGCAAGGGAGTCTTCAAACCTGCACACTTTAGTCCGGTTGACTCAGACTCTGGTTTGTTTTTACCTTTAGTGCATTTCATTTGGGCAACTGCGCCAAGACCCATGAGTGAAGGTGGTTTCTCTACAATCCCAAACAAACTCTGTAGCGAAATTATTTGTGGTGAGATCTTGATCTGACCTAATGATCAGCTGTTTTCTGCAAGCTTGAACTAAACTGCATTCTGGTGCAGTTTAAACTGGAATATTACACAGATAATTACTATCGCTATGAACAATTTTTTTGTTTATTTCTGTTGTTTCTCTAAGCTAAATTTCACTGAAATAAGCATTATCCCGGAACACATAACCTTCTTCCTGTATTTATTTTCTGCCCTAGACAGGTCTGACCAATAAACAGAGAGAATTTCCTCACATGGTTTGCTGTAACTTATTGTGATGGGCTTAACTATTTCCCTGTGTGAAAACAAACCAAAGTAAAAAGAAAATAATCTAAATGTACAAACAAATCAACTGATTCAGACCAGAGCAAACAAACAATCGGTGTGAAAAGACCTCACGGAAGCACAATTGCACTTGAATTAGCTTCATTTCAAAGTAATGATCATTTTAGCTTGCTTTTATAATCAAAGCCTATTTTTGTACTATTGGCACTGATACAAATACAATACTGATGTTTCTGTACTAATCTGTGGGATTTGCATGTAGGGTCTCCTGCATTAAATGTGGATGTGCTTTCTGCCAGATTAACTTATTTTTTTGTGAGGATAATACTAGCCAGATACCGCTGGTCACGATCATTTAAGATAGAATATGTCTAAAAGGGATCACCACCCACAGTGCACAGCATAGTATCAGAGCTCTCAGTGCTATCAGGGTTCACTTCAACTCCAATAACTCACCATCAGCACACGGTTTTCAGCCTCACTCACAAGAGAACACCTCACAATTTATACAGGTTTGATAGTTCCTAAGCTGTCCCATGTAATAATATTGAACTGTTCATTTATAGTTGCTATCCTGTGCCTTTAAGTATGTCTCTGTACATAGAGTATCTATTCCTAGCTGTATCCTATTCCTTTCTGTTTTATTCCGATTTTATTTTTGATGCTTAAAATAGTTTAAAAAATGCATTGAAGTATTACATTAACTGTTTTTATTACTATTTCTCTAATACTACTGGATTATATTTATTTAATAATCATATACTGTAGCACAAAAATTGAGTTTGAAATATGATAACGAGTTCATAGTTTTGACAAACTTTTCACCTCCGTTCGCTCCCAGCATTCTGAAATACTATGGTTTTAGACAATGCTCCAAACAGTATTACAGTGCTAGGGGCATAGCATTGCCCATGCATTGCTAAAAGATGGCAGGGCCTAGAGAACTATTTCATAGTACTGTGTGTATAAACAGTGTTTTTGATAAACTATTAGGTCTCAGTGCCTCGTTTTAAATATCAAGACTCTCAGAATTCTACCAATGAAGCATGGAGTTACTTTGAGCTTGTTAATGGTGAAAAAATGAGATTTATTTGCATGGGTAAAACTATGCCCTTATTGCTTGCACTGTAAGCCTGTGGGGAGCATCAGCTTAAAGCAAGCACTGTATTTTGGAATGCTGGCAGTGAACGGAGCTATGCTATTCACTACACCTCAAGACTCTTTCACACCGGAGTTGTCCTTTCAACATTTTAAATATATTCTAACAATACAATATGAAAACTGTAAACTATTTTCATTTTGTTTGTTGATACAATGTGAAATGTTCAAATGGGTCTATCCCCCTTCTCAAGAAGTAAATGCCATTTACAACTTCAAAGTTCCGGTGGGGGAACTTCTACAGAGCACTGCTTTAGTTGGAGTTGTGGTTTCCCACCTACTAGATGTGACCTTTGTCCTGCACTTGTTACTTTACCATAAGAGCTGCACTTACAGCTACTTAAACTGTAACTGGCTGCACTTAAACTGTGAAGTTTGTGGCAGTTCAAAAGTAGACGTACCTGTTTCTTCCCGAGCTGAATATTCTGAGAACCCGTTAATGACCGTTTAGGGTCAGAGCTCATCTGCGTCCCCTTCTCCACCGTATGTCTCTGCGGTCGTCATTGACGCAGGTGCAAAATTGCATCTTCGACTCATTCCCCTTGCTCACATCAGCAGGCGAGCCTGTCACACAAAACAATGACTCAGTACATTACATAGAGACCAGCTTAGCGCAGAAGTGATATAAAAATGATAATTGTGCTGTCTCTCTAAGGACTCCTGCTGAGAGCGGCTCAGTAATGATAGCCTTCCTCAAGTATTCTGACAGGTACAGTACTCATGTACTTGCTGCCCTTAAGACTTTTAAATTGACTTGTTTCCAGGTGTAGCTCTGATCTAAGACTTTTTGAATTCTCTAGTGCTGTAGTGACCATTTGCTGCTGACTCCTGACTGTGCAGGCTAATAACTATGTAGCTATATTTCCCACTTTATATGAAGTTTTGGAACAGAAAGTGAACATTTTTATGTTAAAAACAGTCACGACCAGTAATGGCAATATAATCTTACTTACTTAAGATGGCTGATGAATTGAAAACAAAAGTTTATGGTTTTCTACCTATCTACTGAAGGAGAGACCTTGAAACTGGCTTCTACTGTTGCCATATAACATATAACTGATTAAAGAAATTAAAATGCATCATAGACTGTCCTTTAAAACTGTGAGTAGCTTCTAAAATAATTTTTCAATTATGTCCATTAATCATAGTTTGATTTAGTCATATCCTAAAAAGCAATGTTTGATAAAAAAGACACATAGAAACTTTGCAAAGATGGGTTGGTGTTTGTGACACTTCCCATTCACAAAAGGGGGTCTCCAGCTACAAAAGTTAAAGAACCACTGCTTTAAAAGACTGATGTCAATTATAATATTAAAGTTATGCATCAGAAACATCAGAAACATTCAAAGCAAGTAACTTTAAATCAAATAAATATAAAAAGCATAATTATAACTAAAGAACTTATCAACAGTGATTATGCGTGATTGAATAAAAAAAAAATATATATATAAATCTGAATAAAAAGACATGTAGTTCTAATGTAGTTCTAATAGGTTACAGCTATTTGTTGTTTTAAGTTAAGTGTTTAAGTTATGGTACTACAACCCTAATTAACAACAGGACTGAGTAAAATATCAGATGTTGAAAGTGAGACATTATACCATTTCATGTCAACCACTCCTCCCCAAAAAGTTGGGACAGGGCTATGTCTACCTGTGTGTAAGCTGGTTGGAAGTAAGCTGAACAATTGCTGGAGTTCGGAAGAGGAATATTGTTGTCTGATGTAGGTTTTTACCTGCTCAACATTTCTGACTCTTCCAGTATTTTTAGTTTCATGATGTTCCAAACCTTTTCTTGCTCTCTTTACTCTTCTTTATTCTTCATCTGGAAAGCTGTGCTGTTGTGATGGACACAGTATGTGGTTTAGCGTTGTTTTCCTGAAATATGCAAAGCCCTGCAGTAGTTTTTAGTACAGAACCATGCTTGTTTTAGTACAGTGCCACCATCAAATACTGACAGTCAGCCTTGAGCACAGGGATTTCTCAGGATTCTCTAATGTTTTTTTTTATGATATTACTGTATGTACTGTAAATGCTGTAATATTCACAGTGTTCACAATTTGGAGTTGATGTAAATTTATCTGAAGTTCCACAATTTTAGACAGTTTTTTTTTGGCAAATTATTAAACCTCTGCCTATGTTTGCTTCTGCCTGTTTAAAATGCTACTGATTACTTTTCTAGGCTTTTGTTGGCCCTGTCCAAAATGTTTTAGGATTTGATTCTGCCATCAAGTTCTAAATTAGGCTTAACTGAAACAATAACTGTATCACATTCAAATGCAAAATTAATATTTGTGTTATATTAATTTACAGCATGTATGATTCTCTGAAATTGTATTTAAAGTTACTGTACTGTCTGTTATATAGTTTGTGCCCTAGTTTGGGGACCAGGCCTGCTTCTACCAGACATACCAGACTTCACATTTGTTCGGTGGAAGCTTGGTCTGGAAGTTGGATCATCAGTGTTGGGTCATCAGAATGAGCATCCTATTCAGAGGGATATGATTTAGTCACCACTTCCATCTACCCAACAAAACACCTCTTTATGGCAGTTTGACTGTGTGGTAAAGGCTGTGTTTTGAGTCTTTGTCTTAAGCTATGTATTTTTTCCTGCATGCGATAATGATGAATTCCCAGTGGAGCCAAGCCACACATTGGTGTACAGTGGGAACGTGCATATTACAGCCGGCCTCGTTTCTCCTCCAGCCTGCGCCGGCTTTAAGGACTTCTAAGCTCTGTCAAGCAGCACATCAAACAGCGCTCTCCCGAGGGTTCCATGACACCTTCTCTTCCTTGTCCAAGGCGTGGAGGAGACGCACTTTTCCTCTCCGCTTTTAATGTTCACTCTTCCGCTCTCTCCTCAGGCGTCTGCAATCGCAAATGACGACTTTGTTAGCCATCACGCTCAATCAAAACCTGAGGCAGGGCGTCCCTCTGTTTCCTCTGCTTCCGATTAAAGAGCAGCAGTGATGTGTACCCCCGCTGGTGCAGGAGACCAAACTGCCCATCTTCACTGAGGTGAAGTTAAAAGTGCCCACCGCTCGTCATTGGCCTAATGAAGTGATTCCTCCCTCCTGTCCTCCAGTACCGTAGAGCACCATTAGAGCCTGCTTTAACCAATCTCCACAGAGACTTGAGCATTATTTACGGATGTGAATCAGGTGCTACAAAACACAGAGCTGTGTAAGTGGACTGCAGGACTAATGAACCACACCAGCCTAATGTGGATCAACATTAACCTTATAAAGAAGTAGTAGGTAGATCACACTAACCCATACTCATATACTCATAATACTTGTAATGTATTCTGATACTGATACTGGCTACTTACCTGTTTAAAAAATGTAATTGTAATCTAATCATATTGATTTCTTATTTTTGGGGGGGATTACTTGTCTTCAGATAAGCAGAAAACAAATACTTTACAAATAAATTCCCATAAAACAATCCGATGTAATCCCCAGGCTACTACATTGTACCATCACTGCTGGGTCAGAACCTTCACCATATGTATATACATACTATATATTATTACATATATATTATTAAAACCAGAAAAAGTCATCACTATGAACAACAACAGCTATGGATTAGAAACACACGCACACGCTAACTCAATGAGAAACAGACATGGTAAGAGTAGTGATTTTGTTTATCCTGTAATGTAATCCTTGCTTAGTAATTGTTTGTAATATTGCTAGTAATATTTTTATATGTAACTGAATGTAATTACATACTGTTATTACTTTTTCAGTGTAACTGTAATGGATTATATTATCTGTTTTTCATAATATGATTACATAAAAGTTGTTACATAGAGTATAATTTGTTACCCTACCCTGCTCATGTATTCTTACATGAAATAAGTAAAGCTAGCTTTGCAAAAAAGTGTCTGTTTCTTATAGCAAAAACTGCAGTGGGTGATTTACGGCATCCAGCATTTACTTACACATAATTATCGCTAAATGTACTCTTTCCTAATGCAACTGATATTGATAGCATATTGATATTTTATTACATGCCATCAGACAAACATCCATTTTTGGCACCTTTATTTTTGTATTAATTCTAGATACAGGATGTGTGAAGAAGTTTCGCAACTTCAGTTAACCGGATCTGAGTATTTAGCAGCACATATAGTAGAGGTAAAGGCAGTTCAGTTCAGAGATGTGTGGTCGACCAGCTGCTGTTCTCATATTTGTTGTCACAAGAAAGTGGAAGAAGGCAACGGATATATAAAGCCCATTACAAACTGCTCTGTATTACTGTAGCACCAACTGGCAGCAGCTCACCAATACTCACCCCAGAATTTCCACAATTAAGCCTTTGTTTACAACCCAAAAAGTCATATTAGGAGCGGGAAATTTAGCGTAATTATTCATAATTCCGTCGATTCGAGTGTAGCTACCTCATTTGCCTGTTTAATTCTGCCTTTTAATTCCTTGCATACATTTGCACATTAATTTTGCCCATTGTCTGCTGTGAGGGGTTGTTTATTCTAAAGAAAGATTTCCTGTGCGATGTTTTTCACAGGAGTGTGGCCCAGTCGGGTGGCGTTCCAGCTGCGAGTGGTGATGATTTGTTTTGTCCTCATTTACAACCCACCGTTTTAACACATTTACTCCCAGCTCTCATTTTTTACAAGCAGTGAGAGACATCATCCACCCGATAATAGTCAATCAGTTAGTCAGTCAGAAGGCCTGCGCTGGTCTGCTTTCTTTTTCTCTCCCTTTCTTTCTCTCTGCTTCTGTCACTCAGTCACACTAGATTTAGCCCTTAAAAGTTACAAGTATAGCATGGTGTGATTTAGGCTTAATTACTTCCTACTTGTAGTTCACTGAAAAGAGCAAAAAACACTTTGTCTAAAGTGTTGGGTTATAAATTCCATTCATGACAGATTTGTATTTATTCAGAAAATAATAACTGTAATTAATGTGTAATATTTTCTTCTTTGTAATTTAATATAAATGTAATTTATTAAGTAACTTGTCTAAAAAAAGCTGGCTGCAATTATAAAATTATGTTTGAACAGTGCAGCAAAACTGAAATAATCATCATAGTCAGGTCACCCACAGGTATCGTCTATCAGCCAGGTCATTCTACACAAGGGGGCGCTGAGAGCAGTTTAACTTCCTGTTGTTTTCGAGAAAACCTAGATCAGCAGGATCTCACCAGTGCATGAGGGTTATGTTTATAGCAGGGCCGTCCAGTATTAGCCAAAAAACGTTATTGTGGCTGCAGGATTTTTCATTTCAGCCAATTAAAAGCACAGCACATCAATGTTTGAGGACTTACTGATTAAACATGTGGAATCAGGTGAGCTGCTGTTTGTTTTGAATGAAAAACTCTAAGATTAGTCATTTATGTGTAAGTTTGGACACCCCTGGTTTATGAACCATTTTCTAATATATGAAGTAAAACTATTCATTTGCTTTTAGAAACTTTAGAAAGACTTACTTGTGCAGTAATTCGATTGGTTATGAAGCATTGCAGGAGGACCTTAGGCATTTTATTTTCTATATAGCAAAGTATAAATTATTTTAAATATATAAATAGTTCAGCAAATGTTATTTAAGATTCAAAGTTAATTAATTAGATGATAGGTTAATTTATTTGCAAAATAAAACATGTTTAGGTCGAGCTAGTTGATTGGTTTGGTGTAGTACCATCACAGGCACATATAGCTAGTAGATTAACACGCTATTTGTGTTATTAATGCCTGAGTGAAGAGGTTTTCCTGTGCTAGGCGTTTTACACATTAAGGATAAATGGTTAAACACAGTCTTTGGCAACAAAAGTGAAGCAGCCACTGTACCTCTAACCAATAGAACTGAGAAAAGCAGCATAAATTAGAGCTTAGATTCTCTGCTGTTAAATTAAATGACTAGTTATATGTAATTGGTTCAGTACAACTGACTCCTATTACTTTTTATCTTTTTCCTGTATTGTTTAGTCTGTAATGGCGGCTGACTCAGTCATTTATATGCGGGACTATACTTATGGAGCGCTCTATTGAGTTTTTCCTCTTAGGCTTCTGAACTCTTTGGCTGAGGGTTGTTTAGCCTGTGTCTCGGTGCTCTGTGTAATGTTATGTTTCTAGGACAGGACTTCTCCTGCTATCAGAAGCCTAAGCCAAGCCTGTTATACTAGAAATACACACCCTAGAGTTGGATATACTACTTTTCAGGTTTGCCATTAGCAGATAAACATATACACCTATATTTGAGTAGCATACTGTTTTATTTTGTTGAAGCCTGATCTACATTTCAGTTATGACGTGCCCTCACTGCTGTCAAGCGAAGCCAGTGAAGACTGGGAAGGTGCTGCTGGTAGAAGAGCCAGAGAAACTTTTATACTCACTGCCAATATTATACTTTGGTCACTGGGTTTTTTTGAGACATGCTAAGGCTTTTTAGGCTGTGTAGCAGCTAACGTTTCAGCAGTTTAGGCTGTTTAGCAGCTGAAGTAGCCCGCTTCCTAGCTTCCATGCTGCAGCACCACTCGTTTGCTGTTGTGTATTGGCCACCTCAGGGTGGAGTTTTGGGGACTGAGCAGCAGGCAGAGTCAGATATCGGCCGATGCAGATTTTAGGACAATTTGAAAATAATCAGCCCAATTAATCAGTCGATCACTAGTTTTGGTTTCCCTTTTTACAGAAATTGTAATATGTATAGATGCTTGGGTGGGTGTTTTAAATTTACCATCTACAACCATGGGCATAGGTTCTTTTCTTTGGAAGGTGACAGATTTGCCCAACAACAATTTAATAGTTTTGTGTTGTTTAAATAATACAATTTTTCTTTTTTTCCAATTATTGTGAGACCCTCTAATATATAACATCCTTGAATATTATACCACTCATTGCTGTGGTTGTATTTTTATCAACAGATCTGCTGTCGCGCTGGTCGACAGCCTCTCATGGTAGTCTAACATAATAATCTTCTCAAGTTTGCTGTATAATAGGATATAACTGCATCAAATTCATTCAAAGACTGGCTAAAGTATGGTCTTAGAATGCATTTACCTGCAATTATACTGATAATATATAAACTAAATTCAAATAGTGCTGTGTAATACAGCAAGAAACAGCCTGATAAACATTTTACAGTTCACATACAAAAAAGTGTGGCAAACTGGTTAATGGCGTGTTCTCTGAGAACTCATGGATTCAAAAAGTAAATCAAACTGCAAACTTCTTCCTGAAGCTATACGCTAGTACAACAGAGAGAATTAGCAGGAAGATCATTGACTGGATGCCCCCAGAGACCTCTCGAGTAGTAATTACTTCCTGCAGCCAGTGCAGTTAAAATCTATCAGCATCAATAGACAGCAGGCTCAGAGTTTTATGACTCCTACTGGTATTGGTCCTAAAGGTGTCCTTATAGGGCAACTGTGAACCTCAGAACTGCTAGCATGGATTTCCTTGTCACTGTGATGCCTGCAATTATCATCATCATGTTTTTGAGCAATATTTGAACAGATATGACACAAAGAAGATGCCTGTTTAGAAATTACAGTCATTTTTAAATATTGCCTCTATTTTTAGTGTTTCAGGTTATTGGACAATTGACTCATTGAATGATCTGAACTGGATCTGGTACACCATAATCTTAAAAGATCATATGCTAAAGATCGAAGGTAGCATTTGTGTCTTATGTCTACACAATTCTGGCATAGACAATTTTCTGATTTTACCTCTAAAATGTGAATTTTTTTTTTTTTGCATAACATTCAAAACGTGCTTTGCTCACAAATGTAAAAATGGGCTAAAATTGTATTATACACAATACAATGATGAATAGTGGCACTTAATAGTCAAAACATACACTGGCAGGTGACAAGTTGCTTGTGTTGTCTTATTCTTATTCTGCTTGTGTTAATAACTTATTCTGTTTCTAAGTCTTAAATATGAATGTCATTTTAATGTGAATGAGTTTTATGTTATACCGTATCTGTGGGTGGTGTAGCATAGTGGGAACAACACCATCTTCATAAAGACACACTTGGCTTCAGTTTTTCATATGGGTAGGCACTCCGCACTAGCTACATCAATAACAGGCCTTGAGCAAGACTCATTCCATTTGTCTACCTGAGAAACATGAATGAATTGTAAGTTGCTCTGGATTCAAGCAAAATGGCATTTATGTAAAACACATGCCAAACTCATAAGAAGTGATGAATTAATGTTTTTTTTATGGGCAGGGCAAGAGTAGACCCGTTTCAAGGACATTATTGAAGATTACTTCACATGTAACAACATGATCTCGCTTATATTTAAAAATTGCATCCTAAGTGTGTGCCCTGGCTCATGTATGTTCTTTACCAGAATGACCCTGGAGTGCTGCTGCCTTTTCCGCGCCTGTCCGTTTAATCTCTAGAGAAATCATGTAAAATAATATGTCCCTGTGTGAGAGTGTGTGCAGTATCACCTTAGCCGAGTTGGTGAATGTCTACAGCAGCTTCTCTTGCGTTTTTTCACTCCTCTGTGTATTTATGTGTCCTTTTTTGGTGTAACCCTCCTGGCAGAAGCTGAGCATTTCTTTGAAATCTAGCTGCTGGTGTCTCCGGCTCGCGTGCGTGCAGGCGCTCTATCAGATTTGCATAAATAAGCTCCCAGCATGCCTGCACCGCTGCCCAGGTGCAAGGACATTTGCATATAGAACTGTGATAGGGCTCCCCCGAGTCCCTTTAGCGACTGCCGAGCGAATAGGGCGTCGGTGGCGGCACAAATGAATTCGGTATTAAAGTCACACACATGTGCCCTGCGTTTCACGTATGGAGGCGCTGAGGTGATGACCACTGAGACCGCATCAAGAAGAAAGCTATAGTACAATAAGAACATAACTGATAAATGATAAATGGTGAGATAAATTGAAAATCTATTATGGCTGTTATATAGAGGGAAATTGTTAATACTGTGCTGTCTCAGTGACTATCACTGTATATTGAATCAAATGAATAATAGATATTAATCTTTTGTCACGAGTTAGCAAGATGTTCGTATTCCGAGACCATTCAGATGTAATTATGTAATTGCATATTTAATAGGCCTATATAGTCATGCATCATCCTGTAGCCGGTGTCACGCCCATATGCCAAAAGTGTTCAAAGTTCACTAGGTTTTGTCCTCCATACATGTTTTCTCATGTCACTGAATCCTCTGCATTAGGAGGTTCATAATAAGAAATGAAAATGCAGCTATGCCTGCTCAGTAGATTGAGATATTTGTACAACAGTAGTAACTAGGATATATATACTAGGATATATATATACAGCTCTGGAAAAAAATAAGAGACCACTTCAAAATGTTGAGTTTCTTTGATTTTACCAAATTGAAAACCACTGGAATAAAATCAAGAGGAAGATGGATGATCACAAGCCATCAAACCAAACTGAACTGTTGTATTTTTACACCAGGAGTGGCATAAAGTTAACCAAAAGCAGTGTATAAGACTGGTGGAGGAGAAAATGTCAACATGCATGAAAAATTTGATGAAAAACCAGGGATATTCCACCAAATACTGATTTCGGAACTCCTAAAACTTTATGAATATGAACTTGTTTTCTTTGCATTATCATCTTTTTTCAGCTAACAACTATCATTGTTAATATGGGCTGGCAATGGAGGCTACTGTACTATGTAAGTTGAGGGAAAAGAGCAGGGCAGAACTATCTCTAATGTCTACTGCCTCAGTCCACATGCTTCTTTCACTTTATTAGGGCCCGAGCACCGAAGGCGCAGGCGAAGCCTGCACCGGAGGTGCAAAGCCCTATTGTTTTTGGTCCGTTTATTATTATTATTAGGGCCCGAGCACCGAAGGCGCAGGCGAAGCCTGCACCGGAGGTGCAAAGCCCTATTGTTTTTGGTCCGTTTATTATTATTATTATTATTATTATTCTGCCTCTTTGCGTCCATTTTTGAGGCATTTCCGATACTCGAAAACTCACGCATTTTGGCACAGACCTCAAGCTCAGCGAAAATTTTAAAGTTCCATAGAGGCTGGACTTTGGCGTTGTTCAGGAGCTCTATAGCGCCCCCAAACGTCGGCAGTGGCCGGGATGAAGTTTGTCCAACGTGCACCAACTTTGGTACGCTCATTGACCTCCTCATAAACAACAAGAATCACTAGGTTTTATTTGACTCCGCCCAACAGGAAGTCGGCCATTTTGACAGGAAGTTGCAAAATAAAAAGTTTCCCGCTGGGTTTCGGAGGGGTTAGGATGTTTGAAAACTCCTAAAATTTTACAAAGCTATTTGGCTTAGGCCATACTTTGACCGTAAATTGGAATTTCGTAAATTAGTCTTTCATCAGCTCTCTAGCGCCACCTATTTTATATCATATTTATGAAAAGCTCTCAGCCTCTTGATAATTGGCAGATTCAATAAGTCTTTGAAATGATTTAGGAATATTTTGTCGTTTTTCTCATGTGTAGCTAGAGGACTCTACAGCGCCCCCTATTTTGTTTAGGCCATTAAATTAGCTGTAGCTGTCTCAAAATTTCTCCAATATTCTCAATTTTTGGCAACAACATAGAAACTATCATCCCGCACATATTACCTATTGGCTTGTACTAGCTCTGCCCAACAGGAAGTCGGCCATTTTGAAATTTGTGGAATTTTTACACATTTTTCACGAACTCATTCAAACTCCTCCTAGAGTCTTTGTCATATTACCTCTAAATTTGGTGTGGATAGGCTCCAGACATACATGGTGATAAATTGCGAAGGAATAGTCGATAGCTGAAATGATGACGTAATGGCGGACAATTAATTTAATGGAGATGCAACACTAGACCAAAGTGAAACCATGACACGGTCATAAAACAGATGATTGAAAAATCATGAAACTTGGTAAAAACACAAGAGACATCATAAGACACGTTTTTAGTATTGGAATGATTGACTCCGCCCAACAGGAAGTCGGCCATTTTGAAATATGTGCATTTTACACACATTTTTTGCATACTTTGTCGAACTCCTCCTAGGGAATTTGTTGAATACTCTTGATATTTGTCAGCAAAAAACTACTACCATCCGTGATGATAAATTGCGAAGGAATAGTCGATATCTTAAACGAGGACGAAATGGCGGACAGTTGAACTGCTTGAGATGCCCCATTAAAACAGGAAGTGAATACATTCTGGTGTTAGTAGGTGTTTGAGGAGGTTAAAAAGGTTGAAAACTCTCAAAAATTTACAGGCCTGCTTGAATTAAGCATTACTTTCATCTGAAATTAAAATTTCTTGTATAAGTATTTCATTGGCTCTATAGCGCCACCTAGGTTTCAATGCATATTTGACATTATGGGAATGCTCAAAACCTCTTGAAAATTGACAGATTGCATAAGACCTAAAAACACTTTACAAATATTTTGACAATTTTTTCATGTATAGCAAACAGACTCTACAGCGCCCCCTAATTCGTTTGTTTAATAAATTAGCTGTCGATGTGTCAAAATTTGTCTAATCTTCTCAAATTTTGGTAGGATCGTAGATAGTATGACCCCGCACATATTTGCAATTGGCTTGTATTAGCTCCGCCCAACAGGAAGTCGGCCATATTGGAATTTGTAATATTTTTACACATTTTTCACAAACTAATTTAAACTGCTCCTAAAGTCTTTGTCAGATTACCTCTTATTTCACTGTAAATGAACAACAGACATATTTGATGATAACTGCCAAAGGATTAGTTGATCTGTAAAACGGTGACCCAATGGCGAGCAATTGAGTCACTAGAGACGCAACACTAAACCAAAGTGAAACCATGACATGGTCAGAAAACAGATAATTGAAAAATCATGAAACTTGGCAAAAACACAAAAGACATCATTACACACATTTTCAGCATTGGTAGGACTGACTCCGCCCAACAGGAAGTCGGCCATTTTGAAATATCTGCATTTTACACACATTTTTTGTGTACATTGTCAAACTACTCCTAGCAAATTTGATGAATTCTCTTGGTATTTGGTAAAAATAAACATTGAACATATCTGATGATAAATTGTGAAGGAATAGTCGATATCTCAAACGAGGACGAAATGGCAGATGGTTGAGTTTTTGAGATCCCACATCAAAACAGGAGGTGAAAACCTAGGTAATGCCAGGTGTTTTGAGGAGGTTATAACGGAGAAAAACTCACAAAATTTGACTGGCCTGCTTATCTAAGGCTGTTGTTTGATGTAGAATTAGAATTTCAAATACATGTATTTTAACAGCGCCATAGCGCCACCTGTATTTTAAATGGATATTTCACATGTTTAACAGGATAGAAAACTCTTGAAAATTGGCACACTCAATAAGACCTCAAAATTACTTTTACCGGTTTCTCGGTTTGGCCCGGTACGATTTGCGCTGTTGTGCGAGGGCCCTACGTCCCCCTGTGACAGGGGGACAACTCGTTATTAGGGCCCGAGCACCGAAGGCGCAGGCGAAGCCTGCACCGGAGGTGCAAAGCCCTATTGTTTTTGGTCCGTTTATTATTATTATTATTATTATTATTATTATTATTATTATTCTGCCTCTTTGCGTCCATTTTTGAGGCATTTCCGATACTCGAAAACTCACGCATTTTGGCACAGGCCTCAAGCTCGGCGAAAATTTTGAAGTTCCATAGAGGCTGGACTTAGGCGTGGTTCAGGAGCTCTATAGCGCCCCCAAACGTAGGCAGTGGCCGGGATGAAGTTTGTCCAATGTACACCAACTTTGGTACGCTCATTGACCTCCTCATAAACAACAAGAATCACTAGGTTTTATTTGACTCCGCCCAACAGGAAGTCGGCCATTTTGACAGGAAGTTGCAAAATAAAAAGTTTCCCGCTGGGTTTCGGAGGGGTTAAGATGTTTGAAAACTCCTAAAATTTTACAGAGCTATTTAGCTTAGGCCAAACTTTGACCTTCAGTTGGAATTTCGTAAATTCGTGTTTCATCAGCTCTCTAGCGCCACCTATTTTATAGCACATTTATAAAAAGCTCTCAGCCTCTTGATAATTGGCAGATTCAATAAGTCTTTGAAATGATTTAGAAATATTTTGCCGTTTTTCTCATGTGTAGCTAGATGACTCTACAGCGCCCCCTATTTTATTTAGGCCATTAAATTAGCTGTAGCTGTCTCAAAATTTCTCCAATATTCTAGATTTTTGGCAACAACATAGAGAGTATCATCCCGCACATATTACCCATTGGCTGGTATTAGCTCCGCCCAACAGGAAGTCGGCCATTTTGAAATTTGTGGAATTTTTACACATTTTTCACGAACTCATTCAAACTCCTCCTAGAGTCTTTGTCAGATTATCTCTAAATTGGGCGTGGGTAGGCTCCAGACATACGTGGTGATAAATTGCGAAGGAATAGTCGATAGCTGAAACGATGACGTAATGGCAGGCAATTAATTTAATGGAGAAGCAACACTAAACAAAAGTGAAACCATGACACGGTCATAACACAGATGATTGAAAATTCATGAAACTTGGCAAAAACACAACAGACATCATAAGACACGTTTTTAGCATTGGTAAGACTGACTCCGCCCAACAGGAAGTCGGCCATTTTGAAAAAAGTGTGTTTTACACACATTTTTTGCATACTTTGTCGAACTCCTCCTAGGGAATTTGTTGAATACTCTTGATATTTGTCTGTAATAAACTACTAACATACTTGATTGTAAATTGCGAAGGAATAGTCGATATCTTAAACGAGGACGAAATGGCGGACAGTTGAATTGCTTGAGATGCCCCGTTAAAACAGGAAGTGAATACATTCTGGTGTTAGTAGGTGTTTGAGGAGGTTAAAAAGGTTGAAAACTCTTGAAAATTTACAGGCCGGCTTGATTTAAGCAGTAGTTTGATCTGAAATTAAAATTTCATATATACGTATTTCATTGGCTCTATAGCGCCACCTAGGTTTCAATGCATATTTGACATTACGGGAATGCTCAAAACCTCTTGAAAATTGACAGATTGCATAAGACCTAAAAACACTTTACAAATATTTTGACAATTTTTTCATGTATAGCTAGCGGACTCTACAGCGCCCCCTAATTTGTTCATTTAATAAATTCGCTGTGGATGTGTCAAAATTTGTCTAATCTTCTCAAATTTTGGTAGGAGTGTAGATAGTATGACCCTGCACATATTTGCAATTGGCTTGTATTAGCTCCGCCCAACAGGAAGTCGGCCATATTGGAATTTGTAATATTTTTACACATTTTTCACAAACTCATTTAAACTGCTCCTAAAGTCTTTGTCAGATTACCTCTTATTTCGCTGTAAATGAACAACAGACATATTTGATGATAACTGCCAAAGGATTAGTTGATCGGTAAAACGGTGACCCAATGGCGAGCAATTGATTCACTAGAGACGCAACACTAAACCAAAGTGAAACCATGACACGGTCAGAAAACAGATTTTTGAAAATTCATGAAACTTGGCAAAAACACAAAAGACATCATTACACACATTTTCAGCATTGGTAGGACTGACTCCGCCCAACAGGAAGTCGGCCATTTTGAAATATCTGCATTTTACACACATTTTTTGTGTACATTGTCAAACTACTCCTAGCAAATTTGTTGAATTCTCTTGGTATTTGGTAAAAATAAACATTGAACATATCTGATGATAAATTGTGAAGAAATAGTCGATATCTTAAACGAGGAGGGAATGGCGGACGGTTGAATGTTTGAGATGCCACATCAAAACTGGAGGTTGACACATAGGTAATGCTAGGAGTTTTGAGGACGTTATAAGAGAGAAAAACTCACAAAATTTGACCGGCCTGCTTATCTAAGGCTGTGGTTTGATGTAGAATTAGAATTTCAAATACATGTATTTTAACAGCGCTAAAGCGCCACCTGTATTTTAAATGGATATTTCACGTGTTTAACAGGATAGAAAACTCTTGAAAATTGGCACACTCAATAAGACCTTAAAATTACTTCTACCGGTTTCTCGGTTTGGCCCGGTACGATTTGCGCTGTTGTGCGAGGGCCCTACGTCCCCCTGTGACAGGGGGACAACTCGTTATTATTATTATTAGGGCCCGAGCACCGAAGGCGCAGGCGAAGCCTGCACCGGAGGTGCAAAGCCCTATTGTTTTTGGTCCGTTTATTAGGGCCCGAGCACAGAAGGCGCAGGCGAAGCCTGCACCGGAGGTGCAAAGCCCTATTGTTTTTGGTCCGTTTATTATTAGGGCCCGAGCACCGAAGGCGCAGGCGAAGCCTGCACCGGAGGTGCAAAGCCCTATTGTTTTTGGTCCGTTTATTATTATTAGGGCCCGAGCACCGAAGGCGCAGGCGAAGCCTGCACCGGAGGTGCAAAGCCCTATTGTTTTTGGTCCGTTTATTATTATTATTATTATTATTATTATTATTATTATTATTATTCTGCCTCTTTGCATCCATTTTTGAGGCATTTCCGATACTCGAAAACTCACGCATTTTGGCACAGGCCTCAAACTCGGCGAAAATTGTAAAGTTCCATAGAGGCTGGACTTTGGCCTGGTTCAGGAGCTCTATAGCGCCACCAAACATCGGCATTGGCCGAGATGAAGTTTGTCCAAAGTGCACCAACTTTGGTACGCTCATTGACCTCCTCATAAACAACAAGAATCACTTGGTTTTATTTGACTCCGCCCAACAGGAAGTCGGCCATTTTGACAGGAAGTTGCGAAATAAAAAGTTTCCCACTGGGTTTCGGAGGGGTTAAGATGTTTGAAATCTCCTAAAATTTTACAGAGCTATTTGGCTTAGGCCAAACTTTGACCGTAAGTTGGAATTTCGTAAATTCGTGTTTCATCAGCTCTCTAGCGCCACCTATTTTATATCACATTTATAAAAAGCTCTCAGCCTCTTGATGATTGGCAGATTCAATAAGTCTTTGAAATGATTTAGAAATATTTTGTCGTTTTTCTCATGTGTAGCTAGATGACTCTACAGCGCCCCCTATTTTATTTAGGCCATTAAATTAGCTGTAGCTGTCTCAAAATTTCTCCAATATTCTCGATTTTTGGCAACAACATAGAAACTATCATCCCGCACATATTACCCATTGGCTGGTATTAGCTCCGCCCAACAGGAAGTCGGCCATTTTGAAATTTGTGGAATTTTTACACATTTTTCACGAACTCATTCAAACTCCTCCTAGAGTCTTTGTCAGATTATCTCTAAATTGGGCGTGGGTAGGCTCCAGACATACATGGTGATAAATTGCGAAGGAATAGTCGATAGCTGAAACGATGATGTAATGGCAGGCAATTAATTTAATGGAGACGCAACACTAAACAAAAGTGAAACCATGACACGGTCATAACACAGATGATTGAAAATTCATGAAACTTGGCAAAAACACAAGAGACATCATAAGACACGTTTGCCGTATTGGTAAGACTGAATCCGCCCAACAGGAAGTCGGCCATTTTGAAATATGTGCATTTTACACACATTTTTTGCATACTTTGTCGAACTCCTCCTAGGGAATTTGTTGAATACTCTTGATATTTGTCAGCAATAAACTACTACCATCCGTGATGATAAATTGCGAAGGAATAGTCGATATCTTAAACGAGGACGAAATGGCGGACAGTTGAACTGCTTGAGATGCCCCATTAAAACAGGAAGTGAATACATTCTGGTGTTAGTAGGTGTTTGAGGAGGTTAAAAAGGTTGAAAACTCTCGAAAATTTACAGGCCTGCTTGAATTAAGCAGTACTTTCATCTGAAATTAAAATTTCTTGTATACGTATTTCATTGGCTCTATAGCGCCACCTAGGTTTCAATGCATATTTGACATTATGGGAATGCTCAAAACCTCTTGAAAATTGACAGATTGCATAAGACCTAAAAACACTTTACAAATATTTTGACAATTTTTTCATGTATAGCTAGCAGACTCTACAGCGCCCCCTAATTCGTTTGTTTAATAAATTAGCTGTGGATGTGTCAAAATTTGTCTAATCTTCTCAAATTTTGGTAGGATCGTAGATAGTATGACCCTGCACATATTTGCAATTGGCTTGTATTAGCTCCGCCCAACAGGAAGTCGGCCATATTGGAATTTGTAATATTTTTACACATTTTTCACAAACTAATTTAAACTGCTCCTAAAGTCTTTGTCAGATTACCTCTGATTTCGCTGGATATGAACAACAGACATATTTGATGATAATTGCCAAAGGATTAGTTGATCGGTAAAACGGTGACCCAATGGCGAGCAATTGAGTCACTAGAGACGCAACAATAAACCAAAGTGAAACCATGACATGGTCAGAAAACAGATTATTGAAAATTCATGAAACTTGGCAAAAACACAAAAGACCTCATTACACACATTTTCAGTATTGGTAGGACTGACTCCGCCCAACAGGAAGTCGGCCATTTTGAAATATCTGCATTTTACACACATTTTTTGTGTACATTGTCAAACTACTCCTAGCAAATTTGATGAATTCTCTTGGTATTTGGTAAAAATAAACATTGAACATATCTGATGATAAATTGTGAAGGAATAGTCGATATCTCAAACAAGGACGAAATGGCAGATGGTTGAATTTTTGAGATCCCACATCAAAACAGGAGGTGAAAACCTAGGTAATGCCAGGTGTTTTGAGGAGGTTATAACGGAGAAAAACTCACAAAATTTGACCAGCCTGCTTATCTAAGGCAGTTGTTTGATGTAGAATTAGAATTTCAAATACATGTATTTTAACAGCGCCATAGCGCCACCTGTATTTTAAATGGATATTTCACATGTTTAACAGGATAGAAAACTCTTGAAAATTGGCACACTCAATAAGACCTCAAAATTACTTTTACCGGATTCTCGGTTTGGCCCGGTACGATTTGCGCTGTTGTGCGAGGGCCCTACGTCCCCCTGTGACAGGGGGACAACTCGTTATTATTATTATTATTATTATTATTATTATTATTATTCTGCCTCTTTGCGTCCATTTTTGAGGCATTTCCGATACTCGAAAACTCACGCATTTTGGCACAGGCCTCAAGCTCGGCGAAAATTTTAAAGTTCCATAGAGGCTGGACTTAGGCGTGGTTCAGGAGCTCTATAGCGCCCCCAAACGTAGGCAGTGGCCGGGATGAAGTTTGTCCAATGTACACCAACTTTGGTACGCTCATTGACCTCCTCATAAAGAACAAGGATCAATTTGATTTATTTGACTCCGCCCAACAGGAAGTCGGCCATTTTGACAGGAAGTTGCAAAATAAAAAGTTTCCCGCTGGGTTTCGGAGGGGTTAAGATGTTTGAAAACTCCTAAAATTTTACAGAGCTATTTAGCTTAGGCCAAACTTTGACCTTCAGTTGGAATTTCGTAAATTCGTGTTTCATCAGCTCTCTAGCGCCACCTATTTTATATCACATTTATAAAAAGCTCTCAGCCTCTTGATAATTGGCAGATTCAATAAGTCTTTGAAATGATTTAGAAATATTTTGTCGTTTTTCTCATGTGTAGCTAGATGACTCTACAGCGCCCCCTATTTTATTTAGGCCATTAAATTAGCTGTAGCTGTCTCAAAATTTCTCCAATATTCTAGATTTTTGGCAACAACATAGAGAGTATCATCCCGCACATATTACCCATTGGCTGGTATTAGCTCCGCCCAACAGGAAGTCGGCCATTTTGAAATTTGTGGAATTTTTACACATTTTTCACAAACTCATTCAAACTCCTCCTAGAGTCTTTGTCAGATTATCTCTAAATTGGGCGTGGGTAGGCTCCAGACATACGTGGTGATAAATTGCGAAGGAATAGTCGATAGCTGAAACGATGACGTAATGGCAGGCAATTAATTTAATGGAGAAGCAACACTAAACAAAAGTGAAACCATGACACGGTCATAACACAGATGATTGAAAATTCATGAAACTTGGCAAAAACACAAGAGACATCATAAGACACGTTTTTAGCATTGGTAAGACTGACTCCGCCCAACAGGAAGTCGGCCATTTTGAAAAAAGTGTGTTTTACACACATTTTTTGCATACTTTGTCGAACTCCTCCTAGGGAATTTGTTGAATACTCTTGATATTTGTCTGTAATAAACTACTAACATACTTGATTGTAAATTGCGAAGGAATAGTCGATATCTTAAACGAGGACGAAATGGCGGACAGTTGAATTGCTTGAGATGCCCCGTTAAAACAGGAAGTGAATACATTCTGGTGTTAGTAGGTGTTTGAGGAGGTTAAAAAGGTTGAAAACTCTTGAAAATTTACAGGCCTGCTTGATTTAAGCAGTAGTTTGATCTGAAATTAAAATTTCATATATACGTATTTCATTGGCTCTATAGCGCCACCTAGGTTTCAATGCATATTTGACATTACGGGAATGCTCAAAACCTCTTGAAAATTGACAGATTGCATAAGACCTAAAAACACCTTAACAAATATTTTGACAATTTTTTCATGTATAGCTAGCGGACTCTACAGCGCCCCCTAATTTGTTCATTTAATAAATTAGCTGTGGATGTGTCAAAATTTGTCTAATCTTCTCAAAGTTTGGTAGGAGTGTAGATAGTATGACCCTGCACATATTTGCAATTGGCTTGTATTAGCTCCGCCCAACAGGAAGTCGGCCATATTGGAATTTGTAATATTTTTACACATTTTTCACAAACTCATTTAAACTGCTCCTAAAGTCTTTGTCAGATTACCTCTTATTTCGCTGTAAATGAACAACAGACATATTTGATGATAACTGCCAAAGGATTAGTTGATCGGTAAAACGGTGACCCAATGGCGAGCAATTGATTCACTAGAGACGCAACACTAAACCAAAGTGAAACCATGACACGGTCAGAAAACAGATTTTTGAAAATTCATGAAACTTGGCAAAAACACAAAAGACATCATTACACACATTTTCAGCATTGGTAGGACTGACTCCGCCCAACAGGAAGTCGGCCATTTTGAAATATCTGCATTTTACACACATTTTTTGTGTACATTGTCAAACTACTCCTAGCAAATTTGTTGAATTCTCTTGGTATTTGGTAAAAATAAACATTGAACATATCTGATGATAAATTGTGAAGGAATAGTCGATATCTCAAACGAGGACGAAATGGCAGATGGTTGAATTTTTGAGATCCCACATCAAAACAGGAGGTCAAAACCTAGGTAATGCCAGGTGTTTTGAGGAGGTTATAACAGAGAAAAACTCACAAAATTTGACCGGCCTGCTTATCTAAGGCTGTTCTTTGATGTAGAATTAGAATTTCAAATACATGTATTTTAACAGCGCCATAGCGCCACCTGTATTTTAAATGGATATTTCACATGTTTAACAGGATAGAAAACTCTTGAAAATTGGCACACTCAATAAGACCTCAAAATTACTTTTACCGGTTTCTCGGTTTGGCCCGGTACGATTTGCGCTGTTGTGCGAGGGCCCTACGTCCCCCTGTGACAGGGGGACAACTCGTTATTATTATTATTATTATTATTATTATTTTTATTTTTAAACTTCGCGCCCATTTTTGAGGCCTTTCTGATACTCGAAAACTCTTGAATTTTGGCACAGACATCAAAGCCGGTGAAAAATTTGAAATTTCACAGTTCCTGGGCTTGGGCGTTGATCAGGAGCTCTATAGCGCCCCCAAACGTTGCTAGTGGCCGGGATAAAGTTTGTCCAATGTGCACCAACTTTGGTACGCTCATTGACCTCATTATACCGATCAAGAATCACTTGGATTTATTTGACTCCGCCTAACAGGAAGTCGGCCATTTTGGCAGGAAGTCGCAAAATAAAAAGTTTCCCGTGGTGTTTTGGGTGGGTTACGATGTTCGAAAACTCATAAAATTTCACAGGCATATTGGGCATAGGCTGTACTTTGATGTAAAATTGGAATTTTTCATATTCATAATTTATCAGCTCTCTAGCGCCACCTATTTTATATGACATTTATAGAAAGCTCTTAGCCTCTTCTAAATAAGCAGACCCAATAATGCCTTTAAATGATTTCGAGAAATGTAATCGTTTTTCTAATGTGGAGCTAAATGACTCTACAGCGCCCCCTATTTGGTTTAGGCTAATAAATTAGCGGTAGCTGTCTCAAATTTTCCCCAATGTTCAAGATTTTTGGTAGAAAAATAGATATTACGATGCCACACATAATACCCATTGGCATGTATTAGCTCCGCCCAACAGGAAGTCGGCCATTTTGAAAAATGTTAAATTTTTACACATTTTTCACGAACTCATTCGAACTCCTCCTAGAGTCTTTGTCAGATTACAACTAAATTGTCTGTGGATAGTCTCCAGACATACGTGGTGCTAAATTGCGAAGGAATAGTCGATAGCTGAAACGATGACGTAATGGCGGGCAATTGATTTAATGGAGACACAACACTAAACCAAATAGAAACATTAGCATGGTCAGAATACAGCTGCTTGGAAATTCATGAAACTTGGCAAAAATATAAAAGACATCATTACACACGTTTTCAGTGTTGATATGATTGACTCCGCCCAACAGGAAGTCGGCCATTTTGAAAAACGTGCATTTTACACACATTTTTTGCATACTTTGTCGAACTCCTCCTAGGGAATTTGTTGAATACTCTTGATATTTGTCAACAATAAACTACTACCATCCTTGATGATAAATTGCGAAGGAATAGTCGATATCTTAAACGAGGACGAAATGGCGGACAGTTGAATTGCTTGAGATACCCCATTAAAATAGGAAGTAAATACATTCTGGTGTTAGTAGGTGTTTGAGGAGGTTAAACAGGTTGAACACTCACAAAACTTTTCAGGCCTGCTTGATTTAAGCAGTACTTTGATTAAAAATTGAAATTTCATATATACATATTTCATTGGCTCTATAGCGCCACCTAGGTTTCAATGCATATTTGACATTACGGAAATGCTCAAAAACTCTTGAAAATTGTCAGATTCCATAAGATCTAAAAAACACTTTACAAATATTGTGATAATTTTTTCATGTTTAGCTAGCGGACTCTACAGCGCCCCCTAATTCGTACGGTTAATAAATTAGCTTTGGATGTGTCAAAATTTGTCTAATCTTCTCAAATTTTGGTAGGAGCGTAGATGCTATGACTTTGCACATATTTGCAATCGGTTTGTATTAGCTCCGCCCAACAGGAAGTCGGCCATTTTGAAATTTGTGTAATTTTTACAAATTTTTAACAAACTCATTTAAACTGCTCCTAAAGTCCTTGTCAGATTACCTCTAAATTAGCTGAGAATGAACATCAGACACAGTTGATGAAAATTGCCAAAGGAATAATTGATCGCTAAAACGGTGACGTAATGGCGGGCAATTGATTGACTAGAGACGCAGCACTAAACCAAAGTGAAACCATGACACAGTCAGAACACAGATGATTAAAAATTCCTGAAACTTGGCAAAAACACAAGAGACATCATTAGACACGTTTTCAGTATTGGTAGGACTGACTCCGCCCAACAGGAAGTCGGCCATTTTGAAATATCTGAATTTTACATACATTTGTTGTGTATATTGTCAAACTACTCCTAGAAATGTTCTTGAATTCTCTTGGTATTTGGTAAAAATAAACATTAAACATATCTGATGATAAATTGTGAAGGAATAGTCGATATCTCAAACGAGGACGAAATGGCAGATGGTTGAATTTGTGAGATGCCACATCAAAACAGGAGGTCAAAACCTAAGTAATGCGAGGTGTTTTGAGGAGGTTATAACGGAGAAAAACTCACAAAATTTGACCAGCCTGCTTATCTAAGGCTGTTGTTTGATGTAGAATTAGAATTTAAAATACATGTATTTTAACAGCGCTATAGCGCTACCCGTATTTTAAATGGATATTTCACATGTTTAACAGGATAGAAAACTCTTGAAAATTGGCACACTCAATAAGACCTTAAAATTACTTTTATCGGTTTCTCGGTTTGGCCCGGTACGATTTGCGCTGTTGTGCGAGGGCCCTACGTCCCCCTGTGACAGGGGGACAACTCGTTATTATTATTATTCCGGACATTTTCGCCCATTTTTGAGGCATTTCCGATACTCGAAAACTCATACAAATTGGCATAGGCCTCAAACTCGGCGAAAATTTTAAAGTTCCATAGAGGCTGGACTTTGGCGTGGTTCAGGAGCTCTATAGCGCCCCCAAACGTCGGCAGTGGCTGGGATGAAGTTTGTCCAATGTACACCAACTTTGGTACGCTCATTGACCTCCTCATAAAGAACAAGGATCACTTGGTTTTATTTGACTCCGCCCAACAGGAAGTCGGCCATTTTGACAGGAAGTTGCAAAATAAAAAGTTTCCGGCTAAGTTTCGGAGGGGTTAAGATGTTTGAAAACTCCTAAAATTTTACAGAGCTATTTGGCTTAGGCCAAACTTTGACCTTAAGTTGGAATTTCGTAAATTCGTGTTTCATCAGCTCTCTAGCGCCACCTATTTTATCTCACATTTATAAAAAGCTCTCAGCCTCTTGATGATTGGCAGATTCAATAAGTCCTTGAAATGATTTAGAAATATTTTGTCGTTTTTCTCATGTGTAGCTAGAGGACTCTACAGCGCCCCCTATATTGTTTATTCCATTAAATTAGCTGTAGCTGTCTCAAAATTTCTCCAATGTTCTCGATTTTTGGCAACAACATAGAAAGTATCATCCCGCACATATTACCCATTGGCTGGTATTAGCTCCGCCCAACAGGAAGTCGGCCATTTTGAAATTTGTGGAATTTTTACACATTTTTGACGAACTCATTCGAACTCCTCCTAGAGTCTTTGTCAGATTATCTCTAAATTGGGCGTGGATAGGCTCCAGACATACATGGTGATAAATTGCGAAGGAATAGTCGATAGCTGAAACGATGGCGTAATGGCAGGCAATTAATTTAATGGAGACGCAACACTAGACCAAAGTGAAACCATGACACGATCATAACACAGATGATTGAAAATTCATGAAACTTTACAGAAACATAATAGACATCATAAGAAACGTTTTTAGTATTGGTAAGACTGACTCCGCCCAACAGGAAGTGGGCCATTTTGAAAAAAGTGCATTTTACACACATTTTTTGCATACTTTGTCAAACTCCTCCTAGGGAATTTGTTGAATACTCTTGATATTTGTCAGTAATAAACTACTAACACACCTGATGATAAATTGCGAAGGAATAGTCGATATCTTAAACAGGGACGAAATGGCGGACAGTTGAATTGCTGGAGATACCCCATTAAAACAGGAAGTGAATACATTCTGGTGTTGGTAGGTGTTTGAGGAGGTTTAAAAGGTTGAACACTCACGAAACTTTACAGGCCTGCTTGACTTAAGTGGTTCTTGGATCAAAAACTGAAATTTCATATATACATATTTCATTGGCTCTATAGCGCCACCTAGGTTTCAATGCATATTTGACATTACGGAAATGCTCAAAAACTCTTGAAAACTGTCAGATTCCATAAGATCTAAAAACACTTTACAAAAATTGTGATAATTTTTTCATGTGTAGCTAGCGGACTCTATAGCGCCCCCTAATTCATTCGTTTAATAAATTAGCTGTGGATGTGTCACAATTTGTCTAATCTTCTCAAATTTTGGTAGGAGCGTAGATACTATGACTCTGCACATATTTGCAATTGGTTTGTATTAGCTCCGCCCAACAGGAAGTCAGCCATATTGGATTTTGTAATTTTTTTACACTTTTTTTCACAAACTCATTTAAACTGCTCCTAAAGTCTTTGTCAGATTACCTCTAAATTAGCTGAGAATGAACATCAGACACAGTTGATGAAAATTGCCAAAGGATTAGTTGATCGCTAAAACGGTGACGTAATGGCGAGCAATTGATTGACTAGAGACACAACACTAAACCAAAGTGAAACCATGACACAGTCAGAACACAGATGATTAAAAATTCATGAAACTTGGCAAAAACACAAGAGACATCATTAGACACGTTTTCAGTATTGGTAGGACTGACTCCGCCCAACAGGAAGTCGGCCATTTTGAAATATCTGAATTTTACATACATTTGTTGTGTATATTGTCAAACTACTCCTAGAAATTTTCTTGAATTCTCTTGGTATTTGGTAAAAATAAACAATAAACATATCTGATGATAAAATGTGAAGGAATAGTCGATATCTCAAACGAGGACGAAATGGCTGATGGTTGAATTTGTGAGATGCCACATCAAAACAGGAGGTCAAAACCTAGGTAATGCCAGGTGTTTTGAGGAGGTTATAACGGAGAAAAACTCACAAAATTTGACCGGCCTGCTTATCTGAGGCTGTTGTTTGATGTAGAATTAGAATTTCAAATACATGTATTTTAACAGCGCTATAGCGTCACCTGTATTTTAAATGGATATTTCACATGTTTAACAGGATAGAAAACTCTTGAAAATTGGCACACTCAATAAGACCTTAAAATTACTTTTACCGGTTTCTCGGTTTGGCCCGGTACGATTTGCGCTGTTGTGCGAGGGC
The DNA here is from genome assembly GCF_023375975.1 of Astyanax mexicanus. Lineage (NCBI taxonomy): Eukaryota > Metazoa > Chordata > Actinopteri > Characiformes > Acestrorhamphidae > Astyanax > Astyanax mexicanus. The sequence goes on along the minus strand of NC_064408.1, from coordinate 83,163,021 downwards.
CCTACGTCCCCCTGTGACAGGGGGACAACTCGTTATTATTATTATTATTATTATTATTATTATTTTTATTTTTAAACTTCGCGCCCATTTTTGAGGCCTTTCTGATACTCGAAAACTCTTGAATTTTGGCACAGACATCAAAGCCGGTGAAAAATTTGAAATTTCACAGTTCCTGGGCTTGGGCGTTGATCAGGAGCTCTATAGCGCCCCCAAACGTTGCTAGTGGCCGGGATAAAGTTTGTCCAATGTGCACCAACTTTGGTACACTCATTGACCTCATTATACCGATCAAGAATCACTTGGATTTATTTGACTCTGCCTAACAGGAAGTCTGCCATTTTGGCAGGAAGTCGCAAAATAAAAAGTTTCCCGTGGTGTTTTGGGTGGGTTACGATGTTCGAAAACTCATAAAATTTCACAGGCATATTGGGCATAGGCTGTACTTTGATGTAAAATTGGAATTTTTCATATTCATAATTTATCAGCTCTCTAGCGCCACCTATTTTATATGACATTTATAGAAAGCTCTTAGCCTCTTCTAAATAAGCAGACCCAATAATGCCTTTAAATGATTTCGAGAAATGTAATCGTTTTTCTAATGTGGAGCTAAATGACTCTACAGCGCCCCCTATTTGGTTTAGGCTAATAAATTAGCGGTAGCTGTCTCAAATTTTCCCCAATGTTCAAGATTTTTGGTAGAAAAATAGATATTACGATGCCACACATAATACCCGTTGGCATGTATTAGCTCCGCCCAACAGGAAGTCGGCCATTTTGAAAAATGTTAAATTTTTACACATTTTTCACGAACTCATTCGAACTCCTCCTAGAGTCTTTGTCAGATTACAACTAAATTGTCTGTGGATAGTCTCCAGACATACGTGGTGCTAAATTGCGAAGGAATAGTCGATAGCTGAAACGATGACGTAATGGCGGGCAATTGATTTAATGGAGACACAACACTAAACCAAATAGAAACATTAGCATAGTCAGAATACAGCTGCTTGGAAATTCATGAAACTTGGCAAAAATATAAAAGACATCATTACACACGTTTTCAGTGTTGATATGATTGACTCCGCCCAACCGGAAGTCGGCCATTTTGAAAAACGTGCATTTTACACACATTTTTTGCATACTTTGTCGAACTCCTCCTAGGGAATTTGTTGAATACTCTTGATATTTGTCAACAATAAACTACTACCATCCTTGATGATAAATTGCGAAGGAATAGTCGATATCTTAAACGAGGACGAAATGGCGGACAGTTGAATGGCTTGAGATACCCCATTAAAATAGGAAGTAAATACATTCTGGTGTTAGTAGGTGTTTGAGGAGGTTAAACAGGTTGAACACTCACAAAACTTTTCAGGCCTGCTTGATTTAAGCAGTACTTTGATTAAAAATTGAAATTTCATATATACATATTTCATTGGCTCTATAGCGCCACCTAGGTTTCAATGCATATTTGACATTACGGAAATGCTCAAAAAATTGTCAGATTCCATAAGATCTAAAAAACACTTTACAAATATTGTGATAATTTTTTCATGTGTAGCTAGCGGACTCTACAGCGCCCCCTAATTCATACGGTTAATAAATTAGCTTTGGATGTGTCAAAATTTGTCTAATCTTCTCAAATTTTGGTAGGAGCGTAGATACTATGACTTTGCACATATTTGCAATTGGTTTGTATTAGCTCCGCCCAACAGGAAGTCGGCCATTTTGAAATTTGTGTAATTTTTACAAATTTTTAACAAACTCATTTAAACTGCTCCTAAAGTCTTTGTCAGATTACCTCTAAATTAACTGAGAATGAACATCAGACACAGTTGATGAAAATTGCCAAAGGAATAATTGATCGCTAAAACGGTGACGTAATGGCGGGCAATTGATTGACTAGAGACGCAACACTAAACCAAAGTGAAACCATGACACAGTCAGAACACAGATGATTAAAAATTCATGAAACTTGCCAAAAACACAAGAGACATCATTAGACACGTTTTCAGTATTGGTAGGACTGACTCCGCCCAACAGGAAGTCGGCCATTTTGAAATATCTGAATTTTACATACATTTGTTGTGTATATTGTCAAACTACTCCTAGAAATTTTCTTGAATTCTCTTGGTATTTGGTAAAAATAAACATTAAACATATCTGATGATAAATTGTGAAGGAATAGTCGATATCTCAAACGAGGACGAAATGGCAGATGGTTGAATTTGTGAGATGCCACATCAAAACAGGAGGTGAAAACCTAGGTAATGCCAGGTGTTTTGAGGAGGTTATAACGGAGAAAAACTCACAAAATTTGACCAGCCTGCTAATCTAAGGCTGTTGTTTGATGTAGAATTAGAATTTAAAATACATGTATTTTAACATCGCTATAGCGCTACCCGTATTTTAAATGGATATTTCACGTTTAACAGGATATAAAACTCTTGAAACTTGGCACACTCAATAAGACCTTAAAATTACTTTTACCGGTTTCTCGGTTTGGCCCGGTACGATTTGCGCTGTTGTGCGAGGGCCCTACGTCCCCCTGTGACAGGGGGACAACTCGTTATTAGGGCCCGAGCACCGAAGGCGCAGGCGAAGCCTGCACCGGAGGTGCAAAGCCCTATTGTTTTTGGTCCGTTTATTATTATTATTATTATTATTATTATTATTATTCTGCCTCTTTGCGTCCATTTTTGAGGCATTTCCGATACTCGAAAACTCACGCATTTTGGCACAGGCCTCAAGCTCGGCGAAAATTTTAAAGTTCCATAGAGGCTGGACTTAGGCGTGGTTCAGGAGCTCTATAGCGCCCCCAAACGTAGGCAGTGGCCGGGATGAAGTTTGTCCAATGTACACCAACTTTGGTACGCTCATTGACCTCCTCATAAAGAACAAGGATCAATTTGATTTATTTGACTCCGCCCAACAGGAAGTCGGCCATTTTGACAGGAAGTTGCAAAATAAAAAGTTTCCCGCTGGGTTTCGGAGGGGTTAAGATGTTTGAAAACTCCTAAAATTTTACAGAGCTATTTAGCTTAGGCCAAACTTTGACCTTCAGTTGGAATTTCGTAAATTCGTGTTTCATCAGCTCTCTAGCGCCACCTATTTTATATCACATTTATAAAAAGCTCTCAGCCTCTTGATAATTGGCAGATTCAATAAGTCTTTGAAATGATTTAGAAATATTTTGTCGTTTTTCTCATGTGTAGCTAGATGACTCTACAGCGCCCCCTATTTTATTTAGGCCATTAAATTAGCTGTAGCTGTCTCAAAATTTCTCCAATATTCTAGATTTTTGGCAACAACATAGAGAGTATCATCCCGCACATATTACCCATTGGCTGGTATTAGCTCCGCCCAACAGGAAGTCGGCCATTTTGAAATTTGTGGAATTTTTACACATTTTTCACAAACTCATTCAAACTCCTCCTAGAGTCTTTGTCAGATTATCTCTAAATTGGGCGTGGGTAGGCTCCAGACATACGTGGTGATAAATTGCGAAGGAATAGTCGATAGCTGAAACGATGACGTAATGGCAGGCAATTAATTTAATGGAGAAGCAACACTAAACAAAAGTGAAACCATGACACGGTCATAACACAGATGATTGAAAATTCATGAAACTTGGCAAAAACACAAGAGACATCATAAGACACGTTTTTAGCATTGGTAAGACTGACTCCGCCCAACAGGAAGTCGGCCATTTTGAAAAAAGTGTGTTTTACACACATTTTTTGCATACTTTGTCGAACTCCTCCTAGGGAATTTGTTGAATACTCTTGATATTTGTCTGTAATAAACTACTAACATACTTGATTGTAAATTGCGAAGGAATAGTCGATATCTTAAACGAGGACGAAATGGCGGACAGTTGAATTGCTTGAGATGCCCCGTTAAAACAGGAAGTGAATACATTCTGGTGTTAGTAGGTGTTTGAGGAGGTTAAAAAGGTTGAAAACTCTTGAAAATTTACAGGCCTGCTTGATTTAAGCAGTAGTTTGATCTGAAATTAAAATTTCATATATACGTATTTCATTGGCTCTATAGCGCCACCTAGGTTTCAATGCATATTTGACATTACGGGAATGCTCAAAACCTCTTGAAAATTGACAGATTGCATAAGACCTAAAAACACCTTAACAAATATTTTGACAATTTTTTCATGTATAGCTAGCGGACTCTACAGCGCCCCCTAATTTGTTCATTTAATAAATTAGCTGTGGATGTGTCAAAATTTGTCTAATCTTCTCAAAGTTTGGTAGGAGTGTAGATAGTATGACCCTGCACATATTTGCAATTGGCTTGTATTAGCTCCGCCCAACAGGAAGTCGGCCATATTGGAATTTGTAATATTTTTACACATTTTTCACAAACTCATTTAAACTGCTCCTAAAGTCTTTGTCAGATTACCTCTTATTTCGCTGTAAATGAACAACAGACATATTTGATGATAACTGCCAAAGGATTAGTTGATCGGTAAAACGGTGACCCAATGGCGAGCAATTGATTCACTAGAGACGCAACACTAAACCAAAGTGAAACCATGACACGGTCAGAAAACAGATTTTTGAAAATTCATGAAACTTGGCAAAAACACAAAAGACATCATTACACACATTTTCAGCATTGGTAGGACTGACTCCGCCCAACAGGAAGTCGGACATTTTGAAATATCTGCATTTTACACACATTTTTTGTGTACATTGTCAAACTACTCCTAGCAAATTTGTTGAATTCTCTTGGTATTTGGTAAAAATAAACATTGAACATATCTGATGATAAATTGTGAAGGAATAGTCGATATCTCAAACGAGGACGAAATGGCAGATGGTTGAATTTTTGAGATCCCACATCAAAACAGGAGGTCAAAACCTAGGAAATGCCAGGTGTTTTGAGGAGGTTATAACAGAGAAAAACTCACAAAATTTGACCGGCCTGCTTATCTAAGGCTGTTCTTTGATGTAGAATTAGAATTTCAAATACATGTATTTTAACAGCGCCATAGCGCCACCTGTATTTTAAATGGATATTTCACATGTTTAACAGGATAGAAAACTCTTGAAAATTGGCACACTCAATAAGACCTCAAAATTACTTTTACCGGTTTCTCGGTTTGGCCCGGTACGATTTGCGCTGTTGTGCGAGGGCCCTACGTCCCCCTGTGACAGGGGGACAACTCGTTATTATTATTATTATTCTGCCTCTTTGCGTCCATTTTTGAGGCATTTCCGATACTCGAAAACTCACGCATTTTGGCACAGACCTCAACCTCGGCGAAAATTGTAAAGTTCCATAGAGGCTGGACTTTGGCGTAGTTCAGGAGCTCTATAGCGCCCCCAAACGTCGGCAGTGGCCGGGATGAAGTTTGTCCAACGTGCACCAACTTTGATACGCTCATTGACCTCCTCATAAACAACAAGAATCACTAGGTTTTATTTGACTCCGCCCAACAGGAAGTCGGCCATTTTGACAGGAAGTTGCAAAATAAAAAGTTTCCCGCTGGGTTTCAGAGGGGTTAGGATGTTTGAAAACTCCTAAAATTTTACAGAGCTATTTGGCTTACGCCATACTTTGACCGTAAGTTGGAATTTCGTAAATTCGTCTTTCAACAGCTCTCTAGCGCCACCTATTTTATATCATATTTATGAAAAGCTCTCAGCCTCTTGATAATTGGCAGATTCAATAAGTCATTGAAATGATTTAGGAATATTTTGTCATTTTTCTCATGTGTAGCTAGAGGACTCTACAGCGCCCCCTATTTTGTTTAGGCCATTAAATTAGCTGTAGCTGTCTCAAAATTTCTCCAATATTCTCGATTTTTGGCAACAACATAGAAACTATCATCCCGCACATATTACCCATTGGCTTGTACTAGCTCCACCCAACAGGAAGTCGGCCATTTTGAAATTTGTGGAATTTTTACACATTTTTCACGAACTCATTCAAACTCCTCCTAGAGTCTTTGTCATATTACCTCTAAATTTGGTGTGGATAGGCTCCAGACATACATGGTGATAAATTGCGAAGGAATAGTCGATAGCTGAATTGATGACGTAATGGTGGACAATTAATTTAATGGAGACGCAACACTAAACAAAAGTGAAACCATGACACGGTCATAACACAGATGATTGAAAATTCATGAAACTTGGCAAAAACACAAGAGACATCATAAGACACGTTTTTAGTATTGGTAAGACTGACTCCGCCCAACAGGAAGTCGGCCATTTTGAAAAAAGTGTGTTTTACACACATTTTTTGCATACTTTGTCGAACTCCTTCTAGGGAATTTGTTGAATACTCTTGATATTTGTCTGTAATAAACTGCTAACATACTTAATTGTAAATTGCGAAGGAATAGTCGATATCTTAAACGAGGACGAAATGGCGGACAGTTGAATTGCTTGAGATGCCCCGTTAAAACAGGAAGTGAATACATTCTGGTGTTAGTAGGTGTTTGAGGAGGTTAAAAAGGTTGAAAACTCTCGAAAATTTACAGGCCTGCTTGATTTAAGCAGTAGTTTAATCTGAAATTAAAATTTCTTGTATACGTATTTCATTGGCTCTATAGCGCCACCTAGGTTTCAATGCATATTTGACATTACGGGAATGCTCAAAACCTCTTGAAAATTGACAGATTGCATAAGACCTAAAAACACTTTACAAATATTTTGACAATTTTTTCATGTATAGCTAGCGGACTCTACAGCGCCCCCTAATTTGTTCATTTAATAAATTAGCTGTGGATGTGTCAAAATTTGTCTAATCTTCTCAAATTTTGGTAGGATCGTAGATAGTATGACCCTGCACATATTTGCAATTGGCTTGTATTAGCTCCGCCCAACAGGAAGTCGGCCATATTGGAATTTGTAATATTTTTACACATTTTTCACAAACTCATTTAAACTGCTCCTAAAGTCTTTGTCAGATTACCTCTTGTTTCGCTGTAAATGAACAACAGACATATTTGATGATAACTGCCAAAGGATTAGTTGATCGGTAAAACGGTGACCCAATGGCGAGCAATTGAGTCACTAGAGACGCAACACTAAACCAAAGTGAAACCATGACATGGTCAGAAAACAGATTATTGAAAATTCATGAAACTTGGCAAAAACACAAAAGACATCATTACACACATTTTCAGCATTGGTAGGACTGACTCCGCCCAACAGGAAGTCGGCCATTTTGAAATATCTGCATTTTACACACATTTTTTGTGTACATTGTCAAACTACTCCTAGCAAATTTGATGAATTCTCTTGGTATTTGGTAAAAATAAACATTGAACATATCTGATGATAAATTGTGAAGGAATAGTCGATATCTCAAACGAGGACGAAATGGCAGATGGTTGAATTTTTGAGATCCCACATCAAAACAGGAGGTGAAAACCTAGCTAATGCCAGGTGTTTTGAGGAGGTTATAACGGAGAAAAACTCACAAAATTTGACCAGCCTGCTTATCTAAGGCTGTTGTTTGATGTAGAATTAGAATTTCAAATACATGTATTTTAACAGCGCCATAGCGCCACCTGTATTTTAAATGGATATTTCACATGTTTAACAGGATAGAAAACTCTTGAAAATTGGCACACTCAATAAGACCTCAAAATTACTTTTACCGGATTCTCGGTTTGGCCCGGTACGATTTGCGCTGTTGTGCGAGGGCCCTACGTCCCCCTGTGACAGGGGGACAACTCGTATTTTACCTCTTTTAGGTTGTCCAGAAAGACAAACATAAAGCTTGTTCTTCAGAAGTTGCTCAAAGTGCTTCCCGACTGTAGGGAAGTCCAGGAGCAAAAAAGAGTTTACATATTGAGAGTGTTAATATACAGTGTCGAATGCTCTGAAAGTCAGATGCGTGATATTATTTTTTGATGGCACCACTTCCAACACTCTTGAAAAAACTGACTGTGATTAAACAAAGTTCAGTTCCGAACAAAAAACAGATTTTTATTAGAAATATATTGCACACCTGGAGCATGCATTAGATAGATGTTTCACATGTAACGCTGAAACTGTTCAACACTAAAGGCTAGATGTTTTATCTCTTGGACTCCAAGGGAGCATAATTGACCTTGCTGTTTCACTCAGCATGATATCAGCCAACACAAGCGTCTGTGAGCTGACGTAACAGAATTAGACAGCTAGCACTGACCTCCAGCCCTTCTTCAGCTCCAATGATGTTCCTTCAAAAAATACATTCTGTATCTTCTTAGCACTGAAAAATAATATGACAAACTTAATGTATTATTAATTTCTCTTCTGTAGATATGGACATGTACTCTTTACCTGCATCAGATGAGCAACAGTGGAAACACAGTTCAGGCTGAGTGTGTGACGAGCAACCCCATACCCTGGGGGTTAATCTATGCTGCTGATGCCAAGATTCGGGTACAACACAGACTGAAATAACACAGTAAACTCTTCAAACTTACACTACAGAGAGTTACATAGACATTCTCATATCTAAAATGCTAGTAAATTCAGCTTTCACGCAACCAGAATCCTAAAACTCATTTTAATTATTATCTTAACCCTTAAAATTTACAGTCAGTTATTGCTATAAATTTAATACTAAAAATAAATTCTCACTCATAGCTCATTGAAATGAGCCCAGACCCCGTGCTTTACAGTTAAATCAAATTATAACGTGTTTTTTTAACTCGTCCTGCAGTGACAGTTGTGTCAGTATTTCTCAAACCTGGTCCTGGAAGCCCACTTTACCCACTGTTAAGTCTTTTCCATCCTCACATTGTACCTGATCCAACTAATCAACTGATTCACAGCCTCTCATTGAGTTTAGATGGGTTTGTTTAATGAGGAACAGCACTAAAATGTGCAGGGTATTGGCTCTCAGGGACCAGGGTTATGAAACAGTGTATTATGCTAGGCTTTGCTAACTGTAAATCTAGAAAGTTAACTGATATTTTACTAAATATATTTTAAACTTTATATGGCCCATATCCTAAAGTTTCTTGTATTTTATTTTATTTTTTTCTTTGAAATGCAGCCTCTATATGATTGTTTAAAAGGCTGTCTGTTTGTTTAGTAGCTGGCTATTTTTAAAAAATATATATATTTAAATAAAAAAATTCCTCAGCACTTTAACTTTATTGTGGATGGGCAGGGCTAAACTGCAGTAGACTGAATAGGCAGATATTCTTTAGAATTTTATCACACACAAAAAAGTTTTTTTCCGCTGTATATGTATAAAAATTTCATTAAAAAAACATTAAAATGTTTTTTTTTTCATGATTAGGCGCATTAACTCTATCCCTAACGCTGATGATATTCAGCTGAGCTGCATTGTTTGTTTCCTTCCATCAAAGTAAAGCACCAGAATGAAGTGTGACCGATTTGCATGCAGTAGAAACCCATACTATTAGGCTGACACCGAACGGCTGGTTTCTCTGGCGCTCTCTCTTTGATGGAGCCATATGCAGCCTCTCACTTAGTATAACGCTCATTACAGATGTTAAAGGAATCGCACACTTTGTCATTTCGCCATCACACGCCGAGAACATGAGATGCTGCTTTTTCCTGGCAGGCCCCGCCACGGCTCCTCCGGTCCACAGAGGATTCCCATTTAAATGTTTACCCTGATTCCCCTCTCAGGAAAATGGGGGGGAATCAGCTCATAGACGTGCTCATTAGCAGACGTATTGTGCCCAGCCGGTTTAAGCAGACCGACTATTCCCATATTGGCTTTGGGAGACGCTGAAGAGCGCAGTGTGCCAGCGGAAGCCAATAGCTCCGTGCCAGCAGGAAAACCCCATGGAGCCGCTCGCAGATAGCAGGCTGATAAGTGTCATTAAAGCGGGTCGACCCATTATAATCCCCACAACCGGCACAGAAATATTCCATAACGTAATTACATTGAGTTTATTATGGAAAACGTAACACGATTTAAAAGGTTGTGGGGGGTGGGGGGGGTAGAGAAAACTGGAGAGTGGAGCAGGAGGCTGCTCGATTGCCCGAGAGTATTGAAATGCTGAGTTATAGGCTGAGACACCCAGGCATTGATATTAACGACATCAGTCTCTGAGTGCAGGGGCTCGGAGCCCGTGTTATTTGCTTAATATGTTCTGCTCGAAATCTGCATTGTCTGGGGCCATTGAAGTGCACAGAAAAGAGAGATCAATATAATAGGTTTGGCGTCAAGCCAAAACGATCCCGACAATGCGTGAGCTGGGCATTCGGAATCAGCGGCGCATATCCGTGCATTTTTTTGTGTGCGTGTGTGTGTGTGTGTGTTGATGGTGGGTGGTAGGGTGTGTATTTGTGTGTGTGTGTGTGCGTGTATGTGTGTATGTGTGTGTGTTGATGGTGGGTGGTAGGGTGTGTATTTGTGTGTGTGTGTGTGTGTGCGTGTATGTGTGTATGTGTGTGTGCATGAAAATAATTTGGCGTGCAATGCCAGTATGCAGGGAGGCACAATGCCCAGGTCTGATGGGATGGGTGCCACATGGGCTGGCAAATTGGCTCGAGCGATCAGACACGGAGCTCCATTCAGGAGAGCAGATGAAAGAGAGCCAGGCGCTGTGATTTCCACCCACCCCCCCCCGCAACCTGATGAGCTCGGTGGGGTATAAAGCACCACAGGGCTCACCCGAATCTCCCAGGAAACTTTTTCTATAGTACAGATGCTACTGTTTCCTCCTAAAGCTTGTCATGTTGTCTTTTTTAGGCACTTAGCCTGTCACAAAGCCTGAGCCATTACACAGATCAAGAAGTGAGGAAATGGTGGAAAACAGACTTCATCTGATCTTTTGCTCTTTATTAAAAACAATACTTTGTCAAAGAAAAAATCATACTTCAGTCATGTTTTATGTGTATAGAAAACAGTGATATTACAGATCACTTAAAGCAGATTTCCAGCATTTATCAGTTCATCAGACAGAAATCGAGAATTTGGGATCCTTTTTGTATTTTCATTCGTTAATGTTTTCTCACTACATCCCCCAGCATGCAGTATGCAAACGGATTTATAAACATCCAATGGGAATTCTTTCTCAGGATCCATATCCATTTCTTAAAGCTTGCTTAGCTACTAATCAGTAGTTTTCTGAGCTTGTTTGTTATTCTATAATGGATGTAATGCCCATATTAGAAATGCTATGTTCTTCTAAATGCCAGTGGATCCTCAGAATTACAAGGTTATTTTAGAGTCTAATTCCAAATAAACTATGTTATGAAGAGGCTAACACTTCCGAATTGATATAATGCCTCATGAAAGCAGGTAGACTAAACTTACTAAACTTTTCTTAAGCCACTCAAACTGTGATCTGCTGCCAAAAACCTACTAACCTCATTTCACAAAACCTGGTTGCTAGTCTTATGATATGAGCCCTGGTGTGCAGCAGTGTATGCTAGTTTATAGAAAAAAAAAATGTGTTTTGATTCGTTACAAAAATCGCTGGACAGAATACACTAGGTTTGGAGCAATTTTTTTTTACCTCAGGATGTGATTAACAAAAAGACAACTTTATTTCCAACATTCAGAAATGCAGCTAATCCTTGGGAGTTAATTATATTGGCTTTAAACTGACTTTAAAATAACAATGCCATTTATATATATATGTTATAAGGGCAAGTAAATGCATTCAAACTAGCATTAGTTGGCTAATAACACCTGTCATCAATATTTTTGATAAGATTTAACTGGAAAAAATGTAATGAATCAACATTATTTGGTTTTAACATCCAAATAATTAGTGTATTGTTAATTAAAAACTTAAATAAACTGCAGGTTTATTTAATTGAAATATGTAGCACTCTTACACATGTATTATTAATTACATGAATTACACTGGATGAAGTTAATTAGATAGAATTAGATAATTAGTCTACTTTTAGAGAGGAAATTGGAATAGGATGTCCCTCTCTAAACTTTAGTCATAAGTTTGATTGGGATAAGTATGTGGGATTCCCATGGTGAGATCAAAAGAGAGACAAATGATCATTTCTGCATAGGAAGAAAGTGGAAAACGTTTAAAACAGTCAACATGATCAGATCAGGCCGTTCTCACACATTCAGACTAAAACCATCATAATATCATCACAAGATGTACAGGTAGCTCTTACTACAGTTGATGCCAAAGTACAACTCTACAATCAAAAAGAGACCAAACAAGTTAGATTTTTGTTAAGTGTACAAGAAGACCAAAAAAATCAGTGCAAGCCTAAGTTTTAGAACAATATGCTTTGGACAGATGAATCCAAAGTTAAATAATTTGGGCACTGTGAAAGTGCACTCATTTCTCCCCATGAATGTAGACAGACAGACAGACATATAGATAGATATCCTTATTGTAAACTGTAGAAGAACAGCAACCCATCAAATCGATCATACAGACAGGAAAAAGAGGCATATGTAAAGGCTAAATGTATATGTAATACAACTGTGTACAGTGTTCTTGGAAGTGCATTGACATGCAGTTGTAGTTTACCAGAAGCTGTTTAAAGCATGTAAAACTGCATATTGTAAATAAACAAATGAAGTTATACAGAAATACATTAAAATGTGTCAAGAATTGTTATTAAAAATGTGAAAAAAAGTAGATAAGATCTTGTGAGCTGATTTGAAGAGCAAAGTTTGGTTCCAGATTTCTCCTGGACACCCCACAGCATGTTGCCTGATTTAACATCATTAGGCACTGATTAACCAAACCAGGTGTTGGTTAATAACTATGAATAATATTAGACTCTTATGAGGAGAGCTTTATCTGGCCTGCAACACATTCCAATAAAAGCTGGGATGGTTTAGAACTGAACGCTATGTAATGTTGCTTTTCCTTTTCACAACACTTAAAATATGTTTTGGCACTGATGATAGTGATGAAGTGTTTCAGGTGTTATTTTGTCCCAGTCTTCCTGCAAACATTACAACAGTAACCCTGCGTTCACACTGACTAGCAGCCATTCATTTTCTATGGGAGGAAGCGATTTAAAGCTGTGAATCCGCAACAAGCTGCAAGCGACACAGCGACTGATCTACAATTGCCAAATCGCAAATCAATTAAGTCATTCTACACCCATTGGCTGAACAAAGTCTTTTGACCAATCACAGACACAGAGATTTAATGTGCCATTTGCCAATGTTACCCTGTATTGTAGAGTTAAGAGTAATCCCTTTCTCATGTGTTTTTATCAGCTGTTATTGAATGATGGATCTTGATGCAGTGCAGTCTTAGGGATCAGAGATCACAGATCACAGATGTTCAGGTTAGACTTGTGTCCTTTCCCTTTACGCACTGAAATTCCTTCCAATCTCTAAAGCAGGGGTGTCAAACTCATTTTGGCCGAGGGCCACATTGGCATACTGGCTGTCCTCCGAGGGCCAGATGTAACTTATAAATATAAGAAAATGTAACCAAATGTAATATATGTAAATGAATGTAATTACTCCTTAATGTTAAATAACTCTCAATATATTATTTATTCAATCAAATATTACAGTTGCATGGAAAAAATGTTTGCTTGTTGCTCTATTAACATAAATCCTGTTATGAAATCCAAAAACTCCATCAATCAAGAACGAAACTATACAAGTGAATAGAAATGACATAAAATACAAGTTATATTAACTTTGATCAAAACGTTTGATACTGAAAAGAGGCTTAATAAATATAAAATCAAAAATTGTGAGCTGTGACAGATTTAGCATTTCCTCATCCAACCACTAGTGGGAGCTGCAGCAGCACAAGCCCACAGTCTTTACTGAGTCAGAGCTACAGCCCAGCCACGGGCTACAGGATTTTAAGTTCTTCTGTGTATGAAATAAAATAACCCCACTAACCGGATAATACAGCTCTCTACAGTTCATATTTCAGCCCAAGCAGCTAACAGCAGCAGTTTAGAGCAGCCATCCCGGAGTCACTGCTCGGATTACATTATAAATAGGTCAGTTATCGCGCTGCTAACCTCAGGATGTTTATAACTACGGAGTTTAGAACACACCACGGCTGCAAGGTTAGACTGTTGAAGGCTACTGGAGACTATTAAAGGCTATTGGAGGTTATTGAAAGGGTTATTGGGGGCAGAAATCTGGCTGGTTAGATAAGTGATTCACCTCCTCGTCCTTTGCTGAGGTGAAACTGCGACTAGCGATGTCACAGTGATGTTTATTAACCTCATTAAAACAGATTTTATCAGCTATTGTCTTATAAATATTTACACATAATTTATATCTCTTCTAAAAAGCGTTTATTTTGGTCAGTAACACAAAATGCATACCGGTCTTTCGCCTTGAAGCACAGCCGTCCGTCTGCATCAACTTCTCTTTTTCTGGACATTATGGGATAAACATTTATATGTCTCAATTCCATCCGCGAAGTTACGCCTTCCCTCCGGCAGGGTTTCCACATCAATGACTACACTGCCGTGTAGTGGCAGTAAGCCGTAACTTTGCGGGTAATACAATCGACAAGCATTGTGGGAAATGTATTTTTTGGTCAAAGAACGCTTCTGACTTATTTATTATAGACACTAAGATCTTACAAGCTCTCGCGGGCCACATAAAAAGACGTGGCGGGCCACATTTGGCCCGCGGGCCTTGTGTTTGACACATGTGCTCTAAAGCTTTAAATGCTATTGGGCACTGTAGGAGGAGAAATATGCAAATCCCTTTCATTCTTCCATTTAAAAACACTGTTTTTAAACATTTTAACAATATGTCATACAAGAAGCTAGAAGTGGAACCCATTTACACATTTTTCTATGTTTAATTTCCCACACTTTTTAACAAGCAGTCCAGGTTGAAACACCTCTTATAACTTCCATATGAATGGGTGGAGTTAAACTGCTCTCCATATATGGATTTGAAGCAGTATTTAAATAGTACAGGATAGAAAAAGGTGAAGTGATACAGGCTCTATAATGATGATGTTAGGCAACCAATCTCATTTCAGACCTGATAATTTAGAGAACATTTAAAGGCAATTCAAAACCGAACATCCGTTTAAAACGACAGTTTAACCTTTGACCTCCCGAGAGCCCTCCCTCCAGCCTCCCACAGTCTTAAGGTGGCGATTTAGACTTTATGTGAAGACAGTGATTAATCCGTGCGGCGGGGGTCCTGTCGGAGCCGGGCCGTTACGGGACGCTCGGCCAATTCTCATCGCGGCGCTCACACACCCGTCGGGCTCCCCGCGGCGCCCCGGAGAACGCTGCGGGAGGAGCAGATTAAAAATGACAATCACCGTGTGTGTCGCTCCCCACCGCAGGAAATGCAGGTGTCTTTGTTGAAATATGCTCATGCTACAAAAGGTTCTAATTATCTGCAGTTATTTTGTCAGTTTGCTGGCGCGACCGCGAGCTCCCCTGCTTAGCTCATCTTCTGCCTGCACAATTTTTACTCACTTTTTCCACACGTTTCGTTCGTAATTCTTTCAGTTCTGTGGGCGAGCTGGCATTACAGAAGACACTTCTGATGCACCGAGCTGCTTTTGCAGAGTGTGTGCTCTCTTTTTCTTTCTGCAAACACACAACACAACACACACACACACCCACACATTATTTTCGCACTTGCTGTGTCTGTGTGTTGGAGATGGGTGGCACTGTTGGACATGCTATTTTTTATCCGCTCTCACGCACAAGAGTAAAACACACTGATACAGTATGTGTATCGTCTCATTCTCCACAGTAGATGACAAATGATTTTAACATGACTAGAAATGGGCAATCAGGTGCAGAGCTCTCTTTTTAATGTTCATGCAAATTGTACTTCATTATCTTTGCTTCCCTAAAAAAACCTGTCTCTCTCTCTTTCTCTACAGTAAAGGAAAAAAAAAATAATGAAGCCGCTTTCCCTTCATCCTTGCGTAACTTGCACTTGCTGTACCTTTCTGCTCAGCTCCTTACAGACTGCAGGCCATTGCTTGAATAAGATGGGAAGATATGACTTGGTGTTTTTACCTCTGTCATTAAAATAATTAACTAGTTATTTAAAATGTATGGAGCTTTCACCAAAAACAAGCATTTCACCCATCAGTGAAAATTATATTTAGGTAGCTCACAACTAGGAGTGCTAGATAACACTATTTGGCCTGATGCAAATTATAAATCTTTTACTAATTATATATCTTTTATATTGTAGCTGTAGTTTTCACAAAAAGGGGAGTAAGTAAACTGCAGTCACTTTCATTTCTTATAAAGTATTTCTACAGTCATTCAAGTACTAGATGTAGATTAGCTGTTTATGTTCTAAATTAGTAAATGCGTGTGTGTGTATTAGTCATTCAGAGAAAATATTTGCTGACTACTGCATTTACATGATCTTTTCTGTCGGACAAAAGCTTTGTATCTCCATTTTTTTGCTTTTAACTTTTTATTAACATAATTTTAATCTACCAGTAGTTTTTTTGATTGTGTGAAAAACAGATTAATATAATATTTCAATATTGTCTCCTACTGAAAGGTTTTTCCTTCTCCTGTTATGTTGACATTCTGAAGATAGTTTTGCTATGATGATATGTTAGTTGACCAGTTGATATATCAGCCAAACAGAACATATATATTAACAGCTAGCTAGTGAATATATTAACAAGTGAATATGAATTAAATTGTAAGCAAGTACAAATTTGTAATTTCCAGTGTACATATACTTATGCAAATTAGCTGCTGATTTACACATTGTTAGTGAATATATCTACTGGTTACAGTATTACATATTACAATTTTCTAACGTATTAGCCATCTAGTAGATATACTATCAGAAAAACAGATATATATTAGATGACTATAGTAGATATATTAACTGATTTTTTTTATATTAACCAACTAGCAGATATATTAACAGACCAGACTATAAATATTAAATATTAAATATAAAATATAAATATTTTACAGTCTGCACTCTGGTCGGCAAGACTCTTTTACTGAAGGCATAAAACAACAATAAATATCTTTATTTAACTCATTACTGTAATTCGCTCTGTTCCCAGTTATTAGAATGCTTTGTGTGCAGTGCATTCAAAACATTTTAATTTTAATAAAAAAATATATTCTAATGATTAAGGTAATTTAGACTCATTTAAGTAATGGTTATTAGAAATATTTCTGTATTTCTTTAATCAAAAATAGTTAACTGGCCACAGCTGTGGTCACCCAGTCTCTTATGTAGTGAGAAGTTTGTGTCTATAAGAAAGAATAAAATGTGGCCCACTGGGGGCGCTCTAGTACACTTTTTAAGATTTACCCTCACTTTGCACATTACTGATGTTCCAGTGTGTGTACAGTACTGATGAATCTCACATGTACACACACTTACACTCACACACACACATGTTCATCCTTATCTACTTGTTTTTATGTTCAAACTATTTTACAGTGTCATCGACGTGGTGAGCATCAACTTTCTCTAAATTACATGCAGCTTCATTCTTTAGAAATGCTTTTTATTTATTTTATTGTAGTCTGAGTACTGAAAAACATATTAATTAACATACCATAATAATGTTTTACATGCAGAATAGTTATAGTAGCTGAAATATAATACCATACAAGTTGCTCAGTGTGCTTTTGCATAATGTAAAGGTTTTAATTTTTAGCTTTTATTTAGAGCTTACCATTTCTCAAATGCATTAAAATTTGTATTAAGGTGCTGCTTGGCAATGGAGTCTATTCCTGTTTAAAGTTATTAATGACATTAAAATATTTAACTGGCATTTTTAGCTTCATATATCTCTGTGGCTGTAACAGACAATAATACATTCTTGCAAATGAGTAAGAATATGCATCAGGAAATGTTTAGAATAATAATAAAAAACACATATAAAACAATAAGGAGAAGAGTAATGAAATAGATTACAGCTCATGCAGAATTTTAAACTCAGCAGATCTGAGTGCTGAACAGTAATGCAGTCAGTACATTTGGCCAAGTCCTCTTAGAAACTTGAGCCAAAAGAGGGAATAATGGTGCAGGCGGTTACTTACCAATTATTCCTGTCTGAGCAGCTCGCCGAGCGACTGCCTTATTTAACATCAAAACGAGAGTGTGATGGCTGGTGTTCACGCTGCCTCCAGCAGAGTACTCTTTCTTTCCTATCATTTGATCTCATATTGTAATCCCAGGTGTTTTGAATAATTTATGGAATATGGCGTCTCGTTAAACAGTAATTTATATGTGTCTCTGAGAATTGATTCCACGGCAACGCACATCTAAATAATGAGAAGCACTACAATGCTGGTGAAGGAATTTCACAACAATAACAACAACAACAAACAATAGTAATAATAATAATCACAATAATAAT
The DNA here is from genome assembly GCF_023375975.1 of Astyanax mexicanus. NCBI lineage: Eukaryota > Metazoa > Chordata > Actinopteri > Characiformes > Acestrorhamphidae > Astyanax > Astyanax mexicanus. Next base: position 83,144,759 of record NC_064408.1, on the reverse strand, counting down.
AATAATTACTATATACATTTTTATTGCATATACAAGCCGATCTGTTTATTCTGCTACAGTATACTATTGCATATATTATATTATTTTATATTGCATAGAATTACAATACTAACTCACAATGATTACATAAAAAATAAAAATACAAATATTTCAGTATATGTATTTTTACATCTGTTTGATGTTTCATATTTTAAAAAAAAAAAGGCAGAAATTTAAGTCAGTCATTAATCAGCTGAAAAGCACTGATGTTTAGATTTATTACTGCAACTTTAAGGTGTACTGTTCTAAACTGTAATTGTAAACCTTAGTGTCTTAACTGTATTACTGCTAAGCTACTGTATTATTATTATTATTATTATTATTATTATTATTTTTATCAGCAATTAATTATTAATATACTAGTCTCAAAATTGGGGGTTTAGTTGCAGTTAAAGAACTGTGCCTGGTATGTTTTATGTTTATCTTTAAGATTCCTATTATTTAATAAATGAATGTAATGTATTCAAAAAGTTAAATATGTGTAAACTGGTCCAGGCTTGTTCGTGTTTTTATACAGATGGAGCACACACAGACACGTCTGGCTGAGGGACCTGAACACAGTGTAGGAGAGCGCTGCACTGTCTATTAGGAATGGCTGAAGTTTGCATTTGCACTAAGAATCTGAGGATCAGAACTTGTTTCTGCTTTGCTGTTTGGTGGGAGCGGACGGCGTCTGGTTCTCACAGGAAGAAGGCAGGTAGCTGCGTCGCCAAACAGAGGAAATCTCCCCCTCTCAGCAGGGCTCTTGGCACATAATGAGTGCAATTCTCTCTCTCTCTCTTTCTCTCTCTCTCTCTCTCTCTCTCTCTCTCTCTATATATATATATATATATATATATATATTTCTCTGTATCTCTCTCTTGCTCTTAAAAAAAAAGCTGTTGATGACTTTTCACAGCCACCACACAACATTTGACTCGATGGTGCCATGCACAGGATTTACACATGTGCTTTTAATTGTTTTCGTGCTGTTTGCTGTGGCGGGGCCTGTCTAATGAGCAGCAAGCCGCTTCAGCGCAGAAAACACTGTTTTGAAATGTTTTCTTGTGTGTAACTTCAGCCTGGTGGGAAAGGCCACGAGGCAGAGAGAGAGAGAGAGAGAGAGAGAGAATGGCAGACAGACAGACAGACAGGCCGCATGTATGTTCAAATTTCACACGCGAGCAGGAAAACGCAAACACCTCCTTTCATTAAAAACCGTCGTGCCAGTCGCCCGAAAATCAGTAAGATCGAAATCATAAAACACAGATTAGCATTTTGATACTGGCTGCTCTTGCACATCATTTTGCTTCAAAGAAGGGAAAGATAAATGATGATGCCATTAAAAGTGAACTAATTAAGGAATGCTTCTTTTAAAAACTCATTAACGGCAGTCTCATTTACATAATGATGCATATTAATTAAGTTTTAATGAATCTGAGCTTCAATCAAGTCACTTTTTGGCTGTGAAACAATTTTGACGACTGAAAAAAACAGGAAGGAAAGCCACAATGCTTTCAAATCTATTTTTTCCATATCAAATAAGGGGACCTGAACGACAGCAAAAAAAAAAAGAAATAATAAAAAAAAAGAAAAACATGACATTCACGTCTTGTTTGTTGTCAATTTGAATACATCTTAATTATTTGAGCTTAAAAATACCCGGAGCCATGTACAGCGTGATTAAGGAGTACACATACTGTACTGTGAATGCAGGTGATTTTCAGTGCATGTGACAAAATGTAGGAAAATGTACATTACTCTGTAATAAATACTTAACACTAATTCTAAGAAGAGGTGATAGAAACTGTAATGAGTGTAAACTCATTATCAGGAGAGTGCAGCGCGGAATTACAGTATATGCCTTCTGCACTGGAGCACACCTTTTGTGATCAGGAATGTGATCAGGAATGATCTGAATTTTATTCACATTTTAGATAATGTGGTGGATTTGTTTTTTTATTTTATACATTTTATACATCCTAAACAAATACAGTTACAAATACAGATATTATATCATGTCTTCATGTGTGCGTTTTATTTTACTGTGCATTGCTTCTATGTTTCAACTAGTAGAAAACTATACTAAACTGTATTTCAAAGCTTTTCTTCACTCCAGACCAGACCTCCTTATTTAGCATAAACTCTGACTGCAGGTGTGCATCTACTTCTGTGTTCATATACTTTACATCCTGACCTGTATCTCAGGGCCTTAGTAAATATACTGGTAGAGCTGACTAGCTTATGGATTTACATGACTTCCAGATCAGTCAGAATTTTAAAAGGACTTTCAGAGATTTACTTGCACAATAAATGCATTTTTCTTTAAAACCACAAGAGTTTATACACATTTGCTTTTACTTATAAGTTTAATGAAATTTCAGTTTAACGTCATTTTATCATTTTAAAGCACCCACATCACTTCATTAAAGCCACCTCATTGCTAGGCTCTCACATCGAGCACAGGACAGCAGATGTCTGATGGGTAGTCAAATAAAAAAATAAAAAAAAGTAACTAAATAAATAAATAAACCAATACCTAACTAACTAACTAACTAACTAACTAACTAACTAACTAACTAAATAAATAAATAAATAAATAAACAGATAGATAGATATTTATGAATAACATAGATAGAAGCATTGGGTCACCAGTTCATTCATTGCTTTCTCTGAAATCATGGGTATTAAAAATTAGTTTATGCTGCATTTGTTCCCTGACTTCCCAACTTACCCCAAAAGTAAAAAATGGAGATACCATAATTCCAGAGAACACAGTTCCACTGCTCCACACCTCAATACTGGGAAAGTTTATTCCTCTATAGCCCACACCGGGTATTAGCCATGGTGCCAGTAGGTTCATTTTTATCTGCTCCAGAGGGTTCTGATCTACTGACAGTACTTCATTACAGGGACTAAACAAACTGTGTGTAAGCTTTTGCACATCGTTTCACATTGTTTCAGCAATGGATGCATCTTAGTGATTAAAATAGCTGATTGCATTCATTATTAGAAGGGGGGGATCAAAACATTTGGATATATATTGTATTTGGAGCACTAAACATACAGATGTGAATACACATCATGACCTTGTTTAACATACTTAGTTTGTATGTTCTTATTTATTTTCTGAATGTTCTGGGTAAAAATAAAATGGATAAAAAAATGTACAAAATAATTTTGCTACCCATTTATTACCATTGCTTAATTCTTCATCTTGCACTATTAATAACCACATTTCAAATATTTGAGTGTTTGAATTTATACAATGTAAATTTGTGCACTGTGTAAATGAGCATGTGTGCTGAGTTAGTGCTGTACAGAACATGTATTAACCCACCTTAAAATCTTAATGATGGTTTTCTAAATGTTCTGAATAAAATTTGTTTCTCAGGTATATAGAAGTTGATATTTATACCCTAAAATTAGCAACAGTGTTGATTGGTGTTGAAAACACTTTTTAAAATCTGAGTAAAAAATAAAGATTCCTGTAGAGATTTTCATTACAAATAGACAAATAGAATGCTTCAAATGATTTGTGATACATATTTTTGACTTTCCTTCACGTGTTTAGTTGTCCTTTTGGAGATATGACTTATCGGAAGTAGTGCTTTAGCTCAACTGTAAGACATGTATATCGTCGCTTTCCAATGAAAAACACTTATCTCCATTTTTGTCGATTTTTAGTTTACTTCATAATTTGAGCAGACAAACTGTCCCTGACACTGTGTCAATTTCTTGATGAACGGACCAATAAAAACTCTTCAAAATAACCTGAAATAAACTCTTTTTACATTGACTTCCATTAAAAGTTTACAAGGTTTTCTCTCTCTCCTGTAAAGTTGCTATTTTGAGATGATTTTGAGTGTTTTTCATTGGACAGCGAGGATATGAACATGTAGGTATACATCTGGTCACTAATGGTTTTGAGTATCAAGATTATATCTGGATGAGGCCAAACCACATACAAATACAAGTGTAAACACACCCAAGACTCATTTAGAACATATACAAATCTGATCACTCAAACCACTTCAGATGATTGTCTGAGATGCATTTGAACTAAAGGGTGAATCAGAAGATGCAGGACATGCTTATAAATGAACCAAATGGAAAATGACACATCTGAACACCCCAGCAAGTAATGGATGATGAGGTCCATCTTTTAGACCATCTCATGGTCGCCTTCTGAAAGCCACCATGTTTTGTTTCTGGAATTAAAATAATTTTTTGCGACTTTTGACTCACGCTGTGCATGTTATAGCAGTGTAAATACTATGTCTAACCCTCCAATTCACATTCAACAACCAAAACTCCTCTCAGTACAAACAGAACTCGTCTTCATGCTGTACATCATTGCCAAGTTTATCAGCTGAAACTCAGAATTCTGATTTATTTCACACAGCACAGTACCAAACAGAGATGAATAGTACCATAGAAGAACCAGTAGAATTACTTTATTACTGTACTTAAGTACTTAAATGCTGTATCTGAACTCTGAAACTGGAGTATTATTTTTTCTTCTGCAATACAAGTATAAAAATGTTAGGAATAAATACAAACTCGGATTATAGTGGTTTGATGGCACCGTCACTGGGTTTGTTAAAGCTCCTCACTTCTCACTCTGTGAATCAAGTAATCAAGCTGTTTATATAAGAAGATCTCTCAGCTCCTGTTCTGACTTTCACTCTGAGAACTTTCCACTGCTTTCTTTAAAGACTACACTAATAACACAGTACTGTACTTTTACTTTCAGTAATTCAGCACTACATTTTACAATAAACTACTTATTTAAATACTTAAGTACATAAAATGTTGAATAATTTATTACTTTCACTTAAATGTGGAACTTAAAGAACATTTCTACTTCTACTCAATTCACTTTTGTAGATGTTTAACAAAGCACTTTTATATTCTGGGTCTATAGTACTTTACAAATATCTGTCCGTCCCACACATCAATCAGGTTTCAGTCTGACTAAGTGGAGACTATTAAGTGTGGTAAGTATGGTCATGATGTGACCAGGTGTAAATGGGGTCAGAGGTCTAAGAATCTAAGATCTCTGCACCTTAGAAATGATGATCTATGTTGATTAGCATCAGAAAATGCTCCTCCTGGCTTTGGGCTATTCTGAGAAGAAATTTCAGCCAATTAATTATTAGCAACTGTTGTAATTAGCATTAGATAACACATTGTTTAGCACTGCCTGAGATCAGTCACTCTTACATCCTGTATCTAGGTGTGTATTGTCGGAATCGCCTGTGTAGAAGTTTGCAGTAATTTTGTGTCACAGATCTGGTGGTAGAAATTTGCAGCAATAAGAAATTAGCAACTGTGATGATTAGCATCTGAAAACACGCATCCTTTGCACAACCTTTCCACTCTGCATTTTAATGTGTGTTTTGTGAACGCGGCGTATCTGCGGGGCTCGGGTGGCGGCTCCGGTTGCCAGTTTCTCCCGCAGGGAGGCTGCGGCCGCTCAGGTTTGCTCGGGTTAGAGGTCAGTGAGAAGCGTGTAAATGAAATGAGGAAGCAGATGCTTGTTAATTAGGAGAAATGTGAGTGACAAGATTTGATGAGCGCGCGTACACTCGTCCCTCGCCGCACAGCAGCTGTTGTCGCCCTCCCGCCTTGCTGCGGGCTTCCTTTCTTTCTTCCTGAATCCCCGCAGGGTCGCTGTGTGCCCTGCCCAGCCTGCATGCAAATAGCAGCACACACACACACACTCACACACACACACACTCCTCTCACCTTCACACCATACACACACACTCTGCTTCTGATGCAAGGAAGTGTCTTCCTGTCTCTGTACGTTTTTTGACACTTTGGGGTTTTGTTAGCGTATTTTTGTGTGCGTTTTTTTATTTTTTTGCTTTCTTTATTTTTTCATGGCTTCTTGCTTGTGTTTGTGATGAACTGTTGGTCCCGCGTTTTTGTCTCATTTTTGTGAACATACACCCACAAATACATTTGGGACAATATCTATATAGCCTACCGTTTGTGTCCATAGCATAGCTATTTAAATTTCATTAAAACACTGTGAGACAATACATTTCTTAAGATTTACACTGAATAAACACATTAATACAAATATAGAGGAATGTTAATCTTCACTTTAATGAACTTTTTGTACAATTTTTACAGTTTAATTTGAGGTAAGAGGTGATTTTTTTGCTCCATGTCTGCAGAGCTGCCTGATTAAGCTGAATAATTCTTTTAAGTGCTTTTAAATCTGTAATGCAGTTATTTATAAGACAAATTCCTAATATGTCATATAGCATTTAAATTTTTCACTAAGCTCTTTTGATAGGAATATAAAGCTATGTAAACATGTCCACCTTGTCATCTTGTCTTGGGAATCCCTTTAAAGAAGAAATCTGATGTGAAATGATCTTGAGTTGTAGTGAAACATGATAATGAGTAAGAACTTTTGTCGAATATCCCCCCTTTGTTCTCTGCCAGCATTCTGAAATACAGCGCTTTTAGCCGATGCTCCCAACACGCTTATAACACTAGTGATAGGGGCATAGTGTTGCTATCATAAACAAACTCAAAAGTAGCTACACACATCATTGGTAAGAGACATGCCATTTAAAATAAAGCATTGAGAACTGAGAAAAGTGTGCATGTAGTTTATTAAAAAAGATTGTTTATATACATAGTTTCATGGTATCAGTATCAGTTCTCCTAAAGCTGCCATCTTGGAGTTAAGATATAAGTCAGGATAAAACGACTGACGAGCACGAAAGAATAGGTAGGATTGGGGAACAGATTGTGAAACTAACTCTTTGCAAATGCATGAATTCCAGCTGTTGCTGGAAATATCTCTATAATATTCATTCTAAATATAAGTGAAGCAACGCGTGTGAAGAAACATGTTATTGTGCTACAGAAATGGTGGAATCTGTCATGGTCTGTCAACTTTTAATAGATGAAAGTGTTGGTTTATAGAGGCTGTTTACTTTTTACCATTCTGTCTGCAACAAAGTACAGCCTAACATTTTTTTATATTTTTATTCTTGCTTTGTGTTTATGAAAAATGAATAGCATGATTAACAGTAAGAATGTAAGTGGCCTGATCTCCACTATATGTCTTTTCTTGTAACGAATGTTGGCTAAAATGTGGGAGCAGGACAAATGTTATCAGTGGTGTTACTTTTGGGTTAATTTGGGGAGTTAGAGATGGGTTGGCAGTTAAATCCTATGCAATCAAATCCTCACAGCAACACTGCAAAATCTAGTAGAATGCCTTCTCTAGACAGTAGAGACAGTTACTCCAACAAAAGCAGAATAAGATCCATTTATTACTCTTGATTTCAGAAGGAGCAGTGCATGAGTAGGTGTCCCAATACTACTCGCCATATAGTGTATCAATACATTTATTGACTAGCCATGCATTCTTACTACTTTAAAAGTACTCTTAGAACCCATTTACATCTGGTCACTTTATGTGTCTTGATATCTGGATAAACCGCCTAAAAATACAGGAGTAAACACACCCAAGACACCCAGTTTAAAACAGATACAAATCCCATCACTCAAACCTCTTCAGGTGGTGATCTGAGACACATTTAGGCAACGTTACAGCAGTGTGAACACATGCATCTCTCCAAGACATGTTTGACAACCGAAACTCCTCCTAGTACATTCAGAACACCAATAGAAATTGCCTTGCAGTAAACAGACTTACATAATCAGATTTCTATCTGACAAAGTGGAGATGCATTTATCTATCAAGTACGGTGCAGTGAATGTGGCTAAAGTCCTTCTGACCAGGTGTGTAAATGGAGTCTTACAGTGTGTCACCATTGTTTCATAGAATTGAAGCCACTTACACTAGAAAAAAGTTCCTCTATGTAGTGCTGACCAATACACACAACTAGATTCTCCGACACAGCCAACTAGAAGCTCTGACATTTATTTTTTATTTTACCCAACACAAAATGATAATAAAAGAAGTACAGCTCTGAAAAAAATAAGAGAACACTTCAGTTTCTGAATCAGTTTCTCTGATTTTGCTATTTATAGGTTTATGTTTGAGTAAAATGAACATTGTTGTTTTATTCTATAAAATAAAGCCATTTCTCAGAAACTGAGAAATGGCTGAAATAATAAAAAAGATGCAGAGCTTTCAGACCTCAAATAATGCAAAGAAATCAAGTTCATATTCATAAAGTTTTAAGAGTTCAGAAATCAATATTGGGTGGAATAACCCTGTTTTTTAATCACAGTTTTTATGCATCTTGGCATGTTCTCCTCCACCAGTCTTACACACTGCTTTTGGATAACTTTATGCCTGCGCTCCTGGTGCAAAAATGCAAGCAGTTCAGCTTGGTTTGATGGCCTGTGATCATTCATCATCATTCATCATTTATTCCAGAGGTTTTCAATTTGGTAAAATAAAAAAATATATATATATTATTTAAGTGGTATTTTTTTCCCCCCAGAGCTGTATGAATGAAATAACAGAGATGTAAATAAATGCATTAATAATATTTAAGTAAGTGCTCTTGCTAGTCTTTATGGCAGTTTGTGGGTCTTCAGTCATCACTTGAAGACAGTAAGAAATGTAGAGACTAAGGGAACCTTGGGAAAGTTCACACTATAGTGTTTGCGTTATTAAACTGCTCACCACAGTGGCCTCATTATTTTCCTCACTTTGTGAACGTCACCAGACAGATGGTTCGTTACACATTCCCTATTCGTCCACTATTGTTACGATTATTTGTCAAAAACGGGCCACAATGGCTAGGAATGCAAATGTAAATGACAAAAAAGCCCCTCGCCATTTTATATATTCAGTTCTGCAACAATGGAAACTTTCTTAAAGGGGAAAAAATAATCAAATGGAGGAAGTAAGCATCACAGGTAGAGCCGTATCTGGGGGCTCAATCGTACAGATGCTTCTCGTACGCCTCCTTTGAAGCATTTAAATAGGGCAGGCATTTCAGTCCTGCATCCCCCCCCACACCTGGGACTTAAGGTGTTTCAACAATAGTGTTAGGCAAAAGAGAGAGAGAGAGAGAGAGAAAGAGAGGGAGGGAGAAAGAGAGAGACAGATAGAAAACAAGAAGCACTTTTTCCTCTTCTGCTCAAATCCCACCAGAGCACACCAAAGGTATCAAAACAAAGCAAGTGAGAGAGAAATAAACCCAAACGCTTGCCTGATGAATAATTTGAATGAAGAAATGAAGCGGTATGAAGTGGCGGAGCAAGCCACGAGGAGAAGGATAAGTCTGGATACAATTAGGTCAGCATACAGAATGCAATGAGCTTATCTCCGAGCTGCATAGACGCCCGTTCTCCACGTACACAGATATGTATGAGCCTTATTGGTGTTTAAATCTCTGATATACATTTCCTCCGGCATGCCAGGGGTCGATTGCGAATGAGCTGAATTCTGATCATCGTTTTTATTTTTGTTTTGCTTTTGAGAGATTACAGCCCTAACCAGGCCACCAAATACCGTCATAATTCCGATTGAACTTCACTTCCCTCACCGTTTTTAAACTACAGATAAACATTAGCTTGAGTCGCATGATTGCTAGCTTGTAGAAAAGTCAGTGGTTGTGTATAGAGTCATTATTTTATATATTAAATGTGAGGCCTGTGATTGTGGGAGTCGACTGAGCAGGTCAGTGAAGCTAAACAGTGCCCAAAATATTGAGCAGGAATCATGAAAATGTCTTGACACTCACACTGGTTCTTGGTTTACAAAAGAACTGGATTTGCTAGACCAAACTGTGTTTCAAAATACTTTTTGATCGAGTTCTTGACCCTGCTTTTACAAATGAAAAGATATTTTATTACAGATATTTATACCCAGTGGCATGAACATTAGGTGTATTTTCACTGGAGGGTGGGATATTATATACTTCCAAAACCAACATGTTTTTGATCTTTTTTTTTTTTAAATTTTGTTTTATTGTAATATAGACATACCTGTATTTACTAATGTTTAAGTACTTGTTTACATGTTTCATACTATTATATATAATGTTTAGTTTAGGTCAGTCATTGAGAGAAAGCTACGATTTGCCTATCAAATGTCACATTTTTGTTTATTGAGTTTATTTAGAAAAAATATTTTGTATTGAACTGAAACAATGTCATTTAGTTTTTGACTATATAATGCATTGAGCTGTGTAAAAAAATCAGTTTCAATCATTGAATGGAAAAATGGTGTGCTATAAAAATACTACAGGGCACATAAATCAGCTCCGTTTAAACTCCTCAAATGGAAACATCTATTCAGATGTCTGAGACACACTGGTCTATCTCTGGTCTCACTCAAAATTGTGGGGAAAAAGTTAAAGACAAAAAAAAAACTTTCCCAAATTGTCAGTTCCTGACAAAAAAAGAGCAAAAGCGAAAAAGTCAACAAAGAGCCTCCCTATATGAGACCCCCAAACAGGAAGTAGAGCCTCGTCTAGAGATTGCAGTGGCACATCTCCAGGTGACAAATATGTCAGCGTCTAAAACCCTGTGGCACAATTATGCCACCATGGCTCTGAGAGCGAGCGATAGAGGACGGGAGAAGGAAAAGAAAGAGAGAGAGAAAGAGCGAGAGAGAGAGAGGTGCTGCTTTGGTGTGAGAAAGTCATCACAGCCCATGGCTTATGCTGAGAGACAGCCCAAGGGATGCAGTTTGCTCTTATAACAAAGCGTTCCTCCATTTTGAATACGGTTGAGAACATTCCAGCTAAATCTGCTGGGTGTGCTGATCCCTTGGCGGCTGCAACTTCCTCTGGGACCTAATAAAAAGACATTCATTACTGGCAACATGAACAATGTTTGCAGATATAATAGCTTTTGTGGTTTTTTACTTCTGCAGAAATTTGCACAACCGAACTCAATAAATTTACCAATGAAAATGATTTACTAAAAAAAAAGGTTGAATCCATCATCGCCGTCTTTCTAGAACACTAAGTTTATAGGACAAAGAAATTTGTCATTTTACATTTTTCAGATGCATTTTATCATGTTACAAAGCTATAGATTTAAAAAGCTCCACACAATGTAAAGGACATTACAATGTTGGCATTTCTGAAATTGTGTTAAATAAAAGATGCAAAAATTCCAATTTGGAGGTTATATTACATACAGAGGTCACCCTAATCAAATTACTTTACATAGTTAAGCAAGTAAAGAATGACCTGATTTCCTAAACGCATTAAATTAAAAGATGATACATTTCTTTAACCCATTTATGCACTGTGACTTTTATTACACCCTAAGGATTACTAATTGGTAACTGTACATGCAAAGTGATGGGAGCTGACTGCATTCTTCCTCAATTATTCCATTGCGGAAAAAAAACAGGAGATCTTAGGAAGCTAACATTTATAGTTAGTAAATTTGAGTGTTTTATAATAACTTCACTAGACTTCACTCAGTAGCACCCCCTTTGGAGAGTATAACAATCTATACTCAAGTCTTTCAGGTGTAGTTTGGGGCAGTTTTCATCCATTTTTCTGTGCACAATACTTATATTTCTATGTTATTATTGGATTATTTTGATTGCACTGCTCTTTTGAGTTATATTTGAACTTTTTGCTACTTTTTCATATTTCACTGCTGTAGATAATCATGTACTAACTTGTGAATAATATCCATAACACATTACTGTTATCATGTACATATTTCCATCCTGGATGTAAATGTAACACCAATTTAATATTTATATTTAGTTAGTTTATTATTTCTTGCTTTATTGTATATTTTCTACTATTATCTTTATGAGGCACACATGACGAGGAGCAAAGAAAGAATTTCATTGTACGAGGAAACTTGTTTCTTACTGTCCACATAACAATAAACTATTTGAATTTAAATGCAGCAGGCTTGTTTTGCAATGTTGCTTTAAAAAAATGTACTTTAAAAATCAATTCAGTGTTTTACCAAAATAATTACATTTACAGTTAAGGTTTGTATAATTCTTTGAGCTGTTTTTTTTTATAATGCTTCTGGTTCTGAATTTTGTCTTAAAAGAAAGATTTTCTTCTGTCCACTCTTCCAGGGTATGATGCACAGTAGAAGAGTGCACCGCTGCTCCAGAGTCTGCTAAATCTTTCTTACAATTAAATAAAATGCTTTGTGATTTTTTTATAGCCTCTTTCTTCTTTATATGTTGTATTAAAGAGTGGTAGGTAGCTGCTAAGAAGAGAATAAAGAAAGAATATTGTTAAAGTGTTTGTACTACATAATGAAAAGTATGCAGTCACACATAATTATTTGCTTTGTTCAAGTTTTTTTATTTTATTTTACCCACTATTTTCAAAAGTAGAAATGTAAAAAAAAAATCTGTGATACAGAAAAGCCAGTTTAGTTTTTCTTAAAGTAAGAATAAAATCTAAAAATAAGATACGTACGTCTGAATAAAGCTTTAAAAGTTCAGAGAACCTCCACAGAATGTAAATTGGTTAGGTACTATTATATTGCACTCCCAGGAAAAAAACAAAAAACAAAAACTCAGTTCTTTATAGTACTCAAAATCGCCAAATCCCTTTTGCTGCTGTTTAGAACCATGTTCTGCATGTTTTCCATGATTAACTAAAACCATTTATTCCTGCAAAGAACGATTTAAGTTTCCTTAAAAACCTCTAAAGAAACATTTTTTATATGTTTATATGTTAGTTTATTTACAATTATTATTTACAAATATGATTCTTTACCAACTGCAGAAAAGAACAAACTTCATAAAACACTACTTAGATTAGATTTTTAGATTTACCATTTATGGCATGGTGTCGCCCTCAAGCAAATTCTCTATGGTATAATAACCATACCAGACCATAGCATATTTTTGTATATATTTATTTATTTTTAATATCTACGTATAAAAAATGAGATGTATAAGTGGCTCATAAATAAAAACATGTATATGTTCGAGATATTCTATCATCCTTTTTGTAAACTTACTAAAACAGCACTTTTTCTATTAGTTGCCTTTATATAAAGGTAGACCATTTGCGTTAGATAATAATGATTAAACAGTGGTTCTCGTTTCCTCCTGTAAAATATAATTCATGCCATAAAGAGTTCAGCATGGTTTTCTTATTTGGGACTTGAGTTGTGATGAGGATGGGATTCATCATTATAAGATCAGGGCTGTGAACAATTCTGCAGTTTAAAAACACAACATGAATTCTTAGAAAAATGTATACGAATATATATTGGTGAACGGAGACTCAGTGTTCTGGGTGTTCTGCAGCATCGCTCAAAAAAATCCTTCATATGACAGATATTTGTAAGAGTGAATGCGGGTGACAGTTATGTATGCACTTAATAAAAGGGTTCTGCTGTAGATAGAACTCAGTATGGTTTATATTTTGATATATTAAACCATAGTGAATATCTGTTTGATAGAATGTTGAATCTGTTGAAAAGGTTCTTTGAGCTGTACAGGTTCTGTATAGAGAGCCGTTGCCTTCACTAAAGAATCATTGAAGAAGGACTTTTAGGGTGTGGATAATGATGTATTAGGAAAATTAGGACGTAGTTAAACTAATCACCCCCGTTGGTTGGATTTAGTGTGGCAGTCATCTGTACTGTGATTAACGTTAAGAGTGAGCGCTGGGAAGCCTGCGCTGCAAAGGCGCGAGAGTTTGGTGGGGGGAGAAAAGAAATGGGGCTGCGTTCAGCTGCAACTAGGTCAAACTGGCAAAGGAACAAAACATAACAGACCAAGAGTTTGTAGAAATCATTACAGGAAAACAAACTTGTCACTCACTTGACACTCTGTTTTGCTTCCAAAGCAGAGAATAATAAAAAAAGCGAGAATCTCCATTGCAAATAAGCACCATAGTTGTGAAGTTGCCTGTTTGAAATGCACATCAAATCAGCAGAAAAAGCCACCACGTACCTTGTCAGTGACATCTGGGGACATATGAAGTAGCGAGCCTTTGTTTTCAGCTTGGGGTGGGGGGTGCGGGGGGGTAGGAAAGGGAGAAATTCTGGAGACACACATTCATAAAATATACATATGACTTTTATCTTCTAAAAGATCACACATAAAATGGATGTATTGCTAGAAGGACGGGGAGAAGGTTACTTGGAAACATTTTGCAGAAAGATCTCAAAAAAAAAAAAAAAAGATGGCCAAAAATCTTCATAGAGCAAAAAAATTCACCTTTTTACTGAATCTGCAGTGTTAAAAATCTGCCTGTTGTCAGTCTGAGGCATGGATACTGTAGCCCTCAGTAATATTCTCTTTTCATTAAAACATTATGTACAGCTGTTAATACAGTAGTACTTTTACTAACATTAAAAACTCTTATGAAATTATTGTTTTGCCATCCCACACAGACTTGGTATTATGTATTTAACATATTATTCAACTTTTGGGCAAATAATCACATATAAAAAAGCTTTTATAATGACAATCAAAATGTTTTTGCTTGTAAACTATAGATTACACTAGAACAGATGCAGCAAAACAGGATTTTCTTTGTTTTTATTTAGAAGACAGTAGTTGAGACCTTCTGAATCCTCAGTCAATACAGGGATTTAAATTAGCAGCTCACTGGATGTAACGCATGATAAAGCACTGAATTAAGCATTGATTAAACATACATTTATATATATATATATATATATATATATATAAATGTTAGGTTTGTGTGGAGAAAGAGTTCAGCAAGCCCGATCATCTACATTTACATAAGCTACTGTATTTGTGGTTCTATGAGGTCGCTAAACACAAGCATTTCCCCACCCTCACTCATTAAACATCAACAAATACAGCAAAACCTATTTACTGGCAAAGAAATTACACAAACAGTAAAAAATAAACAGTTTAATTTTCAGTTAATTTCCTTACAGTTATATTTCTACAAATTTCTGCAAATATGTACATGGTTGCATAACTTGATGTGTGTGTGTGTGTGTGTGTGTGTGTGTGTGCGTGCGTGCGTGCTTGTGTGTGTTTCTGTGTATGTGTGAGATAGTGTGTAAGCAGGGCTGGGGGGGTTTGCTCGAGTTGCTGGGGTGTTTTAGGTGAAATAAATTATATATTCGGTATTAAAGGGCGACTTTTTCAGGGTTTGTCTTTCACTGGTCCTGCTGGCTTGGACAGTAATCCATCCTACAGATTATCCATAAGTAAACGTAAATGCAATAATCAGTAATGCTACTCTATCTGATCAGTCCACATGATTCTTTTATTGTTAGTGCCAGTTCTGTATCTGTCAGCTTGTCCAGAAATGCATGTGTGTGTCCTTTAGGCATTGATCAAACTGTGAATTACACTTCTTAATTGTAAGAGGGGTCCTGCAGCGATAAAAATTCTTTCTAGCATCATGCTTTAAAGACTGATATATGTAAATGACCTCTGTTTTGTTATTATACTATGTCTGTCTCATGCTATGACTCATACAAATATGTACAGCTCATACAGCTGAATTGCTGTCCTGTTTAAGTGTGTAAAAAAGTGTTTTTATAGATTTTTTATAGGTTTTATATGAACAGTGTGGGACTGAAATAGTTGGTAGTAAACAGTCTTTATTCAGTCTCTTTTGTTGTGAGAACAAGTGGCTGCCATTGTTGGTGGTTTTGCTTTGGTTAGTATCAGAGTCTTTCATTCAGAATATTAAATACTATCTAAGAAAAATCTTCTGTCTAACAAAATTTCAGCTGGATCCTGAGATGGTAGGAATACTAAATGCAACTGTTTACACACATTCCGTTGCCTCCTAAAAATATATTCCTGTTTTTATATTAATTAAATATATGCTTAGTATACATTAAAATACCCTCATTAACATTTCAATGTCTGAATATTTTTAATAATTAATAAGTAATTAATAAGGTCCTTGCTATCTAAAAGGGTGTGACTTCATTGTTATGTTATTATGTAATTATTATTTATATATTTATACATTATTTATATCATTTATTAGTTTAGTAATCTAGCAATTTGTTTCATTATGACGAAAATGCTAATAGATAGTGGCACAGCTAAACACAGTTATACATAGCACTAAAACTTCATAACTGAGTTACAGAGGGCTTCATCACTACATTGCTTACGCTTGGTGTCATTGTTTTTAATTTTGAAGGATAATGTGAGTTAGATTATGTTGACAAAAGATGTTTTTTGAAACAGATTTCTCACAATTTTTAAAAGAAACCGAATTAAGCCACCCAGTGTTAATCTGTTGGCGGGACGAATAGAGGATTTAACCAAAGATGGATTTTTCAATAATCAAGGAGATAAACAAGAGCATGTTAGCAGTGACACAGACTGTCTACAACAGTGTAACTTTTTAAGGATATGGAAATTGCCCCCCCCCCCCCAAAAAAAAGGTGGAGATGAATTGTAATGCAACTGTGTCTTTACTCATGTAAACCTGCAGCTTTCACACCACATATGTGGATTTTTTATGCAAACAGCATTTTTCAGTTTGTCCCATTTTTTCATAATTAAAAATCTTCTTACATTTTTACATATTACATCTGACAAAGCACAAAATATAATGCAAAATTGTCAAAACATCAGTGCTAGCAAGGCTAGAATTTACAGTTCTTACATCACTTCCTGTGTGCTACCTTTTAGCTGTCCCCAGAAAACAACCAACATTTTCATAAAATGTTTGCATTAAAAAAATAAAAAATTGCAGAGAAATGAGGAAACTAAAATCAACAGTTAGTTAGTTAATGCATTTTATACTGTTTTTGATGATTAAATGAGTCTTTACAGGGTGAATGAAGGTTCTCTTGGACGCCCTTGTGAAAAACACTCGGCCCACACCCATCAGCTTACAAGTCTCAAGCATTGCAAGCAGGACAAGTCAGTCCTGCTTTTTAGCAAATATTAGACCACACGCAGCAGAGAAAGAGAGAGGCAGGCTAGCTGCTAGCGGCTAAAAAAATCACAATGATGATAGCTGCAGACATGCAGGTTTATCATGACTGAACCAGAGAGAAAACAGAGAAAGCTCAAGTCTGAGCCACGAGGAACAGGAAAAGAGCTCTCCAGAGAGGAGTCACACAGGGTTAAAATCTCGGACGAGCTTTCTCCGAATGGTGAGAGATAAAAGGCTGATTGTAAGAAACACTGAAGTGATTTCTATCTTTCTGTGCATGTTTGTGCTTTGTGTGTTTTTATGGATGTGGTCTGTTGCTGGAGAGCTAAGTAGCTAGTGTGGATGTTTGTTTATATAGTTAGCTAGATAGCTAGCTCACTAGCTAAACATTGTTTCGTTAATAGCTAGCTTAACTAGATGACTGCCTTTGGCAAACTTGCTTCATAAGTGAAGTTCAGTGCAGGTATGTGTATTTACTTTACTAAATAGCTCTTTATTTGGCGCAGATTTGGTTTGAAGTACGTTTTACTTTGAGCTACATTAATCAGAAACCAGTATAAGATCTAGTCGCATTTGGCACACATAAAACTTACAAAACTAGTGTGTCTGTCTAAACTAGTGTTTGCTGATGATTTTTTTCTGATTGTATGTTACTTTCAGCCATGTTACTTATGTTATATTTGCTGGACTGTTGTGTTCAAGACAGTCACATACAGCTATGGGGAGAAAAAAAAAAGAACAGGAGAGCAACATTTATTCACAGCCTGTAGGGGGAGCCTCACACGAAAACCAGCCAAGGGTTGCTTAGTGTGCCTCTTAAGTGGTTTACAGAGGTAAAATTATGAAACATTGGGTCAGTGATTGTTTACTTAAAGACCTGACTGTATAGATATTTAGCTATAGATGCATGGCAGTATTGGAAACCTCTTTAAATACCTTGAAATAAACTTGAAAAATTGAGCTTCCAAAGCTTCCTCCATTAATAATACTGCTTAATGAAGTTCCTGAAGACTTGGAGAACTTCATTTAGAGCTACTTGTGGATGCAGTATCTGGAGGTGCTTCTGGTATGAGTGCAGTGAACCCATGCTGCTACATACAAACATGAAGGGAGAGGAAGTACAGAGAGAGAGAGAGAGAGAGAGAGAGACTGAGAGACAGAGTAAAAAAGTGCGTCTTGGTGTGATTGGCATGAAGGGGAAAGTGACTGAGCACCTCAACCAAGGTCACGTCCAAGGAGAGCACAGCCAATTACTATGCAGATCAGAGCAGGATGTAGTTTAGGGGGATTGCTCCGATGCAATCACATTAGCTGGCCAGAGAGGAAACGGCTGTCTGACCTCAATCACTGGAGGCTGGAGAAGGGAGAGGGGAGGAGAGGGGAGGATGGAGGAGGGCGAGGGACGTTATGTTTTCTCTCCTGTGAACCACTTTTCTCTCATCTCGCCGTGCATGTGATTAACAAACCAAACAATACACTGGGGCCTGTATGCAAAGTCACGACACCGGAGGAGAGCGTAGACTGGGCTTGATTTACCCTACTGATGTGTATTGCACACTCAAAAATATGTCTCACTGAGGCAAAACGAGCTGGACTGTGTGAAGAACGTGTCACACTCCTTCACTGGGGTTCTGAAATTACATTCAGATTCATCATCTGCCAGATGCTTAGCCCAGCACTAACACAGTTTCATTCAGGGAAAAGTGCAGGTGTTGGATACCTTGCTGCTTAGAGGATGTTTATGTAGGCCAACTCCTGACAGGTCCAAAATAACAAACGTTTCACACTATAGTGATCACTGTTATACATATCCTGCACATACAATAGACAATCAGAACCAATTAAAGTGTATTTGATTTGGTTTCGGGTCAGGATGAGCTATATGTATCCGGTTATCCTGTATAGATTTTCTGTTAAGGTTTTCTGTTAAGGTTATTTTGTTAGAGCCTTGTTTGTTATGCTCCACACTGTAAAAAAAACTTTTTTAAAAATTCCTGTTTTATTAAAAAAAAGAATATTTTTAAGGATTTTATTTAATTTATATTATAGTTCAAATGCAACTTTGGCTATCCTCTCTACCCAGAGAAAGCAAGGGCAGTTACACTCTTATTGACGCCTTTCCACAGATGGCTGAGGCATTACCAGGGATAAAATGATATGATGTGCACTTAGACAGCTGCACCATTCCATTGACCCTGAAACTAAGGTATTTAAGACTCAATAAATCTGATATTTCCAAACAATAAGCAGATTAAGTGTCACCCTATGCAAATGCTAATCATGAAGGTAACCCACTATGGGATTAAATAAGCATAGCATAACAAAATTGGATAAAATGTAAAATAGTAAGACTCCATTTAAATTTATGAATGCATTTATTAACAAACCTTTAGAATATTCATACTTTATTTAATTACAGTGTTTTTTTATTTTAAAATTGTGCTGCATTGTAGATTAATACTAAATGCATCCAAATTATGAAGAAAAACATGTTAAAATTATTTAGTAAACAAAAAATGTTTTAAACAGACCAGAATATGTTTTATATTTTAGATTCTTCAAAGTAGACACCTCTCGCTTAGATAATAGATTTCCACATCTTGGCTGGATTTTCTCAGTCAGTTTTATGAGGTAGAGTCACCAGCAATGATTTTCAGTTAACAGCTGTGCTGAAATTGTTGAGAGTTAATTATGTGTTTATGTGTTTGAGAGAATCATTTATGTTGTAAAGAGGTATTTAAGTAAGGCACTAATTCAGATTATGGCAGGAACTGTTAAATACTTTAAGGAATGAAGGACAGTCAATCAAAAAAAAAATCAAGAACTTTAAAAGTATGCTCAAGTAAAGACCATCAAAAACGTTATGAGGATACTGGCCCTCATCAGGTCCGCCCTAGGAAAAGGTTACTTCTTTTGCACAGGATAAGTTCATCAGAGTTACCGGTGTCAGAAACAACAAGTTAACAGCTTAACCCCAGATAAGAACCACCTAAATGCTTCATAGAGTATTTTGGTTTGTTACTACATGACTCCTTATGTAGTTTCTCATAGTCTCAAAGGGTGACTTCAGTATTTATTTACAATGTAGGATAAAAAATAGATTGAATGGGAAGGTGTGTCCACATTGACTGGAACTGTATATGTAATACAAATATTAGATTGGATATTAGATTAAACCACACTTTTGTTAGCAACACTAATAACTTCCAGTATTTAAATAGTTATTTAGCAAGCTTTTTACACTTTACACCGACATATGCTGCTCTTAGTCTTAATTGGTGTGAAATGCAGATTTCACCTGACCACTTGAAATGCCAGGTTTAACACACCCTGAACACATTGTGATTAGATTATGATCAAATCATTCAAAGAATATTTAATTGAGGTTTGAGACCAGTGCACAGATTGTAAACACATATAACACAAGTGTGAATGGAGGGATTGTTATTGATCTGCATACAGTCAGTGCAGGTGATTCGCTGCCCCTTCCCTGTATAATACACTGGTGAGAAACCCTGTTTGTAGTAGGTTACTGACGGTAAAATGAAACGATGTGTGTGTTGATGTGCTTTTTACACATAAAATGTAAATTCAGTTCTGGGAATGCATTTTAATGAAAAGTATAAATGAAGTTTTGATCCAGGGTCCTGTAAACCCTGTATCCATCTGCAACAGTTTTATTTACTGGTTATTACACACACAGAAGTAATATTGTAATTTCTTTGTAACATCTGGGTAGGTGTCCAGCATGTCGGTATTGTTTATTTCTGTTTTAAAGAAATGTGCACTTATATAACACACATAGCTGGAACAACAAATTTGTGTGTTAAGTAGCCTAAAATACCCCCCTCCCCCCAAAAAAAGGAGGGTGTGTAAAATGAAAGACACATTTACTGTGTTTATTAATGTGTTCCTAAATTCATTCTAAACACTTTTTAACACAACTTTTAGACTACTAGCCTAATTAAAACATGTACTTTAATAAAGGCACAATTATTGACCTTGTAGCACAAAAAATTATATGTGTGCAAAGTCAACTACTAAAAGGTAGTTTTTGTTTTTTCAAGTGAATCCCTCAAAAGGAAAATAAAATAAAAGTGCAGTTTGTATATGAATGGGGCAGTGGTGGCTCAGTGGTTAGAGTAAATGATTACAGATCACAGGGTTGTGAGTTTGATAACTGGTTGCTAATCTGCCACTTTTGACCCTTAAGCAAAATACTTCATCCTCTGTGCTCTAGAGATGCTGTAGGTTTCCTTGATACTGTGCTCTGGACTTGGATTTCTAAGCTGGGATATGCGAAAAGAACAATACATGCATACATGTCCCATGACTTTTGCCGTATCCCACGGACGCTAAAGAACGCCGCACTGACCTGCGGTATACGAGTTTTGCATGGACAATTCTTCACTGTTAATTGTGACTTTTGACATTACAGTACCAGTCAAACGTTTGACCAAACCTTTTCTCATTTAGTGTGTTTTCTATGTTTTTATGATTTCTTTTTTTACATTGTATATTTAATATTGAAGATATTGAAGCTATACAGAAACACATGCAGAATTATTTTGTAAACAAAGAGTTTTAAACAAACCAGAGTATGTTTTATATTTTAGATTCTTCTAAGAAGCCACATTTATCTTCAAGTACAGATCTGAACACTCTTGGTATTTTAATCTCAGTGTCTTCATGAGGGAGAGTCACCTGGAATAGTTTTCTCAGCGTCTTGAAGGAGTTCCTGGAGGTGCTGAACAATAGTTGCTGCTTTTCCTCTGTGCTGTGAAGCTCCAGCTCATCCCAAATCACCTCAAATCACCGTCTCAGTTGATCAGGTTTAGGTCAGCTGATTGTTGTGGAGGACAAACACTTATTTTGTTTACTATATCATTTCATATGTGTTCATTAATTGTTTTCATGTCTGTAATATTAGAGAAGGTGTGTCTAAACTTTTGACTGGTACTGTATCAGGGTATAGTATGCATATATAAGCATGCTCAGAATAAACTAGTATTCATACCCTGCTCAGAGTAGGTATGAAGAATAGTAGAAATCAAATGTTCACAGAGCGGAAGGTGTAAACCTTGGATCCCAGAGTCTATGATTGGTCTGAAGAATTTGTTTGGCCACTCGGTTTAGAATGTTGATTCCCCGCTTAATTAATGTATATTAATTAATAACATGCAAGTTCTAAATAAGTTCTAATTTCAGCACCTGGTTTAGCATCTGATTTGGATCAACATTGTTCTGTATTCAGTATTAAAGGACTCTGGATTAGGATGAGGGGGGATGATAGTTTCAGTGGCTGCAGCAGTGGTCTCTGATGATTCCTCTGGTCAGGTTGTCCTGCACTGAGGTAGTAAATATTCCTTCCTCCTCCTGCCCCCTCCCTCCCTCCCTCCCTCTGCCCATACGGTGCTGTGAGCTGCACAGCACGAGTAGGTTTGATCAGGGTGGCCGAAGAGGAAGATGAAAAAATCTCACTCAAGCCTGCTGTCCTGTAATGGAATCTGCATGGCGTGCATACATAAATCACGGGACGTTTTCATATGCATAATGTCTTCTCATCCCTGTTTCTTTCCAGGAGATGAGAATCATTGAGGGGGAGGGAGAAAGGGCGAGAGAAAGATAGAGTGAGAAGGGAGGAGGTGGAGGGGGAGTGGAAAAGATTCTTCTTCTTCGTTTTTTTTCCCTTTTTACCCCCTTTTCTCTCTTGCTCTTCAAGAACAACTGTCTTTAATGCTTCTAATCTATTGTGCTGACAGCGTAGCAGTGGCGAGATCCTGCAATGGGAAATCGCGAGGTGTCTGGCAGACAGCTGCTCTTACGGAGTGTGTATGTGTGTTTCTGTGTGAGTGTGTGTGTGTGTGTGTGTGTGGGAGAGAGAGTCTTAACAGAGAGAGAGAGAGAGAGAGAGAGAGAGAGAGAGAGAGAGTGAAAGAGAATTTGAGAGAACGAAGAGAAGAGAGGGAGAGTGTGTGTTACCAGCATGTCGGTGGGACTTTTGGGAGATTTGAAGAAGACAGGCCTCTCTCTCTCTCTCTCTTTCTCTCTCTCTCTCTCCCTCTCTCTCCTCCAGGGCTTTGTTATGTTAATGCAGCTGGATGTTGCGAATTCATAGTGATTTTTCATCTGGGCGAGTGACGGCAGATAAAAGGGAAGTGACGAGGTGTCTTGATTGTCCTCAGTGTTGGGCGCTGACTGCTAACAAGCTTCCACATTGTACAGATGCCATTTTCAACCTCCCTCCATTTGCATCTCCAAGCGTGCACTTTATTCCAACCCCCCACCTACCTAAAAGTTTATGCCCCCTCGTTAGACAAAGCAGCGGTATAAGATTAAAAAATGTGGAGCACTTTTATTATTAAGGGCCCCCTCTTAACGGCAGCCGTAAAAGCACATGTTGCCACGCAGCCGATGCTAGGCTAGGCTATATTTATTTCCGTTGCTCGTTGCCCGCCCGCCCGCCTGCCAGGGACGCACGCGGCAGCTCCCACTTTGAATATGAGCTGCTATATCAGCACAAGGTAACCGTTTCTTAATCACATTTGCATTTTTATTTTGAGAGATTCCTCAAACGTTTGCCTTATTGAGGATTTATGGCCGCGTTCTCGGCCCGATATTCCATCAACTTCAATCATAAAGAAGCCGCTCCATAACTCAGCGCAAGATGAATCTGCTGGCCCCTCTGGAATAATTAAATAGTAGATTTTTTGATGCTGAAACTCCAGATAAATCACTTTGTTTATGAGCGCCCAGGCCTTGAAGATAGCTATAGCAGGACGGAAGGCTCCATCCTTATCACTGAGGTGAGCGCTAAGTGCAGGCCATTATCGTACAGCGATTTTAAAATCGATAAAACCAACAACACGCTGAAGGTCCGGTGTCCAAACCTTCTTCTCTATTTCACTGATATCATTCCATCATCTTAACACATAGGCAGCAGCTCACGCAGTTAACCTTTAGAGACGGACCTGGCGGATATGAAAATTATATGACAGACAATAAAATAAATATTCTGACAAACGATGATATTGTCTGGTGTAATTTTACATTCATATTTAATATTTTATTTTTATACCACAGTATATTAATATAAAAATGCTAAATAATTGTCATCATTTAATAACTTTGCAGAAATATTTTCTTTGTAAAACTACTTTAAAGTATTTTATGGTGTTGGTTATTAGCTCTTATTTCTTAGTTATATATATTCTTCATCTTACTATTATTATCACTCTGTTATTAGATCATTTTGTGGCTAATTATGACAGGTCCAACTCACAGCATCAGACTAGGGATCTACACATAATTGTTTATTACTCTTATTGTTATGTTTTTCACTGGTTTTATTGGAGATAGCACATGTGATTCATTTTAAATGCCAAGATCAAAAATGTTCTGTCGATACACTGAAGGTTTAAAGCATTGGTAGATACACTAACAATATGATTTTTTCATCAGGCCAAAGCATCTTTTTTTTTTTTTTTAATATATCTTCTTTTATTTACAAATCAAAGCATTAAAAATTACTTTAATTTATACAGCTCTGGAAAAAAATAAGACACCACCTAAAAATTATTAGTTTCTTTGATTTTATCAAATTAAAAACCTCTGGAATATAATCAAGAGGAAGATGGATGATCACAACCATCAAACCAAGCTGAACTGCTTGAAGTTTTGCACCACGAGTGACATAAAGTTATCCAAAAGTAGTGTGTAAGACTGGTGGAGGAGAACATGCCAAGATGCATAAAAACTGTGATTAAAAACAGGGTTATTCCACCAAATATTGATTTCTGAACTCTTAACTCTGCATTATTTGAGGTCTAAAAGCTCTCCATATTTTTTGTTATTTCAGACATTTCTCATTTTCTGCAACTAAATGCTCTAAATGACAATATTTTGTATTTGGAATTTTGGAGAAATGTTGTCCGTAGTTTATAGAATAAAACAACAATGTTACTCAAACATATACCTATAAATAGCAAAATCAGAGAAACCGATTTAGAAACTGAAGTGGTCTCTTTATTTTTTCCAGAGCTGTTCTTTTCAGCTCAATTTAACAAGTGAGAATTTTTACTAAGATCAGGCTTTATGGTTTGCATTAATAAATGTATGTCCAATGAATGTGTCTGAAATTCCCCTTAATGTTCTGTAGTTCTGTTGTAATGTAAAATTTTATTATACAAATGTTTTATAGTTATCATTTAACTGAAGCAACAGGAATTACTGGTGTAGATTTTTGTGTTCATACTACTGCATGATGTGAAAAGGGAGTCTGATTCTGAAAGGCTGTCAGAATTCAGCACAACACTGGCGCTGACCAGTGATGAAAGCACTAAATGTAGTGTACAGAAAAAAGACGCATACAGTCTGTGCTAACTGTTCATATATTAATGTTGCATGCTTATGAATCAGATATGTAACTGATCCAAGACTACATAAGAAAGGCTATATTCAAACTGAAGACAAATAAAATGTGTTTCTCAAATCTGATTAGTTGAGATAACTGTGAGCACAGCTGTTTGTAAGTGATCAGATTGGATTTGTGTGTCCAGACATCACAACGTATCTGCGTGGGTTGCTGTGGTAACGAGGTTGGGTGAATTACTATGGTTTGGAGCTGATTTTGGACCCCCAGACTTTCTTCTCTCTGGAATTGATGTCTGTTTTTATTTTATATAATTTTATTTAAAAAAAAAAATTCCCATTTCCTCCCTAATTGTACACGGCCAATTACCCAACCCACTCATTAGGACTCCTCCTATCACTAGTGATGCCCCAACACCAGGAGGGTGAAGACTAACACATGCTTCCTCGATACATGTGAAGTCAGCCATCGCCTCTTTTCTAACTGCTGCTGATGCAACATTACTGAGTAGCATTACAGCGCCCTTGGAGGAAAGTGCAGCGACTCGGTTCTGATACATCAGCTCACAGACGCCTTGTGCTGAGCGACATCACCCTTTGGAGTAATGTGGGGAGAGAGCCATCTACCCACCCTCTCTCACTGCTCCGGTAGCCTATGGCAAGCTGCATGAACAGGATTTAAACCGGCGATCTCCTGATCATAGTGGCAGCGATTGATGAGTTATCTGATTTGTCACGTTGTGAGACCGACTGTACAGTCTGATTATAATCACATTTTAATCCAATGTCCAAATGTGGTTTGGTTCAGATTTTAAATAAAAACTGATTTCATGTATTTTCTGGCAGTCTGAACAAATTTCAAAATTTACTCAAATCTGATTTAAAAAAAGATTAGATTTAGCTTGTTCACACAGCCTTAAAAAAAATAAGATTTGAATATCTTGAGCCAGGTAATGTGGACATAGCTAGAATGTCTCTGTAAGATTTTGAGGGAAAATAATTAAGATATCACACTGCGACTTAGGGTTAACAACTGTGTACAAATGCTGATAGAAACTGTAAATTGTGTCTGAGGTCGTCTATTGGACTCATATTAAGTGTGGCACTCATAATTGCTTCGTGCATTGCCCGGTATCCCCTCTTTGGGCTGAATGGATGAAGTGTGTGAGTGTCTGAGTGTGTGAGTGCAGTGCACCGTGCACAAGAGCACTCATAAGCAGAATAATTGATGAAACACCCCTGCAGTATTGTTTATGGATGTATGGGAAGATAATGCACTGATTAATAATACATGTGATTTAATTTCTGCCCCCACTGAAAGGCAGACATAGCAATAGAGAAATAATTAAGAATCCATTACGGGGGAATGATACACCCTCAAGTTTGTGACCGCTGAGAACAAGCTGCTGTGCAGCGCTGGAAAATGGAAGACTCTCTCCCCTCATTCACACAAACACAGATATTTATGAAAGTCTATTTTGTTTCTTGTACTTTCAGTACTGCACAAAATCTCCTCCACACCACCAGTGCTGGAAATCTCACTGCTTACATGAAAATGTGAAGAAGATTTGTCTTGTTATCTGTAGTTCATTAAAGAGTATTGCATTTTTAATCACCAGTTTATGTGGTCTTAGATATTACACTACATTCCATTCATTCATCATAATTCTGAGGCTCACACATGACTTCCTGTTGAGTTAACATATCATAATAAAAGTGTGTTTAGTTTTTCTGTATAGTATAGTACAGCTTTTTTAATGTATTTTGATGGAGTTTGTCACTCACAACATTTAATTAGTGGTGGGCAATATGACAATATTTATTGTATTGTGATAATTCTATTTCTGTATTCCACAATATACTTTTTTTGAGCATATTGTGGACATTATCAGTTCTAGAAAAACATTAACCAACTGCAGATTTCATTACACAGATGCCTGTTTAATTGGTAGTTTAATGTACTATGTGTGCAAAAGTATTTTAATACCTGCCTAATAAAATATTACACAATTTGTATTGTGTAAAATATTTCAAATATAGAATGATGAAATATGTTTTTCACCATATTGCCCAAATCTACCTTCAGTTGGTCCAGAGGTGACTCAGTACTTTTGTTTTTTACACTGTCTATTCGTCTAATTTTATTTGCTATTTATTTTTAAATTATGTACCATAATGTGTTGCTGTATCTTGACCTAAAGACTGGAAACACTACATGTTTGATACAGATCAATCATCACTTACGTCCTTGATTGAGTTTGTAGGCCCTCGTTGAGAAGTTTTACAAAACTGTCAGTCACAGACAAAGAAGTGTTGTGTGTGACTCTGGAGGTTTAGTATTTATAAAGGAAAATAATAGGACAAAAATGACTGTAGACCTCAGTCTAGACAGTATGGGCTGTCTGTCCTTTAAAGAGAACTTAAGGTACCATTACATAAATATAGGTACAGCTACCAAACACATTATCTACTCAGAAAAATTATTGAAAAACTTTTTTGTATTTATTATGTATTTTACTTTTTTACTTTACTCATCTACATGTAAGATCAAAAAGTTATTGTTGTAACAACTTAGAAAAGCAAACATTTTCCAGTAATGTTGTTCCATCTGAAAGCTACAGCAGCATCATCATCCCACTTTCTCTTCACTTAGTTACCCATGTGCTCTGGAGAGCACTCTGTCCTATTACTAGTCAGACTTTTGTTTGGTTGTTGTGTTGCATTGTGCAGCGTGCCAGATTTCACATCACGGTTCTTAGATTGTTCTTAGATGTCCCACTCGACAGCCTGTTCGTTGTTCACAATGTTTATATTCAGGGCTGGACGCTTAAATTTGTTAGCTCCTAAAAATTCCAAAAAGGTGCCAAAACAGGGCTGAATTTATATATTCCTTTTTTTACCCAATCTGTGTACCAATTTAGCTAAGCCAGTTAAGCCACCTTCTCAATTGGACTCCCCATCTCCTACAGTGTCCTAGAAGGACACTAGGATGTTATTAAATAAACAATCCTGATCAATATATAAATCCAGATGAAGTGAATTTGATTGTGGTTGAATGAGAAGTATAGACACACACCATTCACACTCACACTCCAGCAAGAACATTTCTACAGTATGAAGTATGAAGATGATACATGGCAGACAGAAATGTCCCTACTAAGCTTATTAAATACATTTCTATTTACATTTCCATTCTACTAAAATACATTCATTTTCAATGGGCATATGTGCAGCTGTGCACTATAGGCTTCTAGGCCTAGGTTTTTGTCCTTAATGCCATTTTTTCCAATTACATTACTTATACTTTTATACTTTAAGTAGTTTTGAAAGCAGTACTTTTATACTTTTACTTAAATAAAAAGCTTGAATTGATACTTTAACTTCTACAGAAGTATTTTAAACCCTAGTATAAATACTTCTACATGAGTAATGAATATCAATACTTTTGACACCTTTGCTTTAAAGTGCATTCACTGCTAAGACATGTTCAGTTATGAATATACAATTTATATATTGTCTTTAGGAATGCCAATAGAATGAGATGCACTTGAGCCGAAGGTTATCATGACCAGTGTCAGACACCTGTTGTGTGTAGTTAATTTAGTAGTGTTTAGTTTAATTGATGGTACTCCATTGATACATTTGGGATGAGATGAGCTGGGGAGCCAGAATCCAACAGCAGCATCTAACAGCAGTATCAGACCTCACCCATGCTCTCATGGCAGATTGCAATCCAGACCTCACAGCAATGTTCCAACATCCAACTTGTGTAGAGCTTTCCAATAATAGTACAGGATGCTACTGCAGCAAAATGCGGGAAAAGATAAATAACTCTCTGGTTATACTGTTGATTTCAAAATAACTGTTGAAAAATGAGGTGTCTACAAACTTTTGGACACTTAGTGTTCCAGGCCTGAGTGGTATTTTAGGGCTGCTTGGTGATAGAGAGCGTTTGGCATGGATGAAAACAAAGGCACAATTGGTTTCTACCTATTTGGAGGCTTATTTAACTATTAATAATTGGATTTTGTGCACTTTGGACACACAAGTGAAGCGCTAAAACAGGACTACGATCCGCCGGGTACAAGCTAAGTGAGCGTGTGCACGGTTAGACTGAAGCCGGGAGAGCATTTCTATCCACTCTTGTGGGCACTGATTGATTCTAATACATGTGCAGGCTCTTGTCAACAACCCTACCACTTAACGAGCCTAATTGTTTTAGCCAAGGACCATTTGTTAAGTTGCACGCCGATTTGGATGGTTGCCCCTCTCCACACAACCCCCCCCTCCCCCCCAACATCCTAAAAATCCTCCTGAATAAAACTCGCAAGGATTGAGCTGTCAGGCCGATCTATCTGCCGCCCTTCATCTCTCTTCATCTCCACTCTTTAATGAGAAAAATAATAAAACTGTCCCCCGCGTTTGAGAGGGCGCCAGATATTACACTCAGTTTGTGCCAAGCTGCTCATCGTCTACTCTTTTGTTGCCGTGCCGAATTGTCTTCACTTGAAATGATGCAAAGTTTGTTCATGTGAGCCAATGGATCTTCAATAAAATAAGCAAACACGCAAAAGGTTGAGCGGCCGCCACCTCTGCGCACCCAAAAACCCATCTCTCAAATTCAAATGACGGTGCCCTCGCGCAGTCTGGAAAAAAATTTGGATGTTTTTAACGATGACTATGGGAAAAGGATCAAGCCGGCTTTTAATAGAGGGGGGATTTGAATATTCAAATGAACATTTGACTGATCTTTTGTTTGAGTCTCTCTCCGTCACTGGTTATTAGATCAAGAGGCTGAAAACTTTCTGGTATTTTTCTTTTTCTTTTTTTTTTTTTGAGTTTTTTTTTTTCCACAATTGACTTTTCACCACGAGGAACTTTAATCATGTTTTGTTTGCTTTGACTCATTTCCATTTTGCTCCAAGAAAGTCTGAGTCGAGGTTTTGAGCAAACTTTGGGGGCCTTGCAGCTCCAAAGACCTTTTTTTGCATTCGTGATTATGTTTACAGAGATATAATTGGGGCACCTCCAGCTAAATCTCAGTGCTACGTTTAAACTTTTGGGTTTGAGTGTTTTGTTGGAACGGTAAATGCTTTCTCTGATGTTTTCCTTCACAAAGGCTCGCTCTTTAAGAGGTGTTCTATTGTCTTTCAGGGTTTATCACACATTCGGCTTAAAGCAGCCCTGTGTTCAGAACAACAATGCTGAAAGAAGGGTTATCAGCAGAATTTTGACTTTTTTTAATCGTATCATTTTGTACTGAGACTAGGAATGGTGTCATTCTCTCTTGTACGGTATTACTGCTGTGGCATATTCTTTTTTCTTGTTTATTTGAAGATTGTTTATTTTCCTTTTGCCACAGAGTCTGTGTAATGTCATGCAATGTTACATTTTTCCCTGTTATACTTCATAATAATGTTTCTCTCACCTTTTGATACATCAGAAAATAATCAACTATTATTATAATACTTTCACTACTTGACATTTAATGAACTAAGACAAAACATGTTAAAAAAATAATCTGGACACCCAGTGCTTTAAATTAATGCTTAAAAAGTGTACTACATTCATTTATTTTAGGTATGGCTGTGGGTATTCTATGGAGCCCAGGAGGAAGTGTGGATAAAAAAATAGTTATCGAGCAAACAATATAGCAGTTTGTGCTTATGTTTACTTTAAAACGTGTAAACAATTTGCAATTTGTGCTTATATTTTCCAAATTCAAGTGAATTTAATGAATTCATTTTGGTTTCCTCAAAATAAAGACATCATTCCCTTAAAATAAAGAAACTGTTCACTCAAAATGAAGAAATGATTTGCTCGAATTAAAGAAACAATGAGCACAAACCGCAAATCATTCTCGAATTTGGGAAAACAAGAGCACAAATTTCAAATCATGTAGAAAATTTTAAGAAAAGTTGAGCACGAACTGCTATATCGTCATCGCGATTACATTTTTTTGATCCACGGCACCTCCCAGGCTCCGTAGTATTCATATGCGCCCACAGTTTAATTCACACAAAGACAGAATATTTTAGCAGTGTATCAGACTTCAGAAGAAAAGAAAAAAATATATTTTGAGAATTTCTTTAATGATTATATACATTCTTTTTGTCTTTTGCCGTTTCCCATTGGAGCTAAAGAACACTGCAGTATCCTGCACGATTTGTGCGCTGGGTCTCCTGCATTGGATGCGGATGTGATGTATCTTGATGTGTCTGATTGCAAGATGAATTCCATCCAGATTCTGCCAGTCATGATCATTACCACATACTGCGCTGTCCACTGTGGGTGGTAATGCCTTCCAAGACTTATTGCAAGAACTCTCCCGACACTGTTGATTGGGAATTAACAACTTCAGAAATGGAATTTCCCATCAATCTGGCACCCACTCTCCGGCCACACTCAAACTCTGATACATCATTTCACCTTGCCATGAGCACACAGGCTAGTGCTGTACCTCACTCACAAGATAACACCTCCTAACACAACTTATACAGATGTGGGCATTCCCAAACCACCCACTGAGGTAACACTTCATGATAAATTATATATATATACACATATATTTATATATATATATAAATAAGTTTAGTGCATTCTTCAATTCTACAACATTGGGAACAGGTTCGTACCCAAACTACATACATACTTCAAGTAAAGCATGTGCGTGTGTGTGTGTGTGTGTGTGTGTGCAAGTGCTATTAACTAAAACTGGCATAAAACAAAAATGATAATATGAAGGCTCTTTAAATGTTTAACCCCTTAAACCCTGTATATAAGCCCCCACTTTCAATAAGAACACTGCTGTTTTAATTATCATCAGTTTCATTGGCCCAAAAATTGAGCCCTGTGGGACTCCAGAGGATAATCTGAACTAAATAGTTACTGAATCATTCACAATTGTTTCTGCATTAGGATTAATAACTGAATAATAATTATAATAATAATAAGTTATTTAGACCGATGGAATCCTTTAAAAAAAAAGGTTCTTGTGGGAAACTTATAAACAATATTTTAATATTTAACTTTTTTTTCCTCATGAGATCTAAGATCTTATGATATTTTTGTGGTTTGAGTTTATTTGAAATTTTTGCCATAATTCTAAACTTCTTTAGGACAGTAGCTTGATTTTGCATTAATGCATTACCATATTATTACCATATACGGGCTGCATGGATACATTTTAATAAAATGGCAATGTATCAGTAAATCCTTTCTGTTCACTTTAAAATATTGAGTTGTTTTGAGAGTTGTAAGCTCCTTTATTCTGTTATATTATGCAACACAAACTGAATTCACCACATTTGAAGCTTGTATTCTGCCTATTCTTTATAGTGGTGTTTTTAAAGAAGGAAATATCCCCCCCAAAAAATCACCCAACATGTCAGTTTGTTCATATTTCCTGGTGTCTTGCTCATGAATATGTTTATCCTCTGCTGTCTATAAAACATGATCTCGCCCTCCAACCTTCATTATTAGTAAATGCATTTGCATGGTGATATGTCCAGACAGAAATAATGACATTGTCAGCTGGCACAAGGTTGATAATAAAAAAGATGAATCCCCCCCCCCCCAAAACCCCTACACCCCCCCACACACACATACCCACCCACCCACCAACCCCCTGCACCCACCTTCCCCTCCTCTATGATGAGTCCAAGTTCAGTGATGTTGAACAAGTGAATTTTGTGCAGTGATTCAAATCAGGGCATTTTTTTTTTTTCGTTCCATTTTGAGATGAGTTAAACAAACCAAGTAATGGAGGCAGCCTCTGTATTAATTATGCCTGAGAGCTTTGCTTTGGAGGCTTCTTTGTTGATGGGGACTTGCATACTTCACAGCCACTGCCCTTCTGATGGTAATTTTGGGCCTAACAAATTGATTGATGGATCGTTATTTGCATGTAACTAAAAATGAGATTTCCGTCTCTCACATGGAGAAACAGTGAAAACGGAGGCGTGAGGGCAGTCTTATTAAACGACGTGCTTTCCTGTAAGGAAATCCTGATTCGAGCGAAGGCTGACAGCGTGTGAACCGTGAGCAGCCCCACTGTTATCTCGGTTGTCATCCAAGTCCATCTTACCAAATGATCCTGTGAAGAAAACCAACGTATCTGAACGCAGACGTTAATTTGCGGCTTCCGAATGTGCATTCTTCAGTTGAAATCGTGTCTTCAATTAGACTGTGTTCAGTGCTTCAGCAGAGACACTTTAAAAACTTTACTGTGACATCTTAGTTGTGATTGTAGTGTAAATGCGACTATACCTTCATTACGATTTGCCGGATTTTGATATGGTTACATTATGAGTTGAAGCACCACTTCAAAAACACACTGTTTTTCACTATTTAAAAATAGCAGCACATTTTTATCCTTTGTGTGAATGTTTAAGGACGATGGGTCCAGAAGCAAATCAGCAAATTAGTTTTAAGTTTTTTATGTATTTTTTGGTGCCTCTTTAAAATACGGCTCCTTTATAAAGGGTTTACAATTAGTTGATAAATTAGTTTATTAATGGTTAATAATTAGGTTGTAAACCATTAATAAGCAGTTACAACACATAAATAGGAAGGGCAACATTGGCTTGGAGTGTACCAAATAATGATTCCACATTTATTTATACTGTTAAACCTCAGATCCTTCCAGATGCTGATCTTACTTTGTCTTTTCCGTTAGTCATCATTAACAATTCTGTTAATAACTTTATTAATTTAACTGTAATAACATATTAAATGACTAAACTGACTTTCTATATTATTATATTAGATATGTTTAATGTTAATTTTCACTGTTCTTTTTATTTATCTGTTGTAAGTGTTTATTAATGTTTTTAAAGTATTTACACCATTAATAAACTTCTTTATGAACTATTTGTAAATCCTTTATAAAGGAGCCTTATTTAAAAGTGGTACCTATTTTTTTTCATGTACTAATGTCTTTATGTTTTTTTTTTTTGACTTGGTTGCATCTGTTGTTCCCAGGTTAAGAAGTAGAATGCAAAAATGCTCTGTCTTTTGCTGAATGTGACACAGTTTGAGTCTGCTGTTCTAATGATGTGTTCATCGCAAAAACTCATTTTATGATTTAGCTTTCTATCTCACATCCCTAATTAATACAATAAACACATTTATTTGACTAGTTTTTAGGTGCTTTTATCATATTGCATCATTGGAAATAGCCATATAATGTTAATTTTTCATTGTAAAAGCAGCAATAAAACTGCAGAAGTGCTAAAAAACACCTTTAACTAATAAAATAAATATTGGAGCTTGGAGTAAAAACTAGGCAAACAAAAAACGTACATTCACCTCTTTATATGTTAAACTATTTTACAAATTCAAAATTAAAGGCTGCAAATCAGCCTGTGCAAAAATAAAGCGGAGCACTGAACCCCCCTCGCTGCACTGATGCTGTGTTTCAGTACACCGGTGCTGTGTTTACATGCTGGCATTGAACCAAAAACTGTCACGTGTTTATAGACAGACAGCTGCAGCGTTGCCATGGCTTTACTGGAGCAGCTATAGCATGGCTGGCTCTGTGCAGATGGATGCTGTTCGTCACAACTTGAAAGTGTTTCAAACTCACACTAATATTTTAAACTGTAAATGTTTGGTTACGTGTTCCGCTTCTGTTTTTTTATCGTATATATTTTGTATTTTCAACATTTGATTTACTCAACAACTGTCAAAAGGCAAAAATTGAGGGCATTTAACTCTTGACAGAATTTTCTGTCATCACATCATAGAATAACATGGCATATCCAGTTTGCCATCATCATACAGCCATTAAAAATAAAACAGTGCATTTATGAGGAATGTTGAATACGAATAGAGCATTATGTCTGTACCCTGTGTTCATTTCCTCCATATCTGAGCGTGTTCTCTGAAAGATTATGGATACAGACAGAATAGAACAGCATCACGGTTAAATAGTGAAGGCAATTTGACCAACAGTTCCAATCAAATACAATCAAGATAAAAAAGAAATATCAGCAAAAAAGTAAATTATGGCATAAGCTTTTTTTTTTTTTTACAGTCGTTTACACAGCTGCTTCTATCTTCTTATTTGTAGTAGATCAGCACTTATAAGTACATTATCATGACCTCCTCCACCATCGCCCTGTTTTTTGGTTTGGTTAAAATCGTCTGACTCTGAAATGCCCTCTAGTGGATGAACTGTTTAAAATCATGTCCATGTAAAGGACGCATAGAATTATGTGGGCAGTGGCAGCCACATCATTAAAAAAAAAAAAAAAAAAAATCATTTTCATGAGTAAAGTATGGAGCCATTATGGAGCCAAAGGGGACATTATGTTAAAAAAATAATGCATGGGCACGACTTATTAAAGCATGGGAACGTGATAATTAAGTCGTAGCCAGAGAAGTAGCCAACTTGATTTTCTGTAAATTAGAGCCCATTTAGAAAACTGAATATTACATAAAAGCTCCAAATCCAAGGATATTCTTTTATAAGAAAATGGAGAGTGAATTGGTTTCTGTTATTTTCATCTTGGAATGAATTATGGCGATATTTTCAATATTCTCTTGCAGTGAGACATGGTGTAATTCTAAATAAAAGACAATTCATTCTCATACTAAAAGCTGATTGGCTCAGAACCAGACCCCTGAGAGCTGCTTGCCTTGTAACATGTGAATCAAAAGGACCTTGTGGCCACGTCTTAATGGCTACGATTTGATTAACTTGTTCCCGTGCCTTAATAAGTCATGGCCATGCCTTCATTGTCTTGTTCCCCCTTTCCTTAATTATTTCCACGCATTAGGATCTCTTTCCCATGCCATAATTATCTTGTTCTTATGCATTAGGTTCTCGTTCCCATGCCTTAATAAGTCGTGGCCACGCCTAAGGGTCTCATTTCCACACCTTTATATGGCGTGGCCACGCCTTAGGAACTCATTTCCATTCCGTATTAAGTCATGGCTATGCGTTATTTTTTTTACAGGATGTCACTTCCGTGGCTCTGTAGTAAAGGGAGTTTTAACGTCTTATCGATGTTTCGAACAAACACTTTTTGATTGATTTGTCATTTCTTGATTCAAAAAGTTTCGCCTTTACACAATAACAATTTTTTTGACGATATTTCATCCCAGAAAGATCATTTAAAGGCACTGACATAATGATAATAGAGTTTTTTCTTCTCCTACTGCAGTCCACACTGTGTGTCACAGTTAATGAAGAATTGAAAAGTATTGCGTGACTGGCTAAAATATTGTTCACTGTTATATATGTGAACAAACATACAAATAAACAGATAAATAGACAATATCACAATTATGAAATTTTATTGATAATCTTATTGATTGTCCATTTTTTTGTGTGATAAGTCGATAATTTGGCTTTAGAGTACAGGCGAGTGGGGTCCCCTCCTCCCTCACCCCGTACCCCCAACCCCCCCCACCCCACCCTTCCCACCTCAAATCCATTTGAATATGGGATGCTGATTTATGACCTTATTTGGTCTGTCTTCTGTATGCAAATCCTGAGGCCTCTTTGGGTGTATGCATAATGAGCTTCTCAGGGTCATCCCTCCGGAGTGTCACCAGCGTGGCGGAGCGCCCCCCTGGGGGAGGGGAGCGGTGGCGGAGGGGGCCGGCCCAGGAGGATTGGTTCAGAAACGGGACGGGGGCCTCTCCGCACCTCCTCTGCACTCCTCTCCACCCTCAGCTATTAGCGTCTCCCTGCTCCGAGTGCATAAGCTTTATTACAATCTCGCTAATTATGGATTTGGTCTGTGTGTGTGTTTAATAATTGCCTGCTCTCAGGGCATTCAATTGCCGACCCGTATGGTGAGCGAAATTGATTTTAAAGACATTAACTGATTGCTTTGAGTGCCCAAATCTGAATGAATTTGAATAATTGTCGTTTGTGTTATCTTTATGAAGCATTTGTAAGAGCATACAGTAGGAGGGCACTTCTTAAGGCAGGCGGGCAGGAGCAGAGGGCTAACGGCTTTAGCTGTTCTCCTTTTTTAAAGGGGAAAATTACAATGTGTTGCTTTAGCATTTATCTGTGTGTATATTAGAGGTGTGCACCAAAAAATGATTTCAAATTAGCACCAGAAAAGCAAATATTAGAGGATAAATAATGAATCTGGTCTGGTTCTATAAAATATCTAGTCAAATTAGTCCCCAAATCATCTTATCTTGTGGCCTCCACAGTCGACTCAAGCTTACCTACAGTATTTAACCAACCTGATTATTTAAATGTAACAAATTTAACAAAATGCATAAAACAATAGTGTAGCTTCAGGAATGTTGCTTGACTCTGTGACCACGTAAAAATTATACACACCAAAAAAATAAAATATGAATATACATACACATACACCTCCAATGAATATACATACAAATATACAAAGAGTTTTTTTAAGACCAAAAATCATGGCTTAAATACATGAATAAACATGATTAACATGATTAATTACACACATAAAACTGCAATTAATTGTGATTGACCGCATGAAGCAGTCTGATTAATTGTGCTTAACTACAAAAAAAAAGAAAACAGTGTGATTAATCATGATGAACTACATGAAATAATTAAGGTTAATTACGACAAACTACACAGAACAATTAGTAATTTGTCACTATTATCTACACAAACTAATGTGATTAATTGCAACTAACTACATGAATTAATGCAATAATTGTGATTAATCACCCAAAATAAAAAGAGTTATAACTTTTAACTACATAGAACAATGCGATTAATCGTAGTTTACTACACAGAACAAGGTGATCCATCCTGAATACTGACATACATTAACAAAGATTAATCGGGATTACCAACATAGAACAGTGTGATAAAGTGGGTTTAATCACACAAATAAGAAGATTAATTATGATTAACTGTGTAGAACACTGTAAATAGTTATGATTTAAAACACAAAATAAAGAGATTAATTGTGAGTAACTACATATAACTGTGCAATTTTTAGTGATTAATAACACAAAATAAAAAGATTAATCGTAATTAACTACTGTACATACCATGTGATTAATCGTGGCTGTTTAAGTCATTTGACAGGCCTACATCTTACATCTTAATACAGACCTAAAAAACGTTAAAGAATACAATAAAAAACAGACCCTAACCCTACATTCTCTACAATATGAGTTCACTACTTTTGTGTTGTTATTTCAGGCCTTTGGAATGTGTTCGTGGTGAAAAAAAAACACAAATATGGTATTTCGTGCAAATTTTCTTGTTCTTGTAAATCTTCTTGTTAAGCTTATTGCTTGTGCAGTACAATGGTACACTTTGGTCATCTCTAAAATCTCTATATCTACTAAGACCTGGCACGTTTATGCAATATGAAACATACATGATGCCATATTACACTGGGTTGGAGAGCGTGGCTCTTTCAGCTGTAATATCTGAGGTGATGAGCACATGTATCCTGAACGCTGATAGTGAATGAGGCTTTCGGTGTTGCAGGAGAACACTGAGTGCGCTTGATGAAACTGTAATAAACCTACTTTGATACTCTTGTACAAGTTAAAATCTATTGCTTTCATTTAATTCCATATGCCTGGCAGTGATCTTTAATAATATATCAATGGAACAGAATGCCTATCGCGGGATGCAGCGGGGAATTCATTTTTCGCGGTGGCGAGGAACATACGGTTTTGTTACGGATCAAAGTGTTTTTATGTGCGGGCTGTCCACTTACTGACACATTCACGGCAAACGAACGCCGACAATTTCCACCTCCTCGATTTATCAGCCGTAGTCTGCCAGGTACTTAAAATATTAAACGTCCGAATATCCACCGCTAGGGTAATCTACCGCATCAATATTTAAGATCCTTTTATGCATGTATGCTGAATTGTCCAATTTCATTAAGGTCATTTGTCAGCCCTTAGGCTGTGGTCTCAGGATGGGTGAACTCAGGAGATTAGCAGGCCAGAGGTGTCCACTCACTCACTCAGAGTGGCCAATTTCACACCGCAGTACAAGCGCTCCTACACGGACTGGGCTATCAGTTATGAGTAAGTCCATGCCTTCGGTTTCATTAAAGACTAGTAATCTTTATGATTTTAATGCAGCTTTTAGTGCGACTACCTCAACACCTCCGCTGCAGTGAACAGGGGCTGTTTGGCTTCTGCGATCATTCAGTATGAAAAAACAGCCCAACAGTGCTGTGAGAAGAATGTTCAGAATAATTGTACACGTGATGCCTTTAGCTGTAGGTGTGTCTTTAGCTGTATCTGTATAGTGCAGAACTATCTGTATCTGCCTTGAAATTCGAGTTGAAAGTGAGATAGTGAGTCCTAAAGCATATGAAGTGAGCTATTTATAGGTATATGTTTGTGTCAAATGATCATTGTTGTTTTATTCTATAAACT
Organism: Astyanax mexicanus; assembly: GCF_023375975.1. Lineage (NCBI taxonomy): Eukaryota > Metazoa > Chordata > Actinopteri > Characiformes > Acestrorhamphidae > Astyanax > Astyanax mexicanus. Next base: position 83,105,199 of record NC_064408.1, on the reverse strand, counting down.
ACAGCAATTTCTTCCAAGTTCCAAATAAAAATATTGTCATTTAGAGCATTTATTTGCAGAAAATGAGAAATGACTGAAATAACAGAAACGATGCAGAGCTTTTAGATCTCAAATAATGCAAAGAAAAAAAGATCATGTTCATAAAGTTTTAAGAGTTCAGAAATCAATATTTGGTGGATTTTAATTATACTAGTTATGCATCTTGGCATGTTCTCCTCCACCAGTCTTACACACTGCTTTTGGATAACTTTATGCCACTACTGGTGCAAAAATTCAAGCAGTTCAGTTTGGTTTGATGGCTTGTGATCATCCATCTTCTTCTTGATTATATTCCAGAGAAATTTAATTTGGTAAAATTAAAGAAACTCATAATTTTTTGTTTTCCAGAGCTGTATATTTTCTTCGGACTACAAGGTGCACCGGCACACTATCAATGAATGTCTATTTTCTTGTCTATTTGAATACATTAGGCACACTGGATTATAAGGCGCATAAGGCGACACTAGTAAGGATGCCTTGAAGCAGCTGTTGCCATGTTTCCCTTCTAATGGGGGAAGTGCCTTAGTAAACAAAACTGTAATAATAATAAAAAAAAATCTTTTAAACTCAAATGAGTGTTGGATGTTAATCCACACAGATTTCTCTTCTTAAAATCAAAGTGCTTCCTTTTATTTACAGTATGCTTAGATTTTCAATATCTAAGGGTGAGTTTTTAGTGAAGTTTCTCCAGCATTAGCATTCGCTGCTTACAGCTGCGTGAATGGGACGTAAATGCCGCCCGATAGCATGAGGAACCCTAAGTGTTCTGGTAACCCAGGGTATCAGCTAGCGATTTGTCCTACGCAGAGGTGGAAAGTAACAAATTACATTTACTCAAGTTACTGTAATTGAGTAGATTTTATGAGAAATTTGTAATTTTCTCTGTCAGTAAAACTATAAGAATACATCACCTATATAACCATAACTTTTTAACAGTAAAGAAAAAAAATGGATTATAGAAACCTATACCACTGTTAAAAATGTTTAATGGGGTGGTCTGAACAAATACTGCCTGAAAGGTCCAAATTATTATGTGGAACAATAGTTCATTAAAAAAACGAATTTATGATTTGTACTTTTTTACATCAAATAATTCAAAGTAACTATGTAACTTTTACTCAAAGGACATTTTAAATTGAGTACTTTTTTACTTTTACTCGAGTAGATTTTTAGATGGGTACTTTTACTTTTACTTGAGTAGAATTTTAGCAAAGTAAAGGTACTTTTACTTAATTACAATTTTTCAGTACTTTTTCCACCTCTGGTCCTACGTAGCTTATTTTAACCCAACAAACAAACAGAATACAGTCCGATATACTCACCTCTGAACGGCGAATAGCGCTGTAGTTATCAGTTAATACTAAGTCCTGGAAAACTTACTCTTATAAGACTCTTATAACGCTATGAATACCTGTAGAATTCATACATAAGGCACAGTGTACATTTTTGGGAAAATGACAGGATTTTAAGTGTGCCTTGAAGTCCGAAAAATATGGTACAGAAATATATTTTGATTTTGGAGCTCCATATGGTGTTGTTTTAGGTGAATTTATAGGTATATGGATCCGCCAGCTGGTCAGCTGGGTCTGTATATTTACCAGGATCATGAAATACAGATCAGGCAGAATCAAGGAATGCAGACAGGAAAGGAAGCTTTCAGTATTTGGAGTATATCTACAAAACATATTAGTGATCAGAGATAGCCTAATGCATCTCACTGTCATGTCTGCATGCACATTATTGCCTCCCTTGTGCAAATATGTACACAATGTATGGTATTGAATTGCATTTTGGTATCATGACTAGCATTCTATAGCTTGCAATGTGTGTGTTTACGTGTGTGCATTATGCACACTATAAAGTACACAATAAAGCTTTTGTTTTAGATATGATCCTGTTAGAATGTTTTAAAATAATATCTACATGAGTTTATTTAACCCATACCTTACTTATTCACATAACCATAGTAGAATATGTAATTGCTTCAGTTAATTATTTCCTTTTTTGAAGCTCTGTAACAGAGAAAAGCAGCATGAGTATAGCCTCAGTGACACTGTTTTCACAATTACTCTTCAAGTACATGGCAGACTGGGTTGTGTGTATTTGTCAAAACAATGCCACCAGTGTACGGGAGCTTCCTTCTGCTTATGTGCTCCTGAAATATAACACGTGAGATGTGCATATAAACATAGAAATGTAATTCCTTCTCAAAACATAATAAATGAGTATTATTATCATTGTTTCACAGCTGTTTAACAGCCAGTAAGTACAAAAAAATGAAACCTTTGCAGTTGAAGTAATAGGAATATTGAGTTAAATGCGGCTTAAGGACTTTTTAGGTGTTTTTTTTATCTAATCTGAACTTGAAGCATCTTTTGATTGTAGACAAAAATTAGACCTGTCTGTCTGTCTGTCTGATTGATCTGATCTGTACTGTACTGTATTTAATTGAGTTGTACAATTGTGTGAATTGCTCCAGCCTAAAGTCCATGTAGTCTCAACGGAAATATATGTGTTCTGATTACAATGAACCTCAGCAATGCAGAGTAAAAACACCTGAAACACTCCACCCATACCAGCTGCCCATTCAATAGCCATGTAGAAAATAAGGAACTGTCACTGGTTGATTGTGCGTTTCTTCTTTCCTGCACTAAAATGTAAGATAGACTATTCTGCTGATAACATTTCCCCTACAAATAGGCTACTCTGAATTGTTTAAACGCGGTCCTGCCAGACTGTGCCCTCTGTTAAGGATGTTTTCTCTAGAAACACACGTTTCTTTTTTTCCAAACGTTTTATTTCGGGACGTCTCCGAACACCTTTGAGGCGTGACACTTTAACAGCCCTAATTCTCACCACACACATCTCCATATTCTCTTCACACCGAAGTGTCATTTTCATTTCAAACCTGATTTACCAATTTGTCTTTGTAACACATGCCATTTGCGTGAGCATCGTTTTTCTATATGCAAAACGCGGCGTGGAAAAGGCCGGGGCTATTTTCCCTGAATCTAATTTGATGCTTTTGAGTGGAAAAGGGCCTCTGAGGGACAACTGTACCCCTCGTCCTCTCTGTGCTTTCGTGACGTCCCGATGACAAGTGTTTTTAATATGCATGGGGGCAATTTCGCTCTTCTGTCCAGAACCGTTTTTTTGCGGAATTGCCTATAGGACGTAGCGGGGGAAGTCGGTTATATTAAAACACTCGTTCTTTACGATCATTCCCCCGTGAAGCGGAATGGGAATCACATCTATAGGCTTGTGCTTTCCTCTCACACTCATGTAGTTTTCCAAGTTGATTAGCATCTAGCAAAAATGTCTGTGTGAGTGTCAGTGGTGTAGTCTATTCTGAAGTGGCCTTGTGGGTATTCTGTGATTAGCTGTTAGGAAGACTAGCCTTGCTAGCACATTACATAACCAAATATACAGGAAACAAGCAAAAGTTTCTTCTGAAATTAAAGGAATTGAAAAAGACTTCATCTTGCTTTTGTTGAAGTAACAGTCTTTACTTTCCAGGAAAGGCTTTCTATTAGATTTTGGCGGTCAGGATGTTGCATGATCACTATTACTCCAGCTCATCCCCAATCCCAGACTCACTGACTCTTCAAGTATTGCAGAGAGCACCACAATACTGGTCCATGACTGGCATTAGCCTTAGTTACAATAGGTCTGTGTTTATCTGCTCCAAAGATTCATATCGTCGCTGTCCAATGAAAAACAAGTTTGTTAAAAACAGCAACCAACTTTACAGGAGAGAGAAAAAACCTTCTAAACATTCAATGGAAGTCAATGTAGAAAGAGTTTATTTCTAGTCATTTTGAGGTATTTCTATCGGTCCGTTGATCAAGAAATTTTGGACCAGTATGAGGGAGAGTTTTTCTATTCATATTATGTAGTAAAGTAAAAATCGACAAAAATGGAGATACTTGTTTTTCATTGGACAGTGACGATATTCTATTGGTAATACTTCTCTACAGGTTTGTTTACATACACACCAGTGAGCCAGCGGTGGCTGCAACGTTAAGAAACGTTAAGTAGCTGAAGGCATTTATTAGAAGGGGTGTCCAAAAACAGGCAGAAAACTGTCAGACACTTGGTTGGGTATTTTTGACCACTGTTGACAAGACTCTTAGTTTAATTTAATTTGCTTCTTTCCTGCCACAGACCTGACTGCAAATCACAGGCCACATATTTTCAATGAGGTTAAGGTCAGGACATAAGAAGGCTATTCCAGAAGCTAAATGTCAGCCTTTTTAAGCCATTTTGCAATTATTTTTTAGGTTCTAAAGGTTCCAGGGGTCTCCGTCTCTGCTCTTGGAGAGTTACTGTCCTTCAGGTTACACCTCCATCCTAAATCTAACACACCTCATTCAACTGATTAAGCTGCCTTGGAGGCAGTAATTAGATGAATCATGTAGAATTGATTACTGGTTGAAGTTGATAGCTCTTTATGAAGACTAGCACATGCCTCCTCTGATACATGTGAAGTCAACTACTGAAAAAACACAGAAAGCCACTGATGAAAAGCGCAGACAGTTAAAAGATGCCTTGTGCTGACTGACATCACCTTGAGAGTGATGCGGGGAGAGAGCACCATTCACCTAGCCAGAGAAAGCAAGGCCAATTGTGCTCTCTCTGACTCCTGCTGCTGATGGGAAGCAGCATGATCAGGATTTGAACCAATGATCTCCTGATTGAAGTGGCAGCGCCTTAGTCCGCTGGACCACTCTAAGCACTCCAAGAGATATTCTGGATTGTGTAATCTAGGGGTAAATCTGAGGTTCTTGGACTTACACACATTATACAGTGTGTAAGCGCTGTCACTATGATTGGGAGATTGCTGGTTCGAATCCTGTTCATGTAGCTCGCCGTCGGCTACCGGAGCCCTGAGAGATCACAATTGGCCTTGCTCTTTCTCTGGGTGCATAGGTGGCGCTCTCTCCCCTCATCACTCCGAAGGGTGATGCCGATCAGCACGAGGCGTCTGTGAGCTGATGTATTTGCTGCGCTTTCCTCCGAGTGCACTGTGATGCTACTCGGCAATGCTGCGTTAGTAGCAGTCTGAAAAGACGTGGAGTCTGACTTCACATGTATCGGAGGAGGCGTGTGCTAGTCTTCACTCTTCTAGTGTGTTGGGGCATCACTAGTGAAAGGGGGAGTCCTAATGAGTGGGTTGGGTAACTGGGTAAAGGATTGGAGTAAAATGAGAAATAAAATAATTATAAAGGTAAGAAACCTCTTATCAGCTGTTGGTTTCTCGTGGGTGTTTGTTAATCATCATAAGTGTTATGTTATTTTCAGTTATTGTCAGAAAGTTGAATTATTTTCATTGCTTTTGAGAAATTAGGTTGCCATGTTAATCTATTGCTTTCCTTTTATGCAGTTTAAAGTCAGAGTACACACATCCTAGTAGTTTCCTAGTCAGTGTGTGGTGGGTATGTATCATGCAGACTACAGTTCTGGTGTGTGTGTGTGTGTTCTTTGTGTGTGTGTGTGTGTGTGAAAGAGAGAGATCACTGTGGCAGTTGGAGCGGTGAGGCTGGGTGCAGTGAGAGTTGGCATGTGTGTGGGTTCGGTCGTGTGCGCCACATTTTTCACTCTACTGGGCCTGTCACAGCGCTGTTCACACACACACACACACACACACACACACACACACACTACTGCTGCTGTCAGCACAGGGGGAGACGGTAGAATGAGAGAGAGAGAGAATGAGTGAGGAAGAGAGAAAGGAGAGAAAGAGAGAGAGGTTGACATCCAGAGGGGACTCCTCCTTCCCTCCATACTTACTTCAATCTTTGTCTCTAATGCCTCTCCTTCTCTCTCTCTCTCTCTCTCTCTCTCTCTCTCTTTCCTCGTCATCTTTCTTTTGAGTGTCTCCATCTCTTTTGCTTTCTCCTCATCTTTCACTTTTTTTCTAGCAGTCTCTCTCTTTCTTTTCTTTCTCTTTCTCTATCTCTGTTCTCTCAGCAGCACTCTGTTCTTCCCCACTTCTTTGTCTCTCTGTCTCTCTTTCTCATCTCAGTGTCCCTCTGTTCACCCCTTCCCTCTCTCTTATTTCATCTAAGTACCTGTTTCTCTCGTTGGCACTCTGTTAATCTCAGCGTTTCTCCCTCTCTCTCTCTCTCTCTCTCTCTCTCTGTCTCTCTCTCTCTCTCTCTCTCTCTCTCACACACACTCTCTCTGTCTTTCTTGTCTCAGTGTCCCTCTGCTCTTCTCTTCCCTCTCTTTCCTCCCTTCTTATTCCACCCAACTCTTCTCTTAGTAGCACAATGTTCATCCTCTCTCTCTCTCTCTCTCTCTCTCACTTTCTCTCTCTTTCTTGTCTCAGTGTTCATCCCCTCCACTCCTCCCCCTCCACCCACTCGGCTCTTTCGCTGTGTTTACAGCTAATCAATCTCACAACGCCTTTTAATCAATCCCGCGCAGCGCCGGCCGCCGCCACAGTGCAGGTGAATCATCAGCTGAAACTTTTTACTGTAACAAAGAGCTCCTCTGCACACACAAGCTGCTCTACTGTAGTGTGTATGCATGGATATGTGTGTGTGTGTGTGTATACGAGAACGGCCAGAGGCACTCAGTACAAAGGTGATGTAATGAAATCAGGGGAGCAGCAGAAGTGGTGTGTGAAAAGCTGTTCACAGTTCAGACTGAGGGGCTCTCTGATGGTGAACTGCTGAAACACACTGGGGCTCCTCAGTGCAGTGCGGTGAAGAGTGGAGAGATGAGTATTACATGATCGTGTCATATCATGACTTTATTACACCGAACTGAGTTGAAATTGACTGCCCACGACTAGGAAACCCTCACTGCCGGAATTTTCACGCTTTCTTAGGATGTGTACTGGTCACTGTGCCAATAATATTCCTCCCTTCTTTTAGAGATCTTTACCAAACCTTACACACCTCAAACACAGTGTGCAGAGCTTTCGCTCTCCCTGAAAAGCACCTGGGAGAGCATCAAAAAGCTCATGCTAAAAAAACATATCTACTGTTTTTTTTTTTATAGTTTTTTGCCGTTTTTTTCAGCACAATTCAGTAATTGAATGAACAAACGAGTTAATTACCATTTTAAAAAAATTGCAACATCAGTGTTAAATATTTTATTACGAAACATTTCAGAACTTTTGTGTTGATCTATTAATCAAAATTTAACTCCAAAAAATAGAACTGCCAAATTAATATTAGGTGAAAAAGTGGAAAAATGACAAAAGTGGAGATTAGTCAATGATTTTTGTGACAGCAGTGAAAAAAAACAAACAAATAAATGAATAAATAAAATGAAAAGAATTATTGTTTTAAACAGTGCAAAAACCAAACTAATCAGATTAATCAGAAAAATAAATGTAATCAAATGAATAAATCAAGAAGCTTAGTAAGTAATTAAAACCAATTCTTACCAAATAAACAATTGATTTTTAGTTAAATCATTTCATTTATTATGATATTTTGCTACTTCAGTAAATACACTTAATTAATTAATTTTTTATTTGTGCACATTTTATTGCAAAATCTATTACAATTGAAAAAAAAAACATTTTAAGAACAGATGTATATGCATTCCTATATAAATACAATATTATACAGTGCTATGACGTTCTTTATAAAATCAGCTTTTTTCTTTATTATCATTATATTTCTTATTTTAAAGTGTGTATGTGTGTGTGTGTGTGTGTGTGTGTGCCGTCTGTCTCTGAGCGGACAGGCTTATCAGGATGCTGCTGAAGTCCTGGCCTGGTCAGATTAGCCTCACCGTTCATTAGTCCTCGATATTCCCCCTCAGGCCTTGGGCTGTGATCATCACACTGCTCTTGCTTTGTTCTGAGGTCTCATCTTCAGCCAATTTACATAGCCTCAGAACAAAAGACCCAACCAGGAGCGAGAGGGACCCCTCCAGATCCCATTTAAGTGAGCTGGAAATTGGGGGGTGACGGTGGTGGTGGGGGCACAGTCACCCAAGAGGTCTACTGGGAAGATCTTTATTCAGATTGGAGTTGGAATTGTTTATCACGGTGACAGAAGCGTGCCAGCGCTGAGATAAAGGCAACGCTCCATCACACGGCGCCTGACAGCGCGAGGACAAGCGCATGCATGGAGAGGAGCCGGGGAAATATTATTAATAGATGCTGACTTGATTTGCTACGATTGCGGCGTCTTGCTACGGCTTGATTGTGGCCTGTGAAGTTCCGTCCAAAGGGGAAGCTATTTTTCACTGGCTGGCAGAAGTCTGAAGAAGCCCCCCCACATCCCCCATCCCCTTGAAAGTTGCAGCTTTTTTTTTCTCCGATGAAGTCGCTTTATTCAGAGGCAGCGTGGATGTGTGTGGCGAGTCATGTCAGACTTCAGGAAGCTGGAGCTGTTTTTAGACTTGGATGGTCAAGCACAAAGTTCATTGAGTTGATGTATTATATATATAAATATATATAAAAAAAGCAAGAAGAGCAAATGGTTTTACGCATCATCAGACTCATATAGCTGCTCCTGTAAACAGTGACCTCAGCAAAGCAAAATAAAAGAAAAATACAAAATTAAAGTATATTATGTGTCCAAATACCTTCACATTTTGCTTACAGTTACATAAAATGAATTATCTTCTCCTGTAAACTTACTGTCTTAGAGATTAGAGGCACATCTTTTCTTATCAGAGCAAATGAATAAGAATAAGAATAATTCAGGTTCACATCACTGAACAGAAATGACATGTTTGTTGTTTATAGCTGGTGTTATAAAGCTAATATTAGAGTAATAATACAGTACATGTCACATATTCTGTAATGATGTTACTGTGACAGATTTCGGTACCACTTTAAAATAAGACTACCTTTATAAAGGGTTTATAAATTGTTTACAATTAGTTTATTAATGGTTACTAATTAGGTTGCAAATGCCTTAAAAATCATTAATAATCAGTTATAACACATACGTAGAAAGGGCAACAATGACCTGTTGTTTGCCGAATAGTGAACCCACAGCCATCAATATTGTTGCCCTTTCTATGTATGTGTTATAACTGATTATTAGTGATTTTTAAGGCATTTACAAGCTAGTTAGTAACCATTAATAAAATAATTGTAAACCATTTATAAACCCTTTATAAAGGTTGTCTTATTTTAAAGTTGTACCCAGATTTCTATTAGCCCTGTAGAAAAGAAGCAAACTTCTGACTTCTATCAAGTGTCTCAACCAAACAACTGTAAATTATGATAATTGTATTAATAAAATTCCGCTATTTGAAGTATTAACAGTAACAGCCTCTATCTATCAGCACACCGCCTATATCTGCAGAAACACGAGCACAGGCCTTATCAGTTACTGGATTTGTTTACTCGTCCTAATTAGCCTACTTAAAATTATGGATCCTAATCTCCATTTTGCTGAACATTCATGTAGTTAACAGCTCCCATTACCAAAATGCTATTTTAATCACATGATCAAAGATTAACCAACATGAAATACATCAAAGAAAGTCAGGCGAACAGTTTAGCATGTGTACATCAGGCCCTGGAAACAAAACACACATCACAGCAGCAAGAAGCTGTTAACGTATATCATACACTACGAAGCGCTGCTGTCAATTTATATTCATTTTTCCTTTTTGAAAAGGTGCTATTTTTATTATGTGAATGTTTCCTGATGAATGAATAAACAGAAACTTTAAATTTTGAAAGTTTACATCTATTTTGTAGTTAATAGTAGGTAATGGATATTACATTTTAGTTTCAGATTTATAAAAGCAGAGAGAAAAAAAATATAGACTCTTTGAATTTGAGTAATGCCCTGAATTCTTCAATGTGCCCAGAGCTTGGCATGAACATAAATACACCTTTTTTTAAACTAATATCATTTCATTTTTATTTTAATAAAAATTTAAACATAAAAATAAGTATATGTGAAAGTTTTCTGAGGAGGGTTATATTTAAAAAGTGGTAAAAGCCCCCACTACTATTGGGTATTACATTATTTAAATGTAATGAAGGGATCCTATAAAAACAAAATAAAGAAGAAAAAAAAAACTCAGTCAACATAACGTCACTTGCATTAGTATATTCGTTTTAAAATCATAACTATTAACTGAACTCTAAAACCATACCGCCCATAATGATCTGATTATAGTTTCACCCTGATGAAGAAAACAGAAAATAAAGGCTAAAGTGCAGATTTGTTCACTTTATTTGCATTATGTATAATAATATAGCAGTGATACTGTTATAATGCTGTTACAGAAACAGAACGTGATTATACACTTTATTTACTTTACTTTTCATTTTCCATCGTAATGCTTTTTATAGAACACGTTTACAAGTATTTCTTGTGTTTTGGGATTTCTGAATGGTTTGGAATTATGGGTATTGAGTACTGAGTGTCTTATTGTTTATATTGCTGCTATCCAACAAAAAATCTGTATCATTCTGTATGAATACACCAATATAGAAATGCTCAAATTCAATTAGAATAAACTCAGATTTTACATTAACTTCCATTCAGAGCTGAAAACGTTTTTTGCTCTCTCCTGCAATCAAAATGAAATTGTTGAGATGTATGTGGACGTGTATTTAATTGAACAGAGACCAGAAGTCAGACGACTTCTTACTTTTAGTCCTTACATTTCACACAATGATCTGTACTTTCTACTCTGTACATTTTAAAAACAGCCTCATTACTCCTGTTTCATTTAAGCACAAAAAAATCCAGATAAATCTCTCCATCAGGATAGAGTGATAAATAAACGTATAAACATAAACCAATTCTGATACCTTATTGGTTTTTACACAATTCATCACACCTGCACACGTCACGCCACACTTCAGCAAGAACATGGCAGACGTATGTAGTCTAGTATAAAGGTGATCTGTGCAGAGACTCAAAAGAACTTAAGCAAAACGTCCAACTAAGCTTAATATTTAATATTTATATTCTACTAAAATGTATTTATTTCCACTTTTTTGCACTTATGCAGCTGAAACAGGGAGTCCAGTTGCATATTTCCCCCTCATTTCCCCATACATTACTTTGTTACTTGTATTTAATTCAGCAAAATTAAGCAATTTTACATTAAAATGCTTTACACATGCTTACTTCACCTAAATTGCAAGCAATATAAACAGCTTATATGGTTAATATTTGCCTTTACCTTTCTTATGTTACAGTTTCTTTCAAAAAGTGCTACTCTTTTTTTTTTCTTTTTTTAATAAAATGTAAAAGAAAATGAATTAACTGAAGATATGAGTAGAAAATTTGTTTAGTTTCCAATTTACAAATGAAGCAATGTTTATTAGCCCTCGGCCAAACATACTGTATGTAATATAAATGGTTAAGGGGGGCTGTACAGTGTGTGTTTATAGAAAATGTGTTTTGATATATGTTTTTCACAAAAAATGAGCCAATGCCATTGAGTTTGAGTTAGAAAAAATATTTTTTTAGTATCATTTGATGAAAAATGAAAACGGATGCCACAGACCCGAACACCACACAAGGGTTAAGTAGTTTTAAATGGAATACTTTTACACTTTTACTTAAGGAAAAAGCTTGAGTTAAAACTTCTACAGAAGCAGGTTCTATACCTCTACCTGAGCAATGAACGCCGATACTTTTAACATATTGCACAGAGAAAATACATAGAAGTATATATTAAACAAATGATACAGAGATAATATATATAATATGTGAGTTAAACATGCAGTTTTGGTTCAGCAGTTGAGACAAGACTAATCTACAAACCTAAAAACTGTCTGAAACTACAGAAATGTATCTGCATGTGCTTTACTTTTTAAAGGTTTGGATATCTAGCCTTGTCATTGTCCTCGCGGCTCGTGACTGTGGCTGGAGATAACATCTGAGGGTCAGAGCTGTGGCAGCAGTGAGAGAGGGGGGGTCAGTTCAGGTGGCGCGAGAGGAGCAGGATAGGGAGCGATCTCAATCTGAAAGCCACTTTTACAACGGTAACGCCTCGTCTTCGTAATGGCGCGTAATCAGATTACGCATGAGATCCGAGCGGGGCGGAAGTTCTCAAAGTAGGTTCACGCTGGAGAAGCACCTGGGTGTCTAACCGCACACAGACACACACACACACACACACACACACAGACACACACACATACATAAACTGAGCTCTCTGAGCCGGCAGTAGGCCTTTTTACCCCTTAACTATGATCTGAGATCAGCTGTGTGGTTTCTGTCACAGTGTTCCGTCGCTTGGGAGCTGGTCCTGCTTCAGTCTGAGCATGAGTGTGTATTTATGTATGCGAGAGGGGAGTGTGTGTGTGTGTGTGTGCATGTGTGTGTGACTACGGCAGCGGCTGGCTGTGGTTTTTTCGCAGAGCTGCAAGTGAGCCGAAAGACGACGCAACTTTAACCTCACACAGGAAGGGAGCGCACTTTATCTAGCCAGCCGCCTGCACTCGCAGCCACACGGCCAGAGCGGGGGTGTGACACCTGCCTCACAAACACACACACACACACACACATGCACACACACACTATGAAAGAGAACAGCTAAAGAGGTAAAAAGAAGCGAAAGAAAGAAATGATATTTCCAGAAAGCGTAAGAGTAAGAGTAAGAGTAGCTTGCTTTGGTTTAAGCTGGAAAAAAAATGTGATGCGTAAGAATGAAAGAGCATCAACGGCAGTGAGATCTGTACAATATCTCTGCCAGAGATCTGTACTAGAGCTTTATAATACGGACACCCAATGCGATGTTCGATACAACTGCTGGGTGTAAAGACTATTCTATTAGAAACTCTATAAATCATGATTAAAATAGTGTGTCTAACTTGTCTAACTAGTGTTTAAATACTAATAATTATTATTAAAGTGCTTTATCTGCCTTTTACCTGTTCAGTTACTCCTCATGCATTTAGGACATGCTGTGTTTTACCACTATTTGAATATTAACACACTTCGAGTTCCACCTTAATTATTTATCTTCTGCTAAACAATTTGATGAAGCACATTTGAGTCACTGTATCTTATTAAGGAAGGTGTTGAATTGAACTCTGAACCTGATTATGCCCTCTTATCCAATAAGCACAGATGTATTGAGTTTTTAAAAATTCACTATATGTCTCTGTGTCTGTCAAGAATAAGACTTTACAATTCAATCTATTTTTTGTTTAAATTCTACCACATGTAATTAAAAAAATTGATTGAAGTATATATTTAAAAACATACTGAGGTGTTTATTTTTTATCATCGCCCCTAAATAAAATAAAAATGAGGGTAAGAATGTTAAAGTGATACGCTACACTAAAAATAACTAAGCAGTGTTTTAACTTATATCAAGTTATATCATATGATTATAATATATAATCACTCATATTCCTTACTGTAAGTTTTAAAAAATATGTGCTGTTAATGAAGGAACGTTTTGACTTTATGAATCATGAAGATCTAGACTTCTGAAATAGATTGTATTAAAAAAAAAAACATTCTGTATTGTGTTTTTATGGATAAGTAATGGAGTAAAGAACTTTGTAAAAATGTTTCCTTAACAGAACTAAAGTTCTGTGTAGTAGGGGTGTGCCATATTGTAATGAAGGCAATTATATCGCTAACATTTCTGAATATTGTGAAAAATATTATACCTTGAAATATCGTCACATATCACCCTCCCCTAATTATCACATCAGGGTTCTACTTTTTTGCTGTTTTTACTTCACATTTCACATTATATATCTACTAGACACAGCTTATATCTGTCCATTATCATTTATTTTACTTTAATCCTGGATATATGGCAATATATGGAGTGCATTATTAGGATCATGACATTCTGGATCATTGACTTCTGTTACAAATCTGATACAATTCTTGTGCCATATCATATCATATGCAATAATAACACTTCTTTTTTTTTGTTGCAGTAGTGTATTCTTGAAATTCTTTTTTAATTCACTGTTTTGTCATATCACCAAGAATATCGTTATCGCGAAAATACCATTAAATATCGCCCACCCCATTGTATAGTTTATTAATCACAAGGGAACATCTACTTTATGATACACATTTGACACAAATAGCTGTTGCTATTGTAATGTGATCTTATTGACACTGTTCAGTAGAAAACAAGGCAAAAAGTTCAGTCTCTAAGCAAATAAATGACCAGCATGCAGGCTAATGTAAAATATGAAGGTTGAAAGTCTGTGTGAACACCAGCCAGTAACTGATGCTGTATCAATGTATTTTGAAAAATCAACACTTAGGGGAGAGCGGGGTAATGTGAGACACCCCTTGTATCATGGCAACTGAACACAATTGTGGTCATGTGACCATTATGTTGTCAAGTCCCTCCCATTTCCCACTACTAGGAAGAGGAAGTTGTTGCTGGTGCTGTTAAGTTTTGGTTTTTTTCACAAAAAGGTGTTTTATGCATTTAAAAGTAAATTTTCTTGCTTTGAACTTAATCAACTATTTTATCAAAGTAAATTGATTCAGGTAGAAAAACTAATATCATACATGCTTATGAACTTTCAACATATCAAACCATGTGATTGATGCTAGTTGAAGATTAGCCTGATTTGCTAGAGATTATGTTTTTTATGGTAGCCGTGGGGTAAAGTGAGACAAATGCTGTGGGGTAAAGTGAAACACCGTCCCAGCCAATTGGACTTAGAAACATTGTGCAGGTAGGCTAGCGTGTGATTACATAGATTATATGATTATATGATAAGAGATTACATGACTATATGATTCTGTAGGTTAACTTTCCAAAAGCAAAATCTATACTAATGAATACTGTACTTTTTAGGAAAAGAGTGGTTTGGCAGATTCTTAGCACGTCAACATCTCTCTGTATGAACTCCTGACTCAACATCCCTGCGAAGGGCTACAACTTTCAATAAAACAACAGAGAGGGAGTTCTTCGAAAATCTCGCTGTAGTAATGGACTGGTGACAGAATCAATTCTTTAGCTGCATAAGTTTTATGGAGACTTTACCTGTAATTTTTGGCTTTGATTTCAATAAGGTTTTTCCCTTGTCTCTCATCTTTAATAGACACGCATTTGTTACAACATGTAATGTTAATGGTAGTTTAAAAGTGGAAAACATAAGTGGAACAGCACACCCCCAACTGGTTCACTTTACCCCCTTAATTTCTCTGGTCTGTCTTAGTTTACCCCTGAGTTGGGGTAAAGTGAGACACAAGACCACTTTTTTTAAAACAAACATATTTTCATTGCCCTTTGTCTTGAAGACATTCTGATAACTTTAATAGCTAGGAAACATCCTGAATTAATTGGAAAAATTTAAATTTTACTTATATATCATTGTAGCTCAGCTAGCAAGGGGCAAATGTAAAAAATGGCTCACATTACCCCGCTCTCCCCTATATCACCATTATTAAAATATTTATTAATATTATAGATAACGATATTGAATTGTTGTCCAGCGCTAGTTAAACTACATAATTAGTAGTCAGTTTTGTATTTTATGTTTTTTTCATGCTATTGTTTCTAACTTTACTAAATACTTGTGTAACCCATATGCAAAGAAGGTCCTGTGCCATAAGTATATGGTTAAAAATATCAAAATGCCTAAGCAACCACTTAGTCTTGAAATACTTAATCCTGCATTTTTACACTGACATTTCAACCTTTTTACTGAAGCATAATAGCAATTCACATGTGAAAAGAGCTCATTTACATGTCAGAAATCAGATAAAAACACTTTCTACTTTCCTATTAGTCAAGTAAGTAAATAAATTGATCGAATCAAACCAGGAAATTGCTGCAGTTCTTAGACAAATGAATCCAGACCTTGATATTATCAAATATGTTTGAGAAAACTTGGTGTGAAGCTGGACTGCTCCAACTTTTGAATGCATGGAAAACTGATGTAGTAAATATTATTGTTAGATGCACTAAAAACTGCTAACAGAATTATCTGCTTAAAAAAATAAAAAGTGCATCATTTCACTGGAAATTAAAAAATGAAGGGTGATCTCTGACATTGAAAGTGCAGAAGTAAAGTGTGGGCCTGCATACTTTTACAGTTTAAGGGGCTAAAGGGGTCTGATTTGAGAAGAATGCAAAAAAACATCAGGGGATATAGCAATGCATTATTTCTGAAAAGCAGGAGAAGGGTAAAATAGAATGTGAAAACAGTGACTTGGAGTTTTCTGCAGTTGCGTTTTCACTTATTCTGTCTGTCAAAAGCCTCCTATAGCAGGGCTCAACGTTTTGACACTGGCATTAAAATAATCTCTCTAATTTTCCACAGTGTTTGAACACGAGAGGCAGGAAAGTTCTGCCGCGCTTTCACACATTTAAGAAGCTGTTGGGGTAAGGCTCCGTTTGAGAAGTTGTTTAATTTTGTCACAGCCCATCAGTCAACTCCAGATATGACTAGATCAGCAATATGACAAAAACAGAATGGCGTATGTGGCCCTGTAGCGTTTGGCGGCCCTTGATGTAAGTAAACACAAAAGGCGAAGCTTTTTCCCCGTCCCCTTTTTCCTCTGGAGATATATGACTACAACGTGTGGATCTGGTTGAGTCGTGTGAACTAGGTGCCAGACCACATCTGAGAAGGCTTAGTGCAGGCAGATTGCAGATTGCATGGAGGCATCTCTCTCTCTCTCTCTCTCTCTCTCTCTCTCTCCTTCGTACTTGCTCTCTTGCTCTTTCTCTCCACCTCCTCATATAGCATTGATTCAGCTGTCATAATTCATACGCGGCGTGATAAGTTGCGGTTTTGAGAAAGCACATGTGGAATGAGTGATGAGGATTAACATGACCACCCTTAATGAGGGGTGAGAACGACGTCGAAAATATGGGCCGAAAAAACAAACGCTCAGCCTTAGCCCTCCGCCGTAATACGTGTCAGATGTCTAGAAAAGGGTGTTGATGTGCGAAGAGCCTGAGAATGAGATTGGACTTGAGTGACTCTGCAGTCAGAGTTATTTACATGATTTCTTGCTACCAATAAACCTGCTTTCTTCACACAGCAGCTGCTGGAGAGGAGACACTTAAAGTTTTAGAAAAAAAGGCAAATTAAATTGAGACTGGTGTTTATAGCACAAATATGCTCTTCAGAAATATACTGAATACAAAGCTCTGCCCTGAGCGAAGTCTCTAACATAATATTGCAGGAAACGTCTTGCTTTGTCTACTTTTAACAGGAAAGTTTGGCAAAATGAACACTCCTTTCCTTGTTACCCTGAATCTATTTTGGTGTAGCTAGTTTTATACTGGAGCTACAAGGCTAATGTATTTAACAACAAATGGAAGCTGAAAGGCAGCTAATATTATACATTTACATTTCCTAAATGTATCAGGACAGCACCCATCCGGGCTTTGAACTGATCGACTTATTGTCCTCAGGGTAGTGCTACAGGTGCATCAGAGCAAGGACCACAAAATCCACACTTTATTGAACTCACACACGCACTGATCCCTTTGCACTTCCTTCTCTTTATATTATTATATATTTTTTGTATTAGACTATAGACTATATTACATGTATGTTTGCACTGAAAAAAGAAGTGGCTTTTAATCTCATTGTACATGTGTATAGTGACAATAAAGACATTCTATTCTATTCTATTCTATTCTATTCTATTCTATTCTATCTTTTGCTTTTAAGCTAACAATTTAAAATCTATAATTCAAAATATGTATTGAACATCATCTGTAAACATGGTCAAACATTGAGATTAATTTTAGATATTAAATATGGCTGCTACTACTGTTTTCAGACATGCAGCCATCTTTATCATATTATAAATAGTCACAGTGTCAGAAAAGTATCCGAAACCACATAGGCATGTTACATAAGTACTAGTGATTTAATCAGGCAGTTTGCACAGAGCTTTTTAACTCCTTTTCAGACTCAACACCTGTGATGTTACTGAGCTACTTTGACATCAGCAGTGTTCAGGCTTTGCACACAGAGCTTAGAGAGTAAGATTATTTTACTGGGGTGCTGTTATGGTCTGAGTAAACAGTCCCGAATTAACAGAATAACAGCCATCAGCTCCGTTTATTTTTTTAACCAGGTACAAAAATACACTTCTCTGTTTTTTTTTTCTCCTACTTAAACTAAGTAAAAACTGACTGTAAAAACAAAAGCAGGTACAATTTGTGCAACTTTCCATGGAACGGTGTACAAAAAGTGTCAAAACTCAACATTAATGCAAAGATCCAGAAATTTCAGCAGCTGTAATTGGATGTAATTTACACAAGTATACTCTGTAATGTCTGTAATGTTAGATTCTGTTCACACATTAACACACAAGTTACCTCCTGGTTGTAACCTAGGAACTGTGCTGTGTTTCTTGCAGGTCAGCAGCTGGCTCTACTTTATTCAGAATTATTTGTGTTCATAATGAACCCCTGTTCCTGTTTAATCACTTTACAGATAATTAAGGTGCATGTTTGAAAAAGTGTTTGTATGAAATCCCTTACAGATTTGTGTTAGTTATTCACTCTGAATGCAAATTCATGCTAAATAGAAAGCCTATAATGTACCTTACAGTGAGCCTACACTGTATCCTGATATGCACCTCCCTAGAAATGGGAGGTGGAAAAGCAGATGGCAGCAACTGTGATTGGTCCGCTTGCTATTACTGCTTTCCTACTTTTCCTCCTTTGATGCCACCTTTCAATTTAGTTGGAAAAACATGGATTACGAATTGTTGTACACTAATGTGAGAGAAATGGTTATAGATAACAAACTTTTTTGCCTCAGCCCGTGTAATGATTGCATTTCTATACATTTAATTGAGCAAAAACCTCTAATAAAAGTCTGAGCAACAATATATTTTAAGTTGGGTCAGCAAGAAAAAAATGGTTTAACTTCTTAGCTAATAATAATAGTTATTACCCCCAACACCAGCACTATCGGTTGAGTTTCAGCTCCCATCATTTGTAGCCAAAAAAAGTGGCATAGAAACCCTATTGCCAGAGTAGCAGACACGCCAACACACAAGTATAAACACTTACAACAGCATAGACCACTAGCTTAGGCTGTGGTATAAAGCAGAAGCATAAATCAACACTATTATCTATAGACACATACAAACATATGAACTAAAGTGAGGCATCGAGATGCTTCTTACTAATGTTTTTAGCTATCTACCATCTTTATCTACAGTACAACAGTTTGTACACGCATCCTTATTAATATTCGCTATTTATTTGTATTATTAATACATTGTAGACTAATAATAAAGACTTAAAAACTATAAAGGTATATGCAATTAGGTAATAGACAAATAAAGTGCTTTGCTTTCACAAACACTTGATATAAAAACCCAACTCAAGTGGTTTGGGATGAGTTGGAGCGCAGACTAAAGGAAAAGCATTTAACAAGAGCTCAGAACCTCTAGAACTCTACAAGACAGTTGGAGAACCATTCCAGGTTCTCCAGGTTCTAAAGCCGACTAAAGCTCTATCCGGACGGGCTTAGTTTTTCAGGGGGATGTCTGTGAAAAATATTTCACACTTTTACTCAGTGATAAAACTCCTTTATTTGGACTTTTTTGGATTTCTCGGTCACATGACATCACATTCAGTAGCTCCTCCATTTCCACTCGCTGTTTACGTGTCTCCATGGAAGCGCACACTCAAAGTGTAATTACGGTGCGTAGCAGTGGAGAAATAGCTACTTTATTAAACACGAGGAGATGAAACTCAGAGTCCGGACAGGACTAAAATGACTGGAGGACCACAGAGTTCAGCGAAAAACTCAGCCTGTAATTTTCTCAAAGGACATCTGAGAAAAACACATGCATGGTCATTCAGGACGGGAATACAATCACAGAGGACCCTTATAAAAGAGAAAATTACCCCAAGACCCCCTGAGAAACTAATCCTGTCCGAATAGGAATTTAGAGAATAATAACAAGAGTAGGCAAAGTTGAACATTTTTTTTTATAATTGCATATGCGTTCTTTAATAGTCTCGTAACAGTCAATCTACAATGTAGAAAATTAAAAAAAAAAGGAAAGAAAAAAAAACATTAAATAATTTAGTGTCTTATTTTGACTGGTACTGTATTTTTCTAGCTAGAATTTAAGAAAAAAACCCCACAAAAGTAAGCCTAATAGAGATTACTTAACAAGTGTGTATAAAACTTTAATGTACTTTATGCAACGAACGATCTCAGTTCTTCACTGTAAAACTAAAGAAGCAAACCTCAGACACCAAACATGTCTTTGGTTGACTGCGTTCCCCCAACTGTATCTTTAATGTTTGCTTTACTGAAACGAAAGCCCTGGATCCCGCCCCACTGACGTCTCCACGGGCAGCTGCTTACAGCTTCACATTATTACCCACTTCAAGTGGACATATCCCCTAGTGGAAAAAACTAAAAGATACTGAAAAACCTCCCGGTTTGGTTCACTTTTAATAGCCGTAGTTATAACCGAGCAAACTCGCATAAATCAAAACATGCTGAAGTAATCAGAAGTAAACTAGCGTCTGCCCACTGCAGCAATTTATCAACATCACGGCTGGGTTTCTTGAGGCCGCTGGTTTGCTGTCCCTCTTTTCCTCAGCGCGAGGGGGTAGAAGGGGTCGGCCCTCAGCGGAGCTCCTTTGAAAGCTAAGCCCTCATTTGGGCAGAGTGGATTCAGATGGCTTGGCCGGGGCTCAAAGGCAGACGGCGCTCTGGGTCAGCTTTATTACTTCAATAGACGAGGCGCTGATGCTCTCAAGTGTGGTGCCTTTCAATCACCCTGCAAACGGCTCTAAAGCGCCAGGTCAGGGCTCAGGAACCGTAGGACAACGGGATGACCAATATGGCTTGTGGGTTTTTTGCACCAGCACCAAAGTCAGAGGCTGGATGGGAACCAACACCCACTGTGAATTAGTATCATGTGTTGCGCGAGGGGATGAGGGAATCCCAACTTTCCTTTAGTCTCTTTTTTTGTCAGAATGGTAAACCAGAAAACTCTGAGACGCGGCTCGGTTAACAAACGGTTTGCGTCCCACTGAAAGCTGTGTTTTTTTGAACTGCAAAATCCCTGAAAATACATTCAATTCTTGAAGATTTCATTGGACTGTAATTAACAGCTAAGGCCTCTTCAAACAGAGGAGAACGCAAACAATTAAGCAACTACAGAGAGATAATAAAAGTGCTGTAAGTAATCTGCCGGTTGTTTTGTCCTTCTAATTTTTTGCCAAACCAGTTCTGTTGCCCTGTTTACTGACATAAACACATATTTGTTTACTTAGCTGATTGCCACTTTAAAACATCGGCCAGCTTTATAGAATCCTCTCTAAGCGTACATCTGAAAACAAGTTCCTAATGAAACTTCTGTGGTGCAGGAAAATAGACAGGCCAATATAAAGTTAATTAAATGTAATAAAGTTAATTTGATAGATTTGATAACAGATCTGTGTGACCTATTGAGGCAGCTTTCTGTCTCTTTCATGTCCCTAAAGCATGACCCGGCTCTCAAACAAGAGGTGACAAAAACTGTACCTTGCTCTTTTGTTTCTAAAGAATTTATTTAATAAATGGCCAAGCTGAAAATGTCTACTCCTTAATTCTTTCAGTTAAACATCCTCACAAATTAACAATTAAATATACTCTAAAATGGCTTAAAATCTGTATATTTTGTATAATGTATATTACAAAATTTGTGTGTGACAGTGACAATATTTAAATACATATAAGCTAAGTGTGTTTGTATGTGTATGACAAGCAGCTCATCCAGTGAGAAAAAGAAGTCGATGTTAGCTTTTCGTTTCCAGTCCCAAATCCACCTTAATTGGTGCAGCAGTTACATTCAGGTGCATGGATATATGCTGCGTCATTAAAGGTGGAATAAGAAGGAAGCTACATCTTTGGATTTGAGATAGGTGTTAATTGTTCTGTTTTGTCTTACCAATCTAGAGTGACTAAACATCCTACTTTTTCTCTGACATGTTCTCTAAATTGCATAATATGTCCAGGACATTTTTTTATTTCTTCATACTTTACATATTCTGTATGTTTTGAAAAAGTATCTTCAAGCCCCAACTTCTCACCGTCACTATTGGTCTAATCGCGTCTGCATCTCCACGAACTATTGGTCCAACAGGTTCTCACCACAACTGAGTGGCAACAGCTGAACACAAATGTAAATAAACACCAATTAGTTCAAGAAAACAATCCTGTGGTGGAACCAAGGGGGCCAAATATTCTTTGAAATCAAGAATCAAATCAATGTAACACACAATTATAACCTTTCACATGACTAATTAATTTGTAATCTGACCTCTGACCCTGCTGGCACTCAACAGTATTAGACATTAGACATTATCCTGACGTAAAATGTTAGTTATATGACGTCATTAACAACATTCAACCTGAAATTAACATCTATTGACGTTGGTGGGGAAATTAAAAAATGAAAGTGATTTGGTGATTTAGGATTGGTATGGCTTTTTATTTGTTTTTTGGTAAATAAGGAAATGTTTAGTTATTAATGTTGAATAGTGTAGATGCATGGGTTCTCACACACACACACACACACACACACACACACACACACACACACACACAAACTGCTACAGTCTTACAATTTGGTCCTACATGAAGACCCTGGACCATTTTCACATATTAATGTGCACAAAATAATATGTTACCAAGAGCGGAATGTGCGGAAGTTAAATGGACAGTAATATTAAACATTTTGAAGCAGGTAGGTAAAAAAAACAATGCTAACAGGAAGTCATAACATTTAAAATGAATGTTTGAAACAAAAACTTTCACCATATTTAATATCATCGCTCAGAAATTATGTTATATCATGTTCAGAAATTGAGGCAGGCTAAAATCACACAATAAACAATAGAAGAAGAAAAGGAGCCATCAGGACATAGCACAGTTCTTTCGCCAACTCACTAAACTGCAGTGTGAATATCAGTATGCATATAGTTAGTTGTGTCTAAGAACAGTACATAGCAAAACACAGGCTGTAAAAACAAAGTTCTTCTTTGGGGACAATAAACAATCTAATCTATTCTAATCTAATCAAAACCAAAACTAACAGGACCAAATGTATACAGTGTAGCTCACACATTGACCTTGGTTCAGATTCTGGTGTGGGGTAAAAAAATAACCCTTAGAGACCAGATCCAACACCCCTGCCACTAATATTCAGATGACCCTGAAGGCCTGTGTTGCCTGAATCAGGTGAGGCTGGAGATTGGAGATTGGAGGGTGCTTAAGGACATCATTCAAAGAACCCTTTGTGGCAACTTTTTTTTAAAAAGAATGCGGCTAAAACAATATTTTTCGTAGTCCAACAGTCGTATAACACAAACACAGCAAAGCAGATTTTCACCCTCACGGTCTGGTGCCCCCTCATACCTTCCACTCCGAAGCTAATTTAGGGTTTAATAATGACCAATTAGAGCGGATCAGTGAGCAGGACAAGCAAACAGTCACATTTCAACTCCACTCGCACCTCCTCTGGACTTCACACTGGACTGTGAGAGACCTGAAGCTACATCCTCTGTTTCTAGGACCACACACTCGAGATTACACACACACACACAAAGCGCTGTGAATGCAGGCCTCTGTCTCTTATCCACTGGGGGATCTGTCTTCAGATGCGTATCTGTGATTTTACAGGCTAATCCAATTTGGTATACGCTCGTCTCTGGTCTGGTTAGCACATGTGCCGGGCCGTCAGAGTGTATTTTGATAAGAATAACCTCAAGCACATCAGCTTGATTGTGAAGTCTGATGGCCAGTGGCTGAACCAAAATACACGAGGAAAAATAAATAACCATTGTAAAATCTGCCTTCACTGGTAATTCCAACAGGTCAGTTTATACTAAGCTACTCAAAACAGAGTCAAACCATTTTATTGACAGTTATCTTGAAAATGATAGGATGTCATCTCCAAATTATGTAAGCAAAAGTCATACCTTGTTAATGATGAACCAAAATTGTGTCGATAGATGTTCTGTGTGAATAAAAAAAAAAATATATATATATATATATATTTTTTTTTTATCAAACATAGTTTATTGGCTGTTATTCACACAGAACATCTATCGACACAATTTTGGTTCATCATTAACAAGAATATATATATATATATATATATATATATATATATATATATATATATATATATATATATATATATATATATATATGTATATATATATTGCAACTATTCAGACTGTTAAAATGTTGATGTTGATAAATTTTAGTCTCAGTACAAGGAATATTTAGTATGTGAAATTCTGAATACAGAAAAAAAGAGAAAAAGGGTTAATCTAATTTTATGCAACACAGACATATCTGTAGTCTGTAAGCTCAATTTAACACAAATGAGCCTTCACAGGCTTTAGTGGTAGTCTACTGAGTGTGTATAAAGAGTGTGTGTGTGGGTTCATATAAAACATATGTAGATTTTCTAAGTGTAAACAAGTGAATAGATTGTTAGTAAAAAAAACATACATAGCCCATTTATACACATTTGATGTTTTATAAGTTTAATTATCCTTTAGTCAACTAAAAAATATTAAACCTAATAAATTCTGCCACTTTTTATTCTTATATATATATATATATATATATATATATATATATATATATATATATATATATATATATATATATATATATATATATATATATATTTTTTTTTTTTTTTTTTTTTTACAAAATTCTTTTAAAAAAAATCTACCTGTGCTCTTTTGAAGCTCTTAGTGCTTAGTTTAAAGGTTTGGGCCCTCAGAATTATACGTATGAAGTGTGGAGTTACTTTGAGCTTCTTAATAGTGTAAAAATAGAGATTTATTTGCATGAGCGGAGCTACACCCCTATCACTAGAACTGTGAACCTGTTAAGAGCGTCGGTTAAAAGTGCTGTATTTCAGCATAGTTAGGGGTGAATAAAGGTGGGATATTCAACAAAAGATCATACTTGTATTCATGTTTCACTACATGCCAAGTCTATTTTACACCAAATTTCTCCTTTAAGCTGTAGTCAAGCAGTCTGTTCAAGTACAAGTTTCACTTTCCTTGGTAAAATGAACATATTAAACCTAGTTCTTTCTACATGCTACTTTTTATTCTTATTTTTACAATCTGTAAAATTGTGCAGATAAACTGTAAATAATAACGGTGCAATAAAATGTGCAAAATGTAGAGGATGAACAAGAATCAGCAAAATGTGGTTTAACTGAGGGTACCCAGACTTTTGCTGATGAAATGTACTACATTAACATTTACATTATAGGTAACCAATATTCTGATATAACAGCTCTTGTTTTTTTTTTATCACGTGTAAGATTAAGGTATGACATGCCAATATTCTTTGGATAGCAGTATAATATTGTAATATTATTTATATTATAATTATTTAATTAATATAAATATATTAATATAATTAATATAGTAAATTGTGAAGTGTTATCTCAGGGAATGGCTTGGGAATCTCACCTGTATTACACTGACCAAAGTGCTCATCTCAAGGCAACATGACCGGAATCAGAGCAAGGGAGAGCTGATAGTGAGTGCCAGCTCCACAGTGTCACATGTGTACTGGAAATACAGCATTACATTAAGGCATTACCACCCACAGTAGATAGTGCAGTGGATGGTAAAGAAAATGTTCATTAACATTTAGAACATCTAGAATGAATTGTCTGTATGAAGAGACAAGCCGAAATCACACCCAAATTCAATTTCACTGTGCCCCACACGGATATCCCACAGGTCAATGTGTTGTTTTTTACCCTCCATGGCACATGGCAAAAGCCATTGGACAAAGTTATTTCCTATGTTCCTGTTCCTGTTTTTTTTTTTCAGCATTTCTATTGGCCCGCTCATCATGAAATGTTCACACAGTGTAAAGGGCAGCTGGCATAAACTTCAGAATATAATTTATGCTCATCTGTTTTTTGTAAGTGACTGGACTCCTCTCTTTCACAGGCCCTGATTGCTGCTCCTGTGGCCAGTGGGAACTTTTAGAAATGTCTGTGGTTCAGTGCTTAAGAGAGTAGGGGGAACAACTTTTAATAAACAAACTAATGGGTCCCATACGCTATCTCTCACGTCACGGTTTTATTGGCGTTATCCAGTAGAGGCAGCAGCCGTGCAGAGAAGGAGAGAGCAGAGAAGGAGAGAGCAGAGAAGGAGAGAGGCAGGACGAGAGAAAGAGAGAGAGAGAAAGAGGGAGAATGATTTGATAATTAACTGGCGTCTGCATATTTATAGGCAGAAGATGAAGAGGGCCCGCCTTTGTAGTTGGTCCCTGACCTTTGAAAAGTATTTGTGTTGGGATGATCCAGCACTAGCCTGCCAACACAACAGTTCATTTGGACAGGACGTGAGTTGAAATGATTGTGTGAGACAATGGCCATGATTTAATGTGGGACAAAAGCACTGAGAGTGATTTAGGTGGTCAAAAGCACTAAACCTCTGTTTAGTTAATGAAATCATGAGATTTAACTGTGTGTTTTCTTTGTGTAGTATAACTGTCATATGCAGACAGAGTGGAACATAACTGAATGAGGTAACTGAGGTGAATAAATCTCTGTTCTGAGAACAGAAACAAGCAGTAGGTGAGTCATTTATGTTGATGGCCAGTTAAAAGGGTCTGCTAGCTATAAAAGAAACCCCACAGTTTGGACGTTCATGGGGATAAAAGAAGGGCTGTTAGGGCTTATTTATTTTATAAGCGCGGTTTCTGTCGCTTTACTAGTATTAGCACACAGTCAACATTCTATTCCAACAACAGCCAATTCTAATTGTAGCGCAAAATGCTCTGTCTGAGGTGATCACATGAGCATTTTAGGGCATCTTTAATTAAAGGAGAAATCCAGTGTGAAATTGACTTGAGGTTTAGTGAAATATTATAACGGGTACAAACTTCAAACTGGTGAATAGACCACTTCCTTTCGCCCCCAGTATTTCACAATACAGTGCTTTTAGCCGATGCTCCCAACAGACTTACAATGCTACTGATAGGACATACCATTGCCCATATAAAGAAATCACTATTTTTACATCATTAAGCTCAAAGTAGCTCCACACGTCATTGGTATGATTCTGAAGACCCTGACATTTAAAACGAGGCACTGAGAACCTACTTTTTTTATTTATGACCATTTTATTCAGCTTATTAGCTGTATAACTGACAAATATATACATTTTCTTTTTATTACAGTAAATAATTCTCCTCAATCAAATAAATGATCTCTCACTTGGAAGCACAGATAACCAAACTGAAGCTCTCTTATTTTTGGGAACATTATGAGAAAAAACAGCTCACCAGAAAAAAAATGATCTGCTTAAAACAGCTGAAGGTCAAAGCAAAAGAGGATGACGAGCCACAATATAATGAATTTCTAAAAAAAAGGAATTATACATGAGTTTTTAATAAACCTAATGATACAAATAAAAAACAGGGTATTCTGGAGAAAAACAGTATTTATGTATTTTTTTTAATTGAAAAATATAATTCTGCTTAAGATATAAAAGGATAAAACTAGATTAAAAGGTAGAACTGATAGGGCAGTAGGTGTCAATTGAACTTAATGGGTCCTGTTTTAGTGATCTATAGGCGAGACCTCAATTGCAAATCTTCCAAATGTCCTGGTTTTAATCAGTCAGTGGCGCACGTGTTTTCTGCCGCCAAGATATAAACACTTCAGAAATTAACCTGATCACACGTCATTTCCAGACCACCACGCCCATCAGTGTATTGCCCTATTTTACCAGCGCGGACACACAGCATAAAAATAGACTGTTGACGGGGTGTAAGGTAGCAAAAAATATTGTGACACATCTCGCACAGGGTGTTTGATAGGGCCCAGTGTGTTCATTACATTTACAAAGCTTTATTCTTTTACTTCTAAATGATTTTTGGCTTTTCATTGCTTTACCAAACTATTCTGATTGATTCTAAAAAGTATATTTTGAAAGCAACTTTTTAGCAGCAAAAAACAGAGACTAAATATTTCTATATATATCTAGTGTAAAGATCATCTTAAGCAGTAGAGAGAGAGAGAGAGTTTAATGGAATGCTCACTTGACCATTTAAGAATCTTTGTTTTTTGTGGTTTCAGAAAATCTAGCAACAGGACATACTGTATTTCATGTATTTCAAGTTAGGATGTGCAGGAGGTGTCTTAATTAAAGATCTGAACTTAATACCTGTCTCTGAATATCACAGGAAATTCCGGTTAGCCTCTAAAGCTGATATTATCTGACTAGATCAGCTTACACTTGTGTTCTGGTCTATTCATGCTGGGTTTGATAAAAGGGTGCCGTGTGAAATATATGTGAAATGTAACATGATCGCTCTGTTAGCTGTTTTTTGGCATTAAGTAATGTTAACATCTAAGCTATACATATAACATACATCTCTGGAAAAAATGCAGAGACCACTTCAGTTTCTGAATCAGTTTCTCTGATTTGGCTATTTATAGGTATATGTTTGAGTAAAATGAACATTGTTGTTTTATTCTATGAAATATGGACAACATTTCTCCCAAATTCTATTAAAAAAAATCATTTAGAGCATTTATTTGAAGAAAATGAGAAATGGCAGAAATAACAAAAAAGATGCAGAGCTTTTAGACCTCAAATAATGCAAAGAAAGTTTAAGAGTTTAGAAATCATTATTTGGTTGAATAACCCTGGTTTTTAATCACAGTTTTTATGCATCTTGGCATGTTCTCCTCCACCAGTCTTACACACTGCTTTTGGATAAATTTATGCCACTCCTGTGTTTTTTAATTTGGGAAAATCAAAGAAACTCATAATTTTTAAGTGGTCTCTTATTTTTTCCAGAGCTTCATAATGAGGCGTGCTGCTGTTATTCTATCAGATCTGCAGTACATACTTCTGCTTCTCAGTTAATCCATTATAATTAGCCAGTAAAATGGTATTAGTTACAAATACTGTGACTGTACTTTGTCAAACAGAGTGATCTCAGTAATAGTGCCTGAATATCCTCAAACACAAACAAACTGCAACAACAACAATGAGATTCAGTAGGAGTAAACCAAACTTACTCATGGGGAAAGATGGACACTGAACAGGATATTGCTAAACACCACAGAAATGACCACAGAATCGAACCACACCTCTGTGACCCAGTACCAACAAAAAACTGTATACTCTGAGCTTCACAAGGCTTAAAATTTATGGCTTCAGTTCTTCGGAAAACACTTGTATTCAAGGCCAGCACACACAGTTGCATAAGAGGCACAAAATGGCAAAAAGTGATGAGTCAGCATTTCCCATCTTTCCCTGATCCAAACAGAGTTTAGGTTTAGAGAAAGCCGAACGATGACTCCAGCCCACAGTGCCGCTTGCCAACTGCACAATTTGCTATGGTGGTGGATCCATAGTGGTAAGTGCAGCCATGGGAGTCGTTAGGTTCAATGATCTGCCCGACTGTGTAAAAAGTCAAGGAAAACGAGGCCATTCTACAGAAACAGTTGCACCCTGTGGTGCAAAAACTATCCTCTCATGATTTTCCCAAGGTGCCAGATAATACGAACTGCTACTCAGCTTGAAGAGTGATTAAACCCACTTCAGCATGATGTCAGATGTCTTCCACGATGTTCCTAAAAACTCTCATGCTCATTGTATCTTTATGTTTTTGACTGTTGGTGGAGTTAGGGGTGGACAGCAAGCCTGTGTTATTATTATAGTGGTATCAGTTACTAAAAAATACTAATGGATGTGAGCTGTGCTTATAGAACATAGAACTAATCAGGTATTTGTAAAAAGACCATTTATGTCATTTTGGCTTTGCACACCACCTTAATAGGTGTAAAATAAAAGTTTCAAGTGGTTTGATTCAAGACAAACTAACTTACTATAAATAATAGGTATAATAAAGTAATTAGTTTAAACATTTGGTGTTCTCTTATCTTTGTGTACTACTCAGTTATTCAGTAAAGAAGCGCTGGGATTGCTTTACAGTAGGTAATTATCAACCTGTGCTGCAAAGAACTATCCAATGAGTTTTTTTCAGGGTTTGACTGAAAGTGCCTCCATCATGTTTGACAGATGATTGGTTTTCTATTATTAACCCTTTCTTTCCGTCTCCACACTGAAATTAATGCTGCTTTTTTCCAGTTCATTTGTGAGCAAGCATTTCTGATCCAACATTTCTGTTACCAGTGGTTTTCATCTTTAAGGAAATCTTTAAGGAAAAGTTGGGAAAGTTTTAACTATCCCAATGAATTCTGCATGTATCTACTGTATTTAAAAAAAATTACAGAATTGTTCATTTGACCAACTACAGACATTTTATCTCCTTAATTTATTATGAGATAATGAGGAAACAGGCCACATCTCACTTGATTGCATCATGCCCAAATATTTACTGGGTCTGCTTGTATGTATATCATGACAACTTTACAACAGTTATAACCAGTTGATAACCAGAAACAGCAACAACAAGTGGATATTAATGGCATAAACTGTAATACTATGTGGAGGTCAGTGTTGTATGTCTTATTTTGTTTGTTTTTTAAAGATTTAAATCATTGGTTTGGAGTTGACCTGTTTTGCTCTTTGTGTATACAAAATTAGGTATGAAATGAAGTTTAGATACACCTGGGCAAACCCCTGACCCCTGGTCAGAAATCTGAGAAAAAATGACATGTGCAAAAGTAATGTCACATTAAATGTTCTGTTTTTAATGTTTTAAATTCAGAAAATAAATGTAAAATGTGTGTAAAATTCACCCACCCTTTGATCTAATCTCCTGTTGCACACAATTGCATTCTAGTTTGACTGTATTCAAAGGTAATTTGGAGCTGTTAATTATGTTAATTTGTCCAATTACTAAAATGGGGGGTCTACATATAAAACGGATTCAAATAGTTTGCTCAATAAAGACGTAAACAGTCTCTAATTGAAGCTGATTTGTTGTATTTTAGCTTTATAGTAATTGCTTTATCATCATTTTAAATCCAATTTTCTAAGGTACAGAGCCAAAACAACAAAAAATGTGTCACTGTCCAATTACATGTGGACAGCACTGTACGTACTGCAAGCTCCAGTATTCAAGCCATTAGATTAAGTGGTGCCAGATGTAGAAGCACAGCACACTGACCTATGCCTGTGCTGTACCAATAAATGCCTGTGTTTTTTTTTATTCGCTTTAATCTGAGTTTACTTGTCTCCGGTTCCATACAGTGAGCAGGGCATTCCCCCTCGCCGTCAGAGTGAGCTCAGGTCTTTGGCCAGACACACGGACACCCACATTAAGGCCCTGGCAGGCGGCTCCTGGCCTTCGTGCCAGAGCATGCTGCGCGCCAGAGCCGTCTGCACACACTTCACCAGCACGTCACTCATAATCTCCTGGCCATCGTTACTGATAACTCAAAATGACAATATAATGAAGGCCACAAAACGGCAGACTAGTGCGCAGGGTTTCAGGGTGTTCACTAGCAGAACAGCAGCCAAAAAGCCTTCAGTGTAACAAAAGACTCATTGAAACTCATGTGATGCCTACTGCTTTTTGGTGGTATCTCTGTGATACTATGGCCAATTTTTCTGTTTCTATTTTCAGCCATCCACTGTTGGCCTATAGCAATGATCAATAACAGTGTAAACTCTGAGATGTGCTCACACTTACTCACACATATCACTAACTGTCATCACATCATTTGTTTAACTTTTGGAATTAAATGGCTAATAAAGATGAAAACAATATAATTCAGAGAGGTTTCCTGTTAGTCACTTTAGAGAAAAGGGAAGAAGAGTTTATTACTTCTAAAAGCTCCTTTACTGACCATAAGGCCTATTGTCAATGGTGGCTTTGGATAGTTGGATTGTATTTAACAGCTATATTTGTGTTATATTTATGGCAAACCCCTGGTTCCAATCACCACCACTGTAAAGAAATCTAAATAACTTTTTTACTTGGTTAATAAAGGACTATTAAAGATTCTGTCAGATATCAGATATCACTTATCAGATATTAAGGAAACAGCATGTTATGTTTCTGCGGAACAGGTAATCACTATGCTTCAGTAAGGTTGCTTACCATAGCTAGGTGATTTTACACCACCACCAGCTACAACATCTGCAGTTGAATTTCCTACTCTGGAAGTTGGAAGAGCCTCACCAAGTTCAGAATACGAGATGACACATCACCAGTAAATGCAGAAGTAATGTACAGTTTATTTGCACTTCTGCTGTATCTCTTTGTGTGGCATTAAATGAGTCCTACACACAGTACTGACCAACATTTGTGAGATGTGTTAATGGTGTTTAGATAAAAATGTACCACAAAAATGTACCAGTAAATGATTGTCGAAACAATTGTGGCAACCTGTGGTTGTCTGATCACTCACAGACTTATAGAGGAAGCTAATGTGAAAACAACTCTGGGATATCACTATCCACCTTATTCTGCATGATGAAAAGGGGATGTTTGTTAACTTTTGTTAACATTTGTTAACTTTTGATAAAGATTACACCCGCAGTGATAGAATTTTGCTTAAAAACAGAAATAAAGGTGTCTTGAGAAGTTCCATTTATCTTATGTCCACCACCTTCCACAGAAGATACGCTGGTAAATAAGCTAAATTAGCTAGCTAAAATAGCTAGTTAGCTAATTAATAGCTTCTCATTACCTCAGTGTTTTACTATTTAATTATTCTCAAAAAATGACTGAATGTCTTTGTGATACACTAGTTAGCTAGCTAGCTATTCTGTAAAAATAATTCTCAAGATTGGTTCACAGTGTTATTGCTGGATTTCACATTTTACTGAGTCCCATGAAGCTCTGTCTACAGTTGACAGCTATGTTTAACACATTTATCCAAATGCCCATAACATCTGCTCTTACTATTTTATAGAGGCTAAACCAACACCAGAACATCCTAACCCAGAGAAACAGCTCCGGTAAAGTGGGTGAGCTGTGAGGTTTACACACTGCTACACACTTCCAGTGCCCCAGCACTTGTAGATTAGCCCTAAAGCTAACGTATTCTCAGACAGACTAACAGCACCCGAACCGTCCATTTCACCAGAGCTTTAGAACCCTGTTTCACGTCACAGAGTGGTAAGAACAGATGTATGAATGTATGGGTTGGTGTGTTAAATTTTGCTCCTTCAATCACAGATGCAGCTCTTTTTTTCCCTAAAAGACTGGGGATAGTTTGACCAACTGGTTAGCGAGCTAAGCTAACTCCACACAGCACTCCTATCTTTTTTGTGTGTTGTGTGTGAAAGCTAGTTAGCTATGCTGTAAATAAGGTTAAATAGCCTGTTCAAGTGTAGCTGCTTCAGACTGAATTTACTTTAAATACAATACAACCAAAAAAACATTTAGTCACATACACCTGCAATTATTTCAGCTAATTCTAAAACTTCATTGCTCTCAAGGTCATTATATGCCATGTTCTTTCTCCTGGTAGTAATTCTAATAACATCATACATTTTTTTGTATTATTTAAATGTGAATAAAATATTCATTTACTTAAAAAATAGATATTTTTAACAGATTACACAACTATGTTTAGCATATATTAAAGGCACCAAAGTGGCTGTTTCTGCCAATACTTGTAGACTACAGAGACTACAGGTCTATAAAAATAATTAAACCGTCGTTAGCCAAAGGCACTGCCACATCAAGACGGTAGCAGATATTGGATCTGAATTTCACATTTGATCATTTCTCTAAAGCTGCCTGCCTCCAAATTCCTTAAAATTGGTAAAATGCATTAATCTCACTGAAGCCCCCCACCCCTCCATTTGAGCATTGTTTGTGAGTAATTTAAATCACTCACCCATCCACACTTCCTTCAGGTCTCAGAGGGGAGGGTGCTGCTATAGCGGAAATAGTGGATTAATTAGGGAGACTTCCCTCCAGGGAGGCATTAGCCAGAGCAGCCTCGGTCAAATGGGATGCATTAGCCGCTGAACCCCCCTGGCACACTGAAGCCTCTGCTTGGCCCAGGTAATTAATAAGGTCCTGGTGCAAGTGAGGAAGACTTATTTAGAGCTTATGGCCTCAAACGGTCTGCAGCTGTACCGAAGAGAATTGGAATAAAGCCTCATTCTGCCTCTCTGAGTCGAACGCGGGCCCGACTCTAGAGCTCGCTGGGTTCAAAGTTATTTTCTCTGCTGGTTAATGCAGCAATGAGGCGTGGGCATATGCTGATATTTGAATTAGTGTTTAAGTGGCTCCTCTGGGGTACAGAGCCTAAACTGTATCCAGAGGAGAAAGGCTGTGGGATATTAATACTGTTGCTAGAGGGTGAACTGGTTAGCTAGTTTTCCGCTTAGGAGAATGAAAGAATTCAAAACCAGTAAAGCGGTTTATGATCTTTATGGTTGACCACAATCTGCCAATCTTCTGTAAGAGCTTTATGACCTATAAATCGGGAGCGTACAGAAGGTCTTTGATGAAATTGAATATGTTAAAGAATTAAAGATCAGTGCTAGGTACTCCAGAATGCTAATCTTTGTAACATGCTCGTGTGAAACACAGGTGGAATATGGGCTAGGTGGGTTTCAGGTGGGTTTAAAAGGGGTTTTAGGTGGTCTGGGCACTTTGGTTGTGTGTTGTTGCTTCAAAAATGGGCAGCATTACTAAAGACCACCCTAATCTCACATAGGTCTAGGTCCTGAGTGAAATTGCAGTGCCTGCTGGTCGTATGCTGGGCATTCTATGAAGGGCTAAAGTTTTCAGTTGGGCTACCCATACAGCCCCCACATGTCTGGGACAAGGGCATTAGAGAATTGGGTCAAAATTTGTGACATAGAGGAATATGGCATAAGCCATAACATCAATGAGAGAAATGATCAGCAAGTGAACAGTCAGTTTTTGATGATAATGTCTTAAAGAAGCCGGAAACTTAATATATTAAAGCAAATATTAAGCTTTTGACAAGACAAAAAAAACACATAAGACCTGTATGATGTTTTGGAGATGCTCAAATGTCTATTCATATTAATACATTTGGTTCAGAACATCTCTTAAACATCATACAGGTCTTATGTGTAATGTATTTTATTGTGACTTTACCCTATACAATAACATTAAAGCAGCCCCAGATTAAAGCAGAGAATAAAGTACAACCAGTGAACCAGTGACAGGATCATGGGCATCTATGGCTCACTGATTCAATCCATGAAAGTCCATTAAGACCTCATATTTTACAGAATTTAAAGGATCTGATGCTAATCTTAGTGCCAGATACCACAGAGAGGACACCTTTAGAGGTCTTGTAGAGTCCATGCCTTTAAAGGTTAGATCTGTTTTGGCAGCACAGGGGTGACCTACTAAATATTACTAATGTTATGGCTGATCCCTGTGTTCGTCATTTTTGTATTTTTTTTAATTCCAAAAAGCACATTCTTGACTGGTCAGTTTATCACTGTTAGCGAGGCCATATACAGTATAATGTCTGTTATCACTTGCATCATGCATGAATACACTGTGGTTACTCTGAGTTACCAAATTTTTAGTCTGTACTTCACATATATTTACTGGCTATAAGACAAAACCAGCACATTTTTGCCCTTTAAAATTAAGAACATTATTTAATAACATTTATTTAGTTTTATTAATGTTTTTTTCAGTAACTACAAACAAAAGCCCTACACATAAAAGCACCCTGGATAAGCAGTTTGAACAGGCTCCTCCAACAATCATGCAGACCTAGCTATGCAGCTATACACTCTAAGTGTGCTATATTGTTATTAGTTCCCAGAAAACATTACATATTTTCAGATCTGTACGTATTCCCTCTTTAAACACCAAAGCAAAGTGAGAAATTGTTTTTTTACAGTGGCCATCTTTCCTTAAAGGGTTAATACAAAAGATGCACAGGTATGTTTATAATAGGTAAAATAAAGGTTTAATTAATCATTTTTGCCAGACTGTCTCTTTAATTTAGCAGGTGCTTCTGTTGCCATCATGAAACTTCTATATCTGCATGGTTGAAACTGTGTGTAACAAACACTAGGGGGACAAGTGTGTGGAAAAAAAGCATGCTGAATTAAAACAGAGCCAACTTGGCTTGCAGGAAATAAAGCTCTGGCCAGAGCCTTTGGCAGGAAAGAGGACGGCTCAAATAGCTCAAATAGCTTTATTACCTGCAAATTTTCTTAATTAGCTTGAGGCTTGACTGATGTGCTTCAGAGAGAAAGAATCCGGTATACAATATGGGACCGGATGTTCTTCATTCCAGTATGGTTAGCAAAAGCAGGGAACAAGTCAAAACACTAACTAAAACTTACATCTGCATTTTCATAATTTGTACACACTTACAAACAAATGTGCTGAAAGTTTCTGAAACCACTTCTGACCCCCTACAACTAACTACAACCAACTAAATCAGAGATTTTTTAATAGCAGGACCACAATCTGAGGCCGATATCACAGATACTGTCTTTACTGTACCAGGAGTATTTAAATAGTCTAGCCTTTACATTACAGGTCAACCATCCAGGAAACTCACAGACTAATCATGTGTTGTAAACATACCATGCAATGCTACTCAGCCAATCAGATTCAAGTTCAAGTTTCAAGTTTCTAGATCTGTTTGGTTTGTTTAGCATTTCTGTATTAGTTCAAAAGTAAAAAAAAGGATAATGAATCAGTGAAAACATAAGGTTAATGGTGGGCTTTAAAAAGAGAAAAGTGGCACGACAAAATCAAGACCACGATGTCTTCAATATATTGTATATCAATAGTAACAGTATATCAATATATATATAAGAGCATGGTAATTATTCAATTATTAAATTATTGTTAGCCACAAGTCAAGTTATTTTTTTAAACATGAATTGTCAAAATAAATTTTACTTAGAATGACAAAATACATTTTTATTGTATTTTTATTCATAATTTGTCCAGTTCAGTGTGACACCTGATAATATATATATTGTTGAAATATAATTGAATTGGTATTGTACTTGTGGAGTACATACTATGTTGATAGAGCTACTAGATTGCTTTATTATACAGGATATTACATTGAATCATATTGCAAGTGTCACTACCAGGAAAGGAAGGGACAAGTCCAGATAAAAGTATTTTTATTAAAAAGGCTTTACTAAAAAGGAATTCGCAAGAGAGAGGTCAAAAACAAGAAGGGTTGGCCATATGAGGTAAAAATTGTCCAAAAACATAATAGTGGTCGATAAACACTACAGAGTCGGTATACAGCAGATAAAAGCCGAAGCAAGGCAAAAACTTGTAAACAGAGAAACAGAAAAAGGGTCATACATGGAAACAGGGCAAAACAACAAATAAACACTTTATAAAAAACTGAAGAAACAGCATTCAATACACAGCAGGGAACAGAGTAAAAACATGAAGTATATATACTAGTAAGCACAGGTGAAGCTAATCTAGAAGTCAGATGATCTAGTCCTGGGCAGAGTCATGTGATCGTTGTGGTGCATGGTGCTGAGTGGTGAGTCTGGGGCATTCTGGGAAATAGAGTTTGTGATAGAAAGTTCACTGCCAGAGGCAGGTACAAGAACGACAAGAGCACCAGAGGCAGCAGACGTGAGTTAGACATTATAATGTTTCGAACCTTGACTTGAGGATTTAATAAAAAAAATGAATACCTAATGATTAATTTTGAGTAAAATTACAAAAAAAATTATTAGAAAAACACAATACCTATTTCCAATGCTCTTTATTAAAAATACATTTATTATTTAGCAGTGGACATTTGGTAGGTAGCAAGCTAATTTGCTGTACAGCAAAAAAAAACTGCAGCAAATAAAGAAAAAAGGAAGAACCACGCAATCACCATTTTTTTTGTTGCACACATAAGTACTTAACCCTCACCTTTAATCCTGCTGTAAGGTGAACACACACACACATAAACACTAGCAGACAGTGAGCACACAAACCCTAGTGTGGCTGGCAGCCCTGCCTGTGCAGTGTCTTTGGAGCATTTGGGGGGTTAGGTACTTTCCTCAAGTGCACTTCAGTTGTGTCCTGTCGGTTCAGGGGATCAAACCTTGACCTTCTGCTTCTTTAACCTTTAGGCCGTGGCTCCCCCTTGAAATTGTACTCTTTATATTTCCGAGTTTGGAGGCCAGGGTCAGAGCACAGGGTCAGCCATGCTATGGCACCTCTGGAGCAGTGAAGGTCAAGGGACCAACTGTAGCTTAGCTTAGAAGACCTGGGTATCAAACTAACAACCCTGTGGTCAATACGTCTGAGCCAGTATGAAGATGGTATAGCTTTTTAAAAACCTTTTCACACACATTTAAAAAATAGTTTGTTCCAGCTTGTTTTTATTTCAGCTTCTCATCGTTCAATAAAAAAACCCCAACCAGATAAAAAGTCTAAGACTAAGTAGTTTTTAAAGCAGTACTTTTACATTTTTACTTGAGTTAAAAGCTTGAGTTGATACTTTAACTTCTACAGAAGTATTTTTAACCCAAGTATCTATACTTCTACCTACAGAGTAATGAATGTAAATACGAATAGATTCGTTTGCTGATATGTAGAAGAATATTAAATTCATAAACTCATAATTTTCACTATATTTCTGTGGCTCAGGTTTGTCCTTATCCACAGTGTGAAGAGAAAGCTGGTGTGGCCCTCAGTCTGGCAGCAGCATGAGTAAAGGGCGAGTGTGCTGCTGCTGCTGCTGCTGCTGCTGCTGGATCCAGTGTTTCCTCTGCTCCAGCAAGGTCGTGTTGTGACAGAATGAAGAGAGATGGCTGCCTTTCAGGAGCTGTCATTCCTCCTGCTCTCTGCAGAGCTGGGTGTGGTACAGGCAGGAATGGAGGGGCAAAAATATAGCATGCTGGTATGTAGCTCTCCCACACACACACACACACATCGAGACAGAGCGAGAGAACACACACTGAGACTACTGATAGTGGTGTCAACTGTTCCCTGCTGTTTTGGTAAAGATTAAGGCTTTGGTATAAATTCGCTAAATTTGTCCAGTATGGATTTAACAGTGAATTCAATTATCTCTCTCTCTCTCTCTCTCTCTCTCTCTCTCTCTCTCTTTTCCTCTCTCTCTCTCTCTCTCTCTCTCGTACCCTCATGCGCTTAGAGGAGCCCACTGAACATATGCTCAGGGAAGCCTTCTCGTGTACCCATTTGCTTTCATTTGTGTTTGTGTGGTCAAATTTAATCAAGGAAGCATCTGGGCCCCTTTAATGGGAGTAATTGTCCTTTCTGCACGCCTGTGTGTGGGTGTGTGTATGTGTGAGAGTGTGTGAATGTGAGCCCTGCGCGTTTGTACAGCTTGAGGTCACGCTCTGTGTGCATGCATGGACAGTACCAGAGCATGCCTAGGCGTCTATCTAAGAGGCTATTGTAATAGCCAACATCAAACACATTCCACTGCGGTTTGCTAATTACGCTGTGGCTTAACTTGGCACCGGGGAGAGAAATCCTCGCCGAAGTCGATAAATCTGTCCACAAAGACTAGTCCTAGAGCGTAATAACAACCCTTGGCACCCAGACCTCCCAGAGGGCTGAGCAGGTCCAGCAAGCCGCTTTCCCTCCCCCCACCCCGGGCAGGCCCTTCAGGTGCTTGCCGGGTCGTCTTCTGGGACAACACCCTCCGGCAAACAATCAGGCTGAACCAGAACCGCCATCCGGATCGTTTCTCCGCAGCCCAGAGTCCTGCCGTGAACCCCTCCGCTTCTCCTGCCGTCCGCAGGAATGCACAAAACACTTCAGCACCAGGCGCCTCACACGCTAATACCGCAGACGTGTTTGTTTGCCTGGGATTCCTTTCTTTTCCCACAATAGCGGCAAACATTTTCTTCCTTTTTTCCTCCCTTACCTTTTGCAACGAGTGGCAAGGTAATTAACTTCAGCTTATCGTTTGTATTTACAGCAGCATTTTTAGCAACACTCCATATTGATAACAATCTCGCATTCAAATCTTCCGTTTTTGTTGCAGGAAGTTAACAATCAAAATGTATTTGAATAAAAAATGTCAGTAGTTCTTTTAATAAAGAAAACTAGGTTATTGTGGCATCCAGTGCAAGAAACTAACTCCACTCTCTATTTCTGCCATACTACCCAATACTAATATAATGATGTCTCAATGATGTTGTTGCATTCACATGATATGTAATAAACATTTTCTAACAAAGATCAACATCAATAGATTTTTGTTTTGACAAGAAAAGGCAGGAAAATAAGTAGTAAAGCCAATAATCAGGTGTTTATGATGAATGTATGTGCACTCCTTTTTGAAAAAAACAAAAACAAAAAAAAAAAAAACACAGTGCATCCAACAAAAAGGAAAGACCCATACATAATTTATACAATACAATAAATTACACCAACTCTAATTCTATGCTATGCATGATCAATGTACGATGTATGATGGCAGATTCGTACTTAAGTTGTCCAAACTATGAAGAAAACCATAAAAGGGTTGAACAAACCAAAATATGTTTTATATTTAGAATCTTTAAAGTAGCACCTCTTGCTTTGATAACAGTTTTGCACACCTTGGCTGGATTTTCTCAGTCAGCTTTATGAGGTAGAGTCACCTGCAATGGCTTTCAGTTAACAGCTGTGCTGAGTTAATTACTTGAATTTCTTGTCTCTTAATGTGTTTGAGAGAATCAGTTGTAAAGTTGTGAAGAGATAGAGTTGATATACAGTGAAAATTTGAATAATGTTCTAATCCATATTATGTCAAGACCTACGCAGCTAAGTAATAAAAAAAAGAAAAAGAAGTCAAGGTCATTCAATTCAAAAAGTATCAAGAACTTTGAAAAAAAGTGCCCACCAGGAATGCCCAAGGAATAGAAGACCAAGAGTTACCTCTGTTGCACAGGAAAAGTTCAGCAGAGTTACCAGCCTCAGAAAGCAGTATTTTTTTTTTTTTAACATTTTTAAGTTTAACTACATGATTCCTTACGTGTCCCTTTGTACTCAATATTAATTTACAATTTATGAAAAAATCTGCTTAATTTAATTAATTTAATTTACATTTGTGACATGTTGTGTCATTAAATTCTGGTGAAAATTCCTGTATTTGTTTATTTATCACAATATACAGTGTATCACAGAACAACAAAATATTACAATGTCATGTTTTTGTTTCTTTTCAATATCATGCAGCACTAGTATAAATTGAGACAAGCAAGAAATTTGAAGTGGAAATATGCCACCATAACCATAATATTAATATTAATAAACCAATATTTAATATAAAATATATAAAATTGTTAAAACTAGTTACAAAAGGAAGGAAAACAAATAGCTGGTCATTGTTTTGTTGTATTTTGTTTCAGTTCAATTTGGTGATGATCCTAGGAAATGACACTAGCAATAATCCCAGTGGAGAAAAGGCCGCCTCCCTTTACACCTGCTCTCCTCACGGATCTCTGAAACAACCCCTCGCCCCTCCCTCCCTCTGTCTTCTTTACCCTCCTGCTTTTATCACTCCCTTTCTCCTCTCTTTCTCCAGTCTAGGTGGGTCAATCCCACGCAGTCTACACATGCAGTACAAGTGGAACGGCAGCCCACAGAAGACGATGAATATTAATGATGGGCCCTCGCGAGGTGTCGGGGTCTAATTAGGGGGCTCTTGTTACGCTAACGTTGGAGTTGTCCTG
Source organism: Astyanax mexicanus (assembly GCF_023375975.1). NCBI lineage: Eukaryota > Metazoa > Chordata > Actinopteri > Characiformes > Acestrorhamphidae > Astyanax > Astyanax mexicanus. The sequence continues at coordinate 83,063,658 of NC_064408.1, read as the reverse complement.
CTGGGATGTGAGAAGGGACAGAGCTCCGGCTCCACCCTCAGCGCGCCGCGTTTAGCGGGGGCTGCTAATAAGAGCCCCCTGCGCTCTGTGTGTTTGAGATCATTAACACTGGCCCTTGGCCCGAAGGTCCTCTGCTCCAAAACGACTCTGAGCCGGCAGCCCCCCGGCTGGGAGGCTAATTAGAGATTCTTTTTCATGGCAACTCCAGAACATCAACCTCCAACATCCTTCTCTGTTTCCGGCACGGACGCACGGTCTCCTTCTTTCCTCGCCTCTTTTAAGCAGCACTAGTACGACTGGAAACTTCACAATGGTCTGGACCAACGTAGCTCCAGCAGACTGCGGCGCAGTTACTCAGTATTTATAATTGAGTATTGGGTGATTCTAAAGCTAAAAAAATGCAACTAACCATTCAAAAAATGTGCTTTTTCTTCACTGATACAGAGTGACATTTTTGAGTTTTTAATTAGCGAATGCATAACAGTTGTTTAACACAAATCGATGCTGATGGCATGAGGCATTAAGGCCATTTCATTGAATTACTTATTTTTTCTTCTAATTAATAATTAAATTTCAATGTAGAATTGCAGAGTTAGACTTTCAAAAGGGCTTTACAAGTGTTACAAAATTATTCAAAACAGAGGAAAAAGAATGAAGAATGTTTGAACACACTGAACCCAGGAGTTGTGGACTATTCCAAATATTTAAAAGGAATGAACGTGTTCAAGTGACAGGATTGAGAGAGAAAAGTTGGAACCCATAATAGATGACTTATGAGAAACTATGTTTTAAACATGAGATTTTTAAAAAAGGTTCACATTAAGGGTCACAAGTTCTAAACTGTCCTTAAGCTTTACTTTATGCACTAATTTGTATAAATATACATACGTATATACTGCGATATCAGTGGGCAATTGATTCCACAATCAATTGGAAATGCATCCTCTAAATGGAGTATATTAGATTTATATTTACTTTTAAATCATTAAGCTGTTGCTCTTATTCAGAGAGACTTGCATCATGTCTGAATCCTGATAAACAAGTACAGAATGTTGGTGAACGCTGTGTTATGAGTGTGGTAAACATACCTAATCAGAAAATCAAACCCTGGTCTGTGACAGGGGTGGCGGTGTTGTTCGATCAGATATCTTAACTGAGCTCTACTTAGCTCTGTTATTATTGTATTATTGTTAGATAGAGAAGTTAAATAATAATAAAAAAAGAAAAACGTGTAGACTCTGTTAAACACACTGACAAGCAAAAAATCATGGGATAGGTAATTATAGTATGCAAACTGGTCATGAACTGTTACTTCAGTGGATGTCGTGATGTGTTATCTTGTAAAAGGCTTGAGTGAGGCTGAACACTGACCAGCGTGTTCATGGTAAGACTACATTAATTACCAGAGTTTGATTGAGGCCTGATAGTGGATGCCAGATAAATGGGACACTGAGCTACCATCGATGGTGGACATCACATTGGATGGTAATAATTGTGATAGGTAATGTCTGTCTATAATTGTGCTTGTGAACAGGCACGAGGCTCTGACATATATATATATATATATATAACATCCACATTCAATGCAGGAGGCCCTACACACATATCCCACAGGTCAATGCAGCTTTCATTCGATACTAATCCTGTGTGCCATAACATTTTAGCACTCCTGGATGGATGTTAATTTCTGCAGGCAATAGGCAGCTCTGTAGTGATTATCTCCCTAGTTAGAAACCCTTAATCCTAATGTTTCACTAATATTTTAAATATTAAGAGCTGAGAACTTTCTGCTCAGACTCACACACAGAGAAGTTGACGCTAACACAGACTGGCCAAAACATTGCCTGCCTCCGTCTCTTAGAGGATTATCATTGGATGCTATTTTGCGCATTGGACCCTCTGAGAAATTTGATTGGCTGCTGTTGAGCGCATTTAAATGTCTGTTTTATTTAATTTTTGAAATACATGTGAACAGTTAATTTTTTTGTCAGTGTCTTTCTGTTACCTACACGAAACTTGTGTTATATAGGGCTTTCTATTGAATAAGGCCATATAATAAAGGACTGTCCTTCATAGGTCAGCACAGCTGAAGGATTTGGCTGTCATTGGTAGACAGTTTAAAATTGAATGGCGAAGTTCACCAAAGTCTGAAAACTCAAAGCACATACAGAAAGTTTCACGTTCAAGATGTCTACTGATCTCGATGGTTTCCACGGAAATGAGCGTAATTTCACTTGTGAATAAACTAGTAGAAAGAAAGCAAGTGTGACTGGGCCTTCGCTGCGACACTGACTCGTCTCCCACTGTTGAGAGCATGTTCAAAATGCTTTGAAAAGGATTTCGTTTCGTTTGCATCCCCCTCTCTCACCCCCCCGAGCCCCTCCCGGTCGGTCCCCTCACCGCCGCGCTGCTCCAGCTAAACTTTGTGATTACAGGGATGTGGCGCCCTCCCTCCAAGTTGCCTTAGAGGGGCTCCAGGCTGCTGGCGCCTCTCTCCACTCCTCAGCTCCTGCATCTCCAACTCCTGTGGGAGTGCACTTCATGTCCTCAGCCTCAGATGCTATTCCCCATGGTGTCTCCCTCTCAGCACCTGCCTGCCTTGCCTCTACCTCCCCTGCTTTCTCTCCCTCCCTCTCAACCACCCCAAACGCCCCCCCCCTCCCTCCTCGCCTTGTTGTGCATATGCAAAGGAAGGCGACGCAAGCCTCAAACGAGCAGCGCCCCTGACAGCCTCATCAATGGCGCTGACAGAATAAGGACGAGGGGATGATGATCTGAGCCAGGCTGGATGTTGAGGTGCAGCCTCCCCGCGGATTCATCAAGCCACCTGACGTGCCTCAGTTCACGCTGCGTTCGCGAGCGCCGTCCCACGAGAGCACAAGCCCCTTTATCTGCGCCTAAGTCTCCACTCCACCTAAGTGAATTTACATTTCAAAATAGGAGGCTTTCAATCACGCACCATCAATAAAGGTTCCCCCACCTTTATCATTAACTTTACGGTTAAGTAGTGGTGGACACACATGACGTGCTGGAAGAGAAGTACAGGACGATGCGCCAACGTGCATTTATCTTGTCTTCTTATCCCTGCTAAAGAAAAAAAAAGAAAGAAAAACCCAGCATGATGGACACCAGCAAATACTGGCATATGTCGGATTTTGAACGCTGGCATGCTGGGCAGCCAGCAGCCCTCTGGCAACGTACCACCAGCATAAGCTAAGCTAAGCTAAGCTAACTCTGCTATGTTGTCAGCAGTGGCTTGGCATTTGGACTTAAACTAGCATTTTGGAGGAAATAATAAGATAATAATGCAGTATTAAGTAAAGTCCAGCTAACATGGCTAACAACCTAACAACATTTTATTTAAAGGTCAAGTGCATTTGCAAGAATAACATTTCAGGAGCATAAACTCATAATCCCAAGTGCATTGATTGACCAGCAAGACCAAGCTGGTTGAACAGCATGGCCAAGATGACCACTTGTTGCTCCCCATGATCAGAGTGACCACGCTGGTCAACCTCCACGACCGGCTTTCCAAAAAAACGTGGCTGTCCAGCATGACCAGTAAGGCCATACAGGTTGAGCCCCATCACTAGTGTAAACCAGCATGACCAAGCTTGTTTATCAGCTTGACCACCATGAGCACAATCAAATTCACACTACAAACACTGTGATGGTCAATAAGCAGAAAATCAGCTGGCTTATGAATAGCTGTTTTTTAAAAGACCAGCTTAGTCCATTTGAAACCAGCTACCATTCCTTTTTTTAAAAGTTGTTGATCAAAATGAATAAATATTAAGATTGTAAACTGCAGCTAATTTTAGCGCACACTGCTAACATGCAACATTTGTTCAAAGCTTATTCTTTTGCAAAACACATGATGATGATGATGATGACACACTTATAGGGCTTTTCTAGCCACCTAAGGACACCTTTACAGTCAGTATCTAGACACAATCATTTTACAGTCAGACAACACACACAAGCACACAGCCAATCGTGCACAGCACACTCACAACTGGAAACAACTGTCCACCTGTAGAACTGCATCCAGGCACTACTACTACTTGGCAAGGGACAAAGTGCCAATCCATATCAGGGCATACAGTCATATACGCACATATACACATATCAGGCCATTTTGGAGTATCCAATTTACCTGATTGCCTTATTTTTGGACTGTGGGAGAAAGAAATCCAAGACAAAGGATGAACATGGAAACTCCACTCAGATAGGGACTTGAACCTAAGACCCCATCGCTGGAAAGCAAACGGGCTAAACACAAAGCCACCATGCCACTATTTTTCAACATGTGAAGTTGGAAAAAATGCTAAAAATGCCAAAAGGAAACACATATAAACCCTTGGCAATCATAGTCAGCAAGTGATGCATCGGTAGTCGTTTATCAATATGGGAAAACGACTTTAAGTTTTAACAAGTATTAACATGCTATTTCAAGATGTTTTAAAAAATATTTTTGATTGTGAACCCTTCTTAAAAAAATATAAACATTACGACAAACATAGCTGGCCACCATCAAATCCAGCATATGCTGTGATAAATTAGTAAAATAATAAATGAGTTATATAAATGAAATGACAAAATATGAGCTCATGTTGAATCATTAGGAGCAAATACTGTATAATCAATCGCATCTCAATAAAGAACAAAAACCTGTTTTTAACATATGTAAAAGTTGGTAACATGAATAAAGGCAAACAGTACTGGCTAATTACACCTGCCACTGGCTTCTCTAGCAATAATATATTAAGTGGAGGGATTTTCCAGTTGTTTAGTTATGGTATGGAATGATAAGAGAGTGATTGTGTGTGGTTATTGTCTGTACAGATGCAGATGCAGCAGATAGAGATGGGAGAGGTGGGAAAATGCTGTGGTGTATTCCCTTAAGGCACTGTCTCTTCTATTGGAGCCTATATTACAGTTTGTGTCAACTTAACTATGTCTCACTGAGCGCTGTGAAGCAATGCCTGTGCGGTGGTGAACACTCCTAGAGTGAACGAGGAGCTTATCTGATCATCCCTGCAGGCCCAAGTTTAGATTATCAAACAGCCCATTCATCACACCTAATCTACCAATCAGCGGATTCTTATCTGCTTCACTCGCCTCTTTGATGGCGCACAGAGTCAGGACAGACCTCCTGTTCAATCACTTGCGCGATTCAGGCATTTTTTTTTTTTTTCTGAATGAAGGCACACCTGAAGCAAATGGAAAATGAGTGATAATAATTACCTCTACAAATATTAGCACTCTCCATTGTTACTGTATGAGAGATGTGTTTCCCTGTACTTTATTGCAGCAAGAAAAAAAAGAGAGAAAAAAGAGAAAGCCTGGAACAGAAGGAGAGCAGTACGCCGTCCATCAGCAGTGTGTGCAAACACTGCCATGCCTCTGAACGCCTTTTCTTACATTCTAAAATGTTTTAAAAGCTATTTGCTGAAATATTTTCGCTGAAATGAACACTCATCTTCACGTTCATCAAAGTGTCTTCCTTGGTATGAAGAACAGGTTTGTCTAAAGAACGGTCTGACAGGTTTCTTCTTTAAACTACTGTTCAAAGCACAGTTGTCACTGTCATAATCAAACCTCTCCTCTTTACAAACTGTACGAGAACTTTATAAACTGACAGAGAAGCAACAGTACAGGAGTTGTGTGGCTGCTGCTAATACTGCATCTGATCTTTTTCAGGTGCATAGCAGCCAATGCCAATACACAAACATCTATGTAGCATACCTGTCAAGTCTCCCGTTTTGGCCGGGAAACTACCGTATTTTACTCCTCTTTCCCGCTGTCCTCCCGTATTAGTATTTTCCCGTAAATTTCCCGTATTATATTAAAATAAAAAAATATATATTATTGGGGAGACAGGGAGCTGACTGCTCTGTGTCTCTTAACCAATCGTGCAGCCGGTTCAAGGAGAAAGTCCCGCCTTTCCGGAGAAACAGCCAATCAGCTTGCAAAGGAGGGTCAGTGTGGGGAAGCCACAGGCAGCTAGTCGGAGCTGCTGATGTTAAAACATATCTGGATATACAGCGATTTTTCTTAAAGAAAGGTAACGGTAGGCTAATCATGGAAACTGTGATGAGATTTTTCTGATAGCTGCTTAAAAATACTCGTCTCTGAAATAAAACACACAGATTAAACCTTTTAAAATAAAAAAAATACAGCTTGAACTAGAAATGTTAAAAATTAACTAAACTGATCAGGGGTGGAGTGATCAAAAGATTCAGTTTGCAGAATTTGTGCACCCTTTGTTCAATTTTAAATCCATTAAATAAATAAAAAATATATTATAAAAAAGAGTGCATTTATGCCAAAAAGACATGAAATCTTAACTTTTAAAAAAATATTTGGAAAAGTGTTTTTAATTTGGCTGTATTAAAAGAATGACATATGTAGGAATGTCCGCAACATTACAGATTCTGATAATCTAATTGTGTGTAAGTGGTTCACATGTCGCTATTTTAGATTTTTTTTGTAAACCTGTCTTAAAATGTAAGGGATACTGAACCTACGTTGGGCTGGTGGGACGACTTTAAGCGGACAGAGGAAAATATCCCTTATTTTTTAATCTAAAATTTGACAGGTATGATGTAGAAATTAAGAGCGTATCCTCCTGGGTCATTACAGAGAAATCTAACATGCATTTCTGTTGAGATACAGATGCAGTAAAATGAATGAAAGACATAATTAAACATACGTTTAAAATATAAATCAAACTAAATCTTTTTTTTTTGGATGCTGTCAATTTTTTCTTTAGTTGTCTTATATACAGTTGTCTTTTTTCTTTAGTATATATATACAGTACAGTGCAAAAGTTTGGACACACCTTCTCATTCAATGTGTTTTCTTTATTTCTTATGACTATTTACATTGTAGATTCTCACTGAAGGCATCAAAACTATAAATGAACACATGTGGAGTTTTATGTACTTAACAAAAAATGACCTGACCTCCACAGTCACCGGACCTGAACCCAATCCAGATGGTTTGGGGTGAGCTGGACCACAGAGTGAAGGCAAAGGGGCCAACAAGTGCTAAACACCTCTGGGAACTCCTTTAAGACTGCTGGAAAATCATTTCAGGTGACTACCTCTTGAAGCTCATTGAGAGAATGCTAAAGCAGTAATCAGAGGAAAGGGTGGCTATTTTGAAGAAATTAAAATATATATTTTTTTAGTTATATTACCTTTTTTGGTTGAATACAAAACTCTGCATGTGTTCATTTATAGTTTTGATGTCTTCAGTGAGAATCTACAATGTAAACAGTCATGAAAATAAAGAAATCACATTGAATGAAAAGGTGTGTCCATATATATATGTATTTACAAATTTTCTCTCCTATATATATACTGTTACTGATATTTATACACAGGTGTTGATTTCCAAATAATAAATCTGCTTAGTTATAAATATGTTAAAGTAACAGAAATAAGATTAGTAAAAATATTTATTAGAAAAACATATTTTATTAATTAAATGAATTAAATAAATGAATATGAAATGAACTTCCTGGACAGGTGAGGCTTATAAAAACAGAAATGCAGAAGCTTATTAATCATAAATAATAGTAATTTTCTGATTATGTCATCTTTGAACAAAACATGTTTTTTTTATATTTGTGTTGTCCAACTTAACAGCTCTCCTATTATCAGAAGGAAGCTATACAAAGATAAGTGTTTCTGGAGCATCAAGAAAAACACTAATCAGATTCAATTACAGAACCTGATTTATCATAATTCTTTTTTCTGGTTATATTGAGTAAACCATCTTAAATACTGTTTAATATCTAGACTATAATATAAAAGACCCAGACTGAATACATTAATATTGTTAAAGCGATTATTATTAATTATTAACCGTAATGATTTTTCCGTATTATTATGGGAAGTGATTGTAGGTAAAAGTCAGTAGATTCTAATCCAGGGTAAATGCTGCGCTGCTGTTCAGTAGCTTATTAAACTGAACAAGCCCCCAGAAGTTAATAAAGGAAAGCTGTGTTGTGTGTGCGGGAGTGACAGTAACGGAACTGACACGAACGCACAGTTTACTAATGTCCCCCTGAAGAGAGGTGCACAGGGGGAAAAACAATGGCTCAGCACAGCTGGAGCTGTGTCAAGCATCATTTGCCTTTTCACATGATTAATTTGATTTTAATACGTTAAATTGAGGGCTGATTAATTTTGATCATACGTTAAAAACAATACACACTCCATTAATTAAAAGTTTTTTCGGCGACTTGTTGGTGCTCGGAGTTGAACCGATGGAGATAAAGCATGTGATTTATTGGCACGCTTTACGCGCCGCTGCTGCAGCGAAATAGCTTTCATAATTGCCGGGTTGTTTCGGGGCACTAATTGTCACTCATTTCTGTCATTCCTGGACTCTAACGTGTTTAAGAAAGCAAGAAGTTCACCTGAAGCACTCTTCAAGGTTCATTTCCCCTCCTACTTTAAGACCTTGAGCCAAATACCTGCACACAGGAGTTTTTTTCTGCTCGTTGTTGTTTCTCTTTAGACTGGAAAGCTTTCAGCCCTGAAACTAATCCCTCCTCAGAGCACAGTAAAGTGTCCAGGAGAAGCATTCTGCATACTTAAGAGTACAGTATGGCTTTTTATCTTCCACCAGAGCAGTAAAGAGTGACCTCATGCTGAAAGTGTCAGGAATGTGCTGTGAGTGACACGATGAAATTGTGGCAGGTAAAGGGTCAGGGGGGCCTGAAGCCTAAAGCCTGAATCCTGCACTGCCACTTTTTCTGAGAAACTCATTTAGGAGCCTTCTTCCTGTTCCACGGGCCAAGATCTGACATTCCAAAAGTCATGGGATAGCAATATGTGCATGTAAGTGAATGTGTTAAATGTTAAGTGCTATGTTAAGTTAAATGTATGGCACCAGTTGTGAGGTGTTATCTTGTGAGTGAGGTTTAACACTAGCCACTAGATTAACCCTAGCGGCCAGATGTAAGTGATATTTTATTTCTGGAGTTTTGTGGGCATTTAACATTCCTCGATCCGCAGAGTCACATGTGATTTGGGAATTTCTTATAGAAGGCGTTACCATCTACAGTGGACAGAGCAGTGAATGATAAGGATCTTGGCCATTGGAATCTGGCTAGAATTGTCTGTGTGTATAGACAAATGACTGATTGGTACAAAAAGATAAAAAAAAAACATGCAGAGCAGAAAATAATTTAACCTCTACATTTACTGGAATTTTAACTATTTTTTACTCATTTTAACTAGATTTTAACCTATCCAGGGCAGTGAGAACACACAGACACCATAGTGATAAGGGTAGTGAGAACACATAGTCACAGTGGTGGCCAACCATCCAGGACACAGGAAGCAAATAAGGGTTTTTTCTACCATTTAAAATCTTAAGTGAGTAAGTGAGTAGCTTCTTATTTGTTAAACAATCGTGAGAAAAGACACATTCTGTGGTCGTTGAAAAGATCTGTTTGAGAAGGGTCAAATTATTGACGTGCATCAAGCAGAGAAACATCTAATAAGACTGTTAAAAAAAGTAGTGTTGAAATCTGAAGCTATATAAAATGCAACACTAGAACTCAGGGATATGTTTAATAGTGAAAGTAAGAGCATTTCCACAAACACCATGTAACAGAAACTCAAGGGATTGGAGCTAAACAGCTGTGTAGCCTTAAGTAAAATACTTATCATTGAGTCTAACTGGCAAAAACAGCATGATTGCATGCAAGAGATTGCACTCTAAAGCAATGGAAGATCATGTGGTCTCATTTGTGTGGTCAGATTTACCCTGTTCCAGAGTGATGAGGGCATCAGAGTAAGAAGAGAGGGAGTTAAAGTGGTGCACCCATCATTTCTAGTGCTTAGTGTGCGTTGTGCAGGTAAGAGTGGATCAGACACACTAGTTCTGCTGGAGTTTTTATATATGTATCAGTGTCACTGCTGGACACCAACCAGAAATACCATGTGACCACTGGTGAAGAATTAGAAGATGACCAACATAAACTGTGAACAGCAACAGATGAGCTTCTTTCTCTGACTTTACATCTACATGGGGGACCAAGAGTAGAGTAGGAGTGTGTAACAGACACAGTGAACAGTGAGTGAACAGTCTGAATAAAGTATGCATAAAAACAGAATGACTACAGTCTGTAAACATAGAACTACAAAGTGCTTTTATATGGTCAGTGGAGCTGAAAGTTTGAACAGTGAAAAACAAGAAGGTGGTGTTAATGTTATGGCTGTTCCGACTCTGGAAGGTTCGAGTCTAGCACAGTTTGTTGAATTTCCTGCTCCAAAAAAAATCACCTACTGACCCCCCAGGGCAGAAAGACTGGTGCTGGCCAGTCGATGCCCGAGCTATAGTTCAGAGCAAGATTCATGCTTGTGTGTAACCCATTCAACTTGACAGAATCAACTCTCTGTCACAACACAGTTTTTTTTTGCCAATAAATGTAGTAAACAACTGCACAGGCGACATTTTACTGCGCTGACGAGTGGCCTTGAAGTGTCAAAGGAAAGAGCATGCACAATGCATGCGGCGCGCCCCAGCGAGAACAAATGTGTGGACTGGGGAAAGTACGGCAGCGCAGAGGGCCCAAGGGCACAGCAAGCGCGCCATGCTGCAACAAGCCCTGTTTGCTTCCTTCTGCCGAGTGCCTTCTTCACCAGGAGGGCTGATTTCCTACATCATTAATTGCTGAATAGATTGCCTGTTGAATTCTTAATGTGTTGCCAGTGTGTGTTTGTCATTACGAGGTTGGCACGGAGCAAATGGCTCAGCCTTCACTAACGTGGCCTTGATGTGTCTTCAGAAAAACACAAGACAAAGGCGCCACTCTGCATGTTAGCATGTGTGACTGAAGGTGCCGTCGAAATGTTTTCAGCTTCTGACGTGCTTTTTTTTTTTTACCCCCTCTTCTCCCTTTTCTTTCATGCATCCAACGGCATCTAGGGTCTGAAATAAACAAACGGAGCGGAGGGCAATATGCATTTTCCATTGTTCCGGAGAGGGATACAGTGGCAGTCTATCCAGCGGACGCCGACAACCGCCGCTTAACCAGTAGACTCATCCCAGTTTTACCTGTAGGAGTCAAGCATTTCAAAATCCATTTTAATGCATAAGTAGGGGCTTTCAGTTTAATTCATATTCAGTGACTTTGCATGTTTTAAGCCCTATGCAAATATTATTGGATTTTGAAAGGATTTGATGGATTTTCCGTGGATTTTCTCACACAAATGTTGGCAAAAAATAGAGCAAAATATCTATGGCCTTTTTTGTGGAGGAGATTTGCATGTATGAAAGATTTTAATGAAACCCTTCCCCCCACCACGAAGAGGAGTAAGATTTGATTTCAAAATATCATTATTCTCAGCTCGGGCATCATATACACAGGATCCAGGGGAAGAGAAAAAAAAGCTATGTTTAGTTCCTTAGCACTTATTTCCCCCCACTATTTTGGCACAATATCACAGACCGCAGTTTTATTGAGTGTATATATAACTGCTCGCTTTTGTTTGCTTTTGTTGAACTGCTTTAATAAGGAAAGACTTGAACAGGACAGATTTCCGCTTGTAAAACGTGCTGCTCGCTAGCATTAGAGCTAATGACAATAATAATAATAATAATAATAATAATAACAACAACAGTAATTATGCATAATGGCCAAATTCAAAAAGAACCTATAACAAACGCTCGTCTCCTCACGCCCACATGGCTTTTTGTCTCCGAGTCATGATCCTCGCAGGGTGTTGAGAAATCCTCCTTGAGCTTGGCCTCCATCCATCTGTCTCCGCCGTGCTGAAACACAATACCAACAAAAGTAAATCCTTGAAAGGAGAAAAAAAAGTACAGGAGCCGTAATGGGACAGCTCAGAAGTGTGTTGTGGGTGTTGACGTGATGTACAGCAGACAGGGCTGTGTGTTTGGACATGACCCGCACAGGGCCTGAATGGACGGCATGCAGGAAAAGTGACACTCTAATATGGAAGGCTGGGCATTCCTGCTGAAACGACTTGCTTATGTGGTTTCTGATTACTGTATAACACACTGTTATCTATGAACACTGACATTTTGGAGCTAATCTAGTTATCAAGAGATGAAAGCTTATACTCTGTCATTTTGGCACAGAGCAAACTGCATGCCTAAATCTCATATTCCAAACAAAAAAAAGTGACCATCACTAAAGCACATATCCATAAGTGGTAGCATGGTAGCATCCATGGAAGCTAGAGCAAGGTTTTCCAGTTTAACTTTTTGGTAGAGCAGATTTTGAGTCACTATATGTCTTTTTGATTAACTTAACCCAGCATGATTGAGCCTTCTTTACCAATCAGCAGAGATACAGTTTGTCAGGATAACAAAAAAATGTCTTTCTATAATACGCCTTTTTTTTTTGTTGACATCTAGAAATCACTCCATACATGTAGACTGATTTGGTGGAATAAACATATACAGCTCTGGGGAAAAAATTAAGAGACCACTTCAGTTTCTGAATCAGTGTCTCTGATTTTGCTATTTATAGGTATATGTTTGAGTAAAATGAACATTGTTGTTTTATTCTATAAACTACGGACAAAATTTCTCCCAAATTCCAAATAAAATTATTGTCATTCAGAGCATGTATTTGCAGAAAATGAGAAATAGCTGAAATAATAAAAAAGATGCAAAGCTTTCAGACCTCAAAAAGTGCAAAGAAAGTTCATAAAGTTTTAAGAGTTCAGAAATCAATGTTTAGTAGCATGTTCTCCCCCACCAGTCTTACACACTGCTTTTTAATAACTGTATTCCACTTATGGTGCAAAAAAAATCAAGCAATTTAGCTTGCTTTGGTGGCTTGTGATCATCCATCTTGTGTTCCGTGTTCTAAATTTAGCTTATAGAGGTCTTATAAAGGTATATATTTAATTTAACATGCAGAAAAAGGTAACTATTTTATTATACCCCCATACCTACTAACACCCCACCCCCCCCCCCCCCCCAAAAAAAAAAAAATACACAACAAAATATTGCTGTTTTGTAGTTGTCTAATAAAATATTTATTTCTAATAATGTATTTTGAAGGAATGATGATCTTTTGAAAAACTGCTTTGGGGTTGAGGTCTCAGTATAGTGCAGAAGTAGCCATATAGCTCTTAGATCAGAGGTTAGACTAGCAGCTAGGCCTGGCTGAGTACTGTTTGATTCCCAATCAGTGTATAATGTGTTTGCCTAATGCATGTTGGGTATTGTAGTGAAACACAGAGATTACCATGAAAACAATGTAAAATTGTGAATTCTGTCAAACCGAGGATGTGTAAGTGTATAAGTACTTATATTAGTATATATTTTAAGTAAAACCATAGACTGCATTCACACTGCTAGACTGAAGTGGCTCATATGCCTTAATGTGACAAAGATCTGATTTTATCAGGGTTGTGTCATCAAATAAGATCAAATCTATTGTAATCAGATTTGAATCAATTTTATATGTATGTAGTCCTAGATTGGATTGTATCTCATTGTGGGCATAGGGAAAGTGAATAAATCTTTTGACATGTATGCATGCTTTTAGTGCCGTCATCATCAGTCTGCACCAGTGTTGTGCCAAATTCTGACTCCCTGCCAGAATCTGACTCCCTGTGGTGTGCTGCACGTGCATTATGCAGCAGCATGGGAACAACAGATTATGCAAGCGATTCCTCTTGTTTCTATTTATGGATAACTATCAATATTCTGTTTTTCTTTACAACATACCACAGAACAGTGGAGGCAAATTCTGGTGGGAGTCAGAATTCGGCACAACACTGTCAGCACTGCAGAACAGAGGTGATGCGCATTAATTGTCAGATAGATTCGTTGTACATTACAGACAGATACAGGTCACGAACATTTATAATTGTGAGCCATCAAGATTAGCAAATCTATTCTGAGCAGAAAATAGGACCTAAAGGAGACTAGAAGCACTGCTGGCCAGAATGCCACAAGAAATTTTATTCAGTTTTATCTGAACATAAAATTTAGACCACTGCTAGCTTAGTTTAGAGACACAGGGTCATATTGCTTATTGCTATCTTACACCCAACCAACAGTCTATTTAAATAGCAGCGGTGCTTGTGAATATATCTATGCAGATGGGTTTGCCGGTCTGATAGAGAGATGTGTTTGGGTCTATTTCTGGCTTATTGCTATCTTGGCAGCAAAAAACACAGGTGCACCACTGACTAAAATGAACCTAGACAGACGTCGACAGTCATTGTGTGAATTGTCAACAGGTGCCTTCCCAATTCTTGCTACGCACACATGGATAAACAGAATAAACAACTGCCTAGAGCAGGTCAATTTCTTCTGCATCCTGGTAGCTGCGCCCCTTTAATAGCAATGCGCCTAAAAGTCCACCTGGGTCTTAAAGGAAATGGCAAGTGAAACACTGATTGGTTGATTACACGTTATGCCCAAAACCTGCCCTTGAAAAATTAGGAAAATTAGTACAAGGCTTTTTGGTGTACTTTTCCCGTCATTATGATAGCAAAGAAACACTGAAACATCCTAAATCAAGCTGCCTGGTGTGCTGTTAACGGCTCGCCTATAGATCACTAATATAGGTCCCACACTCTTTTATTTAAAGCTAAATTAATTGTTTTAGTCAATTTTTATTTAATTTAATTAATTTTAAATATTAAAAAGATATTTAAAGACAATGATAAGCATTCTTTCTTTGATATATATATAAAATTAGATTTAATTAAGAATACTAAACTGTTTTAATATGAAATAATTTGCATTTATTGTACTTGGTTTTATGTCCTGAGGCATCACTCGCCACTGTATTTTTGTTTTAAAAAAGTGCCCTAGTTTAAAAAATGGACAAATGTACATTACATACCAACTATAGCAGTTAATCTCAAGTCTTACTTTTATTCTTTTTTTATAGCAAAATATAAAATAAAGAAAACTTCAGACACAAAACCTTCAGCATGTGTTGGCTGACTGACCATATCTGGAGACCAATAATTAATTGGACAGGAAATCGTATTTGCTTTATAGCCTAAACCCCAAAAAAATTGTAGTCTAAACATAGGCTTGTTTCTTTAAGACCATTATGTTTTAATAGGATAAATAAACAGGCCTTGAAATGTTTTATTCTCTGTAATCTTTTTTATTCTGAATGACTTGAATGAAGCAGTTGTTCATCACACTTCCACCACCTCACTGTCTGTTCCACCACTCTTTATTCACTTCATGCACTTTTAACATGATACATAAGATGCTCCGCATATCAGGGTATGGAATAGATGCACGAGGACCTTGGACCACTAGAAGAGATTCTGAAAGGACCCTTTGCGTGTTTTTGTTGGGTAATGAGTGCGGTGGGTTCAGACAGACAAGCGTGTGGCATTGAGATTATTCACATTTCCCCTTTCTTTAGATGAAGTGTTTCGGCCAGCCCTCGCTGCGTTTTTTTTTTCTTCTTCTTCTTCATGTGCCTGAATGCCACTCCTGAAACGGCAGTGAACCCTGAGACAAACATGATGGATGTTTTCTGTCTCGGAAAAAACATCCGCTGTTCTGTTCGTCTGTCAGTGGAAGATTGTTTACAGAAAAAAAAGTTAGGAAAAGCAGGATGAATGAGGGATGAAGATGTAGCGAGTGAATGTACTGTACTCTCCACACGCAGCTTTACTGTCAGACAGCGGTAGCGGTGGCTCAGGAGGGAAAGAGAAACGAAAGCTCTTCTAGGTATCAGTTGTGAATAAAGTGAATAAAGTGAGGGGTGTGGGAATGAGTGAGGTTATAGAAGCGTGGTGTATGTAAATGATGGTGTTTTTGCAAATGTACTGTATCTCTTCCTACCTTACGTCAACTGACACTTTACCTATTATCTTCCTGATTAGAAAAAAATCAGAACAGAAGATATCGTTGCTGGCCAATGAAATACATGTATCTCCATTTTTTGTCGGTTTTTAAAGCTTTTCTAGGTATCAGATGTGAAAGTAATGGAATAAAGTGAGGAGTGTGGGAATGAGTGAGGTGTATGTAAATGATGGTGTTTCTGCAATTGTACTGTATGCTGTATATGAGGCTTTACTGTCAGAGAGGGATTTGGACTTACAGAAGAATAGAAAAGCCCTTATAGTTATCAGTGCTAAATAGATGATAGCTAATAAAGTTAGAAACATCAACTATCTGACTATCGATTTATAAAGATGGATATAAAATTTGGGCACTATTCCAATTTTACAATACTTCCAAACTTGCCTCTGGCAGAACCATGAATTGATTATTTTTCATTTCTTGTACACTCTAAAAAACAGAGGTATGATATGAGTACTGTTTTGTACTCAAATGTACACTCTTCATAATTGTACCCTAAAGGTACAATACTGGTCTTTACAGGTTCATATGTGTTCCCTCTGAAGTACAAAGTCATTCCTAACAGCAATAAATACAAATTTGTACCATTTAAAAAGACAACAGGTACATTCAGTATTCTGTATCACTGTACTAATAATCAATATATATGTTTATTGCACATTTGTTTGAGCTATATTCAGTTGATGATAATATTTATAATGTTTATAATCTTTACTGGCACAAAAACCATGGGTACAAAAAAGGACTTTCACTGAAAGGTACTTTTTTGTACCTCAAAATAGGGTACAGCCCCAGAGACAAGCTTTGTACTCTTTTGAGTACAAATCTGTACTTATTTTTCTTAGTGTGTAGTTACCAATGCTTGACATATTAAGTTCTTAAATTCTTAAAATATAATTGTTGGTTAAAATAAAACAATTTGTATTATTTAAAATTGTTTAATCTTGTGAGACACAATTTGCCACTGGAATGGATGAATAATCCCTCTGCAAGAAATGTAGCAACCATCTTTAAATCCTAATATTGTCCTTATGTTTATCCACAACTCCAGAAATAAATTTGTACATATAAGCCCAGACCCATTTCTGAATAATGATACCAAATTTAAGCAAGCAGCTAAATTTTTTTTTTCTTATTGTGGGCACATTACACAACAACAATTTCATAACTTCATAACATATTTTATGATTTTGATCTAGAAATCCTATCAGAATCATTTCTATGGAACGTAAAACATTTTATTAAAGCATTTGAATGGTTAAATGGTTGGAACAGTCCTGTAGAAGAAAATAATGCATTTTTAAAAAGGAGCTTCTATAAAGAAGGTTAGATGAACAAACACTGTCCTGTGATGATCACAGGATGTTCACTGTGTGTCACGTTTTTTTTTTTTTAATGACCTGCACTAAACTTTTTTTTTTACATTGACTATAATAAATTAGATGGTCCCAAGCTGTTGGTATTGATTATATAAATGACAGCACCTTTGCATTATGGGTACATTATGCATTAAGGACATCGTTCCTGTATTTGACGAAGTGTTGTGTTATTTTGCAGATACATGGCAGTATTAAAACATTCTTCAGTGTGAAGGTGATTTAAATCCAGTGTTTGTGCTGCTTACAGAATATCTTATTGGGCACAGGAACAATTTAAGTATTCTGTGTGTCAGAAATCAGTTATAATAGTGAAGAAATCCAAAAGGCAGCAGGGGTAAGCTTTTGAATTGCACTTACTGTAGCTTCATTTTTTTTTTCTTCACAGATTTAAGTTATTTCTCTGGCTTTCTTTAAGTCTGTATTTACAGGTGTGCTCTTTCAGGTCTTTGTGCTGGGCTGTGTGATGAAACGCAGAGTCTTTGGAAGAGCGTGCGTAAGAAAAAAATCCATTGTTCGGCAAAGTGTCTTTTTTTTCCCCCTCTATTGTGCTGTCACCCTATCTTTGAATCAAAAGCCCTCGCTGGCTGCGGTTATTTACATTTTAAAAATCTGCATTTCTCATATAGATCTGTCTGCCACTGGATTTTAATATCAGTGATGTTTCCCACGACACCTTTTGTTTTATTATACATTATGAATTTCTTCTTCTCTCCCTTCATCTTCCCAAATCCCTATCCCCTCGCCGAGGCTTATGAGGCCGAGTATTTTATCAGGCGGGTGGCGGTGCTGGTGCTGGTGCTGCTGGTGGGGAGGGTTTATCATTTCAATCTCATTTCAATAAATAAAATAATCTCTCTTCTCTTAGAACTGACAGCAGCTAATGCTATTTTGTCATCATTAGCCTGAAACTTTCCACACAGAGAGGCTTACGGCTTTAGCTCCGCTTTGATCTCGGTGGTCACGGCCAGCTTTGGGCTTCACAACAAGCCGGTGGAGGAGGTACGCCGCTGCGCCAGTAGCAGGTAAAGGCGACCTCTCCTGCGCTTCTTGTTTGCTAAATGCTCTTCAGTGCTAGCGTGTGTGTACACTCTTATCTCTCTGTCAGAAAAGGTTTCTCCGAAACAGAGCTGTCAAATCCCCCCCCAACCCCCCTCCTGCACGCGGGACGACGTTTGCGGAAACAAGACCGGCCATCAAAATGCCATTTTTTATTTTAATTGCTATCCTCTTTTTCTCTTTCCCCATTTCTTCATTTTTCACCCCAGAGCAAAAAAAAAAAAATCAAGGGTAAAAAAGCAGGAGAGGGGAGCTGACAGGAAAACAATTGCGTTTCAAATTGAAGTCCCAGCAGAGTGTGTTCAGTTCCTTAACCTGACATCCGTTTTCTCTCTCAGACACACCCGCACACACACACACATCCCACATGAAGAGAAAAAAAAGAGAGAGAGAGAAAGAAAGAAAGAAAGAAAGAAAGGAAAAAAGAAAGACAGACGCCGTTAAAAAAAGAGGGACCATCCTTTTGAATATGTGTTTTCTGTTTATCATTAGCTGACTGGGTGCTTCATCATTCTGTGAAAATCCCTATCTGCCGAACATAAGGCTGAGAGACAGCGGGGAATCAATCTTTTGTGCTTGGGCAGATAAACACAGGACGCAATCAGAGGGGAGACGGAGGCATGGAGCCGGGCGCACGACTCACGCCGCTGGTGATGGATGGCGGAAGTAAAAGTGTCAGGATGGCATTATGCAAATAGGGGAGGCATCCGAGCATCGCCCTGGTGATTATGGAGAGATGGGGAGTGCAGCCCGTGGTCCCCCTGGCATCACTCCTGCCCGCCTTTTCTTTCCTTTTTTCTTTTTCCTTTTCTTTTTTCACCACCCCCCCTCTCTTCATTCCCTGCTTCTCGCTCCTCTTCCTTTTTGGGTTTGCTTTTCTCTTTTTCTTCTTCTTTTTTGTTTAACTCGCTGCTTGTCGTTCCGGCAGTGGCGATGGAGATTCCCAGTGCATCACATAAGCTGCTGATCTAAAGGCCTCACTAACTTATATTTCCATGCAATATACATTCCACACATTCATTCTGGTGAGGAAAGGGTTAAAAGATCATTTGATGATCATTTGATTATTTAGGAGATTAATGAACAGTTTAGTTTCTGCAGTTTTATAGTTACTTTGCTTCTTATTTTTTATTTGTTTTTATAGGTTGGAGCTAAAAAGCTAGCAGAGCTAATAGAAGTAATGGAAGCTTATTATGCCTCAGTCATCACAGACTTGCCTGAAGCCACACTGAATGGTTAAGTCATTCCTAATAGACTTTTTTGCGTTGGTGGATTCTGACACTGTGACACGCCATTATCTATTAACGCTGGCTAACATATGTTGCGTAGTTAAGAACAATAGTAACAGACGTCCTGAAGATGAATATGGTTCTTCTTCTGGCTCCTCCTGCTTTAGAGGTTAGCAGTATGTAAGTATATAGACAATATTATATCATATTGTGACCATTTTTGTTAAAATAAAAAGATTTAAAAAATATTTTATGAGCATATAGGTGATCTGCACATTTCATTATTAAGAGCATCATTAGTCATAATTGGATGGAGCGCATTTAGAGTACAAACTACTACTGGTGCGTTTTGTTTACCTGCAAAAATTATCTCAATAAATATTTTGTATCATATAAGAAAATATTATTTTGTGAAATGACATTTTTAACAATATCACCCAGCCCAAATTTGAAAATGCTTGTGATAACATTTTCAATGTAATAACACATGCATTATTATGCATTATTAATTGTGATCATAATGCATCATAAGCTATGTTTATAATATGTTTTAATATGCATGACTTATATCTACCATTTGGTAATTAGTAAGCTTTTCCCACAATAACAGTCTGTCACTTCACTTGGATGGTTTGAAGACATTCTATAATGCATTATAAATGTTATATACAAGCTATCAATATAAGTTTAAGTAATGATTGGTCAGAAATAATTATAGCTTGACTTAGTGTGTGTTTCTAATTCTAATTGGTCAGCTTGGTTCACCATTGTGTGCATTATATAAGCAAGAGTTTGTTGGTAGTGATTTAAAACAAAGAAGTTTATGATGCATTATGATCAGAATTCACAGTGCATTATAAAAATGGCTATAATGTGTTACTTATTATATTCATGTTTCATGTCTATTCATGTTTATTCATGTTACTCGTGAATAGTTATAACTATGTTTATAATGCCTTATAAATGCATTATAATGTGTTATAAAGGTGGCCATATTGTCATATAGACATGACATGTTACCGTATTAGATTTTGCCATTCACACAGTCTTGGTGAGAGTCTCAGGTTATGATTTGGTGAACATTTAGAGAAGACGTGAACTCACTCTATGATTCATTGTTTTGTCTGTTTTTGGCACAGAAACAA
Organism: Astyanax mexicanus; assembly: GCF_023375975.1. NCBI lineage: Eukaryota > Metazoa > Chordata > Actinopteri > Characiformes > Acestrorhamphidae > Astyanax > Astyanax mexicanus. The sequence continues at coordinate 83,042,997 of NC_064408.1, read as the reverse complement.
CAAACATGATGAATCAGTTAATTGTATATAAACATAAAAAACATTCAGTTTTAACACTTTCTATAAGTGTCATTTCTATTATACTTAAAAACATAGTCATAACACATTATAATGCACTTATAAAGCATTTTAAACATGATTATACATATTTATAAAAATGTATAAGAAGTTATGATTGTTATGCATCATCTGCTGGGTTTATAAGATATGTCAAAACCAAGCATGCTATAATTACCTTTTACAACTCATTAATTATACTTAATTAAATATTATAATAGCTTATATTAATGTATATTGTATTATAATGTGTTGTTGTACATTCCAAATAAAGTGACATGTGTCCATCATGGGTCACTAAAAACATTATAAAGCTTAATAACCATGGCTCTAATGTGTTATTCCTTTTATATTATTATTTATAATGAAAATAATGCTTTATAAATGCATTATAATGTGTTATGTCATAAAGTCTTTTTTGTGTGGAACTTGGATTCATTCTTTATATTAAAACAACATTTGATTACAAAAAATCTAACTTTGTCTGTGTTACGTGTTCCAATCCGAAAGCAGCTTTAAACTCTGTGCTCTCCATTCACTTTTATAAACTTCTGACTTGCTCATTTTGCGGGTGATGTTTTGATGTTGGCAGGAGCAGTGCGAATACGTTGTTTTGATTCTTTGTACAGTGAAATAACCAGCATGCTCTCATTTAACAAACAAAAATAAAAGTCACTAAGAGCACTAAGAACTTGTACTTTCATTTAATTTACTTTCACCAAGCAATCTGCCAAACAATCAGCGTGTGATCATTTTCTAACACACTTTCAGAGTGAGCCAACACTTTAGGACCTTTATCCCTCTCAGCTAGAGTTGTATTTATATCTGGCATGTATTTGCATTAATAACAGACTTTTTATGCCTGTTTAATATTAATGTTTAGAAACATGGCTTTTTTTATTGAGATCATAAACAGGTCAGCAGTATTGTATGAAACTGTATGTAATGTATTTCATCTGCATTCTCTTTCATTATCCATTATCAGTTGCATAGTTTTCACTTTAAAATAGATCTTCAGTACTTCAGGACAGTATTGTAGACAATGAGCAGCAATAATAATAAAAAAAAACATTACTTTTGGGAAAAAAAACTGGATGTGGCTTACTGCACTGAAATGTTCTGTAATGGCTCTGTTCTCTTTGCTCAAGACATGTGCAAAGACAAGTTGGAAACACCAAAACCTGTATAAATTGTGAGGTGTTATCTTGTAAGTGAGGGTGTGTACTGAATAGGTTGCTAAAGGCAAGGAGACGTGAATTATTAGAATAAGGTTTGATGGTGGAAGTTCTGCAGGTATTTATCATTCCTCAATCCACAGTGTCACGTGTATCAGCAACACTTAAAATATAAAATGCATTACTGCCCACAGTGGACAGTGTAGTCGGTAATAATTTTTGTGACTGGCGGCATCTGGTTAGAATTGTAAAATAGGTCAGTGCAACATTTTTAAACCTCCATGAAACATGGCAAAAATCATGGGACATGATATTAGTTCCTGTCCTTTGGCATACTGCATGTAAGTATATAGTTTAAGGTCCATTCCACTGAATGGGTGCCATTTGTTTTGTTTTGTTTTTTATCTTTTTTTCAAGATGGTTACAACACTCATGTGACATTTAAAATCATGTTTAAAAGCAAGTCCACTCATTCCTGTAATTTTCTCTCAAGAAAGTCTTTATTTTAAAGAAATGGTTGACTGCATGTTCAAATAATTGATATTTATGACAATTATTAAGACATTTCTGTTACTGGCACTCACTCCTGTTACTGGCACTCATGTCTGTTACTTTTTATGTTTGGAGTAACAGGACTGAAAGTAACAGGAATGAGTTTTTAGCATTGAATTAGCAAAAACATAAAAATAGCTAAATGGCAGCTATGCTAATAGCATGAGGACACTGAACACATTCTAGTGATGTTCCCAAAATGTGTATTTTAAAAATAAACAAATAAGATCTAAGAAATAATTTAGGTAACAGGACTGAGTGTTGAGATTGACGTCCTCAGTCAAGGTTACATTAAGATCAAATATTCAGAAAAAACAAATTTGGGAACTTAAATTTGGTCTTCCCATGATCTTCAGAAGAACCAGCTGATTGAACTTCCTGTTGTAGATGTGACTTCTAGAAAGTTCCAGATATTTCAGATGGGTAATGTTTTAACAGGATATGAGTGAAACCCAGGGACACAACTAAAATGTGTATTTTAACTTAAATATTCTGGATTTATCATGAAACGTATTTTGAAGTCACACAACAAAGCAAAAACAAAATACATCTCTAAAGAATTTTAGTTAATTATATTTAATAGTGAAGTTTATAGTTAGAGAATGGGGACAGGTAACAAATGCTATTTTGTTCAGTATTTTGCAATTAGGTCAGTGTACAAGACACTATGCTTAATAATGAAATGTATTTTAAAGTTATTTTGCACATTTATACATGTAATTTCCTGGGGACAAAAATGGCACCCATTAAGTGAAATGGCCCTTAAGCAATGCTGTTAGTACCTTACTTATGTGCTTCACAAATAAAGAAGCAAGTAAATCAGACACTAAATCATTCAAAGCACAATGTATAAGTGTTAAAAAGAGTAAAAAAACAAGTTAAAGCTATTATAAAAAAAACTTACTTCTTTAAAAGACCTTTCCAATATGACAGATGTGTAGAATCATTGTATCAACTGAACTATAGAGGTCAATCCTGAGCCTGAGCCAAATCAAAACATTTAAGTTCACATTTTATACTGATTGATGGTTTGTAAAATGTTTCTCACAGCTTAGACCACATAATATAAAAAGCAGTTTTCATGTTGTCATTATGAATGTGGAATTAGCTCACTGGTGTTAATAAACGCTGCTAAACATGGCTGAACATCCTTTAAAATGGAGACTCTTCAGTTTCTTGTCAGCAGATAATAACCTGCTGGTGTCACTGCGGGGTGTAGCCTTAAAGGGAAAGTGACAACTCCGCCTCTTCTTCCCCAGCGATGCCGCCTTCACTTATTTATTTATTTATTCATTTTCATCACACAGATTGCAGAGGTGAATTCCACTCTTCTCTTTCTTCTTCCTTTCCTCTTTTTCTTTTCTTTTCTTATTCTCTTCAATTCTCTCCTATTCTTTTCTCCTATTGTCTATCCTCATGTTTGCTGACACATTTTATTTTAATTAGAAAATAGAAAATATAAATATAATATATCTTTCTGCTCTTGGTCCAACATCTAAAGTTGATTCAGAGGTTCCATCTAAATGATGCACTTGGTTAAATGCACCACCCTCTGGAGGACTAGCCTGTCCTGCTTTGTGCTGTTTTCATGAGAAGTCAGCCACCGCCTCTTTTCGAACTTTGCCGATATATCAGCTCACAGCTGATCGACATCACCATTTAGTGTGATGAAGGGAAAGAGCCCCATCTACCCACCCAGAGAGAGCAAAGACAACTGTGCTCTCTCAGGGCTCCGGTAGCTGATGGCAAGCTGCATAACCGGGGTTCGAACCAGATCATAGTGGCAGCGCTTTAGCTCGGTGTACCGCTTGGCATCAACGTGAGGATGCTTTTGATGGTGCTAGTGTAGATGTTCTGCAGCCCCTTGAGAGAAGCCTGAAGTCCCTTAAGCATCTGCGTTAGAAGATAATCTGACAGCCTTATTTACCAGGGAGCTGATATTTCATGTCTGTGGCAGATCCTGCAAGATGTGAACTTATCTCATATGTACTGTATTTGTGCACTTACTCAAACAAAATCAGCACAGCTAGAAGCTTCTTTTATGCACTGATCGTTCCAGCCAACATTCTTATGTGGGGCTCATATGGTGGAACATGGGTAGGTTGAGTAGTTTTATGTACAGTACAGGCCAAAAGTTTGGACACACCTTCTCATTCAATGCGTTTATTTTTCATGACTATTTACATTGTAGATTCTCACTGAAGGCATCAAAACTATAAATGAACACATGTGGAGTTTTATGTACTTAACAAAAAATGACCTGACCTCCACAGTCACCAGACCTGAACCCAATCCTGATGGTTTGGGGTGAGCTGGATCACATAGTGAAGGCAAAGAGCCAACAAGTGCTAAACACATCTGGGAACTCCTTCAAGACTGTTGGAAAACCATTTCAGATGACCACCTTTTGAAGCTCACTGAGAGAATGCCAAGAGTGTGCAAAGCAGTAATCAGAGCAAAGAGTGGCTATTTTGAAGAAACTAGAATATAAAACATGTTTTCAGTTTTTTCACCCTTTTTGTTAAGTACATAACTCCACATGTCGTCGCTGTCCTATGAAAAACACTTATCTCCATTTTAGTTTATTACATAATTTGAACAGACAGTCATGAAATAGTCATGAAAATAAAGAAAATGCATTGAAAAAGAGAAGGTGTGGCCTATATTGCATGTGTTTTTTACTTTGAACCAGTAGAGCTTTCTAAATGGGCCCCATCATTACAGACAAACTTAATTTCACATAAGTCCCAATCTATGCCCTACTGTGCAGTGTACAACCCAGATGGGGCACATGGTTATCCCCTTCTGGTCCCATCACTGACCCTGATGAGGCCTGATATGCATATCTCAGGCCAACATGGAACCCATGGATTAAACTCTCTAGTTCCTAGCTAGAATATCCCTACAGGCCCACATGCTACAACACCAACTATCCAGCTAATATTAATAACAAATAATGGAAGCTTGTTAACATTAGCAATTAGCATTCTGCCCTGTGGAGTTGTTCAGTAATATGTGTCTAATAGACTTGCTTAAAAGGTTTCTGACCTTACATGACTCACTGCACTGTTATTACAGACAAAGGTTTACACAAATAGCTGGAATCAGCTCTGGCTGTTGAAGCCTGTATATCAAATGTACTGTATATCAGCAAAACAGCTTAATTCATATCGTTGCTTTCCAATAAAAATATCTCCGTTTTTGTATATTTTTTAGTTTAGGTGTCAAAATTGCTTAATGAATGGACCAATACAAATGGTCCAATATGACATGTTTACACTAAATTCCATTGAAAGTTAAGAAGGTTTTATCTCTTACTCTTACTGTTATTTTATAAATGATTTTAGAGGACTTCAGTTTTATACCACACATATTGGTTTTACTAAAATAAAATCATCATGAGCTGCTGCTTTACCATCTAACAAACAAACCCCCAAAAATCTGAAAAAGCCTAGTCATTTCAATGTAAATGACTACATAAGTCCCACCCACTTACTCCACACTGTACTGTGATAGGCTGCACCCAGGTGCCTCATTGAGCTTGATTTCCTTGAACGTTTTAAAAGAGACCCTAAAAAAAAACACCCTCCTCAATACAATGGGCAAATTAAAGGTGCAGTTTTTAATATACTGTATAAAAAATTGTAACTGTATGAAAGAGTTTTTTTTATACTTATCGTATTTGTCACACCAAAAACGCACTAATTTCAGCCTAGTCCAAAACGAAGGGCGTTCATGTTTGATTTTATTGGAGTTGATTGCAGTCATCATTGCATTGCATCACCCCTGACAGCCTCTACAAAAGGTGCAGGATATGAGGCAGTAAACCCAACAATGCGTCAGATTTTGACCTGACATACCGGCCTATTCCAGCAGGTATTCCAGCAGAGCTGTAGTACAGTTCTACTGTAACAGGAAGCCCCCTTATTATTCTGTTTGAGGGGGCATTTTGCTGCTGTGAAAGCGCAAATAATTAATGACCCTGCGGAGGATGAATACCATCATGGGTAATAGTTTGCCCATTAGCACCGGACAACCTTTGATAGTGGACCCCCGCAGTGCTATTCCCAGAGACGAGCCGGAGCTGCCAATCCTACTGCCTCTAACTTTGGCGCTCTCGATAAAGCGCAGACAATACCACTCTGTTTCGGCAGATTGGATCCATTTGCATCGGACAACTCCTCTGCATATAGATTGATGGGTTTAATCAGCGAATCAGGGAGAGCGCTCACACATCAATCTTTGTCAGCCTCGCCTTTTATTCGCTGCCTGTGCTTCCCCGGCTCCGGCTCATCAGCGAGAGCGGCTTCAGACGAAGAGGAACCGAAGCCGTGATGAAAACAATAGCTTGTCGGGCGCATTTTTGGGGCAGGGTTGTTCAGGTAAATCACAAAAAATCGTTCAGCCAGATATTAAGCAAAGGGAGAACTCCAGAAATGAACAGGGATGAGTCAGGAAGCTTCCGCTGATAGATAGGCTTACATCTTCCGATGTCCTGATCCTGCTTTCTCGCCTCTGGATCCAGATCAAAGTCATTTAATTGTAGTTGTTTTTATAGAGAGGCTCTTGAGTTTGAGTAGCTGTTCTGTTATATGTTGGACAGGTTGTACCTTATGTTGCACATTTTGTATTTTGATGTGTTGTGAATCAGTATGGATGCTATCTTCTTGGCCTGGTCTTTTCTGACCTTAATGTGACTTTCTAGTTAAATAGAGGCAGGGCCAGTTTTGGGGGGGCTGAGGGGGAGCGTTGCCTCACCAAATTTGGTTTTTGCCCCCCAAATGCAATGCAAGCAAAGACTATTTTTCTTGACATTTCTTAACTTGTAGTACTAGCAGCTGGATGTTAAGCAAGCTACTAACTTAATAAATATACACTTTAGGCAACCCAATAATGCATTGTGCAACATATTTCTTCACCTAATACATCAATTTTAGTCAGTATCATTAGCTCTGGCTTTAAAACTATGACTATCAACATTCCCACTCATTATGTTCTACTGCCCCCCAAGAAAAGCAGTCTATTAAAGGTAATAATGATATTGATTAGCGTATCTTGCAATACCAAGATCTCTCTAATATTCTAATATAAGTTCATAACACAATCTGCCAATGCAGTGACTTAACTAGAGCTCCATCATGGTAATGTTTTTTTTTTTAAACAAGCCCCCTATTTAGAAAATGCTCTCACTATACTAAAATCACAACATCTGTTAATGTTTTTCTCAGATGTTCTCTGAGAAAATTACAGTTTTTTGCTGTAATTTTAGTCCCGTCTGGATCCACATCTCTAAGTTTTGTCACCACATGTTTAATAAAATAGCTATTTGTCTACTGCCACGCTCCGTAATTACACTTTGGCCACGCGTCTCCACAGAGATTCATGTAAACACAAAAGCGAGTGGAAATGGAGGAGCTACTGAACATGATGTCACGTGACCAAGAAAGCCTAAAAACTCACTGGTCCAGTTTTTTTAATTGCTGTCCGGATGCAAGAGTTTAATCATTGAGTAGAAGTATAAAATGTCTTTCACAGACGTTCCCCTGAAAAACGAATCCTGTCCGGATGGGGCTTAAGCCTGATTTGGCTGTTGCTGAAGGTCAGGATTGCACAAAATTTTACCATCATCCACCATCAGTTGATAAACAGTGTAGGAGAGAAACAGCTATCCAATCAGCTCTGATTGAGCAGTCAGCCAAAGCAGATTTACACATTTTTAACACAAAGTTTTGGTCACATGCAGTTTTTGATAACAAACCTCTAATGAACACACAAGCTGGTGAACACAAGCATTAAATCACTAATACTATCCTGTCATAATATACATAGCCTACAATATGCAGTGAGAATTATTTAAATGTTGACTCTTCTATAGATGTATTTAAAGGAAAACAGAACTTTTTCTTCACTCTACACAATATACAGTATCAGAGACTGTCTGTATTGTCCTCGCCTACACATTCACATTTATTTATTTATTTTATTTTATTGGTTTTAGATTCAATGCACAGCTTGGCAGTTAGAACACTAGAAAAGCTGTCAGAACTTTTTACTGACTTTAGTGCACAGTATGGTGCTATGAATGAATATCTATATAATATCTATATAATGTGTCTTCCATGTGCAAAGCATAGTGTACACTGTGTTCTATACTATACTCAAGGTTTTCTTTCAATGAACACATTGTTACAGATTTAAAGGAATGCTTGCTTTCATTATACATTTGTTTTTGTACTTGGCTGCCTCATATATGATCAAACAGCAAGTACAGTACCAGTCAAAAGTTTGGACACATTCAGTGTGTTTTTTTTATCAATATAAAATGTTTTTCATTCTAGATTAATGCACAATTCAAACTATGGAAGAAAAAAACATACATTAGATTCTTTAAAGTAGCACCTCTTGCTTTGATGACAGATTTGCACATCTTGTCTGGATTTTCTTAGTCAGTGTTATGAGGTAGAGTCACCTGGAATGATTAGCTTTCAGGTAACAGCTGTGCTGAACTTGTCAAGAGTTAATTACTTGAATTTCACACTTGTTTCCTTTTCTGTTTCTTCTTTTTGTCCTGCCTTTCTGCCTGTTTTGTTCTCTTTCCCAATGGGCTCTAAGAGCACATGGCCTGTGTAATTGTCCTGTCCCCACCCTAGCCATCAGTGTTGTCACCTTGTGTCTTGTTTGTAACCCCGCCCCCTCGTTTCCTGGCTCAGGTGTTTCCCACCCTCCTTGTGTATGTAATTCCCTTTTGTTTTAATGTTCCTCATGGAGTCTTTTGTGTGCCTTGAGTGCCGTGTGTCTTTTGTGCTGCTTGTCATTTATTTCTTGTTTTCTTTGTAAGGTTTAATTAGTTTAGTCTTCTTACTTTTGATTTCTTTGTTTCTTTGTAATCTAGTTGGTCTGCAGCTGGACAACAAACTGGACTGGTCAACAAACACAGACACCCTGTACAGGAAGGGACAGAGCCGGCTCTATTTCTTGAGGAGACTGCAGTCCTTTAACATCTGTAAGAAGCTTCTGCAGATGTTCTACCAATCAATCGTGGCCAGCATTCTCTTCTACGCTGTGGTGTGCTGGGGAGGCAACATGAAGAGGAGAGATGCATCACGGCTGGACAAGCTGGTCAGGAGGGCCGGGGCAGTGGTTGGAATGGAGCTGGACTCTCTGGTTACAATAGCTGAGAGAAGGACTTTGGATAAACTGCTTTCTATCATGAACAATGATAGTCACCCACTTCACACCACCATCATGAAGCAGAGGAGTGTGTTCAGTGGCAGACTGCTGTCACAGAGCTGCACAACAGACAGACTCAGAAAATCCTTCATTCCGAGAGCCATCAGACTCTTTAACTCCTCCCATCGGGGACGGGATGCTGCTACTGACTGAGTTTAACTCAGTCACACCACATGGACTTTATTACTCCACCACTTAATTATTTACATTAACACTTCCCCAACCTCACTTACGTTCAAGTACACTTTACTCATGATTGGGTATTCACATATTCACAATCTCCTTTTAGAACTATATTTGTTACAGTTGCATATTTATATTATATTTCTATGTCACATCAGCCACTTTCATAATCAATGTCATTGCTCACTGCACTTTGCTCTGTTAATTATTTAATGAACATCAGCAACAACTGCAATGCTCTGTTTACAGATATGTATCTTACCTTGTATAGTACGTTTTTGTATAGCCTTATATATATATATATATATTTTTTCTTCTTCTTCTTTTTCTCTATTCTTCTGTTTTAATTTATGTTTGAATCTGTTTCTTATTGTATTGTGTTGTTGCTGCTGGATGCCTAAATTTCCTTCGGGATAAATAAAGTATCTATCTATCTATCTATCTATCTATCTATCTATCTATCTATCTATCTATCTATCTATCTATCTATCTATCTATCTATCTATCTATCTAGTTTTCTTTGTTTGCTTTTCCTTGTTTGTTTTTTGTAGTTTAGTTTACTTTGTCTTGTTTATTTGTTTTTACAATTTCGCTGCCTGTGTTTGCTTTCTTTTTTGCTTTTGTTTGTCTTTTTTATTATACAAATGTATACCTGCATTTACATACATCTTCTCACCTTTTCTTACTTGAAAATGTGCTTGAGAGCATCAGTTGTGTGGTGAAGAGGTAGAGTTGGTATACAGTAAATAGCTCTATTTGAGTAATGGGTAACACTTTACATTAAATGTTGACTAACTAACATAAATGTATACATTAGGTAATACCTTAACAATGCTTAGGTAATGTTAATTAAACACGGAACATTAGAATTAATTAATGTAATAATGTTATTTTCACATGAAACGTAGATCTAACATTACAATGAATTTATTATGAATAATAAATCATGTATTTCATTAAAAGTGTTAACTGATGTTGGGTAAACATGTAACAACTGCTTTACTTAATTGTCTTGTCATTTGCTCATGCACTGCAGTTATGCATACGGTAATTATTAAATATTTATTTAATAAATATTAAATAAAAATATAATTGGCTGTAATAACACTTATGCAGTGGTAGCCAGTTGCTTGTTTCATTCACAAATGTCCATTAACTAATATAATTTTTTTTCATTTAAAATTTTTACTTCTGCCCACCGCCTACAGAGTGTAGTGCATTGAAGTAATTTTAGCTACAAACAAAAGCATTATTGGCTTTCACTTTACAACTTTACATTACTTTACATCCATTTATTTACAATTATTCTACTGAACAGAGCTGTATAAGTGTTTAGTAATGTTTAACAGATGTTAAAAAATGCATTATTTGCATATTTATTATATTTATTATACTGAACAGAGCTGTATAAGTGTTTATTAATGTTTAGCAGATGTTAAAAAAGGCATTATTTGCATATTTATTATATTTATTATACTGAACAGAGCTGTATAAGTGTTTATTAATGTTTAGCAGATGTTAATAATGCTTAACAAAGGCATTATTGGTTAATCATCGTTTGTATTTACAATGTCAAAGTGTAAGTTGAATTACTAACTAATATTTAGTTAATACATATTTATAATTAACAATTAACCAACATTGGTTAACAGTATTAATAAAGTATATGATTTTTTATTCATCTTAACAAACGCTTAAGTTGTAAAGTTAGTTCAACTGTATTTTATGTGAACGTGAAATGAATTAATGCTGTTGTTTGGTGTTAAATTAACATTACCTAAGCATTGTTAATGTATTACCTCATGCGTTCTTCATGGTAACTAATGCATTAATTACTGTTAGTTAGTTAACACTTAATGTAAAGTGTTACAGAGTAATACTCTAATCCATATCATGGTAAGAAAGTATCCTCAACTAAGTAATGAAAATGAATCTGAAAAATGTCAAGGACTTTGAAAGTATCCTCAAGTGTAGCCACAAAAACCATCAAAAACATTATGATGAAACTGGCTCTCATCAGGACCGCCCCAGGAAAGGAAGACCAAGAGTTAACTCTGTTGTACAAGGAAAGTTTATCAGAGTTATGAGCCTTATATGTTCCTTCATAGTCTGAATGACTTCAGTGTTCATTTAGAATGTAGAAAAAAACAATAAAAATACAGAAACGTGAGGAGATGTGTCTGTATATCTCTAGTCCTATAATCCATTTTTTTTAGCATGTGCTAAACAGCATAACATAAAGTGTGTATCTATTTTGACAGAAGGTTGTTAGTGTAACAGCACCCAAAAGACAAGTGTTTGCTGTTGAGACGTTTCATTTTCAGCTATTAAATAGTTCCACAACACAGGCTTTAAATCTGCTTTTACTGTAAGTAGAGTGCAATGAAAGAAAACAGGCCAAGAAAAGGCTTGGAATTGCATTGAGTTTAATGCAGCTTTAATTGATGAATTAACCTTTTTACAAGTGAATTCTGGCTATCTCTCTAACAGTTTGCCCAGAGTGAGTTTTGCTGCCATGTGCAGACCAGCTGTGATTGTGATGTGGCATGGCATTTAAGCCCTATGCATGAAGTTATGGTGGCAGTTTACAAAGCACCACTCTATTTTTACCACTTGACCTCAGCAACAACCAGTCTAGAGCAGCATTTTAATCAAATAATGCATACATTTCTGATCACTCCTCCTGACAAAATGAACGAAAACCTTTAAATTCAGTGTTCGTGCATATGCAGATTAGCGCACATTTATAGACATGCATATTGTCGCTGTTCCAAAAAAAACCCAACAATCTCCAAAACAGCAACTTTAGAGGAGAAAGAAAAAAACCTTCTAAACTTGGAATGGAAGTCAATGTAAAAAGAGTTTATTTCAGGTCATTTTGAGTAATTTCTGTTGGTCCATTCATCAAGAAATGTTGGCACAGTGCAAGGGACAGTTTTCGTGTTCAAATTATGTAGTAAACTAAAAATTGTCAAAAAGTAATATACTTGTTTTTTATTAGACAGCGACAATATGCACATTAGTGCACATTTATACACATGCATGTGCATGTGCATGTGTACGTTTTTCATGAGTACAGCAGAGTTTGTGTGTGTGCATCAAATCTTAATATGCTTAATAAAAATCCTTAATAATGTAATAAGAAAATTTATAGTCAGATTTCTTTATATGTTTTATTTTTTTAGCTAGTGTTGGTGAGAGAAAAGAGCAGTAGTGCCAGACAGTAATCTCTGTCTGTTTATAGTGATGTAATTCACTGCGATCTGGATATGATAATAGGGTTGCTCTTGTGTATAATCAGTTCCTTGGATCCATGCAGTATATAAAGTGTTCTCATATGTATCTGACATTTCTTTCTTTTTCTTTTTTTCATAAAATATTATATTACACATATTTCAATATTCAAACTGGTTTAGTACAACATGTGTGTTGAACAGCTGTGCATAGAGTATTTTTGCTTCTTTTTTTTTATTTTAGAGGAGGGGGCGTGGTCTTTCAATTCATTTTAAACATAGCTGATTTTGTAGATGTTTAGTAAATACAGTGGGTATGAGCTATGCTCAGTGGTCAGTATAACTTACATTGGACATTAAGGCATTTTATTGCAGTAGGGTCGTTTAGTTGCATTTTAAGGATGCACTGTATGTTGTGGAAACACATATTTTGATACAGGGAAATTAAAGCTGATTAAAGCTGATCAGTGTTCAAAGCTAAATGTGTCAAACAATCCCACTGCTAAGATCTTGGGACTAGCCACTTGTGAAATGCTTTAAATATGCCACTATACATCTCTGGACAGGCATATTTGCACAGTTAGGTGTTGTGAAAAGTAAAAATGAATAAATCAAGGACTACATGGTGGACTACATGGTGATGCTCAACGTACAGTACTTTTCTTAGGAACATGGAAACGACAGCACACATTATAACCGCTAATTATAAAAACACTAGCTTTTAATCTATATGACAGTGAATTAAATCAAGGCAGTATTGCCTTCGTCAACCTTCGTCAATCACATTGTAATAGTCTTTTCCAATTAAAAATGTAAGTGTTAAAAAGTCTCTTTTTGAAGAACCTGAGAGAGACAAACATTCCTCTGTTCTCACATGCGGGTGACATTGTGTTGATTGCGGTCTTGTTGTGCGCGGTCCCCCGATGCCACATGCACCGAGCGAAGGTGTTAATTGAGTGGCGGTACCATTATGCTCTGTAACAGGTGAGATGATCTGGACCTCTTTCTTGTGTCAAAGACAAAACGTCTACCTGTGACACCTCGACTCGCGCGATGTCTCGAACACGTCGCACTTCCCCTCAATGCTAATGATTGCAAATTCAATTAAGAGGCAGCGCAATAGTTCAGAGAAGTTGGACACTCTAGGTGAACTTTGGAGGTGCAGTAATCAAGAACAAATGCAGATTCATTTGCTTTTTCTCACTAAGGACTGACAAAGAACTAATGATGGCATTTACAATTATAGCAATTATCATATGCAGCGCAAGTCTGAGTCATATACTTATATCTACCTACAGTCAGTGCAGGATCGTAGTGTGCAGTTTGAGCCTCTTTCTAAACCCGCCGGGGTCACTACTGAACTGGGCCCATTTAAAAAATGTATTGGCTGTCGTTCGACGTGCAGTGTGAGGAGAGATTAATACCAGACTAAACCGCACAAGCTGTATCTGACTGAGCTGCCAAACTATTGAATGAATCCCAGACATCTGAAGAGTTTACTGATTTTAAAAGTTACATCTCTTGAAGCGTTTTTAACATGAAATGATTTAGAATTTTTTTTCCTGATGGCTGAGAAACTGGTTTTAATTTACTTTTGACAATATTTTGAGTGTTTTTAAACGCTGTGGTGGAGATTTACATGTAGGTGCTAAAAAGCAAATGGGTCACCTCCCTAAAGGTTTTTTTTTTTCTTTTTTTTCAGACTTACTTCTATGTTTCCAAAATCAACATATCATCAATGTTCAATGAAAAACAGCAATTTCAAAGGAGAGAGATAAAACTTTCTTAACTTTCAATGGAATTCAATGTAAAAAGAGTTTATTTCAGGTCATTGTGAAAAAATGCTATAAGTCTGTTAATCAAGATATTTTGGCACTGTGTGTCAACAAAATAGAGATACTTGATTTTCATACAAACAGTGATATATACAAATTCCATATGACAAGAACTCACCCCATGTCTTTTGCATGTCTTTTTGTCGCATGAACGCTAAAACACTTTTCTGACCTGCAGGATATATGCATGTGAGGCCTCCTACACTTAAAATAGAATTCCCCTCCTTCTGGCAACCACCCATCAGACCTTATTCAAACTCTGCTCAGTATTTCATTGACCAGTGTTTAGCCTCACTCACAAAATAACACCTCATTTTATACTGAGCAGTGGGTACAGTATTCATTTTCAATTCATTTCAATCACACTGCATCTAATAACTTTTTGCATATCAGTGTATTATACTCAACTGAGAAACACTGTAAAGAAATCACCCCCCTCTCTGAATATAATTTGTTTTGAAAATGAAAATTAAATGAAAATGAAAATTAAAGTAGTTAATAATGTATTATTTGAACCCTGTTTATTTCCATCGAATAAACATATTTCAACTATTTCTCTCTTTCTTATTTTTTCCTTTTTGTATTTTGTATATTACATTATGTTTACATTACAAAAAAGAAACGCTAAAATATGCTTTATTTAGGTGTTAATTTCTACGTTTCTGAAAATTAAAACATACATCATAAGAAAAATAACAGATTTGTCCTAAAAGGGAGAAATGCTCAATAAATGATTATTCATTGAAAGGGCTTAATTATTAACTCACAAATGAACATGCTAATCTCAGTGTACGGTCATAGTGTACACACAGAAGATGAAGAAGCTTAAGATTTGCTTAGCTGTTAAAACGTTAGTGATAAAGAAACAGTCTGGCCTGCATTACCGAAACCACTGACTCTCCTGAAAGTTGATTAGCACCCCCAGTTACGGTGGCCGATAAAGCCCAACGCAGTGCAAATTGAAAAGCGCTGCAAAATCACAAAACACATCCATCAAAATTACAACACAGGCGCAGCAAATAGAAAAACGCGCTGCAACTAGAAAAACGCGCTGCAACTAGAAAAACGCGCTGCAACTAGAAAAACGCGCTGCAAATACAACCACAACACAACGGAATTTTCCCGGGGGACCTTAAAAGATGCTGTAACAGCTAAGTTGCGTCTTCAGTAACGTCTCGGACTTCACTATGTGTACAAAGGACAATAAGTGGCAAACAAGGCGTTTTGTGAAGCAGAACTTTTAATAATATGCACACAACCGTGGTAGTCACAGGTAATAAACATAACTTACTTTTCAGAAGCTTGTTTGCCACTTATTGTCCTTTGTATACAGCTGGTACAGCATCTTTTAAGGTCCCCCGGGAAAATTCCGTTGTGTTATGACTCACTTCCGTTGTGTTGTGGTTGTATTTGCAGCGCGTTTTTCTATTTGCTGCGCCTGTGTTGTAATTTTGATGGATGTGTTTTGTGCTTTTGCAGCGCTTTTTAATTTGCACTGCGCTGGGCTTTCTCGGCCACCGTACCCAGTAGGTAGCCTATCAGTGCTGTTATTAGAAGGTGGAGACTGTGCTGCAATACCACATCTCTCACAGTCCGGACACTGGCGAGTAACTGCAGCGTTTTATGATGCTTTTATATTGGGTTTAAATAACTTCCTTCTTGAAGTCACTTTGACAGGGCGAACACAAGTCGGTAATAAAGAAATCCGCAAAACTATTACTGGAGGAAGAAACTTTAATACCGAATATCTCTTAATGACAGCGTTCCAATTAGGGCGGCTGCATTTTTCCCTCTAGCCCGCGAGTCAAAAAGAAAACAAATAAAAGGAGCCTGATTTAGAAAGCTTATTAGCCTTCCAGTCCCATAGCAATTAAAGCATTACAGCTCCAGAACTTCTGTGAGCCTCCAACGGAAAACATTTAGGTGGTCCTGACTTTAGAGGTGGTCTGGTGCCGCGTGTGTGTGTGTGAGTTCATGTGTGCATGTGTGTTTGCGTGTCTTTTTCTGCCTTAGCATCCAATGCAAACACATTTACTGTAATTCAGTGAGTGTTTTGCATGTCGACGTGGTAATAATGAAAAGATTGTTGTGTAAATGAGGCAGTTGGAATACGCTGCACGGTTCAGATCAAGCACTGCTGCCACAATACTCACCCACTCACACACACACTCTCACACACACACACACACACACACACACAAACACAACACTGTATTAATGCACTACACGTCCCTGTGCTTTCTGCACTGCTGTATTCAACTAAAGCACAGCAAATACAGAATTTTTATGATTTTGATAAATGAAGTCCAGTTGACACAGGTAAGTATGTGTGTGTGTGTGTGTGTGTGTGTGCGCGCGCGCGCGTGTGTGTGTGTGTGTGTGAGTCTGTGGCAACAAAAACAAAACAGAAAATAATAAAAGAAAAAGAAAAGAGAAAAATGAAAGGAAAAGAGAAAAGTAGAGAGAGAAAAAGAAGTGAAGAGAATAAAGTGAAGAGGAGAGAAAAGGGATGAGAAATGACAAGAGAAGAGCGGGGAGGACAGAAAAGAAAAGTAGAGAAACAAAGAAGAAAGAAGAAAACAGCAGAAAGTGGAGGTCAATAAAAGAAAAGAATTAAAAAGACTGGAGGTGAAGAGAAAAGTGAAGACAGAAGAGAATAGAGACAGAAAAAAAGAGAAGAGAATGGAAGCAAATAAAAGAAAAGAAGATAAGAGACGTTAAGGGAGAGGAGAGGACAAAAATGAAGAGAAGAGAAGAGACAAGGGAATGGAGATGAAGAAGAGAAGACTGCAGAGAATGGAGACAAAGAACACAAAATATGTGTAGGTGAAGATGAGAAAAGAAGAAAAGAGAATTGGGATGTAGAAGAGGAGAGGTGAGAAGAGACAAAAAGAGAAGGGTAAAAAAAGAGAATAGAAGAAAGAGAAAAGAGAAGAGGGAGAAGAGACAAGAAGAGAAGAGCAAAAGTGATAGAAGGGAAGAGACAAAAAGAGAAGAGAAGAGAAGAGAAGAGAAGAGAGTGTGTGAGGTGTAGTGGAGGTGTGAGTGTAGTGAAGTAAGGTGATGTACAGATCAGGACTTGCTCTGATAAGGAAACTTACACATGTGGAGCTACGAACCACAAGGGGGGGATAGCACTGCTTCCATCCTCCATCAACTTTAACACACTCAGACATTCCAACACTCTCTCTCTCTCTCTCTCTCTCTCTCTCTTTCTCACACACACACACAATCATATGTGAACAACACAGTAGCATTGTCACATAATGCAGTGTTTTGTGTATTTAGTGGTCTGAGCGTGCAGTACACAATTTTGCATTTATTTTAAAAAGGGGGCTAGCTGGTTTATTCATTTATTCATTTATTGGCTGTGAGAATTGTAACAATAGCTCAGTGTTACTTGTGTTCAGGGGTCTGAGTGTATTTGTATAACTATCCAATAAATCTATGTCTCTTCCAGCACTTGTAAAACCCTGTCCTGGCGACTCCACCTGGCATGCGCCATAATTATACAGTGATATGCTATCAATAGTTGGCAGTGGTGGTGAGAGTGCAGTTAGTGCTGAAACGTACAGCAGATCGGCGGTAGTCTCAGCATGTCAACTTGGCAAGCGTCCAGGAACAGGGCAGGTTCTCTCTTGTGTACGCGGGAAAAGACACTCTTTCAGGAGAGGGCAGAACTATAGGCGGCTCAACTGAGTGTGTGTTTTTTCCGTGTTCTTTTGCGGACTGACCAAGCCAGTTCCAATCCAGTAGAAAAAAGGAGACACACATAGCTGTGGTCTGGTGATTATCGTCTCGTTCTCAGACACACACGCACACACACACACTAACAACACACACACTCACAAATACATCCCCATTGTAGGTGCTCATTAGTATCTAAGCATAAATCATACTTTCAACTTATGAAGGCAATACAATGAATTATATTTTCTTTCACCTGCATACCGTCGTCTATGAGTGCAAATGGCCCAACAATACAGTGAAGCAGTGATGAGATGCCTCAGGTCATTGGCATAATGATGTTCAACATCTCAAAGTAAAATGATATTGTACACAACATATACTCATTAGGGAAATCACTACGTGGCCTAATGGCAAACATTTGCTGAATGTTTCATTCTCATTTGATGTGCCATGCCTTGGTCGAGTGACACACTGTACACTCATTCAGAGGGAATGTTATCAGCGCTCTCATATTTCAGCCGGCCCTCTGCCACGCTTTGTGCCACCCTGCCGCTCATACGCTGCCATTCAAAAGTTTGGAATCACTGTTTTAGATTTAGATTTACATATTCTCCTTTTTTAAAGCTGGGAATGTCCTGATGTAGTCTAATTAGCGCTCATCCAATCTGAATAGTTTAATACTGAATATTAGATTTTGATCTGATATTGACATTTTCATGTTTTGTGATGGAGACACAAACCTTCTATTATCAATTTTGCTGTTTTGCACTTTCTAAGACATTTTGGAGCATATCTATTACCATAAACAATGCAAAGAACAACCACTAGATCCAAATAGAAAGTGTGTAGAAAGTGCAAAACTGCTAAAAAATATCACAAAAGGTGATTTTGTGTCAATGTTTTCCATTAAAATGTCAATATTCAATCAGAAGCTCATACTCAGTTTCAGTCTATTCCGATTAGATGGGCACAAAAAAAGTAAAACATGTAATTCAAATCTAAAACAGTGATTCCAGACTGTGTGTGTATGAGTGTAGGAGTTGGGTGGCACAAAGCGTGGCAGAGGGCCGGCTGAAATAAGAGAGCGCAGATATCATTAAATTAATCAATCAACCTTTATTTTCACTTGGTAATACACTGAGGGTAACCCTCATTTTCAACGCAGTCGAACATTTACAACTTAAAGGGACTAAAAAATAAATTCAAATTAAAATCAAGAAATGAATCAGTTGAGCTAAAACAAGGAGGAGCAAACAATATAAGATTTAATTAAGAAGAAATAAAAATTATTCAGAATAAAAGATTAGGTGGACAGGCTAAAATGTAAAACAATAAAATAAAGAGATACATAATTTGAATAATAAAATAATAATAAAATAAATCAATAAAAGGATAACCAATTAAATAAAAAGGTAAAAGGTAGAAAAATAAAGGAAACAGAAATAAAACAGAAAATGTACAAATTAGATGAATAAAAAGACAAAATAAATAAAAGGTAAAAGAAAAACTCAACTAAAACTGTGCACACTAAATGAACAGAAAAGCTGTATTGAATTCCTTTACAAGTTAAAAAGAAGCTTAAGTGTCAGGTGCTTTCAGACAGCAGCAGACAGCAAAACATAATTAGCTTACATTCAGTGGAAGTGCTGATCTTTCATCTTCTGTATGCAATAATCTGATATATTTCTTTGGATGCACATATATTTATTTACATGTAGCAATATCACAGACATCCATTGTTGGCATTTTATTTGGTGTATAAGAGGTAGCTGGTTCTCCTCTAAGAACACAGAGCTGTCTAATCTATTGCAAAATCATTGATAACTTGTAACGGTGTAGTGGTGCTTCAAGTGACTCAAGCACTGTTTGATGGGAAAGTTTTTCCTTGATTTTTATTTAGCATCTGTGCTTTGTAACAGGGCATTAAACTCCCTTGCCTCTATAAATTTCCACTCTTTCTTTTTTCAAATCCCTTTCTTCCTCTCCTCTTTTCATTCCACTCCTCCTCCACAGAAGGGTTCATTGGTGATGGAGGAAGGTAAGAACAGGCCTTCAACATTAATGTAACAAACTTTTTTTCAAGAGACTTTTCCTATTGGTCAGTAATTAAAGAAGTGTTCAGTATTTAATTTCAAAATATTAAGCTCTGCTGGCAGGCACTGTTAAATTAAGTAAAAAAGGAAAGGTGAAAGAGTTTGATAGTATGGTTTATAACAAGTAAGGGGTTTTGCCCGTGTGAAGCAGCTAGTTCTGCTGCTTAAAGTATTTGAGTGCAGCTGAGGCAGGCGGTTTCGGGGGTGATGGTTTTGGTGTTCAGTTCAGGGCTTAATGGTGGGAATGACTGGAAAGGTGAAGCAGCGTTCTTTTTTTGTTCAGCTGAGATAAAGAAGTCCTTTGAGATTGCTGGAGTTCAATGGCAGGAGCAGGCCAGCACACACAAGCAAAGCCCAGAGGGACAGGGTTACACACTCCAGGGTGTGTGCAAGGAGCCATCCTCTCCATGAACCCGGGCAGTATCATCTGTCTGAGAAGACGACCCTGTTTATCTTGGTGTCTCATATGTCGTGCGTACACATTTGCACAAAACAAAAAGTCAGTAAAATAACTTGGGGTGGGTTGGGTGCTCTGTCAACAAATGCCACAGGACCAGTCTTTTTATAAGATATTTTGACCTGTCACACCTTTAACATCAGGCCAGTTACCACAGATAATCATTTCAACACATTTTCCAGAAGAAACTTGAAAGTGCTTATTAAGTGGCAGCCAAAGTGGCAGCCAATCTTTTGTACTATTTCTTCCATTTATTTTCAAATTTAATCATTAAAGTATAGACACACATAGAAAAGGTTATTTGGTTATAATGCTAACAGCCACAATGAAATGGTTGACAATATGCTGCTTGATATTTGATTTGAAACACTATTTTAGCCTAGTTTCAACAGATTTAATCAAGTCTGGCCAAAAAGGTAACACATTTAACACCTTGGCAATAACAACTGGAACCCAGTGCTTTGTGTCCACTCTTTCTATTGCAGAATTGCTTTAATTTATTTAATTGTCATGCTTGGATGGCTTGGCCACTCCACAGCCTAAATTTTATTTTCTTTGAAACATCAGAAATGGACTTGTTTTGGTGCTTTGGATCATTGTCTTGCCGCATGACCCAACTGCGCTTGAGCTGACAAAGCATTCTGCTGCTTGATTGTTTTGGTAGAAATCTTTTCCTGTTTTCATCAGTTTTAACAAGTTGCTTAGGCCCTGAAGCAGCAAAGCATCCTAACATCAACACACACACTGCCAAGTTTGACTGTTGGGTTTATGTATTTATTGTGTAATACACTGTCTGGCCAAAAAAAGTTGCCACCTGGATTTAACTAAACAAACAGGTACGAGTCTCCTATTGGATAATGACTGTATGGATGATTATCTTTGGCAACAAAGCTGGCAACAAGTTATTTAACCCCAACTGGTGCAATAAGTTGCTTCTCATTTCCTAAACAACCATGTCGAAAGACACATTACGTGGTCATGAAAAAGATGTCAGTTTGTTTGAGAAAGGTCAAATCATTGGCATGCATCAAGCAGGAGATTGCAGAAACTACTAAAATTGGGTTAAGAACTGTCCAACGCATTATTTAAAACTGGAAGGACAATGGGGACCCATCATCTTTAAGGAAGAAATGTGTACGGAAAAAAGTCCTGAATGATCGAGACTGGCGATCACTTAAACATTTGGTTAAATCAAATTGAAGTAAAACAACAATAAAACTCAGGGTTGTGTTTAATAGTGACAGTAAGAGCATTTCTATTTCTATAGAACATTCTATTTTTTTCTCTCTGGATCTCCCGCTAGTATTTTCTTGGTAAAATCCCTGCACCCTTAAAAGTAAAGATAATAAATTGGGTTCTGTGGAGTTAGAAAAAATATATATATTTTTTGGCAGGCAGTGTAATTGCCAATACAAAGAATATGGCTTCTGTTTTTGTGGGCAGTTGTGGCTCAGTGGTTGTAGCACTGGGTTAATTATGAGTTGGTTGTGGGTTTGATACTTGGGCTTGTTTGCTTCCTGGACCACTGCACCGGTCATTTGTGTAAGATGTAAGTGTGTGTGTTTACTGCATCGTTGGGTTAAAGATGAAAGCCATATTCTGCCTGTGTCCAACATAAATGGTGAATGAGGCTGTCTATTTAAGGCAGATGTAACCGGATTCCTGTTTTTAAAAAGGCTTAGGGGTCATTAAGGTGTTTTTACCTAACGTGAGACAAGTCTTTAAGCTCCTCTTTATGCTCCAGTTTGTAGTTTCATTCAGTAAATAGAGATTAGGTAGAGATTATGTTTAAAACTTAAGTATTCCTTTAAGATAGTAATTCTCAAAATGTGGTAGGTGTGAAGAACCTCAAAAAGATGCAGCAGATGACCCCAGATTTGCTCAAATTGGCTACATGCATTAAAATAGTAAAGATTGAAATCTATAAACTTTTAACATGTGATTTTAAGTACATCACACTTACAGTATTTGTGATTAATGCTTAACCTGTAAGACCAAATATACAGCTCTGGAAAAAAATAAGAGACCACCTACTTTTTTTTTTTTTTTTTTTTTTTTTTTTTACCAAATTAAAACCTCTGAAATATAATCAAGAGGAAGATGGATGATTACAAGCCGTTAAATGAATCTGAACTGCTTGAATTTTTGCACCAGGAGTGGCATACTGCAAAAGCAGTGTGCAAGACTGGTGGAGGAGAACATGCCAAGATGTATGTAATTAAAAACCACAGTTCCACCAAATATTGATTTCGAAACTCTTAAAACTTTATGAATATGAACTTGTTTTCTTTGCATCATTTGAGATCTGAAAGCTCTGCATCTTTTTTGTTATTTCAGACATTTGTCATTTTTTTGTGAATAAATGCTCTAAATGACAATATAAAGCTGTATAAACCCACACACAGTTCTTAACTCTCATCGTTCCAGTAATATCATAATTTACATCAGTTTCATAGGACATACAGTAGAACTCTGTGAGACTCCACACCAACTAGTTACCAAGAAATTTACAGTAATGTCAGCATTAGGATTAATAGCTGAATTATTCATATAGGGTTCATTGGGATGCCATGTAGACATCATAGTACACTATACCCTACAGTAGATTTTCCAAGATGTCTCAATAGAGTATTTCTTACCATCGATGAAAAACCATAATCTCAAATCCTACCGAGCCTACCTACCTAACTACCTAGCTTGCAGATTTTAAAAACAAGTAAGCTCCAAACAATTGGTAAAAAATTACTTGCAAAGGTTTGATCATGTGTGGTAGAAGGAGTGGTCTAAAGTATGGAAGTAAAACAGTAGTCTTTAAGAAACATTGCTTTAGAAAATAACTGGCTTGGTTGGGTGGAATTTAATCGTTTTAAGTGTGATTTCTGAATGTGAAAAAGCATCAGAACAGCAAAGACCTCAAAATATAAAAAGGTTGTCATCCTTGACTGTTAAGTGAACTCTCTTGGCTCTAAATCTCTCTCTATATATATGTATTGACAAACCTGTGATTTGAGTTGCTGACAGTACTTTTTTCCACTGAACATTTTTTACCTCAGTTATTATTGTTTAATTACTGAATACAGTTGACTTTGGTGTTGAAGATGCAGTGAAGAACAGCCAGCAGCCACAGTCACTTAGGATGTGGTAGAGAAGCCGGCGGAGGTAGGTGTTAACAGCCATCTCTCTGACAGGACATACACTGCCAGCTGGAGAGCTCACAGGCTTTGGTAAACATTCTATTTTCTGAGCTCTGGATCTCCCGCTAGTATTTTCTTGGTAAAATCCCTGCACTTTTAAAATTAAAGATAATAAATGTGGTAATCTTTCCTCCATTTTTGTAAATAAGAACTTGATGAGCATGTAAAAGTGATTGGGTGATTATTCCTCATTCCTGGTTCGAAGTATTATTAGTTTAGTAGACTTAGATTTTAATTACTACAAAATACAATGCATGTAGCGTAAAATGAAACTGCCCACAGCTATTCTACTTTATCTTTAGATCAGTACTGCTCATTAGTCCCCACACACCACCAGACTCTTCATTCTCAGAAGGGCAGTGGTGTATCAGTGGTTAGCGTGCTTGCTGGTTCATCAAAAAAACAAGATTTGGGTTTGATACTTTTACGTTTACTAAACTACCACTGTTGTGCCCTTGGGCACGGCCTTTACACTCTCTGCTCCAGAAACACTGAAGCAATTCTGACCCTGCAATCTGACCCCTGTACTCTGAGCTGGGATATGGGAAATCCTGGGGCATTGATAACAAGATGGTAGGTTCAGTATCCAGGCCTGATAGCCACCGTTGTTGGCCTTTGGGCACAATGACAATAAATTATTAAATTATTTAAATCTCCTCCTTGTTTTGGGATTTAACTGGGTATAATACTGTATATTGGACATTTACCTCAGTTGAGTGGTTTGGGAACACCCAAACCTGTATAAACAGTGAGGTGTTTTCTTGTGAATGAGCTTAATTATTGGGGAGCATGCTTGTTGCAAAACAACATGAATTTACATGAGTTTCAGTGAGGATTAGTAGTGGGTTTCAGATGATTGGAGCATTTAACAATTTAACATTCCTTAAAGCACAATGCGATGTGTGTACCTGGAATGCATCATAGAATTGAAACATTATCATCCACAGTGGACAGCGCAGTAGGTGGTGATGATCGTAACTGGCAGCATCTGGGTAAAATTGTACATGCAAAACAGACAGCATCCTTTGCCCTCCATGAGAAAAGACAGTTGAATGTGGCATTTGAATGTATGCTCATGTAGGTATACCTAAGTTTGTATGTTTTTTCTACCTTAGATTGACTTTTTAAAAAGTTCCAAGCAGAGAGAAGCAGAGTTGTGTTATTGGAGTGTTTGGATTAGAATAATAAATGCAAAATACACTGAGCAGACTTTAAACATAACACAGACACTTTGGCTAATGGCATGGCCTAAACTTGACCCCCCACAAGTTCAGCAGAGTAGGTCAAATCTCCTCTCCAATGCACCAAAACCCCTTGTTTACAAACCTGACCTAAAAGACTCCGTAATGGCTCATGTGGCGCACGCTAGAACCAGGCCTGGGGGCTGCAGGATGCAGTTTCAGAATGCTGCGAGCGAGAGAAGTTTGGGTTCGCTGGGTTTCACTACTAGTCATTGAAAAGAGTGACCATATCATCTAACCAAGAGTGTGAACATCTCCGTCGACCTCTATAGAGTGACAGGAGATAGCTTGTCTGCCTCAATGGCCCTTTGATTGCAGATGTGACACCTTATCTCCAGAGATGACAAAGAGAGACACAAGATGGGCTGGACAGAAGAGTTGACAGTAATTGATGGGATCAGATAACAAGCAGCCATGAGGATCCTTTTGAGCACTTTGTCACACCACCATCGTCGAAAACATCGCCAACACAATGAAGATGTCACGTACCGTATCTATGAGCTGCTTCTTCCGACCAGCCATTCTTTTTATGTCTTAGCAAGGTTGATTAGACGCACTTGTACGTTCTGTCATGTACATCAACTTGTCAGCAGCTCTTGGTTCTCCTTTAGGCTGTACAGTCAGAATGACAGTGTACTCGCCGGAAATTGACACTTGTATCAACTTTGCGGTGAACGGACTTGACGGATAATTCATTGTCTTTTTTTTTTTTAATCAGGACAATTTTTACATGTTTATACAAATCAAACAGGCCATTCTCTTCATTTCGAGAAACTGGACTCGGATCTGGTCAGCGCTGCCAAATCTGCGCACTCACCCAGACGGTGGGCATTAACCACGAGAGGCTCTCCACTCAAATGGATTCCTCCAGACTGCTTTCACCAGCTAAATGGCTTTAATGTATTCCCAGAACTGTGGCTATTAATCACACTGAAAATAGGTTTTGACACTTTGATATAACCTATCAGCAACGACAGTGATAACCACTAACAATAATTACACAAAGCTTACAACATCCATCACAGCCAACCCGCACATAAACAATATATTGAGGAGGGCTTTAGTCAGAGAGTGGACATTCCTAATCATCAAAGGGCTCTGTCAGCTCAGTATAAAATTATCTCAGTGGGTCACACAATTTGATTAAAATCAATATTTTTTTAATTTGGGCTTTTATAGTCTAATTATGGTCACAGGACTAGGCTTAAAGCTGGACTGATATTTGGACTGATATCTGTTGGTATTTGTAATTGGTAACTGTTGATGTGAAATATCGTTTTATAGTGAAGTAATTATACGAAATGTAGGGTTTCTATAGCATGTGTGTATCAGTATTAGTATTAGCATTAGCATTAATAAAAAAAAAGGTTTGCAGTTCTCCTGCTGATAAAACAGTGCATTTTCATTATAGTTTTTATAGTTTCAGATATTATGCCATGTTTGCATTTGTGGTCGGGTCAGGCCAAGATATCCCCTGATTCCCTCAGGCCCTGTCCGGTCAGGTTCAAGAAAATGATCTGTGATGTACACATATGTTTTTTTTTATTATTTAATATAAAGCTATGGCATTATAAGCACAATATAGCAAAGTAACACTGTGATCATAAAAAAAAAGATTTTCACATGTTACAATGTAGTAATTACACAGTGCCGCCCTGCACGTTGCATTCACCTCAGTCCCCACTCGTCTGTTATTCTCAATAAACATTTTTCTTAAATAATATGGCTATATGCTTATTCAGTGTTACAAGGTTATTTAACATTATTATAATAGATTTCACTCAATCAAACAACTTAATTTAATTATAAAGTTCAGTTTTAAAGCTCTACTTACTAAATAAAATGCCTGTGAATTATTTTATGAAGACAGAGAGTGCATGGACTTGGATAGAGTCCAGCTGGATTTTTTTTTGGGCCCAATCTAAGCTCTACTGGGCCGTACTGTCCGTTAGACATCAGATGGTGCTCTGATCAACGTGTTTAAAATAAAGACTTGGAACTGGATTGGGATTAAAATCAGCAATACCCAATCCCTCAAAATATGCCTGGATCATTCCTGATCCTGATCCACTGGATCAGATTGGGACGTTCCAAAATAAGGGAAATGGCAATTCACAGAACCTAATCGAGTTGTCTTTCTAAATAAAGACCTTTCAATAGTGTTAATACAACTTAATCACATTACTAAGTGACAGAGCCTGGTAATTATATGGTATTATCGGCTTTATTTAGCAATGTAATCACAGTGCTGTTACTGCTTTTCAGAAGTTAGGTTACACTTTCATGTATTTTTATGCTGAAATATGGATTAAATCTGAAATATTAAACTCATTAGCCCTTCTCCCCCCCTTTCTCTCTCTCACCCTCTACCTTACATGCACACAGACAGTTTTTTTGTCATTTAATTCAATTATATTTTAAATTGATTGACAGCACTGATATGATACAATTATATATTTGCTATCTTACATTCGTTCTTTAATTTACAATTTAATATTCATTTTATATTCAAGTTTAAAGAAGCCCAGCCAAGTGTGAATAATCGCAATTAACCACAGAATATTGTTGTAAATCCTTCGAATTCTAAAAAAAAAAACCTTGGCTCACTACTTTAAAGCAATATTTTACATTAGGAAATAAATAGGTTTCTAGAGGTCTCTAGATACATACTGTAGTAAGACTTCCTCAAAGAATCTTAGTTTCTGACAGTGTTGGGAGTAACGGCGTTAAAACTAACGGCGTTACTAACGCCGTTACTTTTTTCAGTAACGAGTAATCTAACTAATTACTATGAGTGTAACTATAACGCCGTTACCATTTCCGACACCCCGTTACTGCACGTTACTTTAGCAGCTCTATGAACTTTTTTTTGTTGTAACTTTGCTTTGCCCTGGTTAACCCCTCCTCTGTCCGGTGAACTTGAGCTTCTGGCCGCTGTGCCTGTGGTTTGGCGTGGTGAAGTGAGGCACAATTGTGACTATTTGCGTGCTCTAATTAATTCAGTGATTGCCGTGGACAGGCCAAGTTCCGATTTAAGGACGTTAAGCTTTTTTAGCTGCTCCGGTTTTTGTGGTGCTGCTGCTTTCTCTTTTAGAGCTTAGATTCTCTGCCCGAACCCGACCTGACCCAAAGACCGTCCCAAAATCGGGCTCCTATTTTTATTTTATATAAAGCTCTGGTATGATAATCA
Organism: Astyanax mexicanus; assembly: GCF_023375975.1. Classification (NCBI taxonomy): domain Eukaryota; kingdom Metazoa; phylum Chordata; class Actinopteri; order Characiformes; family Acestrorhamphidae; genus Astyanax; species Astyanax mexicanus. The sequence continues at coordinate 83,014,867 of NC_064408.1, read as the reverse complement.
CAATGTTGCTAAGTAACCAATTATTATTGTTCACTAAAGCCAACGAAATGGCGAAAACTGAAAGTGAAAAAACATTTGTGTTAACTGAATCTAATAAAAACGGTAATTAAAAGGAAAAAACATAACTATCTCGAACTGTATTTTGTGTTTATAAAACTAACTAAAAAGAGCTAAAATTACTGAATTTTCGTGTTTAATTTCTTTATAAGCGGAGTTGTACAGCGGGAGGTGTGGTGTTAGTTCTTGTGTAAAGCGCTCGCGCTAGCCGCAAAATACGACAGAAAACACTGAAAAGCTGCAGATTACATGGGATTACAATATGCGTGCGAGGCAGATGAAAGAGAAACAGGAGATATACAGTGTGTGAGAACATTTACCTGTGAGTAGCTCATTCCAGAACAAGCAAATATCTCTCTCTCTCTCTCTCTCTCTCTCTCTCTTTCTCTCTCTCTCTCTCTCTCTCTCTCTTTCTCTCTCTCTCTCTCTCTCTCTTTCTCTCTCTCTCTCTCTCTCTCTCTCACGTTTATTAGATTGGTCTCTCTGATGAGATGTGTGAAAACTAATAAAAACTAGCAAGCCCACCCTAAAAACAAATTAAAACTTACTGAATTAAACTATAATAAAATGAAAAATGTAATCACGTAGCTCTGGGCGCACGTGAACGCCTCCGCGTTTGACTTGCAGCACTGTGTGTAGCTGTTCTTAAAATCATTTTAATTAAATAATAGTTTTATGCTATGTTTCAGTGTTAATTAACATAATTCTGATTATATTTCGCTCATTCAATCAGCCCGAAAACAGACAGTTTATGGTTTGGGTTGGCTCGGGCTCATAATGACAGTTCATGGTTCGGGCTTGGGCAGAACGTGCACGGGCTCGGGCTGGGTCGGATTTTTTGGGCACGATCTAAGCTCTATTCTCTTTTGGTGAAGCTGTTATATTAATACCATTTTAACGGTCATTAGATTGTTTTTTTCGTCCATTATTTTGTTTTGTTTATATATACATATTTCCTTTGAGTGTGGCTTGGTTTGTTTAACTCCATCCCCAGACGCGTTTTTTCCGTTTTTTTCAGTATTATATGTTTTAGTAATTTTCTTTGGTTCTGTGAAGAATTTCGTTTTTATTTTTTGTAATTCGTTAGATTATATTTTTGTCAACATTTTGGGTTTATTTTCATTTGTTATTTTTCTAATAATAATAGTAAATACATAATTGATTTCCTTTTTTTTTGACGGGCGAATAATAAAAGTAACGCGATAGTTACTTTTACTGGTAATTAGTTACTTTTATAGTGGAGTAACTCCGTTAGTAACTCAGTTACTTTTTTGGAGAAGTAACGAGTAACTATTACTAATTACTTTTTCAAAGTAACGTGCCCAACACTGGTTTCTGACTGTGTAATAAACAAGCAGAACCTCTTGTCTTGTATTGTTGGTTATTAGAAGAGACTGAGAGACAGGTGTATACAGTAATTTTTTCTGCACAGAGACATGAAGAGCTGTTTTGTAGCTGTTTGCTCTTAAGGACTTGAAGGCATGTTTGCTTTTTCTTTATTTCTTTATTTCAATATGGTGGGTTAAGCACCACATTGGCTTTTGACCTCCACGATTCTGAAATAAAATAATGTTTTCATCTAAACAACAGAGGAAAACACCTTTTCTCTCACAACCAGAGGCTGAGAAGCTTGTCCATACCTTTCTGCCTCAAGGCCTGACTGCTGCGGCTCCCTCTACGAATCTTCAGAGAGAGTGCATTATGCTGAGCACTGTGCAGCCAAGGCTTGAATGACAGTCAAAATCAAGGTCACATAATTCTTGGGCTTTCAACACTGCTTACTGACTCACCCTTACTTACTGCAGTGAGTTTTAAAACCCATACATCGGCTTTCAAGTGTCTCCAAAGTGAATTCTGTTAAAGCTGGCAGACCTTTCACATCTGAACTCCAGTCCGCTGTATGGTAACATGTATCAAATGCATATACCCTGAACTACTACAATTATCCACTTTAAATCAAGACTTAAGTCACAAAAAACACCTAAAACCACAAAAACACGTGTGAAGAATGTGTCTATTTTTATTTTATTGTGTATCTACTGACATGCCTGGAAAATACTCACTTGCTGGATTGCTCCTATCATACTGTACATAAGTTTTATTCCAGCCAGAAATAAACTTTATCTTCTTCCTGACAATGGCTAAACAAATAAAAGGAAACTGGAAATAATAAATTATTTTAAGCAGAAAGAGATCTCCATTAAAATAGGGCACATAAGAAGTAAATGCATTATGCGTAGGGGGTAATTAAATAATTCTGCCTTTCCTCCTCAGTCCCTTGCTTCTTGTTATGTGATTGTGCGAGCTTCCTTTTGAAAAGTTCCTGAAATTATCATTAAAACAGCAAGGCTCCACTGTTTTGTTCTTTTTATAATTTCAATTTTGATTTCCCCGTTCCTGATGGAGTCGGCGTCTCCCGAGAGTCTCTGCTGCTCTACTTACCAGCAAATCTCTTTCTAGAGAGATCCCTGCGTAGCCACTTATTATGCATCCTGAGAAACAGGCAGTGAAACAGCACTCAGGACACCCAGGACATATTATAGAACATCGCGGAGAAAAATGATCCCTGAGTACAGGAGAGATGATCGTGGCAAAGGGTGAGCTCAGCTTCACCACCATCACAATGCAGAACAATGGAGAGAGGACTGGTGGAGATTACTCATTTTGTGATACAAACAATTGGTTAATATGGGTGTATAAAATACAGTTATATGGCACTATATGCACCTTGTATACAGTAGTTGAAAACAGTAATGTTGGTATGTGGTTTGTAGTACAGTACTAGTAAAAGGTTTGGACACACCTTAAATTAAGTAAATTCAGTGTTTTTTTTTATTATTTATTTATTTTTCTGCATTGTAGATTAATACTAAAGTCATCCAAACTATGACGAAAAAACATATGGAATGATTTAGTAATAAACAATGTGTTAAACAAACCAGAATATGTTTTCTTCCAGAATATAGATTCTTTAAAGTAGCACCCCTTGATTAGATCTTGTCATTTATTTTCTCAGTCAGCTTTATGAGGTAGAGTCACCTGGAATGGCTTTCATTTAACAGCTGTGCTTCAGTTGTATGAAGAGCAAGAGTTGGTGTACAGTAAAAAGCCTTGTTTGAGTAATGTTCTTATTTATATTATGGAAATAACTACTCAACTAAGTAAAGAAAAAAAAAATACTCAAAAAGGTCAGTCAATCCGAAAAATGATAATGAAACTGGCTCTCATCAGGTCTGGCTCAGGATTAATTTACAACATAGGAAATAAAAACATTGAATGAGAAGGTGTGTCCAAACTTTTGACTCTATATTAACTGGAGTGAATGCTACAACTTCTCAATAATTATTTAAACTGAAAACTGGCAATTATGTGTAAATACAAATAAATTCTTGCTTCAAACTGTATTTTGCACATTTACTGTTATGCTCCTCCCCTTTGTCTAGGGGTGAGGAGGAGTAACAAAAGTGCATGTAATGGAGGAAAAAGCAGAAGGACAACATTTAGTGGCAAAAAGATTCATTTATTACATAAATAAAGTATCAATAAATCAAATGTATCAATATACCAAAACTAGAAAATATATTTTAAACAGAAAAGAAATCAACTAAAATGTAATGTCTAAAGGCAGACTAACAGATGCTGCCAACGAAAAGAAAATAATAAAAACCAACTTAACTACCTAACCAATAAAACTAACCAAAACTAATACAAAAATAGCACCTGCCCCTAACCTAATGTGTCTAAACACAATTGTTCGTACGTGTGGGAGAATGTGTACAGAGTACAGAGTAAGTACAGAATAATAATAAGAGAAATACTAGGTACATGTTAGTATTTAATAATAATTGCTTGTAATTCCAGTATATATTAAATCATAGGTGTCTACCGTACCTCAAAAATGAATGAAATATAATCTGGGACTATCATATTTTATGTATATAAAACATATAATGGTCTGTACTGCAGTGATTTGGAAGTACCACCTGAAAAATATAAGAAAAAAAAAACCCAGTAGTTGTTTCAGTGCTTTATTTAGACATCTGTTTAAAGCCTCTCCTTCTACGTGATTTTCTTTTGAAGAAACACTCAGTTCAGCTGATTAAAAAAAGTAAGTAGAAACAGTTACAAAAAGTTAAACTTTCAAATTAGATTTGAATAATTAGAACTGTAAAGGTAATAGAGCTGCTAATAGAGCTGCAAATTCAGCCCGAACAATTCTAATAATTTGCAATTAGTTAAATGAACATAAACATATGTTACATATGAATGTATATGAAGATGAAATTCATGATTTTTTTTTTTCGTTTAATGCACATAATTAATAATACATTCATTTGTAATGAATATAATGTGATTCCATTACTTTTTAATAGACAAAATTAGTTATATTAATGCAATGCATTATTTTTAACACACTATGTACTTCTGAAAACACATTTTCTTTCTGCCTGCTTCAGTAAGGTACAAACAATAGTAATTAAGTTATTATCTAATTAGATCATGTTATTCTGAAAACACTTGGTTTTGGTTGCCATGTAGACCTCAGTGAATGAACCCCTTAAAACAAAAGAATAAACGAAACAAAATAAAACATTTATTTGAATTTATAGATAGAAAAGAACAGACTCTGCTTTTTAAAATAAGTGCTGCAGCTCCTGAGTGGTGCAGCTGTCTAAGTGCTGAACCTGACAGCAGAAGCGTCGCACTCTCTCTCAATGAGAGGGAGACTCTATTCAGTTCCTCACTAAAGCCTTTATCCAGGGCAGGAATTGTAAAAGGACTAAACTATATTCCATGACTCTAATGAGAGTGTCTCTGGAATAATGCATCCCTTACATCTGCTGTTTATTGGGCCTGTGTGAAAGTAGCAAAACGAAGCTGTCCTGACGAGAAGCTGACCGCAGCCTTTTCTTTGGCTCATTGATCCTGGCACATGCTCTCATTATGTGGCCTGTCTATGACAGAAAGGAACGATGGCCGTCTCTAAAAAAAGTCAGTGTTGTAATAAACACCGGCCTTGAACATTCACCTCCATTCAAATTTAACGCATTAGTTGGTCTGACTTTTCTAAATCACTACAGTGAACAATGAACATGGCAGCTACAGCCACATTGCATAGAGCCTAACTTCTGCAGAAGTCATAAACATTATGCTTCTTCATGTTTAGAAATATTTAAGTAGTTGGTTTTGGATTGTAATGTCCAGCAACATTCTTATAGGGACAGGAGTCTTCTCTGCAGGAATACAGCAGCTACCTGAAGATTACTATGTAGCAAAAAAAAACATCAAACACTTCTTTCCAAATGCCAGTTTTAAGTTGATGCTACATGACATACAAAACCTAGGAGCATGAAATACATTAAAATGTGTAAAGCAGGGGTCAGCATTAGGTGGCCAAACATCTGAAACATATGGCTCGTGCGGTTGTTTGAACTATAATGAACGATAATGAAAAAATAAAAATAAATAAAATGCTTCTCTGGCGAGCTTTGGTTTACATTCCTCCCCTGTCTCTCTGTCGCGCTTGGCGTGACTTTAGTTTCCGCCTGTTCTCATTTTTCTGCCTGTTCTTGGGCTCTCGATCTCCTTATAAGGGAGTTTTTCCCAGCCATGTTGTAATTCTCTAGCTGGGGCAGTGGTAGTGTATTGGACCGCGCCCTGGACGATACGGATTCGATTTTTTTTTAATTTTTTTTTTCTTGGGTTTATCTGCTTTGAGATAAACTGTTCTGCAATTGGGTTCAACAACCCTCTGGGCTGGAGAGCTACTAGTCTGTAGCACTCCATCCCATTACACTTCATTTTTCAAAACAGTTTTTTCTTTTTTTTGTGGCCCGCTACGTAATGGCTTGGAAACCCCTGGTGTAAAGTGAGGGCTCTTCAGGACCAGTGTTTCGAGAACTACTGATTTAAGGAAGCGACAGTTCTTGGCTTCATCTCTTTAAGCTATATTATATTTTTTTATTGAAGAACACAGTGTATGAACTGGAGCATGAGCGCTTCTAAAGTTTCCAGGGGTTTCCAGCCCCTCGCAGCCCTCTCCGCTCTGTCCCATACCAGTGGCATGACTACTCAAAGGTATGATGAGATCAGAAAGGCTGAAATTCCTCCATCCCACCCACCCCGAGGAGCAGTCTGAGAGAGAGCGAGGTCGTTTACCTGTAATTATGGCGTGGCTCGCTCTCCTCTGTGGGACTGCAGCCAGCTTTGCTTTGCTTTTATGGGGATTCTGGGCTTTTCTTGTGGTCGTCGTGTTGCAATTAAAACCGTCTCCAAGCTTTGGGTGGCAAAGGCGCTGAGACAGACACGGCTAAGAGGAACGTCTCGCTGCAGGCTATGGGAAAAGCATAGGATAGGAAAAACACACTTAATTACGCTTGACAGGTATCTATTAAGTGGATTTTTGTCCAGACCTTGGAGGTCTTCACATAATTCAATGAGAATATACATAAAGTAGTAATGCCCACCGAGAGCCGCAGCTTATAATTATTCCATAGTCATGTCAGAGGGTTACCTTGGCTAGCATTGTAGATTAAGCAGTAATCAATTTGCTTTTTTCTCAGGTGTGTGTTGTAACAGGTCGGCCGGGGAGTGTTTTTCCAGCCCGGCTTTGATGTGGAGTCTGGCTCATGACTGCCAAGGCGCCTGTGATGGAAGATGGAGTAAATTTGGACCCAACTTTCTTCCAGTTTATCAAAAGGTGGGGGAGTTCATCACGCATCCAGCCAAAGACCGTTACAATGGCCGTTTGTATCCTCTGGCTCCGTCTTCATCCGACCGTCTGGAAAGCAGAGGAAGATATTATCACCTTCGACAGGTATTATACCTGAGATCTCCCGCTCTCACAGCCGTATTTTGTGACGGATGAGTCAGAACTTTTTTGTCCCCGTGTCTGATTCTTCTACAAACTTCTTTCCTTACAGATCACATGCAAATGTACTGCACAATGTCTGTCTGTGCTTTGTTTCATTTCATCATCTCCCATCATCTCGCAGGAGCAGGATCTCATAACTTTTGTTTTAGCGTTTCGTAGTAATTAAAATCAGCTAACTGATACGAAAAGTTACAAACTCCTACAGAGGGAAGGTCAGGTTCAGTGGTTGTGGTTTTTTTGCTCATCTATACCTGCTATGAAATTTGATGATCAGCCAGTGTTTTTTATCATTCCTTTATGACTCAACCATCCCTGAACCCAAAAGGTCACGCTACATGACCTTTATAACGCCACACAAAGGTGTAGTGTCTGATCTTTATAACACACGGGTCTATTAAGCTGTTTTACACTGAGCGCGGTGTGCACTGTGTTTGCCACTCACGTCTGCACTAGCTGATGTCAGCAGCACTTGTGGTATGCACAGGGCTTGCTGGTTGGGTGCAAAAGTGGAGAGTGGAACGTGCTCTCTTTAGTGAGTGAGGGAGGGTCAACAGCAGGAAAGGGAAATTAAGACGTAAAATCAGCAACAAAAAAAAAGAGAGATGAAAATCATGAATCTACGTTTTTCTATTGTTTAGTAATGAACAGATTACAGTGTTCAGAAACAGATAAAACAGCACTTAGCCTTTCCTCTGTTTTGTTCCTCTCTCACTGGCCACACACAGACCAGGTAGAAAACATTTGGATTTAGAATGTCCTTATATATCTTTTTTAACTTTACTGAGTTTATAGACTTAGAGTCTGCATTGTACATCCCTCTTATTGTATCTGCTTTTTTAACTTTTGATTGAACAGGATTTTACTGTACTCTATTGTTTTCATTAAACCTAAAGTACTGTCTTACTTTAGCTAGATCTATCACGATAACTACATTATTGACTTACGTACAATAAATGGACATGACCTCAGTTATATTTGTTTGTTTTATTGTGTGTTGTGTTTATTTGTACGTTTGTTCACATATATAACAGTGAACAGTATTTTAGCCCAGTTTTAGCACAATTACCAGTCCTTCAATAACTGTGACTGCTTACACACAGTATGGACTGCAGTAGTTGGATAAAAAAGTATATATTTACTAAACTATGTCGGAGCCATTTAATGGATAGTAATAAAGTTTACCACTATCTTTTCTGTAACAATATATCATCCATAAAATAATGTTATCATGAAAGGCCTAACTTTAGCACCCAGTATTTCTTCCTATGGAAAAATAACACAGAAATCTATTAAAGTAAGAAGTAATGAATAACTGTGAGCAGGAGAAGACTGAAGAAGACAATGAGAGACTGAAGCTTTAACAGAATGAACTTTATAAAAAATGTCAGATGGTAAGAACAAGGTTCACTTTGAATTAAGGAAAAAATACAACAGCAGTGTGTTTCCTATGTGCACATCATAACAGAATAGGCTGAACACAACCAGGACAGAGTATTTAGACAATCAAATTAATATTCATAATCTGCATTACAAATGTTTTTTTTTATATCAGCTGTTTTGCAGAGTAATGAGCAAAATTTTAATTAAACGAAATAATAATTTGTAGTATAGCTTTTTGAAAATATCTGTATTCCGACTGTAGCATTAATTTTAAACGATTAAATGTCTTGTTTGCGTGTGAGAGATCAAACTAGTAAAGACAACCGTAGATAGGATATACATATAATATATAATTGTTTATCTGCATTTAGATATAGATATATTTCTTTGTTGTGAAATCGAACTAATGTTTAGTATATTAATAATCTCACCTATTCCAACCTTCCTACTTCAGCAGAGCTTCTGTTTCCTGTTGTTTTAAACACTCTGTGATCAGTTTCAGACGGAACTACCTGCATCATCACTCCTGCCTGACATGTAATACTGGAACTATTTTACTAAGTTAATAACTGTGTGTGTAGTTCGGGGCTGCCCCGATTTCAGTAGACTCCGGTCGAATATTGCTGCTGTGACATTGCGCACCAGCCCTGTTTCTTTCATGGCCTCCCCCACCCTCTTCTTTCAGAATGATGACACTCGTCTGCAACTCTCGGACTCACTTGGCAAACTTTTTTGTTTTTCTTTTTTTTTTCTGCAGTCAAAGCAAAAAAGAAGATGATATTTCCTGGAATACAGCTAATCTACTGTTAACCCCTTGAACTCCAGATTTCTTTTTTATTTAGTGGTTAATTCTAAGGGTTATTATCTTGTTTCTAACGTGAATTAAAGATGTACAGTAGCTATAATGAAATAGACATGAATGTTATTAGGTGTACATTATACACTTGCTTTTATTTTAGATGTTTTAACCAAATCTCTATTTTTCAGCTACATGTTCTACAGTCCAAATGCAAATATGTTACATTTTAAATTTTAAAATATAAAAAAGGGGTATTATTTACTATGTAATTACTTAATTAGTTATATTTAAAGCATTACACAAATACTATAAAAAAGGTTATAGTAATACACTAATAAAGGTTAAGGGGTCAAAACTGATGCATCTCTAACACCCTGATAGTTCTGCTAGGTGAGAGGATACTGAATCAGAACTACTATGATAAAATATGCATTTTGAGTGTTAAGTATTTCTCTGGTGGAATAGTTATTTTACACAGGGAGGAGGGGTGATGTAATTTTACCAGAAGACATCTGTCATGTTTATGGAGATATGAAATCCCAGGATAAATGACAGAGATGGGAGTTGCCACTCAATTTATGCATTGCTGTCCCTCCAAAAAAAAAATCATGTGCAATATGGAATTTTTTTGTCTCTAAAAAAACTCACATCTGTGCGTGTTTTAATGATTGGAGTCGTATACTTGTGTGTGAAAACAATGCACATATCGACTGATCACAGGACATGACATGGCAATTTGCACAGTAATAATATAACCCAGGGATATTTCTTGTTTTTTCTGTAATGGGTTTTTTTTTATAGCAGGAAAAAATGCTGGAGCCTATAGTAATGATTGACGTGGCAGATTTGGACAGGACTTAAATCACTGATAATGTAATATAATAATTATATTTCTCCCTCTTCCCGTGTACTAACTAATCCTGTTTTTCTCGCGAAACCGATGGATCACATTTAATTGTTGCGCGTGAGATAAATACCGCCTCGCCTTGTGTTTTTAACATACCAACTCTACATGTGTTAATTTGCTATGTGGAGCAGCGCAGGTCCTGAAGTCTGCTGAAAAAGCCTTCGCCAGGCTGACAAGCAACACAGATGTTTATTCCAATTAACTGTTGAGAGTTCAGAAGTTACACTTTTTCAGCCTGCAAAGATGTGAAGAGAGCGGAGCTTCCAGTGCGGGGCCAGCCAAAGTCACAGGGGCAGAAATAGTACAAGGGATTAGAGAGCGAAGGACAGCCCTTTACTATTCATACTTGGCACAAGCAAGACAGCCACCGGTACAAGTGAGTTTTTTAATGCATTCCATTTAACTTTAATTACTCAAATCTCTGTGAGGGCACACAGGAAGAAAGCCTCGGCGTTTGTGCGCAGCAGATTACCCCACTGCCCTGCCAAGTCGGCGCATAGCTGCATCATAAGATAGAATTCAAATTCAAATGTGGGCTAAAGAAAGTGCAGCTGTCACCCCTCTGGCCTGTGAAGACCCCGGCGGATCAAAGATGAGCTGTCCTCCGTCTCTGCCTGTGTAAAAATGAGCTGCTCTCCCGCTGCCAGGGTCTCATCTCGCACCGCGTCCCCCCGAGGCCCCTAATCCTCCACTCCTCACGACACACTGACGCTCTGAATAAAGGCATTAACCCCAAAAAATAATTACCAATTAGAGTCGAGCGCAGAATGGCAGCAGGTAGTGGGTGAGAGACGGCAGGGGGAAGTTAAGCGCTGGGGCGGCTGTTCGCAGCGGGAAGCAGCGATACCGCTGACTTTCTTTATGATCTGATACTAAAAAATACCAAAGCTTGTATCCTGACACCCGTACTTAAAAGTAGGGATGCCCCAATATGGATTTTATTGTCTGGTGCCAATATTCTGTATGTGCAAACCAGATACACAAATTTATAATATAATATATAATGTAGAAAATGCTACTAAAAACTCTATACCTGGGTCAACCTTTATAGAGAAGTCCAACATTTATTGTAGATTTTAAAAGACAGTTATAGAAATCAAATGCAAATATTTTAGATATTTATAATGATCCATTTAACATATTTCAGTAGTTTAGGGAACGTTTTCTTTTGTGAAAAACACAAACACTCACCAAGTACTTTATTCGGAAAATTAACCCTGGTAGGGTCCCCATTTGCACTCAAAACAATTCCACATGTTCCACAATTCCACAATGGTCTTTGGTGCTGTTAATGTGCAGCTGTAAACATGTGTAATAATTAGACTATGTCATCATGGCAACATGAATTAGAATAAGTAATTCACAATCAGTAATTCCTTTGAGATTCTAATTCATGTTGCCATGATGGCATAGTCTAATTTCTACACATTCTTCTAGGTGCACATTAAATGCTGTGAGTCTCCTGTTCCACCACATCCCAAAAGTGTTCTACTGGTTTCAGATTAAATCAGGTGAGTGGGAACAGCACCGAAGACCGCTGAACACATAAGCATGTTTGTGAAACCATGTTCGTAATTTTTGATTTGTGACTTGATTCATTATCATGCTGAAGAAGCCTTTAAAAGATAAAATATGATCATGAAGGGATGCACATGGTCAAGCACAGTACATAAACAGTCATTTGTGCTATTCAAGTGATGATTGATTGGTATTAACAGGCCCAAAGTGTGCCAAAAACATTCCCCACACCATTACACCACCTCCACCAGCCTGGATTGTTGCCACATAGCAGGTTGGTTCCATGGATTCATGCTGTCGGTGCCAAATTCTGACCTCACCATCTGTGTGTCTCAGCAGATTCAAGACTTATTAAAACCCAGTGTTGGTGAGTCTGTGTCCACTGCAGCTTCAGCTTTCTGGTCTTGACTGACAGTAATGAAATGTGCTGTGAATTCTAAGGTGCTTTTCTGCTCACTACAATTGTACAAAGTGGTTACCTTAGATAGCCTTAGTAGCTCTTCTGACAGCTCAAATTTTCTGATCAACAGAAAAAATACAGTAGAAGCTGTTCATGGCAAATTATCTAATTTTAATGAAATTAAAATATTTTTTTTTCTCGGTTAGAAATGTTTGTCTTACTAAGAATTCTAAGTATACGATTTTTTTGCTTATTTACGGAATAGAATCAGTGTTATTTTCTCTTACTTACGAATTTACACCTTATTTTAAGAAATTTAAGCTCAAAATAAACACAATAAGGTCAAGTTATTCTGATTTTTAATTTTCTTTTAATTTAAGTCTTAAATCTGTCATTTTGAGATTTTGAGATTGCTTAATTTAAGAAACTGTACTAACACAAATTTGCTTACCCCATTGGCAGATTTTTTATACAGAGTTTTTTTTATAAACTTATACAGCTCAGTTTACAAATATTTTGTCTAGTTTTTGCTAATTGATTTTTTTGCAGGGTTGTGTTGAAAATCTTAGGAAATCAGCAGTTTTGAAAATGCTCAAACCATTAACCAATCAACCAATTAGTTTATAAACACAAGTTTGCGTTTTGCATTTAGCCATTAAAGTTTATTGTTTGAATGCACCATCTTATATACACTGACATATATCTATAATGTGTCCAATGACAGTTCATGTGCGTATGCTTTGACAATTCTAGTCAAATGAAACCGGGCACAATTATTGACAGCCGCCATACCGTAATCACGACACACAAGTGACACAGGATAAATCTTTGCACAACTTCAGAAACTTAATGTTTCATCCGTCTGGCACCCACTCCCATCAGACCTCATTCCAGCACTGTTAATGCACAATGCCTTGCCATCGGCATTCGGAGCAGTGATCAACCTCACTCACAAGATAACACCTCAGTACTTAAACAGGTGTTGGCACTCCTAAGCCATCCACGGAGTGGATCATAACACCTTATGATCAGTTTACACAACATCAAAGCTGACACTGTCTTGCAAAATTTGTAAAATTGGATTTGTGTCATTTGAAGTTAAAGCAGCCGATTCTGAACTTCATCACCATGTGCACTACACAGACTGTAGAGATGTTGTTTTCTTACTTTTTCCTGTATATATTTTTAAAATACTAGGCTTGAATGCACCTGAGCTATCTGGGTGTGTGTGTGTGTGTGTGTGTGTATGCATCCGTCGTTTCTTCATGAGCCGGTGGGGGATAAGGTGGGTGCAGACTTGCACGCCACAGGCCCAAAACAGCTAATCCGGCCATCCCACACGGCCGAATCCAGGTAAAGTGATCCTAAATCCACTGCCTCCTTCTCTCCCTTCTCCTCGCCCCCCTGCGTTCCGCTAAGCCTCAAACTATCAGTCCAAGAACGGATCAGACTCGCAGAGCCGCTCTGAAAGAGCAGCCTGGCAGAGGACCAGTTGTTTGACAAGTTAATCTCGTCTAAACTGAGGAAAAAACGAATTGACATCTGACTCACCACAGCACTCCCACGGACAGAGTCTGGGATTTCACACCGCCAGCTTGGACGGGGACAGAGGAGTGGAGGAGCAGCTGCAGAGTTAGAGGAATATTACTTTGAACTAAAGACAGCAGCCCGTGACTTGTGGAAAGAGAATGAGGATGAGAGAATGAATATATATATAATGTGTTAATCATCAGCAAAATCATCAGAGCTAAACACCTACAGAGTACAGTGGAGGACAGCTGAACACTTTAGGACAGAGGTGAGGAACTCTAGTCCTGGAGGGCTAGATTCCTGATCAGATATATGTTATATTAGCTCAAGCACACGTGATTCACCTCACCCATTAATTGCCAAACTTGTTGGAGTGCAGAAAGTGCAGGACATTCAGCAAACTGTACTTGTCACAGACAGTGTCAGACTCCTGGCTCTTTGCAACAAGGTAAGCAAGGTAGGCACACTAATCACCAGACAGCGACTGGTTATAAATTAAATGCAACTGTGTGAGCATCCCAATAAATTCTGTGATAGTCAAAGGAAAAAACAATGATGCTGTTATCAGGATCCCCATCAAGGTAGCCCCTCACACTAGTTGCTGACAGTAGCCAGTCAGACAGGTTTGTGATTCCTGCAGCCAGCAAAATATGAAACTTCAGCAATCATGATTAATAGTTTTCTATCAGGAAGCCAGAAAAGAAAGAAGAGAAAGGAAGAGGAACAAAAGAAAAACAAGACAGCAGTAACTGATAATTTACACTGGATAAATTGGGTCATTGTTTCTTGTAGAATTTGATGGTCCATTTTTGATTAAAAAATAAACGACATGTCGATTAAGGATCGTCATTGTGAGGTGCGCATGTGCAATAGTCACATCGCAGAAAGTGTGATATCACTTAAGGCATTAAATCAAAACACATCATAATGCAATGTTTCGATTCCTGACACAAGAAATAGATACACAGCGTTGTCTCTGTGTCTGTGTGAGTGACAGGCTCCTGCTGCCTGTGTGAGAAGCGCTAGGGGGGAGGCAGGATTAAACACTAGGTAACCGCATGACCTCCATCCACATGGCTGGGCACGTGCTTGTAAAAACACGTGTCAAAAACTGTGCACCTCAGTCCAGCACAGTTTGCACAGATATTTCCAGTTGCAGCGTGCAGATGGGGGCGGGGCTGGTGACGTCATGGACCCACTTTGTCTTTTTTGCCACTCTCAAGGGCACTTTGCTGACATTTTTGAGTCCACCACTAATGCTCTGACAATACATCAAAGGTCTGACACACCAATCAACATCCTACAAACCAATCAATGTCAAGTACAGGGAGACAAAGTCCGTGCAGGTTATAACATCAGGATATAGCACACTTCTTAAATACTGTAAAAACTAACCAAACCAAATCTGTTTGTTGTAACGAACACATACACATTAAAGCACTCAAAACTCCCACTGTGCTATGATAAAACAGAATTTATCTCAGTATATTTAAAATAGTTACATTTTTTATTGAACTAACTATTTACAGTTTGACAAAGAATAACACACTTAACATTTATCATTGTGATATTTCCTTGTGGTGAACAAAACAAGATGCATGCAAGAGATTGAGCACCCCTGCTTACTGTAGATAGTTAGCTGAGTAGAAGAGGATCTCCAAAAAGAATACAATTAAATATGTAATATTGTTCATGGCATTTTAGGCACGATTAATTCATTGTTTTGTTTATTTTGTTTTTTGAAAAATTTATATTAATCTAAAGTTTGGGCATCCCATTAGATTTGATTTCTTAGAGAGCTGGTAGATTTTTACCAAGGTTTCAGAAATTAATTAGCTTCTAAGATCTTTTTTTTCTCTTTGTTACAAGTGTAATTAGAAAAGACATGGTGATGAACATTTCAAAACAGATATAAACCTTAATATATTAAAGCATGCCTTTTGTAAAATATTTTACTCACCCTTTTTTCCAGCTTATGATTGGATGATAAAAAAATCATATTATAAGTATCATGAATACTATGGCATATCATTGCTTCAAAAGTAATTTAAAACATTTTCATGAGAACAAAAATTTATGTTTCGTGACTAACTGACAAATGAAAATGCCCGAACATGAAAAATTATATTTTTGAGCAAGAATATTCATGAATAAAAACAGAGATATTGGATCTGATCTGCCTGATCGCTGCTACCCTGAACTTTCTATAACAGTGAATAGATAAGTGAGAACTTTCTTTATTAAAGTGAAGTTACTCCCACTGCAGGAATTCTTTGTCTGTTTGGCCTAAGCCATATTTAGCACTGATTTCTCAGTGTTTGCAGTCTGGATCACTCACTGTGTCTCACTGAGAGAATTCACCCACAAGACCACTGTATTAATAGGAATCTCTAATTCTTTTGTGCCCATAATTTACACAGATGTGAAGACTTGTCTTTCTCTATGGGTGTGAAGCTCCTGGCTGCTATGAGCTTTTAGGGGAGACATATGGTGAATGTTTTGTTAGTCTGGTGTGATATGCATACAGAATAGTAAGATAAATATGTGTGTTAAATATGATATATTGTATTAATAACTCAAAAATGACCATATTTTATATAATGGAAAGTGGAAGAAGATTGATTGAAGGTCGAATATATGTTTTTTCATGCAATCTACTCTTTTTATAGTGTGATTTTGTTAAGGTAGGATCTTAGTTGAATAAAGACTGAACAGATTATCCATTTGTGCGAAACAGTACTACATCAAATTGATAGCAAAGCTAGCAGCAGGTACTGTGAGTAAAACTGATGGGTTTTACTGTGTTTTTGGGTGACAAATAGAGAAGCAATTGTAGACAAATATTTGGGTATTCAAATTAATTGGCCAACTCCATTATGGTGTATTTTGAGGTTTAAATTTATGTAAAATACTATTTTTCTTATCTGCACAAAGTTTCTTGCTAGGAAAGACAAGATGATGTAACATTTTAAAACACATTTAAACCTTGAAATATTGAAGCAATTTGTCACATTTAACAAGCATTTTTTTACTGAAACTTAATTCTTTTTTATGATTGGACGATAACAAAGATGATCTTATTATATTAATCATAAATATTACAGCATATCATTGCTTATAAAAGAAAACCTTATTTTATAAATTTTTATAAAATAAATATAAAAAAACATTTACTGTATATTTACACTTGTGTCAATCTGTGTTTGGTATTATGAGGACAAAAAAAAAATATGCCGTGTGCATTTTGTAACATGCAAAAGGCATGTACTAATGAATCTCTTAATGAATCATGGGTATGTTTTGTCCGTTACATGAAAGAAACCAATTAGTGTGTCTCTTGTCACTTCCTTTAAGAGAAAGTGCACTCTGACTTTGGTGGATTGGTATTTTAATGGCGCAGAGCTTCTGCACTTCTCAGCAGAGGAAACTGACCTGCTGCTGTTGTTGTAAAAGCTGGGTTTGTGCACTGCTGTGTGTCTATATGTGTAATTAACAGGTTAGTTAGTGGCTCACCTGATATAGGAAATCCTAGCTATTGGGTCAGAATAGGATATTACAAAATTGGAGAGAAGATTGGAGCAAAATCTAACAGGAAAGTCTATGGGAGATTTTGAAGCTATATGCTAGGCACCTAGGGGTCAAACCGTGAGACACAGTTCTCAACTGCAGTGTTAGATTTGATTAGAAGCAGAGAATTTCACTGGACCACTGATGGTTAAACAAAACTCTCTACCACCATCATCAAAATACCAAATAAGGGAATATCTTTTAAAAGAACAACATTCCACCGCTCACTACAGTTCTAGATGTCATCATTTTTACCACATGAAATTCTTTAGTTTTTCTAAGCAAGAATTTTTTTATTCTTTTTTTTTTCATTTTTACCACATGAAATTCTTTTGTTTTTTTTCTAAGCAAGAAATGGGCTACAAATTAGTGTAGCTGGTTTAAAAGTTGTCAATGATTTTTTAGAAGAAGATTGTTTTATGGATCTTGTTCTTCATTTCAAGAGCCACCTTTCTTTTGATGGAATTCAATATTACTTTGGCAGCCACAGAAGGATCAGACCACATAGAGGAACCTGAAGAAGTCCCTGGCTCCAACAGTATGGGCAGATCAGAGTGAAAAATGGTCAAAGGCTGAGTTAGGAAGGACAATCTTCAGAATCAAAGGCCGTCATCAAAATCTTCAAAACCGAAGTGCTATTTTCATGTCAACACCATCTGCCTTCAGGACAAACAGACAACTTGGTTTGATTGTTGCTGTCAGTGCTGGTATTAGCATTGCTGAAATCTTCTTCAGCAATTATCAAGGAAACTAGAGAAGCACCTTGCCTGTAGCAAGTTTAGCTCCATTATCAGAAATGTGTTTGGAATATTAACTCGTGCGTTTGACGGCAGATGGTCATTGAGCACATGATCTGTGGGCTTCTTCGTCTGCGTGCGTGCATGTCGGGGGGCAGTTGGGGGGCCGACATTAATTCATGTTGTCTCTCACACACACACAGTACTGTCACAAAACAAGATAGAATGTGAAAGACGAGTCATAATGAAATTTGACACCATTGTGTGTATCTGACTTGTGCTATTTTTTTAAACACACACACACCTTGCTGTGCCTTTTATTATTTCCTCTGAGCTGACTGACACATTTGAAAATGAATGCATAGATTTAAAGGTTCATCAGTCAAACTGGAAAACTGCTCTGCTGCCACAGGGAATTGCGCTGATTGACAACGCTGAAAGACTTCAGCAGCAGTTGAGTTGATGATGTCTGCCAGTGGCCATCACCGAATGACGAGGTTACAGCGTCCTTTCACCCTCTCTATCTCTCTGACTATCCAAAATATTCCATCTCAGGGCCCCGCTGAGCCAGAGGGCCACTATCACATTTCCTCTCGTGCCTCCTGGTAACTTTCAGGATTTGCATAGATAAGATAGATATGTATCATTAATTAATGCTGTGCCGACCAAGGAACCGAGATTTGTGGAGCCTTAGAAGTTAAAGAGTTATCACTTTCAATTTGTTATCTATTAAAATGTAATTACCTAATTAGACATTTCATTTCATAATAATGTGTGATAAATTAGTTACATTCAGTTTACAAACTGCACTACTGTTCAAAGGTTTGGAGTCTCTTGCCATATTAATCATTTAGCTTTTCTACATAAAAAAAAAAGTGCTTCAAATTTTTTTTATTCAAATGTTTTTTTTGTTTAAATAATGTCGTTAAAGACCCACTTTTGCTTCCATTAAGGAATGCTTTTGTTATAGAGATGTGCAATGCAGTGTAAAGAACCCCTAAGGTCTATGGTCACCTGATTAATCCTTTCTCTAAAGTGGGTCTTATTTTAAAGCAGCAGTCCTCAGAAAAAGTGAAAATGAAAGTAGTAGTGTTTCTGAATATTATATAATAAATTACATCACTGTGCTTCTGCTACAAATTGAGGTCTGGTAGGTCCTAGGAGATTTTTCAGGCAACAACAGAGTCACCACCTGCTGCTAATGGTTTTAATACAAGAGCTACTGCGAACGCAGGGAAATCAGAACAGCAAACTCAGTCTTCCACTGTTCATTTACCCATAACCAAAGTAATGCAGAGTTAGAACTTAAAAGAGCTGGCGAGCTAAAAAGGAGCACAAAAGATGCCTCACTAAAATCACCAGATTTAGTCACTTTGAAAGGAGACTGCACCGCAATACATGTAAAATATTATACAAGCATGCTCAATGCAATTACATATTCTTATCAAAATCATATGGACTGTCACTTTAACACCACCCACTTGCTAAATAAAAAATTATGCCTTATTTAAAAAGTTTACATATTCCGTAAACTGCAAAAACTTGCTGTAAATTGTAAGTGTTTGATTGTTTTATTTTTGTGTTTTATCCAAATAGTGAAGATTTGCCCATTTACTCAATAAAATAAAATGCAGAGTTGATAATTATATATGCTCTGCTGTTATAAGAACTGGTGCTCTAACAGAACAAAAAAGAAATGTGTGCACAAATGTATGAAGGCTACTGTGTAGGCATGCGGGCATACAGACGTTCAGCGCTACACTTATGTTTAAAATGCCCTGCTTTAATATGCACTTTAACTTTTCAATTAGAAACAGACCTTCTCTGAACATCTTCACTTGACATTCCACTTTACACAAAATTGATTTCAGTCATTAGCAGTCCTATACAACTGTCTGTCAGTCAAAATTCATATGGATACTAGCCAAAGAGCATTCACTCTTAAACATAATACATAATTATTTCAAATAATTAGCTTGTGAAGGCCAAACACTGTTTTAATGCTTCAGTCCTTCACGTGGAGAGGTGGATGGCGAGAACGGGGCCACAGAGCCGCTCTTCAATGGAAGAAGGTTGTTGTGTGCTGCAATGTCAAAGACGTGCCAAACATCGGCTTTGAGTCAGAACGAATGGCCTAGAGAAAAGGAGAGAGCGCTAAATAGGCAGCGCGAACACGTATAGCCCATGCGTTGCGATTATATTATTTGTATATCTCGATCCTTTATCAAATACCATTCAATTACCAAAGACGTAGGAATGGGCTCTTACCAGGGGAAGAATGGAATGCATTTTTAGCAGGCGTTCATCAAAAACAGAGTGGAAGAGGCCATGAGGGGAGAAATAAACAGATTAGAAAAGCAATTGACATTTCCCTAAAGCATGCAAGGGCTTATTTGCATCAGTTCACTGGCTCATGTTTTATTTATCTATGATCACAACCGATCGTGAGGGGAAATTAATCAATAGGGATGCCACCGGGGGGCTGCGGTTTGTGCCACGCTTCCCCCATCTCGCCCCCATACCTTTCCAGCCTGCATTGAGGTGACTGATTTCTCCATCCCAGCCATGCTTGGAGGAGCTCCATATGGCCAGGATCAAAGGTGTAGTTCAGTGCACGGTTCTGCTTGGTTGCCAGCCACCGCCATTAATTAGAAAACAAGATCAGAGGCGGTATTAAAATCCAATTAAGCCGGTATGAACAGATTGCCAAGTGATGTTCACTAATGTATTACTGAGCACCATGCAAATTTGGGGTGCCTGTGTTTGCTCGCCGTTGTGTGTGTGCATCGCCTGCGCTCACGCCTGTGTTTATCCCCCACGCTACTTTCACCCGCGCCCCATTGAAAATCATTTAAATAGCCCGACTTCCCATAAATTGATCACACTTCACCGGCGCAGAGTTACCTGGAGGGTGCCGAGGCTGCCAAGCCTTACAATAGCATGACGAGTTCCTGCCAAGGCGACACCATTTCAAAGGTTTATGTAAAGCGTACGTGTGCCATACGGAATCTTAACTCCGACGTGTTGAGAGGAACGGCCTTCGTTTGGCTACGCTAACTAAATGTAGCTGTATAGTTATGCATAAATCAGCAAATACAACTTTTCGCCTCTTTAGCTGATGTAATTTAAAAATAAAAAATTTAAATCATAACCCCTACACCTCGAATACACCTCTAGAATTCTGCTTAATTAAAAAGAAAATAAATCAAATAATAAAAGTAACTTTATTTCCTAGCCGAAGCTCATATATTAAAACCCAAATTTAAAATATTAACCCTCTATCGCACAGGGTTGGCCTGAGGCAACGTTAAATATTTGACCTTGTATAAAGAAAGTGACGCATCTCAGACATTGGTATACATCATCATATGAGCCTGGAACCCATATACTAAACAATGTTAACTACTGGACACTATTTTGAGTCGTCTTGCAGTACATGTGCGCCTGCCGTGTCATGCCACATTACTAAAAGTGCAATTTACCCTGATTTGTAGCCTGTAAATAACCCTAAAGTTGAGCAACCTCAATTATTTTAACAAATTGTTCATATATTTGTGAAATAGCGAACATTTTAAATCACTTGAAGCCATGCAGGTTATAATGGGTATAAAAGTCTAAATTATGAATGATATTTATCATTTATAGAATGTCTGTCCTATATATGTAATTCAAATAATATAATTGTGCATATTTTAATCCAGGTGATGAACCCAACCTTTTTCTTTGGTAAGCCAAAAAAGTATAAAGCACAGGTGGGATGAGTGGTTTTGCAAGTGCATTTTTGTGTAAATAAAAATGTTTCTGAACCATTTTTTTACGTTTTTAATCAACTATAATCAGCTATAATAACTAAATAATATGATTCAATAATATGGGGATATGATGACTGAAATATATTTGTGTTCCACAATGGAATGCAATGTTGCCTGAAAACAACGGTTTATATATTGTGTGCTTTTTTGTAAAGTATGAAATCTCCTGTGTTTCAGAAACCAAATGAATCTCTTAGTTTAAGTGTTAAGTGAAATAACTTCATGTTTTGGATAAATATGATTATTTTTCTGTTGATAACATCAGATGTTATATTTTTTTCTGTTATGGTACAATGTTGCCTTGCCTTGCCTTTTTTATCAACTAAATAAAGCATAAACATGTTTTTAAAAAGTGTATTGATTTTGGCAGAACATTACATTTTAAGGTGGAAAAACATCACACAAGTATTTTTTACCCATTGCGATCATAATGCTTATCATAGAGGAATAATTTTCACGGCTTCTCTCTATACTTGACAGTTCTAATCTGGTATCAAGTGCACCACACCCTCAAAGAGAAGTTATTCAAGCATGTATTCATTAAAAGAAAGGTTCTATATAGAAACGTGACAACTCTTACAGACATCATTTAAATGTTTAAATGGTTCTTTGTTTGGTTAAATGGGTGTTTGCGATTGATAATGTAAATGAACTTGTTGAATATGGTTTTCAGAACGTCATTTTAAAATGGATCAATACATAGCGCTAAAAGTTATGTAATTTATTCTGGTCGAGTAGTATATTTGGAAACTTTGATTAGACAGCTGACACTGACTTAAGCTGTTTTCACACTAAACGGAATATGCGCTACGTCCACGCTAACTGCTGTCAACACCGCTTGTGATGTGCAGCGCTTGCGGGTTGGGCACAAAAGTTTTTGTGGCAGTGAATTGAGAGTGGGTTTGCATATGTGAACTGGCTAGTTTGTGACAGCAGGTAAACTTGCAAATTTATGTTGTAGCTTAGCTAATTTAAACGCTGATAACGAACAACCCTGTAAGAGCGTCTTTGGTAGACACCTGCTTCCACGCTAAAGCTTTTCTTGATTGGTCACGATAGCATTTTTAGACTGGTACTGTGCAGCTTGTGTTCAGAAACAGATCAAATTAACCTTTTTTCCTTACTAAAAGAAACTAGAAGATTTGCCCACTGCTCTCCGTTTGGCCGCACTGACACCAAGCCAATGCTCAATGCCAATGCTCAGTGCAAGATAAAAGCAATGGAATATTATATGACCCCACCTGTGCTGTAGCTCTGTTTGTGACTCTGTTACTGCTGCATAGCAAGAATCTGTGACTGTGCCATGCATCTCATTTAAAAGCACAACAGTTAATTCTTCCATGTTTAGTACAAAAGCATCTTTGGGCTCACATATCCAGCAACTGATGCTTCATAAATTGACACAGTTATAAACTATTCACTAGCACTTCTCCACTACGTGAAGAAGGAAAAGCCCACACAAAACTCAACAAACAACTGTCTAAAATTCATGTGCATGCTATCTTTATCATCTGAAGGATTGTGCTGTTTTCATTTCATTCCTAAAACTAAAAATGTTTTGGATCAAATTCTGTGGAAGACCACACCCACAGCTCAATGCCAAAACTGATAACAGGCAGCTCTGAGGTAAGATCATTTTTCTATCTGGATTACTGTACTTGTTAACAGTAATTATGATGATATTAAGATGATATCTAGCAATTAATAATATTACATAATTGTGATAAGATCAGTTATCAAGTGATAAAAGATAGCTTTTCTGGCTATTTAAAGCTTGATAAACTAGCCGGATAAAACATGTCATGCCTGCTGCTGAAAGCTCTGCCTCCGATCTCCAGGCTCCGGACTACATTGCCCAGAATGCACCACACACTGACATTCGCAAGGCGTGTCACAAGGTGCTCTTTGCAACATTAGTCCCCGTCAACTGTCTTTTCACGCCTTGTGCCCGCACTGTTAAAATAGCGTCAGAGCTTAGGAATAGATCTACACTGATGGGTGTGGTGGTCTGGAAGTGAGGTGTGTTAGGGAAAATTTCTGGCGTGTTGCTATTTTGGCAGCAGAAAACACAGGTGCTCCACTGACTGAAATAAACATAGACAGTCAGTCTTCAGAATCCATTTCTATAGGTGCACCATGCTCATCTACAACATCGCTAAACACACACATGCGGATGTGCTGCAGAGCGCAAACCTGATTTAACTCATCAATAAACACAATAAAGAATAAAATAACTTTGCTGTTCCCTTAAATGAGCTGCTGGTGCACTTTTACAGCGTTAACACACAGGTGAGTATCCTCTGCTGAGACACACAAAGCGCTGCGCTGTTAAGATACAAATGTGCCAAAGTCAGAGCTCATCTGCTTCTTAAAGGGAATGACAACTGCCCAATTATGCCCTTCACTATTCAATTTACAATGTAATAAATATCATAAACGCAAAGAAAACACATCAATTGAGAAGAGGTGTATCCAAACTTTTGACCGGTACAGTATCTATCTGAAAACAATTGTGAAAACAACTCATTACATACACATAAATAACTCAGTTGCTTTGTTGTTTCAACCACACAAGTAAATAAAATAAATACCATTACTAAAAATAATACCACCACACTGTCACCTTTCAGAAAACAACATCTATAATAAAATATATGCTCTACTGCCAAACACAAATATGATAGATTAAAAAAAAAATTTAATCCACACTTCACAGAGAATGTGTTTTAATGAACTGTGGGAGAGATATAATTAATATTGAATTACACCAGGCTTTTGTTCCAGCAGACAAGCTGTGACTGCGAGGGTTAATTCACGATGATGGGATCATTCAGACAACCTGAGCGAAAAGATCATGTGAAATCAAGCTCATGATGCAGATTTCCTAGGACGCAGGACATCTGAACTGGAGGGGGGATAAGTGGCTCCAGCTGGTGGTCCACAAGCAAACACTGCAGCCACAGATGAAGGCTTCACAGAAGGAAAAATATCACGCTACAGAATACCGGGCTAATGAGTGTCAGGAAAGAGACCTTCGAGTGTCAGGAAATTGCCCCAGTTCAGAAGATACAGCAACAAACATGGGTGATTAATCAGATTTTAGGAATAGAGACGTGCAAAAGGACAATTTTCTCATTCAGAATATATAAAGAAGGTCAATGGCAAGATAGACTGCTGAGAAGTGTTAGCAGCTTAGCACTGGAAGTCCTTAACACATAGAATATCCACCAACATCAGGGAACTGGCCCAGAGCTGAGTGTAGTTTAGCCTTATATTCAGAGCTTATTTTAGCCAGGGTACTTCAGCAAACTCAGTGCTCACTTAAAGATGTTTGCAATTTATTTTTATAACAGCAATCGACTATATGAGCTAATTATGCTGTTTAGTCAGAGCATGCTGAACATTGCGGCTTGTGTAATGCATCTGTCACAGAAAACTTTACTTTAATGTGCAATACTGTACACAAATCAAATTCCTTTACAGAGAAAATACTTTAAACAAAAACAAATATTTCCAATATCAGCTTACTCAGCTCAGGAGTCTTACAGACAATTATAAGTTAGACATTTCTCACCATCCATGTAATGGCAATCATATTCAATGATGCTGAGGTCTGGACTCTGGGGGGGGTTCAGTCCTTTGTTCTGAGAGCAGCACCAACTTTATTGTTTGAAATGTCTGCTTGCATTTCACACTAACAGCTTCTTGATTCGTTTTCTCACAGTGGATAAATGGAGCAGAGCATGGATGACATGTTGCAAGCTCACACTAACTTCAGTATGTTTACGTTAATTGTTTGTCAGTATGTCACTTTTATTGCATTTAATTTTGCTAGATTTGTGTAATTCTATATTCTTTATTTGTATATGTATCATGTATTTGTCGCCGCTGTGCATCACTGTAATGTGACAACAAAACAATTTGATTTGATTTAATTTGGCAAACATGAACATCTGCTGTCCCATTTCCTCTGTACTTTTTAGTCAGTGTTTATACTATGCTATAGTTTTTCTTTGTTATTGTTTTTTTCTTTGTTAGCTGTACAAAGAAAACTCGAACTGAAAGGTTATAATTCATCAGAGATATCACGTAGCGTTTTTATAATTAATAAAACCCCCACCTTGTATGAATGTTGCTATTTCTGGATACTTGAACTCTAGGTTTTTCTTGTTGAACTGGAGGCATTAGCTTCTTCAGAGCTGTCATCTCTGGCATGTGTCTGAAGCAAATCAGAAGAAATCGCCCACAACAACGCCAACGCATTCTGCTCTGACTGAAGCCCCGACCAAACCTCTTCTACTCTTCTACCTGCAAACTGCAAGTCAGCTCTAAACTATGTGAGTAAATCAGAAAAACTATTCAAAACATTCTGCACCCGTCTTATACTCCTCAGTACATAAAGAATTAACAGAGGAAACAGAATGATTAAAAACAGAAAAAAGAAACTCAGCAATTTTTTTTCGCATTATTATATGTTTTTTGGTCAATTTTTTTGTGTTTTTTTTGTTTTTGTCTTTTTCTCCCCTTGTACCCCCTACTGCATCTCACTCCCCAGTCCCTCCAACCCTGAACCCCCCAACTGTATAATAGTATAAAAATAGTAATTTTTTTTTTTTTGCTTCTTAATTTCCCCTACAGTCAGGAAGTTCTTTTCACACTTTGAGCCACTACTAAAGGACACACTTTGCACATGCATTTCAGGACAAGCTGAGGGTTACAGAACTGTCAACGAAAGTGAATGAATCATGTGGACTGAGACGGTACAATAATATTACCAAACTTTTGATAAATTTGACTCAACATTATGCAACATTATGGATTTGTACAACATTGTGAATACATAGTGCAGTTAGCAGTGTGTTAAGCCCAGAGCAAGCACTTTCCTTGCAGGTCAACAAATTATTAACAAATTATTTAACAAATTATTAATTTATAATTATTTAATTTATTCATTATTGCTTTACATTACAGAACTAGTTGCTCAAATCTACTTTATTTGATTACATTTTATATTTTTCACTTAATTCACATTCAGGCTATATGTCTGTACTGTGAACAGACTTGCTCTCTCTCTCTCTCTCTCTCTCTCTCTCTCTCTCTCTCTCTCCCTCTCCCTCTCTCTCTCTCTCTTCCCCCTCTCTCTCTCCAGATGTCCATTCACCTTGACCTCTTTAGTTGTAGCCTAATTGGACAAGGTCTGTCAAAGCCAAGAGAAAAAGATGACCTTCGTTTAAGCGTTGTACAATTAATGTCTGAAGTGCTGTTCTCAGGCCAGGTGCCCAAATAAAAGTGAGCATTAAAAAAAAATGTCAATGAAGATAATGCAGTGACCCCCCTCCCAGACACACACACACACTCACTCACACTCTCACAATGTCCCCACAGGCCTTCTTTCTGATTCTCAATACATGCTTCAGACACAAAAGGTCAAATTTCAGCCAGGCTTCTCCCCTGCCCCACCTGTGCCATCTTCTTTAATAAAACTAAACAAATGACGAGCTGCTAACCCTGCATGGTAAATACAATTTCTCAACAAGTTTTATTGTTGATTGCCAAGCATAGTGACTAAATGTTTTAATCTTTTAAGCACATTGTGGGAGTAAATTTGCTGTTAAATTAATTAATTAATTGTTGTTTTCTGGACAATTATTGATTAACAGACCAAAAAAATCTAAATGTAGTAATATTCAAGTAAAATGTTAATGTCCAGGTTAATAAATGAGTGGACAAGTTACTAATGTATAATAAAAAGTGTTTGCACCTTCATAATTTCTTGTTTTTTTATGTTTGTTACTATTATATGTTAGTGATAATAAAATATCAGTCAAATACAACACAAGTAAACTCCATCATGCCAATATACAAAGAAATTCAGGAACACATGATACATAAAGTAATTAAGAAAAGGATATAAAGTTTTGGGACCACAGCAAACCACAGTGAGAGCCATTATCCCAAATGGTGAAAACGTGGAGCAGTGGTGAACCTTCCCATGTGTGGCCGGCCAGCCAAAATTACCCCAGAGGCACAGTGACGACTCATCCAAGAGGTCACAAACAAAAAACACAACTCAGCTAAGGTCAGTGTTTACAGCTACGCCATATAAAAAGGACTGGGCAAAAAATTACCTGATGGCAGAGTGCCAAGACAAAAAACACTGCTGCTAAAAGAACATTAAGACTCTTCTCAATTTTGTCAGAAAACATTTTGATGATCCTCATGATTCTGTGGACTGAAGATGCAAAAGTTGAACTTTTTAGAGGGTGTGTGTCCCAGTACATCTGGCGGAAAAGTGACCCCGTATTTCAAAAAAAGAACCTTATAACTGCAGTAAAACATGGTGGTGGTAGAGTGATAGTTTGGGACTGTTTTGTTGTGTCAGGGCCTGGAAGACTTGCTGAGAAATATGAAACCATAAATGCTGTTGTCTACCAAAAAGTCCTGAAGGAGAATGTTGAAATGAACTTGGGTCTGCAGCAGGACAATGATCCAAAACACACCAGCAAGTCCACCACTAAATCCTATTGAGATGCTGTGGCATGACCTTAAACAGGCTGTTCATGCACGAAAACAGAGTGGACCAAAATCCCTCCACAGTGCTGTGAGAAAGAGTCATTGCAAGTTACAGCAAACGCTTGATTGCAGGATACCCCAACCAGGGGCATCCTTTTTAGACTTTTTAATTTTTTTCTCACTTAATAATAAAAACTTAATTTAAAAACTGCATTTTGTGTTTACTTGTGTTGTCTTCGATTAATTTGTTTGATGATCTAAAACATTTAGGAGTAACAAACAGGCAAAAATAAGAAATCATGAAGGGGCAAACACTTTTTCCCACAACTGTATATCATTCTACTCCAATGTGCTATTGCAATCATGGTAACTACAGTCCCATAATTATTTGTACAATCTTTATTATTTTTGCCTCTGCATACCAGCACAATGAATTTAAAATAAAGCAGTCAGGGTCTGATTGAAGTGTCAACATGCTTCAAGTTTAACAAAAACAGTGCATTAACTGTTTTTATTACAGCCACAGTCCCTCCATTTAAACAGGCTCAAAAGTAATTGAACAGTTGACTGATAAACAGTTTCATGGCCCGGTCCCTCATTAATTCATGACTAATTGAGGAGATAAAAGGTCTGGACTTGATTCCAAGTGTTGAATTTGCATTTGGTAGCTGTAAATAGGAAACTCTCAATATTCAGCACCAAGAAGAGACAATGTGAGTAAAAGAGGCCATCATTAGCCTGCAAAAACAAAACAACAATCACAGGGATGGCAGAAACTGGTGTCTCAAGTCAGGAAAACTCTTGAGGAGGTAGGCGTATCATTGATAAAGACTACAATAAAATAATGCCTGATATGTTCCTACAGAAATGTGGACTAGACTGCTAGAGACTAATTAAGATTTTGACATAAAGTGAAATGTATTTTTTGACTCTCATTTGTTCTTGATCTTGGTCTCCGCCTCATTTAGACTTGGCGTAGATAGGATCTCATAGTGTTAGACTAGTTTGGAAGTGGTCAATGTGAGCTTGACTTCAGCACTACCAGTGTGAGAAAGGGCTAATTAATATTATTATTATTATTATTAATAATAATAATAATAATAATAGTAATAATAATAGTAATAATAATAATTATTATTATTATTATTATTATTATTATAATTATTGTTGTTATTATTCACGTGAAACATTTAAAGAAACAAATGGTTCTTTATGAAACCAAAAGTAGTTCTTCTATTTCATCTATCAAACAACTCTTTGTGGCACATTGTTTACATTATTTACCGTATTTTCTGTTCTATTTTTTATACATAGTGCTCAGTGGATTATAAGGCACACTTTAAGAGACACAATAAGGAACTTCTAATTCAGCAGATCCTGCTGCTGGGTGGTGGTAGTGGGGGTTAGCTAACTAAGTTAAGTAAAGCTAAGCTAAGTAAACAAAACTCTAAGTCAAACGAGTGCTGGGTGTAAATCTACACAGATTTCGCTCCTGAAAACTGTTTATTTGGGTGAGTAAAGGGCTTCAGTTTACTTACAGTAAGCATAGATTTCCAAATTTCTCCAGCACTAGGTTGGAGCATTAGCATTAGCGGCTAACCGCTCCAGCAGTGCTAGCCGAGGTCAGGAGCAGGCTAAGGCTGATAATACTCCCCTCTGAATGGGGAAATAGTGAGCATGGTTAGCGGGTAATGCTAAACCTAATCCAGCAGTGCTAGTCAGGGTTAGCAGCTGGCTACACGCTGATAATGCTCACCTCTGAACAGGGAAATAGCGGTTAGCGGCTAATGCTAATGTTACTTCAGCCTTGCTGCTGGAGAAACTAAACTAAAACTCCTGAATAACTCTGAAATTTGGTGGAGTGGCTTTACTGCTCCTTACAACTTGACTGGTAAAATTCATACATAAGATGCATTGGATTATAAGATGTACTGACGATTTTTGGGAAAACTAAAGGATTTTAAGTGCGCCTTTTTTATTATGGGATGCTCTAAATATGGGATGCTTTATATATGACAAATGATAAAAGATAGCTGGAGCGTTGACTGACTGACTGATTAATCCAGCCTCTGTCAGAGCGGTGGTATAACAACATGTTCCAAAACATCTGGTAATAGACAGTCAGAGTCAGTGTTGTTTTATCTTGCAGAATTCACACAAACTGTGCTAGCTATAATTTCTGAAGAACATTAGCTCTTTTTCAGTATTGTCACTCTGTAGTCAGTTCACTATACACCAGTATACAGTAGGTGGTCTTGGCTACAGTTCTAAATAGCAATAAATAGCTATATCTGCACCAAAGCTCTCAACAGTCTTAACATAGCTTAGTCTCAGGCTCATTAGGACTTGGCCTAGAACTGGTCTTGGCGTCCTCTAACCCTCCTGTTACCTTTAGATTTACTAACATTTTTTATGTTTGAGGTCAGTTTAACCCCAGCAATATTAAACTGAAGAAAAGGATTATATAATAATATTTTTTAGCAAGTTTTTGTAACTTGCTAGATTACTACAAATCTACCCACCCCCCTTATACAACCAGAATACATGTTATTCGACTATGGAGAAATATGCACATCAACATAAAATCTCACTGACATACTTAAAATTAAAAATAGAGATCTTATTAGTACTTTAATGTCTTTATATTATTTCTAAGTAAAGCTTTTTGTAACCTAAAACATTTAGAATGAAAAATATTAATAATAGTAATATTAATAGTAACATGTATTATGTTTGGGGTCAATTTGACCCCAGCAATTTTAAACTCCAGAAAATGATTATATAAAAATTTAATTGTTCGCCCAAAATTCTAATATATTCTAATATATATGTTTTATACTGCTTAAACAGCCTGGGGTCAAATTGACCCCAAACAGCACTGATGTATACAATATGTGTACAGAAAACTAAAAAAAAATCATTTTAATTTTATGTTTACCCAGCTGTCCCCTTTAAATTAGGAAAAGTCACTAAATATGAAGTAAATAAATTATATTAGCTGCTTATTTAAAGGCGTAAAACATTGAATGGGGTCAGATTGACCCAAAACATAAAAGGAGGGTTAAATTTCACAGTCATATCCTTTTATTTTAGACCAAACTTTAATAAAACTAAGAAAAGATTTCATCAATTTCTAGTTCCCATTTGTACAAAAGCTGGATATACTAAGGTCTGTGGAACGCTTGCTTTTCAGTATGTGTAGGTGTATGTGACATTGCACCCCTGTGCATCCTGCATTCGTTAAAGGGTGTAGGTTGTGCACATCCTCAGGAATTAACACAACGCGTCCGTGAGATGCAATCCCAGAATACACAGGGGAGGCACAGTGTGACGTTGTCAGCAACAGACTGAACAAACCGTGAAAACTACCACTTCTGCCATCTCTTTCTGCTGTTTTGTAAGGTTCAACTATAGTAGAGTCTCATCAGCTGCTTATTGCTGATCTTTTTGTGAGTTAGAAGTAGTAATCAAGGAAGACATTTGTGTGCCAAAAAAGGGATGTTTCAGCCCTGATCCACCGCCCCATAGACATACTTTTTAGCCCCCAGATAGATAAAAGTTATGCAGGCGATGTGTATGTGATTAATGCTAGTGGCGCAGCGGTTGAGTATGCAGTGGTTAAGTATCTTGACACCTTTAGATGTTCTGTTGCATTTTGAAAGGCTTTAGGAGCACAGTGGTTGCATTTTTTGGACTTGTGCCTTGGTTGTCGGAGGAAAACATGCCTTAAAACCTACCTTAAAATAATGAATAACATAATTTGGAGTAGAGGAACATGCCTGAAGCTCCTCAATCTTGCTTTCTATTAATATGAGCTGTACCTTGTCCGCATGTCCACAATGGATTTTTGCAACTATTCCTGAGCTTGTCTCCTTTCTTTTAACTCTCTATCCTCCTCACTCCTTTTTTTTCTCCATCTATCAGAGAGGGGTGTCCGGCTTCCTACCACAAGCAGAAGCCACCTGAACTACTTCCTAAAGTTCCCGAAGTTCTTTATCAGTAGGGTTGCCACCTTTCAGAATTTAAATGGGGCACCAGCAGCAGTGGTATGTTTTATTTTGTGCTGGTGTTTTTAGTATACCACTTATTATAATAATTTTAATGTAATGAACACTGGACACTTTTAATCTAAAAATAATTTCTTAACATTTAGTTGCCAAATAAAGGACAATTCTGTATTTTATGGGAGGGGTGGCAACCCTACCTAACAGTCTCCTCCAAAATAATCATAAGCGGATATTGTGTTCTGAACTAGCAAGCACCTTTATTTGCTTTCTCAGGGGAAAAATATGAATGTGTAAGTGGTGTGGTGTTATCTTGTGATTGAGGTTGAATGCTGGCAAAGCGAAGTCCGATTTAATCAAGATTTAATTTTCCAAGACATACATCATAGAAGGGATTACCATCCACAGTGGACAGTGCAGTGGGTGATAATGAAAAAAATTGTGAGCAGTGGCGTCTGTCAGAAATGACATCCATATTCATGTTCCACAGGTCAGTGCAGCATTCATTAGCTACCATTGGACTTGGCAAAAGTTGTGGGACATGATATTAGTTCCTGTCCTCTGAAATGTTTTGCCATGTCAGTGTAGTTTATCTATCCTAGTGAATATTAATTTTGATAAATGATTGATGCTGCTGTTTAAACAATAGATCATTCACATTTTTAAATGTTTTTAACAACGCTTAGGACACAAGAATCGAATGAAAATCCTAAGAAACTGGAACTGTACCAGATCTATTGGAGCAGTTGGTCATCCCACTCAGTCTAAATTAACCGCTAATGTTTTTTTTTGTTGTTGTTCTATTTTTTTCTCACAGTCCATGGCTATGCCGAGTAGCTGTGTGAAAGACTCTGCCAAGAGCGTATGCTGTCCTGATGGAGCGTTTTTGTGAGAGACACTCTGTCTTCACTTATCACTGTAACAAGCCCAGTGCTGAGCAAACACTTCTCAAGATGTCTCTCGTCATAAACAGACAGATAGAGCCTGTGGAAGACGTGAAGCTAATTATCTGCTAATAAAGACTCAGCTCGAGTTTATTCACACTGGAGACAGAGGTCTCGTCTTCTTCACAAATGCCAGTATCAACGTTAATGTAAATATACTCTAACTGACCAGTTATTCTACGTAGTATTTCTACATTGTTAGTTCCACCATATAGGGGACAACTCTTCTCTTTGGTTTCTTTCAGGTACTTTAAGGTGTACCTAGTGCTGTCACTGGTGCTCAGCTGTGCATACACCTATACACCACTTATATAATCACCATAGTTAAGCATTTCCAACATAATAACACGTTCTGGAGGAGCCACACATACACACAAGACCACCATGCCTAATGCTAAGTGATGGTTAGAGCTGTTTAAAGCCCCCAAGACTTGGACTATGAAGCAATGGAAGTGCATGCTCTGGAGCTCCATCCAATACCTTAGGGATGAGCTGGAGTGGCATTTGTGATCCAGAACTAATCATCCATTATCAGCACCAAACCTCACCAATGCTCCAATGTGGCTTGTGGAATCTTGCAAGCAATGTGATGTCTACTCTCTCATTCTACA
Source organism: Astyanax mexicanus (assembly GCF_023375975.1). NCBI lineage: Eukaryota > Metazoa > Chordata > Actinopteri > Characiformes > Acestrorhamphidae > Astyanax > Astyanax mexicanus. The sequence goes on along the minus strand of NC_064408.1, from coordinate 82,981,214 downwards.
TTCACAGAAGAGTAGAAAATGGGCAACAAACCTTCTAATTAAATCCTTGATAAAAAAAAAGAAATGTTGGACCAACAGGAGTGGTTCACGGTGGTCAAACACTCTAGCTAATATATAAAAATAGGCAAATATCTAACCTAGCAAAATCTCTGTATGGCTTAAGAAAGACTAGAGTTTGGGTTATAAATATAAAAAGTCCAAAAGAAAAGGGGTAAAATTATATTTTAGTTTAGAATTTTAGTCCTACTCTGATACTGTCAGTTTTAGATATTTTAGACTAAAATGACATTTTAGTGGGTAGTAAAGCAATACATGTAACATTAACAATAACATAATGTACTTACATCTTTTTTTTACATTATCTTTTTATTTTCCGTTAAATTCCGTTTTTACATTTTAGAGATTTTGTGATTTTGTTCCAGCAATGATAATGTATACACTGTAGTGTATAGAAGATTTGTTTCATTAAGACACAATATTAATGTGGACATAATATTGTTTGGTATTTGATGTAGACACAGGTTGATTTGTGTAAACTTACATTATTTTGTCTATATTTGAATATGTGGCTTTAAAAATACAAGTGATGCAAATGTAATCGATTAATCCACTACTTTAATGACATTTATACAGGTCCGGTAAAAAATAAGAGAGTTTATGAGTTTCTTTGATTTTACCAAATTGAAAACCTCTGGAATATAATCAAGAGAAGAATTCGATGATCACAAGCCATCAAACCAAACTGAACTGTTTGAACTTTTGCACCAGGAGTGGCATAAAATAGAGGAGAACATGCCAAGATGCATGAAAACTGTGATTAAAAAACCAGGGTTATTCCACCAAATATTGATTTCTAAACTCTTAATACTTCATGAATATGGACTTGTTTTTTATGCATTATTTGAGGTCTGAAAGCTCTGCATCTTTTTTGTTATTTCAACCATTTCTCACTTTCTGCAAATAAATGCTCTAAATCACTATTTTTTAATTTATAATTTGGGAGAAATGTTGTCTGTAGTTTATAGAATAAAACAACAATGTTCATTTCACTCAAACATGTATCTATAAATAGCAAAATCAGAGAAACTGATTCAGAAACTGATGTGGTCTTTTTTATTTCTAACAACTAACTGAAACCTAGTGAGGCTACTGCTCACATTCACAGTAAAAAAACAGTTAAAAACTTCCAAAATACCTAGAGCCCTTTTTTATACAGATATAAATTTACTGATAAATTTAGTTCTGTACGAAATGTCATTGGTTAATTAATAAGACTGTTTCTAATTATGTTTTAGACAAGACTTTTAGTCCTGTTCCTAAAGGTGTAACCCAAGGGATTCTAGTTATCTAGTTATATCTACTCTGGGTACAGTTTTTATTTAGGTGGATTTCACCTATTTGTTTTTAAACAAATGTCACAATGAAATAAAATAGTTTACTAAAGTGCTTGTAAAGTTTAAACACAACATACCTGTACATAATGTTCCTAGTTAATAAACATAATGCTAGCAAATGACAAAGATTTCACATACATTTCGGTATTTAATCCCTCAGAAATACTATATTTTTTGAGGCCCTGAGAGTTAGCCAGAGAGTATGTACAGTAAGTCAGAGAGACAGGAAAGGCAAGACTTATGATAAGTAAGAATGTGTTTGTTCTAGCTTATCATTCCAACAGGTAAAATACATAAATATTGCAGTTCTGTTGATGTTGGCTGAAGTCTGTGGGACTTGGAATCATTTGGTAAATATGAAATACTGTATTCTTACAATGGTGAGTGTTAGGACTGAAACCTGTACATCCCATTTCATCTTGATTTATGATAACTCTTCTTACTCATCATTCTGGCATATGCAGTATGAGTCATATTAGAAGGATCCTGAGTGGCTGATTAGTAGACGTCCAGCTGGAACAAACATTTAACAAGCCTTGAAATTCCTCACGCTACCGTGTGCATTCTAGTGTCAAACCCCTCTCTGGTCACTGCAAATGGCACAATAGCTTTGTGATTAGCTCCCAATACAGGAGTGCAGCGGCTCTGAAAGCAGAACCGGCAGTGAAAGACAGGCGATGGCGTGCTATGTAATTAAGCCAGTCCGTACTTGATGAAAGCAAATTCGACTGGCGGAGCTCGCTGTTTCACAGCCAGTTTACTTTTACGACATAATTACGGCCCAAATCAAATGAGAAGATTTAATATTTTGCCGGGACAAGAGCAGAGTCCAATGTCAACAATTACACTGCCCCCCCCCTCTTCCCCCCTCCCCCCAGCCACCCAAATAGCTCAGTAATTCACCTCTGTTTGGGTGCTCAAGGGAGGTCTAGCTCCAGGAATTCAGATGACTATAGCTTGGAGAGACTAGAAGCAATTACTCTGATTCCAGTTGTGTGTGTTTTTTTTTCTCTTTTATTATTTCAAAGGCTTTGCTTGACTTTTCTCATTGGAGCCAGTCGTGTCAGTGTGACTCAAACTCTTATTACATCTCCACACATAAAACTGTTCAGTAGGGTTGAATTAATATTGGATTGCTGGAAGATAGTTCAGATAATTGCGCAAAGTGAGCTGAATAAACGCAACTGTATTTTTTGGTCTGTCAAGGACAGTAGCTTGAAGCTCATTATATTGAAATAAAAAAAATGAGGACATTTAGAGAAACTGTGAATCCTGTAAAAATCAGATAGATAGATAGATAGATAGATAGATAGATAGATAGATAGATAGATAGATAGATAGATAGATAGATAGATAGATAGATAGATAGATATAGAAGACAAAAATGGAGTTAAGCAGGTGCTATACAGATAGTACAATCAACACTGACCAACTCCAAATTATATTAAAAAGAGCTTTAGCAAGGGGTGATGTGGATACTCAAAGTTTCATCTTACTGTCAGAAGGTTATGAGTTTGAATCCCTGAAACTGGCTCCAATAATCTAAAAAATATTTTTACACAGTTTGTAAAGCACTGAATATAAAAAGCTAATTTTCTAATTTTGCTTTAATTACCCCTACACTTTAATTTGATCTTATTATATTGCTTAATTTAAATTAACTTATTGTATATATAGAGATTCTAAATACTAATAAATCTGACTGTCTCGTTTTTTTAAATGTTGTATACCAATTTTTTTATTATAAAAGGAGTTATTTTGTAAGTAAACTAAATGCATCCTGAATCAGTATTTTTTTAATACTTATAGTGCGCTACTCTCCGATTCCTGTCCTCAGACGAGTTCCCCTTTGTTCTTTTCAGCCAGGAAGCGTGCATTCCCTTTGCTTCACGAGATGCTCTGTAGTGTCTTTGTTCCTTTGGGTCAAATCTCCATGGAGGAAGGATCCACAGCTGCTGACTGACCGCGGAGCGACCACACACTTCCAGCCGTCTCCTGCCCGTCCTTTTTCAGAAACTCTTCGCAGCGCCTTCCCCGTTCCCAGGCCGACCCAGCTGGGGAGGATTTGCTCTGGTCTCCAGCTCCTCTGCCTTGGGGGCATCAGCTCTTTGGCGGGTGCTGTTTCACTGGGCACTGGTCAGGGAATTAGTAACTGGATATAGACACTGAGGCCCGGCGGGGTTATGGTCCCTGTGATCCCGAAAAAAAAAAGGCCTCCAGGACTCTGCAATGGATCTTTCTGGTTAAGGCCCTGACCACAGGTCCTGCTGACACCCTGTCCACTTAGACCGTGGTTTTAGCAAGGCCCATCATTTCCTGAAGTCTCCCTGTGTGTGACCCATTCATGTCCCTGTCGTTTTGGCCTGTCAAATGAGGGGCCACTTCACCACGGTGGAGGACCCACTGTCTTCCCATGGCATTGGCCACACAGTGCAAATAGGGACCATCTATTACTCATGTTTAAAAGGGAACTTAAATGACATGTCGGATGTGAACTGTGACACCAACTTGTGTGCAGCAGTGGCTAAAAGTGCTTGGCAAATCATTGGTGTGGCAGTGTCGCGTAATTAGAATGTGAAAATGGTGAGACCTTGAGGCGAAACTGGTGCCTCGAGAAAGACTTTGTGAATCTGTTGTCTTTTAATCTTTTGTCAGAGTCTGTTTGAGGGCTGAAGATGCGTCCCAGATGTCCAGCCTTGGTTTAACCATATCCATGAGTGGCTCTTTGAAGGGACAGTCTATGACACATCAGGATGCAAGACTAGAAGACATTTCAGGACAGGGAAGCTATGAACTAATAGTTTACCAACACACACACACACATACAAACACACACATACAGAGGAAAAAAATCTCTCTCCAATTTACTGTGGAGGTTGTTCCTGGTATATACTGTAGGACTCGTCGTGGGAGCCTCATTCAGAGGGAAAGGAAAGTGTACATAGACTAAAAAGGGTTCCCAAGTAGTTTCCCCTCCCTTACAAGCAACATTGTTGGGTCTACAAAGGCCCACCTGTCTCACAAAAGAGAAGACGGGACGAGGCAACATTGACAGGGTCAAGAAAGGTCAGACGGGTCATTGTGTTGAGAGCATCTCTTGGAGGAAGAGGGGGGAGAGGCAGGTGCAACATAAAGAAAGGTTTCACAAATTAGCGAGCTCTTTAGGTCAAGGGTCATGAACTAAGAAGCCCAGTCTGAAGTTTCCAATGCGCTTCTATGCTGATAATGAAAAACTGAGTGAGCTCTGAAAGACCTATGTTTACCAATCATTCAGACCTGAATTCTGAAAGCAACAGTACAATACCTGTGGCAAATATAATTTGTCTGCAATGGACATTTCAATATCATCAAGGTTTAAAGGTCATTATACACGCTTAAAAAAAAAACGCTGCAGTCTAACCGTGGAACCAGTTCACATCAATTCACTAAACGTGTGGAATTTTCATTTGTTTTTATTTCCTTTTTTTACATCCTCAAAAGGATAGATTTACCAAAATTATGAACAGATATAGAGACAAAAAACATTTGGATAGACTCACAATTTTATAATGGACTGCAAAATATAAAGATTTTTTTTGCATCATTTCATAAAATGTCACTGGTATACAAATACACTGTGTATTCAACAGAACAAAACATATGAATGTCCATTAAAATTCATGAAAAAAAACCCTGCACCAAAAAAAAAAAGAACGAACAAAAATATTTGAAATAAACAAACAATAAAAACCCTGGTATGGCATTCAGAACAAAATGGTAGAAAAAAAGAGAGAATATTTCATTTCTCTTTTAAAACACATTTACACAGGAATTAATTATCCTTGAACTTCAACACTGTAAACATTATTTAAAGACAGAGTGTCATTTTTTTCACTTTTTCCCCATTGTCAATTTTCTTCCGTTGCTACTGGTGATAGTCCAGCTGCAAGTATCAGTGGCAAGATGGCTTGGGCATCTCGGAGGAAAAGAAACCTGTGCGTTGTCATATTTCCAAAAGTATCACACATACTACACACACAAAGTTCATAACTATTTAACCTCTTGTTGGATCTAAAGTGATGTTTTGTAGTTTGAATGGATCATGTTTTGTAAGATTGAACCGATACAACAGTTTCTTTAGGCCGTGTTAGTCAGGAATGTGATTTCTACTCTTTCGCAGGAAACTGAGTTGCATCAGAAGATACACACTGCATATTTTTTTGCGTGCATGTCAAATTGAATGCTAGTAAACGCTACAAGACGGGTTTGTCTCGGGGTATCAGAAATGGCACTTGAATTTGGCATGCTGTCTTCACTAAAACCCTTTTGCACCACTTTCTCTCTTTTTTATTTAAATCTGTCACTGTCATTCAAGTTACAGCCACTTCTTTTTCTTTATGCTACTGAAGAGACAAAAAACAAAGTTGTATCTGGAGGACGACAGAACTCGGAATGTTGTAAACTATGCCTAAAGAGAACTTTTGATTGTAGGGAAATATTTGTAAGGTTTATGTTTAATGTTCATGTTTACTCTAAATTTAAATTTATATGGCAATAATTTCATTGACAACAAAAAAAATCTAAACTAAATAAGAAAAAAATCCCAGCATTTGTCCAAGTGCTGATTGTATTCATTGGGATTAAACAATAAAACATCAAAAATCATAGAATGAGCAGCAGGCTGAGAAGCTTTTAAAATAGTGAATGGGAACATGTTCAGGCTGCAGCAACACTCTGAGCCGAAGTGAAAAATAAAGAAAGTTTGGAGAACAGTAGAGGAACAGAGACAATACTTTAATTCCACAATACTCTGGAAAAAAAGAGCCACTTGGAACATTTTGGTCCTATGTATCCCACTCAAATAAATGATTACAATGTTCCCTACATTAAGTGCGTAATACTGTGAGACCAAACAACTGAATGGTCCTGGCTGATGTTTTGTTCAAATTAGTCTTTAAATACGTGAGGACACTATGGAGTCAAGAACATCTTAAGTAATCTCACAACTCTGCCAGAAATGTATGTTTGATCAGTCTAAACACAAGGGTAAACTTGTTGAACCAAAATCCACTGACTTGTGTGTTCAGTAAATATACACTGGATGGTAGGTGTGAACATTAGTTTCACTTGTGGTAATGTAAACATTTGGATTATTAAAAGCAAATGGCTTAATCACATTACCAGTTTTTTTAAGATTTAGATTAAAAACACTGTCTAGTTAACTGTATTGTGGCTGAGAAGAAATGTGTTTTCATTACTGAGCTAAAAGTAAAACAAGTTATGATGAAAAGATTTAGCTTGATGGTCATCAATAATCAATGCAGTCAAACTGTCCTCCAGCTGCCTGAGACATCCCTGATCTTTCATATCGCTCAAATTAGTTTAATATTTATTGTCATTTTGACATTCAGTGCTTTACTCTTTAAAAATGTCACCGAGCCTGGTGGGACTGAAAACAACAGTAGTACACTAAACACCCTCTCTGATTTTTAGAAGTTACACCTCTTCTTCAGAATTTAGCAGAATAAGATTTTTTTTCCTTTAAGGAAATTGCTCAAACATAAAGGTGGCTGAATGCCAAAATCTCAGTATCTGTCATATCTTAAAATGGCATCAGGAAAACAAAAATATTAACAAAGGAATGTACTAAAAAACCCTTGATAATGTACCTGCACATGCTATGTATCATTACGAAACAATCCAATAAATACAGAAATTATTGCACAGTAGAAAGGCTCCATGGATTCTTAATGGACAATTCCTTTTGTTGATTGCTGGGAATACCAGCAGGGCTTTTTGAAATCCATTCACAAACATTTACTAATGTTCTTATTTCTCAGGTGGCAGTTTCACTAGAAAAAAAAACACAAAACGAAACAAAAACATCATATCATTCCATAAACAAAAATCTATAGTCAGATTCATCCAAAAGATTATCCAGCTAAACCCATTAAATCAGTCTAAAAGAATGTGCTTTAGTGCACCTAGGCTTGGTCGGCCTCCTCGAGTTTGACCTCGTTGCTCATCAAGTGTTCCCCGTGCCACTTCTTCATGTGTTTTTCCAGGGTGCTGTAGACGCTGAAGGGCATGTGACAGATGTCGCAACGGTACACCTCTTTGCCAAACTGGCCATGGGTCTTCATGTGGCGGGTGAGCTTGCTGCTCTGGGCACAGGCATAGCTACACAGGTCACACTTGTAGGGCCTTTCTCCTGTGTGACTGCGCCGGTGCACAGTCAAATTGCTGCAGTTTTTGAACACCTTGCCACAATATTCGCATGTGTCGCTCCGCCGGCTCTCCTTGGAGCTTGGAGGCCTCCCAGGGCCTGGGCCCCGTAGATGGAGGTGAGGCGTACTGCTGCCGCTACGGCCAGACAGGGCTCCACCTTCCAGAAGCTCCCCAGGGGGTGTGGAGAAACGCAGGCTGCCTGTCTCTGAGGAGGAGTGCTCGGAAGAAGTCCCAAAGGGCGACTGTCTGGAATCGCCGAAACCAATGAAGGGTTCCCTGATGAAGTGTCGTGAGGCAGCGTAGCCAGCCAGCAGCTGAGAGTACACGTTTTCTGAGGAGATGAGGGGCATAGGCGGCAGCTCCAGATCCTTCTCCACCTTGATCCTCTTAGCCGAGGAGCCAGAGAGGCTTGGGCTTGAGATGGGCGTGGGTTTCTGCTGAAATAAACCAGGAATGGCGTCTTCTGGCCCGCAGCCTCTGCCGTTCACCATGGGTCGGCACTCTGCATCTGCTTCTCTTGCTGCTGTTTCTGCTTCATGCATTTCTTCCCGTGGCCTGGTACCCAGAGGAAGTCTCAGGTGATTGTCAAGGTTGTTGTATTGGCTTTCTGTTGCTCTCTCAGCAGAGAGTGGTTTCTCATTGGGTGAAGGCCGTGAATCGTTCTCTCGGTTCCTGCTGAACTCTGAGTCCATGCTGAGATTTGATTCGGGCCTGCTGCTTCCATTCTGCTGCTCTTCCTCCTCCTCCTCTTCCTCCTCTTCCTCTTCTTCTTCTTCCTCCTCCTCCTCTTCCTCATTATCATGCCCCTCTCCCATGCCATTGCCATCTCTGCACTTTGCTTCCTCTCCCATTGAATCTCGACTGCCTTGTTCTGGCGAGCTGCCGAGAGAAGCAGACTTGTGCATGTGCGTCTTCATGTGCCGCTTTAGCTTGCTAGCTTGAGAGCAGGCATGGTCGCACAGGTGACACTTGTAGGGCCTCTCCCCGGTGTGGCTACGTCGGTGTACTATGAGGTTGCTCTGGAACTTAAATGTCTTGCCACAGAACTCACAGGACTTGACTTTGCCTCCTTGACCCAAGGGTGGTGAAGAGCTGCTCCTGGAGGGAGCCTGCATCGACTGGGGTGGAGTGCTCAGGAACGCTGCAGGTGGCTTGGAGCTAGCTTGAAAAAGGGTGGGGCTGAGGAGCCTGTGCATGGGGGGGACACGATTGGGTGAAAGAGGTGGCGTGGGTCCGCCACTGTTGTTGTTGTTGCCAGCCAACTCTCGAAGACGGCGGGAGAAGTCCATGGGGGGTGGCTCCATGGGCATGGGGGCCAGACGCATCACACGTTCAAAGGCGCTAGGATGTTGAGAGAGAATGCCCATCTCTTCAGGACCCAGGCGTTCCAAGTGGTGACGAGGCGGAGGTGGAGGACTTACAAAAGGCGGGGTTGAGGGTATACGGGTCTCCATATATGCAGCAGGTGGGGGCTCACGTAGCAGGGGGGCAGCCAAGCGGAGCAAGTGGAAAGGGTTGCTGGTGTCCCCCAGAAAGCTGGATAGAGGTGAGCGGGGCAGTGCGTCAGCCCCCAGAGGTGGAGGTAGGGCCATACGGGGTGTGAGGGAGCAGCTGGATGGGTGGTTGTCCAGGTAGATGCGAATGCCATGGGTGTTCTGGGCATGCTGCAGCAAGAACCAGGCGCTGGTGAAGGTCTGCTTGCACGTGGTGCAGATGTAACTGGACGGCTCATCTTTCCCTGAAAGACACAAAAGGATTGTGGTCTCAGTGAACACATAAATATTAGCATGACATTTTTCCTAGGGGTGGCTCAGATAGCACACTTTAATAGATTTTCATGTCATTCCAGCATCTGTTTGTTCGTGGCAATAGCTTTAGATGTAATCAAAGAGAAGAGTCCTCTATGATGAGGTTCATGGATCATTTCCCTTTAAAAATTAAACAGACAACATGTGAGAGACATCCCAGTGCATTCGGGTGACAGCCATTTTATGAGACAGAATGAAAATTACATCACTGTAAGTGGGAAAGCCGAGGTGGTTGATACACTGCCAGGTTATCGCTGGTCTCACCATGCCTGCTGCTCACTATAGCCCCGATGGAGTGGATCTGCCTGTACGTTACTAGGTCAGGATCAAGGCTTGGAGGGTTGGGGGAGAGGTGCTGGGGGGTGGCGTTACGACATTCCCTGAGACTCCCCAGGGGCCGGAGCCTTATGCAGATAGCAGGTACAGCCTCAAGGCCTCAACGCATTATGCTAATGTGAACGTCAGGCAAGCTTTAATATACAACTTCGCACATATGCACTCACACACACACAGACACACACATGCACTTGCTATTTCCATATAGAGATAAGTATCTGGCAAATGCAGGGAGAAGATGGAGAGATGCAGAAAAGGAACAAGGGAGATGGTGATGGGTTTATTTCACCCCAGACTCATAAACATGCATTACAGTCACTAATATAAGCATCCATACTCTATGAATAATACACCCCATGGATATGCATCTAAAAACATGCTATTGCTGCTGCTACAGTGACATGTCAGGCCAAATCATTAAAAAGCTGGAATATTTAAAGCCAGTTAAATGCGAAAAAAAAGAAAATCACTAAGATGTTCTCTGAGCACCACTTGCAAATACTACAAACACGGCTTGAATGTCAGCGGTAATATGATTTCAATAGATTTGTCACAGAGTGCAAAGTGTTTATCTGTTCCTCGTGAAGTCTTATTCATATAGATTCATTTAGCGCGCTCAATATTCACGACTTTTCTGTGTTCGATATTACACTCGATTGGAAAGTGGCAGCTTCCAAAGCCACGATAGTGTGAACTGGATTTGCAGATAATGCTTAGAAAATGAGGAAATCGTTAATGGACACTGGAGACTGAAGGGAGTGTGTGCAGGGCGATGCTGTTTGAGACTGCGGCTGGAGGCGTGTGTGGTGTGGCTGGCCTCCTGCTGGTGCGACTCTGCTGGAGAGAATGAGAGAAGCATGCAGGCCTGCTGCCCATGTTTGGTTTGGCCGGCCTTCATATGTACAACTGACAGGAGGGAGAGTGAAAAGGAGGAGAAAGAGGGTAAGGAGGGTTTTAAGGGGGGTGGGAAGAATATCTACTACAATACAAATGACTGGCTCCCTCCCTGTCTCTGCACGTGTGGAACTCAGCCCAGTAGTCTGGGTTAAATCAGGAGTGGACGTAATTGATGTCCCTCACAAGCCCGATATCACACATTCCTCCAGTGACTGCTTGAACTGAGTTGAACACGGAATTATTCTAAATAGAGCGAGAGTTAGGAGACGGGAGATGGCAGAAAGACAGAGAGAAAGACAGTGAGGGGGTGTGAGGAGTGAGACTGTGTGTGTGTGTGTGCTCACAATGTGTCTTGAGTGTGCCCCTACTCTGCCACAAATGTGCGCTCAAGCTCTGGCAATTTGCATCTTATCACATCTTACAGAAAGTGCCATATGTTGCCAAAGGAGCGTGTCAGCTAACAGACAGGCAGGCCTAATGACAACCAAAGACAAATTTCATCAACTTTCAAAAACAAGCACGCGAGAGAGAGCGAGAAAGAGAGAGACCCATCATAAATAAGTTAAAATATGCTAATGACCCATCAGAGAGCCATGTCTTAGCGACAGCAGCTTGTGTGGTGAGATGGTGAGAAATTACCCATCAGCCACCTCAGGATCACAAATCTCCATCTGATCAAGGCCCATTGGGTACTGCCGCACGGTGCCGTGCTCCAGAGGCCGAGTCACGCCGTGCTGCGGCAGCCAATAAAGTCGCTCATTAAGGAATCATCACCACTCACTCTGTGATTCAATTTGCAGCAATTACCGCCGTCCGTGCTGGCGGAAGCGCTTGCCGTGGGCCGCAGAGGTCAACTAGCAGTTAGCGGAGTGCCTTCTTCCTTCTGTGTATTCATGGCAAGAGCCTAATGGCCTAATTTCACCCCCCCCCCACACACACACATACACACACTTCCATAAATATTGCAGGGATTACAGGTTAAATAGGTAAATTGAGTCGTGGCTGTTATATTATATGCCAGGCAGCGCAGCGTTTCATTGCTAGCGGAGCTTGCAGCGCTAAACAGCGAGGAGGGGCTCCCTGCCCGTCACAGTGAGTGTGTGTGAGTGTGTGATTAATGACGCGTGTGTGTGTGTGTCTATGTGTGTGTCGGAGGTGGTCTGACGTTAAAGTTCCCCACCCTCTTGGGTTTGGTATTACAAAACCACACAGCCAATTAAGCCCTCCTTAGAGAGCCCTGGGTTTAGCTTTCATTTAAAACAGGGATATTTCACCATTTCGAGGCGATTAACTCGCCTGTAAAGGCACGGGTGCGGAGAAGCAGGCAAAAAGAGGACGGTCTGATATTTAATTATCTCTGAGAGGGTTCAGCCACCTCATGTCTCTTGTGTAGTCTTGCGAGAGGAGGATGTTGGGGCTAATGTTAGCACAAAGCGCTGCTTTTAGCATCCCTAGCACCACAATGAGTGACATGAGGGAGACAGAGAAGCTTGCTGCTGATGTTACAGGGAATTTTTTCAAATGTTAAATAGATGTTTTGGCTGTAGTTTGACCACCAGTCCACACAAAAATTGTGTGTTTGGTCACTGTATTATTGTTTTTGTCGCTTTTCATGAGCTTCTATTGCCCCATACAGGGCTATCATGCTTATGCATTTTAGTCACCCAGAAATAGAGGGAGGGAAATATTTGGCTATGTATGGATGAAGCCACAGTGTTAAATAAAATTTGTAGGCACAAACAGATAGAGACTGTGTGTGTGCGTTTCTGTGTTTACAAGACGTCTGGCATTGGTCATTTGTTTTTAGCCGTGTTAGCATGTTTGGCTGAGCAATTTCATAAGTAACCATTATAAGGATCACTTTCTTTCACAGTGTGTTTTGTTCCATAACTGGGTAAGTTGAAGTACTATCTCTCAAATGTTAAATAATTACTTTGGGGAACATGAAATGACCAACAACAATCTAAGCTATTAAACTGAGATTTGTTTCATCTTATAATTATATTTTTGGATATACTTTGAAGTGCCTGAATTGTAAGTACATTTTTTAAACTGTATTAAAAATTACACTGTAATATCACTGAAAGTGTGCAACACTGTTCATATAATATTTTAGCTTTATATGGGTAAATAGTATGCTTCCTGCTTCATTCTTATCATGATAATACTTATTATTTTACGGAACAGTAAAAATATATATAATTATGAAACATACATGTAAAAATGTTTGTAGTCATGAAAGTAAGGAATTGAACTTAGGGTCAAAATCAATGTCTTTTAGGCCTAAGTGTTTAGCATCACTAACAGCATAGAAACGCTAAGCTTCAATGATCTGAGGGAGACAGAGTGGCGCATTGCCGATGTCACCGTGTTAAACGAGACCCTAGGCACAGGCAGAAACAGTGTGTGTGTGTGCGTGTGTGTGTGCTTGTGACGCTCAAGCCTGGCATTGCTGGAACTACGTTTCCTGAATGCGGCACATTCCTATCAGTGGAGGATGCTCCAGCACAGGATTAGCATAGAGAACAAAGGGCGAGGTGATGCCATGGGGACTGCGGCGCCCCCCTCAGCAGCACCCACGCCCCCACTGTGCACCTGTCACCGCCTGGCTGACACCTGGCACGGCGCCAGTCGCACCAGCGCAGACTTGCATTAGCATGGCTGTGATCTGCGGCTCCCAGGGGCCCACGGGGCCTCACCTCGCATCGCTGATGTCTTGTTTGTGATGATGGCGGCTAATCAAGGGGCCAGACTGCCATGCAAATTTCACACACACACACTCGCACACAAACATATATATATATATATGCAGTGATGCAGGACATCCTGCTGTAAAAGCTGCTGATGTCTCTAACACGTGCCATGATGAGGGGTGTATGAGTTCTAGCATGTAGGTGTGTGTGTGTGCGTGTGTGTGTGTGATAAAGTTTTACCTTAGCACATCAAAAGTTTAAGATAAGACTACACGAATATTCACAACAACAACTTTTATTTTTACTTTATTTGTTTTTAATTTAATAGTTTAATGATATGCTTGACATTTTACTGTCATTTTCTCACTGACGTTATTTATGGGTGACATTATTTATGGATGCCAGACGGATGGTACATTCCATTTATAAAGTTGTGCAGGCATTTAACATTCCTTGATTCCACAAAGTCACATGTGTATCAGGAATATATTATACAATATGAAAGCATTCCCACCCACAGTGTACAGTGCAGTGGGTGGTAATGATCATGATTGGCTCCATCTGGATAGAATTGTCAGTGCAGTTTCAATAGTAAACAGCAAAATCAAAGAAAAGTCAAGTCAAGTCAAGTCATTATCAACCGCTTCATCCATTAAGGGACGCGGGGGGGTGCTGGAGCCTATCCCAGCCGGCAACGGGCGGAAGGCAGGATACCCCCTTGACAGGCCGCCAATCCATCGCAGTCAAAGAAAAGTGTACTTGGGTATTTGTACAATAAAAGCCTCTTGACTCTTGACTTGATTCGAAAACTTACTAGTTCCTGTCCCATGACATGTGGCATGTCAGTGTATATGGCATCAATCAATATTGTACATCAAAAAAACCTACCAAAAATGCTTATCACCAATAAATAAAGAGCCTCTATAAAGAGCCTCAATAAAGAGCCTTATTAAAAATCTACAGATATTCAGGTTTTGGTTTTATATGTTCTTTACATATTAAATAAATGCAGCGACACTACTGAGAAACCACGCTATTACCAGAGGAGAGTAGATTAAACAGCAGAAGCAGCCACGGTTTTATGACAGCATTAAAGGCTTAATGCCGGCACTGGTAATACAAATAGTTTTGAAGTGCAGGATGATGGTAAAGAGACCAAGAACAGAAACAGAAGGATCCTCTTAACCACTGTCATTTTGAGTAAGATCACAACGTCTCTTACCATGCTGTTCAAAATGACCTTAACACATTTGGTTTCGGTGTCAGTGTAGGGGTGTATCTGCCCTTGCAATTACAGGTTAAATATTTTGTGGGAGTAGCCACTTTATCTTTCTTCAAAATCACATTACTTGACTGATTCTTATCACTTGTAACACTTCCTGCCTTACAATCACCTCCCCGTTTCTGATCATCGAGTCATTAGGCCAGTGCTTTCCACTCGTCTCTGCAGTAACAGAATGAGACATCTGTATTAAAAAAGGCTACCGACTTGAAACATAACAGTGGAAAAAGTGTGTGGAGTGGCTAAGCCACCATGAATGGTGGCAGTAGCAGTGGTATGGCACATGCACACACAAAGCCACACACATACACGCATTTAGCTGTCTCCAGTATAAGTGAAAGCAGGCCCCACGCTGTAAGCTCTCCAATCTCTCTCCATCGGCAGGAAAACTAAGGAGAGATGTAAAGGGATATCTTTAAGAACTGGCACTGCTCTCACTGAATCACTACTATCATACTACTTTAATTATTGATTAACCTATCAAATCTAAATATGTCTGTGTGGCAAGAAATTTCCAGACCACCTTGGTTGAGTCTATAGCAACTCCAAGTATATGACTGGTTGCGAATGAGTCAAGACCAAGTGTCAGGAAGAGTAGAATTGCTTAAATATTTGGTTTCATTTAATTGAATATACTTTGATCATTTCGATTTTAAATTACCAGGTTAAAGAATGTACACTTGACTTGTTTCAATTAGTTGTGTCAGGAATGGACACAAATGAAATATAAAAGTAAAGGAATTTGTCCCCAAAAAACTGTACACAAACTGTACACACAACTTAAATTTTTCATAAATTCCAATCAAATCATAAAACCATCTCCAAACACAAACACAGCTACAGCAAACACACACAGGTGCAACTGTCTTGTTTTGAGTGTCTTGAGGATGAGTCTGTGCATGTCGGTGACAGTAAGAACAAAATAAAATACATATAAACATTTCTATTTTAAGCTGGTTAAAACTAGAGATAGAAAGTTGTTGAAAACAATGTAAAAAAGTTAAACAATACCTTCCTGTTATGTTTTGTAATCTCTGCATATATATATCACATTAATAATACACAGTTCAGTTAAACAACTTACTACTGATACAAATACATGCTGGTATTGTTGCTGACCTAATCACACTGACTAACCCGTATTGTTGCAGCCCTGTCGCACACCGACAACCGACAACCCGTATGAGACACATGCCTGGACACCAACACAACTAGGTCATCCTGTACAAAAGCTTTTCAGAAAGGAATCGGTATTGCACTATTGGCCAGAGGCCCACTCCACAGCAGGTGGTGCATGTAAGCCAGCTCAATGGGCCTCCATAAGAAGATCTGCACATCCTGCCACACCTCCATCACCCCCATGGCCCAGCATAAGTCCCAGGAGCATAAGAGGGAACAGTATAGGTATGGGACTCAAGTAGACGTAAAAGTATCCAAGCAAAAAAAAACAACTTGAGTAAAAATTCATAGGACAAAGAACATTTTGAGCATCTGAGCACTGTGTAACTTATAGAACTGCTATGTGAATCCAACATCAATCTGCATAGGGACTGAAAGGGACTTGAAAAGACTCGTAATGTGTAAAAAAAACCACATAAATTATAAAAAAATATATATCATTAGCAATTTGAGTCTGTAGAGTGATAAATAAATGGGCTCATGCAGTTCATGCATATGAGGTTGTGTGAGTTTATGCATGTAAATTTAAATATGTTTATTAAAGCATTGATTCTCCATACTTGGCATCTTCGTATAAAAGCCAATTATTACTAGTAGACTTTATTCAATACAATGAAGTGCAAAAAATAATATGTTTAGGCAAAGTCCTTCATTTCCATTATAATATACATTATTATAAATTTTTTTGAACAGTCGAAAAATTATTATTTTATGAATTCTGAGTTTTGCTTGCATGTGACAGTGTGCACTTAAGCTGAATTCTTGTTTATGTTAAGGCCATTAATAAGCTGCAGAGAGTCTCTTGAAAATATTGGCTCACATTTGGATATTTATCCACAAGGAGAGCTTATTATTTATTGTATTATTTGTACTCTTTTATTTGTTTTGTTTAGAAATATTTACTGTTAATTTACAGGTTTATATAGTCAGATATAGTCAGATAATCCCCTCATACCTGGTTAAGTTTATTATAATTTGTTTTATTTTATGCACAATACAGCAAAAACCATAATAAAGACAAAAAGCAGTAATATTAAGAATAATAACAGTATAGGGAAAGTACAAAAGAACCAGCAGGGTTTTTACTAGGCACTTTCCCATTGTATTTAAATTCATTACATTGCAAGGTAATACACAAAATATGAAGTAAAGGAAGTAGAGAATAATAATAATGACAGTAACAAAAACAATAACATCGATAGGTAGTCATAGATAGTGTTGCAGGATGTTTAAAAAATGTGGTTTTAAGTAATAACTGATCCTTGTGAAAGAAAGTGGTCTTTAGTTAGCTTTTTGAAGGAAATCAGATTATTGCTAGTTCTTAGGTTGTGTGGTGTGGTTCTGTGTGAAATTGTGGTTCTGTAAAATGCAGGGTGTAGGTTGTCAGAGGCTCTGGTAAAGAGGTGATGAATGTCAGAGTTGAATAGGAATAAATTTTGGAAACAATCAGGTAAAAATCTGGGAACTGAACTTGCCCACAAAAGAGGTGCCTTTGCACAGTATTGTGTACAGTACACTGTATATAAATATGACCTCAACAGTATTATCACCAGTAGTATTACACATTCTTTCCTTCACTTTGGTAACAGTTGTTAATTGCAACTCATGCCAATAAAGCTATTTGAATTGGAATTTGAGAGAGGTGTCCTGTGGCGGGGCACGGGCAGACAGTGAAAAATCACTGGAAAGACTTTCTCTGCTGGTAAGAGCTATGACTCTTGGCCTGGCCTCAGTGAGAAACCGAGACAGCGCGAGAGAGAGAAAGTGCATTAGCTAAGCTTTTTGTGGCATCACAGCTAGCCTGAATCATGGTTCGGGCTCGGGCCCCAGTATGTGTCGCTACGCTAAAACCCGGCTGGCGCGAGCCACTGACGGTGAAGAGCTGGAGGGGGGTTTGATGGATGACATTCGTGCTCGTGGCTGAAGGGAGACGCAGACAGGCGAGCAGGGGAGGAGAGAAAAAAAAAGCCAGGGGGAGGAACGAGATCAAAAGGAACGCGCGAGAGACCCGCGCTTCACGTCTCCTCAATCTTTCCCTGGATGGGGACCATCTCCCACCCACGCATCAATGCGCTTTATGCTAAAAGCTAACTGCTAACCTCATGATGCGAGACTAACACTGTGTTCTGAAAGGTCCCAACTGACTGTTCCCTTCACTGATAGATACATACAGTACATCATAGATGTTATATAGTGAACAGAAGTGGTCCCATAATCAATATTTCCTAAATTACAAAATCAATTGCACAATAGAAACCTGTAGAGAACAGAAATGGGCTACACTGGAACATCAATGGCACTATATAGACTGATAGCTTAATCCTTTCCTGTACAAAATAAAACCACAGCCTCTATAAACAGTAGAACGCTGTTCTAGGGAACATAATAGGTAACATGGTCAGTAACAGTTCCCTGCAACAGAAAGTCAAGGGACTAAATAGAGCACTAAAGAACATAAATTGTCCTCAATTATTTCCTACATAACAAAATAAATGGCACTATATAGAACACTGTTATTGCACAAATATTATTGCTAGTAAGAGCACTATTATAGAGAAGAAAACTGTGTCCTGCTCATTATTCCCTACATAGAAGTCAATTGAACTTCACAGAACATCGTAGCAGGGAATAGATATAGGAGATCTCCATATAGAACACTATTAAAGAGAATGGGTGCTCTAATTTCTACATGATAAAATCAAAGGAACTATATAGAACACTATTATAAGGAACTGTTCTGTAACACTACATTGTGTATATATTTATATATATATATATATATATATATATATATGGGTGTGTGTGTGTGTGTGTGTATCCACTTATGTGTAAGTGTGTGTAAGTAGAAAGGCACGGAGAACAAACCCGTATGTGAAATAATTGCCCCGGCATTTTTTGGATAACGTGCACCCTAATGGTCCCCAGCTGAGCACAGGCATCTAGACCCATTTAAAGGCCACTGTAAAACTCCACAGGCCTTCAGCACGCCTTCCAAAACAATCAGCCTGCTAGAATCAGGATGTGTGTGTGTGTGCGCACATGTGTGTGTCTGTGTGTGCACTATAAAATGGCTCCTCTGATGCCGCATGGCCCTTAAGAAGGCGGGAGCAGCCACACATGCCAGCCACCTTAATGCCATGCCCGCTGGCACAGTGCCCCATACATTGCCTATATATTACAGCCATGTGTGTGTGTGCGCACACAAGCGCGTGTGTGTGCGTGTGTGTGAAGCAAGGTTTGCTAGAACAGTTACCTATACATTTTTTAGGTTTTGTGTAGGTGTATGTGGTACATGTGTGTGCGCTTGTGTCACAGCAGTAAAAGCCCGAGCTAAAAGCCTTTATTGTACAAGAACTCTCAATGAAATTTAAAAGACAGACAAAAGAAAGGGAAGAAAAGAAGAATAGAAGAGAAGAGAAAACAGGAGAACATTACTATGTTTAGTAAACATGCTACGCTAGCTAGTTATGCTAGTAGTAGTGGTACTGCCAAGAGCAGAAGTTGGCCTGATATAAATACAATAATCTTCTACTTCAAATTAGCCATCAAATTATAATTCCCCCCCCTCATGTCAGTCAGGTCTGTGAAAGCACAGTAACGGCTGCGTTAACCAGCCGCCTTTTTCCTCAAATGTGCCCAGATCCTGCATGATTCAGCCACGGGCCTCCTGCTTCGGCAGCTTTGTGGCCTGTGGCGGAATAAACAAGAGGAGATTCGCTTTTCCCTTGGCTGTTATCACGCTGATGCATTTCCAGCCTTGGCTCCATTCCCTGCATAGCTTATGGTTAAGGAGGCCCTTTCATCTAGCCCAGCGCCTTTAGCAAACACACTGCTAGCGCCGCGGCTAACCTAGCATAGCACGTTGGAACAAGCTCTTGCTGGTGTGAATAAAATCTGATAAGATCGAGGTTCCCAGAGACGACTTCTTACTGACGTGTCCATAAACTCTCAGTATAAAGGTGCAGACTGCAGTGTCATCAGCTGCTATTAGCATAACACAGCAGACAAGGTTTCTGTATTAACAGTATTAAGCGCCCACATACCACAGCTTTTCTAGCATGTTATTTTTTCCCCCCAAAGTCTATTTATGACAATTGTGTTGGTGTATTCTTTACTAAAAATAGCCATTACTCATGTTTATGCAACCATTCATACATGCTGTTAGATGTAAACAGGCTGTCATTGATACTGTTACTTTAAAACGACAGATTTTAATGATGTTTGCTGTGACTGGCTGTACAATACAATACAATATAATATTGTGACTCACTCAAAATGCAATTCAGTGTGAACCCCTTATAACGTCATCACGAATGAAAAATGTTATTTGACAGGCTAATATATATACTTGGATACATGTAACTTTATGTATAGTACAGTATAGTATACATTCTATGAATAGTACAGTGTTTATATACTACAACTATTTTCTATTTAATATAGACCCTTTAAACGAAAAAAAAAAAATGTTGGTCGATGTTGATTTTATTTTTAGGTAAATTTGACCAGATTCCTACTCTGTGTTTTTTTACGTACAGTTCTAGAAAAAAATGTTTAACTGATTATACAGACTTGTATATTATACATGCTTTAGTTTGTACAGACCTAGGGGTGGCACAATGCCACTGATACCAGTCACATACTGTCTTTTTCCCTCTCTTAAACTAAGCTAATAATAATACATTTGTATGAATGCACTACAGTGTTTAGTACAGACATTTACATAAAAATATCATGCCTAAACTGGGAAACAAATATTCTGCTTAAAATATAAAGCGTGCATATGGGATGGCATGAGGCCTTGGATACACATGTAGGCTTCTAGGTTCTATGGTTAAGCTTTATTTGAAATTGTAGGCTCTCATGGATCATATCGAATTACATTTTATTTCTTCTAAAATTGATTTCACTGATTTAAGCCAGTATCAGCCGATACTGATAGTGAGTAATAATTCGGCACAACCCAATACAGAGCCACTGAAATGTTCTTTAGGGAACTAAAAGTGGCTCTTGCCAAGAATCCCTTTTTTTCATGTTCACTTTCAAGAGGCTATGTTATAGTCTGAGGGAGAAGATTGGACTGGTTAAGACAGTGGAAACAGTATCCACAGCAGAAGCACAGTATATGGTCCAGTCATGGTAAGCACATGGCATTTATCACATCAAGACAAATCAAAATCAGTGCCACACTCCACTCTTCAGCTCGAGGGAGAGAGAAAAAAGGCCAGCTGTAAAAGCATACGAAGACGGCGGAGTTTAAAAGCCCTCTTCATGCTTTTACAGTACCACCCAGATTGTGTCTACACAACATAACAATAATGGTGGCAGTCAAAGCCACCGTAACCAAGCCCATGGTTTCAGGGTAATAATGCTGAAGCCTCCGCTGCACTTTACTACTGAATAAAGCTCTGCCAAATTGTTCTCTCTCTCTCTCTCTTGACATGAGCTTTTTAAACGTCTACAGAGAAAAAAACAGTTTTTCCTTAAACAGCCACAGCGTCAGATTTCGCTTATTTCTAAGTTAAGCCTGTCACTCTTGCTCTGGTTGGGGAGTGTGTGTCTGGGAGGCACAACAGAAGACGGTCAGGAGTGAATGCAGCGCGACAGGTTTGTGTGTGCGGCCGTGTACTTTTGGGGTGAATTGGTAATAAAACAAAATTTTTATCGAACAAATATTTTAGTCACTGAATGCAATCGAATTTTCATAGCAATACTCCAAAATCTAGAAAGCTTACACTGGACATTTTTTTTTTTGAGAAGAAACAGTGAATGAGCAGGTGACCCAACAATTTGTTTATACAGTTTATATACATATATAGAAGTATGTTTAATAATGTATATATTTACTCCAATTTTTGTATTTTTCTGACAAGGTATAAAAAATAGCATGTAAGCAGTTGTAAGTGTGTGTGTGTGTGTGTGTGTGTGTGAAGCTTAACTGGCCATGGAGCATAACAGGCTGTAGAGCTGACTCTCAACACATCTTTCTCTCTCTCTCTCTCTCTCTCTCTCTCTCTCATCAAACATTCGCAAACACTCAACAATCTGTGCTTTATGTCCTATTGGGGGAGCAGCAGACAGACAGACAGTTAAGAGAAAGAGATAGAGAGAGAAAGAGAGAGAGAGAGAGAGAAACAGAGAGAGCAGACAAAAAATGTAATTATTATAACTATGAAAAACAGGAAAAACTTGTTTATGGCGCAATAAACACTTTCTTTGGCAAGGCAATGCTGTGCTTCATGTGTATAAGCTGGAGACTCTCATGATACCAAAAAGAAAGGTTATTATACTCAAGAAAGTACTAAATAAATCTACTGCTGGTTTATTATTAGTCCTATTAGATCAAGACTAATCTAAACTATAGACAAAAAATAAATAAATGTTGTTTTTATTGGAGAACAACAATATAGACCTTTGGATTTAAAGGGTTAAAGAAAAAGATATGTTTAGCAAAAGGCTAGGGTACTGCTCGTTCTATATGTCAGCAGTGTGTCTGGCTCTCAGAGAACGCAATGAGAAAGAGCTGCTGGGACGTGTTCATTTGACAGACACAATGTCACGCCGTTCCTCCTCGCCGCAGCCACAGATAGCAAACTTTTCACTGCATATTATGGCAAAAGAACTATACACAGAACAATGATGTGTTTTTAATAACAAAGAAAAAAACCCTACTGTTAACTTTCCAAAGTTGTGACATAGTTGGACAGAATGCATGCAGCTTCTCACAAAATTAGTGGGTAAAACTCTGAGAGAGAGACAGAGAGAGAGAGAGAGAGAGAGAGAGAGGATGAAAAAGTGAGAGGGAGAAAAAGGAAAACATCTGGCGAACACCGTCAGCACATGCTGAAATTTAGCGGCGGCGCTCGCAGCCTAAATTAGTGGCGAGTTTTATTCCCTGCTGTGGTAGGAAAAATATCAAATCTGTTGCCATATGACTACCATAAAGCGGTATGTGGAGCGTTTGATGCCTTCATGTGGGAGACTTTAACTCCTTCCAGGGCTCCAAGTGGAGAGCACATGCCGCGCCTGCCCGGCTCACTAACGCATCCAGCATGGACGAGGCTGACCCCCGCCAGCACACGACACCAATCAGCCCAACGTGGGGTGGTCTCCTCCAGCCCCAGAGAGCCACAGCCCTGTCCGAGGGCCAAACAATAGCAAGACTGAGGACCTTGAACTGTCTGCTGCTACATAGCGTGTGATACAACAATAGCTTAGGAAAGAAACGAAAAGTACAAAAGTCTAGCACTCCCAGCCACCAGGGGGTGCAACAATGTCTATGACTGTAACAACAGTGATAGCAAAAGACCAAAAATCAATTTATTTTTTATATTTATATTTTATTTATTTTTGAATCGAAAATTTACACCATAGTTTTGGTAAACATACCCTGTATGTAACCGATATACTGAACACCGAAGAACACATACAAATATGATTGTATTAAAAAAAATAGCTATCTACTCTTAGTTAATTTAAATCCTATATTTATGTAACTTAGCCTAACCATACCTCTGAATGAGACAGGCAGCTCATTTGCATTTATCAGACTAATAACCAGTTTTGATAACCAAAAACACCTGGTTTATGTACCCTGAAGCTCTAATACAGCTCTGCTCATCACAGTTACATAGACTGTTCCATAAACTGTGGTGAACATGGACAATGATGTCATGAGCAGTTTTACAGCAATAGTCAATGCTCAGATTTCTGATGTTGCTATAAAAATCTATATAACATTAGAAGGAATTCTAAAACACACATGTACTGTAGAAAGTAAGATAACAAAACATTCAGTTAAAGTAACTATTTTCTACCAATATGTGTTATTTTTATTTGTAAATCAACTTTAAGCTTAAGAAAGACTGTGTGATAATTAGTTATTAGTATTATTTTAGTTCCTACTGCTACTTCCATGCAAATTATGAATACTTCTGCAGCATGCACATTATTATAATATGTTAAATAAACTTGGTTGTCAAGAATTGTGTTCATGCAAAACTTTTCAGGCCAACAAATATGAATAAGGCAAAATTTACAGTGAAGATCCGGATGTATTTTAGTAAATGATTGATTAGATAAACTTGAAAACGGATGGGAAAAAAAAGATTGGCCTTACTCCAAGAAGGCACTGAAAAGGATTTGGCTAAAACATCACATTTACAATGAATTGAAAATGAGTTATATTCTACTTTTATTCTATTCTACTATTTACTACAAAATTAGTACTGTATCCTGCAAAACTTTCAATTTCCATTCTTGACAGTGGAGGTCAAAATAAAAGAATTTTCATTATTTTATCATTTAGAGCTTTTCTTGGGGTCCATTCATAAATCATTCATTCATCAATTCTGACACTATAAAAAACAACAAAAACTGGCATTTCAATGGATACATAGACAACAAAGAGAGAAAGAAAGAAAGAAAGAAAGAAAGAAAAGACCATTGTTTAAAAAGGAGTGTCCATCAACGCATCTCCAGCCTCAAATTTTACATTCATTGAAATACAGTAAGATTTAGCAGATTTACAGCTTCAGGAGTCAGATACAGTGCTGTAGGAGGAGTTATTAAATGAATTAAATTGAATGAACTCATTTAATTATTGTTATAAACATGTGTATAAACATTAATCACAAATAACATCATCAGTAAAAATAGCATTTCCTTTAAAAATGTGTGAACTTTACCCAAAGCTGTTTAGCTGCTAGGGTTGAAATATGATTCAAAAGTCATGAGAATGATACAGGTTGAGTCAGTGTTGCTGTTCTAGTCACACTGAAAAAGGAAGCCTTAATAGGCCTGAACTCGTCTGATTATGGTTGCAGGGCAGCTTTACAACGCCTCTGTAAACTGTAGACCACTATAGTCAACTTTGAACTCTCACACTGTGTGAGAAAACATCTTTCATATCTGCAAACCATCTCTCACCCCTTCCTCTGTCTTACACACAACACCTATCTCTAATCTCACACACACACACACACACACACACACACACACACACACACACACACACACACACACACGCGCGCACACACCCAAACTGCCACTGTAACCTCTAATCACAACCCTGAAGGCTGGACATCAAATGCTGTGAAGTTGAAAACAGATGATCAGAGGTAATTAACGCAGTTTCATATGCAAATTTAATTAATGCAAAACTACAAAGTCATTATGCAAATGGAGTTTTCCTTGAGCCTCTGTGCAAATATTCATCACTCGGAACAGGGATCAGTCTTCCCATCTTTTTCGAAAATCTCTTCCTCTCTCTTTTTTACACACACGCACACACACATACACACACACACACACACATTTACAAAAACCCACATGCGCACTCACACTGCTCTCTTCAGGGAGAATGTATAAATGCGAGTGAAGTTATTTTAAACTTGAGGTGTTTTTTTTTTGTTTTTTGTTTTCTGGCACGGCACCAGGCCCTCGCTATCAGAGCAGGCAGCTGAGAGACTGGCGGAGATGATTTGGCACTGAAGCGAGACAATGCGACCGTTAGACTGAGACCGTATGAATATGCATGACACTGATTACTTTACATGATTAAAGACTACTCTAATATTTAAATGAGAGCATGCTTGGTGATTAGACGAACATTGGAAAGGGCCGACGTGCACGCATGTACAGTTGCTTCCGTGGATGACAAACGATTTGCCATGCAGAGCACTGTGCATGTGTGGCGTGAAGGTGCAGGCCATGCAGCTTTGTGTGAAAACATTCAAAACATTCTCACATTTTTAGTATTTATAGGTTAGATCATTTAAAAACTAAAGCAAGTATAACAAATGTATACAGTGATAATGTGCAACTACATACAAATGTGTTCCATGTGTCACTATTTCTGATTACTGTAGTAAAAAAAGACCATATATAAAAATGTACCTGCCCTTTACTGTGTGCAAATGTAAAAAAAAAAAACAAGTTAATATGAAAAAATCTTAATGAAAAACATTTAACCTCAGCTGTAAGGCTGTCATTGTTTCAAAGTGACCTTATTTTTCTCTAAAAGGAGGTGTGAAACAAGCCATGGTGGAAAAACAAAACAAAGAGAAACTGTACAAAAATAAATTGTAAGTAATGTAAGTGAAAATATTTTTACGGCAATGTTTCCATCACTATGGGAAAAGTATATGAAGTCAACAACATGCTTAAAAAAGGTTAGTATATGCAATTATTTTAAACACACTTAGGCCCAGCTGTGGGCAGTTTAGTTCTACACTGATATAAGTCTGGATGATTGTTTTATTATTTTTATTTTTTTTACGTAAAATTAATTAAATGAGCTAAAACAAGTAGTAATTTGACAAAGGCAAAGGTATAAAGAAAAGAAACATGTCAAGGCTCCTAAGATTAAAAATACTTTTCTTTAAGTGTAAGGAGCAAAAAGTATATTGGTTACAAAGGAAATGCAGTAATTAGGTTATCATACAAATATTTTAAATGTATTGAATCATTTCTATTTATTATAAAATAAGAAACAACCTTTGTGTGGTACTGCTATAGGTGCAACATAAGTGATCATGTGATTTCCTGGACACACTATGTGTATCACTACAGAACATTGATTAACTGCACATTTCATTAACCCTATAAAACTGAACGTCTCATTGGTGATCCATGCAGAATGTGTGTGTGTGTTTGTCTCCTTTACCTCATTAAATGGTGCTCCAGTGTAGTGTGTAAGCTGTATTTCCACGTTAGTCACAGTAAAATGAGTCAGTACGTGGTATGGGAGTTTTCTCAGTGTTTCTGTCATTATAGTAAGAGAGCTCCCAGATGCACCATGGTTTTTCAGTAGAGTGGAGTGCACAGATATATTTCAGAGCCATGTTTGGCTCAGTACAGGTTACTGACGTCTTTAAGCAGGCTAAGAATAAAAGGTCATTGAAGTGTAAAATATATTTGTTAGATTAAATATATAGCAGGAAAGAGCACTGAGAAATCAAATGATTAAAACAGAAGACAATACTAAAGTGGCTGAATTAGCTTCGGCTTTAGAGAGCTAAAAGGGCTTTGGAGGGACAAACCACATGGCAAGAGTTTGACCACAGTGAGAGTCCAAGAGAGCATAACTGGCCGCGCATAACTAATGACGTAATGATGTTTAGCTAGTCCAGTTTTTTGGCAAGCACATGGCGATATGATACATATCATGATACAGAGGTTACGATTTATAATATTGCAATATATATTTCGATACTATAAGGGAAAAAAAATATATATATTTTTTTTTAAATCAAATGTAAGGAAAACACATTATCATATGTGTAAGCTATGATCAGAACGTTTAGATCTGAGTTCAAGTAGTGGAGTTTAAACACAACACAAAATGAACCACTGTCTGACACCAATCTTTTTATTTAAATTATTAATTAAAAAACAATACTGTATTTTTGATTACTGATGCAAAACAAAATAAAACAATATTTCAATTAATCAGTATCTTAAGACAATCCTATGTTAAATATGTGAAATGCTGAAATGCTAACATGTTTAAATATTGCTGAATTGAGACTGTGAGTTCTAATAATAATTACAGTTGTCTTAATAAAAACTAAGCAGATGTATTAGTATTAAGCATACATAAAAGAAAGTGTACTTATTGCCTATTATCTATTAGACTTACCACATACAGAGCGATAGCGCCCAGTAGTGTACAGTTGTATATGGTTATATCACCCCCATCCTGTTTACCGTTTTGCATATCCTGCATGAGGGCGACTGCAGACTATATCGGAAGCACCACCACCGCAATCTACATTTATCCGCAGAAATGAAAACAAAAGTTATTTGGTTTTAAACGTTAAAAAGCTCCATGCCGGTTCCTCGCAGCTCCTAGCCGTTTGAAAACTCTTGGCAACACATTAACGATTATAATCACATCTGGAAGCTGTGGCGTGTGTTGTGGCAGGGCTGCAGTGGTAAGCTGACTCAAATCCACAAGTGCAAAGATACACGACCCGATCCCTTGGAGGCAAACGTTAAGAAATGCAGTAAAATCTGTACATATCCCTGCAGAATTCTGCCCTTGACCTGAATAAGTAAAGCACAATAAAAGCACAAATGTTGAAGTAACGCTTTACAATGCCCACTGGGGCCAATAGTGAACACTGTAAGTCTCTATGTGATTTAAGAGAATCCCTCAAAAATGGCTCTACCTACAGCTCTCTCATTTAAGTGCACATACACTGCCAAATTTTGGACACCTTCTTTCCTTTTGAATATTTTTATTTTGTATTGAAACTAAAGAAACTGCAAAAAAAAAAAGAATTGGAAGTCATTTCTGATAATAAATATAATGCATAATAAATACAATTTCTGTTGGACAAAAAAAAAAAAAGGCAACATTATAGTGCAAAAATATTTCATTCCAGGTAATTCTGGAGCATTCCTACTGGTCAATCTTTTGTAGAATGTAAATTAAATAACATTTTGCCATAAAGTAAAAACTGCAACTATTGTGCACGTCTGTGACAATATACGCCTACTCAAACTACAAATGTTGTAAGTAGTGTTTTAGAACATGGATTGTTTTTTTTTTTGCAGGACAGCCAATCAGAGCTATTAGAGCTGATAACTGGATAAAGAAAGTTTGGAGAACGTTCATGTTCAAATAAATTGTGACAAAAAATTTCTTAAAATCATACAAATGGCTTAAGTGGAAAAATATCTAATCTAACAAATAACTGTGATATGTTAATATGTTTTTATAAGTAAAACACAAGCAACTAGCTTTATTAGCATGAAGCAGCTTTGTGTTAATTGCTTGGGAAAATCTATTGCTTCAGAAAGTGTGTGCATGTTTGTGTACGGGGGGGTATGCAGACAGATGTGTCCACTTATGAAGACTGAGGGTTGATTTTAACACATCTGTTTTGAGAGTGGGTGATAAGGTACTGCAAAGCAACAAAGAAAACGTTCATTTCTATCATAAAGATTTTTAAAAACATGCATCTACAGTACTGTTAGTGTTTTACCACAGAACATTTAAGCTAATGTGTGACTCGTAAAGCAGCTGCAATGCATAGATAAATCTGTCTTCACGTTTTTCAAGTCTTTTCAAAAATAGTCCATATAGACGTGTGACTTCTGAGATTCTCATAACCACATTATTCTAAGGGGAAAAAACAGGGTTGGTGGTAGTTCATCCCCTGTGCACCCCCCAACAATCAATCCCTGACTATAACAGTAAGGATATAAAGACAGTCATGTGAAAATTCGATGGCACTGATGCTTCAGGCTGAGGGCTGGGATAACTGCCCCTCAGCCCAGCCAGTGATGCCAACTAGCTGCCCCATGGGGGCTGTGACGAGGAGAAAATGGGTTCAAATTTCGGCCATGGCTGCCCCGTGCCCGGATTAGCCCTGTGGGACAGAGCTGGATGAAAGCCCATATCTCTACACTTTCACTCTCTGCTCAAGGAAAGGAGAAGGATGTTAACAGTCAGTCAGATTTCTAATGCTCCTGCTTTTGTTACTGTGGCAGAGTGCCATCAGTTATTTAGACCTACCTGAATATTTCAGAGTGCAAAAAAACAAAACAAAAAAACAACTCTGGTCAGTTATGATTATTAAAGAAACAATTTAATTCATTATATAATTATTATAATTTAATTATTTTGTTATTATCAGAATTACTTAAAATTACTTTGAATTAATCATTATCATCATTGTCATTATAACTGTTATGTACTGAATAATATATTGTCCAAACTATTATTGCAATAAATTGTATTATTGTCATTTAAAATTATATTGTGCTAATGAAATAATGATAATATAAAAGAGTTTTAATGTAATTAAAAGAGCAAAAGACTCTTTTAATTCTTAAGAATTGTCCGACATTTGGGTTTGAAATATAACATTTTATTTACATATTTCAAATATTTCAAAAAAGTCAACATACTAGCACATTTACATGAACTGACTCTGATGTATAATATTATAATATATATATATATATGTCCATATATCGTACGATAAGTGGATAATGTAATTTTTAGGACAGGCCAACACTATATACAAAATTAGCAAATTTAGACAATAAAGCAGTACACCTGGATTTCCTACTTTATCCATATGTTACTAAATGGTATTCTTATAAATTATAATATATTTTTTTAAACATTATGCTGTTAAATCCTCACAAAATTGATGGCTTCTGTACATGGCACTAGTAATATAGGAATCTAAACTAATGTAAATTAACAGCAGTAAACACTATATGAAGACTGAAGTATATAAAGCTTTGAATTACTGAGAAGCTGAACTGGGGGGAGTTAATGTTGTGAACTCATCACATTCTATCCTTTGGCAATCTGTATATGTTCCTGCTGGCCCCAGGCACATAGCGCTATATTTTATTTAATTAGACCCATTAAATATAACCTAATTTCACTGGATCTGAAAACGGTTAAGTAGCAGTCTAATACACTGAGAAAGCTTGCTGTGGAAAATCCAGTTCAGTCTCCAGCACCTCTCTGTTTAACATACAGGCTACAGACAGTCCTCAGTTCAGTGTTTCGTTTGAATGCTAAATACTAAATACCAAAAATCTACTAAAATACTAAAAGTGATGTCAACAGAGAGAAGTGCAATAGTGTTACTTTATAAGTAACTAATTACAGCAATATACTTTAAATAATTGTTCAAATATTTGAATATATGCTATTTACCTGCTGGAGAGAACATGCTGTAGTAGATCTTTCTGTGTGTGTGTGTGTGTGTGTTTTCTGTGTGTGTGTGTGTGTGTGTGTGTGTTTGAGACTCAGACTGAGACAAAGTTGAAAGAAATAGCGCCACAGAGAAAGATGTGTGTGTTTCAGACGTGTCTCTCACTCTGCATGTGTGTGTAAGGTGAGACTAGTCTATGAGGTCTATAAGAGTTACAGTGTTGAGGCTTAAATGGTGTATGTGTGTGTGTGTCAGTATGTCTATATGTATGTGTGTGTGTGTGTGTGTGTGTGTGTTTGTCTGTGTTTGTGTGTGTAGTTGTACAACTCTGCTGCCATCTGAATGAGAGAGCACTGTTATTAATACTTCTCCATTTCTCACAGCTATTGAATTTAAATGGGTGTTTTTAACCTGTTTCTATGAGAACACAGAGAAGCTCCTTCCAAAAACACATAGCAAGCTTTTACCTCTTCTTCTTCTTTTTTAACAAAATTGGTTTCATCTGCCAAAGTGCTCAAGGCTGCTGTGTGATGTTTCACTCGCAGAGAGAGAGAGGGACAGAGAGAGAGAGAGAGAGCAGGTCTAATGAAATCATCTGACAGCTATTAATCCCTCTTGAAGGCTTGTGTCAGAGTCAAACTGAAAATCTCTGACAGAAGCTATCCACAACAATCAGGTGAAGTGTGTGTGTGTGTGTGTATACATTCAGGAATGGGCTATTTAAGAGTTAGTATGTACAGTATGTGTCAATTACACTATCACTATATGCTCAAAAGTATTAGACCACATGCTCATTCATTGTTTTTTTCTGATATACAAGGTATATAAATTTATTTCTGCTTTGGGTGGAGTAAGTGTCTCACCTGTCCAGGGAGGATTTTCTACTAGATTTTGAAGCACTGCTGTGAGGATTTGATTGCATACAGTGACAAGAGCATTACTGAGGTGGGGATGTTGGAAGATCACCACCACAACTCATTCTAACTCCTTAACTCATCTTAAAAATATTAGATGGGAGCACCATCATTCCAGGTTCATGTTTATCTGCACAAGAGTGTCCTATTTTATTAGCAGTCCTTCTATACAGGGACTAGACAAGCTGTGTGCATGTGCATATGTCTAGTATGTTCCGCATTTTTACATTTCTTACACTGTTTGTTCTTAATAGTCTCATCACAATAGTCTGATCACTGTATGTTTTTTTTGTAGGCCGCCACATGTTTACCATATTGTGTTGTACTTCTTTGTATTAGTATTGTAAGTAGCGTTGTAATTTTTTAAACTTATGATCCTTAAAAGAGCTGTTCTCTACCTTCGAGACTATGTTTACATTTTTTGTACTTTGGAGGACTAAAATGCATCTGTGTAGAATCCTTTTTATCTGACAACGTAATGCAATTTATCTGATTGAGCTGAAGAAGCTTCAGGAGCATCTAAATGGGAGAATCAGGTGGATCTGATTACAGCGGCAATAAAACTCTGCAGGAGAATCAGCGGGAGCTCAGCTCATTAATAATCACTTACTGCACGCATTTACATAGGGAAAAAAAATGATGCATTGAATTTACTTGAGGTGCACATAATTTACACATGAATTAAATGTATATTACATCAATACGGTATTGTGTGTTAATAACTGTGCTGATCTAATGTACTTCATTCATGTGTCAAGTTAGTACACATTTGAATACAGTCAAATCAATGCATTACTTTATACTTATAATGATTAAACTCTTTCATTTTATAGAAATAAACATGTAATTGAGCCTTATTTTTACAGTGTTACAAATGCTTCCAGGCGTTTGGCCTATATTGTATGTGCACAGTATTATCTATAGTGTTTTTGCACTTCTTCTCTTGTTCTATTATAACTGAAGAAAAGAAAGGTTCATTGTTACTGTCGCTTCTAAACATCTGGTGGTATATGGCATGAATATGTGTTGAGTAATATGAATTATAAAACAGCACCCGCCTCCCATGTGCACCTCCCATACCTCTCTGCCAAGCCTCAGGCCTGTAAAGTGCCCGTCCTGCACCTACCTGTTGGGATGGTTTCCTGCTTGGGGCAGATTCCTCTAGCGGGTGTCAGTCGCTTCTCCTCGTCCTCGCCGCCCGGCGTCACCTGGATGCCGATCTCCACAGGACCGGCCCGCTGCGACCTGGGAGACGAGGGCCCGCTGCCCCTGTCGCCCGCTTTCTCATAGCAACCGCCTGCACCCCTGCACAGCCGCCGCTTGTGCTCGATGAAGGCCAGGATATCTCCCAGGGGGAAGTTGGTCTGGCACTGGCCACAGGTCAGCAGGTCTCTTTCTCCAGCCACTGGGCTGACCAGAGAGGGGTCCGGAGAGTGGCAGTCAGTGTCTGCATCATGGGTGGGCTCATCTATGGAGGAGAAAGAGGGAGCAGAACAGCAGAGATGTCAAACAGTTGTACAGTATATCTGGAAAAAATATATTTAGATAAAATGATATAAAGTAACAAATAAAAAGGAATTAGTCTGCTTTTCTTGCTTTACCTCGTGGAGTAAGAAAAGGAGACCCACCAGGAACAAAAAAAACTGCGACTATAATTCCGATTTTGTTTCCACTTTTGAATCTGACTTTGATTCTGGTGAACCTGCTTGTAAACCTGATTATGATTTTGACCCTGATTCTAATGAATTTGACTGAGGCACTGATTATAAATATAATTCTCATTGCAATTTTAGTTTTGATTCTGATTGTGATTTTGGTGGTGAATCTGCTTATGAACCTGATTATTCTTATCATTTTCTTTATTATTTTGATAATAATGATAATTCAGTTTAGATTCGGACTGCAGCAATTGGAATTCAGAGTGTCAATCTGATTTTAATCCTGTTCTTATTGCGATTTTATCTGTAATTCTAATAGCAATTAGCATGTTTAACAGATATTTATTCTGATTAACAGAGAGGCATGGAAGACTATTAACCCTTACCCTTCATGCATATTTACAAAACATTATTCTGCAAAGAGAAAATATGTGTTATATTGGTGTAATAAGTTCACAGTTTGCGAAGACATGACACAAGTGTTATACAGCTTGATGTGGATATGTGTACAGTGACACACTGTGGTAGCAATGAAGCGTTTTGTGCAGTGTGGCGCTGAGCACCAGAGGTTCGTCAGCCGCAGTACATTAGTAACTCTACACTGTTGCACACTGTTCTGGATTACAGCCACTTCTTTGACCTCAGATGAGCTGATTTGTCTAGATTGTCTACTAACTTAGATTTGGAGATAATCTGGAGGCCTGCGTCTTGCTCTGCTGAACCATACTCCTTACTAAGACCATATTCTGCATTTCGTAGCTCCTACCCAACCTCAAAGTGACCACAACACACATTCGCTCATGTCATATTAACAGACAACCTAACTGATACACTGCAAGCTTCCTATAACGCAGACGTTACAGCCTCGCTGTGCCTCCCTCTGTAGCAGGCGTTCTACTTTCTTTAGGCTGCAATATCACACACCGCAAAGCCCAAACACCTGTGAACTACAAACTGAGATCAGACAAGGTGTATGTGTGAGTGTGTGTGTGTGTGTGATAGCAGTGCAAAAACACCCGATCCTGCAGTGGCATCTCTGCTTCCGGTCTACTTCTGTGCATGCTGGACCGGATGCTGGAGAGGTGCACATGCACTGTACAGGTAGATCAGAAGAAGCTGAAGAGCATTTGCTGAAGCCACAAAAGGGGGGTGAGAGAGTGTGTGTGCGAGCGTGTGCGAGTGTGTGTGCTCCGGAGAGCCGCAGGCCGCTTCGGGTTTCACACACGGCGCAGTGCAGGTGCACTCTGGGAAAAGATCAGTTAAGGATAGCTAAAAAACTGCCACATCCCTCTTTTGTGAAAATTTACTGTCCTGTCTGACTAGAGTCTGATTTTATGAGGCTGCTGTCAGTTATTATTCAGTTACGTTATTTGTTATATACTGATACTAGTTATTAAGTTCTTTAGACATGAAATATAGAAGTAACCCAAGTTGAATATGATGAATTGCGAAACAAATTCCTCCCATTCCAGCTAAAGCCCTTTTATTAGCCAGGTATACTACCACATGTGTCGTCACTGTCTGCTGTAATTTACAGCATTTTTCTTCTACTTATAGTGAATTTCATTTTGATTCTGACTTTATTTATGTGATTTTCATGTGATTCTAATACAAATTAAAATCTGTCATCCATGAGCAGTTTAAGCATGTTTTAACAGACACTTAACATAAGTAACAGACTAAGACTGTAACCCTCAAACCTGCAGGTTTATAATTAGATATTAATCCTAAAACCTGATAGGCAGTTTCCCAGACAAGGATTAAGCCTAGTCTCGGACTACACAGCATTTTGAATGGAGATTATCCATTAAAAAGAAACTGTAGTTTACAACTAGGCCTAATCTCTATCCGGAAAACCGACCCTATACGTACTATAACTTACTGAGTAAAAAAAAAAAAAACATTTCACTGTAATTGAAAACAATAAACTGAGGTACAGTATGTTCAGAAAAGACAAACATGACGCATATAATAGGTATTATATAATAGAGACATGAAATACTATATTTAAATCTTTTTAACCTTAACTGGAAGTAAAGAGATCTGGGTGGCCAGAGTGAAGAGGCAGAATACAAATATAAAATTGTATTCTTTAAAACTCCAAAAGAAAAATTGCAACTTTAATAATACAAGTCATTTTCAAGTTCTATTGGTCCATTACACATTAACACAATTCAAAAAACTGTCAGACATTGTGTCAAAAAAATAGATAAAAACAGCATTATTTTAGATATATGAATTTATACAGCATTTTTCTGTTATTGTATATAATTATGATCTGAGCCTCTCCAATTAATAACCATATATCAACTATTTCATTTTTTTATGAGGAATCAGTTATTTTCCCTTCACAAACAAATGTATCAAAACTGTATCTAAATAAATTTTAGTTTTTTATGTAAACTGATTTCTTCTTTTTTGGAAAGAACTATATACTGACCAGCACTTTGTGTGCAGATAGTGAAGGCTCTCTTTATCATGTATATCTTTATGCCTGTATCTGCACTCTGCACTCAGCATTGACCCTCAGCTTTGGGACATCCTGTACTGGTAACTTTAGACATACTTTCTCTCTTGTGTTATTATTCTACTCACACCCAAATTTAGCAGTTCAAACTCTTACTTACTCTCATTTACTCAGCCTTCCAGTCACTTGCTCACTTACTCACTCATTCCTCATCGCTAAGATAAACAATTTCTACTGTATGTCTTGTAGTGTGTCTAGGACAGGAAATGCATTGCTACTGATATTGCTGTCTTTCACTCTGTACTAAACATCATTTGTTCAGGCTTGCACAATATATCAATCCCTAATGAGTATCGCAATATATGTTTAGATTTTTGCAAAAATGTTATTACAAGTGCTTTTAGTGTGCAAATAAGCCACTGATCTAATCTCTTACTATTTTCTTTACTGTGTGCCGGGAGCATCTTGGCCAAACCTCACACGTGTCAACAGAAGTGAAAATCGGTTTGGTCCGAATAATCTTAGACCGTAGTGCAATATAATTTTTTGGTCCAAAGGTGCAGTTCTACATCTGATAGATATGACCACACCAAAGTGACAGTAATGACAAAGCTGCTCAAAATCACTGGATATGTCACTCAAATCGCCCCGCCATGTTCACGTAGCAGCTGAAGGCCCCTGCGAGATGGCGGCCATGAGCGACGCATCCACAGCAGCAGCAGCAGCAGCTTTAGTGAAGTGCTGTAAGTGACGGGCCGTTGACACACACCTGGCCATCTGCACTCCACTCTCACTGCGAGATGAGAGAGGCCTCGGCATGTTTGTTCGTTCAGGGTTGAGTAACATTGCCAGAGGAGGAACATAAATGTCATGGAGCTGGCACAGTGCCAATGCCACAGGAATGCTCCCCCCTCAGAACAACTCAGCACCGCCACGGGGCACGGGGCAAAAAATGTAGGTGGGGCTGAGAACCACAGGGATATCATATGGGAATAAACGAGAAATGCGGTGTTGCAATCTGCATCCATGTTTATTAGCAGTGATCAGTGTGATCTATGGTCTTTTATTAGATTGATAAGAGTGATAACCTAAATTACTGTAATCTAAAATATAGTATTATTATTATTATTATTATTATTAGTTGTAGTAGTAGTATTTGTATTAGTTGTATTAGTATTAGCATTAATAATTGGTATAAAATCTATCCACATAAATAAATAAATAATTCAAAGAATAAATAAAAATAAATGACAAATGCAAATAACTAAAATGCATTAAAATATCTCATAATTAGCTGAATAATTAAATAATTTAAAAAATATTATTTTTTTAAATGTTAAATGATGCACAAAATACATTCTGAAGAATTTAGACAAATTAAACAAAATCATCGGAAGAAGTGCAGTAACATTCCGGTCAGAACGTCGCTTGTGTGACAAGTGGTGTAGAGCTTGTTTGGCACTTGACGGGAACATAACGAGCGCAAATAAATAAACAGAAAAGATCAAACGACTGACTGTGAACCTCTCCCGCTTCATTTCCAACAACTCGCATACTGCCGATACACTTTTGGCCCAGCGACTAATGTATTACATGCAATGCATGTTTAAACCCACACGGCCTGGAGACGCTTTCTCGCGTATTTATTCATCAGAACATCATATCAGTTCATATGAAGCCAGATGTTCAATAACATCCTCTCCAAAACTTTAAACCTGATATTATCAATGACACCGATGGAGCGGTAATTTAAGCAGCCGCACCACTTATATGCCCTCTCCAGGGACGAATTTATACGCCAATAAATTGAATTAATTATATCCGGCTTAAGATAAGAGATTTGTAGTGAGTGTGGATTGGGAATGATACTCTGGGGATGACAGACACTGTACAGATTATAAACACTCTTATCACACATTATTCCTGAAGGCTGTAATCAGAGGGCAGCACAAATTGTGAAAAAAAAGAGCTCACATACACACACATACACACACACACACTAACACACACACACACACAAAGGAAAGGGGGCAATGTCAACTTTTACAACTGCATGATACTCCTAAAGACTTAGAGCACCCCCTATCAGCTTGTGTGGCACACACTGCATGAGAGAATTTAGAGAAATCCACCCACATATCTCTGCATGATCCAACAAACTGACAAAAACAGGCATGTGAGTGGAACGTTTCTAATTATGAGGTAAAACATCATACAGCATATGCTTCAGATAGCTCTAGATGCTAAAGGTCAGCGAGGTACATGAGCTCATGGCCTTGTTTTATGTGTTTATCTCCACTGATAAGATGCTAAAATAAAACGAGCCTCAATTCACTAAGGTTTATGTATTTGTATATACAGTTTTAGACACTTGAATGATACATTTGGTAACAAATCTGTAACACCTAAAGACTAATAGAGGATATTTCCTTAAACAAAATCACGACTAAATGACCTTCTTGATAAGATCCGAGTTTATCATATCACTGAGCAGTGGGTGGCTTTTCTTAACAGCATTAAACTCATTAAATGAAGGTGTCCTCCCTTACGTTGTGTGTGTGTGTGTAATCTGAACGGTCATTCAGACATTCTATGCGTGCCTACACAGGCCACCACACAAAACCATTATGAAACACTGAAGGATTTGCTCTACATGCGATGAGCCGCAGGATTATGATGGACGTCCCCCTCCTACACTTTAACACATGCAAGAGTTCATGCATTGGCACGAGCATTATTTGCAAATTAAAAAATATAAAGTGCAAAAAGCATGCATATGCATTGCAATTAGTGAATAGTGAAAAATAAACTTAACTTTTAATTGAAGTCAAAGCACAAAGACTTTATACTAAGTAATGTTTGAGCATTTCTATTGGCCAGTTTATTTAAAAAATGTGAAATGATGTGAAGAACAACTGCTAGTTTCATATTATGTTAAAAAGAGAAAAATGTCAGAAATGGAAATACATATTTTTGCATTGTATTCCACTGTTTAATAAACAAATGTATGGTGCCACACAAGCATTAGCACTTGACATAAGACACACAGCTTATTCTACGCAGTGTCTTTCCAACTCTTTACACTACACACCTGCATGTGTGTATGTGCATGCCCACACCATACAGTATGTCATTCATTTATTTTGATGTGTGAAATATGTTGATATTCCAGTTCCCTCTGTCTTTTTCACGTCCCGAAAATGACCTATGGGTCTCATCACCCTAGGCCATGTCTCTGTTGAGCAACTGCCATGTCCTGTTCAGGGACGGTTGACTTAGCCAAATGAGGCGATTCTGGTTTTCCCCCGTTTGTTTGAGTCCTGAAAGACGTGACAACAGCCTGCCAGGGTCGACCTGGGTTTTTTCTCCTCATGCTTCACTCATGCTTCACTTATAGTCAACCCTTTATGCTCAGTTTACTCACCACACATGCGAACTTACACGAGTAAAACACACACACACAGACACACAAAAACACTTGCACACTTCCTCGGACAGTTGCACATAAATGCCCACTTAAACAGAATGTGTTTGACAATGAGTCACATTCTCATTATTCTGCTCAAACACACGTATTTATGAATATTCAGACCCCAGCACAAACAAGCGCATACACACAGATACACACACACACACAGATTAATTGTGTTACTTAAAAGTGTAATGTGTATTATGTTTTTAATGTAAATGTTACCTAATTAATTAAAAAAATTGTATTAATTTAGAAAAACTGTAAAATATATGCTTGAAAATAATATTACATTCTTGAAAAGGCCTTTACAAAGCTCATCCCTTCCTTTCTCTGTTTTCACTTCAGTCTTGCCATCTTCTCTAATGCCTCATCGGCTTTGGTAACATTCTGCATATATTCAAATCACACAAGGGTCATTAAGCTATTCGGTAATTTATTAATATAGAGGGAATTGAAACAGGGTCTGCTACTTTTCCACAAATACTCTAATTGTAGAACGAAAAGTCACTGAACCTACAATGAGCACAGTATTTTAAAATTTGATGGCAAATAAGGCAAGAAATATGAAACATTAAGGGCATTCACAAGTAAGAAAGTTGCATGCATTTATTTGTAATGAAAAATAAAACTTAAAATCTTAAATAGAACTTAAATAAATCTCAAATATAAAAAAAATAAACATCTTAAAAATAGATTTTTTTGAGTAGACTAAAAGTATAATCATATCGCTAAACATTAGAGTGAATGTAATAAGAATGTAATAGGAACACATTAGGCCTAATCAAATAACATGTAAAAAATAGTAATTGTAAAAATATAATACAAAAAAATAAGTGATCATACTGTGACATACAGAGCAGATACACTTTTTACAAACATAAAAAATAAAAATCTGTGTATTAGTCATTCCGGCTAAAAGAATGCTCTTCACTCTTCAATAGGGAACAGATTGAGTGAAGCGTGCTGCTGTGAACTAGGCTGATTAGGCTGCTATTCAGAAATTGCATTTTAGCAGATGAACGCTCGGAACGGGGTACTTTCGAGTGCTGTTACATTTGATAGATGAAATTTCAGGAACCGCCAGGGTGCTAGAAGTGAACACCATTTGGGCCTGTGCACTAAAGAATTGCTGAAGGGCTGCTTGAGATCAGCCTGATCGGACAGAACTTGATTATCTGAAGCTGAGGTTGAGAATGTGAAGCTCAGAATGTGAAGAGAACAGCATGCTGCTGTGCAAATGAAACTAAATTCTGCCATGCGTGTGTATGTGTGAGCCCTTTTACAGTGTACAGGTAAAATGTAAAAGAGTGTTAAAAAATAGGGGATGTATTAAAGCCTAAGAAATATGTCAAATATACAACAATTACAGTGACAACAATTTAAATATAAGAATCACAAGCACACTCACATATATGTATATATATCTATATATATATATGACATATCTTCATCTATATATAAATAAAGCTTTTTGCAGAGCAAAGTTTGTTAAATCACACTTTATCTATCTATATATATATATATATTAACAACTATTTGCGACTTATTATTATTATTATTATATGATATGACAGCGTGGGCTGTAGAAAAGCCCGCTAAACAAAGTCCGGATGCGTTCTGGCCTGTGTGATAAATGTTGTTAAGGCCCTTCTCGGCCGTCAAACGCACTCTAGGTTATTATTACTATCCTACCTACTGTAGTTATATCTATTACAATTAATTACAATATTATGAATCATAAATAAACTACAATTACAACCAGTTTTATTGCACTGAAATGGACCAGCAGCTCAAAACATACACCTGAAAAGTGACACACTGTGTCAACATTTTGAGCTCTGTCCAGTTCAGTTTTTAACCAGTCTGTTAAGTTATATTGTGAGAAATCTTTATCGAGCAATTATACAAATGTACACACAAATGTATACAATTTTTACTAAAAGATTGAACTTTTTTATGCCTTTTAAGCCTTGTGATCCTTTTTGCACAATTCAGAAATGTTAAACTGTGCTTACAGGTTTAGAAAATCTATACACACCTAAGTGACCTTTTATAAACATGAAACAAAAAATGAAACCATGTGCTCTTAACAACCCACTCAAGCTCTGACTGTCTGAAAGAGGCTACAGACATTAAATCATACCCATCTGTATTAAACACAGAAAACCAATGTGTCTAAGTGTGAGTGTGTGTGAGAGAGAAAGTGTGTGTAATGTGGAGGTAAACATACAGCTAGTAAGGTGATACTCACGCTGTGCTCGCTCCCTGTGGGACAGGGATAGGTGCTGAGGGTTGCCCTGCTTGCGGCGGGACATTGTGCCCCCAGCATTTACCCTCGCATGGCACGGGGGACTGCACCTGGGGGTCTTGAAAGTGCTTCTTGCTCTGTGTTGGTGTTGCTGCTGTCCCCTGTGCTCCTCTTTCTCCTTCAAGAAGTTTGCTGTTCCTCAGGAAAGTGAGTGAGAGGCTCCTGCAACAGCAGCAGCGATGCTCCACTCTGTTTCAGGGCTAAAGTTTGTGGACAGTTTGCTGGTGGGGTTTTTTAAGAGGGGGCATAAGCTGATGATAATGTTGGTGATGAAGATGATGCAGAAGGTGTAGAAGGCTCCTCTGAAGGTTCAGGCGTGTTAACTCTCCCAGCGCTCTCTCTCAGTATCTGTGTGCGTGTGTGTGTGTAGTCTGCTGTCTCAGATCAGCTCTCAGAGCAGTGCGCGTGTGTGTGCGTGTGCGTGTGGTGAGGTGTGTGCGCGCGCTCCTCTCACTCTCTCTCTCTCTCCATCCCGCGCTCCTCTCTCCTCTCTCCTGTGTGCCACCCGCGCGCACTGCCCGAGCTCCCTCCGTCCCGCCGAAACCAGCAGCGCCTCCTCCAGACCCTCCCCACGCGTTCTCCGCCCGTGACGTAGCGTACGAGCCCGCGTGTGCGAGAGGAGAGAGTGCGAGTGTGTGACCGGGACTGGGAGTGTGTGTGAGTGTGTGAGTGGGGGGTGTAGGGGAGTATATGTGTTCCGGGTGGGGGGTGTGGGGGGATTTATGGCTTTATGTAGATGTGAGATTGTGTGTTTGTCTGTTTGGGGGGTCGCAATGTGTCATTTTTTGCATTTTTGGATAAAACATTATTAATTAATATCGTGTTTGTAAATGTATAAATGTCTGTATGTATATATATATATATATATATATAATATATATATTATTTAATAAATATAA
Organism: Astyanax mexicanus; assembly: GCF_023375975.1. Taxonomy (NCBI): domain Eukaryota; kingdom Metazoa; phylum Chordata; class Actinopteri; order Characiformes; family Acestrorhamphidae; genus Astyanax; species Astyanax mexicanus. The sequence continues at coordinate 82,939,013 of NC_064408.1, read as the reverse complement.
AATAATAATAATAATAATGATTAGGATAGTTTTTTTTTAGCTTTAATGTCCCCAATGGAACAAAAATAGCTAAACAAATAATCCAATTATATATATATATATATATATATATATATATATATATATATATATATATATATATATATATATATATATATATATATTTATTTATTTATTGTTATGTGTACACACATATACTACTGTAGTAGCTGTTCGGAGATTCAGTTCAGGTTCAGTTGCTGAGGTCAAGGTTAGGGTTAAGTTTGGTGAAAGACAGGAGCATTCTGAGATAGATAGATAGATAGATAGATAGATAGATAGATAGATAGATAGATAGATAGATAGATAGATAGATAGATAGACAGACAGACAGACAGACAGACAGACAGATAGAGACCGAACTATAGAGAGAGATAGAAAAATAGAGAAAGAGAGAGACAAAAATATAGAGATAGACAGACAGATAGATAGATAGACAGAGAGAGAGAAACAGACATATAGAGACAGATAAAGAGCTAGAGAGAGACAGAAAGAAAAAAAGGGACAGACAGATAGACAGACAGAGAAATATAAAGATAGAGAGAGACAGACAGATAAAGAGAGAGAGAGTGTGTGTGTGTGTGTGTGTGTGTGTGTAGCGAGGCAGTGTATTTAAACTTAAAGCGCGTAGTGACGTTGAGGTGAGCAGCGCAGTGAGCCAAACCACCAGGGGGCGACAGATGAGGCACCAGAGCTGCATTATTTTAAATTACATTTCTGTATATTGCTACAAATTACAATTTAAAATAAAAAGAAATAAACAGCATAAACTAACAGTACACGCTTACAAAAAAAACAAGCTCAGGGAATTATTAATGTCACAATACATAATACAGGGTTTGCACTTTTCCTAAATAAAGATATAATTAATATAATATGACATTTACCCCAAAGGAGAATTAAATCAATTAAAATGAACATAAGAAGGCAGAAGCGAAAAGCACAATTAGAATATCTCCTAAAATGCTCAATAATTAAATGTATGTTAAACATTAATTTATAATGTATCTACTTAAACTTGGGGGCAGCAGGTCACGACTGATAAAAATAAAATGTTTTACGTCTCAGGGATGCCTGAACAACACAGGAAGTACGAGAATAGAAATCTCCACAATAGAAAATTATATTTTAAAATTCTGTGCAGTCCAGGACTAGCACAGAATGTATTTTAAATTGTTAAAAGAAAATCTTAACTGAACTAGGTTAGAATGATCAGTACGTATGGTTGTGTTATGGGAAAATACTGTAACTATGAGTTAAGAGAAGGGATAAGCTAAACACACGTCAAAGTAGAGGAACTAGTATTGTGTCCTATGGCTCTTGCCGTGCACCATGCAAGCTAAAAAATGTGTGTGGGTCTCCTATATTAAGTGTGGATGTTAAATTCTGTCAATGTTATTTGCTTGTTTACACCGAAAATTCTAGCCAGACGCCACCAGTTACATTCATCAACAACGGCACTGTCCAATGTGGGTGGTAATGCCTTCTATGACACACTCCTGGTGCACATGTGATGGTAGACTGTGGATTGACAAATGTTAAATGATCACACATATTTAGAAATAGTATGTCTCATTAGTCTGGAACTTACCAAGCATTGTTAAAACTTCACGATGCCTTGCCATGAGCATGCTGACCAGTGCCCCTGTTGAGAATTACTGCCAACAGAATAGGAGGAGAATAAAGCCCTACAGCATTGAGCTTGAGTGGAATGAGAGTACTCATCCAGAACTTTTGGGATGAGTTACGGAGTTGGGGATGAGATGAGGTGGTGATCATCCAACAGCCTGGCCTCACTAACACGAAACATCTTGGAATTTAATTAAATTCTTACAGCAATGCTTCAAAATTTAGTATAAAGCCTTCTCTGGACAGTAGAGAAAGCAGGATAAACGTAAAAAGCTCCTTTTAAATACCATTGATTTCAGAAGAAACAATGACAGTTCAAAGAATTTAAATCTGGGGAACCAGAATAGACCTCTTTGTTGTTTCTGCTAAAGAACAGGCAGGAGCCAAGAAACTGGGAGGCAGATGGGATGCATCCCCCTCAATAATCAAATGTAAAAATATAAGATACTTTGTGATATACATTTTGACACACAGATACAATACAATACACTATTTGTGCCAGATTTGAAAAAAAAAAATACATATTTCTAATCTAAAACAATTGTAGATTATCATTATTTTAATATTTAACTCAAATATATTTAGTTAATCAACATTTTCAGCACCAAATACACTTCATTTGTGCCTATATATATTTACATATACATAATAGGTTAGATTACTGCTAAAGCAAAACAGTGGTGTTCATGAGAAATATAAATGTATGAGCATATGCATTATAGACTGTGTACAATAAAGCATATAGTGACGTGCAACGTGCAACTCTTGTTGTCCTGAATTTATTGCACAGCTGGATTTAAAAGAATACTGTATACATATTAATTAAATTCTGTAAGAATATTAATTCAGCACTGCAGGTGTTTATTCCCATAAGGAATGTTGCTGTGGAGCCTATTTTATGATACCAAATAATCTATTTAAATAATAGATTACAGACGATTTTATTCGATTATTTAAAACACTCTGAACATTTAAGATACTTACTGAACCCTAGTTCAGTTTCATACAGTGTGAAAATTCTGTCGTATGTAATTATGTTATGGATGAAACACTGATATTCATTTAGTCGAGTTTCAGCGTCAGCGTTTCAGTCGCCAATTAAAGTGAACCCATGGGCAGCAGCGCCCTCTTCTGGAGATTCACAGGTTTATTAAGGATAACTCTTATTTCTTTGATAACACGTCTATTTTTAGTAGCTACGTTATTTGCATATACTAGTCTTTCAAATATTAAAATATATATATTAAAAACCCGCAGTGCCAGTCAAAATTTTGGACACAACTTTAATTCAGTTTTTTTTTATTATTATTAAATTTTAATTCTGCATTATAGTTAAGAAGTCAACCAAACTATGAAAAAAATCCATATGGAATTATTAAGTAAACCAAAAGTGTTAAACACACCAGAATATAGATTATATATTAGGTTCTTCAAAGTAGCAAGATAAATACTTTAATTTCTTGTCCTCTTAATGTGTCTGAGAGCATCAGTTTTAAAGTTGTGAAGAGGTAGAGTTAATATACAGTAAATAAGCTCTATTTGAGTAATGTCCTTATTCATATTATTGCCAGAACTACTCACCTAAGTAAAATAAAGAATACGAAGAAAAAATGAAGGTCGGTCCATCCAAAAAAAAATCCAAAACTTTGAAAGTATCCACAAGTGCAATCACAAAGATGATCAAAGATCAGTTCATTAGTTTCCAGCCTCAGAAACAGCAAGTTAACAGCACATCAGATAAAAGCCCACCTAAATGTATTTTGAGTATTTCGGTTTGTTTAACACTGTTAACGGTTTACACCTTGATTCCTTTTGTGTTTCTTTATTGTCAGTGTTCATTTACATTGTAAGAAAATAAAAACTTTGAATGAGGAGATGTGTCCAAACTTTTGACCAGTGCTGAACATTTTCCGTGTTTTGTGAAGCCATCTAGTGGACCTTGCCCAATATTGCAGTCTGGTAGCATTTTGTCACGTGGACAAAATTGTTGGTACCCCCTTGGTAATGAAAGAAAAAAACACAATGGTCGCAGAAATAACTTGAATCTGACAAAAGTAATAATTAAAAATCTATAGAAATGAACTAATGGAAGTCACACATTGCTTTTCAACCATGCTTCAACTAAATTAAACTCATTAAACAGGCCTGGACAGAAATGATGGCTCTGCGGAAAATAACAGGTGTCTTCAATCTTGAAATCAGTCGGTGAGCCTATATATAGGGCTATAGACATAGTGGTTAATTTAAGAATGTGTCACATTTTTAAAATGCAATAATAACTAATACCAACGCATTCAGTTTGTGCAATAATCACAGTCTAAAATCATGCCGTTTAATATGATTTTTTAACAGCTGACTAAATCGTGGCTACACTACTGCTTGTCTTGTGGGTTAGGCATATCTATTTTGAAAGTTAAAAAGACCTGAAACTGTTTTTACTACACTATAATGTAGAACTGGTTAACTACTGTCTCTACCTAATTTGTAATTGGTCTGTCTGACACATTTGGCCTTCGGTTTGCTGGTTAAATTCCAGCCAATGGGAGCGCTCACTTGGCTGTATCTATGTAAACTTCACTGAGGAAAAGAATCCTCATTGGACATTTTTCCTTTTGGCGGTTCAAAGGCTTAACCATTTTGTTGCCAACCAAAATTGAACAAAGTAAAACAATAATTATTGTCCATGAAAATAATAAATACAAGCATAATTTGTTTTAACATTTAACATTAAACTTTGGTAAATGATTAACTATCAGTCAAAGAATTATTACTATCTGGTGGTATGTTAGATTTTTAGAAGCTACTCATGAACACTAGTCAAATCTCTTTAATGGCTTGGTCTCATCTATACATAAAAACAGATAAGTACAGGATACAAATGATATCTTTTGATGACAAAAACGTTATTTCCAGAGCATTCATAGTTTTAACCAAAGTCAAGCTATACCCGTAACCAAGCTCAGCCTGGACTCAACCCAAATGCACTGTGCCGAGTCCACACCTGAGCACAAACTGCAGTTCAGTACATAAGAACACGTTTACCAAGTCTGATTAAAGTTCTTAAAGTTCTGATTAAAGTTCTTAAAAACATATCCAATGCTGGTAGTGTAGCTCTTTAACCAGCATTTTTTCTGGATGAAGCTGGTCTTGAGCTGGGTTTTTTAGCAGGGGAGGAAAGAAATATAGTACTCTAGTTGTCAAATCTTATTTTATTTGATACAAACAGCTGTTTTATTCTGTTATGTCATGTGATTTTTTTGTTTGTTTTGCGTCCTTGGTATTGAGAAACTACTCAAGTGAATGCCAAGTGCCCGAATCGACCATGCTGGCTGGGAAAATCACCTCACACGTTTAAGCTCTGAAGAGAACTTGAAGGCAGAATAACAAGATTAGATTTAAACAAATATATATATATATATATTTCATTTCAGGCTTGAAATTTTAAATTAAAATTAAGATTATTAAGATATAACTTTCTTTATCCTAAACGGATTTTTTTTTGTTAGAATAACACAAAGTGAATTATTACATAAAAAGCTAGAGTAAAAATACCTAAAAGATAAACAATACACTGTGAAAAATCAGTTCACAGATCAGATACCATAATAAATGCACTTCTAACGGCGGTGTACCATTTCACAACTCACTAACTGCTATAATGCGAGCAATGTGTCGATTTGAGACACAGCCCTTTACCGTTGGCCCGTCATCCGGGTCCTTCGTCCTGCTGATGACTGCGCGGTGACGTCGGGGGGCTCAGGAATGGCGGCGCTGCTGAGGGAAGGAGCTCGAAACTTTACTAACAAACAGATCCGCGCATTTCTCTCCAGAGCCGACGCCTGCGCAGGCCGCTCGCTCCGCCGCTAGAAAACGAGCTCCCCGGTGAGAAGAGCGGAGTGCGAACCGCTGAGCGGCGGCGGGAGGCTGATAGTAATAGGACCGAGCCCGTCCGCGGATCCAGGAGTTTGATTAGCTGTTAGCCTGCCGTTAGCCTGTCGCTGCTAATGAGCTAACGGGCAGCCTCGGCAGCGCAGCGGAGACTAACGGGGACAGAGAGGCAGGAACAGCGCGGCTCTGCGGTCCGTACATTTCACCCGGGCGGGTCTGGAGTGAGCTGAGTAGCCGGGGGAGTAGAACTCGTCTTCAGTGGTGTGTTTTGGTCCGGGTCTGGTTCCGCTAGGCTGAGTTCTGGGACACCGCTCCGCTCTCTCTCTGTCGGTCTCCTGTAGTTCAGCTGTATGCCACCATGGAGAGTCTGACCCTGACCGATGTGGAGCAGAAATACTACTCGGATCTGTTCATCTACTGCGATGTGGACAACACCAAGAAAGTGGCCTCCAACGGGAAAGTGCTCGACCTTTTCCGGGCGGCCCAGCTCTCCAACGACGTGGTGCTGCAGGTGCAAGTTCCGCAGACTCACTGTCTCATACACACACACACAGCTTAAGAGCTAGCAGTGTCTCTCAGCCCTGCTCCTGCTCCTGGAGGCCCACTGCCCTCACAACATTAGTGCTTTTCCTCATATGAACACTTGCTAGCTAACCTAACACACCCACCTTAATAATAACCCCTACTGACAGGCTGTGAATCAGTTGATTAGCTAGATCAAGTTGGGTTAGGTGTGTGCTGAGAGCAGGGAAAACACTAGCTAGCTTACTAGCTAACTTAATGAACACTAGCTAAAAAGTGTAGGCTGTATTTTTTTTAAAGGACATTGGCTTAAGTATACTGCTAACTAACTGTAAAACCTTGCTTTTCGATGTTTTAACCCCTTAACAGGCCAGGATTTTTGTCAGTTTTCTGCGTGACATTAAGTTACACCCCTAAATCTTGAGGATTTCTATTCAATCATTACATAAAAAGCTTTCATGATCGATAAAGAACATTACTGAAAGGCAAAATTGTTATTGTAATAGAAAGTATAAAAACATATTTAAGTAAATCTGCTAATGTCAAACTATAATGTATACAATTATAAAATTGTCTCTGTACTGAACTTCATATTAAAATAATATTTTCCTGAATACAAATTAAACAGTTTATGTCCTCCAAACCTTCAGTTTCGTTATTTTTGTGTAGTATTTACGTCTATTTTCAAACATGCAGAATTTAGTTCGATTCCTGTTAATGATCTGTAATTCTTAAGTAGAGAGAAAATAAGCAGCTTTTCCAAATGTCCCATAGGATATTTTTAAATCTCTCAAATTTTCAGAATGTAAATAAGTTATTTTACTGCAGAAAAAAAGGTTTTTATCACCTACATCTGTAGCCTGTATACTCGTCAAGGCATGTTAAGGGGTTAATAGGTTGATTTAAATGTTGTGTCAGTTTTGAGGAATGCCAGTATAGCATTAGCTTTAAAAGGGACTGACTTGCTGGCTAGATGTAATGACAAGACTGGCTCCCCAAAAAAATCTAAGCTAGCTGATTGACTGACACAGGAGCCCAGGATCACTAGTCTATCGACTAAAGACGTGTTTGGGATCTGAAGTGTGTATATTTAAGGTGTTTAAAGTAGCTACAGGAGCTGTCGGATTAATGCGGGGTAGCAAAACGCAGTGCAAATCTATTTTGTGACAGAATTCAGGGTCAAAATGCAGCAAATCTCTCCCTATTCATTGACTACATTAGAGAAAGTTGAACAATGTGTTAATATGATATTTTTAATGTTTTAACCTTTCATCCCTTAGACTGAAGTATGATATTTAGTTAATGCTCTTGACTAATGTGCCCAAGGACTCCTCTTTTTCCAGAACAGCAGTTAAGCCTGGTCTTAGACTGTATTTTTCTTTTAATACAAAATACCATTTTAAATGCTGTGTAGTCTAAAACTAGTCTTAATCCCTGTCTGGGAAATTGCTAGTTGTTGGTGTAATGTGGTGTGTTTTCATGGCCATGGAATCAAATCATAGTTATTGAAATTAAAGCATTTTTGTTACCCACCCTGCAACACCAACCACATTAACTAACTGTTAGTTAATGTTGCTAGAAAGTGTTACTGCTGCAGATAACACAAATGTTGTAAATAACCCAAATAATAAATGTTTCTAATGGCACACTTTGTTACATTCAGCAAAATCAAAGTAATTTTGCACTTACATTTGCCTATATACAATTTAAATAGATATGAATTTCTTTCTATAGAGAATATGATAACTTGCTTGCAGAAAATAAACAAACCCGTTTCACCAAGGTTGCCTAAACCTTCGCATGAGGCTTTAGCTCAGAGTAAGCTTTCTGGCAGGCTTGATAGCTTTGCAGTGCTGATAATATCTCAATACTGTTACAGCTGGTTAACCACACTTATGATAATTCCAGCTATGCTAGACATATCACACAGATCTCACAGCGAGCTTAGACATCTACAGTGTATTGTATAAACAAGCAAAGTCCGTTTGTGGCCAAACATGGGCCCAAATAAAATAGTTTATATCTGGCTGATAGAAGGATGTTGAATAATGCCTGAAAGCTTAGACACAAACAAATATGTTAACATTTAACTCCATGTTTTTGTGGGTGGTCCAGAATAATATCTTTATGGTAAGAGTTGATTAAATAAAGTAGCAGGTATTCCAGGTTTCCAACTTAATCACACTTTTATACCCACTGTTATATACCATCAACAATAGAAATCAGATTTACCTTTACTTTTTACTGTTACAGGTTTTTGTCTATGTATTAATTTATAATACACTTGTTACACTTGAAAATAGACATACACTGTTATAGGAGTTGTAACAGACGAGAGAATCCAGTATTTCTTTTGTGAATAGATCTTCAATGATGATACAAAAACATTTATAAAGTTTTTAGAAATAAGTCTATCTTGATCAGCATTACAGAAAGCAGAACCATTGATTCTGTATAATTACAAATGCAGTAAAACTAATAAAATGCTGGCATTAAAATGCACTGTATAATGAATATTTTGTTATACTGGAGTTTAATAACTAGATAATTAAATATCAGCTTTACATATTAGTCAAATATAAACATCTGTCTGTGGTTGATTATATGTGTAAACACTTATCTTATAGTTATATGAATTCAAAATCATCATCATTATTCCTTCCTACTAGATTGTATCATCTGCTGACTTGACAGTTGCTTGGACATGTGAAAAGCAATCATGTGAGAACTGTCTAGCTTGACACTTCAACATCAGTGATAATAGAGTGACTTGCCAAAGTTGTTTTCAAAAAACAGACATTGTTTTGTAAATCCTATATTGAATAAGTATTTAATTATTAATGGACCTATAGTAATGCTCTCAAATGGCAAAAAAAACACAAAGTATATCCATTTATTTGTAAACATACTTTATGCTTTATTAGAGGCAACTTGTTGTGCTAAATTGTCTGTCTCTTCATTGATTGTTTTAGATCACTGAACTCTGTGGTGCCACCCGTCTTGGTCACTTTGGTCGGAGTCAGTTCTACATTGCCCTGAAACTAATTGCAATAGCCCAGTCTGGACTGCCCCTTCGTGTGGAGAGTCTAAACAGTGGTAAGCAAAAAAAAGATCAGTTATTTCAAATGAGCACTTCAGAATCATAGCTTAGGTCCACTCCACTGTTTGTTTGTTTGTTTGTTTGTTTTCAGCTATCTGCTTCCAGCCCTGTGGTCCACACTGATGCTTCAGCTTAAATACAGTTTTTTTTAGGAGGCTTTTTGTTGTCACAATGTTAAAAATCTTTGTAGTCTCTGCTGCAAGTGTTTTAGTCACTAGTTTGCAAGCTCCTAAGCCTGTATTTAGAGACTGGGAAATGAGCTTTTATCAACCTGGTTTACTGTGCTGCTGTGTGAATAAACTGGTGTTAAACTGCAAGGGTTTTACCGTCATAATATAGATGACATGACATATCATCTTGGTGGACCAAATTCGCTCGGGAGGATCAACACAGTCAACACTATAGCAGTTAGTTATTAATGATGAAAAAAAAATTAAATTATATATTCCATATATATCTGTATAGGCATTAAAATATGGAAATAAGATAAATGTCAAATACAAGATAGATATATGATAGTTTTTTTATTGACACAAATGTATAATCTTGTCCACAAGATACATTTTATATTGTACGTGTAATACATGCAGATATTTACATCTGTATACTCCTGATAGTATGAAAGACACTCAAATGTCAATTAAATATCAAGTCTGTTAACTAACTTTGTTAAAAATGCATCAGCAGCTTGATGATATTTTAAGTGCTGTTATTTTGGGTGGGTATATTCAGCTAAAATTAAGCAATAATACATGAGTGCTATACCACGTAATGTTGCCACTGCTGTGCCGTGGTCGTAGGCACGAGGCCACAAGGTTCCGGTTTCAGTGCGTTACCGGCTGATAACGGCTCTCATAGAAGACCTCTCAGCCAATTACATAGCAGCTCAGAATTGTGGTATAAAACAGATAATACAAAAAAGGTTTTATTTTCTCTACTGTCAGTACACTATGCAGAGAGGTTTTCCAGTCACATTTTGGCATTTAGTAGGGCTGGACATTGTCAAGACATGCATGGGTATTGTATTAATTATGTTACTATGTGTCACAATGTGCTTCTTTTTCACTTTATCAGTACTTTAAAAACATTATTTACTAATTACTTAACTTACCTGATTATAACTCCAAATATGTAATTATGTTTGTCCCTACTGTGTTTGATTTTCAGTGAAAGATTTGCCTCTGCCACGTTTTGTGGTGGGCAAGAATGAGCAGGAGGCCAGGCACGCTGCCATGTATCCAGACACAGAAAACCAGGGACCATACACCAGTGTGATCCCCAGACCCCCAGGCAGAGTCCAGACCAAAAAAGTGTCCACCCATGAAGTCATACAGCCCTGTGTGCCCACTGTTGAGCCTCAGGTCAGTTAAATGCTCACATCTTTGCTAATGACGTCAACTGAGCTCTCAACTAATCATACCTGTGAGATTCTGCATTCTGATACTAGATGCTGAGAGTGTACGGCCAGGATCTGTGGTTCATAAACTGAGAGCAGGAGGGTTTAGATTTTAGGATAAACACAGTTTTCAGCAGGTAAACATAGCCACGAATTGTTTTCTTCAGTAAGTTGCCACTTTAAATGTTTGTACCAAGTGTTAATATTGTTTTAATCATTATTGTGGTTATGGCCTTTGCAATATGTAAATATTCTATTTACATATTCTATATTTTGCTGTACACATCCTTGCCAGCTTCAGATGAGAACCTGTGGGTGTATTGATTAATTAAGACATTTGTATTAGTGAGGAAAATTATTCGTTTTAGTCAAATCAGCACAAACCAGTCTTTAAACAATTTCTGTTATGATCACAGATTTACTAGAATATGTTTTAATTGTCTTCTATATTTTGTGCCCATTACTTAAAACCTGCTTCATTCATTTAATCATTGATTAAAGAAAAATTCTATAACTGTTGTTGTCTCATGATCATTTAAAATATTGCTCGTAGGGAGCGTGGGACACCTAATGAACATTTGTGTTTTTTTTGGATAGTGTAATGATTTTTTTTTTTCGTAATTGTCTGTAGTTAACAATTAAAGTTTTTGTAGCTTATGTTTATCAGTAATTTCTAATATTTTCCTAATATTTGTATAGTCCAAATCATTATATATGTGCTTGTTTTGTTCCCTCTTCGTCAATTGTCAGTTTTAAATGCTTCAGTCCTGTAAACCGAGCGTTTGAATGTTTCTGGTAATTTCACGCCACACCCAGCCGAGTTACCGGTTTGGGTGTATGTCCTTGCACAAGGCATAGATAATGGTTATTGATAATTGCTGTTGTACTTCTCTCTGACCCCAGCCAGACACCACGTCTCCTGTAGTCTCCCCTCATCAGTCCCCACCCACCTCACCCCACGCATGGAGAAAGCACAAGCGGCAGGCCAGCGGTGGCGCTGTGGAGCGCCAGCCTACTGTGGCAGGAGCCTCATGGCCACCATTTAGAGAAGCACAATCAGGTACACAGTGACCAAAAGGAGCACAGGGTGTTTTCTCTGCCATTCTGATAGTGAATGTATGCTGCTGTTATATAGTTTGCAATAGCTAGCCCTATTCACATTTTTATTATATGTTAAATAATAATATTTCAAGAATTTCTTTAACAAATATTAATTGATTTATTTATTTTTAGCCTTTTAAATTCTAGAATAAATGATATTGTAACTATCCAATAACAAGAAAATAACTTAACAGTAATGTTTTTTATTATTATTTTTATACATTATATATTAGTATATTATATATTTTTTACTTATTCATTTATTTGTCAGTTTTAAAAGCCTGTTGCTGAAAACATGGTTGTTATACACTAACTTGCCAAAAGTCATAGGATAGCAGTATGTTTATTAATCACCTGATGTTAACCTCAGGTGCTATTATGTGAGTGAGGCTGAACACTGGCCAATTTGACAAGTGAATGAATTATGAATGTCTGATAATAGGTACCGGATAGATGGGACGTTTCATCTCGGATGTTGCACAGCTCTTTAACATTCCTCAATCCGCAGTGTCGCAGGTCTTCAGGGTATATGTCATAAAATACATTATCACTCACAGTGGACAGCACAGTTTGTGATAATGATAGTGACACATTCCACAGATCAACGCAGCATTCTTTAGCTTCTGTGGGACATGGTCAGCATAAAGTTTCAGAGGAACAGTTTTGGTAAAACAGCAGAGCACAGCTAAGAGTTTGCCTTTAGATAAAGATTGTAAGATAAGAGGTGGTGTTTGAGAGAAATTCTTTTAAAATTATTGAGAGGTTTTATTCTTTGGTTTAGTTATCAGCCTTGCATAGTTAATCGTGTGTGTCATTCTCACCCCTTTTCTATCTCGCATTTTTATGAAAAGACCTGCATGTTCTTTTGAGCTAGAACACATTTTTTTATCTTTGTAGAATGCCATGAATTGTCATATATTGACTCTCTGCAGTTGAGTTTTAGTTGCATTTAAAGCACTTTATCAAGAACATTTGGAGACCCAGCTACTTAGACCTTGATTATTGATTAGAATTAGGGCTGAAACCAGTTAACAATTATTCGCCATGCCCTCCAACTCTGCTTGTGAATATGGCTCTTGTTTCTAGCTTCGAAACAATAGAAACTGCTAAATATGCAATATTAATGTCCTTCAAATGTCCAGAATATTGCCCTTTAAATGTGGAAAGTACTGATATTTAGTGAGGAAATGTGTAAACTGTTGTGTTTGGGCACGTTTGGAGACGCAGGCCGAGTTGAGTATAAACTGTGTGAGTGTCCCCAGTACTACAAATTAACGACAAGTCGACAATTTTTTATTAATTGACATTGCCCTAGTCAGAATAGTATTAATTCAGATATACACTCCCGTTTGACTAAATTAAAACTCCAAAGTTAAAATTTCCAAAATATAATTGCAAAACAATATTCCTCTACTGTGTGACATTTTGTATTGGGTATATATTGTATTGTACTTCACTATTGTAAGTCGCTTCTGCCAAATGTAATGTAATATATTAAAAATACAAAACGATATTAGCCATAGCAATTGCTCAGAAGTCAAATACTCCTAGATGCAATACTTGAATTTAAATATGTCTAACCAACTTTATCTCTGTATTTTATCTTTCATTTTCTGTCCACATAACAGGTCCAGTAGCAGGTGATGGGCTTTGGTCAGCCCACTCTCCACCTCCAGTTCAAGAAAGCTGGGTTAGTTTTACTGACACTCCTCCCTCCAGCACACTTCCAGCAATGCATCCCTCTTCTGCTCAGGTAGTGTAACGTAGGCCTCCTTTAACCTGTTAACTTTCACACTAGCCTACCTATTTGTAAAGCTCCTGTATGATAGATTTTTTACATGAACAGGTCAGCACAAACTTGATTCAATATTTGTTGAGCCCAGATGGGGTAGACCTGTAGCAAACAAAGCAAGTATCCATGGGAGCTAAGCAAATGTTTACAGGTGAAACAGTCCCTAACATTGCTTTGGTCGTCAGATTTAAAGATAGTGCTGTTTTGTATGTACTGTTTTGTATGTACATGATCAGTTATCATATAGAGTCCACTTCTTCTCTCTGTGTAACATATTTAAAAAGAGTGTGCACTGCTATAAATGCTGTAAGGCACCCATATACCGTTTTTATTGTTATGTTCTCTGTGTGCTAATTTTGTTCCTGTTACTTCTCCTATTGCTTTGGCATTTGTTGACCATAGGAGAGCACAACAGTACGAACAGTGGCTTCAGCTGCAACAACTAATGAAATCCAAAGACAGGCCAGTGGCTACGATGACCCCTGGAAAATCACAGATGAGCAAAGACAGTATTATGTTAACCAATTCAAAACTATTCAACCTGATCTAACAGGTTTTATCCCTGGTAAGTAGACACTGTAATAGTCTCTGTATATAAAGGCTGAAGAATATAATAATTAGCATGTTATTAGCCTGTGCAGTACTAATATCGCAGAAGGCTGCAATATGAAAATTAGCCTTCTAACCAGTTAGTGTTTTCACTGCATGCCATTTTGTAGTCATTTGCATGAAGCAAGTTTTTATATAATTAAAAAGATGAAATTTTTTATCTAATAAATTAAATAAAATGCTGGTTATATGTTCAGAACGTGTTTATTTGTTAAAAAATGTTAGCAACATTTGTAAATCTTCCCTGGAGAGTGATATATATTTCTAGTTCCAGTCCAACTTCTAGTCCATACAGTGTCTGAAGTTCACAGATAAATCAATAACGGAACCATGTTCTTCTAACGGTGTTCTTGTGTATAATATATGATTGAATTTATTGACCAGCAGCAAATTCTGACTCCATTATTTGTATTTCTTTCTATGTTGCATAGTGCTTTATACATAGAAACATTTACATTTGTTTTGACTACATAAGCTCTATGTACAATGCTCCTTCTTCTTGACCCCTCCTTACGCAATTTATAAGGCCCGTGTTAATCAAAAGGGGGAATTTTAGAACTTTCCAGGCCAGTGCCCAGGCAAAGAACTCTAAAGAAACTGCAATGTGTTGTTAGTGTATTCTAAGCCATAATACTGTTTGTGTTGATGTAATTAATTATTGATAAATTTTTATTTGTGTTGTGAATGTCTGACTTACCTCCTAAACTGTTTACTTTCATTCCAGGCTCTGCTGCAAAGGAGTTTTTTACTAAGTCAAAGCTGCCTATTCTAGAATTGTCTCACATTTGGTAAGTAGCTTTACTGAGATTACTTTGTCCCTCACTGTTTGTGTGTAGATATGGTGGACTTGCATAAGCCTGTTCAAAAAAAAGATACATAACCAAGGTCTTGTACAGGCATGTGTCTGCTTCAAAATGCTGTTTTCAGGGAGTGTTGATTTTAAAATATTAAAGTGTTTGTGGTGTTATTTTCACTGCATTCACTGAGTCATGTCTTCAGGAGGAAGTTGGCTTCCTGTGCAAACCACAAAGTATACTACTAGTTTTGAATTCAAATTTGATGTTGAATTTGTTTTGTCAACTAAAGCTGTACATTCTGTGCCCTACAGGGAGCTATCAGATTTTGATAAAGATGGTGCACTGACCCTGGACGAGTTCTGTGCAGCGTTTCATCTTGTGGTTGCTAGAAAGAATGGTTATGACCTTCCTGAGAAGCTCCCTGAGAGCCTCATGCCAAAGCTTATTGACCTGGATGACTCAGCAGGTAGGGGAAAAGCAAAAGCCTGTAATTGTGACACTTATTGAAAAAATAAAGGAAATGGTATTTTTTTAAATGTTAACATTTAACTTTCACTATATAGACAAAGGCTCTGGGTACTCCTGCTTATTCATTGATTCTACCAAAATCAAGTGTATTGAAAAATAGAATATGCTGCTTTTTCTGTTTTTCCCATCTCATCCCAAAGTATTGAATAAAGCACCATCATTCCAGAGAACACTGTTCCATTACACCACAGCTCAATATTAAAAGGGCATTATACCTGTCTAACCCACACCTTGCATTTGGCATGGTACTAATACTTCCTTTTTATCTGCTACTGAGATTTGTATTTTATTGGCAAAAAAATTCTGCAGTAGTTGTATACAGAAAATGATACAATATTTATGTGTGTTTGTTTTCAGGAGTCCCTGAACCTGCACCAGAGGTAGGCTTTTCCGGTTCGCCAGTGGAGGTGACGCCCAATAAATCCCCCTCCATGCCTTCCCTGAACCAGACCTGGCCTGAACTCAACCAGAGCAATGAGGTTTGGATTGCCCCAACCCACCCACTAACAGATCAGACTACATTACAAAAACTACATTACAGTTTGAAAGTTTGAAATAATTAAAAAAAAAAGACAGTTTAGGTTTTTAGTAGTAATGTATATGAGATAAATTCAGTAAAAAATTGATGTTAAAGTTTGGATGTGGTCAAAAGGATAAGCTGAGTGGCTTGTATTTTTAAGATGACAAAAAGAATGCCTACAGGTTACCTAAAAAAAAGTATAATGTGTTCTTTGTAAATGGATAAACACAGTCTGTAATTTGAACATGTATTAAATTGTATACAGTTAAATGAGTTTAAGGTCTTTTATTAT
The DNA here is from genome assembly GCF_023375975.1 of Astyanax mexicanus. Lineage (NCBI taxonomy): Eukaryota > Metazoa > Chordata > Actinopteri > Characiformes > Acestrorhamphidae > Astyanax > Astyanax mexicanus. The sequence goes on along the minus strand of NC_064408.1, from coordinate 82,922,800 downwards.
GTTTTAATCTATGTAAGTTTTATTGTCTACAAAATAGTACACAGTCATTCCAAAAGAATCGATAGTGTAGATTTTTTTTGTAACTTTATAAAATGGTAATGCCACAATGACTGCTAAATGATCACGTTTTCAAAACATGCAAAGCATAAATGTGCTGAGAAAAATGTATTTAGATTTCAAAGTGCTCTTAGACATTATTGTTAGATACATTATTTATTGTTCAAGTTATATTAAATTATTTAGCAGTTTTTTTCTTTCATAAGCTAAGTTGTTAGAAACACTGACTGGAATATGAAGTGATTTTTTTTTTTTCTTTTTGCCATGCTAGTTGATGCATTTTGGGAAGCTGTATACTGGTGTTAGTATTGGTACCTGTTTTGTCTAAAGAAACAGAGATACAAATGTGTGTACCCAAACAAAAGGGATTTTGTACAAAGTATGAATTGTAATTGTGTTTTTTATATTTATATATATAATGAAGTGTTTGTTTATACGCATATATCTTCATTCTTCTCTGTCGATTGGAAACTGGAAGCTGTAGTTATTCTCTAGGCTCCCAGGTTTTGTGACATGCTGACATGTCTCTGCTCTGTCTCTCCAGCAGTGGGAGACTTTTAGCGAACGCTCCTCAAGCTCACAAACTCTGACCCAATTTGATTCTAACATTGCACCAGCTGACCCTGTAAGTCAATCACTTAGTGCTCTTTCATGATTAATGGTTTTCATTAACCCCGTACTCTTGGGATTCTGTCTGGAAAGTGCATGTTTTCATTGCAAATTCATCTGCAACAGTGGCCACTATACAATCTTTTTTTGTTTTGCTTGCTTAGCTTATGAGTAATTCTGTCACGCTTTCATGGTTCATGTGACTTGGTGTAGGTGGTAAATACGTATTTTTCTGTCAACCTTTTCTATAGCCATTTGTAAGCAGAATTTGTAGAAGAATTAAATGTAATAAATCCAGTGATGAGATTCACTGGTTCTTCAAGTTATTAAATGTCTGCCACACATTGGTCTGTAATGTGTTTGTGATGCTTATTGCATTTATTAAGGGTTAAAATAAGATTTTTACTGGAGTGATGGCTGATGTATTAATATTTTCCAGGATACAGCAATAGTTCATCCTGTTCCCATCCGTATGACTCCTAGCAAGATACACATGCAGGAGATGGAGCTGAAGAGAACTGGGAGTGGTAAGTCTTTTGTTTTAGTGTAGTTTCCATTGATCTCATTGGTCTGTGTTATTTAGTAAGAAACAATAATAATGTCCAACCTCTAAATAAATAGTAACCAGTCTTTTGTAATCTAGTCATGCTGCAAATTTATTAAAAGAGACACAAGGTTCATAGTTTTAGTTTATACATGGCATAAGCACATTTTGGCTAAAGTATCGAGTGAACAGCATCCGGCTGCATGATAAAGGACTCTCTGAGTAGGGAAAGACACCAGGGTCATTGACTGACTGGCTGACTGACTAACAAACATTTTGGGACAGATTCCTGGACAGGGATTAATCCTAGATGTGGAATAGATTTTAATAGAAATCCCCTCTTAAAAAACTCTGTAGTCCAACGCTTAGGCTTAATCCTTGACTGGGAAACTGCTCCACTAAGTGTCAGCTCTACTTGCAGCCTTAGTTAGAACTGATGGTCAGTGCTGAGATTGTAATTGTATTATTAATCAGTGTTTTGCCTCCTAAAATCACAGACCACGCACATCCAACAAGTCCGTTAATGCCTAAACAACCTGAACTGTCGGAGGAGAAGAAACTAGCCGCCACAATTAAATTTCCTGTCACCACTGTAGGTAAGTGGCAACTATGAGCTTGTTTCTTGATTACTCTTCTTAAATGAATTTTGTAATGGCAGAGAGCAACGTAAAATAATATGCCTAGACTTTCAGCAATGTTTTCCTCTTACCTTTTTTTTATTTTTACTTTTTAAACAGGTGATGGCTATAGCAGCTCCGATTCCTTCACATCTGATCAAGAACCCATTTCAAGTGCTGTAACCAGACAGAGGTTATTATTATTATTATTATTATACATCAGTGGATTGCGTTGTATTTTGCTTCGGGGTTTAATATTTCTCTGTATCCTTAAAAGTAATCAATTATCAAAAATTCATCATAATGGCATTGTAAGTGACAAAAAAATTCACAGACTAACATTTTGTTGGACATTTTTAATATTTATGTGTAGACAATAATTCATAAATATCTGGATATAAGTGTAGGGGGGGAATAAATAAAGCAAACTAACTAACGATAGAAGCAAGACTATGTAATGTTTGGTTGTATAGTGGAGAAACTACACAATTGTTATGAGGGAAAAGATGGAAAGGGGGCCATAAATATAAATTATTGTAAATGTGCCTTATTCATGCAAATAGTCATATTTATCAATAAAGTTTTGCCAAAAAAATAGATGGTAGGAATAAAATGGTTGTACAGCAGTGTTTTAAGCCCTAATGTATGTAGTAAGCATAGTGCTGGTTTTTGTTTTGAACGTTGGGTGTGTTCTCCAGGTCTCACTCTGGGACGTCTCCTGAAGGACTGAAAGTCGTAGCTCCCCCACCACCCCCTCCCCGCCCCCACGCATCACATTCACGTTCCTCATCCTTAGACATGAACAGAAACTTTGCTGCTGTCCCTGCAGGTACGCACAAAACTTACAACAAGGGTATTTAGTTGCCTTTATTTAAAAATTGAATAGTTTGATCAGAAACAGGTCCGTTACTAACTGTAATATTTAATATTTCTCAGGGACTCAGCAGCAGGCCGGAGTAGTGGCCTTTCCTCCTGCCGTGCCTCCTCGGCCACTGGCCACACAGGTACATCTTTAAGCTGAGCTTCTGTTTTTTTTTTTTTTTTTTTTTTTTTTTCTTTATTGTATAAATGATCAAATGTTATTTACCTTCTTGCTGACTTATTTTATTCTTAAATTCATCTACTTGAAATGTTTTTTTTTTTCTTTTGTTTTTTTTGGTACACTGTCAAATCATTTTTCTGTTCTTACTCATTATCATTGACAAAATCTGAATTATCTGGTAGTTCCCAAATGAATAAATATTTTATATATGTCTGTTTCTCCCATGGTCAGACTTCAGTGCCACATGGGCATCGTTCAGTAGATGGAGACAGTCTTCCAACTCATACCAGCACTTCACCGCAGCAAATACCAGAGCAGCCCAATTTTGCAGACTTTAGTCAGTTCCAGGCCTTTGCTGTTGAGAAGCCACCAGAAGATGGAGACAAACAGCAGGAGAGTGTGCAGGTGAGTTGAATACTGAACAATCATGCAGTTTCTTCTGCAGCTAAAAAAAAAATACATCTGATCTTTTCTAAGGTTTTGTCTTATGATTTTAAATGAACATGCATAACAAGTGAAAATTGAATTGTAAATTATAACAATGTAACGTACTAAGCAGATGAGTGAGTGGTATTAGTGTAGCACTGACTAGTGCTCAGTGTTCAGTTTGTGACTGCAGTGTCAAATCTAGACAGTCCCCTCTTTCTGCCTGGAAGAAATGGCCTGTTATCTATGGCCTCATCAGTCAGCAGTGGAGTACTCTGCTGTTCTCAGTGTCTGAAGCTGCTGCTTTGTTCCATTTTAGGTGGAGAAGACTGCAGATGCTGCTGGAGCTATGAGAGCAGTAATGAGTGAAACTCAGCCAGAGCAAACTACAGCCACTGTGAACTCCGTATGTATCTCTCACCTCACACCTGTACGTTCATTCATACTTTCCCCCCGGCTGAGGTGATTGTTAAGCTTGCAGAAGTGTAGAAATATATGTGATTATCCAAGTTCATTTATTTTAAAAAGTGGAATCCGGTTATTTAAAAAGATTATGCAATAATTGATTTTGTGGTAATAGTTTGTGTATTATCTTGCATTAGGTTACAAAGTTCTGGCTCGCAGAATATAAACACTCAACAGCAAGGATCAACAAAGTCAAGTCAAGTACAATTAGAGACTGGATAGATTTATTTAGGAGTCTTCCAACATTCGACTTTTAAAACTACTGTATGTTATACTGGCATAATGTAAGCACTGGGGATAAGGAATGGCTGCAGAAGCATAAAGATTTACTACAAGAGTTGTTGAATCATGTTATGTGCGGCCATTGTAGGTTAGTATTTTACTTATTTTAAGGGTTTTCTTTCCTCCCTCTTCATATAGAGGTCAGTGTAATATCTCTGTGTGTGTGTGTGTGTGTGTGTGTGTGTGTGTTTAAAATCCACTATTATTGATGTGTTTTCCCAATGGCTTTGTATATAGTTTTAAACAAAATAAGCTGAGTTATGTATAACAGTTACAGTTTTGTCTTTATTTACCACAATTGGTCTTTAATGTTCCCTCCTCTTTTGTACTAGGTTACTTGTAGTTGAGAAAACGCGCCATTTAGGGGGCTGAGTATCGCTGTTGTGGTGCTGCTTCACAAAGTTTCATTTGCCTCCGTTACGTTAGTGCCTGCAATATATACTGATAATGACGTACCGGGTCAAAGGTGATAAATCAGAGTTCATTTTAGATCAGTAATTTTGTCTATGATTAATTAATGAAAATTTATCAATCAAAAGGTATTTGACAGCACTACAAATACATAATAGGGGTGCTTAGATAAGTTTGCTAAGTGCAGACCACGCCTAAAGAAGTAGAGAAAGAAGAAGGAAAAAGGGGAGGGAACTCAGGGAAATTTGGGCTGGAGTTCTGAACTGCGTGCTTGAAGAAGCGTGCAGTTATATCCCCCCTTTTTTATTTAATAAGAAGTGGAAGAGTAGAAAAGGGGGTTGTTGGGGAGGAGGTGGGTTGCGAACTTTTGCCTTGAGAGGTAGTTAGTTAGGGCAGGTATTTATAGGTCGGTTGATTGATACAGGGTGGAGTTAGAACGTAGAGTTTGGGCGTGGTCCTTCTCCCAAACTTTTGTTATTACATAACATCATTAAATGGCAATATTTGACATTTCACATGTACCTATTACATTTATTATAATTTGATATAATTGAATTTTGTGACTCAGCGTAATTGTTTTGATACAAATATCTGCTAGTACTAATATGATTCTGTTTTCCTAATGAATGCCTGGTATGTTGTCCTGATTGCAAGTGTTTGACTGTGACCTCTGTTTTTTCTCAGGCCAAAGGATCCACTCCTCTTGCTCCCCCTCCCAAACCAGTCAGACGGAGGCTCAAGTCAGAAGATGAGCTCAGACCTGAAATGGAGGACCACCCACAGAAATCTGGCCTTGTTGCCACTGTCCTAGCAACTCAGCCTTCAATTCCACGGTACACAGACAACAAACAATGTGCTTATTCAGCTGAATGACGCATCTGAATTTGATCAAGGTGGCAGTGGTCTGTGCTCATATGTTTTCATTTTTATTTTCTTCATAATAGGTCTGTTGGGAAGGATAAGAAGGCTATTCAGGCCTCCATTAGAAGAAACAAAGAGACAAACACGGTTTTGGCCAGACTCAACAGTGAATTACAGCAGCAGTTGAAGGTTTGTTAGACCAAGTCTTACCAGTCCTACAGATACTTATTAATCTTAATTTTTAATCATGGCCAAGGTGTGGTGGAGATCCAATCCAATCAAAATGTGTCTTGTTAAAAGGCCAGGATTAATAATTATAAAACAAAATTACAATATTATTTGATATTAACATGAAACCAAGGTTTTTAAGTACACATATACCAGTGTAATACATTAACCAATGCAGCACCGAGTAGGGGATATTCAGAATGTGCATCACTCCAAGTATATCTGGTCAGTGAAAGTTAAGTGGTTGTATGGTTTTGTCAATGTAAATTTTTTGTTGCTATTTTATTTAGTCTATTTAACTGAAACTGAAGTAAGTAAATAAATGTTTAGTCCAAATTACAGAAAGTTTTTTATGTACTGTTTGAAAAGTTTCAGAAGTGTGTTTCAGTGTCTGTTTCTCATTTTCAGGACTTGCTAGAGGAGAGGATATCACTGGAGGTCCAATTGGAGCAGCTGAGGCCGTTTTCTCATTTGTAACCATGTGAAGGAAAAGTTGTTGAAGTGATCAGGAAAAAAGTCCAGCGGATCCCCCGGGAGGACGCACATTTCAGCCCTGTATCCCCTCCTCCTGCGCCTGTTGCCCTCCCTCTGCCTGTGTGAGGAGGGAATCTGCTGCTTCCTTCCACATCACTTTCACACATCCCTTCCTGACACGAGAGAGGGGATGTTCTGAGAGTTAGAGGGTAGGAACATAATAGATTTGGCACTTTGATGAAACAGAGTGGAAATTGTGAACGCCAATTCCTCTACCACAATCCCGCAGCACGGGGCCTGCCACTGCTCTTACGGGGCAGAGGGGGCGCTGTTCAAAACCCATTTACCTATACTCACAATAAGGGTATTGTGGACATGGTAATGCTCCAGCAGTTGCAGTGGCACCCAGATGTGGTTTAATAATAATTACTTGGGGTGCCGGCGGGTGGAGTGGAGGATTGATTAAGGGGAGATCATGCTCTGTTTCAGAATGAGTGGTTGTGCTAAGCACTCGTTCAGATTTCATGTAACCTTCCAACAAGCCAGCGGAGGACACATCTATGTGTTTTTGTGTGTGTGTGTATGCGTGTGCGTGAGCAACGGTTACAAATATACGGCATAATGCATCAAAGACTGCTCTATTTTCTTCTTTTAACATCTGTGGTATAATGAAATGAGTTTTTCTACCCTGCGCAGACATTGACCCAGTAAAACAGATTTTGGTGGCCCCTCACACACATAAGAACATGTTGCCTGTCCTGTGCCTCACATGGTGCACAATCTGATTGAGTCATGCTTCAGAATCAAGCTTTCCTGTGACATCAGCTATAAATGTGAAACCTGAAATGTAACGCGACTGCACTTTCTTCCCCTTGGCTTTCCTTTGTTTGTCTGTTCTTTTTTTCCCCCTGTAACACTATTTTTGCATGTTGTTTGTGTTCTTATTTGATATAAAACAGCTCTTAAAATCGAACCACTTGATTTGTATATGTATTATCTTAACTCGTATGACTTTTACGTTGTAACTCTGATTCGTCTCGTTTGTTTGATTTTGTTTTCTGTTTTCTCCAACGTTCCCCTTTTCTTTCCCCGTCCTCGAAGCCTTACTCCCGTCGTTCAGGTTTTCACACTAATGTATCCTCCTCTCCATTCTGAATCAAGGTGAGCCTTCTTTTCCTGCTGTTCAGGTCGATGTACTGTATAAGGAGTTTGTTGTACATTGTATGATACACACCTTTTGGTCTCATATGTAAATTTGCATTAATTGCTGACTAACAGCAAATATTCTATTTAATTTGCTTATGTTATGGCTGTGGGATCATAGATGTTTAACTGCATGGATGTATCTCTGCAGAATGAACTAGCAGCTGTGTGATTTTTACACAAAATAAAAATGGCACAATATTTTAATAACCTTTCCTTTGTTGTGAATTCTGACTGTTCTCATGTGTGGGATCTGTTCAGCACTGTTTGTATGTCTGTAGTAATACTACAAGTGTAATATTGTTATGTATCATGATGTTGCGATGACCAAGACAACCAAAAATGGTTTGTGTCATTGGTGCCAAATCTTGTCTGTGAAGAGCCAGCAGCCCTTTCATTCTAAATATTCAGCCTAACACCTGATTTCACTTGTTTAAACAGTTACTTAGTCTTCAAAGAATGATGTCCTGTGCTGCTGCTTGGCTGAAATGAAAAACCTGTAGCCATACTGACCCTTTTTAGATAAGATTCAACAAGGTTTATGTCCTTGGTGATATTATAGAAAAATAATTAATTTGTGTTGATTTTAAATGTCTTCAAAATGTCATAATTTAGAGGTGTTACACTATCTGATTAATTCAGCAGATTTTTATATTTCTATATGTTTTCATTAAATGTTACTTATATTAATTTTACATTTCATTTTCAGTTACAGCATTGTTTTATAGCTGTGGTTTATAGTGACCTGATAGAACCACTCTCTTAGCAGCAAGCTAACAAGACACCATGCACATGTGACAGTAATATCACTACCCCAACCTATCTTGTCAAAAAATGTTCAGTCCTTCCCTTTCAATAAGTTTGAACATATTGGTCATTTATTATTGACATTAATTTGAGAGATTTAGAGGACTGTAAAGACCAATATTGCAATAGTGATTTACAAGTGATACATTGGACACAATAGGGCTCACTCTGTATTTATTTATTTTATTTTTTTACCAGCTAAACTTTGCAGTTGAAAGTCTTGACAAGCCTCAGACATGAAGTTGTGCAGTGCTGCCTGTGTCGTTTCTCTGAAAAGTGAAACAAAAGAGCTTAATTCCACCTTACCCCTGCGTTTATTTTGTGATTATAATCTAGGATAAATATTAATAGGACTTATTCCCCAGATTCCACTACAGTGTTTCTAAAGAAAGAAATTACCCTATATCGGTACAGTCATTCATTTGAAATGGAATGAAAACATAAAACAAGACTTCCATTATATATTTTATTAACATTTGTCAGTGTGTGGCTGGTTATGTCTGAATCTGCAGAAGTACATTTCTAGTAATACAAACTCCTGAGGATCTCTTATGACACCTAATTGAGGATCAGCAGGAATAATGCTAGACAGAGGATCTCCAGCTAGGTAAGTAAAACAGCTTTCAGGTTGTTGAGATATTAATGCAGAAAAAAAGCTTGTTGGGCTATTTTGAATGACTTGTGAAGTTGTTCAGTCCATTCTTTAAAAAGAAGGTTCTCCTGGGATTCTGAACTTCACTATGCAACCCTACAGGAAACAAAAAAAAACAAAATTACAATTAGTTTCAGGATGCAAAATGATAAATGCTCCAGTGCAATTTTAAGTGGCATTAACTAAATTACTTTTTTTTATTTAATAATAGCAACAGGCTGGACAAAATTCCATAATTTAGTTCCATACAAATATTTTTCAGAAATATCAAAAACATCAGTTTAGGCAGGGACAGACACAGCTTACCAGAAAAAAAAATCCTTACATCACATTTCTGGGGGCTATATTTTTAACCCTAAAACGTTTATGTATATATATATATATCGACCTGGCTCAATGGATTACCACAACTTTCAGAGTTAGCGTTTTCAAACAGTGATGAAATTGAGTAATGAGACTCACACAGTGTTCTGTTTGTAGCGTTCCAGAGCCTCCTTCGCTGTGATTTCTGAGAATTTGGGGTCGTTCCAGGGGATGTCTCCTGGCACAGTAAAGCTCATTTCTGGCTCGTCAAACAGTCTGACTGACACTTTGGTGTCGGCTGGCTTCTCAGAATCTTCAGAGGACTTGGATATTATCTTTAAAAAAAACACAAAACAGCTTCAGATTGTGTCATGCTCAAATGTCTATTTAACAGGTGTTAACTTCGCTTCATGTTTTAGCAGATTACAACCATGACACTCCCTCACCCCAGAACTGCAGTCGGGTCAAAGCTGGAGTGGGACGTAAGAGGCATGCTGGTCGGCTGTGTTAAGAATACCTCAGAGGTTTCCAATTCCAATGTGTTTACTTTACTTTTACCATTTCACATAAACACATTTAGTGTTTAACAATGATGTAAGTTAATCCACTGTAACCAAACTAAAATGTTAATGGCCCACTAGGAATTGTACTGACTCCTGACAATTTACTCCTAAATTGTCCTCTGTACTATTGAGTAGAGTGCACAAGGTCTAAATGTGTGTGAGTCTGGCAAAATCACCAGATCACAATCCCATTTCCTACTTTAAAGAAATAGATACGCTCCGTTCAAGAAAAAAATGGTCTTAAATGGACAGGAAATATATCAATAGACTGGTAAAATCCTTACTTGAAAGGATTTACAATGCAGTTAAAGCACAAAGATGCAGAGCCAAGTAAAAAAACATTGTCTGGGTTGATTATTATTTGTAAGTATTTGTACTGCAATGTATAAATCTGCTCACCAAAAATATATATAATTTTTTTTGCACTGCCCCACTGCCCTACCTGCCCTGCCTCTGGTGTGTACTCTTAGTATGTACAGTAGCTAAGTAGCAATTCCTGCACCAATTAGCCAGTCTTGATTCCATACATTCCATACAAAATGCAAAAAGCAAGCTTTATTATTTTTTAAGATTGCATTTATCCTTCCTCAGGTCTTACCGCTTGGATTTGAAAAATTCCATCATCACTCTTAGTGTGGTTGGCCAGTGAGGACACCCAGCCAAACTGCTTGTTGAACATATCCAGCAGCTTTGACGTGTTAAACATCTCCTCCTCAAAGTGCTTCAAGATCTTGTTATACTCCTGAGTGAATCTTTCAGCCCTGGCCAGGGCCTGTTCCAGCTCCTCCTTCAGGGGGCCTTCCAGAGGCTTCTTTCCAGAGCAATCTGCATTAGAAAATGTAAAGGTTCTGCTTTAGTATTCACCTTTTGAAGCTTTTAAATAAGCTAGAAATAAACTTGTTGTGCTGTGTTCATATAGCAGTTTTCATTTTATTTATTCAGGTTAAGCACTGACTATGCGATATGCTCAGAAAAGCATATCGTCGCTGTCCAATAAAATATCAATCTCCATTTTTGTTGATTTTACATAATTTAAACAGACAAACTGTCCCGTACACTGTGCCAAAACGTCTTGATGCATGGGACAAAAGAAACTCTTCAAAATGAACTAAAATAAACTCTTTTTACATTGAATTCCATTGAAAGTTTACAAGGTTTTTTTTGTCTCCTGTAAAGTTGCTGTTTTGGAGATAAGTGTTTTTCATTGGACAGCGACGAAATTGTCTATTATAATAGATAAATGTATCTAACAATTTTTGTCACAAAAAAAAATCCAAGATCCCATCATTTTTTTTCCTGAATGTTTGCATAGTTTGAGCATTGTTGCTAACTTTTAGCAGTTCCTGTAGCAGACCAGGGTTCAGTGCCCCATGTCAATATTATTACTGAAGAATAAAACATGGTATCATATCATCAATGCAGATTAAACCGAAAAGTCACAAATATAAAAAAAATGTCTTGGGCGCCGAGTAGTCCAGTAGTCTAAAGCGCTGCCACTATGAGCGGGAGGTCGCAGGTTTCGAATCCCCGCTCATGCAGCTTTGTCATCAAGCTGCCGGCGCTCTGAGGCAGCACAATTGGTCCTGCTCCCTCTGGGTGGGTAGATGGCGCTCTCTCCCCACATCACTCTTACTGTGATGTCTGCAGCACAGGGCATCTGTGAGCTGATGTATCACAACCGAGCCGCTGTGCTTTCCTCTGAGCGCGCTGGCTGTTCGGCAGTTATGCATCAGCAGCAGCTCGAAAAGAAGCGGTGGCTGGCTTCACATGTATCGGAGGAAGCATGTGTTAGTCTTCACCCTCCTGGTGTGTTGGGGCATTACTAGTGATAGGGGGAGTCCTAGTGAGTGGGTTGGGTAATTGGCCGTGTAAATAGAGGAGAAAATGGGAAAAATTAGAAATAAAATTATATTTAAAAAAAAAGTTCTTGCTCATCATCTTACCGATGTGCTGGATCTCCCTACATTTCTCACACTCTCCTCGCAGTTTAATGCAGCCTGCAGAGTTGCGGCGAATCTCCCTGCACGTCATTTTATCATCCCCGAAAGGCTTAGTCATGATGACATCTTCATTCACAGCACCATCTGTCAAATAAGGGCAAATATGTAAAGGTGTGTTCAACCAGCATTAGTACATCATAACCCTGCTGCCATATATCTTAAATCCATCATTATTTTCATTTGCTGAAGCTTGTTTGGGAAACGACATTTACCTTCATTGGTGAGGTCCATGTCGCTTCCCATGTAGGGCTCAAATGATCCAAAGATGTTGCGAGCCATCTGCATCATGGGTTGGAACATGTTGTGGAAGCCGTGGAACTCGGGGTCCTGGAAAGGAGATCTGTAGACACGAGCCGGCTGGCTGAAGATGCTGGGCATTCTGTAGGGGCCGACGAAGATGTTGGGCTGGTGGAACGAGCGCATGTGGTCAAACACCTTCATGCTGTCCATGAAGATGCTGTCCACTCCATCCGCCACTTCTCCATAACGCTTCTCCAGGTCCTGGAAGTGCTGGCTCTGCTGCTGATCCTCTTTCTCCAGAGTATCGATGTTCTGACCATTGATCCAGATGGAGATGGGAGATGTCCGGTTCAGAACCTGCTCTAGCTGAGAGATGAACACACAAGAGGATTCGTAAAATTAAAAAATGAAACATTTTTTGACAAATTTGACTTTACTTTATTAGTTCTTTATGTATTCTTCACTGATCAGTTTTTCAGCAACAGATGGACTATAGCCTGTTACTGTACCTCTAAATAATGAAGCTCATAAAGAGGTCAGTACAATATAAAATCCCGCTCCTATATAAAGTGATGGCTAGTAGAAGCACAAATCAGTGGTTCTGTAGAAAACAATAGAGTCTAAAAAAAATGTTGGCAGTTGTTTGAGGGCTGTATGTTCTCACCTGCCTGCCCACCAAGCCAGAGCCACTGCTGCAGGTGCGGGAGTAGAACTTGATGCAGGTGTTCTTAAGACATGGTTTACACTCCTCCCACAGTGCCTGCATGGAGTCATTACACACCCGCTGCTCTTCATCTAGCTTCTCCTCCATCTCCTGTGCGGCCTTCAGGGCTTCCTAACACACAGCAACACATGGATTTAGCAAACTGCCTACCATAAATCAGTGAGACATGAGAGACTGTGTATTTGTCTATTTTCATTGATTTTGCTACAGGTGAGCTATGTTAGAAACAAACAAAAAAAAAACTACTTATTTACTAATAATAATGTCCACAATAAAAATAATTCCAAAATTCATTAACAATACCACATAACATTGTTACTATTATTATATTTCTAATAACTTGACACACCCTTTTTGGCATGCACAGAGATTTACTACTAAACTATTAAACTAAAGCAGATTTGAGTTGATTTGAAGTGTTGAATAGTTCTTCATTCATCCATCAGTTCTTGGTGTACAATTGGGAGATTTTATTTTATCTAATACACAATGCACTTCAGTACAGTGTAGTTCTACTCTGGACACAATGAGGAAAATACATACTAAGGTATGGCACAAGAGGGCTTAGCAACACTTATATAATAAGCGAGAATAACCAGTAATTCAAGACCATGTTCTCCAACCTCTTTCTGTATCTTAGTTTCCTCCAGGGAAGAGAGAAATTTCTTGTGATTTTGATCAGATTTCTCCATCACTGTCTTCATCTCCTTCACTCCGTTAATGGCATTTTCAATCTCCTTATCCAGATACTTCTCTCCATTCTCAGAGATCTCTGTGGACAGATGAATAATGCAGGTGTGAGTTAGTCATAGAGAACAAAAATAAAACTGACAATTTCCCACGTATCCTATACACTCCATCAGCCAAGATCAGTGTATAAAGATCTTCTTCATTTTGCTCAGGAGCTAATGCCTAATGTCTGAAACAGTGTTTTGTTATCCTGAGGGCTGCAGAGGTACTGCAAGGGGGTTGTAGGCCAAAATTATTAATATTTACAAAGTAAATATTCTTCCAATATATAGATAGTTCAGTCAATGTAATTTAGTATGTTATCAACACTTAGTTAATTTATTATTGATTGGTTGGCGTATTATATCTACAAGTGAAGCAGGCTCTGGGAGTACCTAACACTAGGCTTTACGTGCACAGGAACAGAAAAGAAAGTTAGTGGTTGTGCTGTATTTGGTTTTAAACACCAAATAAAATATTCCTGGGGCTGTGGAAAGTTTTGTGGTGGGTTAAGTGGGTCGTGAGGTGCCAAGGTTGGTTTAAGAAACCAATTTTGGGAAAGTAATAATTGTAAATGAGTGTGTGTAACTGAAAAAACCCAGAGCTGTCTAAATAACAGCAGTCCAGGTTATTCCACCACACTAACAGAATAAACTTACATTGTAAACATGTGTTCATTAGACTGTATTACTGTGTTTGTGCAGAAACAAGCAGGTTCATTATTCTTACGCTGAAGCTCCTCTTTGGAAGGGGGGAGCAGACACTCTGCAGAAATGTAGAGGAGAGAGAGGCCAAGGACTGACCAACACACCCTCATCTTCGGTCACTGTCAGTGTCCAGTCTCTGGAAGTAGAAAAACCCTATAGAGAAAAATCATAGCATTACAAAACCCATAATAATGGTTAAATTAAGTGACTAAACACTGACCACTTTAAAAAATATGAGCAAACCTGCTGGACTGTTATTATCATTACGTAACGTGGTTGTTATTTTACTGCAGTCATTTCAGTTCTGCAAGTCATCATGCCATGCTTCAGCTCTCCACCAGCCAGTGCTAGCTCGGCTCTTTTGTGTTCGTGTGGCTATTATTAGCTCTGGAACAAACAGCCAGGATGACAGCTTTGTCTGTCTGACTTTCTGTGTTTTTGTAACTCTAATAGTAGGGGGTCATGATGTTTATGACAAGTTCTAGATACAGTTATTATGGGATTTACTGTATCTTTTGAAAGGCTGTTTTTGTTTTTGCAATATAGCTCTGTTTAAGCAACCAGACAAAATACACAGCTGTACAAAAATGTATAGTCACTAAATACTTGCTTTTTGCCAATGTTTTTCAAATATATAATTTGAACAGTAATAATAACTTATTACATAGAACATTATGTGTGCTAATTGCTATTATGTTTTTATTATGAGATATGTTTTACATTTACTTATAACATAATCCCGGATGTTATACAGATTTCTTTGAATTTTATCATTCTGGATATATTAACCATATTGTTTTTATATTTTAATTTTTTTTATTATTTAATAACTACTGAAAAATATGTTGTTTATATTACAGAAAAGGCTTCCATACTGTTTTAAATTTGGGGATTCTTTTGGTATTTTTTGGTGCCATCACATTTTTAAAGATTTATTTTAAAGAATCATTTACAACAATTGACAACATTAAACATTGAAACATTGACTCTTCATACTTGTATCTTTCCCTCACAAATAAACCCTTGGAAAAATGTACTGGCCTTGCTCTGTGATTTTACAGTTACAGAATGATTTATACTATGTAACTGTACTGGTAGTTGTAATTTTGGACACAAAATAGAAGATTCTTTGTTAGTCCAGCAAAATGATGGCCTGATTACAAAGATATTTAACACGACTAATCTTTCATTGCAATTTAGACGCCCTTTAATCATGTGGGTGTCAGCAAACAGCTGTTTTTGAAAAGTGCTTGTGTGTGCATGCAGACTCCGCAGGGTGTTACAGCTACAGGACTGGAATTCAGCACCCTTTGTTTTAGCATGATAAGAAATAGAAACAGACCTAGAGCCTCATAATGTGCATTAGATTTGCACATTAATACTTATTATTAATTTATGCAAATTATTATATTGTTTTTATGGTAGTCCTCCAGTAGCTATATGCGGAAAACTTACTAAAATATATGATGATAGTTATATACTAACTGCAACAGTATCAAGTAATGGAATTCCTTATAGAAGCTATGTATTGTGTGCGTGAACTACATAAATCATATATTAAAACTGTTTTCTGAAGCTATGTGTAGGTTCATGCTGGGGTCACGTGGTATGCTAGTCATGCACTAGCTAGCCTAGCATACCACTAGCTGCTAGCTAACAGAACAAAAAAGTATAAGCATAACAGCATTTAAATCATGTGCTGTTTTTGCTAGTCATGTAGAATCTGCTATCTGTCTTGCAGTATATAAGCTGTCAGGTCCATTGTACAGTTACCTATATTTTATAATTTTGCCCCTGTATCCCATCACACTGGTTTTGAAACAAAGCAAATATAATTATTTGCGTTTCAGCTTTAATCCATTTTACATAGTATCTCCATTTCACTGGTTCAAATGTATTTGACAAACTTCTGTAATAAATATAAAAATTATTTTAAACACTTGTATTCATATCCTTCATCAAGACATGCAGGGGCTACATTTCTCTTCAAGATGCTTTACTGTTTGAGTGTTTCTACTTTAATTTTGACTTCCCCACTATCCCATCAGTTCTGCATCATTTGACTGAATCTGAGCAGAAAGTATAGCTCCATTCACATTAAAATTTACATTCTGCCACTTCTGTAAACATATGTTCCATTGGCACTGGTAGCCATTAATGCCTATGCCATAACATTGCTTCAACATGTTTAGCAGACATGGAATGTGTCAGACTATGACTGCGTTCTATGCTACCCCCAGTGCTTGGGCAACTGCCCTTTTGCCGTCCTTGGCTGATATTGCCCTTCCGAGGGAGGGGACAAAATAATATAGGCAAATATGATTTCATATTTCAACAAGATTTTCTTTATAATTCGTAATTTTGATTGAAGTTTCGTAAAACAAAGTTTTCAGAGCCAATCATTCAGATTCAGACACCTCGAGAGAAAAAAAAGCGCAGCACACGACCGGGCGGCGCTTCAGCCGACTAGCAGAGACCCAAGAGGAGTTTGAAGATGCCGTGGGAGTAGAGCGACTGCCCTGAAGGTGAGCTTGAAATGTAGCCTTCACAGTATTACAAGACATGATCAGAATCAACTTTTCTAAAATCCGATGTCGTCGAGTTTAGGACGTTTGGTGATCCTAAATAATCTGACAGCCACCTACTGTGCCACGTTTAGGGAGCAAAAAAAATCTGACAGCCAGCTAGCCAGCAGCAGTTACAGCCTTCATTGTACTGTACCGTGACGTTTTACGTGACAGTGCCGCGAGACAATTCACGTGGACCCCCTAGTGGTGCAGGCCAGTTACTGCAGTGGCATGCTGTGTCACGGGACAGTGTACTGTACCGTGACGTTTTACGTGACAGTGCCGCGAGACAATGTCACGTGGACCCCCTAGTGGTGCAGGCCAGTTACTGCAGTGGCATGCTCTGTTACAGGACAGTGTACTGTGCTGTGACGTTTTACGTGACAGTGCCGCGAGACAGTGTCACGTGCACCCCCTAGTGGTGCAGGCCAGTTACTGCAGTGGCATACTTTACATAGCAGTTAGACAGTGACAGTGGGACCTGACAGCGTTATTTACACTTGCAGCGCGTAAAAAAGTGTTGTGAAGGGGAAACGGCTCTTTACCTAGCTGAGCCAGGCTGTTACTTCTGATTTCAAATCAAGGACGGCTGCTGTGCTTTTGACTGTTAATATTGCGAGTTAAATCAGCTGCTTAAATCGCATGACAATATGTGAAGTTCATAGGATATTCATTCAGACAGTCATACTATAATAGCAGCTGTACTTGACCATTTGCTCTTAAGAGTTCTATTGCAAATCGTTCACTCGAATTAAAGAACACGTAAGCACGAACTGCTATATTGTTCACTCATTTATTTATTTTTTATCCACGGCCCCTCCCGGGCTCCGTACTCTTCTTAAAAACTTACCAGTCAGTGTAATAGATGGCATATTTTAAGTGCTTTTGCTCAATGTGTTGCCGTGTTGCTTCTGCTGGTGCTTTGCAAAAGCGGCAATCTTCTTCTGATATAATTTCATCAGAGCACGTAAACTCAAAGCTTTGAGACCCTGCCATCCTGCAGACATTGCCTGCTGTGGCGTTCCAGTCACAACGGACATGCGCCACTAGAGGACTTTTAAGATAAAAGCATGTCTGCCGTTTCTGGCACATGACAGCATTAATTAATCAGAGAGCATGTAATAATAGTATTTTTTTTTTTTTATGAACTGACACACTTATATATGTATCATGTATATTTACATGTAAACTCACATGTGCTACATCATTATGTCATTGTCATAAGTTTCTAAGATATTATTAAGTTATTATTTTAGAAAAAAAAAAAATCAGAGCATGTAATACATCCGAATGAAATGTACAGGACAATTATTATTACATTATTAAAATTGTATAACTCCCATTGCAGAATAAAAATGGTTAATATAAAGTATTTGTTATCATTCTACTGCAAAATTAATGCTCTCTATTTCTTTATTTACACGTAGCACCGTCACATCCATGTAAAGTATGCCACTGCAGTAACTGGCGTGCACCACTAGGGGGTGCACGTGACACTGTCTCGCGGCACTGTCACGTAAAACGTCACGGCACAGTACACTGTCCTGTGACACAGCATGCCACTGCAGTAACTGGCGTGCACCACTAGGGGGTGCACGTGACACTGTCTCGCGGCACTGTCATGTAAAACGTCACAGCACAGTACACTGTCCTGTGACACAGCATGCCACTGCAGTAACTGGCCTGCACCACTAGGGGGTGCACGTGACACTGTCTCGCGGCACTGTTACGTAAAACGTCACGGTACAGTACAATGAAGGCTGTAACCCCCTCTCCAGCTAGCTTGTGGTCAACGTTTTACATGGCTCAGGTTGTTTTGTGGGAGGCTAACCAAACTAAGTTACATGCAGCTGATAACATTTCATTTTATCAAGCAAGATAAATGACGGACATAAAGCACTATTTGAATTATTCACATGCACGTTGTGTTAATGCAGAAAATTCGAAATGCCCACGGAAAAGAGACGAATACAGGAGAGAGAGAGACCCTTTTTTTGTGGGGGGGGGGGGTTAGAGCTTTCTTCAGGTTAGAGCAACTGCCCTTCAAGATTCCTGTGCATGTCCCTGGCTACCCCACATTCTTCTCATGCCATAATTATATACAAGTTAATATGGAACAATCTGCTCAGTGCATTCCTTATTTTTAAGATTTATCTGAATTGTTGATTTGGCCACTCCTAAAGTTTCTGCTATTTCTTTCAGTGGTTTTATTAGACCTCCTTCACTTTGGACACCTCTTGGAAACACACTGAGAGTTTCTATCAACAACTACAAAATGCAAATTCAACAACTGGAATCAACTACAGGCCTTGCATCTCTTTAATGTGTGAAGAAATAATGAAAAATGTTGTGGTTACTAAACATTCAGTGCAATATTTGTGCTAAACATCTATGAATTAAATCTAAAAATCTAAACTTCATTTACCTAATAATTGCTATTGCTTCATTCTAATTCCATTGTTTTGATGTACAAATGCAAAATTACTTGCACTGTGTAACTGTCCAAATACTTATGGATCTCACTAGATGTGCTTGTATGTGTAACTGCTACACGATACTGACAGACAGAACTTTTATGCTAGTCATGTACTAAAGTCTGGTAACATGGGTCTGTCTGATAAAGCTGTTACGTTTACAGAGCGCCTTCATTTTTTGCGAGCGAGTGCATGGAGAAAAACTTAAAGCTTTTGCCAGATCATAGTAGGGAGGCTCTGTTACATAAGAAGCTCTCAGCTCTAAATTCCTTTCAGACGTGTGGACAATACTGTATAAGCCCGTGGACTGTATCCCATATTTGCTTTAACACTAACTGTATTATTCCACATCCTGCACACAAGTGAACGTGTTTAAGCTGATATTGTCTTGTTAACACACTTAAGTCTTTGGCTCACTAAAGTCTTTGTGGGTGTAAATATCTGCAGTATGTATTAATATTAGTGCCAATGTCAGGACATCTTTTTATGCTCATGGTAAAAAGATGATACCAGCTAGAGCCCACATTGCTGTGCTGTTACTATCATTAATAATCTGCTTTATTTAAGTTCCAGACAGTGCATAATGTTTTACAGTCAGTCTTTGAGAACAAACCAAAATAAATCAGGAATGGTTAGTTTAAATGGGAATAAAATAAAGAATAACATAGTTTGGTGCCGTGTGTACACTATGTTTTAAATACAATTCACAAGGTGCAGTTCATATATTTCAATAAGTTTGCAAAAACTTTTTTTTGATATGCACTTTTTTTTTTTTTTATGAAGCCACAAAATCCAAGCGCACAATACAGTATATTTCAGAGTTAAACACGTGAAAAACCATGGTTTCTCTCTGTTTTGGGATATTCTTAACTTTTCAGTGTAATGTGAATCTGACAGTTGTTCTTTCATTCTGTCAAAACATTATTATATTGATTTTAGTGAACGTAATGAAGTTTTTGACCTTCTTCTTATGCTTGTGCAGCCTACATCAATTTTGCTCCACCCCTTTACACTTAAATTCTAAGGAAAGTTTCTTTTTTGGACTGCTTTTTGATTTCATGTATTTTTATATGATTTAAAAGTGGAAAAAACACAGGTAAATTAGAACAGTGATCATTTAGCTACCTACATCAGTTCCAAGGGCACAGTAACAGGTAACAACACAATCTGTTTAATTCTAAAGCATGAAGAGAGGTCAGAAAGGGGACAAACAAAATTTGATTACTTCATAAGTGGGTCTTGGGAAAATAAATAAAAAAATTATTTGGGAAGTGAAATTGATCTTTTAAAGCCTCACTTCCCAGACCTGTGGTCCTAGAATAAACCAGCACTGCATATTTTGTGCTTTGTCTCCTGCCAACACACCTAGTCAAGTAATAAAAATGTGAGTGTGTTAGAGCAGAAAGTTAAAAGCTAAAACGTGCTGGGCAGGGGTGCTTTTTGGCTAAGATGGGAAAGCACTGTATTAAAAGAAAATCCGCTCTACTCTGCAGATGGTCTGGCCTAAGCTGGAAGGGATTTGCTTGTTTTCATGAAGCTGAGTTTTCATGTGCTGCAGTGAGGACACAGCTGACTCTCTCCCCCTCCCTCAGTGTTTGGGTTGGGGAGTCAAGTTCCCCTCTGCATTAAAAAAAACAATGCACATTCTCTCAGGCCAGATGCATATAAACACAGCTGACTCACTAAATAACAATCCAGTGTACAAGAATAAATGACACTATACTTGGTAGTACACGCTTGGTAGCTCTTTTTAGCCTTTTTATTTGCATAGCTTCTCTTTCTTTCATTCATTCATTCTTTTATCTATTCATTCTTTCATTCATTTTATGCTAAATCATGCTGTGCTGGATGCTGTTTACATGATGTCCAGCCATGATTAATTACTGTTTTCAACGTATCATTAGCTATATGCTATAGCATGACAAGAAAGAGAGCTTCACACCTGAGCATTTTTTAAAACAGCATATTGAACAAGGATGCATCCAGCGTTCACACTTGAAACATAAAATAGGATAATATACATGCATGAAAATATTAATATATTTATAGAAGCGCCGGCTGTATGCATGCATTAATATGCATTATTATGTATTTTAAATAAAGGCTATATATGCATTAATATAGGGTACTGATATAATACTGCACGTTCTGGAAAGGTGTGCATGCGCCCTAAATAAGCCCCGCTCTCCTCAGTAACGCAGCACTTACCCAGCTGTGGATGCGCGCGCTCTCTTGCCCCTGCAGCTGGACGCCTCCTGCCCCTCTATTTATACCGGAGGCTGCGGACGGTGTGATTCATGTTCCCGTGGCTTTGGACTTTTCCAGAAGTTGTGCAATGTTTTCAGGGTAATAACTCGTGTGGCCGCTAGTGGGCAGCAGCGCTGCGTCGCCGGACCCAAAACCCGCAGGTCTAGACAAGAGCCGGATTAGTTTGATTCAGAGACTGAACCGATTCTTTTGAACCGTTCAGTTCAGTGAATCCAACTTTTCCATATTTAGAGAGTTCATTCACAGTTTAGTTTAAAGAACCATTAAGGATTATATATTTTTAGTAGTAAATGCTAAAATAATAAGGATGTATCATCAGATATTAGGAAAACATGCTGAGTTAAAGCACTGGCAGCTCTTCTCAGCAGGGCTTCAGCCAGTATGTTTCTTTTAGGACTGTCCCTGTGTCTGTGTTTGTTTTGGCCTCTGACTCCACCTGCTGCTTGTTCCCCAACAGTCCACAACACCACCCGCTTAGTAGCCAATACACAACAGCGAGTGAGTGTTGCTGCAGCATGGAAGCTAGCAAGCAGGCTGGTTCAGAAACCTTAGCTGCTACACAGCCTAAACTGCTGAAAGCATTGGCATGTCTCCAAAAAGATCAGTGACTAAAGAAGGAATAAAACAAGAGTAAATATTGGCAGTGAGTATAAAAGTTTCTCTGCCTCTCCTACTGAGAAAACTGAGATCTAGACAGTGTTGTGCCAGTTCACAGCTTTTCTGAACTAGTTCAAGTTCAGTTCATACATTCTCAGAGTGAACAGTTCATGTTCAAAGTTCACAATTTTAATTCTGAACTAGTTCAAAGTTCAGTTGATTTTACTTTTTTCGTGAGATATTCAAATAAATTAATTTTTTCACACTACAAGCTAGAAATCACTATACCTTCTTTGAAACTGCTCATTGTAGACATTTGCTCATGACACTGCAATTGTGGGTCCAGGTGATGAAACTTGCAGCAGTACAGGCAAGGTAGACCACTTCTATACTAAATCTACCAGCATTTAATTAAAAAAAGAATATATAATATGAAATATGTATTTTTTGTTATTGCAGCGCTTTCTCTCTCTCTTTCTCGCTCGCTCCTACGCTGCGTTGCTATTGCGTGCACACAATGTCAACACCATTTCTTTCTGGTGATACATGATTTAAGCGGCACCAGCGAGAATACAGGAGGGAGGAACTTTGTCTTGTTGCGTTTCAAAAGAGAAAATAGATGTCACTCAGTTTTCAATGGAAAACAAATCCCAACGTTCTTTACAGTGTTGTCTGCCGTTCATGACACATAATGTGAACTAATTCACGTTCAAGTTCTCAAGTTCTTTCCTATTTTTATTTGGAAATCAATGGAGCAGAGTCTGGAGGAAGAGTGGAGAGACACACAGTCCAAGCTGCTCAAGGTGTAGTTTGAAGTTTCCACAATCAGTTTGGAGAGACATGTCATCTGCTGGTGTTGATCCACTGTGTTTTATCAAGTCTAAAGTCAGTGCAGTGTTTTCCTGGGAAATCTTACAGCACTTCATGCTTCCCTCCGCTGACAATTTTTATGGTGATGCAGATTTCATTTTCCAGCAAGACTTGGCACACTGCCCACACTGTCAAAAGTACCAATTGCTCTTATATAATATTCAAATTTTCTGAGACACTGATTTTTGAGTTTTTATCAGCTTTAAGCCATAATCATCAAAAATAAAAGATATAAACGCTTAAATAGATCACTCTTTATGTAATACATTCAAATAATAGAAGAGTTTCACATTTGGAACTGTATTACTGAAATAACGTAAATTTTTTAATGATATGAAACATTTTTGAGATGTACCTGTATGTTCCAAATCAACATGCTCTTTTTGGGTAAATTGTGGGCTACGTAGATAGATGCCCAGTGGGCATGAGCTGAGTTTGTACATGTACAAGTATTGATACTAGGAACTAGTTAGGATGGTTTCCAAACTGGACCCAAGTTGATGATTCCTACTCCCTATGTCATGTTTGCATACCATGTTTGCGGACCAGCTAAACCATAGAACTAAAACTAAAATACACCCTGTTGTGGTCAAGATCTAATCTGGTCATCTATCTTAACCAGATAGATTTGCTATTTTTCAGCAGTCAATATCAATAAAAAATGTGATTTTTTTTCATTAAATCACCACCAACCAGCAGATCATTACAAATGTTTGCAAAGAGCAAGACATTTCCCTCGCTTTTCTGAGAGTCTGGTTCTCTTTAAGGGCTGAATAAGGTTATATAATGAGTGCGTCACAGGAAAAAATAAAGCCCACTCAGAGCACGGCTGCAGGCTTGGCAGTGTGCTGATACGGAATAGTCTTGTCTTGTGTGAAGTCTTGTCCCACTCTCACTCCCTGTTTACAGTCCACCTTTCATAAGCTGCAGAAGGACACCCTTTACTTGTGAACACTCATCTGGATTCTTGCTCTCATTAATGGCTGTGTACTGTGTACACAGTGTTTTTATTACTGTACCAGACACTCATAGATCAGTAATGCAGGTATTTATACAGCCTGCAGCTTCAGGAGAACAGTGGATTTCAGGGCCACAGCTGAAGTAGATCAGCTGATGATTCACTGCTTCTCAATGCAGGCACTGCACTGCACTGCATTACCATAGTACAAATGAGTGGCTTTACTGTAAAGGCTGGAGCTTTTTTCCCGTAATCCCCCCTCTCGATCAAGCTGACAATGACCTGCTTATGTCAGTGAATTATTGCTTTTGATTCAGTTCTTTTAAATAAATCAGTTGGAATGATTCATATTTGAACCTTTCTGTAGCACTAACAGCAATCTTTGCTAATCATATTGCACTATGTGTCCAAATGTTTGTGGACACCCCTCCTAATCAATGCATTGATCTATTTTAAGTTGCACCTACTGCTGACACAGATGTGCAAATGCACACATACACACAGCTAGTCTAGTCCTGTAAAAAACGTGCTGCTAGTTGAATAGGAATCTCTGGAGCAGATAAACATGAATCTGTTGCCACTTTGCCTCCCTGCAGGTACATAACAGTATTAGACGTTATCCTCATGTGAAATCTGACATCATGACCAGCATTCAACCTGAAATTAACGTCTGTTGACGTTGGTGGCCTGTTGGTCTAATGCCAGGTGTGGCACAGAGGGGTATAAATCCTTCCATTATTGAGCAGTTTTCTGGGATGATGATGATGATGATACTCCATTCAGTACTTTTGGGATGAGTTGGGGATGAGGTGGAGTGGAGATCATGCAGTGTCCAGTTACAGTAACTTTTAAACCTTTTAAGGACCATTCAAGATTATAGTACATATACACAGTGTTCTCAAGTCTCACGCTTTGTGCGTGACACACGCACCTCAGCGAGGTCACACGCTCACACGCCACACATGGTATTTCTCACGCTTGCAAATCCATCGGCTGTGTATTATAATGTACTCTTGTTGAGCCAATCAGAATATAGATCGCTCTGTTGTTAGGCAGACCTAGTCAAAGAGGGTGGAGTTTCAGCCAGAGTGTCAGGCGCAAAAAAGGTAAAATCAAAGAAACTCATCATTTTTAAGTGGTCTCCTATTTTTTCCAGAGCTGTATATTACATTCAATAGTAAATGATAAAACTATCAGGGTGGATCATCAGATATTAAGGAAACGTGTCATCATTGGTCAGCAGAGTCTCAGTCAGTATTTTATTACAAGACTCTCACTTCCTACTGATTGCTCCTTTAACATGCATATTAGTTTCATGTTTCCAGAATAATTTACATAATAATTGAGTATTTATGGATTAACCTTGGCATGAGGACACATTCAAACCCCTATTTTTTTGCAGTATGATGTATTATTAAGCCTATCCCTACAGGTGAGGTAAGTGTTTTGCTGCTTGACCACTGATGACGAAAGCTGCTCTGCTCTATAGAGTTCCCCACTAGAAACAGATTCCTCACTGTGTGAATATTACTACTGTTGGGTTAAACTCTGTGTGGTGAAGACAGGCAGTAGTTAATGATGTGGTGTGGTACATGCCATTACTCGTCATGTCTAGATGTTAAAAGTTGTTTTGCTGGGTGTCTCCAGCCCACAGGAGCTTACTGAACTGTCAGGAGAGCACAGCTGTACACTGTTCTGTGTTGCTAAGAGTGAGTCAGCAGTGATTAAAACTGTTACTCTGTGTGTAAACTTGTCTATATGACCTTTTCATCCTTATTTATATGATTTTCTCCTTTCTCTAGACAATGTAAAAAAATCACACAAATGTACTAAAGTCTGCTGGAATCCACTGATAGGCTCTTCATAGACATCTACCAAGGCTTTTTGCATATATGATTCAATTTGATTCTTGATTAAACTTGGTCTATGAAATGGTCTATGGACTAACTAAACATAATTAACAAACACTTAACAACACTTTTTATGTGACTTCTTACATTTGAGAACAGACTACAATTATTGAGTACATATTTTAATAACAAATTCAAACTGATTATAATGCAATGTTTGTCTTATCAGTGAAAGCTCATATTGATTAGTATGTGATTCATATTATTGCTTTAACAATCAAACAAAAGAATATAAAGTTAATTACATGAAAAGTCTATTAAATCAAGTACTGTCAGTACAAGAGATGAGAAGAAAAAAGTTGAATAAAAGCTACATTAAAAATAAATTTGCAGGCCAAATATAATATAACAACATAATACACTATATTAATACCTAAAGGACCACAAAGTGCTGCTGAGCTTTACTGCTTCTATTATAAGAGTTTAAATACCCCCACTAGTATATACAATTACACCAGATGTCCCTGAATTTGCATCTTGTTCTGGTAGTCATTAATTTTAATATAGTGGTAAGTCAAGTCTGTGGTTTCAGATAAAAGCCAGTCATGCCTACTAATAATGAGAAACTGGTGTGAGAAATGAGAGCGTGATTTAAGGTTAAGGTCTTTTAAATCATGTTATTAGCTTGAAATTGGAGGTACCTGAGGTCATTCACACAGCAACAATATTCCAATCTCCTATTGTCTTCCCAATTGCTTGGACACAATTTCTATGAGAGTATTGATTATTTTATATGATTATGTGTCTGTACAAGACCCTGTGTGCTTAAAATGTATGTTTTTTGTATCAAAATGAGATAAATGTACATTAATATAATCAATAATAATTTAAGTGGCTTTTTTCTGCTTAAGCCAAGACTATAGGAAAGCTGAAGTAAATTGTTAATGTTTATCAATAGATTTAATCAATAAATCAATGGATATGCAAGTCATTGCCACATTTGAATAAATAAAATTGAACCATATTTTACAGGGGCGTAGAAATCAGTATCACAATATTTCACAATGCACAAATAAATAAATAAATAAATGTGATTAGTAAGTAATGTATAAAAAGAGCATGAATGTAATTTACTGTTTCAGACCCAATTCAAGTACTTTTCTTTACTGTAAACGTGTTGGAAAATAATTGAATACACTCATCTTCTGCATGGAAAAAAAAGAGTTGGTAGAAATGGTCGCACAATAAGATTTGTACAATACAAGATTAGGTTGCCTAGCACTTAACATGCATAATATGGCAAGTACTGTAGTTTGGTATGTGTTGGCGTGACATGAGAGGTCTGTATGAAAGCAAATTGAAATGAATAGGATGTAAACAAACTGACTAATAACATGCAGATGTCACATAATAACACCTAGTGTTCACACAGCATTGAGAAAAAGCGTAAACAGTTGAATTTAGATTAATATAGTTTGTGCTATCTTGTTACTTGTCCTTTTGTCCACTGGGTGGCAGTGATTCATTTCTTAAAGAGAGTTTAATAGGGCTATGGGTTCTTTCTCTCTCTTGAAAGCTTGTGACCTATATAATCATACATTTACTACCTCTGAGGCTCTAAATGAACACTTATACATCTCTGTATCTGCTTATATCGGCCTACCCTGACACACTGGCAGAGATACACCCACTGCACACCCACTCACACCTAGCCACAAAGCCAATACATTAACAGAGTACAGTTTTTCAGAGTATTTCTCTCAAACTGAGAAGAGTGAACAATACCTGCTGTAAAAGTGTGAAAAGAAGCTAGTTATTTTGGACTGAGCATGTGTCTCCTCACAGAGCATGTGTCTCCTCTTTGGAAGATGGCCAGAGGTTTCACATCTGGAAAAGCTCAGGGTTAAAGGTCAGTGGATAGTATTTTATAGGCAATGACCTAAAGTAACTGAAGCCTTCTGCTGTTTACCAGCTGGAATTAAAGACATATTTCTGAAGGAAAATATCTCTCACTTTCTAACTTACTCCAGCTACAAGACTAATGAAGCTAAACATGGTGGAAGCTTACCCAATCAATTAGCTTCACACAAAATATATAAGCATAAATTGTCTCCCACATACCTCTACCAATGATGAAGTAACTTGTCCTCAATACCAAAATTTGATATTTTATTACTAGACTTTTGAAATCATTTAGAATGGCCAAAAAACGAGAAAT
Organism: Astyanax mexicanus; assembly: GCF_023375975.1. Taxonomy (NCBI): domain Eukaryota; kingdom Metazoa; phylum Chordata; class Actinopteri; order Characiformes; family Acestrorhamphidae; genus Astyanax; species Astyanax mexicanus. The sequence continues at coordinate 82,895,054 of NC_064408.1, read as the reverse complement.
GTAAAAGAACTGTAAGTATTTGTGATGAACTCTCACTTGCCTCTGGTTAATATATAATTTCATTTATTTTGTTTTTCTTTCCTCTTTCCTTTTTCATTTCTTTTTCCAAGCTTGTATATGTTAATGCTGTCTTCTATAGCATTGTTTCTTGTATTAACCTGAAACTTTAAAGAATAAAAAAAAAAAACTGTATGGCTAACTGATCTCTGTAGACCTACTGAAAAGTACATAATATCTATTAATATCTAATATCTATTATTAAATATAGATATATAGATATATAATAAAAATCTATTATAAATTACTAAACCACATTTCTCAGAATAGCTACATTAGCATTGTAGCTGCAGTTCATCACTAGAGAAGCAAACCGCAAAACTTTGTAAATATATTTACAGTCAAGGCTAAATTTGGCTTCTCACTCAAATTTCCCATTACAGTAGGGTTAGGGGATAAAAAGTAACTGCAGTTCTGTTTAAGGTGGAATGGAAATTTTGAGCTGAAACAAGTACAGTAAGTAAGAAGCCACAACCTATACCTACTACCTACCTCGTAGACATGGTAACATGTTACAGGTGACATATATATGACATGACATGAATATCAACCATTATTTACACAAAGAGGTAATTATCATGTCACTAGTTAATCGCTAACAAAACCTGCCACAAGCACCTGCTACCTTACTGCCACCTGAATCTGATTATGAGTAAATTGTGTGTCAGATTGCTCTGTGATTGCTCATTAACCCTCACACTCTACTTGTCTGTGATCCATGTGGTTTTAGCAGCCAGATCTAAGCTGGGGGTCTTGAAGTCATTACATTTTACTCAAACCTGTGGTCTGTTTCTCTGCCACACGTCTGACCACCTGCAAGAGAAATTAGCTGCAGTTTATCGACCTGAACCATTCTCACCTCCTAATGAGGCAGACAGAACATCTTTTTTACATACCCCCCCATTCCTTCAGCATGACAGCTGAACAGTATAAACTGTTCATGTTTAGCGTAGTGGATAACACAAATGTGTTGAATTAGTACAAATCTAAGGTATGTGTTTTTTTGCTATTGTAATATTGTTTTATTGAAACCAAACTATTTTTTATTTTACTTTTTTACATAATTCTTCTTCTGTTAAAACTAGTGATTGCACATTTGCCATTACAAACCCGGCTAATGCACCCCAAGATATTTAATCCTTCTTTTTTGCCACTTGACCTTTAATTTTTCACATAGGAACACTCTATTTTGATACTATAACAACATTATAGAGAGGTGGGTGGGGTAACTTTATACCTCTGAAAGCTGGTTGCCAACCTTTAGGTGCAAACTCAAACATTTCTTTGCATTAGTTGTAATGTATATTGCATTCCTCCCAGTAATGCTATTCTTGGATGACCACACAATTAAAACTAAAATTGCAGGGATCTTATTATGACCATTAATCTATTTTGATCCCTCATGCATACTAAATATTCAATATACTGTAGCTGCTATTAAAGGTTAGTTGCTCTGGCAGTAGACTGTAAAGGGGTTTCTATTGCATTGCTTACAAAAACTTTTTTTTCCCACCTTAAAAGATGCAACGGTTATTCTTAGTATTTATTTTTATCTACCTCATTATATGTGTATTGTATGTGCAAGTGAAACTTTTATGTGTGTGCTTTTATGTATTAAGAATTATATAGATTATGTTCAAAATGCCATTGTCAACATGTTTGAGTGTTTTTGTACAATGTGTGCAAAAGTACAGTTCTGTTGTGTTTCAAATTGATTTAATCTCGGTGCTATAATATTATGTCCACATAAGCAAGACATGGACGAATACATTCTAACACTACATTCTCCAACATGTTTATTATGTTTGGATACACGTGTGTCACTCTGAAAAAGGGTGAAGTAGATACATTCCTGAGATAATGGATTTGCACCCCTTAAAACCACCAAATGCCACCCTATTGTCACTGATGGGCTATATGTCATGAACAGGAGCTAGAATTGTATCTCTATCACTTTTTGTCCTATTGTCCTATTGAATATATGGGATATATGTGTGGGTTTTCCTGCATTGAATGCAGTTATAATTTCTGTCAGAATCTTCCTCAAATAATTCTAGCCAGACACCACCAATCACAATCATTAATACCCACTGTGCTGTGCACTGTCAGTGATAATGCCTTCTGTAATGTATTCCCTGAGAAATGTAAAATTTCACATCCATCCGGCTCCACTATCAAATTACAGATGTATAAACTAGTTGTTATATAAGTCTGATTTCTACTTTGTGTGATATTTTTTTAAAAAGTGTCTCCTGGCAGGAGCACTGGAACCATTTTAAAAGTTTGACAGAATATAGTGTTGTTTCATGTAAGGAACTGGCGTGTCTTTCGTCTGTTAACATGTTATTGATCATTTCAGAGGATCGTTTGCACTCAGGCAGTTTAATGAAGAACATGTGTGACGCAAACATCTGCAGGAACACGAATAACGGGATATAAATAGTGACCCTCTAATGGAGGCCAACTGTGAGCCTGCCATTTATAGTAAATCTTACCCACAATGCTGTTCTCATTAATTCCTGTCCACGCTACCCCTTTTATAATGTCACATCTTATTCCAGCAGACCTCAAAGTGAGAAGCTTAGTCTTTAAAATGGCTTAATTGTTTACCTATTGAAGAAAATCTGTTCTAGCTGGTGTGTCCCAGATTCAGCTTGGGCTAAAAGTGCCTGGTCAATTGGGCTGTTCTGCGAGAATTGTTGTTATATGTAGATATTCCATACAGTATATATGTGAAAATTAATCTTCATCTGTAATTAACCAACCCATATTTTATTCACAATAGAACACATATCAGATGTTGAAAGTAAGATATTTTAACATTTCATGAAAATCAATAACTCATTCAGAACTTGGTAATGCCAAAAAAGACGGGAAAAGTAAGTTGTACATTTTAGTGAGGCAGAATCTCTCAGAAGCAAAGTGTTTTTGCCTAAAAGTAAATAAAAAATTAGTGGAATTTAAGAAAAATGTTTCTCAAAGTAAAAGCATGAAGACTTTGGATATCCCACCATCTGAATCTGGAGAAATCCTTGTGCATAAGGAACAAGGTCGGTTGTTAATACTTAATCATACGTCAAGTGGCATTATGTTAAAAACAGGCATGATTCTGTATGGAAAATAACTTTGAGGTCAGAAACACTTCCAGAAATCATTGTCTGTGAACACACTTCACTGTGCAGTCCACAAATACAGGTTAAAGCTGTATCATGCAAGGAAAAAATACACAGGCCATTCTGTGTGGAATGTGTATACAGAATTATGGTCAATTACCATGCTTATAAATGTGTATGCTCAAATATACATCAAAAGCCACATGTCCATATGTCAAAACTATCCAGAAACACTGCCATCTTCTCTGGGCCAAAGCTCATTTAAAATGAGCTAAGACAAAATGAAAAAAATGTTCTGTGGTCAGTAGGGGTGTCACGATTCTCTAAATCCTTGATTCGATTTTATTTCCGATTTTAGGGTCACGATTCGATTCGATTCTCGATTTTCTTTTTTCTTTTTTTTACAGCAGAGAGGCCTATGCCAGTTTTAGATTAGTCTATGGTCAGTCATTGGTTTGATTCATTAAATTTACAATACCTTATTTCAAAAGGTGGGCTTGATATAAGTGATGCAAAGTGATACAAGTGATCTGTAATACACCACATTAGGCACTAATGGTCAAATTGAAATAATTTAATTAAGATATATATGCAATGCCATCTAGTGTCTTTTTTTGGTAACAGCAGTGTGCACTATTAAAACAGCAATGTGCAACATAAAATAAATAAATAAATAAAAAACAGGAACAGTCATGTAAAAAATAATAGAACAATTAGAGCCTTAACAAACTGAACTCTATCCTACTAAAACAGTCAAACATGAAAAATAAGACTCTGTCCCTGAGAATGACAAGTTTTTTTCTTTAACAAAGATATATTATTAACTTTATCTGGAGAGAAAGATGCTCCTTAAGGTACCAAAACTATTAACATATTGGAGGCTATTATAGGTTATTTTTATATTTTAAATTGTTCTTTAAGAAGATGAGAATGTCCACATTCTCTGGAGAAAGGGCTGCTCTTTGAGCAGTCACAATGTCCGACAGCATCGGCTACAGCGTGCTGCTTCATTTGCGTAGCGTGGGCGCGTGCTTGTGTAGCTTAGAGGGAGGGATCGTTGATCATCTTTTTTGACTTCAAGGCTCGAGACCATGACATAATTTTGAGCGTTTTCGATAAAAAAATCGAAATCGTGTCACCCCTAGTGGTCAGATTAAACAAAATTGCTGGTAAAATGGGTTTTATGCAGTCTTTCTGGATGCACTGAGAATCCAATATTTTTGCAATTTTATGTTGATGAATCTGTATATTTACCTCAAAACATCAAAGAGAAAGTGAAAAATTTGTAATGTTAAAAAATATCAAGACTATTTTTATGCATTTTCTCGCATAAGTGTCATTGACGGATATTAAAAAAGAAAAAAAAAAACACCCAAAAAGTAGAATATGGGCCCTTTAAGGATAAAATGTAACTAAAGTAGATATCTAAAATTGGACACAACCCTTTTGTCTATGAGCACTCCAAATGATTTTACCCTGAATGGGATTCCTACTGTTCCAGAAAATAGTCTGCATTAAATCAGTGAACACTTTGCTCTTAGAACTCCTTCCAAATCATTTGAGAAACATCTTGCAGAGTTTATCATTCTGTCACCGGCTCCAAGGACTGGTTCCAAACGTAGCTATTTGTACAGATCTATAAACCCACGCTCCATTTGTGTCATGTCACGTCGGACATGCTTTCCTGTTTTTGTTTACTTTTTTAGCCTCACATTCTTGTTAAATACGCCCGAAGGCCGATGTGGAGGGGAACGGAGAGGAGGGGTTTGTTTTCAAGGTGAAGACCAAGTGAACTTACTGAAGAAAAAAAAAAACAAATAAGCACTTCCTTTCTTTCCCTGTCTTCTTCCTCAGTGGAATCTGCCCCAGTCATGGCCTGAAGAGCTTCCACATGGACCACAGAGCTTCATCTGCTGTCCTGATGTCTGATTCAGCCCCGCTCTCCATTACAAACCACATTTAACCAACCATATTAGTGATTAAACACATCCTTCATGAACTAACTGAGTGATTTTTACAGGATCATTTTCTAGATGTATGTGTAATGCATGAGCAGATTGATGTTAGTGGAAAAGCTCATATTTAGCAAGATCATAAAGCCACCTTTAAACGAAAGTTTGTGGGTAATGGCTTTCGGTTGTGTAAATTTGTAGTTCAAAACATATTTACTGCAGTCTGAATGACAGAAAGCAGTTTGAAGTCTGATTTTTAAGTTGCATTTGTATGTACTTTAGTGTGAACTGTATTTTTGAATTTGACCATTTAAATAAGATTTCATAAACAATGTGGTTCTTGATGTCAGAATGTGTGACAAGATAAACATTCCAATAATATGAGGATTGGTATTTCTTGCTCCTGGGATCCCCTTTAATCAGAAATTGTAATTTCTGCTTTAGGCCATCACTAAACGACAAAGTGGCATACTGACTCGCTGAGAACTTAAGAAAAGCTGAGAGATACAGACCATCACTGAAAGTGAAAGAAGCATGTGGACTGATGCGGAGAAAATACAGGATTTTACAGAAATATAAAATTGGTTATGCAGCATTACACAGTTCTCATAAGCATTATTTTACCCATTTCACAAGAGTGCCAGTCGAGGAGCATCACAATGATCATTTTTAATGTCATTTGTCATTGTCATTTTTAATGTCAGAATTCTACATATTGTTGATTTAAATCCTTTACCAGATATGCATGTGCATATTTTACTGAATATCCTGCATAATGATCCATTCACAAATGTGCTGCTGCTGCTACACAACAATTTACGGACCACTCCAGCTATTCCTGACCCCAGCACCTGTAAATGTGTTTGGAATTACTGAGATGGCCAAAAGTGAAAAACTGAAACCTGCAGAACTGACCGCTGGTGTTTGCTAGTTCAGAAAATGCCATCAGCTTGTGATTATTTGGGAGGAGTTTGAAGAGAGGGGAAAGAACTCAAAGAACTTTAAGCTGGAGTTCAGGTGGATTTTGCTTGTAGTAAGAAGCCAGTCCTCCTCTTTGAAATGGTGGAGCCAGAAAGTAGAGATAACAGAGGAAGAAATGTTATTTTCATGACACTGCATAAATGAATATAAATAAAATGAATTTAAATTGTAAAATCTAAAATTGTTAAACAATATGGGAAAGCCATGTAGACTTAGTAATCATTTATTATTATATTTATTATATATCTTATTCTTCAGTATACTAATACATTAGCAGGGAATTGAAGTGTTGCTCTTAATACGGCCCCTTGCAGTTTAAAGGGTCGATTTCCTTTGTGCTATTTCCTTTGTTTTTAATGGTAGATGCTTCGCCATAAGTGTCAGTGCACTGTTCACCTACAAACAGCCTCGTGTGTACTAGTCATTCATTTTTGCATGCTGACTTGTGGAATGTAACAAAAATGCCAGATGGCAAAAACCATGGATCAAAGTCATCTGAATTTCCATAAATTTGTCTCTGACCAATCCACACCAGATAAAGTTGCCTGTCCTTCCCTGGCCAGACATTTGTTAGCAATTAGACCGAGGCATGGGGCTGACTGGCTTTCAGAAACATATGCTCTCTCTCTCTCTCTCTTTCTTTCTCTCTCACCTCCCTCCCTTTTCCTCCTTGATTTCTCCCATAGCGAAACACACACTCCCTCCTCTCTCCTTGTTATGTCTTTCCACACTGCACATGGTTACTCTGCTCTTCTGACTCTGAAGGGTAAGAAACAGCATGTGATAGATGTGCTGCTCCATGCTCACTGACTCTAACATGTAGCACAGCTGCTGTGTGCATGCAGTCTTCAGCTCTGGGTTCAGCTGAATCCAATCTGAATTAGAGTGGAATTTTGCTTTAGATACAAACAAGGCTTCAAGCCTTTTTATCAAGCTTTGACGTGAACCAGCTTTTGGGACAAGAATGCTAAAGTCTGCTGCTGGATTGTAATTGAAGACACTTCTGCAGTTGTATACTCAGCTAGAAAACAAAGAGCGTGGGGAGAGTGATAGTTTCTACATCTGATCTTTACCAGCTTTACTGGGGCAGCTTAACACAGTCAATATGAAGGGTAAGTGTGGTTTTATTTTTTATGCTTATTTTAACTAACGCTGTTGTCCTATATGGACACTTGAAAGTACACTTACACATAGACAAACATGGTAAAACGTTACACATGGAAAAGCATTTGTTGATGCTGGATGTACTGTAGATGAATGTTGCTTGCCTTTGAGAGATATTATACTGTGTTATCCCTTGCCAACAGACATGGACTTTTTGGCAATCAGAATCTTAGGAGCAATATATTACCCATGCTCAAATTTGTATTTTGCACACATATTTTTATAAGAGTGAATATACATATGTCTTTATGTGACATTTGCAGTTTCTGTGCTTTGACATCACACCTACTGACATATATTGCACAAATTACATGTGCACAAATGTTTGTGCCTTATATTGTTCTTCTAAATAGAATGTTTGCAATATCCATATATGTGCACATATATGTCAGTGCACATATATGTTTTTGTAGCATTGCATTCTGCACTTTCTTTAGTATTTGCTATCTCAGCAGCAAGAAATGACATACGTTGACACGCTTGTAGTGCACATATACTGTATTTATATGTATATAAATATCTGAACATACATTTTTACATACAATTCACATTTGGAATTTTGGAGCAAAGACACACATTTACTTTATACAGCTCTGGGAAAAAAATAAAGAGATTACTTCAGTTTCTGAATCAGTTTCTCTGATTTTGCTAATTTGGGTAAAATGAACATTGTTGTTTTATTCTACAAACCAGACCTCAATTAGACCTCAAATAATGCAAAGAAAACAAGTTCATATTCATAAAGTTTATTCATAGAGTTCAGAAATCAATATTTGGTGAAATAACCCTGGCTTTTATTCACAGTTTTTTATACATCTTGGCATGTTCTCCTACACCAGACTTACACACTGTTTTTGGATAACTTCATACCACTCCTGGTGCAAATATTTGAACAGTTCAGGTTTGATGGCTTGTGATCATCCATCTTCCTCTTGATTATATTCCAGAGGTTTTCAATTTGGTAAAATCAAAGAAACTCATCATTTTTAAGTGGTCTCTTATTTTGTTTTTGTTTTTTTTTTCAGCGCTGTATATGTATGTATATAAACATGTACTGTATATCTACTAGGCCTGCAAAATATATGGCATCACAATGTATGTTTATACAGTAGTCACATATTAAGATGTGGAATAGCATGTAAGGTAAAGTAGTATCATGCACATCATGCTACAACTTGCTTGATAGGAAGCGTATTAAAGAATTTATATCTACATAGGCATATTATATCTTACTATTATTATTTATTCTACTTCAATCTTCGATACATAGAGGGAATTATTAATGTAATATCCCTGTATATCACAATGACATTTTTTCCCAATATTGTGCAGCCCTAGTATGTACATAATTGCAGGTGCTAAGACCTAGCATATACTTAAATGTATTGAACATATACAAATATTTAGAAATATTTACCCACTCATTATGAGGAAATATGTACTTATGTTTTTTATTTAATTGTAATTGCTAAAATCTGAGGCTTTCTGGTTTCTGTCAACATTATGGGAAATGACCTGTGGATTTTTATGAGAAGCTAAACAAGACGAAACTAAACTGATTTCTTTTGAAGTGGGCGGCAGCATGTGTATGAAGCTTTGGTGAGGTGTTTAGGTATTTATTGGGAAAGTTTGCAGGTAGAAGAGAGGTAGGTCTGCTCTCACTAACACATTCCTCATGCTCGCGCCTCAGACTGGGCAGCAGGTGCGGCTCTGCAGCTACAGATGCATGCTGTGCTGCAGCTTGAGTCAAGCTGTGAGTCACGATGTTGGACTGTTTTTGAGAGCTTCATCAACAAACTAAAAACATAACTAGGTTTGTTTGCGTTTGTCCAGTGTACCCTAACACAGGAACATTGGCATGAATCTGAGGGAAATGTGTGTATGTGTGTGTGTGCAGCTGTTGAGACGGGTGGGGGGGGATCCTAGGATCATGGAAACCTGAACATTTAGACTTTGTGGGATCTGAGTGCTCTCCATAAGGAAAAAGGCCCTCACCCTCCCAAACCACATATTTTATTAGAAAAAATTAAATAGTGAGGTTAAGGTTAGGGTTGGGTTGAGTTGTGTATGTATGAGGATGTATGAATTGGGCCGCAGGCGTTCCACCCATATCTTTCATGCATTAACATTAGGATTCCACTTAAAAAATGCCATTATATTATATGGCAGGACATTCCATTGGCTCCACTGATTCCACCACAGCTCACATATTTCTACTGTTGAAAGATTTTTACTTGTGAAAAATTGGGTGTAAAACTGAACTGGATCCCAGACACTCTCAGCCACAGCCAGCACTGTTCAGTTTCTCTCATAAGCACTCTGAATGTTACTATTACCTCACCATAGTAAGCCCAAAATAAGATCACAGACTTCCCAGGAGATGACATATGGCTTGAACATTTCTTTTAGAAAAGGTATTCAATTCAGTCTTTAAAATAAACAGACAAATGATTAATTACCTATTAATTTTAGCTAGAAAACAATGGATTTGACTGACTGTAGGCTTGGTTTACAGCAGTGTGGTGAATTGCCATTTGTTACTTCTCAGCTCCTCCTACAGCGGGGGAGTGTAATCCACTTTTAGACAAGCAGAGAGATACAGAACTGAAAGTGAAAGAAGCATGTGGACTGAGGTGACAAAATAAAACACAGGATTTTACACAAATGTGACTTGGGTTATGCAGCATTACACATTTTCTTGCAGTCACTCTCCTTCTTATTTAAAAAGTTCACAAGTTACATGGTGCAGTTTCTAGCCCAAAGTAGCAACGATAAAGAAGCTAGTCCTTATATTTTAGCTGTGTAGTCTTTTTCTTACTAACTAGTAAGCTATAATACTGATGTTTTAAGAGCACTAACATTACAGGCAGCTAAAGTCCAATATGTAATGCATTTGTCTTCTACTTTATATTATTTATATTAGCTTTATCGACTTCATCCAACATTTGTCCTGGTATAAAAATTGAATTATTTCCGGGTGGAATAACTAAAGTTCTGCTGCTGAAGTGGACACTTGTGTTCACTTGAACCCCTGCCCCTCTGAGAGCTACTGTATACTGTATAACTGTATAACCATTACCATCTCAGCTAGTAAAGTAATGGAACATCCCTTAAGATGGCACCAGGGATTCCTCAAGAAGAAATAGTGTGGTAAAGTGGACAAGGGCTTGAACCAGTGTTGACATGAGGGGTAGGATTGTGTTTGGTGGAGCACAGCAACATTTACTCACACTGAAACATAACACTATGGAAACAATTCACAGAGAGAAGAGCAGCATCTGTGTGTGTGCGTGTGTGTGTGTTGTGGTTATTTCATCATGTAGATTCCCCCCTTTGAAAGAGTAACAAATGTATAGACTGATGTCAGCATAGTAATTACATCTATTAACATACAGTGCGTGTGGGAGAAGCTTGTGTTTGAGGAAAGGCACTGAGGGGTAATACTCTTAATTCCAGCCTTTTATTTCAACCCCAGACCACAACACACACATGCCTTCATTCATGCCCCTCTGTGAGACCATCTAGATGAATCAGACTCAGTACGTTCCTTGCATTGCATTGCTTTGAACAGTACCAAGCTTTGGTTTTAAAGTAACATCTGGAAGAGATGTCTTGGTTTGTCTTGGTTTGTTTCAGTGACGCCTCTTTGCGTGTTTCTGCTATTTGTGTAAAATGGGTAATGACTACCACAGTCAACTGGTCACATCAACAACATTGCTGTGAAAATAAATTAGATTTAAAGGGCTCATGTAGAGGGCAATGGATTCTTTGTTTTTATGCAATAATGTTGTTTTCACACTTGCAGTTCTGAGTTCAGTTAAACTGGTGTGATTCATTTAGCCAGGTAAGAAGACAACAATAACATAACTGTACTGAGACCTGTGAGAGGAAGTGGTCTCGATATGGTTCCAATAATTAGATGCACATTGCAAGTTATAGCTGAATGGCTCTGCAGATTTGACCAATAAGTGGAAACAACACTAGTTTTGATGCATATTGGTGCACTTGGTGTTCATTGGAAACCATTAACTGATTTGGACCAGAGAAAAAACAACTATAAGTATGATTGTTATGACCTGGTCTAGGGTCAGGCCGTAACAGAAAATGACAATGGGCTCTCTCCCCAGACCCTCTGCCAGATCAAACACGAGACACTGAAAATGAATTAAATCAGGATGATTTTATTGATAAAAATAAGGGAATGTGACTTCAGAAGTGAGCATAGTCCAAACTAACAAACAAAGACTAACTGAACCTGCCAAAATAAAGAAAACAAAATACTCAAACTACCCTGACTCCCCGGCACCAAAACAGGAGAAAAAGTAGCAAATAAAAATGGCACTCACTCCCTACTTTACCCAAAGAAAAATGTAAATTGTAACAAAAACTAAAACAACAAAAAGGATACAAAATGGAGATGCCAGGTTGGTCTGAGCAGGAAGTTGTTGCAGGTAAGGAAAGGGGAGGAGCCCTGAACATCTTTCCCAGGTCAGGTTTTCTCTTGTCCGTATATAGAGTGTGCCCCTGGTGGCCAATCATGGTTCTGCAACTAAAAACTACACACACAAACAGCACAGAGGGCACACAAGAAAAAAATGCGACCAGTAGTCGTAACAATGACCCTTAAAGATTCGCCCTGAATACTCTGTAGTGTAAACCATCCATATAAGGAACCTGTGTATTAAATTCCTCATGCTTGTGATGTCATAACCATAAATAATTTCAAATATGACCACCCAATTAACCTACAGCAGTTTGCAGGGCTGGACTGGGAACAACATTTAGCTCTAGACTTCAGCTCTTGGCTTGTCTATCAAACATTGTGACATCACTGGGACGCAGTTTCTGTGAGATTTTATTGTTTTATTGTTATAAAACATGTTTATGAGTGCAGTTTGGATCAGTAGGAGCTTACTGTTGTTATGTTTTCCTATAAGTAACCATATAAAATTGATATGCAGTATTACAGTAAATATATTCCTATTCATGTGTTTAATTAATTTATTTTTGAACAGTAGTAAAAAAATCTAATTGTTATGCAATGAACCTGATCCAGAAAAGCCTAAATTCCATATGAATTAAATGCAACAAAAACAGTTTCCACTCAGGGGCCAGCAGATAGATGTTGAACATACAGTAAAGGAAAACAGCACCCTATTCATCAGATTTCCGTTGTCAGATTTGGACAGATTAGGTGGAACCTCTGGAAATCTTCAATCTGATCTTGAACAGGAGGGGTTTGAGCGTAAACCTCTAACATACAGGAAAGTTTGTGGATTTCAGGGCCTGGCTGGTTTTACATTCCTCTTCTGTGTTAGGCAGAGTTCAAAATAACAGCTTATGATTTCCTTTAGACTCAAGGGTTGTACTGCATTCAAATATTAACTTTCTATCAAAATATTATACATTATACTCTTATTATACTGCTCAATAGCTGTGAAGTGGAACACCAGGACCAGAATCAAATCCTCCCAGGAGCTCTGGATTTAATTGTGAGAACATGCTGAGTGCTGACACACTGTTTCAGATTACAGTTGTTTGTTATTAGCCTTTAGCACTTTATAAACCCAGAAAGTATGATCTGGAAAGAATAAGAAAAATATGTTTTTTATTATTTTAGAAACGGAAACTGGTTGGATGTCACCAAGTTCAAGCACAGTTACTATTAACTATATCGGTAACTATTAACAACAGACTGACATGGAATAGAAGTATGTAACATTTATCTCAAAGTGGCGGTGGTGTTATCTTGTGAGTGAGTTGTCGATACAGTAGCCAGTATAGCACATCATTATCACTACTGAGGTCTGATGAGTTCCTATTAAAGACAATTTGGTTGGTGAACTGCCTATTGTTTCTCTGTATGTACTAACTACACATCTGTACAAGAAATCAAAATATTATTGTGCTGTGTCCAGCTTCTAATATTTCTGAACAATGCACACTAAAATAAATATATGGAAATAATTAATGAACATAATGGATACGATTCAGGATATATATCGAAAAAAAATGCAATAAATTGCGAAACAGTAAGTAGGAAAATATTGTGATACCTTGATTTATTGATATTTTCTTACACCCCTAAATTACAACTAACCCCACTGTGTAGAGGCTGTAATATAACCTGTCTAGCACATATTGTAAATTATATAATAGTATATTTAATGTAATATATTTACAGTCATGAGAAGGTGATCAAACTCAATAACCATAAAAAGGGAACAACATTATACAAAAGCATTTAATTTTGAGAAATATCTATAAAAATAAGTATTGTCTCCTGCCCTGCAGCAAAACACAGGGATTGCTCCCTATTCTATCCTAGGTTTACATTTGGCCACTAAAGCCTGTTTTCAGGTTTAAAAAAAAGGAGGCATGATGTATTTTATTGACTAGGATCAGCCAAAAGGACCAACACAGACCAAAGCACAAACCTCAAGAGAAGAGATGATATCTGTTATCTCTAATCAAAACTAAAGTCTGCTTGCTTTAGGAGTAAACTGTTTACCTGGTCAGATTACAAGTGTCCTCCACTGAGTATCATTTAGTGTGTTATATTACATAATCCAAAATGATGAAGTCTTACATCAGAGTACGGAATGGAGCTAGTTTTCGTTTTCCCACTGACTCACTCACTGACTGTTTTCCTCTGCAAATATACCCCATGTTCTCCAACTTCAGCAAACTTAGTTAAAATCTTTCCATTTCCTGCAGTTCACTGGACGTCTCCACTGTCAAATTAAACATCCTGCCACTTTTAGGAGTTTTGGTACTTTAGAAGGCTGTTTCTGTTACTCCAGCCTTGGAGGTTTTTTAAAAGTACGTGTCTGGGGCATGTTTTTGGAGGGATGATGGCGCTCTTCCAGGCCAGAGGTTCTCCTGCCTTTCCCTGTGGGTTGCCAGCAGTGCTGTGCTCCACCTAGGTTGGGCTCTGAGGCACCTGTTTTGCCATGCCTGTCTGGAAAAAAGTGCAGGCTCCAGGCATTCCAGCAAGGCCTTTCTGCGTCTTTCCTGCAGCTCTAGCGCTTTGGCTCCAGTAAGCCTGGCTGCTGGAAAGCAGGGCCTAAACAGCTTTACTGCACACCATCCCTCCAGCTCCACAGCACACAAACACCAGGGCTGGAAAATTTCAGCCCTATCACAGCTGAATCTGAAACAACTGGAAGCTGAGACAACTAGAGCTAGGAGACTTACAGAAATACTCCCCTGCTTTTTTACCTGATTTTTATCTGCTGCGTCTATATAGTGTAGATTTTGGATACTGTATTGCACATTACAGTACATCCAAAAAGATCTATGAGTTTTCATAGCTCACTAGATAACCCCTACAACCCTAGTGTTTAACTGCTTCAGAGCTGGACTTTTGCTTGGTGTGCCTTTTTAATTTAGTTTAGTTTAATCAGTAGGACCTAACAGGTATAAAAAAAGTAAACTTTGTCTTTGTAATAACGATGTCTTCATATGAGGACAGTAGTTTATTTTAACATTTCAAAAAAGATCCCATTTGCAATTAGAAGGACCCAATGAGTCCAAAAGCAAAATTTGAGCTTTCTATAGTTAGTAAATAAACTAGTTTCACACTTTAATTTCGATAAGAAATTTACCTGGCACATGTTTCTGTCTGGACTGGCTGTAGAAACTTTTAACTGGGATTTCAATCGATTGAGTGTAATGTTGCCATGTGACCACTAGATGGTACAGACAGTGTCTCCATATGCGGCCAAGGGGTCAACCTTTAAAACAATGAAGTATCATGGTACAAAGAAGCAGAAATATAATGTCCCCTTATGAGGACACAGGGTCTCAAGAGGTTAAACAAAAAAATAAAAGGTGCCAAAGTGAATAAATAAAATAAAAAAAACACACAAGAACAAGCTAATACACAAGATGCAGCACACATATTTATAGCAACATATCACTTTCAGTACAGCACTTCAATGGATCTTAAATAAAGCAATCAAAATGTCATTTAAATGTAGCCTCTCAGATTTTATCTCAGGAGTTTTACAAAAAACTAAAATTAATTACTTGTACTTCCATTTTCACAAGCTCAAAGGTAACTGAATTAAAAAAGAGTAATTCAGTCATTTCATTGTTAAGATAATAAAAGGGAGCTATTCTAAGGTTTGAATTTCCATGTGGTAGCTGTTAATGCATGGGAACTATAAGTATGTGGTCCATGGTGTTAATAGAAGTGTAGGAGGCCGTCATTAGACTGAAAAACAAAACAAACCTGTGAGAGACAGTTACTGTCAATAGTTCATCCATACACTGGTCACCAGTGTTTATTAATAATTTGATTGCTGATAGACATAGTAGAACAGAATAGATCAAAGGCTGCAAAACCGATAGGATGGTGCTTTACCGTACACATGGATAATGTCCCTAAACACGCCACAAAGTTAGTCACCTGACCTCAGGCCAGCTTTTAACTTTTTTACTGAAGACAAAACTGATAGAAGACAAAAAGACTCGCAAACAAACAGCAACTGAAGACAACTGCAGTAAATACCTGGATAAGCCTCTTAATGGAGATACTTGGACCTCAAACTAGAGGTCTGCACTCGCGGGAACTGTCAGAATATCTTGCGGCGCTGGACAGAACTGAATTGTAAATTAATAAATAATTAATTAATAAATAATTAAGAAAATTGTAAAAATCACGCTATGATTCTCATGCAGGGAAAACCCTCGAGAAAAATCTCTAAGCGGAGGCTGGACCGCGCACACGCACGCACGCACACACACACACACACACCCATGGGAGATTTTCAGCATCTCCAATTCACCTGACGGCATGTTTTTGGACTGTGGTAGGAAACGTGACAGCACCATTCTGCATTGAATTGCTGTTTTAATAAATACATAAGTAAATTTGCAGCACTAAATGTAATTAATTCAATTCCTGTTAGGAGCGGTGGAAATGGGTATGTGGCGGGTGGGCGCGGGATTAAAAGAAGCGTTTTTTTTTGCGGGAGTGGGCGGTAACGGGACAAAAACACACGGGAGCGGGTTTAAAAGGTCTCGTGCAGACCTCTACCTCAAACTGTCACTGAATGCAGTTGGTTTGCTTTATGGTATAATGAGGAGTAGAAAGTAGTACAAGTAGCCCTTATGTTTATTAGTATGATAGTTTGTCAAGCTACATATGTACATGTGAAAATAGAGGGACTTATGTAAAAAGGCTCTATAATTCTTAAAAGTTTCATGCAATATTTAGGTTAATCCAATTGTATTAAAAGCTTATAGTTACTGAAAGTTACATTTCAGTGACTTCTTAACTGCTTCTGTTCAAATAGGGGTTGTATAGACGCAAATATATAAAAAAGTATTTCACAGTAAAAATATGTATAGACCTGATCGTACATTACTAATCAGTTAAATTTAGTAGAGATGCCACTGGTTATACCCTGGGTCTTGATGCTGGGGCAATAGAACAGTAGAAAGATCCAAGCTGATCCTAGAAAAGTAACAAAACACAGATCAGTGTTTAATTAAATACGACACAGTGCTGTCTGAATACAATACTAATTTTGTACTATGATAGTACCAGTACTTTTGAAATAAGTTGGAAAATTAGGGATAAGGTGGGTGGTAATCATCCAACATCCTGAACTAATAAAAACAAAAAAAAAACATAACAAAAAAAAAACACAACTTCTAGAATGTTTAACTGATTTAAAACATTCCAAGTTATTTGACTAACAGCTTGCACTAAAAGGTGGTGACACAGTAAGAGCACACAACACATCATAAAGTCACAAAGCCTAATGTTAACATTAGATGGGCGTTTTATTATTTTTTAAACTGTCCGTCTGACGTGGAGAGCTTCACATTAAAAACAGCTTCTTTTACAGCTTTGTAGTATTTCAAGACTAAACATTAGGTCACATTTTCAGAATTGAAAACATTTCTTTCCACTATGCACTACGTGCGCACATAACTATTGAATTAACTGCATTAACTGGATTTAATTGTTCTTCAAAGCAGCAATATATTTTGTTATCCAATGAGTCTATCGTGAGCTCTATAACTCAAACAAGCCCCACAAGTTCCCCTTTTGGCATCTGTTATGCGTCCCTTGGCCCAACTCACTCAGAGCAGCACAAACCAGAGGTTGACGCTGTTCTAACTTACAATGTGTTTGCATAACAAGTCTATCTGTGCTGTTTCTGTTTGCCATGCGATTCTTCATCCGACAGCTAGCTATTCGACATGCTATTCCCATGCATGTTTACCTGATCCTGAAAAAAATTATATATTATTCTGTAGAACCTTTTAAACTCTGGTGAACACACTCTCTCCTCTCTCCGTCTGATTTAATGTAATTGTATTAGGTTATGTTTTGTGCCAACTATGACCTAATGTTTGAAAATGAGCCCATGCTGAATGGTTTATGTCACGGAGGGTATAACTGGCATTTCAGCTTGTGCTTTGTGATTTACAGACACAGTGATAGAATGTGTGTTTCGCTCCCCTGGATGGGTTTATGTTTTATACAATTGCCTGTAATTTGTGAACTCATAATTCAGCTCTCCACTGTTTGTGTCTCTTTTGCAGAGAGCTATGGTGGATACGAGAACCAGCTCTTCAAAGGTATGAACAAGTGTGTCCCTTCTCTAAAGTGTTGCTGTTTTTTATTGCTTATTTGGATTCCATTGGGCTATAACGAAGAATTAATGGTGAAGGAGTTCCATATCAATTTGTCCTCTTTTAATATCTCACTGGTGAAGTCTGTTAATAATCTTGTGCTTTTAGCCTGTTGGAGATATTAAATAAGGATGCAGATAATGTCTCACACAGGGATTTTCCATGCTCTCCTCACACAATTGCATTCTTTTGTAGAAAGTGTTTCCAAGTTGGACAGACTTTATAGAAAGTTCCTAATGGGAAACTATTTGGAAGACACAACTTAGTACAGAATTAGAGTGTCATTCATTTCAAATATCTAATTATTAAAGTTTTAATGATTTTTATGTTGTATGGTTGTATAATATGAAGTAATATTATTTATCTTAGAGGGATGGTTTTGGAAGGCCCACACCTGTGTATGTTGTGAGGTCTTATCTTGTGAGTGAGGTTGAACACTGGCCAGCTTGAATGATCAACCTCCAAAGTTTAAGTGAGGCCTGGTAGTGGGTGCTTTATGGATGGGACATTACAATTCCAAAGTATGCAGGCATTTAACATTACCTGATCCACAGTGTCATCAAGAATACATCATAAAATACATTATTGGTAACAACCATGACTGGCATTGTCTGATTAGAATTGAACAAACATGCAACTCTGGTAGAAATCACATCCACATTCAAAACAGGAGCACCCACACCCATAACCCTCAGGTCAGTGCAGTGACCTTCAGCTTCTATGAGACGTGAAAAAAGGTCATTGTACATTATAATTTCTGTACTATGACTTTTCAGTATGTCAGTAAATACACACATAACGGGTTGATACATCTCTATGAAAATCATTATGATTCAGTTGTGCTGCTGTGTATCTATGGTAGTTAATTCATCTTAATGTGCTCTCTGTTCACAGAGGAGGATCTGACCGGGGAGGAGGAGGAGATGCCTCCCTTTAGAGGTTAGTAAAAATCATTACTCTATGAGATCACCATTGTTTCCAAATTGTTTACAAATGGTTGACACTGTGTGAACTCAGAGACCAAAACAAATCCTTTTCTGTCTGAGTCAAATTGAATTTGTGCGCAAAAGAACCAAGAACACAATGTAGCATTAATGTCACTGAGAGCTGAATATGATACTAAACTGGAAACAGTGCTGCTTGGTTTTGGTTTGCTTTAACGGCTTCCTTCGGGTCATTTGTGTTTTTGAGTGACTGTGCTGTAAGCATGAGCCCACACATATTTGCAATTACAGAGTTGTTTATATGAACGCATCCTACATCTGTTTTGAATACTGCTGTACTGTGAAATGTTATGTAGCCCAATATTTGAAAAGTAGCATTCAACACAGCTTGCAAACTTAGTTGCACATAGTTTGGCCACTGGTGAACTCAAGGGAAAGGGCAGGGGGGGGGGGGGCAACCGCCCCCACCCCTAGTACCACCATGGTTGAAAATACAACACTAAAGTTTTCTCTAGCACTGAGGGAAAAAAAAGACAAAGATGCCCACTGGCTGCACTTCTCATTAAAACATTTTTGCAAGTCTTGAGATAAATTATGATGATGTGTCTGTAAAGGGTTCTCCTACAGATGATGATGATAAAGTACCCATTAGGAGTTCTTTACATAGATAAGTAGATTACATGTCTTGCAGTGCTATAAATTGTGTCCCTAGATGTGTGAGAATATTGAGATGTTTCCTAAGGGAATCTCCTTCAGTGAACAAACATCAATATGTTTTTTCTTTTTTCTTTTTAATTGTCAGCAGTAGTATAGCAGAGTGGTCTGGTAGATTTGTATGATGTAACTGCTCTCTATATTTTGGCAGTATTTCATAAATGAACAAAATGATATTGAGACCCTGTTTTTGTGTTCACAGGAAGGACCCGAGGAGGCTGTGTGAAATGCCAGCAGACTCATTCGCTCCAGTTGGCCGTCAGAGTTCTCTATGGCTTCTTTGCCTTCATTATCATCTCTGTGGCTGTCTTGGCTTCTTTGGGTGAGCTATATATATATATATATATATATATATATATATATATATATATATATATATATAGTCCTACAATTCAAATGTGTCTTTTCTATTGAAATAACTAAAACATTTGTGTGGAAATGTAATTTTCTGCCTTGGAAAAAAATCCTTGAAAAAGTTCACATGACAAAAACCTCAGCAGAAACACTTGTTTTAGGGGTGTCGAATTTTGGTCTTGGAGGGTTGGATTTCTCTGTTAAAACAGCCTATTAAACCTGGTGCTTAACTGTTGGGATGAATCAGGTGTTTGGCAGGCTGTGCTGGGCTCATGCCTTCCAATAACAGAGCTGGGTGTTCTTTTTGATAGATTAAAATGGCCAGTCTCCATTTGAAAGTCACTCTTGCCTTTTGGAGTCTTTGATATGTTGCCTACAACACACACAAGGCTTTTAAGGGTGTTTTCAACCAAACCAAAATCAGCATTGAGGCTCATGTGTCTGTTTTACTGTATACATTTAGTTTGGTTAGTTTTGGTTTTGCTATATTCTGTTGCCATCACTTAAAGAACCAGTCAAAAAAGACACACATTTTCTCATTCATTGTATTTTCTTTCTTTTTATATATTTTTTACTTTTAATTTTATTTAACTTTGAGTAAAGATCTGCACACTCTTGGTATTTTAATCTCAGTGTCTTCATGAGGGAGAGTCGCCTGGAATAGTTTTTATAGAGTTTCAGGAGGTGCTGAACAATAGTTGCTGCTTTTTCTTCATGCTGTGAAGCTCCAGCTCATCCCTAATTCACATTAAATTACCATCTCAGTTGGGTTTAGGTCAGGGGATTGTGGAGGACTTTTTTTGTTCACTATGTAATTCCACATGTGTCCCATGATTGTTTTAATATGTCTAACATAATCTAATTATTTATTTATGTAGAAAATAAATTACGTTAAAAAAAGAAAGACACTGAATGTGTTGAAGGTGTGTTTAAATTTTTGACTGGAACAGTACAAAGGCTGCATCTCATTTTACTCCACACTGATTGGTTTGTATAATGTTGCCAGTACAGAAAGTTACCTTTCGTTGTCATTGTACTGAATTCTACCTACCTGCCAGAATTTGTCTCCCCTTTTGCTTCAGATTAATTTGATGTCTGTTCATAAATAAGGGCTAATCTACAGCTACAGCAGATATAGCAGTTACATTTCTAAGCGTTTGTGTCCACACTTCAGCATGAGGCACTAGCACGTAAAGGGGAGTCCGATTTCGGTACAAAACAAATTTGATGTTCTTCAGTTGTTAAAAGGTTGAAAATAATCTGCCTCAACCTTCTGTAAATAATCCAAAAGTCTAAACTCTAGAAAAGTACTTTCACACTGCATGCAAACTGTATGAAATTGACCACCTGTTTTTTTCAGAAAAACTTTTGCTATTTTGGTTCAGACTGAACTGAAAAGTCCAGACCAAACGAGGCAAGTGTGAAAACACCATAAAAACAATATGTTTGTCAAGTTCACTCCTGATATTATCCAAGAACAGACCAGCTATTAAAATAAAACTGAAGTTACAAGCTTCACTTCACCTGGCTGTCCTCCCAGCTCAGCTTTTAACGCACTTGATTTCCCTATATAGTCTCCGCCAACTGTAGTGACTATAAAGCTGAATGAGTTCAGACCCAAGGATTGACACGTAATTGCAGGCGATAGTGTGAGAGGTTCTGTCTCACACATCAGCCATTGTAGAGCTCACAGATGTTTCTGTACGGATGCTACTTGGATTTCAACATAATCGCAGGATTATAGTGCAATAAATCCATGCTTAGACTTACAGATAAGAGCAGAGGGGCTCCAACCAGAGTCAAAACAATCTCCCCATGTGCTTGGTGGGCTGCACTGCAGTACAGGTTTTTACTGGCTCCACATTATATATGCTTACAACACAGCTACACCACGGCCTAACAGAGCAAAAACAATAAAAAAAAATGTAAAAGCTTGTGAAATTCCTAAGATATGATTTGCCGTAATTTGCTAGATGAAAAAAAGGTCACATGACAACAGGAAACATCCACAGCATGCCACACACATCTGCTCATATTGCTTCAATTACTCAAGATCATAAAACCTCTTCCAAATGCTTTTAATTAGAGCACATTATTTTACAAAATTGACTTTACTCAATAGCAAGTTTCTTTAGCAACAAAAGCTTTATAGCATTGCAAGTATATTAAGTTTTCATGCGCACAGTAAAAAAAAAAAAACATTTACTATATTCAGATTTTATGAGTCATAGTATAACATAAACTGTATAACATTTCCTTTCTAACACCATACAGAAATAAAAACAGATTGCATGTTAAATGTTAATCTATTAGATAGTATGTGAACTTAAGCTTAGGTTGATACTGTACTTTATTAGTCCCAGTAGGCCAGGGTTTGGGTTTGGTATTTTAAGTAAAGCCATGAAATGAGTGCCAGGACTCCATTGTTCTCTCTGGATGCTCTCCTGAGATCACACAGCTGTATTTATCATTCTACTTTAAATATTTTTGTTATGAGAGCAGATTATCTTGCTGGTGGTGTAACACAATACAATATGTCTTTGTTATTTCATCACTTAGTGTCAAAGCTTTTTCTGCTGGACTTTTCACACTACTAATATCCTAACAATTAATCAGATTTTTATTTTGCTGTCAGTTTTCAGGAAAGTCGACAACTTATCTGAAGATGAACTGCTTTACCACAAAAAGATTGCCAAGGTCCAACAAAGCATACAAGGTATGATTTTTTGCTAGTGGTGGACAATGATAATGTAGAATTACTTTGTTTTTGTATTGAAGTAGATTTTTTTTAGCTGTAATTTCTGTGACTTAATATGTTTTACGTCTATTCAGTACATTTCAAAGGATGGATCTGTACTTTTTACTCACTACATGATAAAACGTTTTCTTTACTTTATTTAACTGTTTTTAATCAAGTAATACCTTTAGTTAATCCATATTTCTTAAAGCTTTGGATGAACTGGTTCTTTACTTAGTTTAACCCTTGTGTGGTGTTCATATTTTTGTTACTCGTTTACTTTGTTACTTGTATTTAATTTAGCAAAATTGAGCAATTTTACATTAAAATGCTTTACACATGCTTGCTTCACCTAAATTGCAAGCAATATAAACAGCTTATATGGTTAATATTTGCCCTTTACCTTTCTTATGTTACATTTCTTTTAAAAAGTGCTACTCTTTTTTTATTCGTTTTTTAATAAAATGTAAAAGAAAATGAATTAAACTCAAGATATGAGTAGAAAATTTGTTTAGTTTCAAATTTACAAATGAAGCAATGTTTATTAGCCCTTGGCCAAACATACTGTATGTAATATAAATGTGTGTGTGTGTGTGTGTGTGTGTGTGAGGGGGGGTGTACAGTGTGTGTTTATCGAAAATGTGTTTTGATATATGTTTTTCACAAAAAATGAGCCAATGCCAATGAGTTTGAGTTAGAAAAAATATATATATTTTTTTGTATCATTTGATGAAAAATGAAAACAGGTCCCACAGACCCGAACACCACACAAGGGTTAATTGTTTTTAACCAGGTAGTTAATCGTGTACAAATGTTAGAAACTGTTAAAAGTTGTTTTTTTACTTTATTTATTTGTCTTTAATCAGGCGATTAATCATGAACTGTTGTTAGTTAATCTGAAATTTTGCTTATCTGAAAAACAAAAAAATTGATCTTAACTTTGGTTGTTTAATCTGATTTAAATCATTTTGTGACTGACCAATGGAAAACTATTTAAAATTTCATGTGATATTTCGCACTGACAGACTCACACAGACTGATTTTGCAGACCATTTATTATTTATTAATTGTGTTTTTCTGTAACTTAGAAATGTTTAAAACTTTGCACAGCAGTTACAGTATAAAGCAACCCAAGATACTAAAATATGAGACAGAAATAGCTGAAACATGTCTGCCTGTAAGGCAAAGTCTCCTTGCTGAAGCGCTGCTACTGTTTTTGATAGGTCTGCTGGGTTGAGCAGAAATTATTTTAATAATCCCTTGATTTACCTCCCTTGATGGGTAATTTCCTTAGGAAAAAATGTCTGTTACCTTAATGAAACACACGTAAACATCTTGGCTAGTCGCTTGTATGTTTGGTTTGGTGATTTCTGTTGCAGTTTTATACCATATCAGTTATTTTTAATGTGTTTTTACATTTTGGTGCAGATTACAGCACTATGAACAACTGCTCGGAGTGCTACGATGCGGCCCGCTTCCGTGAAGAAATTGCGAAGCTCAAGAAGGAATTTGAAGACATCCAAAAGATGGTTCTGAGTCAAGAGCAGGTTCTGGACCAGACCTCTCAATCTCAGAAGACTCTGACACAGTCCAACAGCAGGATGGTGAGAGAAGTTCAGGCCTTTGGAGTTACCATGCAGCGAGTAAACCAGTCTCTTGAACAGTATCTTAATCAGGTAAATGGCTGGCAGGCTGTGATCAACGAGACTGATTTGGGCATGAAGACCCTGGTCCAGGATCAGTATGATTTGAAGGCTACGATGCAGCAGGTCAACACCACTGTGGCACTCAGCGCTAACTGGATCGACGCTCTTCAGAGGAAGGCAGAGGAAGAGACGTTAGTTCTGCAGAAGATGACCGTAGACTGGCAGAACTACAGCCGAGCGCTTAGTACCCTGAAGTCCAGCTCCACCTCCACCACCCAAACAATGCGGAGCCTCCAGAACAGCATCTCCGCCACATACCAGCGGATCAGCATGAGCTCAGATATGGTGCACGACCTCACCCTACAAGTCATTAACCTGCAGATGCAGCTGGACAACGTGTCGGCCTCCATTGATGAGCATGAGGAGAACATGCATGACCACCAGTACCATGCCAAGTACTATGAAAACAGGACAGGGGAGAGATTCGTGACACTGGATGCGAGGATGAACTCCATTGAAATGGAGATTGACACCATTGCCACCAGCATTAACGCGACAGTCAGCCACGTTCAGAGTATGTACAAGTACATCAACATGGAGAGCACATCATGCCAGTCCAAGCTGGGCAGGAACACTGACGATTTGCAGAACTTAAACAACACTGTTTTGCTTCTACTAAACCTCGCTGGTTCCTTAAGGACGCAGAATATGCTGATGAGTATGCGTCTTGACGTTGATATGAGGAATATCTCGATGGTGATGGAGGAAATGAAGCTGGTGGACACAAGGCACTCACAACTGATCCAGAATTTTACCATTTTGAAAGGTAATATTTTTTTCAGTGATCTACATCAAGCATTCTCTAGATGTTGTAGAGCCCTACTGGCCTGCAGTGTCTCAGCATTTTTAGCCTCAATACATGTTGCATAGTTGCACCTGGTGGGAAGATTGTCAGATTGTCAGATTGCAGTGCTATTCAGAAAGAAGATAAAGGTTAACAGGAACAGTATGTGTTTATATGGGCACTATTTGTTGAAATACTCATACAGAAGTAGTGTGTAAGTAATGTGCAATGCAATATGCCTTTCTATTGTGTTGAAAATGTATGCATTGGTCTCCTGAGTAAATGAATTTTCGATAGCACATACAATAGCATCCCACAGCTTTTCAACTGAGGATAGGTCTGGGGAGGTGGCTGGCCATGGCATAGCATCTGTATGTTGAAGGAAAGCTCTTAAATAGTGCACTGTGTGCTGGTTGTATGATGTTATTAACATAACGTTGGTCTCTTAAAGTGCCTATAAAGACGATTAAAGTTAATTTGGCCTCATACACATTTGCATTTTACACCATGTTGCATTAAACTGGTAATCTCGTCACTGACCATGGATTTTTAGGTAATTTCCACAAAAGATTAAGGCAGAATGGCAGTGGGTTATTTTTCTTTGCAATATAGATGCATTTCTCACTAATTTTGTAGGTGTAGGTCAATAAATGACCCATTTCAGTCCAATTTTTTTTATCATTTATTGTTTCTGGTAACCTTTATTGTCCTTCTAAAAAGCATTGCAATCTGACACTTGTAGTTGTCTAAGTCTTCCTTTCTCTGCATTCGGTATCATTGTGCTTTACAGGTGCTCCTGGTCGACCTGGTCCAAAGGGGAACAGAGGTGAAACAGGTACAACAGGACCTCCTGGGAATTTAGGAATAAAGGGAGACAAGGGACTTCAAGGTGTCCCTGGACCTTCTGGCCCCAAAGGTTCGTTGGGCCCTAAAGGTGATCAAGGAGAACCTGGATCTATTGGAGCCCGGGGAAATGCAGGACCGAAAGGTGCCAAAGGGTCTTTAGGACAACCAGGACCTCGTGGTGAAAAGGGACAGAAGGGCGACATGGGAGTTGCAGGGAAGGATGGATTACAAGGACCTAAAGGGCCAACAGGAATCCAAGGACAAGCTGGGCTTCCTGGAGTTCATGGGATTCCTGGACCTAGAGGAAAACCTGGTCCTGTTGGCCCACCTGGCCCACGTGGACCTCCTGGACCTCCAGGAAACAGCACTTCAGCATGAGAAAACTTAATATATCTCACTGTTCTTAAAGTCAGACTCATTTGACTGATGCCTCATGAACTGCCCTGTTGGAAACAATGGCATTGAATGTGGATTGAAGAAGTCAAATGTCAGCTCATCTGCAGCATAAATCAGACGTGTGGGATTCACCACAGACTCCAGTATGTGCCTTAAAACTGAATAATCATAAAAAAAAACACTTCAATAAACACTCCATACACTTCACTGAGCGTTATCATAGATGCCTTGCATGAAAACACATACCCTCTTGGTAGAAAAGCAATAGTACCCCACTCTATCCTGAATGTATATTCCTCAGGCTTAAATCTACGCACATATACCCAACATCTTGCTCTTGCACTGTAATAATGATTGAACATGCAGGAAATGTTGCAGTACAGTGTCTTAATCTTTTTATAATCCATTGTACATTCAAATGATTAGGCATGATTATGTGTCTTGAGAAACTTGAGAATCTCAAAACAGACTGACAATGTGCTTTCATATCAGATAAACATCAGATTTTTATTGTTTTCATAAACAATCTCCACATTACTACAACACATTTGAAGGCACTTTAAAGTTTCTACCTTTTTCTTTTTTAATAAAGTCATTAATTTTAGAACTAGATCTATTTTGTATATGCTCCACAAACTATCCAGAGCAGGTACTCTGAAAAAGAAATAAAAACATGAGATTAAACGTTTTTTTACTCTGAATGTTTTCAGCTATTGGTCTATACTCTACAAACACAATAAGAAAGCAGATCTGCAGTTGGCTTTGTATGCCATGATTGCAGCAATGACCAATATGTACTGACTTTACCAAATGTTGTCAATGAATCATAGAGCACTGGTGTAAAATTGTTAATACACGTTTTCTTTATTTTCATGAGCTTGATTCGACAGTGTGGTAAGCTGTTTTGATTACTTTGTTCTATAATAATTTCATTAGCAAACCATAACTATTAGATTTACTTTTGGTCATGCATTTCAAAAATAACGGTTATTTTTGTATTAGCACTAAGTTGACACTTATCTTTATAGATTAAACCTAAACAACAGATGCATGTAAAGGCTTTAACATACTGTCTGAGCTTTTATGTGTTTCATTCTGTCTGAGTAAAAAGTTGTAGAAAACAGAACCGTTTTCCATTTTTAAAATAATTTTATTTCAATTTTTTTCCCATTTTCGCCAATTACCCAAATCACTCATTAGGACTCCCCCTATCACTAGTGATGCCCCATCACAATCGTCCGATCCATGTGAAGTCAGCCACTGCCTATTTTTGAACTGTTGCTGATGCAGCATTGCCGAGTAGCATCACAGCGTACTCGGAGGAAAGTGCAGCGACTCGGTTCTGATACATCAGCTCACAGCCGCCTTATGCAGAGCCACATTACCCTTTAGAGTGATGTGGGGAGAGAGCGCCATCTACACACCCAGAGAGAGCAAGGCCAATTGTGCTCTCTCAGGGCTCTGGCAGTTGATGGCAAGCTACATGAATGGGATTCGAACCAGTGATCTCCTGATCATAGTGGTAGCGCTTAGCCTGCTGGAACACTCTGATCCCCACCGTTTTCTATTTTTAACAAGAGACTTAAATCTGGTTATAATAGTTATTTCTCACACCTACTTTAAATTAAACCATGATTGGCCAATTGCATTGTCTCTTTCTAATTATCTTGTAAGTTAATATGATTTTCTGAAGTCTTAACCAGTGGGGGAGCTTAAAAAGGTAAAAAAAAAAAAAATCCTGAGTTGACATTTTCTGTTGTTTACTGGGTGCTTTAAGTTCATATAAAAATACAGACAAAGCTATCAGACCTAGAACTGCTAAACTAAGTATGCTTCTGAAAAGTACTACATTGAAGAGACTAAACTTTTGTTCTGTTGTTAAAGTAAAGAAACAGATCACGGTAGGGTTTATATCAGTGGTATCTGAAATAGCTTCTAAGGAGAAATCCTCTGTTCCTAATGTAAATGAAATAACGTGTGGCTTAAGGCATGAGGAACAGCAGATCTTGCTTTCATAACAGATGAAAAGATTCACCTCATTTGAAATTTGAGAAGGCGTGTCTGATGTGCATGCATGGCTGCCTAAAGACGTGTGAAAGGGCCATGACTTTTCTTTCATGCACTGGTAGCACACATGGCGAGCAAATCCCCATAGCTTTTTAAACCATTCACACATGCAGCCGTAAATCTGCTCCAGTGTGAATCTGCTCCAGCTTCTCTGCTTCAAGAGGAACACACGGTGTGATGCATCATTTAGTATGGGACATTGCACCTCATGAAGAATTATCACATATCAAGCTGGAGCCAGAGCTTAAATACCGAGTGATTCACTTCTTGGTAGACTAGGGTCCTTTCCACCTGTGCAGTGGCAAGAAAAGTATAGAACCCTTTGGGATTTTTGGTTTTCTACATACATTTGTCATAAAATGTGATTTAAAGGTCTCATTGCATTGTTTTTTTCATTATCATTTCATTATTTAGTCCTCTAGATCAAGCGTACTTACAAATATAATGTGCCAAAAATACAAAACATATTTTGTCTTCCCAGTGTATATAGATAAGAGGTCTTTTTTAAAGTCATGGCGAAGCTGGTGATTGGTCAAGATTACGGTAAAGTAGCAGAGCTGATTCTCCTCATAAACCCACCATATATGTAGAAGTGTATACCCTGCAGTGTTCAAAATATCATGTAAAACCAGGTTATCTTGCTTCCATTTAATGAAATGAAATGGAAAGGTTTCTCTTGTTTACCTGGGTTATTGAAAAGGTGTACCACGTCTTCCTGGTGCAGATATGGAAAAAAAATTAAGAGGCTACTCCAGTTTCTAAATCAGTTTATCTGATTTTGCTATTTACAGGTATATAGATGCAGAGCTTTCAGACCTCAAAAATGCAAAGGAAACATGTTCATATTCATAAAGTTAAAGAGTTCAGAAATCAATATTTGGTGGAATAACCCTGTTTTTAATCACAGTTTTCATGCATCTTGGCATCATGTTCTCCTCCACCAGTCTTACACACTGCTTTTTGATAACTTTATGCTGCTTTACTCCTGGTGCAAAAAATCAAGCAGTTCACAGTTTGGGGGTTTGATAGCTTGTGACCATCTACCTTCCTCTTGATTATATTCCAGTTACATACCAAGTTTTCCATTTGTTAAAATCAAAGAAACTCAGTTTTAATTGGTCTCTTTTTTTTTCCCAGAGCTGTATGTAATAGGCTGTTTTAAATGCATAGTGACTGACATGTTTCAGGTAACCAGGGCTCTATTTGAGGAGGAAGATTTTTTTTTGTTTGGTTTTCAGCGAAGGAAAATGTGAAAAATTCTATGCTCCACAAGAGTGCACTGTACTTGTCGGCACATTCAGCCTACAGCAGTTTGTGGCTGTTGATATTTTAGACAGTCTGCAGCTTTTGAGTTTTTGGAGTGGAATATGTGGGTCTTTCGGGAAGCAAATGTACTATTGCAGCTTCCAAAGGACCCATACATCCAAACGAAAGAGAACAAAGGTTATTTTTCCCAGTGGTCCTGAGGATTGCAGGGATTGCTTTTAACATTTCACACATGACTACATTTTGAATGAGGAACATTCAGGGCAGAGGTCACTTACAAATATCATTCTTATTTAAAAACTTCTGTAAGGTGAGCTTAAGCTGTCTCCATTACAGAACTTGTTTTTCAGTGTGACAAATTGAAATTGATTGCAAACTTTATTACAGTGTGTGCTAAAAAATATTTTCGAAGCCTCAGTTTAAGTGACCTTTAAAGGAAAAGCAGTTTGGGTTTGGTTTTCTGACTGCAGTTCTGTGGATGCTGAGTGCTGCTGGCTGGGAAAACAGCATGTGAATTGTTTTGACCATTTATATGAGCTCATGGCTGGTGCTCTCTCTAGCCCTCTCTGGAAGAAAAAGAGGCCTCCAGCTGGCAGACAGGCCTGAGGGTCCGAGCCATAGAGGACCAAGTCATGGCCTTAGCCCACAACAGCCCCCTCACCTATGACGTCCTATGGAAGTTTCTTCAGGCCAAGCAAAATATCACACGAGGGACAGATGAACGTCAGTCACTCGTTCTAATAAACATAAGAACACAGTTACATAACGTTTAAAGGTCGAGTGGGTCTATATGCAGAGGTCCCATGATTTAATACAGAACTATCGCTGATGCGATGGAAAGTACTAAAAAGCTTTTAAAGCACAGCTTTATTATTTTTAATATATCCAGACAGACTTAGTAGTTAACATTAAAGATGAGTGATATTGGAGAAACTGGCATTGTAATATTTTGTTGTTCTGTCATATATTTTGCAACATTACAACCCCAATTCCAAAGAGTTGAGACGATGTGTAAAATGTAAATAAAAACACAATGCAATGATCTCACAGGACTGCAGTTTATTCACAGTAAAACATAGAACACATTTCAGAGGTTGAAAGTGAGACATTTTACCATTTCATTAAAAAACACTATTCACTAAAATTCACTAATTTCAAAATTTTTAAAAGTTTAGAAAGGGCAACAAAATGCTGAAAAAGTGAGTAGTACTAATAAAAAAAGCTGCAATATGAGCAATCTGTAACTAGCTTTCATGATTAGGTATAAAAAGAACATTTAAATGAGGATCTCAAAAACAATCATGGGCTGTCTAAAAATTTAGAAACATATTTCTCAAAGTAATTTTTGCAAAAGCAAAAAAAAAAACCTCACTCTCTACAGTACATAAAATCATAAAATTTCAGAGAATCTGGAAAAATCCCTCTATGTAAGGGACAATGCCAATGGTCGATATTGGATGCTGGTAATCTTCAGGCCCTCAGGTGTCACTGCATCAAAAAATACTGTAGGCATGATTTAGTATTGGAAATCACATTTGTTTGCATTGTAAACACACCTTTTTGGATTAGGGGTTGTAAAAAATACAATTATCCAACATGTCATGAGATTAATAATGTCTTCTTTGTATTGAATAACTATACAGGGGAGATACAAGCTTCCTTTGGTAGATTTGGTAGATATGTCATCAGAAATGAGAACAGTGGGAACCTTTCTTTTACACCAAGCAAGTTGTACCCTGATGTGTATGACATTACTTGACATTGACATTATTTGCTTCATTAGACATTGCACATACTGCATTGTGAATATTGCACATGCACACATTGTGATGACAATGCTAAAATAATCAATTATGCAGCTCTAGATGGCATATTGTTTTATCGTAATAATTCTTTTCAGAGTAGGAAACTTCAAGCCAAATAAAACAGTCATTTTATTTTATGGATTACTTTAATGTGTTTGGAGATCTTTGCTGGAGTTTTTTTTTATAATGAAGCATACTAGAGCCATTGTCAGCATCAGAAATCCCTAACACAAGCACAATATGTCTATACAGTATTTCAAACACTCATGTGTGTAGTGTAATACACTAAGAAAACAGTTGAGTAAACAGTTCTTGAAACCACCTTGGAACCAATCTTTAATTGTTGTAGAACTTTTACATTATTAAGAGGTTATTTAAAGGTTAAGTACGTCCATCACCCTCAGTAGTTTCATTTAACAATTACTCGGGTTGTTTAGAGAGATCAAATGTGGTTCTTTTTGGCACTACTCCAAAGAAACCTTTCTGGCACCTTAATAACGAACATGTCTCCATCTTCCGTCTCTTGTCGTTTAGGAAACTATATGTTGTATGTAATTTCTCACTGCTTAGATCAGAAATACGAAAAGTGAAAAGCAAGAGGGCGTCATATTTTTCCTCTTTTGAAAACACGATACTTGCCAGAATAAACTGCGCCAGATGTTAAGCCAGGCACTGAAGCCAGTTCTTTTCTTTTTTTTCTTCCCCTCCAGGTGGAATACATTTCATGCATGTATTTTCAGACTCTAAAGTAGTAAAGACATAAGCATTTCCTCTCCTGTTGTCAGATTCTACAAGATGGGTATTAGTAAGTATAAACAGGCACCTTATATATTTACAGCTCTGTGTACTTTATATACTATATATTGAGAACCTGTAAAAATTGTAATCAACTAAAAACATTTATAAAAAGAGCTCTAGTTATAAGGGGCATAGTCATAGTATTGCCTATACCTTTCATCCAACACGGTTTGGTAAATATTATCAAAATATATATTTTCTCTATTAACATTTGCCTTCATATGTTTTAATGTAAAATTGAGGTTATACAAGCAAAAACAAGACATTTTAGGAAGTGGGGTTGCTTCACAACATTTTTCCTTCATCACTCATTGGATGTTTCACCTTGGAGATCATTAAAGGTCAGGAGCTACAGACACGCTCTCTATTTACAAAAGCACACAGTCGCACACAAACACAGCAGAATTTCATTAATCAATACCAGAGCAGATCTTTGGCCACATACACTAACAGGAATTCCATGCAATTTTATTGGTTGTATCTTCACACTGCTGACAGTGAGCCAATATTTTTATTTGAAAGTTTCAACATTCAGGAAAGTGGGTCAACTGAGGCCCCCCAAAGGATCAATTTCCCTCTATCATCAGCAGCATTATGCTCTCCATATGACAGCTTTCAACTGAACACAGTTCTAATCTGCCTTCTGAAAAAAAACAGCCCACTTGAAAAACAAATTATACGTCAATGCAAAATAAAAGAATACAATGAAATTAGTTTCAGGTTTTAAGTTAAATTAATTCACTTAAATTCATTTTACACCGAATTTGTTTACATAAATTAAAAATATTGATTGGTTTTATTAAATGCTGTCAGTTTGCTGAGTTGCGTTCTTTAAGATGCTGAATTCTTCCTCCCTGACAAAATTCAACTCCAGTTTGCATGCAAACACATCACGCAGAACAATCAGTATAACAGGTTACATCCCTTTTATTTCTGTTTATAAGTAAGGGTATGTCTACAATTACATTAGATTCAGGAATCACCTGCACAGGAAGGGAAATCATGTAACAGCACAACACCAGTTCTTTTTCTTCTTTTGTTGTTTATAGGTTTCACTAATTGTTTTTCACTAATTTTGCAGTGGTCTCGAGTATGAATGAATCCCCTGTAAGCTCTTGTGCTCCTGTTTGGGCGAGGAGTGGGCGAGGAAGAATGACAGGATATTGGCTCTTACTCATGAACATTCATGACATGCAAACGTATCGCCTCTGATTGGCTAACAGCACTGTGTCGCTCCCGCCACGACTCTGCAGTGGGCGGTCACAAGCCAGGGTGGATGAGACCTTGAATCCTAATTTAATGGCTGACATCAAACTAAATCACTATTTTTTTGTGTTTACATTTATTGGCTAATGCAGGGAATGGGGTTAGAAGAACAGTTTTACATACAGCACAAATATACAGCTCTGTTCTATACAATACAAAGTGACCTGATGAATTTCAAAAAGGACAAGTACTAAATGTTTTCTAGCGAAATTATACTTTTTTATGGGTGATAATGCCTTAGTCTGCTTCAACTTCCTTTAATTGTTCCAAAATATTGAACCGTTTAGCACAGATGAACTAAACCATGGTTAAACTAATCTGGACTGACAAAATTTGGTCTTTTGGTCTGGACAGAGGTTTGCAGCACCTTTTACTATTTTGGTTCAGACTAAACTAAAAGCTCTGAAAATCTGGATCAAACAAGGCAGATGTGAAAGGACAATATGTCTAATAATTGTTAACAACATTAGCCTAGCACCTCCTATTGTAATATAAAGAAGCACATGTCAAAAGGGGGTTGAAAAACACTCATGCACAATGAGTTATGATGTTTTTAGTAAATTAAATCACACAATCATTATAAGTGGGCCTCAGGGAAGAACACCATGACATGGTTTGTGGCGAGTGTGTAATGGTCTGGGCATGCAGTTTGCACAATGCTAAATGCTAACTACAAGCTTTCATCACATTAGCTACATTAGCCTCGTAGCTTTGGTACAAAAATAAAGAGTACAATTTAGACACCAAATGTGTTACATAGGGAAACTGTTAATATTACTCTTAGCCAAACCCCTCATTAAACAAACTTATTTGGGAACGAGGCCTGAGTCAATAACCCTTACAGAAACAATTCCTGAACAAGCTCTGTTTTCAGTCATTCTGTCTGTGGGCAGAAATTATGACACATTATTCCATAAGTGTGGCAACAGTGCCTGAGATACCAACAGCACCGCACAGCTGTTTAAATAGGCAGCTCTGGAGAATGGCTTCAGGTGTCCTACATGATTATTCTTGTTCTGCTGTGCAAACAGTCTCTGCTGAGTGCTGCCACACCTCTGGCACCCTGCACTCATACACCAGGCCAGCTACAAGGTCATAATCCAGATCCTGAGAACATGTCCAGACATCGTAAACGTTCTGCCGGGTTCAGCTCTGATTTGTAGCTGGTGCTGAGGGACCTGTTAGAATGTGTACGAGGCCTGGGCCATCTCAGTGAAAACGGCAAGCTAATGGTTAACCCTAGAACACTAATGTTAAAATTAGTAACACCATCACTAACGTTGGGTATACACTGTATGACAAGTTCTGAAACCCTTCTTTAATTTTACAACATACAACATTACATAAAATTAAAAAGGTACCATGGATGAACCTCTAAAAAAGCAGAAAAAATATTGGAACTTGGTCTTTGGTCCACCCATTCCTGGGACATGTGAGCGCCTGATTTAAACACACAAACACTAACATCAGGTAAATTACACTATCACTAACGTCGGATGAAAATCACCCGAATGTGTGCCTCTAGAAAAAAACATAGATGGAAGGAGGGAATCAACCATAACATTAATGACATCAATGAGCCCTGAAGCTCCCCAGAGTCCTATGCAACACAATGAAAATCACATGAAAATATTGTGTGGATGAAAATCACCCGGCGTTAGCATTCTAAGGTTAATAATCACAGAGTAAGACTTTATGAAAAAGAGCTGACATGAGAACTTAACTTATATGTATTTGTTTTCAGGATGTTTAAGTCTTAGTCATTTTCTGCCTCATGTGTATGATAGTGGTTTTAACATTGTTCACTAGGCATGTTATAATGTGTTAAAGATAAACAATCACAACAATCATTAAGAGAACCAACAAATCAACAGATTAAAAATGTACATCTAAAATTCTGGTTCAACAATTTTATTTTAATTTCAGTTCTAATATCTTGATGTTCTAAAAGAATTGATGATCTAATCTTAACTGGTTCTACAATTAAACTAAAATCTGATTAAAATCTAAATGTAAAGATGAAGAATCTGACTAAAACCTCTGACTAAAAGGTCACATGACCTGTATCTATGCTGATAACTTTGAGAACTTTTTTTAAACTGATTGTACAGTGAATAGCTTTGTATTTTCTATTTAAATAAACCCACACTATTAAATCAAGGAAAAAAGTTTTGTAACTGGAGCAAATACAAACCACACTATTAAACTGTTTTCAAAAATGCAATGCAAAATGAAATTAAATTACACCCCTGGGACATTTCACATTGTTGTTTTAAACAATGGACAATGAACACCCATTGCCCTGGATATATCTGATTTATTAAACACAGCCTCAGCCATATTTTTGATGAGTTTATTATTTCATAAGATATGATTTTCCCTAGTTGTCCATATGTTTTGTTTTGTTTTATCCGTAACAGTTGGTTTTAATTTAGCCAGAAATTATTTGGTGTAAGACAACGTAAACAGATTTATCCTATTCGTCTCCATGTCTGAACGCATAGGGCCCTATTTTAGGGAACTATGGTGCATCCCTTGTGTGACTCTGTCTGCTATAATGGATGTTGATACATTTGCATGGTGCTGTAGGTCAGTTAATCTAAAGGGAGTGAATATTTATGCAATCACATCTCTGACATTTTTGACATTTTGTTAGTAAATTCTTGTTAACCCTTTGATGCGCAACATATGCCCATCCCCTCTGATGCACATTATGGGTCAGAAATGACCCGCATTCACTTTCTACGTAACTTCATGTATTGCTGGGTGTTTCTATGATACACCTTAGCAATAAATTACTTTAGTCATTCAGAATTTAAGATATTGACCCATGTTGCGCATTAGATGGGTAGTGATAAAAAAGGGCTATTCTTGAAAAAGTTAAGGATAAGGATAAAATAAAATAAGGATGTACTATAATCAAATTAAGTTAGTTAAGGAATACCTTCAATTGGTAAATGATTAAATTAATTTATTGCAAAGATATAGAAAATTAAAACTCAGCCGGGTCACTTTCGACCCATGTTCTGCATCAAAGGGTTAAACAAATCTAAATGATATTGACCAAGATTCCATTTATGAAAGCAACAAAAAAGAGAAAATATTGAAGGTGTTGAATATTTTTTAGACGCTGTCTCTAAGAATTTTTAATATAATTTCCACAGTGCTGTCACTGCTGAGAGAGCTTTACTCGCAGGCACACACTGGACCACAGGCCAGCAGGTTATAAAACTGTCATTGAGTTCAGGTCCCATAAACCCACTCACTGCAGCAGGAGAGACTGAGGGGAGACAGCAGAGGCGTGTTTAATTGCAGGAGCCCCTTAGTGGAGCCCACCCAGTGTAATTAGAGAAGAATGGATGTGTGGGACCAAACTGAGGGGCCTCGATCGCTCAGCTTTTCTGCTGAGCTCATCATCCTGCGGTTGCCTGTGAGGAACTCAAGGGGAGGGACAGGACATGACTGGCAACCCCAATATAACAGAGTCCAGATGGTGCTGCAGAGCTAGAGAAGGGGGTCTGATGCTGTTAATACAGCTGCAGGTGGTGGAAACATTATATTATTATCATTGTTTTAAAGATAAAGGTTCTGTAAACACCCTGAGCCCAGTATGGATAGGACAGGGATGTAAAAGAGTGCTGTTATAGGAGAGAATTAAAAGAGTAACAAGGCCCAGATGCCATATAAAGAGCAAAAGGCAAATACAAGTCATATGGGAGACCAAACCTACACATTATACCAAATCGCCAGTTTATTAAGTACACCCATTTCATACCTACGAGCATTTGGCCATTGTAGAGACCACTATAAGACGCAAAGTTATTTTGATATGTTTTCATATCTATTTTCATATGTCACAAATAGTCCATATAGCTTCATCAAAAAGATCTTTCATTTTGTTAGTGTTATTTTTCCAACACAAACATTTCTCTGCCACACAGAGCCGCTTGAGCTCTTTCCAGTTTAATAGAAAAAAGATATTGCAGATATCCCTGACTTATAAGGTTTAAATAAAACACAGTATGAAGTGAGTTAATAAAATGACCTAAATCTGAAAGAATCTGACCAAGTATGTATTAAACAGATTCATGGAATGTGCATGAAAACACTGTTGGGTCCAAAACTCTGCCAACTATTCAGAAAGAGAAGCACGTACGGGCCAATAGCCAGCATCTCCTATAGAGAATAAAAGAACAAGAATGTGGGTATAAAAACAGGAGTGAGAGTTTCACTCAGAATGTCCTCAAACATAAACCATATTTGTTTCAACATAAACCACACAGATAACAGTTTAGCTTTGAGCCACATGCAGGATAAAGGGCTGATCCAGATGTTGAAATTGACTGCAGTAAACTAAAAGTTATTAGGACAGAAAAAGTGGACACTAACACAATAAGTGACAAAGAAACTTAATATTATAACATTAACATTAAATTACCTATATTTAATTTGCTCCTGATCAGTTAAGCAGGTAAGCAAGCCTGTTAATGTGTTAAAAAGAATTATTTTATTGAGATTTGTAAACTCCTGTAACTTCAGCTCCACAGTGTGAATTTTCTGAGCAGTGGGCTTTTTTCTGGGACAATGGACTAAGTTTTGTCCAACACAGTCAGTGTTTTAGCAAGCTAGGTAGCTAACAATTGACAGTCAAATATAGAATATATGAACTGGTTTACAATGTGCAAAAAACATTGCAAACATATACATTAGCTGATCAACTTGTAAATGAGTATGACTTGTCATCACAGCCATTGCAAAAGTTCTTAAACTCATCTTGCATTCTCTCATGCAAGTTCAATGTCCTCAAACTGGCAACCTGCATGAGCTTAATGTCTGAGAAGGAGGGGCAAGGCAGACAACACTCTGTAGTGTTTTAAAAATAAGACTAATGCCGACCTTGCACCTAACGATTTTCAAGTGATTTCCAGATTCCAAATTTCCAGAGTCGGGATAAAATCATGAGAGTCGAGCTGCAGTCGAGTCACGGTCGCGTCATCTGGATGGTTCAGTGTAAGGTGGTCAGGATTGAATGTTTTAGTCGGGTTCGCGTCCTGGCGTGCCGATAAAAATGCACCGTGTTTAATATTATCACAAGTCTTGTGACTCGACTCACGCAAATAGTCACGTGAACAATGTCAACAACCAATAGGAGAGCTATGGCAAGAGGCAAGAATATATTTCACGTGACACATTTGCAGTTAATAGGTCTTATATGGTTCTAACTTTAATTTGTACAGTATTTTAAACACAGGTAGCACTTTAAAGTCATTATTGTTATAGTCATTTTATTTTGCACTACTTCGTCTTATTGTGCAGATTTTTTTAATTAACATGTTTAATAAATACACATTTTGCAAGAATGATGTTCTTTATCGCATTTATTCTGTCTAAACAAAGTTAAATGTATAGCAGTGAAACTGTGATTCTTTGCTATACAAGGTTGTAGCAAAAAAGGTGGGAAAGAAGCTTATAATCAGAGCTGAACACAAAATGTATTCAAATAAAAAATATCAAGAACAAACAGTGTGGCAGAAAAAAATAAACTGTTGATGGGGACAAATGGGGAGTCTCTGATAAATCACAGTATTGACATACACATTATTTGTAATTTAATATATAATATGTATTGTATGTAAACTCCACCAGAAGCATGATGGGAAATAATCTCAGAAAGAATCTAGTTTGCAGTTACTGATCCCCAGTCTTTGTAAAATCTTAGCCTGTGACTACTCTGTGATTAAAAAGTCTGTGACGAGTCTTTATATGCGAGAGGGTGTGAGACTTCAGTCTTTTAAAAGTCTTTTTAGAGTCTTTTCAAAGTCATGTAGTGTATGGACAGCTTAAGATTTTTAAGTTTGGGCATATTAGTCCTTTAGCCCTTTAATGTGCAACATGGGTCAAAAGTGACCCGGCTGAGTTTGAATTTTCTATATCTTTGCAATAAATTAATTTAATCAGTCAGTACTCAGTAAGGTATTCCTCTTGTATTATCTTGTTTTTGATTATAGTACATCCTTATCATATTTTATCCTTTTGAATTTTTTAAATAAAAGCCCTTTTTGTATCACTACCCCTGTAATGCGCAACATGGGCCAAAAAAAAATTGTACTGTTGAGGTGCACCAGAAGGATAACATAAAAAAATAGGCTTAGACTTAGGATGGTACACAAGTTTTGACCAACAGGGCCGCCTGAGGTTTCTTTTTGTCTTTTTGTTTCTTTTTGCCAAATAGTATAGAAGCCTTATTTCTTGTCTTGGCAGTGATTATACTGACACTGCTGCAAAACAACCAATAGGTCATCACAAATAATTGAAACAACAAAGATTTTGAGCAGGGTGGCTTACTTGCACTTACTTGTTTTGAACCACATGGAAGGATAGCTTCATAGCTTCATAGCTTCATAGCTTCATAGCTTCATAGCTTCATAGCTTCATAGCTTCATAGCTTCATAGCTTCATAGCTTCATAGCTTCATAGCTTCATAGCTTCATAGCTTCATAGTGGTGGAAGATAATGTTTCCCCCATACCCTACATGTGCTGTACCTCCTCTTTATAAAGTCTAAGCCCCTCCCTCTAGGCAAATTCATCCAAAAAACTTCAATGAACTAAATTATCTAACATGAACTTGAAGGCTCTAAACCCAAATAGTATAAACACTGAAGCATATTACACACACTGAATCATAAGAGAAACACATTATGATAAACACTGGAGCATAAAGTAATAAAAATCCTCTTTGACATATGGCAGAAATAAAGGCTACACTATCACACCCCTTTCCCTAAACTCAGAATGGTATGTTCGACTCCTAAAGGCGGGAAACTCCTCTATATCTAAGCTGATTGGTAGTGGTGCTCCTGTTTGTGAGTGTTCCTAATGCTGTGTTTCAATGCTTCCAATTTATTACAGAATTAAGGCAAAGCTTAAGTAATCTTATTCAGGGTAGTGTCTGTTTTTTTATATAGAGCAGCTGAAAATGCTTGTAAGGTTTTAGAGCAGGAATTTTTGGTAAGGAAACCTGTTAAAAACACTAAACAAACTCTGGGTCTACAAACAGAGCGTTTAAAAGGAACTGTGGAAGTTGGACAAAGTGAACTATGGATTAGTTTAAGATACATATACTATGGACAAAAGTAATCAAACTGATTTTCTAAGACACTTCAAAGGGAAGGCTTGAGAATTTATTGGCAAGAAGGCAGCACAAGTGATCAAAAACACCAACAAAAATGTTCTTTGTTAAAACTTATGATGACCACTAAATTGCCATAAGAAATGGTTACTAGTAAGTCTCTGTAACTAGCTAGCTAATTTTCCAGTTCCACCTTAAATGGTGCAACAAAAAGCAAAGGCTGCATTTCATATGGAACAAAAAATAAAAATAAAATAAAAGCTTATGAATCCAATTTCAGTGGAGGAATTATAGGGGAATTAAAGAGGAATTATAGGTTGGACAATAATAATTAATTGTTGCAACACCTGCCCCTTTTTTCTTAAGTCATACAATGCCCTAAAAAGAACTAAAGTCCAGCAGCTAGGTTGGTGAATGTTAGCACTCCACTGATATCATGTTAGCCTGACAGGGTCGCCTACAGCTTCGTGAACAGTTATTCCAATTCTTAGGGGAAGATTTCACCCCTTGCTCTTTTATCTCTGTTACAAAGGGAAGGGTTACACTTGAAAACAAGGTTTAGGGGTACAAATTAGAAATGAGAATCTATTCTAATCAGTGTGAGGCATTTTGTTCTGAAATGCTTTTTCTTTATAAAGATTTTTAGTGAAGTTGTTGCGATTGATATTTACACAATTGTGAAATTCAGTGCCATACAATTATTAATCAGCTATTATTAGATATATAAAATGTTAAATACTTTAAATAGGTATTATAATTGTTCAGTTATTCCATAATGTATTTATGACTGAATCCTCTCATTAATAGCAAATGCTATTGCTTAAGTGTTGTGATGTTTTTCAAAAAAGCATCACTTGGTTACGTAAACGTTGTGCTCCATGTCCAAGTAGAGCACATCCCTGACCTCCCAACATTCCAGGACAATAACTGAAGGATGTGCTGATCCAAATCTAAGTGACTGATTCAACAGGCATAGCTCATGCCAAAGACAAATATTTTAAACTGTTTTGTGAATGAAGAAACATTAACACTTCAATAATTTAAATGATGTTAGAAAATAACATTTTGTGATGAGAAACATGCCTTAAGCCCCCCTTCTTAATCTAATATACTATAAATATTATATTTATCTTGGTCACATGTCCCAATAGAGTATTTGCAACCCTTGTATATTAGCTCTTTTATCTCTGCCTGAACTCCAGCCCAAAGTTCTCCAAGTTCTCCTCTCTTTAGTCACTCCTTAAATAATCACATACTGATGGACTATTCAGA
Organism: Astyanax mexicanus; assembly: GCF_023375975.1. Lineage (NCBI taxonomy): Eukaryota > Metazoa > Chordata > Actinopteri > Characiformes > Acestrorhamphidae > Astyanax > Astyanax mexicanus. Next base: position 82,853,049 of record NC_064408.1, on the reverse strand, counting down.
ACTTGTAAAAGTTGCAAAATTTGAATAAATTCTGCAATACCTGAATTAAGTATGTGACTAATATTTTGATGATAATAAAAATTACTTTGATGGTTATTAAATTGTGCATGAATAAAAATGACAAGCTTTTGCTTTATAGGTGCTCCTACTACATAATAACACATAAAACCTGATTAGGTTTTAAGTTTTGATTAGACACATTTGTTTTACTTTTATTATATAATAATGGCACCAGGTGTATTTTTACAACACTGCAAACATCAACCAGAATGGAAATGTATCATTTGTTGAATTAAAATACAAGCAAAGTTAGTGTTAAATTTACACTGCAAGTGTTAAAATGAAATGCTCATAGTGTTAAAAACTAGCTAACTGTTGATTTAAGACTGGCAAAATTATGTATAGAAATGTTCCCTTTTGCCTTGATTTATCTTCTGCAAAATACAGAGAGCTTCCCTTATGAATCTTGTGTAACATCTGCACAGCTGTCACAACTTTCAAGCAGGTTTATAAGTGATGGTGGAATTTTCCATGATACAGAAAAAAGCCACACTTTGAGCAGAGTAACAGCTGGAAGAGATATGATGGATGAATAACTAAGTCTGTAAATACCTTCTGAATGTTCTTCTGTCACTGACATTTCCTGTCCAGTACAAAATATCCTGAAATGAGCAGAGCTTGTAAAGGACATGTGCTGCTATGTATTGCAGACAATTAGTCCACTTGAATTGTTTTGCATAGCCCTTTCACCAGCACATAAAACTCTCATGGCGCCTTGTGTCATAGTGCAGACTTAAATGTGCCGTGTGAACTGTTGTTAAGTGAAAAGACAACCCCTACGCAGAGCCACAATAAAACTGCCTTATTTCACAATGGGTAAAAATAAATGTGCCTTTTATACAATATCAGGCCATTCTGACGCCTCTTTTCACGGCCAACCAACCACAAACTCATTTCTGGGGCTCTGACTCTGGACTCCTAATGGCCTCCCCGTAGTGCCTCAAGCTTAACCCAACTCAAACCCATGTAATTTACATCAAATGGGGGAAATGACTGTTTGGCTTAAATTTTCTACTGAAATGTCATGGCTCCAACAGCCAATGTGTATACGAGCTTAGATTGGGCCCAAAAAATTCAGTCCTACACATTTTGGGCTGTTTGATTGACCAAAATCTGTTCAGAATGATGTTTAATTAACATTGCAACACTGAAAAAGCATAGACCTATTATTTAAAACAGCGTTTTTTTTTTATTATTATTATTTATTTAAGAACAGCTACGCACAGTGCTGCAAGTCAAATGCTGAGAAGTGGAGGAGCTATTTTCTAAAGCCCAACCCGGCCCAAGGTGGTGGGAAATCTTACCCCGGCCCGAGTTCGGGTCGGGCCTCGGATTAAGTTGGATTCTTCCCATTTTTTAAAAACAGCTACACAACGTACTGCAAGTCAAATGCGAACAAGTGAGCTGAGTGGTTATAACTTGTGCAATAAAAAAAAAAAACTTTGAGATTTGTTACTTAGCTATACTGTGATCATCACGCCATAGCTTTATATTAAAAAAATTTAGCATTAAAAAATAGACGCCTACATCACAGACTATTTTCTTAAGCCTGACCTGACCCAAGAAAAGTGGTGGCAAATCTCGGCCTGAGTTCGGGTCAGCCCCTGGATCGAGTTGGGTTCGGGCAGAGAATCTAAGCTCTAATGTGTATTGCTTTGTGTAAGTATTTTTATTGTGCACTTTTTTATTTTTATGATGAAATACAAAACAAACAACCATTTGTCATGAAGAGATTCACTGTGCAGCATCATGGTCATCAAACAATTAGAAAAGAGACGACAGGAATATTTCAACTCTTTTAGTGCTGGTAGTAAATCATGCCTGGCTAACATAACAGGATAATGTCATGATTTTGAGGCAAATTTGCTCTTCCCAACAATTGCACAAAGTTTCAGGGTGTTTACAAATGATGATCCTTCCTGACTATCCTGTATTGTGTGGTGTCTATAATCCATAATTTAGTCTTCTGATCTTCTCCCACAGCAGTCAGGCCACTCAGTAGGTGAATCATATTCCTAAAACATGTTTTAATATTTACGACTCTGTATCCTGTAGTGTGGATGTCTATCGTGTTGAGGAACTACAGTATCTACTACCCCAAAGGTTTTGAGGATGGTATCCATCGGCTGGACAGCATGAATTTAAAGTGTAAGTTGTTTCATTCGGACTGATGATTAATGACAGAAAAATACTTTGTTGTTTTCAACATCGGTTATGATTGTGAAAGTCCTGTAGGGTTTGGGCAGGAATTTTTGATATAACCTACAGTAATATTTGTTTCCCCCTTTCATTACATTTATTTTAATACTTTAAGTAGTTTTCAAACTAGTAATTTTACACTTTTACTTGAGTAAAATACTTGAGTTGATACTTCTATAGAAGTAGAATCTGTACTTCATTGATGAATGTGAATAAGTTTGACACCTCTGGTTATACTTGTTGTATAGCTGATTGACTTGGCAAAGTAAAATATCAGAATACTTTTCTCTGTAGAAGTCTGTCTAACTACACTTTTTCAACATATTTTGACTATTACACAAATACTGCACAAGCTCAATATACAGTGAGATTAAAACTGTGTATCAGGACATCACCATCCTATCTGCAGGGGTGTTTGTGGTAATGATGTAGGCATTAGTGACTACAAAGCCATGAGAAGAAGGAAGTGTTCGCCCTGTCAAGTGGTGGTGTAGATCTCTTATATCACAACAGAGAAACTAAGCAACAAATTAGAGCTTAAATCAGGCCCAAAAAATCTGACCTGACCCGGCTTGAGCCTGAGCCCAACCCAACCCACCCCCCCAACTGTTGCTGTTTGTTCTGTTGCAGGGGATGAAAAACTACTATAATATCTGATTTAAGCAGACAGGGCATGCAGGCTGAGATATATAATTTGATTTCAAACGACCCCAAATGTGTTTTGGATCCGATAAGCAAGAATCCGATTTAATGTGCTTTTTCGAAGTCCAGAATGTTAAAAGTTAATCTGGATACAATCATAGTAGCATTAGCTTGACTGCATGACAAAAACCTACATCCCATCTATCCTAACAGCGCGACCTTTCACATAGAGTACATTCAAAACATATGTCAGACTAAGATGCTCTAGAGTACAAGAGGTTCTCAATAATCCAAGTGGGATTTTTGCCAACATTCTGTTATACTTGTCTAACCAAGCAACAGTTAAGACAACAGTAAAAAAAGAATGCAGTTTAAGGTCACATTACATGGTTGCCAAACAAGTTTCAGTGTTATGTGCAAGTACTGTTCTGGTGATTGTGGACAGCAGGAGGGCATCATATGCCTGGAATTGCTCACTCTATGGTGTGATCTGCACATTTTCTTTTGCTGTCAGCTCCAGGCTAACCTGTTTCAAACACCGCCTGAAGACAAAGGTTCAACAGTAAGAATTTTTTGTTTGTTTATATTTAGCTCTACTTATTATTGCTAAAATTGTTTATTGCTTTTTTTGATGACATTTGCTAATTTGATGGCATGCAAATTGCAAAAAGAATTTGGTACACTGCAACCTTTCATAAAAAAAATATAAAGGAATATAAAAAAAAATAATCAACCTAGTATTATTAAAGTTAAAACGCTTACTTAGCTTTTCTGCCCATTATCTTATCTGTAATGATAGCTATGTGTATAATATTTACTTGTCCACTGTAAACATTCACTTAAATTGAAAATCCTGTGCATTTTTACAGCTGTTTTTCTCTATGCTGATGTAAGTATGTTATGATGGTTTAGCACAAATCACTGTGTTTACTGTGACAGGTTGGAAAATGGAGCTCCGGGAACAGAGATGAATAATCTTCAGATGAACAGCTCATGTGTTTTTTTTTCTTTTTCTGAGCACTGCTTGTGTATGTCTATTCCAAAGGAATTTGTGCAGTCAGCTGGCTGGGTGGAGAAGTTCACTGGGGCTCAGCTCATGTGCTCTAATCACTGTATCAGGGTCTTCTGGGGTGAATCAGTGAAGTATGTTTACGGTAAGTGAGCTGTGAAGTCTGCTCATTACTTTACTCGGAGCACTAAATTCCAACAATGAGGAGGGCCTCTACACTAAAGTAAAGTGTCTCATCCAGTCAGCAATGAAAGAGTGTTAAAGCAATGTTAAAAATCTAAAAAAGCACTGAATTCTTAAAGCTAGCAAGAAAAAAATGTAGTAGCAGTAAATAGTTATCTTTTTAGGGATGTGCTTAAAATAAGTTGCAGGTTTGTAAGTGTGTGCAGTACTAACTGGTCAAAACTCCCATTTTGCATGCTTTTGTATTTCTGTTTGAGTCTCAAGTGCCCCCATAAACACTCCAAGTATAACAAAATATTATAGTCAGTTGAAAGATTTTTGTGTCAGGGATCATATGCTATATCTATGGGCCGTTTGGATGGTTCCCTTATTTTAATGTACATTAACATACATACATTAAACGACTCTGGCACCACCACTCACCCAAGAAACCCCCCCAGAGCCCTACACTCTAGAGCAGTTAAAGAAACGCAAGCAGGATACAGCAGTACACAGCAGGATTAGCGAGCAGACTTTGGCTGAAGGAGGAATCTGTACCTACTGTCTGTGGCTAAAACTGGTGAGAATAGAGCTGGTGGAGACTCTTTATGTAAGAGTGATTTTGTGCGAAGAATTTCATGAACATGTTTACTTCATCCCATAAATCTATTATAACCTTTGTAAAAAGAGGTATTTGTCCTCTTTAACTTTCAATGAAAGTTAATGTAAAATGTTTTTATCACAATTTATTTTGTTGGTCCATTTATTATGACATTTATAAATGACACAATGGTTAGCCACTGATTTCAAAATAAAGACACGTAGCCCTGTCATAAAATTTACATCATTGACTAATTGTACAATAAATTAATAGTTAATTTGCAAAAACAGATAAACAGATTCCTATTGCAATTGCAATTCATTTAGTGTGATGTTGGTCAGAACAGGCTTCTGTCAGCTGATGTATCAGAGCTGGGTCGCTGCACTTTCCTTTGAGCATGCTGGCTAACCGGTAATGATACATCAGTGGCAGGTGCCAAGAGGGATGTGCTGGTCTTGTGCATCTTGCAAGTATGGGGGGTATGACTCCCCTGCTAAAAAAAAATGCAGCTCAAGACCAACTGGTCATCCAGATGAACAACATACCCCTACATGCTGGTTGTCTAGCTGGTCTAACTAGATCTTGATCTGCATAGGGTATGTTTTTTGATGGATGACCAGCTGGGCTTGAGCTGGATTTTTTTTAGCAGGGTATTGATCAGTGGCGTGCAGTGAATATAGTGGGTACCCCTTCTGCCATGGCCCCGTCCCCGGAGTGAAAATCATGAATCTGATTGGTTAGATTGTCCTATGACGTTGCTAACAGACTCATTACTACACCCCTCTCAAATTCAGGAGAAGGGTCCACGCAGACACGTGAGCAGAAGCCATTTGAAAAAGCTTTGATTGGTTAGAACAGCTGTCAGTTATATAAGAGTCCTATAGCAACTAGTTGCTGTTTTTTTTTTAGTTAATTTATAAAAAAAAAAAAACTGATTAAACACTGATTAAATATTATTTAATGATTTACATGCACTTATTGTCACCCCATCTCTGAAGGGTTAGAAGGGCCTGACTGCATACCACTGGTATTGATAGAGATAATTCTAATCAGTGGGTTGGGTAACTGGCTGTCCAAATTTATAAGAAAAAAGGGTAAAATGTTTAATTATTATTTTTTTATTATTACTAATTAAAATAGTGGCATTAATTGCCTACAGTTGACAATAGTACTGTTTATTGAAATTATATTTGGGAAAACAAAATGTCCCTACAAAAATAGTTACCATGACAGGCCTAAATACATGTGTTTTTCTCTTTATAGAAACAATATTTTAATCCAAGCAAGAGTAAAATGGAATATCTTTACACGTTTACACAACCTTTTTTAAACTTGGGCTGTATTATTACAGATTTATGGCAGTTTAAATACTCTTGCCACAGTTGTGGTGTTTGGGATACTTTCTCTTTGTCCGCCCCCTGCAGGAACTATTCTATCACATCTGCACCATATTTACTTACATCATGGTAGCCCATCTCCAGGGCTGTTCCCCCGGCTCTATTTTATGGCCTTATTTGTTTTCTTTGGAGGCTACAGCTGGCCCATAGCGAGAGGGCCCGACGTTGAGAGGCACATCGCTTTTGTTTGTGTGGCAGTCCATGTTCCTCACCACCCGCCTAGTTTAGTTTTCATACTCATTTGGTTCCTGTGAGAGCACGTGTGTGGTCCTAGCTGAGTGTTTTGGCTCAAGCCAAATGTTATAGTGAGTGGTGAGGTAAAGCATAGCTGACAGAGGGTGGTGTGTGCAACCACAACTAGGAAGACCTTGCTTGTCTTTTTCTAAACAGGAGGTTAATGAGCCGGTGCGGTACAGGGGGACCACCACATGGACGCACCTTTTTAGACAGCATTTTTTCTACAGAGTACATGCTCAAGTTTGAGGTATTCCAGAAGCTAGCTATTTATATCAGTTAGCTGAAGACACACATAACAAACTGAAGACACACATTACAGAAAGTCTTCATGATAAAAGTATCTGTTTTTGGAACATTTCAGAATTTAATTATTGCCATTTTAACATTATAATATACATTATACTATTAAGATTTCAAACCTTGAGTCTTGAGTGTGTGGGTGTGAATCTAAATCCAGCCATATAAAGGACCTAAAGACGATAATTTATTACTCTGCAAAGACTGAAAATCTTGCAGTGTCAAGTCTCTGAGGTGTAAATATGAGTAGTGTATTTAAGTCTTAAAATGAGAGTGTGAATCTCTGGCATGCAAGTCTACGTTCTGTATGCCAGGTGTGAATTTGAATCAAGTAAAAGCTCTCTAGATCATTAGTTCAAGTCCAGTAACACTTAAGGTCAATAATGTATAAATTAAAAGTGCATAAGTGGAGCAAAAGCAGTGTCTGCATTATTGTTTTAGACAGATATGAGATATTACTGTTCATTGGATAGGTGAAAACAAGCTATTCCAGCCTGCTAGTTGGCAAGGACTCATATCATCTATTTTATCAGAGTAGGATTGCTTATTTAGCTCTGTTTAATTCAGTAATGTCGTTGAAAATAACAGACCTGAATTTTGAGTTTAATCTTAAAAGAAAATGCAGATGGGTCAATAATAAAACTGAGAGGGTCTGACCCCTCTTGCTGCTGCACTGTACAGACACTTGTGATTCAGTGAACTGAGCTAGGAATAACAGCCTAGTTAGGACAGAGATTCTGCTGGGTTATGTTATTGGCTTAGCAATGACTTTATTTTTCCTATAAACACAAACGGGAAAAATCCACCCAGCCGGGGACATCTGAGGTGGTGGCTAGGGTCATAATTTCCAGCCTGGTCATGAATTTATACAAGCAAGACAATTCCTTCTTAAACTGACTTCCTTTGTGTCTCAAAACTTTTACTTCCTGGGGGGACTTTTAACTTGGTATCAAGAAAACAGAAAACAGTGGACAGTGATGTAAACTATGCAGTCTTTTGTCAGAACAGAACTGCTATGTAACACAGCTTAATGCACAACTGTTTCTGTCGTCAAAGGGAAAACTCTACTTTCTCTAAAAATTAAAGGTTTGTTTGGACTCTAGCTTCTACATGTGGTTGTATTATAGTAGTAGATAGTAGACTGTGGGAAGGGCAAGGGGCAGAAAATAGGTAGACTGGTATTTTGGGCAGTTTTTAACTAAAGTTATAATTAATATTACAGAGACAAGACTAGGAACAAAAAACATGACAAGCTCCTCTCTCAGACTTCATTTAAATAATTTAACTAGTCCATTAAGTCCAATAACTAGCACAACATTTAAAAAAAAATAATCTGCAAACTGGAGCAGTGTTTCTACTTGTCCTGAGCTTAACTTCTGGACTCACCTAATTCTAACCATCTAATCATGAAATGACACACAACCATGAAACATCCAATCTTTTACAGAAACAGATTGTGTTCCTTTATTTACAGTGGCAAAATGGTAGAGGAAGCAACTACTAGCATAGACTCTGGATTGCATGTGGTTTCTGGCTGTTAGGACTACCAAAAACCAATCTGGATACAATCTACATATGTCAAAATTGGGATTTGGGCTGACAATCCTAACATTCTTATATGGTTTTACTGTTATTTTTTTATTGATAGTGTTATTTGGTATTTTTAAGAGCATATCAAAACATCCCAGTGTACACAACAAAATATCCACACACTAAAAAAAACAAATGACAATGTGTTTTTGTTGCTGCGAAAACGCATAGTAAATGATGAGCATTCCATTAATTCTAATATCTAATGCAACACCAGTGAATTTCCTTAAAACAAATAACCAACCCATTTAACAGTTTTATCCAACTACCTATAGTCTTATTACTAATTATGTAACAATATACATTATCTTTTTTATTTATACAAATTTAATGTCATTTACATGTCATTGTGATAACATTGTTAAACATCCATTTAGAACTCAGTATTGTGAATCAAATCTAAAACAACTTCAACTAGGACCTTAATTAAGGTAAATTATGTGAACTGATTATGATTAGACAGTAAAATTAACTTTTTGCTTTATATAACAGGCAAGATTCCACTGAAGGTCAGAGATAGCTCTGGTCATGATAGTTCATGATAGTTCAGTACAGTTCAGTTCAGTTCAGTGACATCTAGTGGCATGGAAGCAATCCTGAACATTGACAATACATAAATTTTTTTCCCCAGTCTGCCAATTTATTTCTGAACATCCAAAAAAAAAAGTAAACCTGGTACATGAACCAGTAATCAACAAAAGCAATTAAAACACATATTTTAAACACACTTAAAATTATAATTGTATGGTAAGCTTGACAATTTATTATGCTTTTCCTTCATTCCTTAATAAATCATATCATTAATAAAAACACTATACTGCATTTTAGGAATGTCTTTTGTAAATTTTACCTATTTTATAAGTCCTTAAAATGTCAGTACATTTACTCATTATCAAATCTTTTTATTTACTTCTGTGTTTAAATTTTTATAAAAAAAGACTGAGGACATGAAGACTATGCTTTAACACACATTCAAGTGACATGACTTTACTTAATGTTGTGACGATATTAGTCCTTATACACACAGTATTAGCTTTACTAAGTGAAGAGCAGTATTTAATATTTGGAATTATGCTGTTATTTGTTGCTTATTACAAGGGTTAGAATGTGCAGGACATTGTATGTTTACCATGCATTAAACAGGAAAATATATATACAGTGGTTGTTTCAAACAAGACTGGAAATTAGGCCTAAACCAATAGTCAGGAAAAGCGTACCACCCAATGTTAAACACACTCCAATACCTTTGGCAATAGTACATAATACAACGATACAATCCCCACAAAATGCATCCATAGGAAATGGCCTTCAACATATACAAGATGATTTTTCCAAATCTGCCCTTTTCCTGCAATACAAGAAACAGTTATTGTATGTGTTTAGGTTAAGCGGTCATATCATAACTATTTATCAAACAACAAGTTTACAAAAATTACAAACCTGTTTGTTTATCCTTTTGGGGGCCCACCTATTTAAAAAATGTGTTGCTTTTAGAAAGTCTTCGTTATTCTTCTGACAGACCAGAAGCCCCTTGTCCTCAGAGAAAAGGAAGGTCACAAGAACAAGCTTCTCCCTCTCATATTCTCTGCAACTTGGTACAACTGCTTGCTCGTCGAAGGTATGCTGCAGCACTATCACGATGGCGGGTTTGTCATCTAGATAGAAAGAAAAGAGTGGCATATTAATTTCAGAGCTATTACACTAATTTAATTTAGCTTCTCTCTTTTTTTCTTTGATAGAGATATATAATATGGACAAAAGTATAGGAACAATGACAAGTATACCTATGACACCCAATTCTAAATCCATAAGCATTAATGCCATTAAAAAGGAGGCGTCTCCCCTTTGCAGCTCTAACAGGTTGCCTTTTCATCCAGAAGAGCATTTGTGAGGTTAGACACTGATGTTGGATGTGAGGGTCTGGCTTGTAATCTCCATTTTAGTTAATCCTAAAGATGTTTGATGGGGTTGAGATCAGGGCTCTGTGTATGCTAGAGAAGAGGTTCACCCAACCATGCTTTTGTCCTTGCTTTGTGTACTGAGACTTAGTCTTGCTGAAACAGAGGTCTTCCCTAAACTGTTTTTTTTTTTTTACAACATGAAAGTTTCCTTTCATTGGATCTAAGAGCCTAGGCCAACCTCTAAAACAACCTTATAGCATTAACCCTCCTTGACCAAACTTTACAGATGGCACACTGCAGACAGGCAGGGAGAGAAGTGTCATTTTCTATGTGAAAATTGCATTATTGTCTGGAAGTTCCAGCAATAACTAGTGCTGGACAGTATGACCAAAAATGTATAGTGACTTTGATTATAATAAGGTTTACTTATTCCCAAAATTTTATACAGTATATGAAGTAATTACACTGCCACTAAAAAAGGTAATTCACTCAAATGTTTAGTTTGACTGCCTTTAGCTTTGATTGTGGCATGCATTTGCTGTTGCCTCAATAAGCTTCTGCAATGTCACAAGATTTATTTTAATCCAGTGTTGCAGTTGATAGAATAACCTGGTCTATATTCAGTATATTCAGGTAGTCAGCTGACCTCATTCTTTCAGCACATACTGCTGGACCTGACCAACTGAAGCAACCCCACATCATTTACTTAGTTAAATCCAGGTGTTGACCTTTTTTTGTCCAGGCAGCGTATTATGCATTTGCAGACAACAGTTTGCAAAATTCATTCAGTGGAAATTCATGAATTCCAGCTGTTGCTGAAAATCGTAGATCATCACAGCAGTGCCAATATTACACGTTATAGCACGAACCTCGAGTGTATTATTGTGATTATACCACAGTTATATTATAGCTGTTTATTGAAAGATTTTGAGTTAAAGAGGATGAGAAAATATGATCTGTTTGGTTATAAACTCTCCACGAGTTAAAATAGTTCCACTGCTGCTCTGTTTGGATTGAATAGGATACGTCTATGTGGTGGAGTAATACATGGAGAGCTTCAGTTACAGCGCATTACCGGCTGATAACGGCACTCATAGAACGCCTCTCAGCCAATCACATTGCAGGGTCGGAACTAACTGTGGTACACTATCTATTTGTTTGTGCTGGTCAGTTGTTTATCGTGACTTCATTTAAAGGTGGCGGCACCTGGAGAACTACCTGAAGGTACTGTGTGTATAAACAGTGTTTTTTTATGAAATATCTGTGCACTTTTAAAGCTCTTAGTGCTGGGGAGAACAGAGGTGGGCCATTCAACAAATGTTTGTTCTTGTTATCATGTTTCACTACAACCCAGGATTATTTCACACCAGATTTCTCCTTTAACCAGGCTACTGTTTCGTTCAGAAGACCAAATAGAAAGTTTCTGTGTGTGTGTGTGTGTGTGTGTGTGTGTGTGTGTGTGTGTGTGTGTGTGCGCTAATGGCGGCCTGTGTGGGTTGTCTTACCCCTAACCCTGGAGAGAACAGCGCTGATATCGGTTCCCGCGCGGGAAACAATGGGGCAGAAGTACATTCTCACATCACACTCCTCCTCATCTTCAGACTCCTTTATGCTCAGGCGATTCTTTAGGCCTTTAATGATCTCAGCGCGGACTCCTCTCACAGTAGAGCTCTTCTCAAAGTACACGAAGGTGTACCGCAACCTGAACCACTCTCTTCTTAAAAAATCAGAGAGAGGGCCCAGTAACGGTACCATTGTTTCGCCGGTGTTTGGGTTTGTTTACCCCGTGTTATAAAGCCCGGGTTCTCGGTACTGTCCTGGTTCAGACAGTGCAGCTGCAGAAACACAGACACTTTCACTTTCACTTGCTGCAGGAAATACTACAGGACCAGGATGAACCGCCCATAGTCTCAATGGAAACAGGTGTCCACAAGCACCTAGTGGATTTACTTCCACCTGTTTTTTTCTCAATCATTTAAGTGTCTACTTTAAGATTTTGACAGGTACCAAGATAAAATAATGTCCCATCCAAACAAAGGAGAAACATAATTAGAAAATGAACTGTCATAGCACAGAAGTTAAGGCAAATTAACACATATTTTTCAATACAATTAAATATTCAACACATTAGTTATTTTTAAGTTTCTCACACTTTAACTGGGACAAAAATACCACAAATGAGCTAATAAAAGATTTTATGTAACTTTTCCCGTTATTCTAAAATCTGGTGCAATGGATAAAACATTTAGAGATTTTTTTCTAATCCTGGAAGTGTCTACTTTACAATTCTAACAGGCCATAGGTCGAAAAAACGTAATGTGGAGCATAATTGTAACCCTTTACTGCACTTATCCCAAATCCGAACTTGACTTTGCCTTAACACCAAACCATCAGACTGTTCAACAATCTGGCCGTGTTGTTTTTTTTCATCAGATTAGATTTGATCCAGCAGAGAATTTAGTAATGGGTTTATTTACAGTATACAGTTAATGTTCCTCAACCAGAGCTGCTTCATGGAGAGCCCACCCTTTCTATCTATCCCAGAAAACGACTGCAAACCGCTAGAGGGAGCCCGCGAGGGAGTCCTCAATGAATGGGGTGAATGGAGCTAAACGACTAAAAACACAAATTAAAGTTATAGTCATAGTCTGTATTTTTCGAATATCTTCATAAAACCGGTAGTGTGGGCTGATTGGTTGGTAAACGAATGCTATAATGTAATAATCGGGGGCTTTTAAAAGATGGAACCAATTATACTATTTTATTTGGCAAAAGGTTCAATCTTGTGAGACATTCCAATCACCATTCACCACAGTGACATGTTGGTATTCAAGTTCAAAATGATCCCACACAGCAGACCTAGGTCTTTTTGAGATCCTCTAAATGCTAATAGTTTGACAAATTATGAGCAATAAATAATAAAACAAAGTGTGTGATATTTCTCCACAAAAATCAAGTCAAGGTGTACAATAGAAATCAATATTTAGCTTTCGTTAAAAACAGTTACTCAGACAATTTTATTGGCTCACTAAAATAATCATTCATCAGTGTGTATCCACTTAGGCTAGGTTATATAAGTGTGTATAAAATGTTGCAATAATCAATCTATATGTTGGAGATGGCAGCAGTGGCATTACTGGAAGATATTGCCAATGGGCGTATTCATCGCATTTTCTGTCACCATTATGATTTTCTGGCCCAAGATGATAAGCTATTTCAGATTTCCAAAAGCTATCCTCTTAAGCTTCCCATGTGACGTGTTTTTCCAGGCAAACATTAAAGCGCAATTTGCAGCGATACCCAAAAATTATTTTCTGATGGGCACCAGACCTTTTCTTAATGCCATTTTTTTGTTCAGCTATTGTGAGGTGTTCGGAGCCTACCACATTGATGGCTTGTGCCACACTTTCCTATTTGGCCAATTTGCGTTTTTAATTTATCCCCTAGAACAGAGAAACAAATTAAAAAAAAAAAGATTTTGGCCTTTACCACTGAGCGCAAAACCTCCAGTTTGCAATCAGTAAAGTTCCTCTTCTTTGCCATTTTTTCAATACAAGTATTTCAAGGCCTGTGTAATTATTTGCACATATTTCATTGCAAACTGATCTGTGTTTAAAGTAAAACTTCAAACTCAAATGTATTACTTATCGCCATAAAAAAAAAAATATATATATAAAATATACTTTTTTCAACCCTTAGCACTCGGCGAAACTGACTTCTGCCTTCATACCAATTAGCAAATTATAATCTGCGTAAATGAGGATTTTGCTGACACAATTGGCTGTCTTAAATCAACATCAACTGAGACTGACAACTTTATTGTTTAATTTGGACAAATTACCTTTTTGTAAATGGTAATTGATTTTCATTATTTTTAATTCTACATACACAGGTTTTGCTACACATAAAACATTTGCCCTATGTACATGTTGTCCTGTGAAATATGTAAATAAAAAAAGACACTTGTTTTCACACTGCTTTATGCATTTGAATATGCAACATGGCCCAATGAAGCCAAAACCCAGATGAACACTTTTGATAATGGAGTTTTGAATTTACTGCATCAACGTTTATCTGATGCTCTGTAAGAGATAAGCATTAAATACAGTAGCTGTGTACTTTTTTGGTGGAAGTACTCAGTATTGAGAATTAAAAAAAAAAAAAAAACAATTTTCAGGGCAGTATTTTATTTTGGAATATATTTGTATTGCTTTCACAAAGTACACACCTCTTTTTGAATTTGTGTTTAGAGTTTTAAGAAATGTAGCCAAAGTTCTTAGAACATTTGTTTAGATAAAAAGCCAAATACAACATAATACTGCCTACAATACAGTGCTACTGTATATTACTATCGCTGTTATTAATCATTTATTTTCCAAGAATATTCTGTTCATTGAAGTAGCATAAAAAAAAATATATATATTTTTTATTTTTAACTTTAAAAACCCTCAATCATATAATGGGCTGGGTTGTATGTCTGATGTGTCCTCCACATTTAAATTACATCACCCTGCAACCTAAATAAAACACTGCATCTTTGCTGCTCAGTAAAGTGTGTGCAGGGTGTACAGATTCAGACCTCACTGAATGTATGTGTGGTAATTTTCATAAAACTTCTTTCTCAGCAACCCTGAAAACACAAGTATTTAGTCTTTTAACAGACCACACAGGATAAAGAAGGATTTTGATTAACCTATCAAAATCTGTGAGCTTTTTCTATGTTTTTGTTCCATGCAACTGCTCAGCTCTATCATCCAGATACTTTAACCTATCTACGAACGTCTTCTGTATTTATTTTGCATTTTTTTTCTGAGCTACAGAGAAGCTTTATTCTGGGGCATCTGTCTCATTTGTCTGTCTCATTCAACAGTTGAAATGTCCCATCAGAGCTTTCAAGGAATATTCAAATTTGTCTGGATTACAAATTATATTTGCAAATATTTTAAAGCAAACTGATCTGCTTTTAAAGTAAAACTTCAAAGTTAAACTGACTTCTGCTGTACACTAATTACATATTTAAGTGCTGGGCTTTTTCTGGGATTTTCTACCAACAAATAATTTTTACTGAAAAATTGCTAAAATCCAGATGAACAAGGTTCAAGATTTATTGTTTTGCATTCATCTTTAAAACAAAAAGGAATCATTAACAAATCAACTTAGGTTAGGATGTACAGCACCACATCTCAGAAGTGTTGCTTAAATCACCATCTGGTTCCACATTTCCACTAAAACTGCTTCACTCTGCAGGAGAACAGATGGGATCCGTTGCTTGAAGCAATTGCAGTTATATGGGCAAACCAGAAAGCTGAACAAAAATCAGCAGCACTTGATCAACGGGCTAAACATACAAGCCCTTGCATAATATCTTAATCTTGAAATTGTGTCATTGCTAAATTGTTCAAAAACATAAAACCAGTACAGATTCTATTTAATTCATCCAATGCTAAAACCTTTGCAGAAAAGTTGAGGCCCACATTGAAAATGACTGACTGCAGGGTCCAAAAAAAAGCAACAAGCTGACAGAGGAAAAAAAAAAAAAAAAAAACTTGCTTTATGGACAGCCCCAGCACAAATATCCTCTGGCAAATGAGCCT
This sequence comes from Astyanax mexicanus, assembly GCF_023375975.1. Lineage (NCBI taxonomy): Eukaryota > Metazoa > Chordata > Actinopteri > Characiformes > Acestrorhamphidae > Astyanax > Astyanax mexicanus. Next base: position 82,837,360 of record NC_064408.1, on the reverse strand, counting down.
TAATATGCGATTCAGATTATGTTAGTTCTTGTTGTTTTGCATGTTTAAGAAGGCATTGGTAAATTTGCTTCAAGATGGTCCTGGCATAGTGCTGTATTGGCACATGTTCACCATTTCAAATGTACATTAAAGCAAGTTCCTCCATCACCAGCCAACAGAAGTGCACACTATGGCATTTTTCTGAGTGTGTACACAGTTGTAGGGTTGGATAACTGTAGGAAATGAGTCAGTTCTCATTGGCAGGTCCCTTTTTTGTCCAGTTACATAAAGTCGTCAGAGTCGTTGCCATCCTGTGAAAGATAATCGGAAACAAACAAAAACAACTTTAAGTGAGATGTTTACCGGAGGTTTATTAAGGACAATGGTTCACTAAACACAGATTAATTACATACATGTTTTTCTTCTCAGTTTTACATTGAACAGATAGTTGTAGCTCAGCAGGGCAAATGTAAGTAGGCAAAGAAAGTACCTCGTTTGTGGTCATGTTGTCACTCTTCATGAGGGATGAGTAACTCCTACAATAGAGATAGTCCTTTTAGCCACACTTAACTTGGGAAGCGTGCAAATGAAATGACACACACAGCTGAACACCTGTAATCAGTACAACGACTGGTTACAGGTCTTTCAAATACCTTAAATCCTCTTGCTCCTTTTTCCTCTTCATTTCTTCTTTTTCCTTCTTTTTAGTTTCTTGTACTTGCGCTTTTTTCTCGTTTCTCTCTTCTCTGTCTCGTGACTCTTTCTCAGCCGCAAGATCTGGGTATCGCTCTTCTTTTGTTTTTTCCAACCGATTGACGATTTCATTGATTTTCTTTTCTACTGCTACTGTTTTCACCTGTAAATAATAAACATTGACGTTACAGTATCTCATAAAATTACATTTTTGTAAATATTGTACTATATCTTTTCATGGGTCAACACTGAACATATGACATTTTGATATAATGTAAAGTAGTCAGTGTACAGGTTAAATAACAGTGTAAATGTGCTGTGTCCTCAAAATAACTCAATACACAGCCATTAATGTTTAAACCGCTGGCAAGAGTATTGAAAATGGACAAATGTGCTCAATTAGCTATTTTCCCTCTTTAGTGTCATGTGACTCATTTGTGTTACAATGTCTCAGGTGTGAATGGGGAGCAGGCCTGTTAGATTAGGTGTTTTGGGTACATGTGGAACCTGGGCCAGTTTTCCAACACGATAAAAAACACAAACAGACCTCCAACAACCTCCATGACAACTGCATTGATGAGGAAGCTGAAGATAAACGCAATGGGCTGGGCTATACCTAAACCAAATGGAGAACCTGAGGCATCCTCACATGGAAGGTGTAGATGCACAAGGTCTGAAACATCCACCAGCTCTGTGATTTTGTCTTGGAGGGTGGAAGAGGATTCCAGTGGCAACCTGTGACGCTCTAGTGAACTCCATGCCCAAGATAGTTAAGGCAGTGTTAGAAAATAATCAGTCACACAAAATATTGACACTGAGCACAATTTTGCCATTTTCAAAAAAATATAAAATCAGCTTCAAATTTCTAAATCAGCCTGGGCTAAAACTAGCCTAATTAAAAAAAAAAAAAAAACATTAAAAAAGGCTGTTCTTGCAGATTGGTTTCCAAATATTAATTTCCACACCATCTCTACTGGAAATGCTACTTCCACCAAGTTTTCCATTCTCCAGTTGTTATGAAGTCACCTCTTTCTGACGGTAAAAGCCTATCTGGCCAACATCCATGTCCCCAGTTTTCTTCAGATTGCTCCATGGAGTGTAAACAACATTAATGTTGTTCATTTTGCATCCTGTCATTGATGACACAATAAGTTATTAAATCAAACTACTATAAAATATTTAAGTTTAGCTCAGTTTTCAAACATTTGACAAGTTTTACAAGTATTACCTTGAATGCTGTTGTTCTTGACTAGTTGGGCACAGTCGATCAAAACTTCTTTAGGTATGTCTTCTATCGTACTCCCCTTTAAAAAGAACAAATCTATATAAAATGCATTGAAACAAAATCATCAATCTAGTGAAGAATAGCTGCTGAAAACAATATCTACCTTGGGCATTCTAAGATATACATGGGCTGAAGACAGTTTATCCACATGAAACCTAAAAATAAAAAAGAGATTAATTTAAGAACTGTGTTTTCTATACATTCCAATGTAAGCCTAGGTATTTATATATATTTTATTATATATTTTGTGCTTTAATTTAATAGCATATGTACTTTTTATGATTCAGCAGGAGTCTTTAAGATTGTGTTGCCCTTACCAAATGTCTTCAGGCCACCCATATTTTATGAGATCCTCATCTATCAGGAAACATTAGGGAATAGTATTAATTATGACAGCTGTAGAAAATAACAGTAAAGTTTATGTGAGTAAATGTGCACTTACTTTCATATTTGTCTTTACCCATGTAGATGATATAGGGTGGCGAGACAACTGTGGAAACAAAAAAACTTTACAACTTCATAAACACTGGAAGCTGCTTTAATATTCTATATTTATACTTCTTCAGAATATTGCAACCAGACTGCACTCTTTACTGTGCAACTACTGCACAAAAAACTTTAATACATAAGAAAAAAAAATAACTATTGTCAAGTATAGGTCAATGATAAAAGCCAAGCTAGTGCTTCCCTCTATAGTCTTTTTTGCCATTATGTCTGTGAGGAGGTTCTCTGACTGGAGAAAGGGAGTTTGGTTCCAAAGTTCTTCCAGACATATCTGTGAATTATTCTTCCCAACGTTCACAGTGCCAGAGTAAAAACAAAATAGCAGATAAATAATAAACTATGACTATTTTCAAGCTATGCACAATGTAAAGCAGTTGTCGGGATGGGCAATACTGGACTGAACAGAAAATACAATTATTGTCTAAACCACTGGCAACCAAAGTGAGTAGAATTAGCCAGTTTCCCTCCATAGGAGAAATTAACTTGTTAGTGTTACAAGGTCTCAGGTGTGAATGTATAATAACATGTATTGTATAACATATGCCAAACTTTACTGATACATGTTCTAAACATCAGGTACAGCCAATATAAAATTTGATGAAAAAGTTTTTCTTAACCAGCGGTTCTTAACTGGCCGGTTGGGACCCAAAATTGGGTCACTGACAGCCTGTAAAACAAAAATAAATACATAAACAAATAATGCTCATCTTTTATATTGGGTGGGGAAGAGAGACTTAGGGAGTTTTGTTTATTATGTACTCTGAAGGCAGAGACAGGCAGAGAAGTGCAATATCTAATTTTGTGGCCTTATTTATTTTGTGCAGTTTTTATATTTAATTTTATTGTAGTAGCAATCATGTAGTTGTCCTGTTCCTCCTCAGTTTCTTAATAAATGCTCTTAAATTTACTTTGCATGCATATGTATGTTTTGAAGGCTATTTTTCAAAAATAAATTTGATTTTGGTTTTTATTCTAAAAAAGTGGGTTGCAATTTAATGACCAAGTTGAGAACCCCTGGCTTACATAATTTATATTTTATTCAGGTTGTTTTTATGTAACCCCTCTTTATGTCTGAGAGTAGAACAGACATTGAATGTACCACATTCAGAAGTCTGGGCTAAAATACTCAGTATAAATTCAGCTCTAAAACAGGCTGTTATTAGTTTCCACCTGTGTAATTTCCACCCCATCTCTACTGGAAATTCTACTTTTTTAAAGTAGTTTAAAGTAATTTTCCAGTAGTTTTAATGCCTGACGGTAAAAGCCCATGACATGGCTTGATTAGAGATAATAGTACCTGTGTTTAAATAAATGTATGTAAATAAACACAAGAGAACACGAGAGACTAACCACATGTGAAGGAAGGAGTGAAGTGAGTAAAACTGATAGCAGTAGCTGTCTTTTAAAACACTGAGTAAAGATCCAGGTATTCAGAGATCAATAAAGCTGAAAAAACAGAACTCTTTTTACTTTATTAAAAACTGCTCACTGATCTGAAACTCTGAACTCTTTAGTGTGTTTAATGTGTCGTTTCTTCTCTTTAATCAGGCTCAGTGCTGCAGTGCGCTTCACTCACCGGCGCTGGTGAAGTAGAACACCATGCTGACTCGGTCTGGAAGATTCAGAGAGAAATACAGATCAGCTAGCAATAAAAAAATAGATGTTTTTAAATTCAAAATAAAGACTAAAGAAGCGCTTTTAACATCGTGCGACTATCCCAAAGCCACTGCTACGAGCTCATAACCACACAGGAAGAGATTATGGGTTTGCAGGAAGTAACCAGACCTTTATTTTATATAAAAAATATGAACTAAAACATTTAATTTATTAAACATTACTAAAGTTACTATTGAGAGCAATCCTTACTTCAGATATTTTTTTGGTAAATTTACAAGTGCTCTTAGGCTGTAACGCTATAGATTTAACTTTAATTATATTTAATAAAATAAATGATTAATAGATTCAAAATCAATAGATTCAGAGTTTAATTAAGTACATGTTCTCTATAACATTACAGAAAATCTTGTTTTTTTATTTAACCTTACTTAATTTTTTTCTGTATTTTTGTTTATTTATTTAGTACATATACATATACATATTTAAAAAAAAATAAATGATCAAAAAATGAATTAAACTAAATATAAATAAGTACGTAAACATTAAGTGTTAATAACTTAAAACAGAGTTTAAAAAAACATATAAATATAGGCTCAGACTGATACGACCTATATAATTTAAACCAGTTAGTTCTATGCAACAAAAAGAGTCATAAAAAAAAAATCTCAGGTTATCCTAAAGTTCGGAATGCATTATATAGCTTGGGATTTGTCTATATGCAGTTTTTTTTCCAGTAAGGTGATCAGTTTCATAACCCTTTCTAAAAAATATATATTAAAAAATTAATTAATACAAAACGTAAAACATGTTTTATACATGTTAATTGAATGCATAAAATCCAAATAATGAACGTGTTAATTATAAATAAATAAATTAGCAGGGTATTTTGTATGTTAATAATTTTGTATCTCTCTATTTTATAAAGTCTAAGGTATGGTGTGTGTGCTGTGTTCTGTGTTAAAAGTCTCTTCCGCTCTGAGTGCGGCTCTTTTCCGCGCGGACTCCTCGCCTTTGGCGCGCTGTTCAAAACCCGACCCCGCCGACACTCACTCACACACCCGCCGCCGCCGCACAGAGACACAGAGACACAGAGAGAGGACACAGCGCGCAGCTCAGCTCTCAGCTCTGAGAGGAACAGTGTGATATCAGCCCTGAGGAGAACACAGGTGAGGGTTTTACTGTGTATTCAGGTGGTTATTATTAATATTCTGTGTGTTACTGAGTTTACAGCGAGCTGTCTGACTGGAGTTTGTTGTTTATCTTCATTCGCGCCAAGAGTCTCGGAGCTAAAGGCTAACCTTAGCTAGCTAAAAATCTCCCATTGTGGCGGGATACAGTTTTTAATTTAGTAACAGTGTGGATTTACAGCTCTGTTTGTGTCTTTAGACTGTTTAGTGTAGTTTTATTAAAGGCTAGATGGCATTGTTTCAGTTCTGGGTGTTTTCGATTCTGTTCAGCTCGCCTGGAGAGTCTGAGGCCGCCAAAACAGACCCAGCTCTCAGAGGAAGAAACACACAGAGTTAGTTACAGGAACGTTTCAGATACTCTTTCTGCTTACTGTGTGAGAAATCAGCACCATGTGCAACACTTTAATTTACCTGACATTTTCAACAGCTAGCCCATATTTATGTAGCAGCTCAGTTCACCAGCTAAAGCTGTAACTTAACCTGTTAAGTGACTGAATGTAGGTTTATGCTGTAACCAAGTTTTCTAGATCAAGCTATTCATTTGATTAATCAAATTATTGTTTGTTTGATTTTAAAAATGGGATAATCAAGATTGTACCTCTTCACTTATAGAACTTATAGATTCTGTCAGAAACCTGTAAATAACTGTTTTTCCTTAAATGACAAGGAGGTTATGTTTGCACCATGTTTAATATAAAACCTGCTGTAAGGTTCTGCTTACTATATATATATATATATATAAATGTTAAGGAAACAATAGCTCATGTCACTTTACGATTTGTATTTGTTTACAAATAAAAACAATAATCTAAATTCTAATCTACAATCGCTCATGTATTTGAAAAATATTGAGATTTACAATATCACCCAGCCCTAAGTCAATTAAAATACTGTGAGGTGTCTTAAACAGAGTAACTAACTAGTAACATTCACCCAGTTTTATCACTTGGTGTTAATACTTTTATAATATGTGCGAGACAAGCTACTTATGTTTTTACGTGTTGTCTTTCGTATGCAAGTTTTTAGTTATATTACAATACATTTGGCAGAGGCTTTTTCCAAAGTGCCTTACAATAATGATATATATTTAGTAATATAAAACATAATTCTTTTTTGTGTTTAATTGTCTGTGTTTTGTTCGGGACAGCATCTGAACTGCATTGCAAGTCACACCTGCCATATTGTAGCTTTAGCATTTTATTGTGGCCTATACTTATAATACAGTATATTATCTGGCAAACTGTTTAAGCCTAAAACAATACTAGTCCTTAAGTTTTATTGGTAAAAACTGAAAAAATTACAAATCTTTTTTTTTTTTTTTTTTGTCCAGTGGAATTGTAATATCACTTGTGTAACTTTTGAATAAAATGGTTTGGAATAGGCACAAGCATCAGTTCCGGTGCTGTTGGATTCTGGAAGTCCTGTTGTTGTATACAATTATTCTAACCTTTTTTTTTTTGCTTTTTGAAATATTTTACCTTTACTGGAGTTATTGTTTAACTAAAGCTTGTGCTTGTGTATATTGTATATTTGAAAGATTGCACATAGGGGTAAATCTCTCTGTGGCTGTCTCTCACATCTCATTGTCTGTTGATGTGTAGGTATCTTCTATATAGGAGTCATATCGCTTTCTAACAGAGTTGTAAAGGGAAGTTTGGAGTGTCATCTGTTCACCTGTGGAATAGAAACTCATATCTTTCTTTTCTCACTATAGGTGACATGAAAATGTCAAACTGCACAACAAGGAAAAGAAAACACCCTTCTCCAGATTCTGGAAGGTAAGTTTCTGTGATGTAACACTTCTTTGTATACATACTTATTTGCTCTGTATTTAACTTCTAAACTATAAAAACTCATTCACAGTAACCCAGCAAAGAAGAAAATCTTGAGACAGGACGATTACCCAAGGAGAATGTCCCAACGGCATAAGGAGAATTGCCCGTCTCCACTAAAATCTCCAAAAAGGAGGGGTGCTCTCTCACAATCCCCACGCACACCTAAAAAGATGCAGAGGGCTTATGCATTGGAATCCCCACCTAAAAAAGCCTCACCACTGAAAGCAACAGTGGTAGCAGGAACCTTTTACAGCAAACAGAAGCCACTGTATCTGACGCCTCTTGAAAGAAAGCAATTGAATGAGGCAAAATCGCCTCCACTGAAAACCAACAAAGATCTGTCCAATCTTTCTGTTCCTGAAGCAAAGCCAATCAAGACTAACAAGCGTGGAAAGAAGGCTACTGTAAATGTTCAGAAGTCAAATTTGAAAGGCTATTTTCCAACCAAGCTGAACTGCAGCGCTTCCTCCAACCCAGATTCAGCCTTGAAGGTGGTGGAGATGAAGAAACCAGCCTCCCTTTCGTTCAGCAGTTTAAAATCCAAAAACAAGCCCAGGATTGTTGTGGGTGCTGCTTTCTTTGGTACTGGTAAAAAGCCCACTTCTATGTATAAGGCACATGTACAGAAGCCAAGGCCCAAACAGCCTGCAAGCTTACAGAAACCTACCTCGGAGAAACCTACGATGGAGAAAGAAGTGCCTGCAGCACCACAGGACCGATCTCCAGTGCGCAAGGCTGTTTTCATCAGTAAGCCAAAGCCAAATAGCCAGGTGTCATCAAACAGTGCTGCTCATGTTGCTGCCAAGTGTACCGAACCTGCAAAATTGAGTCCTCAGCCACAGAGCCCTTCAGGCATTACCAAGGAATTAAGAGTCGTTCTGAGGAAATCTGTGTCTCCTATTAAATCCAGCACTTCGAATGAAAACATACAGGTATGCACAAAGTATTTTGCTCTCAGTTGTTACTTCAGTTATGTGCATGTCCTGTCTTCTTGTTTAATATTTAAATTATATTTTTCAGAATTCACCCACAAAGTCTGGTTCTGACAGTTTGTTAGACCTCAGTGAAATTACCCCTTCAAGCCATGACAGCTGTTCAGATAATGGTAAATATGTAACCGTCAAGTGTTCTGTTTTAAACTGTAATAGTGTTTCCACAAATAATGCAAATGTTTCTGTCCTGTCTTTTTAGAATCTTCAGCTGTATACCCAATTTTTGGTTCCAGAAGGTAAAGAAATCTTTATATATTTAAAGTGTATTTAAATATAAAAAAAAGTTATTGTTTAACATTTAATAGATTTGTTTTGTAGTTCAAAGGTTTAAAATAATTTTTCAATTTGAAAAAATCTGTTTTAATTCCAGAAGGTTGTGGCATTCAGAAAGTGAAATGACTATTAATGCTATTAATTGTTTTAGGTCTCAGAAGAAAGGTTTTCAGTCTAACCCCCTGAACTGCAGCACTCCGTCTGCCCTCAATGGCACATCATCTCTTGTGGCCAAAGAGAGGAGTGCCAGGCGAAAGAAGGACTTGAAAAAACAAAATGATGATGATCAGTTGATCATTGTAAGTAGAAGTGATGCTAAATTAATCACTTAAAATTAAGACTTTTAAACTCGCTTTTTATGCCGATTGGGTATTTGTGTGCAGGATGCTGGCCAGAAGCAGTTTGGGGCCACCACATGCGAAGCCTGTGGAATGCTGTACAGTGTGGACAGTCCAGAGGACAATTTCCAGCACACACAGTTCCACCAGCGCTTTTTGGACACCATCAAGTTTGTGGTGAGGAACTAAAGTCATGTCACTTGCTTTTTATAGGTTTTAAAATTTTTGTTTGACAGTTTTAAGTTTTCCCCCTTATGACCCTTTTATTTGTTATGCTCTGTATTCATTTTACACTGTTGTCCATAAAGGGCTGGAAGAAGGAGAGAGGTATGGCAGAATTCTGGGATGGAAAAATCATTTTGGTCCTTCCTGATGATCCTAAATATGCAACTAAGAAGGTATGTTTGTCTGTGTGTGGACACAATTACACTACATAGACAAATAAAAACAGGAGAATTTGTAAAGGGAATCAGAAATAAAGTGAACACAAATCAAGACTTTCTAAATATTGTTTGTGTGCTCTATACATCTGATGTCATTGAGCCAGAATATGTTTATTTTGTTGCTTATTCATTTTTTTGGCTTGTTTTCAGGCAGAGGATGTGAGGCGCATTGCTGATACAGAGCTGGGCTTTCAGCAGGTTAGCCTTAGCAGTCCAAAGGCTGCCAAAACCTATTTATTCATCAACAGTGACAGAATGGTGGTTGGCTGTGTGGTTGCTGAGCCTGTGAGACAGGTGAGGGTTGTTTATCTTCTATCAGGCTTTGTTGGATTTCAACATAAGTGCTTGTGTTGGTTGCAAAATCACTTGACATTTGGATTTTTTTTTTTTTAATTTTCCAGGCCTTCAGGGTCCTAGAGCAACCAGAGAAGCCAAAAGATATGACCAAAGAAGACTTCATGGAGCGACACAGAGCCTGGTGCTGCTCCACTGTCCCAGAGAAAGCTATTTGTGGAATTAGCCGTATCTGGGTCTTCAGCATGATGAGGAGAAAGGGCATTGCAACACGCATGTTAGACACAGTCAGGTAAAAAAACAATTTCTTGTTTATTACACTTTGCAATTAGGGATATAACTATTTCAAGTCACCTTGCTTTGAGGGAAATGGGCATTCCTTTCAAACAAATAGGTGCAAAGGCATGTGTGTAAATAAATGGTCCCCCAGACCATTTTATAACGAGTAGGTCACAAAACAATTAATTCTTGACCTAATTTATTAAATGAATCAAGCATTGTGGATACTCCAACCTCTGCCACTCCTGATCAAGCTAATTATGAGGAGTAATTTGAATATTTGTGAAGCGTTGTATGTAAGGTGTCCAGGGTGCTACAGCTCTTAAGGACTGAGATTTATTTGTGTCCTTTTAATGCTTTATTTTTGTGTGTGTGTTTACAGGAATTCGTTCATGTATGGAAGTCACCTGACCAAGGATGAAATTGCTTTCTCTGATCCCACCCCGGATGGCAAGCTCTTTGCAACAAAGTATTGTGGCACACCAACTTTCTTGGTGTACAACTTCTTAGGCTGACTGGCATAGTCTGTTTTACAACTGATGTATTCTATCAGCATGTTCTATATATATTTGACTTAAGTGTTTTGCTGCTGGTCCATTTTTCCTTTACTGCTTTTTTAAACTATTAAATTCATACAAGCTGTTTTCCCCTTATCCATTAACTATGTTCATGCTTGCAACAAATTACTGTGGTTTTGTTTGCAAAACATAGTCTGTGTTATGTCAGTTTTTTTGACAGTGAAGTTGCTAAATTTTAATTGCGTACAGAATAGGTTTTATGGTTCCAAAATGATTTATACCTAAATGTGTTGTAATTATTCAAATAACATTGCTGAAGTGAGTGATTTATAAGCTAATGTTAATTACACAATTTTCTAATTCTGACATGTTCATGTAGTTTGATGTTAATGGTAAAGATAAAAAATGAAAGCACCTGTTTCAGAAGTAACTGTCAGCCTGAACGATGAAAGCTTTTCCCTTGTAAATATTTTAAATAAAAGTTGCTGCTAAGCATGTTACTCCTGTGGTCCCTCTGCTCATTTACAATGAAGATATCAAAAAGTCATTGAGAATTGAATTTATTTACAAATTAGGTCCAAACAAACTGTAAATTTGATTACATTACATTTAAAAACAAACATTTACAGAACAGACAGGGGTGAAAAAACATAAGGGGAAAGACAATCCATTTTTGATATAGCTTACATGAATATCCACATTAGTCTATGACTATCACCTCATTACTTTTGTCATCGAGCTGGCTGTTAGATTCCAGCACATGAACAATGTGTGCAGCTGAAGGTCTTTTGCGGGGGTCCTCCTCAGTGCAGAGACAGAAAAGCTCCACCATCCTCTGATAGGCGCCCCCAAGAGTAGCTGCATCAAGCGGAGGTCGAGTCCCCAGTCTCTCGTAATATGCATCTTCATCAAAGTCATCCTCATCAAAAGAGTCATCTGAAGGGAATAAAGGTTAAACACAATTACCATTAAAAACTCATTGTGGAAAAGATGTCCTGTCACACAAGGACAGGAGGCAAGAGCCCATATATATGGCACTTTTTCTGTTGTGCCTTTATGAACAAGGCACAAGCTAAGTAGCTTTATAAAAATGTCCCTACTTATTCAACTAGTATTTTGTCAACTGCTCAATATCTCTGACTCAATTCAGAATTTCATTTCCTTTCTGTTCAATTTTAGTAAAAGTTAGAGCAAGATAAGCCCAAAACTGCACGAAAAAGTGGTTAAATGGATACAAATAGAAGCATCACTACTAATAAGGCACAGCATTTATCTTTGTGAATGCTGAAAGATGGCATGGTGTGCAGTGTAAAAAGTATTAAGGATCTGTTTACCATCATCTTCATCACCCTCAGTGTCCAGCATCTCCAGATGAGGCACAGATAAAGTCATCATCTCCCACAGAGTGAGGCCATATGCAAAAATATCAGCTTTATCAGTAATCAGCCCCTCCTCCAGGGCCTCTTTGGGTTTCCATGGCTCCGTTCCTATATAGTAGGCATCTGGATTGCTCACTGAAAAGTGATCGATTAAAAAAGTCTATGTTAGGCTTTTAGGATGCTCTCTGTATACGTACACACATGAAAACACATTACTTACCCTGCATATTTTCATCTAACCGAAGGGATACGCCCACATCACAGATTTTGATACTTTCAAAGTCGCCTTTAATGACAACATTGCAAGATTTCATGTCTCCATGTAGTAGCTTCTTTTCACTGTGCAAGTACTGAAAGAAAACAAAAAAAATTAACTTACTCCAGTGGGACTGAGTATCAATAAACTATTTAAAAATAAACAGAAAATGTTTACATTGTATAGATATTACAACTACATTAAACCAATACTTAGCAGATAACAAAAAATTGATATTAAAATTAAAACTATTAATACCACACCTGTAAACCACGGGCTACATGGAGGGCCACTTTTTCAATGGTGGCAACTGGAAAGGCCGGTAATCCCTCCTCTCTTCTCTTTTCAATCAGGTCATTGAGAGACTGTTCCCCTCCGTACTCCATAGCCAAGCATTTAGAGCCATCTTTTGCTGTGGTGAAGGCTCTGAAGCCTGGCATTCAGAACACAGAACATTATTTTTTGAACTGCATACAAACAAAAACAATCTTATAAATGTTCATAAACATCTGGTGGAGGGGTTTCTATTTGATCGTTCTATTTATTTTTATTTCACCATAAATATATGGTCAACTATAAGATTTAAATGATGGTGGCATCAAGGACAGATTTGTTAATAAACTGGAGAAAAAGAAAAACCTAAGATAAACAATTATAGAAATACACTGACAACCATAAAGTCATAATTACCAACAATGTTAGGGTGCTGCAGATCTTTTAAAATCTTTGCCTCTTCAGACAGCCGTTTTTGATAGATATTCGTCTGCTTCTTTGCACACTTGCTGTTGATCTTCTTTACAGCCCAAGGTGAATGAGTTTGTTTCCCGTTTCTGAAAAAAAAAAAAAGTTTAACATACATGCATACATATTGTTAATTCAGCTACTGAATAGAAAAGTTTGTAGATTAGATGTAGAAGTTTGCAGTTATCACACCTGTTCATAAGATACACATTCACTCCTGTCCCACATCCAAGCTTCTTCATAAATGGAGAGGCTGGGATAGTAACTGGAGTACTACAAGCACTACCTGTTAAGAAAAAAGAAATTAAACAGAATTAATGTACAATGTCTAGTTGTACCCTTTAGATATTTGATTGCTGTGAAGTCTGATCTTCACTATACAGGAATGTGGTACAGTACAATCCAAGAAGAGTATATTTAAAAAAATCTTAACACTCATCAGTCTTAAAGAAATGTTACAAAACCATCTCTAAAGAGCTTGGACTAGGGCTGGGTGATATGGATTAAAACTGATTTCTTGATATGAAGTGTTCCTTCACAAATAATAAAATTTACTGCAACTTTTTCTTGTTCTTTGTAAAATACAATAAGTCTCTCTGAGTTGTAGATGTTGCTGCATATGAAACTGTTCCTCAATCTCCATTGTCTGCAGTAGCTAATAAAAGAAAATGTTTAGAAAAACAAGTCAAACAGGAATAGCACTATGTCTAAGTCAATTCGTCAGTTTAAGGCCGTTTGGACGTGGGGAGACAGGTGCCAAGCAACGCTAAGAGTCTGATGTTAAGTGAAGTTTAAGGGTTAACTTTACCTAGCCCTCAGTGCTATATCTTTACAACTAAGGCTGTATCTTTGAAAACATTTTGTCCTTTGCGATTTTAAGCTGTAAAATTGACTGTGAGGAGAGGCAGGTGGGCGTTCTCTGCTGCAGTCCTGTTGGCCAATCAGGGGTCAAATATTTTTATGTATAAATATATATGAACAAGAGCCAAATCCTGTCATTCTTCAGAGACCACTGATTCAGTGAAATAAAGCAGGGCTAAATCAAAAAACCTGAGCACTTTTTTCTCAAAAAAAAAAAAAAAAACAGCTCACAAGGCATTTATTCATACTAGAGGCCACAACTAGACATTTTAAAATGAATGAAAAAACAATGGTAAAGTATGTGTCACAGGCCATTAAATAGCTGTTTAATGCACCTAATAGCACTTTGTCCTTTTACTTTACCTCATGAAGTCCCTCAGTGGCATACACTGAACATCATGAGAGCACAACAGTAGAGAGAGTGAATGCAAAAGAACACTTTTTGCTTCTACAGGTCTGTTTCAACCAGTTTCACAATTAAATCACTTTAATTAAACGTTTCAACTAGTTCTGATACGATTTCTAGAACATACTGTTAAAATATAGGCTAAAAAGTGACATTTATGTTATATTAGGATTTAAACCTCAAAATATTAAATCATGTGCCAACAGTAGGAAACAGATATGAATGAGGGGCTCACTGAACTTATGTGATTTAAATTTTAAGATTTTGGACGCATCATTATTTAGAGATGTGTGTGGGCTCTCATTGGTTTATTAGAAGTGTTATAATAACTGCTGTTTAAAGTGTTGGTCTGTACCTGGACTCTTCACTCGGGCTGGTTTTCGGGGGGTTTTGAAATCCGCGCTGCTCTCCATCTCACTGCAGTTCAGACAGAAATACACGATTAATCACTCAAAACACTCCACTACCACAACACTGCCTCACTCTATACACCAATCACCACACATACTCACCTCTCAGAGCTGAATATTTACTCAGAATTAACCGATATAAGTCTGTGTATACCGCTGCTCGCTCTCTCTTTCTCTCTCTGTTGTGGAAAACCGCGCCCGCCGTTCAAATCCTGCCGGTCGGTTAGGTGACGCTCGATGTACGGAGTCAACAGAGGGACAAACCAAAGAGAACGCGTTTAAAGCTCATACTGCTCTGGAAAATAAATTAAAAGACCACTTTAGTTTCTGAATCAGTTTCTCTGATTTTGCTAATATAGGTATATGTTTGAGTAAAATGAGCATTATTGTTTTATTCTATAAACTAGAATAACATTTCTAGGACAACATTTCTCCCAAATTATTTATTTAATTGCAGAAAAAGAGAGCTTTCAGACCCCAAATAATGCAAATAAAATTTAAAAAAAAAGTTTGAAGAGTTCAGAAATCAATATTTGGGGGAATAACCCTGGTTTTAATCACAGTTTTCATGCATCTTGGCATGTTCTCCTCCACCAGTCTTACACACTGCTTTTGGATAATTTTATGCCACTCCTGGTGAAAAATCCAAGCAGTGAGCTTTGTTTGATGGCTTGTGATCATCCATCTTCCTCTTAAATATAAAGCAGAGGTTTTCAATTAGGAAAAAATCAAAGAAACTTTTTTTTAGATGGTCTTTTATTTTTTCCAGAGCTGTATTTATGTATTTTACCCTTCAGATCACACCTCTAATTCTTGAAGTTTTGCAGATAGTAGTAATAGTAGTAACTTTTTGTAGTTGCGTGTAACAAATATTTCACTGTCAATTTCAAGCTAAAGAAAAATAAAGATTTTTTTAGATAATATATATCATATTTGATACATTTTTGTACAACATGTTGTTTCAAGTGTTCAGTGACCCTATGTCCTCATATGGGGACTTTACATTTCTGTTTGTCTGTACCATGATAATTAATGTTTTAAAGGTGTCTATGGAAAAAAAGTTTTGCTAGAAAGCGTTTAGTACTTGATCTTTTTGAAATACAAAAGATCAATCCGAGATGTATATTTATGCTTCATGTAAAACTGTTTTTCTTTGCCTTACCATAGAACTTTGCACCCACCCACTGCAGGGAGCGTCACAGTGCTGTTAGCCAATCAGAGGCAATACATTTTATATGTCATAATAAGAACCAAAATCATTTTTTCTGTCCACTTCTCCTACAAACTAAAACATCCTGAAACAGGAGCACCGGAACTTACAGGGCATTTAGTCATACATTAAATGGAATGAGACCTTGAAGGCCATGACACTTTGGCCTCATATAAAGACACTGCCTGTATTATCTAATGGTCACTTGACAGCATTTCTTTGAATTGATTGAAAACGAGATGGTGGGAATCACAGTCAAACGTCTCTTCAGCCAGTCCAGACAGAAACATTGGCCAGGTAACAACTCTCATGTTTGAAACTAGTTTATTTACTAGTCCTTCTGATCTCAAATGGCAAGGATAATTTTTAAATGTTAAAATAAACCACTGTTACTATATGAGGATTTTTTTCCCCCAAAAATGACTTCCTGTAGAAAGACAAAGTTTACCTTTCATACTTCTTCTACTAATCCCAAACAGACGGAGGAGAGAAATGCACTCCAAATAAAAAAGTCTCAGTAGGTTATAGCAGTAAATCACTAAAATATGGTGGGCCTACTGCCCTAAACCACAAGTTAGGATACCTTGTTACACCAGTTGAATGGTTTCACCTGCATTCAGTAGGACACTGCCGACAAGTGTTGGACAGGAGCAGTTACAGATTTCACAGAATAAGCTTTCTGCTCCACAAACTATACTGTTTTAATGGAGTTACCTGTAAGCTGCAGAAGTGATGTCAAATTATACAGACAAGCACCAGGAAAACCAAGCCTTACACATACAAATATTGTTAAACAGTAACTACAGATATAAGACCTTAAGACATATGACAAGATAGCCACACAAAACATATGAAAAACTGTGGAGTAAAAATGGTTCTAGTTTTTCTGTATAAATGTAAAAAAAAAATGGGCATTTCGCAGATTTCACCCAGACAGCAAAAGGAATGGTCTGCGTCACTCTTATGTGCTCGTACCGTCCTGATTATACAAGTATCTGCTGGATAAAATACACTGTTCAAAAATTATTAGCATCGAAACAAAAATATCAAAAATAAGAAAAATGTAAAATAAAAATGCTAACTTCAGCATATAGTATTACCAGTGTTACAAGCATAAGACAGGACATCTGCTGATTTTTAAACTCTCTGAAGGTAAATCATTCAGATCATTATTTACCACACTGCCCCTGTCAGGAGCTGCTAGTGTCCACTAGGGGGAGACGTTTCACAACTAAAACGACCAACCGTAGATATCAGTATCTTGAGTGGAGCTGTGTTCTCAATGGTTCACTCATTAACTCATTCACTTAAAGTGTACATCTGGACAGGGCTGTTGCTGTTTTCCGTTCAAAACTAACCGCATATTTTCTACATCACATTACATTACGTTACATTAGGCAGACGCTTTTGTCCAAATCTACTTACAAATAATGATGTAAATTTAGAAATAGAGGACATTTTAGACAGGGCCTAAAGAAGGCCAAAGGGAAATAGTGTGATACAGGAGGAAAGAAGGAAATGAGGTTAGAATTGTTACTATGTTCAAGGTGTTACAAGAGTAAATTTCTATTGGGGAAAGGCCAGGATTGTAGGCAGGCTATTACCTATACTTTCTCTGCCATGCCTTTGTAATGTGTGCAGTGTGTGGTTGTGCATTGTCTTATTGAAAAATGCATGAACGTCCCTGGAAAATATGCCACCTTCAAAGCAGCATGTGTTGCTTTAAGTCTCAGTGTACTATTCTGCATTAAAGTTACCATCCCTGAAGTGTACTGACCCCATCCCACATCATGATAGACCCTGACTTAAAACATGTTGCTGATAACAGTCTGGATGATCCTTTTTTGTTTTTGGTCTGTAGCTCACAGTGTCCATTTCTTCTAAAAGAAATCTAAACCACTAATTTATTTAATAACAATACACGACCATCAGATAAAATATTAAATATCTTGGATTTATTTCATTCTTTCTAAAATGGAATAAAAAAAACAAATTCAATGCTAAAGTTCTTATGTTCTTATTTGCTTTAATTTTCTATACTGTTCCAGCATTTTCTGATATGGGGTTGTAAATAAAGTGAAATCTATCCTCCCTCTTTTTTTGTATATTGTGGTATGACTGTTGGGTCGTTTACATTATGTACAAGCTAAGCTCTTGTACATAAAAAAACATATTTACATTCACACTCACAAATCTAGCCTGATTTCTTATTGCTGA
The DNA here is from genome assembly GCF_023375975.1 of Astyanax mexicanus. Taxonomy (NCBI): domain Eukaryota; kingdom Metazoa; phylum Chordata; class Actinopteri; order Characiformes; family Acestrorhamphidae; genus Astyanax; species Astyanax mexicanus. The sequence goes on along the minus strand of NC_064408.1, from coordinate 82,819,643 downwards.
GAGGTCTTGTTAATTTTAGGAGTGTAAAAACAAAGACTTGTCTCAAAATCTTCTTAAACCAAGCACAGTCATAAATCTGGCAAATGTGTTGGAAAGAAAAACTGTCTGCCAGTAGAGACACGTGCAGAGTCGAGAGGTAGGGGATGAGGGGCGCTGACCTTAATTCTGTATTAGACTGAGCCCAGAACAGGTATTTCATGATCTGGATCAGTTTACCTGTTCACTTCTCTAAACGCTGACCTTGTTTGTTTGAAAGACTGTTTTATTTACAGCCGTGAAATGAAGTTCTGCACCACTTACTGAAGGTCTGTGATGGAGGACTGAAAAAGTTTACAAAAACTGAAAGTCAGTAACTGCAGTCAGTAAGTCAATATGTGCTTGTTGTCTGCTTCTTTAGGAGACACAAGACTAGACCTGTTACCTTAATTACGTTGTTTATTTGTCATACAATATATGGAGATGACCTAAATCATTTTTGCTGACCTCAATATCATTCGTTCTATTTTTGTTCCACGCCTTCTTTATATATATATATATTTTTTTTTAATTTAGTTTTTACAGTTTGATATATCTGTTAATATCTGTTAATAATGTAGTGTACCTGTCTAGTATCATTTCATTTGTGAACACAGTAGAATTTGTGTTTTTCATTTTCATTTTCATTGTTTGTTTTTTTTTTACCTTTTTTAAATCAGAACTTCTTACATAACATATGCTAGAAAAAACAAAAATGTATTATAGATGAAACATTTTTTAACTTATAACTAAGAATAGGTCAATATTAGAAAATAGATTTAAAAAATCCCATTCTTTATGTTTCACTTGCCACTTAAGCTATTTGGTGGTTATTTGATATACAAAATAAATAAGCTTTATATGATATAAAATATTTACTGCATTTACACACTAAAACAATGCATTGACGATACACAAACACCAATTGATATACATTTTAGACTGATTTTTAATAACATTTTTTTTACATTTTTAAATAACATAACATTTATAACTTTTTTTGAAGTTTGGAGAAAAACATTTTGGCTTTGACTGATATGCTTTATTAAATCTAACTCAGTTGATAAGTGTAGGGTGTAGGTCTCATCATCAGATGAGGACTACTGACCAATGAGAATCCTCTCTGAAGTAATATCATTGTTTTCAAGGTAAGAGGGTGGGTGTCACTGTATATATTCCTAATTACTTGGCAGGGAAGTTTGAGTAATTAGCTTTTATATTTATTTCTCAAGCTAAGTACATCTGTTCTTTGGTGCCGTCTGGTTTTATTACATGTGTACTTTTAATAAAATCACTTGTTAGTTTAAAGCTCTTATCTTCCTCATGCATTTCCTTTTCATTTTAGCTGAAATAGCAGCATCATAACATGTTATGCTAAACATGGGGTTATAACATTACAGTGAATTCATGAACAAACTTTGTTTCCTCATAAGATTATTCTACTTACGAAAACATCAGAATTCAAAGCTTAGCCTGTCTGACACAAATTTGAACAGCTTTTTTATTAATGCTTATTTTAACTACTCCGTTTGTCTGAAATGCTTCCTAAAAGAAGCTTAAAAGCTAGATATAATGTTTTTTTTTTTGTTATTATAATTGAATATTTATGTCAGCCAGCATGTCTTCTGTCACAGACACCCCACCCCCCCTGTCTCACAAAAAAAAAATCGAATTTTAAGTAGGCTACCTATGTGGAATACTAGAACCAGGTCATAAACATAATGACTGTCTGAAACATGAAAAATGCTGCCTACTTATACAGGATTCTTAGACAGGCAGGCAGCCAAGTTTAGTAATCTAGACTTCTGTTTAATCGGGCTAAAATGGAAACAGCTAATAATAATATAGTCAGTTGCTCATATCTAGCAGAGAGCTATCCATACTTTTGTGTCAGAACATATTGTTCTTTTTTAATGGGGATACAGAGACATTTATGACTTTTTTATGCACTGCCTTCTAACTGAGGTGAATAACTGAGTGAATGTGGACAGTAAAGCATCAAGGCAGCATATATTGCGTTTTAGACACAGCCAATGTTTAGGTACCTTATCAAACTCCTTCATTTAAAAAGCAAAAGCAACATGTTTTTTTCTGATATGGATTTAGCTAAAAAAAAAAGAGAAAAACAAGTAATTAACATTTAACAATTAACATTCTTATGGTAAATAATGAGGTGAGCTAAGATAAATCTATAAGATTAACTGTGAACTGAGACAGCCCACTGCTGTCTAGCAGCTGAGTACATCTTTTTTAGTACAGTTCACTGTAGCTCCTCTGGACATCTTCCCAGTACATTTCCCTGTAGTGTGTGTGAACTTATTCATTTCCTATATCATGAAATTGGGATATTTGCATCTTACACACTCCTGCCTGCACACCTTGGTGGAACAAACACAAAAACAAACTTGTGAGCCAGAAAGAAAGTTGTCCCCATGAGTATTTCAGTCAGCTCATAATAAATGGTCTGGTTAAGGCAAACAAACATGTCATTAGCAGTGTGAGGCACAAGGGAACAGAACAAGTTCCAAATAACATCTTTATAACAAAAAAAAGAAAATCATTAAATGACTGAGAACAAGAGTGTCATTTTAAACACTCTCTACAACCATTCAAGTGATCTCTGTAGTATTTGATGCTCCTGAGAAACCACTAGGTCTTGTTTTTCTTCCGTTTGTGACTCTGAGGCTATTTTCTCATGTCATTAACTTTTCATGTGTTACGCCTCCAGGGCTTTTGCCATATTGTGTCTGGTAAATGAACCTTTCATAATATGCCCTGAGCTTAAATGAAAAAAAAAAATAGCTTTTCTGTTTTTAACCTGGTCATAGTGAAGATGATAACAAAAGCTCTGCTGGTGTATTGGATCAGAGCCAGCAGAGCGGTTGAACCGAAAATAAAAGATACTGTATATGGTGACAGTTATCTGTATATCAGTTAGACTACACCATATCACATGTAGGAAAGTGAAAGTAAATCCACTGTTATAGAGAATTTACCAGATAAGGGTGAAGCTGTAAAGTAGCTGATGTGCTTATATCAGCATTTTCTCCTCCAGATACTGCCAGAAGGCATGTGGAATAGTATGGATATCATTAGTAGTAGATGTGTTTTCACAGTTTTCTCTTCATAAAATGCATAAAGTGTAAAATTGTGTTAGATAATTGAACAGCTATTCTTCATTTTTGACAGATACCTGTAGTACAGCTGTCCAGTACAATTTGGGTTGTGAACACAGTAGATTTAGTTTTTCATATTTTTTTAACCTTTCTTAATCAGAACCGCGTACGTATGTTAGCCGTCTTTCCCTTTATGTAGTTATTAGTTCTTACAAAGATAAGGATTATTTTCCAGATTTGTTCTTTGGAAGGACAGATATTACATTTCAGCTGTTACTAATGTAAAGGACAATTATAAAAATTATTATAGATTTTTTTTGTTAATTACTGATACAGATACTGCCAGAAGGAATGTGGAATAGTATGGATATCATTAAAGTAGTAGATTAGCCAAATATTAAATGTACAAAGTTTGAATCTTTTCCATAAATAAAGTCATAAAGGCAAGCCAGTCTAGATGTTAGACAATGGCATTTGTGGGGAAATATTTATGAACATTGCTTACTGAATTTCATTTGTTAGCTATAAAGGTAAGCTTGACTATAGGAATAAATTTGGGGTAAGGGGGAGGTGTGTGTACATTTTGATTACTTTATCGAAGAAATTGCATCTTATACAGTCCAGTGAATTAATGTTATAAGCTTGCACCGTGAGGATTGTTTGCTGTGTTGATGAATGCACTTTTGTGTCAACCCCTACAGAGTTAAATTATTATATTTAATTTTTATGTCTATGGAACGTCATTTCCCTCTCTGCAGGAGTTAATTTACGCTGTCAGTTTTACTTCTTTCCTTTCTTGGCTTCTAAAATGGATTTTTAGCTTGTTATCAGTTTAAAGATTTCTTGTTCCATCTTTTTCTTACAGAGTCAAACTGAAGTCTTTCAAAGGTACTTTGGGATGGATTTTCATTCAGCTAGAGTGCTGACTCTGCCCGTAGTTTGTGCCTGTGCCTCATAGCCTGCAGGTACACTACAGATCCACTGCAAATGTGTGAGTGTGTGTGAGTTTGTGTATGTGGGTGTGCGCATTTAGATAAGGGGAGGATTTAAAGAAAAGCTGGAAAGCTTACACATTCAGATATGCGCTCTTTTAATCACGAAGGCATCCCTTTACACAGAACATATGAAATTGCTTCAGACAGTTTTTGAAAAGGATTGCAGTGCTCACAGTCCCAGAAGGTGGTCGTGCTTTGGGGTTTGTTGGCTGGAAGCCTCTCAGCTGTACAAACTGAGGTAACACATGCTCTAATGATACTGACTTCAACATAAAGGATAACTTAATGTCTTTTTTGCCCCTGGCTGGATCTTTCAAAAACGAATTTAGATTGTTTTGCTGTTAAGTGAACCTTATCACCACCATCCACTGGCAATTCAAAAACATTTCTCAACGGCAGCGCGATCACAGCGGCTGGCGGATGACTTGAATAAAGGCCATATCATTAGAGATGACATGAGCATCTCAAGCTTTTCATATAAAACTAGTTTGAAATGACGATACATGCAGATACCGCATTTCAAATGGAACACAACTCAGACACTGCATACACATAAAATATAAATATCCATTAAAAATAAAGTCGGAGATCAGATGTAGTTTCACATTTCATACACCAGCACATCTGCCTGATTTATACATGTACTGTACTGTGTCGGCATAAATCAGAAATTAGCATTTTCTAAATCAGATTTTTTTTTTCATTCATTTGGATCAGTTGACTGCCGTGTTCCTGGGAAAACTGATCACTCAGCACAAACATATCAATGTAACACTCATACGCTCTTAAAAGCAGCCAACATTGTTTTGCTCCAGCCAATATACAGTACTTTAAAGCCAGAGACCACCCTTCATGTATTTAATTTCCAATCAAAGCATCCATTAAATGCGAAGAAAGATGTTTCTCAGGGGGTTAGATATAACACAACTCATTTCCATAAGGAAGAAAAGGAGTTAAAAATGTGGGGGAAAATTTTTAGTTTCAGTATAGAAAAAAGTACACAAAAATATTTGTCTATTGAATTCAATTTGTATTAAAGACAGATAAAAGTCTTTAAAAAATCTGTTTTCACATTAGATCTGAAAACATCCACAGGTTATTCATGTCCATCCTCCACACTCAGAATAAAGAATCTGCTGCTGTTCTGCTATGACCACCCCATACTCCAGACCTCAACATCAATGACATCATGACTAGGATGGTGTCAAGCTGGAAATACTCCAACTTTCTTTTGTCCAATTTAAAATAAAAAAAAATACTTATTAATGAACATTTAATGGCTGTTCTGACTGGAAATGAAACAGATGATGGGTGGTCTCTGATTTTTACACAGTGCTGTAAAAACAGACTATAACATTTCTTTAAAAAATACTTGCTTTCCTTAAAACCAGGTTTAAAGGAATAGTTCAGTCATAAATGCTAATGCCAACAGTGGATAACCACCAATATTCATGTAAATGACATGAATCCTAACCACTATTCACTGTTAGGCGTGTTAGCATGTTTGGTTGAGCTACTCATTTAAGACAGCGAGGAATAGGCGAACATTGCTCATGTTCCCGCTGTCAGTCTGTGACGACACTTTAGCTTAGCATGCTTAGCAACCTCTTTTAAACAGGAGGCCCTTCATCAAGGACTTTGAACTTCCATGTTCTCAATTAAAGGGTCCTTCTTTAGGAACTTTAAGGTGCGAACCGACCTCCAGACCCCGACATAATTGTCACTTAAAGACTGGCTTGGTTGCTCGTTCTCCAGAAATGCTGGTCTTTCTAACTCTATGGACTCTGCTACTTTATTTTCACGGACTGGACTCATCTCATTGCCACTGAATGTTCCACTCAGGCTGCCATTAGCGAAACTTTCCAATTCTCCGTCACCTTTGGACGGTGGGTCCACGTATGGATCTCCAGCTGGTTCATCGCCCTTGGCCGCCTCGTCCATATCCTGATATTTGAGTTTCTTCTGGGTCTCGTAGTACTTCACCACGCAGTAGGTGATGGAGCCAACGGTGTTAACCACTACACCTGCTATAAACAGTTTGGTGGGCTCCACATCAGTAAACGCTAGCATGCCCACAGTAATGGTCGCAATGCTTTTCACAACTCCCACAAAGCTGGTGGTCACAGCTGAATTGATGTAGGTGCAGTGAAGTGTGGTGAAGTTCATGGCACAGCCAATGAAGATGCAGGAGCAGAAGATGCCTGTGATAAAGGGGTTCTTCCAGCCCTCATACGTCCACATGTCGATGGCATCCATGCTCACAAAAGAACAAATAAGCAGCACAGGGGAGGCCACTATGGCAATGGTGTACTGGGCAGTTAACGGGCCATATTCGCTATCCGCTCCAGTCTTTTGGATGAGCACGAGGTAGGAGGCGTGGATAATCACAGCCAAAATGCCGGTCACATAGCCAAAGGGATCACCGGTGAGGTCACCAGCACCTGTTAGCACAAAGCAGTAACAAAAAAACATGAAGATTTAATGTATTATCCTAATGTGAATGTAACAATATATACATACAATTTGTTAGTTACACTTCTAATCTTTTCTCAAATGTAGAATCCAAAACTTCCATTGTGTGGGCTAAATCAGTGGTTCTTAAACTAAATCTGCAGGGACTCCAGGACCAGGAGACCAGGAGTTTATATATATATATAAAACCTTATTAAATAGCTGCCTCAATGCAACATAAATTCAAGTTAAAAATTCAAGTTAAAAAAGTCAAAGGATTTGACACATATTGCCATTAATATTTGGTCTTTATTTGTATTTTTTACTACCTTGTAGATTAATATTAAAGACTTAATATCCATAAAGGAACTCATATGCCCTTAGGCAGTAGACAAAAAAGTGTTTTACTTGACAAACACTGACATAAAACCCAACCCAGATGGTTTGGGATGAGTGGTTTGGAGTGCAGAATGAAGGAAAAACTGTTAATAGCTCAGCACCTCTAAAACTTCTTTAAGAAAGTTGGAGAACCATTCCAGGTTTTACCTCATGAAGCTGACAGAGAGAATAATGCCAAGAGTGGGCAAAGTTGGCATCAATGCAAAAGGTACAACTTTAAAGAATATAAAGTATAAACCATATTTTGTTTTCTTTAACACCTTTTTCTTTACTTCATAATTGTATATGTGTTCCTTTATAGGTTTGATGTCTTCATTATTAACATTTATTGTAGACAATTATATAAAAAAAAAAAGAAAAAACATGAGACAGAATGATTCCAAACTTTTGACTGGTGCAGCATATCATTTACATTTTAAGACAGGCCTGTTAACATCAAAGAGAAAATCTTTACAGTTGATTTCAGATTGTTTGCTCAATCACTAGTATACACTTTTAATGCAGCACTGCCACCTGTGCCATGCATACAGAGAAAAGTCCTCTCCTTACATTTATTTCAAAATAGGCTAGCGCAGAGATGGGCACCGTAGGGTTAATATAAATACAGCTTCCCAATAATTTATTCCTTTGGAAATCTACTGCCCTGCAGAATTTAATGCCGCCCCTAATCTAGCACAAGTAGTTCATGTTGTCCAGTTTATCAAGACTTACTGTAGGACCTAGATGTTACAGTAGATGCATAAAAAAATTAATTGAGCAGCAATGAAATTGCCTTGTATTTGCAGGATAAGTCTAGTTATGCTGGACAAGCAGGTTGGTAATGCTGGTCATGTTGGTCAACTAAATTGTTCAAGTTAGTTATACTAGTTTATATGTTTCTGTGCTCTTTTTTACATTTTGTGTGTTAATCTCATTTCTACTAAGCTGCATTTCGAAATCTGAGGAGGAGGCAGCATATCTTCATTACACTGCAAATGGTGATGCATTAAATTGACTTGTTGCAGATGGAAGCTTCACTTCCACGTGAATAAAAAGCACATCAGCACAAATGCATCATGCAGTTTACTAAAGTCATTCATTTTTTTCTGCACATTGAAAAAATGTATGAAGTTCGTCTTGGCTAACCAGCATTTTATTCACAGCAGTTTTATTCACATTCACACGTGAATCTGTTCATTTTAAAGATCACTTGTTTTTACTGTACTATACACTGTAAAAAATTGCAGTATTTTAACAGGTAATATTTCCTATAACACTCAGACATTACTGCAGTAATTACTGTGTTCTGCAGTTTCACACTCACTAGACACCCTCTTGTGGCCATTTAACTTAAGTAAACTAAAGTGACTTACACAAGTAATATAAATATATATGTTGTTTATATACAGCTACTGTATTGTTATGGAGTTTTAGTCTGTCCTGTAAAGTTACAGTAAAATAGTTTACAGTGCCATATTGTAAATTTACAATATCTTATTTACAGTAACTTGCGCTCATATTTCAATGTTTTTATACTGTAAGCGTACTTAAAGTATACTGTATATAAAAGCTCATATTATATATTCTACTGTACTGTACTGGAAGACTTAGTCTTGTACAATTACAGTAAAGTAATGTACAGTGCCATAATGTTTTAGGGTAATGTATATGTACAGAATGATATTGTATATATTAATTAATTAATTAATTCTGGGATTTTATTAATGTAAAGTTGCAGTAAAGTAGTTCACAGTGCCATAATGTAAATGTACAATGTCTTATGTGCAATAACTTTTTGTTATCTTACAATGTTTTATACCGTAAGCATACTTTACATATACTACATATATACGCTCATATTATATATTTTACAGGTAATTCTGATACAAATATATAATACAGTAAAGTAGTTTACAGTGTCATGTTCACAATATCTTACTGGAAAAAAATAATAACTTACTGTAATATTACAATGTTTTTATTCTGTAAGAATACTGTATATATAAGCTCATATTATATATTCTACAGTACATACTGGAAGACTTAGTCCTGTATAATTACAGTACAATAATGTACAGTGCCATGTTCACAATATCTTACTGGACATTTTATTTGCCAATACCCCATTATATTTTACAGTAAAATTGTTGTAAATGTGCTGTGTATATATAAGATCATATTGTATCATGTTAGTTCTCTAAATTACAGTAGAAAACTACGGTCTGTAGTTTTGGTGAGTAGTTAGAGTAGTTAGCAGTAAATTAATTATTTTTTTTTATGTTTTACGGTGTGTAGTTATTAAAGTTAAGATATGGGGGATGTTTGTGTGTTTTTTATGTTTACCTGCCAGAGCCGCCCCTCCGGTTGTGATGAGCACGGCGACCACCACCCCAACACTGGGGGTCCCGTTCCTCAGCACGCACACCCCGATGCCCAGCGTCACCAGAGGCAGGCAACGCTTGAAGACCACGTACATGGGCAGGCTGAGCCCCCGCAGGGACCACAGCGTGAGCGTGGACTGCAGCGTGGACAGCACGCACACGCTGGCGAAAACTTTGGCCAGGTGGAAGCTGAAGGGCGGGATGTCCACCTTGCCGAGTCTGCGCAGCGTCTCGAGCGTGAGCGCGGCCGTGGTGCTGGTCATGCACTGGATGAGGGTGAGGTAGGTGAAGTGGTAGGTGGTGATGAGGAATTTCAGCAGGATGTTCAGAGAGCCCGAGAACACTCCGTGCGCGATGGCTACCGAGATGCCCAGCATGCGACCTTTACAAACTTCCGTCACGCGCTCCATCCTCGCTGCGTTTACCCCAAAACGGCCCTTAGTAAACTTTAAAAATCTGCTTTTATTCCCTTAATTTATAACACAGTCCGCGTGCAATACAATACAACACTGACCCGGGTCTCCGCGCGCACCTTCCAGCCCTCAGCACATAAACTCCGCCGCATCAAACCGCGCTCAGCACGCGCGCCCTGCTGCACCCGCCGCACGCGCAGCCAGCAGCCATCAGCAGCCTGAATGACTGCGCTGGGTGAGGAGGCGGCCGGGTGGGGGGAGGAAGGGAGGTGGGGAGGTGGTAGGGGGTTTCCTGCCGTCCCGTGCGTCCCCTGCACTCTCCATTCAGCCAACCGTCCCAGAGCCAGGGGGACTGATGTGTGCGGGACGCCCCCACCCCACCCCCTCATCCCCCTCTTTTCCTGTCCCCTCCCTCCTTCCCTCATTTCCCACCCTTCCTGCGTAATGCCCCTCCATCGGATCCATGACTGAGAAAGCCCCGTGAGCGGATTGCACCGGGCTCCACTGCAGCCAATCCGCTTTACTCCCATCGACTCAGATTCCACTTTTTTTTTTTACTCCAACTTTTAAACTAATTCTCCCTCATTCCCTCCCTCCCTCCCTTCTTCCTCCTCAAGCATCCAAACAACCTTGAAGGAGCCCAGCTCACTCTAAACCTCACATACTGTACCAGTCAGAGTTTTCTGCATCCTATATTACTACTGAAACCTCCTAAACTATAAAGATAAAAACATATTTAATAATTAAAACAAAAATGTGTAACACCAAAATATGCTTTATATTTTAGATTCTTTAAAGTAGCACCTCCTGCTTACATTAGAGATTTGCACACCTTGGCTGAATTTTCTCAGTCAGTTTTATGAGGTAGAGTCACATGGAATGACGTTCAGTTAACAGCTCTGCCGAACTTGTCGAGTTAATTACCTAAGTTAGTCAATTTCTAGCCCTCTTAATGTGTTTGAGAGCATCAGTTGTAAAGTTGTGAAGAGAAAGAGTTGGGTGAATAGCCCTATTTGACTAATGTTCTAATCCATATTATGTCATTTCTTTACTCTATAGGTTAAGAAAAAATTAAGTCACAAAGACCATCAAAAACATTATGATGAAAGTGGCACTCATCAGGACCACCCCTCAAAAGGGTTACCTCTGTTGCTCAGGATAAGTTCATCAGAGTTACGAGCTTCAGAAACCACAAGTTAAAAGCAGCTCAGATAAGAGACACATAAATGCAGCTTCAGAGAGTACTTTGGTTTGTTTAATACTTTTAAGTTACTTCCTGATTCCTTGTGTGTTCCTTAATAGTCTGGATGACTTAAGTATTCATTTACAATCTAGAAAAAATTATAAACACTGAAATGACACTGAGAAAGTGTTCTGTCAGTGTGGCTGCATATTTTTAATCCAACCCTGCAAAAGCACACCCTAAATACTGTAACTAACCAGTTGTTTGATCTGGTTAAGCATGTTTTGGATGCACCTGTATGACCTGCTTTCCTACCCCCTTGACCATTATGGGCCAGCTTTGAGCATCTGAAACCAGCTACCAGTAAAAGCTGGTCTTGGTCTAAACTGTTCACATACCTTATTCAACATTTCTTTTTAAAAAAAGTTGACCTTTATAGAAATTAAGAATTTAGTGATAGCAAGTCAGCATTTTAGCAGAATAGTAAGGTCCTGCAATGTCATTATGGGGGTATGTGAATATTGAATGCTGAAAGTATATATTTTGCAGCCCTATTTAACTCTTTTTAGTCTCTGCAGATTAAACACAAACTGTGTATACACAAATGAGCCTTTGTGATAGTAATAGATGCACCGTAACCATTTCAGACCCTGCATCCATTACAATGGACATCATGTATTTTCTATATTTTTAAATGTTTTGTTGTATACAACACTATTTGAGAGATGTTGTCCATAAGAATAGACCATGAACCAGCCAATGAACAAGTTTATAAACCAATCAAACAGTAGCTTGGCCCTGCCCACTGCACTGGAACAACAGTACTAGAGCCATTGAGGCAAAGTAACAGCTATTTTTGTTTATTAAATGTGATTTAGAACACTTTTTAATTGTGTTTTTTTAACTGTTTAAAGATGGTTTATGAAATAAAAAGGTAAATATGAAATATTATATATTTAACACAGGCTTCCAATGCAATGGAAAAAAAATCATTATTTTAGTAAATTGGATTTATTTGTATATAGATTTTATAGTAGAATATTAGACAGAAAAACGCTTTCTTCCATTGCTTTTCCTAACACTGGAGATAAGTCAGGTCTGAAAGGGTTAAAGTATATACATTGGTCCTATAAGTCCTTTATCGTTTATAATAGAACATGGGATCATGCTAAATAATTAAGAAAACAAGGCACATATACAAATATCTCATCTTCTTTACATATTGCAGGGTGATAATCACATTTCACGTACACTGCTTTTCTAAATCTGTGTGCAGGAGGCAGCATACCTTCATCACGTTTAATTGGATAAACATCAAGATTAGCATTCAGCACAGCACACTGAAATTAAATCAAAAGTGTCTTTTCTTTCCTCTTAAGATGGAATTCAAACACTGTTTCATCATAAGGAGCAGAGGAGGCATATTAATTAGCATAATTAAGACTAAGGCTCATTTGTACCATGACTTCCCAATCTATCTTCATATAAACTCCATTTAATGTTTTGCTTAAATGTGAAATAGATCTTCAGAAACAGAATGAGTCAGATACAATTTACACAACGAACAAACAGTTCAGTGAGTTTATCTCACACCTGAAATGAGCTTCTTTAGTTTATAGTGAGATATGTTAGACTATCACTGGACACTGGGTTTAAGACTGTCATCAATCTCATCTTAGTTAATACACGCCAAAATCCTAATGTATCCTATGTACAACAATTGCATAAACATAATTTAAGACCTAATTGAAACATCCTTTTTCAACTAATAAATCATTTTCAATTAACCCAATCAATTTGTCTGCACTCAACCAATATATACATCTCTGGAAAAAATAAGAGGCCACTTCAGTTTCTGAATCAGTTTCTCTGATTTTGCTCTTTATAGGTATATGATTGAGTAAAATGAACATTGTTGTTTTATTCTATAAACTACAGACAACATTTCTCCCAAATTCTAAATAAAAATATTCTAACTTAGAGCATTTATTTAGGATGTGGCTAAAATAACTAAAAATATGCAGAGCTTTCAGACCACAAATAATGCAAAGAAAACAAGTTCATATTCATGAAGTTTTAAGAGTTCAGAAATCAATATTTAGTGGAATAATCCTGTTTTTAATCACAGTTTTCATGCATCTTGGCATGTTCTCCTCCACCAGTCTTACACACTGCTTTTGGATAACTTTATACCACTTCTGGTGCAAAAATTCAAGCAGTTCAGCTTGGCTTGATGGTTTGTAATCATCCATCTTTCTCTTGATTATATTCCAGTGGTTTTCAATTTGGTAAAATCAAAGAAACTTATCATTTTTAAGTGGTCTCTTATTTTTCCAGAGCTGTATCTTCTGAGCAGACTAAGAGATGTTTATGGAAGATGAGTTTTATGGAAATCAGGTGGTTGGCGATAGTCCAGTGTTTGTGTGTTTGTTGAAAAACATTACTCCAGCATATACTGTTCTAAAGTACAACTAAAAAATAAATTTTTGACACAAAACAGATCCTGGCTGATTAACTGGAGCTGAGCCAGTGATTACTGATGTTCATATTTTGCCAAAAAATTCCTTTAAAAATATGAATGAAAGTGTAATGGATTTAAAACCCATTTGAATGTGAAAAATGTACTTTGCTGGTTAGTTTTCATATCCTCTAGGATGGAGAAAATGTTGTGTATAGGTATTTATGGAATGTTAAAATTGTGTCTTTTTCAAAATTTGGTCTCTGCACATGAATTTAACGCAATGAAGCAAAAAAGATGCAACTGAAGTACAGACGTTCAGCTTTAAATCAGGTTTACCAAATATAGAAATTACAACCATTTTAACGGTAGCTCCATTTTTATGGGCTTAACAGTAACTGAGCAATAAAATAATGCAATATTTTTAATAACATCTTAATTGTTATATTTCCTAACCATTTAGGTGTTACACTGAAGCAGATTACAAAAATCGTTTTAATATCTAATCACAGAACATATGGACTTGAGATTTACACCAAAAGGAGACCAAAACATTGGAATGATTTTTTAAAAACTCTTTTAGGTAAAAATGTAATAATGGGTAGTGAAGAACTTTATATAGCACAATTTCTCAAAGTTCTAAGAGGGATTTAAAGGTGTATCAGTCAGGTTTAATTTTGGATGGAACGTATATTATCTCTTGTACTTCAGTGATTACCAGATCTGCTCCTGTACATCTACAAGACTGTGCAAAAATCTGTGTAGAAGAGCACAAGAGGATATCAAAGCAGTGTTTTTTAAAATACATTCACAACATACTGCAGTGACTTCACTTCACACACAAGACATTTTTATGACACATTTATTTCAGCGCTGCTTAATGATCATCAAACCCGACAGATATTCCAATTATGTATTAGTTATCATATATTTAATACTGTATATCAATCAAATATTGGATATTAACACCAACCAACAATTCTCAAATCAGTACCCTAGCTTATCTGTATTTTTGTACAATTTATACAATGATATAAATAATGTTAAAACACATCACCCCAATAAACATGTATAAACAGTTTATCAGACTTTTAAAACTGCAAAAAAATCCAACCCAAATCTAATAAAGCCAACCCTATTCATCAAGATATTCAGTAGAGATCAATTAGCTGGATCAGGTTTAGTAAATCAGAGTTTAAACTAAAATCAGCTGGAAGGTGGATTTCCAGAAGCATGGTTTTGCTGACCACATGGTTTTGCTGACCAGTGACCACAGGTTTAATTCTAGCTATACCTCATCTAGCTTATCAGTCTGTTCAAGCGTATTAGCACTGTGTCGTAAATTTACTGTGCGAGCAGGCAGACCTCAGGCAATCAGGACTCAGATTTCCATTAGGGCTGCAACTGTCTATTGAATATTGTTTCATTAAGTAACTAATCAAAGATCTACAGCTTCTGCATGTTGGCATATTACAGCACCATCATAATTCAAAGCACTGTCTGTGCAACAAGGACTTTTTTATCGTTTGGGGCAGTAGAACCATAGACGTCTGTCAGGAAGCCTGCATGACCACAGAGCTTTATGAGGCACTTTCGATTTTAAATATTTAAAAAAGGTATATAAGTCAACGTGATGACATTTTACATAGTTTACATAGTTACAACTCCAAGATGCAACTATTGCTAATATTCCTAAAAATCTTCACTCCTTTTTTTTGGCACAAGTTATTAAAAACCAACAATAATCTTTCAATAATCAATTTGAAAAGTTTTTAAATATAATTAATTAAAACATTAAGGTAAACGTTTTTTTTTAGCACAAAGTCAAAGAACCATTTTGGGCTACAGTTGTGTTTCTCGTTTATGGTCCTGGCACTCCCAGCCCTGCACTATTTAGAGGTTTCCCTTCTTTAACACAATCACTGCCTCTCTAAAAGGACTTATTAATTGATTGATTAATTTCATTCGGAGTAGGGCTGCAACTAATAAATAATTTGGTAGTCGACTAATCTGATGATTCTTTTTTCGATTAGTTGGACAAAGACTAAGTTGAGTGTAAACTCTGTGAGTGAGCCATTTACCTCCTATCTCCTATTGTGCTTCTGTCTCCAGCACTTTGTGTAATGTGGTACTGTTAAAAATTAATGATAAGTCAACAATTCAATTTGTAGTCGACAAATTGAAACAATAGACATTGTCGATTATATTGACTAATCGTTGCAGCCCTAATTAGGTGTGATGAGAGGAGTAAAAGCAAAAAACATGCAGAACAGGGTGCCTCCAAGACCAGGACTGAGAAAACACTGGACTACAAATCAGATGACAGCGATATGTTAAATTCAGAAAGAAATAAACCATGCTCTAAAATTATCAGAAGAAAAAGCCACACACTTATACCAACCAAACATTATTAAATAAAAGAGACAATTGACAAAACCTATAATTAAACAGTTCAAACCTTCAAACAATTCAGAACCTTTTGTTTTAAAAGTGTAGGACTGGCTAGTAGTATCTGCTGACTAGAAGACATCTTGTGAATATAAACGCATTGCCAATTCTAGTGCAGATGGGATTAATCAGGATATGGGTGACGTGGGGAAAAACATCTAACAGCACTGAAACACATCCTCCTTCTCCTCCAGCGCAGTGACGTTTAATCCTCGCTCTACGAAGCAACTTCCTGCAGAGCCGCAAAGCAAGGAGGGGTGTAGATTTTTATCGTCTCATCCCAAGAACAGTCCACCACCTGCAGAAATAAACACACACACCAGCACTCTTACTCAGAAAATACTAAAACCATTAAGGATGCTTTTCAAATTAGATGCTCACTTTAATCCAAGTCATCCCAGGGGAGGTCTAATAGCTTTCAGTCGGGGGCTTAAAGTACCATGAAAACTGATGCGTCAGATAAGCCCCCATAAGAAATGAGCTAAATCTGTTCATCTCTGAATATTATTAATACAAAGAGTCATCTATTTAACAAGAAAATTACCATATGAGAGATGTACTGCCAAAAGAATAGGACATTCTGAAGCAGATAAACATGAGCCTTCTTGTAACAAGCCTAATGCCAGGCATGGGATATAGGGGTAAGTGAGATGTGGAACAGGTTGGGAATGAGTTGGGGATGAGGTGGGGGAGTGATCATTCAACATCCTGACCTCACTAACATGTGTGTTGCTCAACAGAAAACTAAAGTGAAAGTTCTTTTGTCACCAGCAGTAGAGGTCTTCCTTGGCCTACCAGTCCTTTTACAATAAATGAACTCACTAGTGTTTTCTTTCTTCTTAACAATATTCCACACAGTTGAGCTGATAATACCAAAGGTTTGGCCAATATCTCAAATGGCTTTATGTTTGTTCGTGTTTCTCAGTGTCATAAATCTTAATTGAGTTTCACTGGCAAAGATTGTATGCTAATGTCCCATTGGTAACTGCAGACAATCACTGGCTAATCACAAATGCCTGTAAATTCAAATAATTTAAACATGCCACCTCGAAATGAAAGGAACTATGTAAAAAGTGCTGTAATATCAACAAGGTGGAACTGAAATGAATGCAAACACCTTTATCTTAAAGTTTATTGCTTATTTTAATTTAGTTTGATTGATTTCATTTAAAATATATATTAAACTGCACAGCAAAGGAGAGCATATCAAGAAAAATGTTTCCTTGTCCCAGAAATTACAGAGAGCACTGTATGTATGAGTTGTTACTACCCTCTTCTGATGTTGCATAATCAAGGATGACAGTTCCAGAGAATTGATTCCCAAAATTAAATTTCCAGTGTGCTTTACTCCATTGCTTTCCAGGCCCTCTTGATTTTATTGCATGGAACAAAGCCCAGCACTAGTTTTCTGAAAGGCATTCGCTGCTTCTCTGAAGCGCACACTAATGACGTTTGCCTCAATATGCTGCAGGTAGGTCTCTGCATCTGGACACTGAGCCTGCAAATGGTTCAGGCTATTTCTTTTGAAGCAGCTTCAAAAGACTCTGAAGTTGAATTTTCAGAGAAAAGAGCACACGTATATTTCACATGTACACTAGTGCTGGATCACAAAAGCTCTTTGTTTTATGGTATCATTGCGGGCAGCAATGCAGGAGCTACAAATAATGATGACATTTGAAGGCATTTTATCATTTTTCTTTTATCCAGAAAAATGAACACATGTTTAATGAAGATGTGGTCTGGTGAACAGTTTTTGCTTTGTCCTGGATTCTACTCTAAAGCGGCAACAGCAAAAGGAGGCACAGATTTAATTTAAATACACAAAATGCCATCTTTCACTTACAGACCTAACCTAAGATTAGCACTGTCCAATCTGAATGCTTCTGTTATGCTCTGCTGAATGCTCTGTTAATAATGTGATTTGTCAATGCTGTTGCATTGAAATATATGTAACAGAATGTGGAAATTCTTTTTTTTTTTTTTAAGTTTGTCTTACCCACTCATTAGGACTCCTTCTATCCCTCGTTATGCCCTCATGCACGTGCCTCCTCCGATAAATGTAAAATCAGTCACTGTCTCCCCTTTTTTTTTGCCCAGGTAACCAGTTCACTCAGAGGAACCGACATCACACTGGGAGTGCTGTGGGTAGAGTTCGCCATCTATCTCTCTCTGACTCCGTGCTGGGATTCGAACTGGCGATCCTCGGCTAATAGTTGCAATGCCTTAGAGCACTGGATAATTCAGAGCAGCTTTTCTCCATTTTTTTTTTACAAGAACCATTCATTTGCTAACCAGTGATATGATTTCAATGCCACTGGCTGCAACACAAGCCTCATGAAGGTCATATCTGTACAGGCATTTCTGCACAATAGAACAGTGTCAGCTTTTGCAATTCTACAAGCAGTTGTACAGGAAAGTTTCTTGTTTTTCTTAGCCTCAACTCGATGTCCACTGTCCCTGTTTTTACACAATGTGACAAAAATAAAAAAATTATAAAAACTTTTGAAGTGAAACGTTCCAATACACTTTACAGTCCTGGAAGCTCTTTAATGTATTTAGATGGAATGTCAGTGTGTGTAAAAGAGTGTGACAGCCTGTTGCAGCAAAATGCATAATGGTTTGGTCAAGACAGGACATCTAAGACAAAAGAAATATAGCCCAGAGCTTTTTCACTGCCGCTGTTCTTCCTCCTCCGTCAGAGACAGGAGAGTAGCTCATTATTCCTGAGTACAGAATGGAGCCACTGTAAGTCGTTGCCAAGCAGCCGGACCATGATTCATCCATTGAAGGGAAAAAATGGCTTCCATTAATTACTTTACTATGCAAGTGAGAAAAATGCAACGGAGAAGCCGGTGCAGCAAAGAGCAGAAGGAGGAAGAGGGAGTGAAACAGGAGATGATGATGAGAGTAATGACTCGAGCCAATGGGTGTGAATGGGTGGCTGGTAGTTTGGTAGGAACGCTCACATTTGGACCTGCGGCGAGGCGCGACCTGCAAGATGAACCATTGTCGAATACATTACGAATGTAAAAATGTTACTATTATTATCAGTAAACACTTGAATTACTACAGTCTGCAGATCCATCAGTCAATTTAGCATCTGGTCTGATGTGTAGTCACATATAGGAAGCACCACTGCTTACATTTAAAAATGCAGGTTTATCACATGTACCCTGTGGGTGCCCTGATAAACACCATGTTTAAACTTTTCACTAAATTAAATTGGATCTATTTTAAAACCACAAAATCCCATTTCACTTTATATTTTACAACTGGAAAACAGCAAGATTATAAAGTTAACTGATACTAAAATGTGATACATTGACTAGCTTTAGATTTTAACACAATATAGTTAAAGGCAGTGACAACAAAATACTGATTAGCACAGTCTGTGTGAATCAGTGCCGAATGCCACTGATGGTGTATTTCAGCTCTATTTAAGTAAATTTTGAATGGAATATGGCGTTTACAGTGTGCAGTTCTCTTTAGACGTTAAAGAGTTAAGAGATTGCAGCTTCTCTTTCATTGTCTCTGTGTGTGTTATGTACTACCTGCAGCTGGTAGGGGGGCTGCTGGGCTGTAATTTCACATTGTGCAGACTGCATCGCACCCAGAGCCATAATAACTGCTCAATGCAGTGTTCAATCAACTGCTAGGTGATCCATCACACACCTGAATAAAACAGGGCTATGGAGAGCATTATTCTACAGTTTGCCAGGAGGTGAAGGTTTGTGGTGACACTCAGGTGTCAACATCAAATTATTCAATGCATTGGGAACATTTCACATGATTTTCTATCAAAACATAAAGAGAAATGTATATAATGTATGTAATATTTAACTATTGCACAAAAAATAACAAAAAAATAGGGGCTGTTTAAACTAATTGCATTTACAAATTCAAAATACTTACTTTTTCTTTAGGATTTAGCATTCCTGTAAATCACTAACCTAATATGTATTTGTATAACCACAGTTATAAACAGCAGAACTGTTTCACATCTGTGCTGCACAGAGTCAAACAACCTGCCACCTGTTAACTGTTATTCCAGTCCAGGATGCTTTGACTACATCCCACAATTCATTTGCATTTCTTGGTTTTGCCACAGAAAAGGGCATTTTTGATGTTATTCCACAAGTTTCCTATCAAATAAATGTCTGGGTATTGGGCTGTACACTCCATAAGATTAATTTTGTTGGACTGGAACCAGGATTTTGCTTGTTTATTGGTTTGTTTAGGGTCATTGTCTTGTGGAAACACCCATTACAAGAACATTTCCTCTTCAGCGTAAGACAACATGACTTCTTTAAGTATTTTGAAATATGCAAACTGGTCCATGATCCCTAATATGCGGTAAATAGGCCCAGCACCATAGTAAGAGAAACATGCGCTTATCGTGATGCTTGCTGCACCATGCTTCACGGTCTTCAGAGTGTACTGTGGCTTAAATTTAGAATTTGGGGGTCGTCTGGCTTTCTGAGCCAAAAAGAACAATTTTACTTTCAAGGCCAGTTGATGAATTCTTTGGCAACTTGCATCCACTTCAACACACAACAGTGGGACTTCTTGCTCAAAGATTAGCTTCAAACGGGCGTCTTCTAACTGTCACAGTTCTGGATCTGATCATTGGCTGAGCCTTTACTATTCTGGCTGTCGACCCATTCGAATGGTAGTCTTCAATTTTCTTCCACGTCTCTCAGTTTGCTTTCCATTTTAAATCATTGGAGATCATTTTAGCAGAACAGCCTATCATTGTCTGTACTTCTTTAATCAACATTTTATCTTCTCCAATCAACGTTTGAATCAAAGTACGCTGTTCTTTTGGACAATGTCTCGAACAACCCATATTTCCCAGGCTTTCAAGGAGAAATGCATGTAGAACATGTGCTGGCTTCACCCTTAAATAAGGGCCACCTTATTTACACCTTCTTCTGTTTCTTCACAGAATGATTGACTTCACTAATTGAACTCCACACTGCTAATATTTTGAACACAACCATTTCTAATCATTATTCAAATACACAGACTCAATAGCATGCATATCATAAATGCTGAGTCTGTTGGTTGTCTAAGAGCCTACTGCACCAACTTGATAAATTGTTTGTCATGTGGTAATATAATTTATCCCAAAAACGGTGATTAATCTGCTTAGTCATATTGGACTGCTATTATTTTGAACACTACTGTAGTGGATTGCTCAAGACTTGTCTGACTGGTTGTCAATGCAGTGTCACTGTGTGATGCTCACACTTGGCATCACTTTAAAGCCTTAACTATTTAATTTGTGTGAACAACAGACTACTGAGGAAGACTCTTCACAGGAGGGTCTTACTGACGACCTATCTACCTCAACTGTAGCCTAGGCTTTGGAACCTAGCAAATAATCATGAACAAGCTATATCCCTAATAAATGAACTAAGGTCCAATAAAGAACATGGAAAGGTTTTATGAGAAATCAAATATCTGGGGTAAGCATTTGTGATTTTTTTCAGAGAACTACAGCTTTCGGGGATTTTTTTTGAAAGGTTCATTCTTTAAGTGTTAAGAAAAGGAGACTGGCTTTGGTGTTGGCAGCACAGAATATGTTAATGTACACAAGTGAGTGTCTATATGTGCTCGGTGAAAGCAAGAACAAGAAGGAGCACGTATAAGCTCCATATGTACGAGAATGTGTGTATGTGATAATGGAGGGGGTGGGGGTAAAAAGGCACAGCGCAGCAGCACTGACAGAGGGTGGGAGGCAGAGTAGTGTGATACGGTTGGGGGAGATGTGTGTGTGTGTGTGTGTAGGTTTGGCAGGGAGTAGAGGGAATGCAGCAGGAAAAGCCCTTCACACTGTATGCCCTTGTCTGGAATGAGCAGCCCACACCATCCACAAGCTGCCAGTGGCTGCACTTTCTGATGTGGAACTAACAATGAGAAAGAATATACACGCACAAACACACACACACTAATCTTCCAAGCTTCATCCTGTAATTTGGCATGGACATCATGCACCTTTTTTATACGCTTCTGTTTCCTCAGCTTCTGCTTTCAATGTGTGAATGGTGGAAGCCCAACAATACATTTACATATGCTTCTAAAATTGCTGCAAATCTAACAGAACAAAAAGCAATATGTAAACACGATACTGTAGCTCTTAGAAGCCTACAGTTATTAAAATCATTCAGCTGTATATTCTATATGTTCTCTTAAAATTCAAGTATAACATACAGGACAAAATTACTTTATTTTCAGAATTCTTAAAAAAATTAGCAACAAGTGAAAAATAATTCCCAGTTAACTAAAACACTAATAGCGACATCTAAGGACTAACCATAATCATTGGAATAGACTGAAATGTAGGACATAGCAATAGTTCAGTCTGAGTTGCAAAGGTCTTCATTAATCTTTTCAGGAAAAAAGAGAGGATTTGCTGGCCAATCAAATTCTCAGAACAGGTTTGTTTTATGCCCAACGCCAGTAAGAATGACATGACTAATATTTGCATTTATAGACAAAAGCAACAGGTCATATTTAGGCCATTTTGTAAATATGAAATATTGTTATGAGTCATATGTTTTAATATGATTTTATAATATGATTTCTCTACACGCAGTTGTTATCTTTTTAACTCTTGGTCCTGGATGGCTGGATTTAAGTTTCAAGTTGATAGGACATTTATGATAGGACATTTATGCTTTCAAATGCTTGTACTGAGTATCAGGTAATTAGTCTACAACAGGGATGCACAAATATACAAAATAATATAAACAGAAAAAAAAAACAGAAAAATATTTTAAATATACAAAATATACTGAAAAGGAAAGGTCTGATACGTCTGATTAGTTTCATGATTTTCACTCATTCATTAGTAGCCAGGTGTGTTGGAGCAGGGAAATCGGGAAAGAGCTGGACTCTGGCACTCAGTTCTGGACCCCTGCATTAAAAGCTTTGTATGTGGGTGCACACTTTAGTTTCTCAGTTTCATAATTTTCTTACACTTGCATATCAGTATCAAACCATCAGACCACAGATTTCAAAACTTGGTAAACCAAATGTCTGCTAGCACTAGGATTTCAGTACTGTGCCAGATTAATACATTATGGCTAATTGGTATCTAATTATAACCTCCAGAACGCCTAAAACGAGGCCCCAGAAAAACAGTAATTCACACTGTAGATAAATGTGTGAATCACTGGTCTATCACTACCTTATTACATTGATCTTACAGTTAACTTAATAGTCCAGCTCATGAGGACCTAACCAGTGGGAAAGATTATGGAAAAAAAAAAAATTGGCCTCAATATTTTTAGATTTACTTGCCATAACACATTAAAGGCTTTTAGTAATTTTTCCCCAGTATATTGCCTTTAACTTATATTTTTTATATTATTTTTTTGCCTGGCTTCAAAAGAGCACTTGCTGGATAGATTCACAATTTTAATACTCCTAATATGCTTCAGCCTATCTTTTTCTTTGTCTCTACGCAGTGGGAAAGATTACTTGGCTCACCTGGTCAAAAGAACAGCTCAATTGACTGGATAATTATCCACTGAACATCTAGAGAATTAGTTACATTCTAACTAAAAATAAAGGTGCTTCTATTCACTCTATGTACAAAGTCATAGAGGAACCATGTTTGCATTAGAGTTGTGTGAGTATTAGGGGTGTAACAGTACGTGTATTCTTTGTGAACCACCATGGTACGGGGTCACGGTTCGGTTCGAGTAAATGCACGCAGAATACATGGTACAGCCTCTCGTCCTCTCCCTCTCTCTTTCTCTCAATATGCTTAGAACAAATATGTGTATTTTAAGCAGCTAAAGCAATGCTGTTGTTTTTGTTCTTAATAAAGTGCCACAATTATGCTCTATTTGTTCCAACATGATCCTAAAGATAGAGCCTCTCATGATGACAGTAAGAGAGAACCCTGGTTTAAGAATTTAATAAAAGTGCTTGAACCCTGTTACAACATTCCATCCCAAAAAACAAAACATGATTATAATGAAGTACCATTGTTATTATGAAGTTAACAAAGGAGAGGCTATACAGAATGCCCAGCCTCTTTATTTTTTCACCAACCGCACCAAACTGTAGGGTTTATACCGAGGTGTGAACCGAACCGTGAGTTTTCTGTACTGTTACACCCCTAGTGAGTATGAAGACCTTTTAGACCCATAGTTAAAAAGAACACACATGATAGTACTATAAAATATAAAAGAACTAAAATTTACAGAAAGCCCTGAAGGTTTCTCTCTGATAAATATTAGATTTATAGTAGTAGCGAATTATAAGCCTTAAGATTAATGTCTGACCGAGATTGAGGGGTTTACACTGTATTCTATAATCTCATTTCAGATATTTT
Organism: Astyanax mexicanus; assembly: GCF_023375975.1. Taxonomy (NCBI): domain Eukaryota; kingdom Metazoa; phylum Chordata; class Actinopteri; order Characiformes; family Acestrorhamphidae; genus Astyanax; species Astyanax mexicanus. The sequence continues at coordinate 82,795,458 of NC_064408.1, read as the reverse complement.
AAATTACCAACATCAGACCATCTAGTTCAATGTCCAACAGCTTAATTTCACGATATTCCATTTCTACAGAGAAGGGCCTTTTAGCCTGAGATTTAGAGCATTTTGTGCTGAAAAGGCTTCAGAGCTGTACAGTTATAGCAGAGTGTTCAAAGTGCACACTCAGAGTGTTCTCTCTGTCCAGGGGGAGCTGACGAGTGTGAGCTCTGGCCTTTCCCCGTCAGCTGAGTGATGGCTCACTGATTGACTGAGTCCAGGATGTCTTTACTGTACATTAGAAATAAAGATAGGGTGAAAACTTCCAGTTATGTACACTGACATGCTAAAAGTTTCGGGATAACAGTGTGTAAACTAATCACAAAGTGTTAACTCAGGGGACGACGTGGGAGCACCCACACCTGTATAAGACATCTAAGTCATTATATTCACTAATTAGAAAGGAAAGCATTTGCATATAGATAGTTTACTGTGTCTTATCTATCAGTGCTTCTAAAAGTAAAACAAACCACTAAACTGGGTGTAAAGTAGGATCTTTTCCCACCCAGAGACCCGCAGTCGGCCACCATCAACTCCCCTAGTCTGCTCAGTGTGCAGTGTGCCCCTGGCCATCGCTTTTCTGACCACTCCAGACACATCATGAGACCTGTGTGTGTGCGTGGGGTAGATGTATGACCAGTTTTTTCCAGGAACACCAATCACAACCATACGGATTTAATCACTGATTAGGCACCATTATTACTCAGCAGACAGATTCAGATGGCGTGATGGAAACTGTGATGCAGGTCTCAAAATTAATTGCTGTTTGTTTTCAATAATAAACCAGACACTGCTCATGATAAAATACAGTAGATAAGCTTGCGAATGTTGAACTGAAATTAGACAAACATGGATGTATTCAACAGTTCAAACACACACCTACTCAACCTGTTCAGGTGAATCAGCAAATCTAGGGTCCAACTAATTAAGTTATTTTTTTCATTTTTTTTTTTTTTTTTACATTTACATGCTATAAAATATTGTTTAAATGATGGAATCTGCTGATATAAAATGTCTATTTACAGTGTACGTCTTCTGCTGCTTTAATAATGACTAGATAACTAGATAAAATAATAAAAACACTTTATCATAAAATTATGTTATGGTAAATATAGTTCTGGAAAAAATAAAGAGACCACTTAAAAATGAAGAGTTTCTTTGATTTGACCAAATTAAAAATATAATCAAAAGGAAGATGAATGATCACAGTGAATTTTTGCACCAGGAGTGATATAAGTCATCCAAAAGCAGTGTGTAAGACTGGTGGAGGAGAACATGCCAAAATGCATGAAACCTGTGATTAAAACCAGGGTTATTCCACCAAATATTGATTTCCGAACTCTTAAAACTTTATGAATATGACCTTGTTTTCTTTGTATTATTTGAGGTCTGAAAGCACTGCATCCTTTTTGTTATTTCAGCCATTTTTCATTTTCTGCAAATAAATGCTCTATATGACAATATTTATATTCAGAATTTGAGAGAAATGTTGTAGTCCGTAGTCCAACAATGTTCATTTTACTCAAACATATACCTATAAATAGCAAAATCAGAGAAACTGATTCAGAAACTTGGTCTCTTCATTTTTTTCCAGAGCTGTATTATAATCTGTATCATTTGCTAGATGCTTAAGATTGTTTTAAAATATGACCTTAAATAATCTATCATCAGCAGCAAAATTTCAGAAATGTTTTTTTTCCTATTTGCTAAGAATAGAAGGAAATTCCAACCCCAGAGGCACAAAATGTAAGTCTTTTGTTCATGTTTATGACACACTGCGTTGTTTTAGTTTTATAAAATAGACAATGACAGTAACAGCTGACAATTCATGTTGGCCAAGCAACAAATGCTGCTACTGCTACTGTTTTTTTTTCATATTATTAAAACCGTTTTATCTTTAGGCCATGTGACATAATATTGTCAGATTTTATTGTTTACTGTAATTTTTGTCTTTAGTATCAGCTGCAGTCAGGCCCTATGTTTTAGAGGGGAGGGGCTGTGGATTAACAGTGAATTTACCTGGTTGGGAATATGCAGGTTGAAATCCAGGCCACACACAAACTCTGAGTGGTGCTCCATTGTGTCAAGCAGCATCGGACTCCTGGAGTAATCCCAGAACCTGTGGGCGCAGAGCAGCACAAGGCAATCAGGCTAATTGAGTGGTCGTTTTTCCTCCTCAAAGCCCTGACACAGCCTCTGGCTCACCAGGCCCGGCTGTATCCAAATACAGCAAATACAATTAAATCACTCCCTTCAAAACACTCCCCAGCTGCAGGAAAACATTAGGCTAGCATTAATTCTAGCGTCACTCATAGAGAACATATTACTTACCAAAGCTCATATACAGAAGCAGCTCCAATAATAGCCCTGCTGTAAGGAAAGCTTCTGGGATGAATTATAGACCTGAGACCAGTATAGCTGGAGGCAGGTTTAGGCTTGAGAGATGAGAGTGGGGTAAGTGCAATAAACGAGACTGCACTTAAAAATTGCCACTGATTAGGCAAAAAAGCAATTGGGCCATTATTCAATGAACACATTTAGTGCCAGACTGTGACTCAATCGCATCATTTATTTTTATAACATATTTTATGATGGAACTCATTCAAATTAGGGCTAGTTTTAGAGTTGTTAGCAACATACTTATTAAGCTAGATTTTTTTGGATTTATATTATTATATAATATTTTTGCCATTTACACTATTATATATACCTAAACAAAACTGCTGCCTCAAAGAAATTATATATAAAATAATAAACAATAAAAAAAATAAAGCCACATTCTTCTGTTTCTTTAGTTAAGCACCTCAGATTTTAAGCTAACATTGCTAACAAACACTAGAAGTCAGCAGTCACCCACATTTTCAGCTGTAAGTACAAGTTAATTAACTTCTCATAACTGCATCCAGGTTTTCATTCATTTTTGTTCATTTGTTTGCATCGTTCACATTAACAATACCCTAAACTACAATAAAAAAAAGAGGCACTGGTTCAAGCGGTCCATAAATACGGGGAATATTACTGTTTGTTAGCAACATTAGCTTTGTAGTAGCAGTGCTTAACGTGGCAGTCTGTATTATTTTGATTCTAAACTGAAAGCAGAAGCATTTCTGAGTGAAGAAGAGAGAAAATATTGTGTTTATGGTACCAGTGTGCTCAGTTTCTGACTGAGCTCTCTCTCTCTCTCTCTCTGACTAAACATAACCTGGAATCGGATTGATTCGCTCTAAGGAGACCGCATCACACCCGCCTAGTTTAAAATGATTCTTCTGCATGCTCGGTGCAATTACCCATTCTCATCAGAGAGGGACATAAATCCCAAAACTTACGAACATCAGCTTAAAAAGAAAGACTTATCGAAAACATTGTTTAAAAATGTAATAATATTTGATAATTTATTCACTTTTATAGTAAACTACATTCTTAATAAAGAGACTTAAATATGATTTGAGTGGTCTACATTTTAGGTGACCTCCAGTATTAACATTATAGCATCTATATGTAATTTGAAAAACACGTTTTGGCTAACTGGCTATATCTGGGCTGAAGGGTAAACTCTGTAAATTTAGTCCCTGTACTATTATATAAATACAAATTTTCCAAGTGAAAAAATATGAAAATGTTCTTCTTCTCAAAATTGGTGTGTCCTTTTTAAAACACATTAAATCAGGGGTCTCAAAGTAGCGGCCCGCGGGCCACATGCGGCCCGCGACGCGGTTTCATACGGCCCCTCACGGGTTAACAAAATAAACATACATCTGGCCCGCAATTCAATTTAATTATTTATGCTTTATTATGTTCGTTTTCATATTTTATCTTAACTTGTATTTTGGTGTGTGTGTGTGGTTTTTGTTTTTTTTTGCTTACGCTGCGTTGTCTGCTTTAGTAGTCTTCAGTAGCCTTCAACAGTCTAACCTTACAGCCGTGGTGTGTCCACTAAACTCCGTAGTTATAAACATCCTGAGGTTAGCAGCGCGCTAACTGACCTGTTTATAATGTAATCCCAGCAGTGACTCCGTGACGCTGCTCTAAACTGCTGCTGTTAGCTGCTTGGGCTGAAAGATGAACTGTAGAGAGCTGTATTATCCGGTTAGTGGGGTTATTTTATTTCATACACAGAAGAACTTACAAATTTTTAAAAACGCTCCAGACTGCAAGTACCCCTCGCTGCAGAACCACAAGTCCAGGGGGTGGGGCTGGATCTGATCCAACTCTTCCTGCGTCGTGTTTTCATTGGTCTGAAGCAGATCGGACTCTTCCCCATCCGGTTTTACTCACTCGCCTTTCGGAGTCAAGTAAACAATCACGAACGTGAAAATTATACATCGTTACACTCTTTTTATAGAACTCTGTTTTTTGTTCGCCGTTTTGATTGTGTATTAATATCTGTAATAATAAATGAACATGGTAGCTGGTAGATAAGACACTCATTGGCATCCTTTATTTTAATTATTTATTTTTTATTTTGTCTTTAGGCCCTTTTTATTAAAGATAAAAAATGAAATAGTTAATATTTATATAGGAAATTTACAGCATTTTATTATGTTTGTAATCACAGACATGTTCCTTCTTTTAAATCTGTATTGTGTGATTTAAATGTGCTACGTAGCAAATAACATTTTGATCTATAAACGGTAAAAGTCTTAAGGTTGGGTTCCAGGATTTATTTGATAAGATAAAATAAGTCCTGGTCGGGAAACGTAAGCGACACGTGTTAAGTTTAACGACGAATTGAAATGCGATGACTTAAAACCAATGAAAGGAGGTCAGGCTCCACCCCTTGGATCAGATCCAGCCCCACCCCCTGGACTTGTGGTTCTGCAGCGAGGGGTATCTCCCAGACTGGCTCAGCTGAGCCCTGTAGCCCGTGGCTGGGCTGCAGCTCTGACTAAGCAAAGACTGCGGGCTTGTGGTGCTGCAGCTGCAGCTCCGACTAGTGGTTGGATGAGGAACTGCTAAATCTGAGGAAATGCTAAATCTGTCACAGCTCACAATTTTTGATTTTATATTTATTAAGCCTTATTTCAGTATCAAACGTTTTGATCAAAGTTAATATAACTTATAAATTAAAAGGATTTATGTTAATAGAGCAACAAGCAACCATTTTTCCATGCAACTGTAATATTTGATTGAATAAATAGTATATTGAGAGTTATTTAACATTAAGGAGTAATTACATTCATTTTGTATTACATCTGGTTACATTTTCTTATATTTATAAGTTACATCTGGCCCTCAGAGGACAGCCAATATGCCAATGTGGCCCTCGGCAAAAATGAGTTTGAGACCCCTGCATTAAATGGACAATAATAATGATAGAAGTTTATAAGACATCCCATTCTTAATCTGTATGCATTTATATGAAGCAGGTCCCCATTTGCTACTCTAATAGAAGGTTCAGAAGTCAGCAAAGACATTGGAGACTCTCGCTGCACTCTGCTACTCAGAACTCTGAAGCATTTAGAAGCCACAGTAACTCAGACCGTTACACTCATATTTTAATATAAAATGGATATGAGGAAGTGTTTCAAGTCTACTTAAAATAACTTATTTGTGACTGAAACATCCATTCAAAATGAACGTCACAGGAATGGAAAATACTGAACACCTTACCTTCCTCTCACAAAAGAGTGCAGAAGAACTAATATATTTCCTTAATTAACCTTTTAATAATGTCAGGCAATACAATTTGCCCTCTGCAACCGACCCTATATAAACAGGCCAGTTTCTACTAACGTCCCACCACCTCTGCATGGTAACTGGTAGAACGGGCAGCTATCCTGTGGTCGGGATAGGACGCTTTATCATCTCGGGTAAACATGGAAACCTCACAGTTCTGAAAGGGGCCTACGCAGAGTTAGGTAAGTAAACAGCACAGGGTGTGTGTGACAGCAGGTGCCTCTCACGCTCTTGTGCACATCACCCTATTAAATAAGGACAGCGTGGTCAAACACAACCCTTTCTGTTCCACAGCAGAGAAACAAAACATTTTCACAATCGTACGTGCATGGGTTAAAATCACTTCTATTAATTACACACAGCCTGAGCAAACTCAGGGTAATTACACAATGACTGGTTCGCTCAAAAAGTAGCACACTGTGTGGATCAAAATACACTTTTAAGAAAAAAATAAAACAGAGATCTAAATCAACCGCCAGACCCAAAGATTTTCTATTATAAAAGTGGTGAAGGCATAATGTCACAGTGCAAATGTAAAATGCCTCAAAATCTTGTGACTAAAGTTGTATTCTACCCTGCACTGTGGGCGTAAGGGTCACGATCATGTGATTTGCACACAGCAATGACATTACAAAATTCAAAGCCCTCCAAGGCTAAATGACGAAGGACAAACAGACTTTGACGGTGGTGATGTATGTGTGTGTGTGTGTGTGGGGGGGGGGGGGGTAATATGTTTATTAATTATATGTTTTTTGGTGCCATCTGTATTTGTGTTTAATACCAGTAAACATTACTAAATTAAAGTGGTCTGTATGTAAGTTGCCGAAATTAGCAATATAAAATCAATATAAAAATACTTTATTATAGAAGCATTTATATTGGTCCATTCATCGTGAATTTTCTCTATGCTATGAGAAACCACTGTCAAATTCATATTTCATAAAAAAGGTTTTTATTTAAGGTTTGTCCTATATGCCACCAGCTATATGCGTGGTTTGCTGTTGAACTAACAGTGATATATTTATTTGTATACAAAATACAAATGTTTGAACCATTTTCTGCAATTAGTGTAGCATTTTGGTAAACACTGCCTATTCAGGGGCTGACTAACATTTGATTTCCTATCTGGACAGGGTATACATCTTAACAATTGTCCTTGGGCAAGTCAAACTGCAATACTTGAAATATCTGTGTTTAGCTGGGGTGATGCTCAATTGTAGTTGAGTAGTAGCACAACATGGACCAATAATATCTAATAATAAATAATATCTAGTTTCTGGTGCTGTTTTTACACAAGGCTTCATTTATCCATGAATTCTAAACTGGTAATGAAAAAAATGCTACTGCTGTATTTTTCTCTTTCAGCCTCAAAAACCTTCAGTGGTCATTGCCAAAGATTTAAATGATTAGTGTCTGGATATTGTGTGTGAATCTGGAGAGAGAACCATCAGTCAGTGCAAACCTAATCCTGGAACTCCCTGCACAATACATGTTAGACTTGCTCTCAAAACACTTAAATCAACACTTAACAAGCACTTTATTAATGCACCCGCAGAGCAGAGAGAACGCTCCAATACTGCAAAGTGCAAGCCATTAGTGGACTTCTTGCTACAGTAATAATTTAGCGAATAAAATACATTGGTGCATATTTCAAGAGGCAATTTTACTGCATCGGATTATACAAAGGAATTATTTTATATTTTATGTAGTTTGTAAACATTAGTAACTTTTAATATACAGCTCTGGAAAAAAATAAGAGACCACAACAGTTTTTGAATAAGTTTTTCTGATTTTGCTATTTATAGGTATATGTTTGAGTAAAACGAACATTGTTGATTTATTCTATAAACAACGCACAACATTTCTCCCAAACTCCAAATAAGAATATTGTCATTTAGAGCATTTATTTGCAGAAAATGAAAAATGTCTGAAATAACAAAAAGATGCAGAGATTTCAGACCTCAAACAATGCAAAGAAAACAAGTTCATATTCATAAAGTTTTAAGAGTTCAGAAATGAATATTTGGTGGAATAACCCTGATTTTTAATCACAGTTTTCATGCATCTTGGCTTGTTCTCCTCCACCAATCTTACATGCTGCTTTTGGATAACTTTATGGCACTCCTGGCGCAAACATGTAAGCAGTTCTGCTTGGTTTGATGGCTTGTGATCATCCATCTTCTTCTTGATTATATTCTAGAGGTTTACAATTTGGTAAAATCAAAGAAACTCTTTACATATAAGTAAACAAGTGGTCTCTTATTTTTTACAGAGCTGTATATTATTCACATGGGAAATTTGGGGAAACATGGGAAATGTAATTTATGTATACATTTATTGCAAAAGGATTTGCAACTAAATATTAAATCTTATTCTAAGTTTATCTGTTCAAATACTTTTGCTCATAAGAAAAATGAATGGGTTCAGACAGAAGGTACTATCTTCTGAACTGTGTATCAGATCCAGATATATATACCTGGAAATTAAAGCTAAAATATTGATCTTTTGTCTGATGTTTATCTTGTAATGATAAACCCAAGTGTTTTCAGCCTACAGCAGTTAGTAATCTGCCTCAATGTTCCCATACTTGTGGAGGGGATTTTATTTATAAATGTATAAATAAATTACATTTCTCATACATGTGGAAATAAGAGCTGAATGGAGATCTTTTGACTTATGCTTGTCTTTTAATATCGAACCCAAATGATTTCAGTCTATAATAGAAATAAATTGACTGACCTCACTGTTCCAGTACTTCTGGAGTGGACTGTACATTGCATGTATACTTATTCAGCAAATTCCCAACAATTTGGAAAAAGTTTAAGTAAAAATTAATTATTAATTAATTTCCTAAACCCACATTAAACATTAAACTTTGACCTAATGTTTGAAAACCAAACGTTAAATTAATGTTGAGTTCACCTAAAAACACTTGCATACATAAAAATTATGAAATCAGAGATAAACGTCAATTCAATGCATAAGATAATGAAAAAAAATCTAACCTTATTTAGTTGTATTTACTTTATTTTGTCAAACAATTATGTACACCTGTTATTAATACACTGTAATGTACCTGATTGATCTACAAATAATGTAATAAATACAGTATATTATTATTCATTTTCTCTGATATTTATTTGGTGATTTACTAAGGAGGTTTTAGTGAACAAAACAGTTTACAATAAACAAACTCTTGCACAGTCAGTAGCATTTAGTGGTGGCTTATTGTAGACAGTGGCTGGGGAACAGTAATGAGATAAACTTCTCAGACCAATCTCCAGAGAAGAGCAGACAAACTCACCTGTTATACTGTCCCTGCAGCAACGGCTACTGAGGCCAAATTATGTTACTTTAAAAGGGCTGTCATTGCAATAAATGAGTCTGGAAATACATGTATGGCCTCTGTCCAGAGAGTCATGAGCTGGTTTTCCAGGCACAGATTAAGGCCAGTCTGAGACTAAATTACCCTGTGGATGGGATTCTCTGATGAAAAGGCCTTTTTGTCCAGTTTTAATTACACAGCATTAGGGAAATTGCCTGCTCTTTGTCTTTATTTGTACAGAAAAAAGATGAACTAGTAGATGACGGCAGTACGATAAACTAAACATTTACCTCCACACAAATAACTCCAGACATCCAAATAAAGTATTTCAGCAAGAAAAAAAACAAACAAACAAAAAAACAATGAACTTGCCCTACGATGCAAGTTCTCTAACTAAAAAAAATGCAAAATGAACTGAGCTAGTTCTCCTAATGCTGTAGTATTCACAAAACAACATCAAAGAGTACAATAAATACAAAGCTTTGAATAATTCATCGCTTTCAGACACATCACTCAGTCTTTGAAGGCTTTAAGTCTGGGGTCTCTGTCTGGTAAACTCTGCTCAAGTCTATGCTCAAGAGAAAATGAGCGGAACCTGGAAGCCAAATATCAACTTCATGCAGAGAAACAAATCAGAGTGGCCCGGGGCAAGGCCAGTAAAGAGAGGCAGATATGAGCAATCCACTCAGAGCAGAGTGGCAGCACTCTGATAAATCGCTACCCATAATGCTGCACGACTAACCCTTTCAGAGCCATATAAGACTGAAAGATACTTTAATATAATAGGACTGTCACAATTACCTGATTAAAATATGTACTGATTAAATGTATCTTCATGATGAACCAGAACTAAATTTACTTATTTAAATACACTTTAGAATGAACCTAACAATAATGCAGATTTTATTTATTAATTTTATGAATGTAGCTTAATAAAACTAATAATAAAACATAATAATAAAAAAATATAAGTAATAAAATGTATAATTTATAATTAATAAAAAAATAAAACATTAAACCAGCATATTAAATTTCTTATAATGTTTGTACCCAACAGAGTTGATTTTTTTGAAACATGTTAAGCAAAGAATGTGCAGCAAAAGGGTGTCTCTGTAAATGATGTTAACTTTACACTACATTATTTACACAGAAGGGAAATAATTTCAGCATTCATACTTCAGCTGGTCTAATAATTAGCAATATAATAAGAAAACTACATTTTCTTAGATGGGTATATTTAAAATATGTGAGTGAGCAATACTTTTTTATGGGTTTCTATAGTTTTTAGTAATATTTAATGGGGTACAGTATCATAACCATATACTTGAGTACACATTCACATTAAAATAGCACTCAAACCCAAGTTCAAAACAGCACTGCTTGGCTTACATACACTAAAACAATAAAGAAACAACTGTTTCATGCAGTATGCATTACATTCTCATCTACCTTGTGTAAGTCCATAGGATTTGGTTAGAATGCACAATTGTTCAGCATGCTCTGTGCAATTACACATTGTGGTGCAGTCTCATTTTCAGAGTGAATGAATCTGGTGATTTTAGCTAGGAATCTGTTGTGCTCTCTTTTGGCTAATCATGAGATCTCTTCAGTTTTAATTCTGCATTTGTTTGTTTTAGTAACGCATGAATCCATATTTACAGTATGGCTCTTGTATCAGCATCATAAGTAGCACAGTATTTTCTCAAGTAACCAACCAGTCATCCTGTTTTTAAAATGAATATATTTGCCTTTGCAGAGGCACAGTGATGCTATTTATTGTAATATTTTGCCGATCTCCTCACTCAGAAAGACTGCTTCTTTCAATTTAAAAGAACAAAATCTTAAGGACTATAGCTTTAAGTGTTAAATAGTGGACAGATTCAAATCGTAAATTAGTTAAACAAAGTGAAGTAAATGTTTTGCACCCAGACAATCAGCACTAACACACATAGAGACTCTTATACATATGTGTGGGAACTATTCACAACTCTTGTTCCAGGTCGGGCCCATGCATATGGGTGTCAGTGGGTTACACACTGATGCATTGCAGTGATGTGGCCACCTTCAGAAGCTTCCTGTTACAACATGTACATGTATTAACCCACTCAGAGCCCATTCTCACCTTAAACCCATCTAGCCCACAACATGGGCATGCTGAATTTGCCGATTTAGGTAATGTGTTCTGTTATGAATGTCAGTCAGTGACAGATGCTGTGTTTAAAAATTGTGTTAGAATGTCAGAGAATATTATAATCAATAAAATAAACAATTAATTTCCCCTACTGTCCTGATGGAAAGCCAGTATTTCAGTTCTCATCTAACACAGAGTTTGTTAGTTTTCCATTAGAGCTGCAGGTTCAACTAAACCAATTCAAACAATTAAAGGAGTTCACAACGAATTCCAACAAAACTATGTTCTACTAATAGCACAATCTGACTATTCATCAAATATCAGATGGAACTACAGAGACCTGGGAGCTGGGAGGCTGAATAAACCTGTAGGCAGTTTGGGCACAGTGGCCACATGTGCAGCTTCTCCAGAACATCCAATTCTATTGGTGATTCATTTCAATAAACAAAGACTTGTGAATACAGAGTAGGAAACAGGTGCAGCGTACAATGAATCTACTACAATAGATCCCTTTCAGAAGCAGCACAGCAGTGAGTATAAGCCTTCACCATTATTTTAACCTCCAAAAACTACACTGCAAACCTGCTGTCTCCAAAATAGAGTGGCTTTCCGGCCACCCTCTGCAACATTTTATCCAGAGAAAAATGCAGAGACAGGAATCATAAACGGGTCAAGAATGTGGGCATGACTGTCTTGCCAAGCTCCTAAGCATGACAGGCTGTAACACAAACTGCACAATGCCAAAGACTTTTCTCATGCCTCTTTAAGTATTGCAGTACAGTACTGCCTAAGCTCTCCTCCACCACCTTCATGTTTATGTCTAAACATACAGTATTTTCACACTGCTAAACCTTAGAAAATAAACTACTTTTTCAGTTTTGAGGCACAATATATATCAATGTATTGGAGAGAAAATAAAATGTGACATCCCAATAAACACTGCTAGTGAAAGGAATGACCAATACATGCCTTATTCTAACTTCCAATGAAATTTCAATCTAAGTATACACATTTTATCAATCACCCTGGCCGGGTGTTTCTCAACTCAGCTCACGAAGTAACCTCATCTCACCCATTTTATGGCTTACTTTTGTTAAATGAAGTTGGTGTGTTAGAGCTTAGATTGGGCCCAAAATATCCAGCCCAACCCGGCCCGAGCCCCGACATTTTTTCAGTATGCAGCCAATCTACTATGCACAGCTCTGCAGGTCAGTGCATAATACGGACAGGTGGAGCCTGTACTCTGACCTTGTGCAATTTTTTTTTTTTTTAAACACGGTTTGCTTTGTTATTTTTCTATATTGTGATTATCACGTCATAGCTTTATATAAAATAAAAACAGCATGATGAATAATAATATTTTAACATGTTAATTAAAAATCAGTGGACATATCCTGTCATAGGTACTGTTAATTAATGTACCCTTATTGTTTGGAATGTTGGCTTGTTACCAACATTCATGGGATAGCAGTATGTATATTGATCATGCCCACTGTAAATGTTGTGTAAATATTGTGAGGTTCTCTTGTAAAGTGTGCTCATGGCAAGACAACATGAATTATCAGAGTTGGAGTCTTGATAGAGGCCTGATTAAGGGTTTAAGATGGATGGGATATTCTATTTGTTCTGCGGACATTTGACATTCCTTGGTCCACAGTGTCACATTTGCAGGGAATGGGTCATAGAATAGACAGTGCAGTGGGTGGTAATGATCGTGATAATGTGCCAACAGACAAGCAACAGACATCACATCCACATTTCATGCAGTAAGCCACACACATATTCCACAGGTCAGTGCAGCCTTCTTTAAGACATGGGACACAACACTTTTCCCATGTCCTATGGCATTTAGCATATCCTTGTACATATTTAATCTAGTGTGAAGCATTCGCTGAAGAGCAAAAGTGGAGAAACGCTCTATTAATGGGCTTATTTTTGAAAGACGAACATATCTATTAACTTTTAGACATATAGTACTGGTTAAATTTTATAAATATTAAGCAAAAATGACTATTTGGTACTCATCCAAAGCTCAGTGAGTACACTTCTGAAACTCAGTGTGCTCTGTAAGCACAAACGAGATGCCTAAAATTTGAGAACAGAGCTTTGCATCTGTCAGGTCAGCAGTAACAGCCTCTTCATGGCAAGATTAATTCCACAAGCACCATAAACACAACCGTGCCCTTAAACACAGCTGATGTCCTTTCCAAAAGGAAATAAACCAGCCTACCCTGAAATTAGATCAAGGAACTTTACAACCCATTCAACACGGATGAACACCAATTACTTCTTCTTCATAGTGCTTGGGCCTCTGCTTTGCCACCTTTTCTGTAGGTGCTCAGAACATCCGCCTCTACCCACAGTCGCACCAGGAAAATGTCAGTAAAAGCTATCTGCTCATGGTTCAGTAATTCTTGGTTTTAGAAACAAATGTGAGGAGGAGGTCTAAGAAGATAGAGTGGGTGATGGATTGTAGCGCATTGTCGTGAAAATATCATTTGAATTACTGTTTGTGTCTTATTTCATTGCAACAAAATGAATTTGAGAACATCAGAAGCTTTGAAAGTTAATATATATATATATATATATACAGTGCCCTCCATAATTATTGGCACCCCTGGTTAAGATGTGTTCTTTAGCTTCTCATAAATTGAGTTTTGTTCAAAATAATATAGGACCACGATGGAAAAAAAAGAGTAAAATACAACCTTTAACTCAAGTGAATTTATTCAGTAGGAAAAAAATCCCACATTAAGAAATAATTATTTAACATCAAATCATGTGTGCCACAATTATTAGCACCCCTGATGTTAATACTTTGTACAACCCCCTTTTGCCAACAAAACAGCACCTAATCTTCTCCTGTAATGTTTCACAAGATGGGAGAATACAGAAAGAGGGATCTTTGACCATTCCCCTTTGCACATTCTCTCTAAATCATCCAACGACCTGGGTCCTCTCCTCTGCACTCTCCTCTTCAGCTCACCCCACAGGTTTTCAATGGGGTTGAGGTCTGGGGACTGAGATGGCCATGGGAGGAGCTTGATTCTGTGTGCGGTGAACCATTTCTGTGTAGATTTGGCCACATGTTTAGGGTCATTATCTTGCTGAAAGACCCAGTGACGACCCATCTTCAGCTTTCGGGCAGAAGCCACCAGATTTTGTTTTAAAATGTCCTGGTATTTTAGAGCATTCATGATGCCATGCACCCTAACAAGGTTCCCAGGGCCTTTAGAAGAGAAACAGGCCCACAGCATCACTGATCCCCCGCCGTATTTCACAGTGGGCATGAGGTGCTTTTCTGCATACTCAGCTCTTGTGTTACGCCAAACCCACTTAGAGCATTTGTTGCCAAAAAGCTCTATCTTTGTTTCATCTGACCAAAGCACACGGTCCCAGTTGAAGTCCCAGTACCGCTTAGCAAACTCCAAACGTTTGCGTTTATGATTGTGAGTGAGAAATGGTTTCTTCCGTGCATGCCTCCCAAACAGCTTGTTGGCATGTAGATAGCGCCTGATGGTTGTTTTGGAGACTTTGTGACCCCAAGAAGCTACCATTTGTTGCAATTCTGTAACAGTGAGCTTTGGAGAACTTTTTATTTCTCTTATCATCCTCCTCACTGTGCGTGGTGGCAAAATAAACTTGCGTCCTCGTCCAGGCTTGTTTACCACTGTTCCAGTTGTTTTAAACTTCTTAATAATTCCTCTGACAGTAGATATGGACAGGTGTAGGCGAGTAGCGATTTTCTTGTAGCCATTGCCTGACTTGTGAAGGTCAACACACATCTGCCTCACTTGAATGGTATGTTCCTTTGTCTTTCCCATGTTGAAGATAAATGGCCTCTGTGTCACGTCATATTTATACCCCAGGGAAACAGGAAGTTGTGAATTACTAATTAAATGTTCCTACATACTCTGATCAACTTCGTAAACTACTGTAGAAGTGACAGAAATACTTTTATTAAATTTATTTCCTAAGAATTGTTAGGGGTGCCAATAATTGTGGAACAGGTGATTTTATGAAGAATAATTATTTCTTAGTCAGGGATTTTATTTCCCCCTTAAAATTTACTTGAGTTAAAGGTTGGACTTTACTTTTTTTTCCAATCGTGGTCCTATATTATTTTGAACAAAACTCAATTTATGAGAAGCTAAAGAACACATCTTAACCAGGGGTGCCAATAATTATGGAGGGCACTGTATATATATATATATATATATATATATATATATATATATATATATATATATATATATATATATATATATATATATATATATATATATATATATATATTGCTCAACTTCTTGGCTTGCCGTGAACACATGGGTAACTGTGTTTGCTGTTTCATATTTTTCTTACCTGACTGTGAAGTCGTATGAGCACGATGCCAGCACGGTCTTGTAAAACGGGGAGAACTATAAAAAACAGAGGAGGAAATGAATAGTACAGTTGGCAGGAAGAATCGCAGCATATGCACTGCAGTCCTGCCGGTTTTTCCCTGCAAGCTCTAAATGAGTGTGAGCAATAAATGTCCTTGCATACACCTTCAGCACAGATTCCTGTTCATCATGCTTTTTTTGCCTGATTTTATAGATAACATGATTTCAAGATGCGTCAGAAAGCATATAATAAAGTCTTTTTAGGAATTCTTAAGCAGGTGAGTGACGTTAGCATGCGCATCACATAATGATAATTGAGAGATTAGCTACTAGATGTGTAGATTCAGCTTACACAGTATTGTGACCATGGACACTCTGAAATACCATCATTATTACCAGTGACCACACTGCAGTTACTGTTACTGTTCCAAACACACATATACCAAGCACATGGTACAGGTGGTATTTCTTACATAGTCAAAGTGCTATCTAGCTAGCTATTTACTGGGAGTGAGCAACATGACAAAATATTATATAATGATACATAATGGTGGTTTTTAAAAACTATACTTAACTTTACATAGCTTAATAATGAGCATTTAAGCAACATATCAGATGTGAAACTCTAAAGAGAAACGTGAGGAGGCTAAACTAGGGGAAGCTAGTGAGTATGGTGGTAGGATAAAAGCTAACACTAGCTGACTAGCTATGTATACAATGCTTTCAGTTGCATAAAGACAAAAAAGGACACAGAAAGGACAAGAGCACAAGGTATTTCTGGTAATTTCTGATCAGCATTAAGTATGTTTTTGAGTTTGACGGTTTAGCTGTTCTAAGCTAAACTACCAGAATCATTGCCAAGCTAGCTGACTAACACAACCAGCATAAGTAAGCTGGCTAGACAGCATAACCAGCATAACCAAAATCAAATGCAATATAGATTGAGTCAGAAGCTGGTTAACCAACTAGCTCACCAGTATATGATGTTTTATCTGGATCTGTTTTATCTTTTTAATTCGACTTGATCAACTTGACCAACCTGACCTGCTGTTTTTTTGCTTTATTTTTCAGCAGGACTGTTACAGGGCTAAAACAAAGCTATTACCCACATACTCACATAAAGGTAAGTTATTAACAGTAAAATAATTTAAAATACTCAAGTGCATAAATCTATAGCAACTTTTTGATCTACTTGATGTGTAATAAAATATTTTAACACAAACAAAAGGCAATAGTAAAAAATACTCAATACTTGTAAAATCAAATACTCTCAATCATTTTTTAATATTAATGATCATTTTTAATCCAATCAGTATAATATTGGAAACTGTGATATTGCAGCCACTGTTCTATTTCAAAACCAAATCAAGTTTTTGTTTGACACCGAACCCTGACTGAGGGACTGCATAGGGTGTAAGGCAATGAGCTTTTTAAATTTGAGTTTCGGCCAAACTACTCCTTTAATTTGGGTTCTCCTCGAACTGCTGATGAGGGGCTTTTCCAGGCACATGTAGGAGAGCACTGCAGAAATCTATACCTGTTAGTGGGCTAAAATAACACGCTGATAACTTCAAAATGAAAAGCCCTGAGAACATCAGGAATGTATTGATTAAGTACCTTTGAAAGCTCTCTTCAATTCACAGGTAGGCAGGTCAGTTCAGCTATCAATTTAGATTTATTTTATCATCTTTAAAAAGTGAGATTTTGTTTTAAATAGCTGCTTTCTACACCTGTAGACTATAGAAGTACAGGTTAAAGCAGGGGTTGTAGAACAGCACCGTCAAAGAAGAGAGTCAAACGATGGTCTAGCTCACTCCTAAAGAGAAATCAGAACACCTCCTGCTAACATTTCTATGATTACGAGTGTTTTTATCCCAGTAAAATAGAGCAGTAACTACAGCCCTTTTTAATATATTAATACTGTAGCTTGATGGATAATTAAAAATTTATTTTTTATTTTTAATACTGTAATGCCTCTAATGGCTTCAGGAATAACATATAGTAAATTAATATTACTAAAATTAATATTATTAACTTGAATCTAACTTGTGCAATAGAGCTTTAGAAAAATATCTTTGAACAATTAAACATTGAGTATTTTAGGTTTGTTTCTGGAACTATTTATTAAAATGATTAATTTTGTAAAGGGAGCCATGTTAAATTTATTAGCGTAGCTATTTTTAAGGTCTATTGTTTACATTTCTTTTAGCTATTTTTCTTAGTGTTGTATATTATATTATACTCCTAACAGTCCAGTAACTCGCAAACCCATATTAAAGCCCCAGTCATGCAAAAAATAATAATAAAAAAATAATAACAAAAATACTGTGATGTACCGTGAAACCGTTGTGATGTGAATTTTGGCCATACCTCCCAGTACTACAAAGGGCTCACGATTTTTTATAAAAGTTTTGGGCCATACGGTATGTATAACATGTGACTGCTAGTCAGTCTCCCGCTGAGTTACTGTCCACTCAGATGCAGAGTGGACTGAGCTCTGTATAATCTGGCTAATTGTTTGCTATGTGGGCACACCAGCTTCCAGACTCAATTAAGCGGATTTCTAAAGGAAATCCATAGCTGTCACCACACAAAGACAAAACACGCTCACAACTCCACACACAGACGCAGGCTTACATCACGAGTCTATACCACACTTGCCAGCTTCACTCAACCCAAGGCTTTGATCAACACTATTTCTTGAAGAAGAGGTGACACAGTAGCGGCTCTGCGATGCCGTGTGCTGGTGTGTGGGCTGAACTGTATTGTGCCTGAAACAGATGATACACTGCACTGCACTACTGTATTCCATTCTTTTTAATAACTTGTTGTAAATGTCACTTCATTTTGAAACGCTTGCTGTACCCTGGGTATATTTGCAAACCTCTGTGACTGAACTGCGTTAGTATTCCTGGAGTCGCTTATTTTAAATGAGCAGCAGATAAATGTGTTTAAGGTGAAAATGTTGTTTTGCTTTTGAAGTTTATTTAACTCATTTAGCTTATTTAGTTTAATTTGCAGTGTAACTAGAAAGTAATACATAAATGTATAAACTAGGTTGAGCTTTCAAAATGTTTGGTTTGTTTGAACCTACCTTCACTCTTCGAATGGCGTAAGTGTGGCTGAGCATTTGAGCTACAGGCTGCCGTACAGTCCGCAGGTCCCACACACACAGACTGCAGTCAACAGATCCAGTTACCAAAATATTCTGAGGGAAGAAAGACAGGATGAAATATCTGAATACGGAGGATTTGACTCTTGTATTGTTTCACAGACATACATTTTTCCACTGTAGATAAATGGGATAAAAAAACTATTGATTATTGATTTGGCTCTTAAAAAATATATTTTACATGTCATGAGTGAGCTAAAATTTCAGAATCAAACTTGGGTTTATGATATCTTATCTCCAACTCTGGAATTCTTTACCAACTAACATAAGGAACATAAACTCACTTCCACAGTTTAAATCTGTGTGCAAAACCCACATGTTTAGAATTGCCTTTTCCATTTGACTCAATTGCATTGTCTTTTTTAAAGATCTTTATTTACATTTTTTGTGTTTTATTTATTCATTTTACACTCTTTGTCCTTGAGTGACAGAAAGGCGCCTATGAAATAAAATGTATTATTATTATTATTATTATTATTATTATCATTATCTCCTTATCCATTTAGTCCAATTCCAAATAATCCTTCCAGCAGGTCCTCTAATGGGAGGCAACCAGGGGCACCTTTATCAGATGCCCCTTCAGATGACACTTCATCTCACTGGTCACAAAACAGTGAAACAGCAGCTTTACTATGAGCCTCCCCAGATAATGGAGCTCTGTACTCTATAACCAAGAGTGAGCACATTAAACATCATACAAACCACAACCATTCCACAATTCAGGCATGAAAATGCTCTAAATCTACTCTAAAAAGTCAGTTTTATCATGGATTTTAGAAGAATCAATGCTTAATTGAACTAGCTGGTCTCTGGCTCTGTTAAACCCCAAAAGCCAAACGGACGTTACCTGATCATATTTACACCAATCACAGCTGAGGATCTCTGTCTTGTGTGCAGGGATGGCCATTCGACACGACCCTGATTTCACATCCCAAACTCGGAGCGTCCCATCTCCTGGTAACACATACAGACTCAAAAATCAATCAATCAGTCAACTGTTTGTATACAAATCTCATTTTAATACCTCAATGTTTCCCTCAAACCATAGTGAAAAAGCAGTAAAGGAGCAAAGACATGTTTGGCGTCTGGAGTAAAGTTTAATTTGTTTTCTTCTGGAATTTGTTATCCAATAACCACACTTCCTACCATAACTACACACCTAAATCACCACTGCTTTGAAGGTTTCTGACACTGTTTGACACACTGCTATCAATAAACATGTACAAAACAATAGACAAAAGCTTCAAAAAGTAAAAAAAAAAAAAAAGAAAATAAAAAGTTGCTACTACCCTTTGCTATGCCAAGTAACATTTTTTGTTCATCTGTACAGATTACAGTATGTCATATACTGGTTTTAGAAATAATGATTCAATGGGGACTAACATCTGGATTTGAAGACCTTTTGCCTGATGCTTGCCTGATAAAAGGTTATATTAGCCATAAATCTCCATCCTACAAAACTAAAGAAGCTAAACTTGAAACTTCAAATGCCTTGGTTGATCAATAGTGTAATGGTGTAAAGATCACTTTAAAATGTTAACCATAGCATTTTTGAAAGTTCACTCTGCAAAATCTTGTGAATAATGATGATCATTTTCAAGGGTCACTCGGTCCTGAATAGACTAAGACCTGGGGGATCCGGCTGTGCCAAGACACTGCATCAGTGACCACTGTCACTGTGCCAACTGGACATGCCCACACAGAATTTCAACAAGCAGCTCTCTCACTCTTGCTCTCTCAAACACTCCTTCGCCTTCCCGCTGCCTGTTTCTTTCACTTGCAGAAAAAGCTAAAGGGAAGGGATTTCCTCCCGAGGCTCTGTAATTCAACACTGCATTTAACCTCTTGCGGTCAGCAGTAAGTGACTAGGTCAGACCATTCATCGTCTGTCTCACCCGGCCACGGATCTGCTGCATCAGCACCATTCCCAAACCACTGCAAAAGAAAGAGCCTGGCCAGAGAAAAGCCACACAGTAATTGCAGCAAAAACTGCTTAAGTGATATATATTGTTCCTTTACAGTTTGCAGTCTTCTTGACTTCTTTCCCAAATTTTATTTTAATTTGCACTATTACATTTACATTACATTTACATTACATTTCATAAGACACTGACAAGCTTGCCAACATTTTGTTAAAATAAAACAATTAACTAGTTTTTGTCCTTAGTGTGAAATATTTTTTTTAAAATCCAGTCAAAACAAATGTATTTATATAGTGCGTTTTTACACAATTGATGCTGAAAAGACGTTTTACAGAAATCTGGTAGCAGGGCAAAATATTAAATTATACATGAAGCATAAAAAATAAAAGCCACAGCATGCAAGCTGAAATGACAGTAGCAATGAAAATCTTCCTCATTTGCCTAATAGTTTTTTGTTTTTCTAAACTTCTTCAAAAAGTACAGATCTGAACACCAAGGGAATACAATACACAGCTTTGTTCATGAGGTAAAACTTTTAACATCTGCCCTTCAGTTCTGAGAAAAAAATAGAAAATAAAAACATCAACACATTTTCTTTTTGAGGCTGTTCAGTTCCCATGATCCATAGTTGGTGAAGTCATGACTGCATTCCAAAAGCATAAGAAAAATAAATGCATGACTATTCCAAACGTAAATTAGAAATAATGGGACAGTTTGGAAAATTGTATAAAAACCACAGTGTTTCGTCCCAGCAACACTTTGTTGGGTTTTTGGGAGTGCAGAGCTAGTCAGGAGGTTAAAAACAATGATGTGATTTCAAACAGGTGAGATCAAAAGAAGATTTTAAATCATGATTTGGTACAACAGTACTAGGGCTGCAATGATTAGTTGGCATAATTGCCGACGTTGATTATTTAAATTTGTTGACTACAAATTTTCTTGTCGACTAATCGTTAATTTGTAACAGTACCACATTACACAAAGTGCTGGAGACAGAAGCACAATAGGACATGGACAAATGTCTCACTCACACACGTTACACTCAACTTAGTTTGCGTCTCCAAAAGTGCCCAAACACAACAGATTACATATTTACTCACTAAATATCTGTACTTTCCATGTTTAAACAACATTCAGATATTTAAATCCTATTTAAATCTCATGTTCTGCTGTTTCTATCATTTTTAGAGATAAATAATCATTGACTAATCGTCTAATTGGAAAAATAATCGTACCAAATAAACAGTAATCGCAGCCCTAAACAGCACTATTCACGAAAGGCGTATTTCTCCTCTGCAGGGCAGATCATAATTAAATGATTCAATAAATGAGGAGAAATTTCAGTATGTAAAGAACAAAGACACAAGCCTAGGCTGAACACCTGCGATCTCGTGATCATGTGATTAATGGATTACTTTGTCAAGCACTACAATACAGAATTATTTTCACAAATGCTACTTTACATCTTTACTGTGCAAAACAGAAGCCTTAATTTAACCATGTCTAGACGCAGCATCAACTTCTCTGGGCTCAGAGGCATCTGGGATGGAACATCGCACAGTGTAAAGCAAACATATACCGAGGTCAGACAAATCAGTACTCCAGATCAATTGTGGAAACTATGGGCACTGTATGCTCCAGACCCACAGTGGACACTATGTGCTGCAGATACCACACTGCTTGTCCCAAGGACTAGAAACTGTTCTCCTACGTACAGCTTGTGTACATTCTGATATGAAAAGCAAGCAACCCTGCATATAAGCAGCAGGCCTATGCTGTGCAAAGCTAAGTACAGAGCAATCAAAATATGCTTCGCTTATTGACAATTCAATAGCTCACCTCTCAGACAAATGGCCTCACTTTACTTAATTACCTCTCAGAGATGACCACTTTAAGCCCCTGTCGATTCACAATGTAGAGCTGAAGGAGCCAGAGAGCGGCCTGAGCCAAGAACCCTCACATAAAAAACAGTGCCAAACGCAGGACATTACTGAGGCTTAAAGCATTCCAGGCATTTTCATTTTGTGGTTCAGTTCAATTTATTTGAATAGTGCTTTGCACTGCAGACACAGTCCCAAACCGGCTTTCCAAAAATAAAGATGCACAGAGAGGAACCAAGGCTCTTGAGAAATAAGAAGGAACAACTCACAGAGGAACCAAGACTCACAAGAACAAACCCTAACCACATGAGGAAGAACCAATGAGCAACCAATAACCAAAAGAAAACCCTAATCATTAGCTAGAACCACTGAGAGGAACCAATACTTAAAATAGCAGAATCCTAAACAGCAAAAATCAGAGGAACCAAGATTTAGAAGGTTAAACTTTCCAACAGCATGAGTAAGAACCACTAAGAGCAGGCAAAAAAACAAACAAAAAAAACTACAAACCTGAACACACCTTATTCCAGACAACCACACCCATCAGTGAAGATTTATTCCTTTACATTTGATGCTATTTTAATGGCACAGATGAAAGGCGTGAAAATAGACTGCTGACAGGGTGTCAGATACCAATGAGCATCGTGACGTGCCTTGTGCAGGGTGTACAATAGGGCCCTTTGAGTAAAAAGCACAGAGAAAACAAGGATTGAAAAGGGCAAATATCAAAGAGGAATAAAATCTCTAACAGCAAGAGGAGGTATCACTAAAAGGAACCAAGACTCCAAGCAACCCGATGTATCCAAGGAACTAAGCAACAGACTCTCTAATTCTCATGAAGAGGAACTTTTGAGAGGCACCAAGACTCAAAAGGACAAGTCTGAGACAGTGTATCTCCTGGATATCAGTGGATTTTGAGATATCTAACAGTGGTACTGCACACCACAATGTTTGTCCATGTCATACACCTCATCACAATTTTATGGGTGGGCTGTGAGGTCCTCAGTGGTGGGTTTAGTAAAAACTTTGCAACTGGCTCCAGGCACCGCTGCCTTGTTTAATTATAGAGAAATGGATTTCTCGTTGAGATTGCTGGTGCACTAAGCCTTTCCCTTTAAAGCTTTCATGGTGCAGCTGCCCGAAGAGACAGAGGCTTGCTGAAGCAGCCCATATCTGCAGAGCATGAGGGAAAAGTGGCATCCCTGATAAGCACTAATCACCATTGTTTCTTTCCCCATCTCTTCAAAGGATGGCCTCACTGTAAATGACATTACCCCTCAGCTGCCAAAGAAAGTGTGTGTGTGTGTGTGGAGGGGGCCGCTGAAATTACTTGAGAACTCATTAACAAGCAGTGTGTGACTGCAATGCATTACTGAGCCTGCTGCTGTGGAGCATAAGAGCCAGAAGCACTGTACTAAAAACCTTACCCACCATGACATAATGTCCCCCAAAAAACAGAGCCTTTTTTACAGCACTTATACCACTGGATGGGTTAAAGAGCAAAACTAAAATTTACCTCTCAACTAATCTCATATATTTTAGAAATATCTAACTATTATAGATTTACAAATCAGGCAATAATTCAAAGCTTCCACCGACATTGACTTTTTGATTTTCCACTTAGAGAGCATGGAAAGCACTCTGTTCAACCACTCAGTGGTTTAACACACAGTGTAACCTATAAATAGCAGACAGGCTCAAAGAGTATTAACTAATACAGAGGAGACGTTACAATGGGACACAATTAAGCTGCACTGCTCTGGTAGATACTGATAAAAAAAAAAACTCCACAATATGGTTGGGAATTCAGCTCCACATGCGAAAGCACTGAACAATGCAGGACATTCAATATGACAGCAGATATATTAAATAAATATATCCCAATTCAAATATGCATATGTAAATGCACTGTGAGCACTATACGCTATAGTGCTACACTCCAAATACAGCCTATAACTGATATAAATACCAAAAAGGCCAATGTATTGATTTTTTTTTTTTGCACTTTTGGAAATGATAGTGTGCAATACTTTATGCCACCATGTCATCACTATTCTTTACATAATCTTGGGTATATGTTCTTTTTCTAAGCACTATCCTCAGCTTGTCAAACAAATATCATATGAACAAAACAAAAAATTAAACATATTTAAAAAATGCCTAATAATTAAATAAAAACTCAATATTTTACAAAAACGACTAGAAATACAGACATACAAAAACTGTTTTATTGTCAATAAAGTTATTGTTATTCAACTGATCAGAACTTCACCAGCATTTAAGCATTGGTTGGAATCAGCCATGTTATACAGAGTTGGCATCATGCATTGTGGTGTCACTTAGAAGAACACAGGTATGGTTGTTGTTTCACTGTGAACTCTCTGTTAACAGTCACAGATCTGTCAACTCAATCAGCAGCTTCCCTGATTTACTGTAATGAAGAACTGATTACATAGTCTAGGTGGAACTACAGGGGACTAGATGTACTGAGATACCTCCAGGAGAATTATGGAAATAGAATTGATCTAATAATAATAATAATAATCTAATGTTTGAACAAATGAAAACTTGTTTTAAATATTCATCTTCATTTCCACTTTGTGCCTTTCATTCTTTACAAATTCACTGGATTTACCATCTACAGATCGCAAAATTCCAAGAAAAAAATAGAAAAAACAAGAAACTCTCTAATAAAAAAAAAACAAACAAAAAAAACATTAAACACAACAAACTGTTTTGTTTAGAAACAAATTCAGCATATTAGCTCATACACATTAATGGGCATCACTTGTTATATAATATAATAGGCAATTTTGAGGTTAGCAAAAATTATTAAACTAATGCCCATTGTACAATAAAATGCTAATGTAATTTTCACGACAGGCCTACCCACCATGTTTAAATCTTAGACTTGTCCCTAATGGAGAACTTTTTTGGCCCAAAATTTGGTTTAATTTTGAATAGTTGAAAATGTCAAGTCTAAAGAAAACTTAATTATTCCCGAACAATTCAATTGTTCTATTTATGGACACCTAATGAAGTTACCAGGCACTATTTCTTGGACACCGTAAGTGGTGATTTAGATAAACCACATACAATATATGCACGCTTCCCAAATTGTATCCCCAAATACATTGCATGAATCAATATCATTTACTACAAATTTCTCTTATTAACAGTAGAAGCTACATTTCCAGGATAATACATCAAGAAACACGTTCTTTGCATGGTTAGCTTTCACTTTGCTTAGTAAATCTCCAAACAATTACACTCTGAAAATTAATATTGATCTAAAACTCAGGGCTAGATACAATGTTCTGCCAAGTGCAGCTTTACTCCTCGTTTGCTTATGGAGTGTTTCTGTGATAGGCCACGTAGCGTACTGTTGACCTATGCCCTCTGCTGAGACAGCATTTCTCAAATTATTTTTCCCCATGATCAAATTCAGCATGGCTTCAGCATCAGGGCTTCTGTATCGATTTCCAGACACTTCTCATTACACACATGCTTACGCCTTTGGTATCACTACTTAATAGCAAAGACAAGGGCTCTCCATCAACACGCCAGCGTGTTATTCTGGGTAATCTGCCTCAGGAAGGCCACGTTGACTCCAAACGGTCCGTTCGCTTATATGTGTGCGTGTACGTGCATTTGTGTCAGCTATTAACCTCATAGGACAAACCCCCTGAGGCTCTGAGTGTGCACTTCCAGTGTTCCAGAAAAACAAAGCAACCAATAACTGCATAAATTACCAATCAAGTTCATAGCATGTTATCAAGGGTGCACACATGGGACCAAAATATGATCCACACAGCCAATCTACAGGTGACATTATTGGCCCTATAACCCTATTAATAAACCTAATGAAGAAATATACTGAAATATACTAATGAAGAAATATAATTTGGTTGCAGTTTGGTTTAGCATGTGCTGTGGAGTTCCACAGGGTTATATTGTTGGGGCCTATAAAACTGTTGTTAAATAGGTCAGTAATATAGTGAAGAACTGAAGTGTGGGTTTAAATATACAATGTTAGGGGTCAATGATGAAAATGCATATGGAATATATAATATAATTCTACTACTCTATATTCATAATAAAAAACAGAGCCTCCACATTAAGCTATGTGTCTCCTTTTGGCCACAGAGCATCAGCAAATAAACATTGACCTTAAAATTCAATAGCATTGTAGAAATGGACTTGTTTTGTTCATAAACAAAAATTACCAGCATTAGCTTAAAATTAATTATACTATTGCCTTTTAGTCTCATCTGTACATGTCTTTAGAGATACATAATGGAACACTGGAAATATATTGTACATTTCCTGGTAAATAGCTAATTATTTTTTTATATTGTTGTATTTTTAACACTAATTTAGCTAATTTACTAACATATAAAAGGTACACTTTTGCATTTATTGCAACTGACAGATCTCAATACTGACAGTAAAATAATAAAAAATGTTTAATAAAGGGCCCACATGACCATGTGCTGAAGATATAACTGCATCTTTACCTAACTCATTAAGTCTCAGTAAGTAAAATATACTGAACATGCTGGATTCTGAATTCATTTCAACAACATAATGATGGAATATGTCAAGTTATAAAATTACAGTGGAATTATAACCTTAAATTATTTTGAGAAGTCATGTGACTGTGTTATCACAATAAGAAAAAAGTCTAACAAGCTCCTTAATTAATTTATTAATACATATTTGGAAATGGGTCTTGGCTCTTATGTGTTAAAATAAATAAAAATCATGCACAACTATTCTGTATTTAAACTACCTGTTCTCTCTGTTTGTTTTTTTGTTTATGATATTTCTGGTCCATTTTAAAAATAAAAATAATAAAATCAATACAAAATGCTGTGGTAAAATAGAACTCGTAACCACACATTTTTTCCTCTTTCTTCTGAAAAAAAAAAAAAAATCTGGGAATTATTTTAAACGTATTTAAACTTGACATTGTTCAGTTAAATCTCTTTTTCGTACTTAACCTAAGTACTTTTATTACAGTGTAACTATAATTATTCCATGAAATGCCAACCAACAGATTGCCTAACTGCAAATTTAACTAATAATTAATTCATAATGTACCCCGTACTGTATGGACAATAAATACATAAAAGTGCAGTAACAGAAGCAGCTTTTGACCTCTTAGCATTGAACTCTTGTCCTACACACTGTCCACTGTTGGTAAAGATCCATGTTTACGTGTCTACCACAAAGAGCTGCACTTCCAGGGCATTGGAGCTGAATGAGGATGTATGTGGGGTCAGGTACACTTGCTTTTTTTGGAGTGCAGCAGTGTTGTTAACAGCAGCAGAGTTAACGGAGCTGCAGGCTCCCAGAGAGGGAGCTGATAAAATCTGAATAGAGCAGCTGGAACCTGATGAACTCGGGGGTTTGATGACAGAGGCTGATCCTCCTGGGCAGAACACTGAACAGAAAGAGAGGGACTGCCATGCTTTAAAGTACATGTACGTGCACTTGAACACACACACACAAGATTTCTCACACATACACAAAATCTAGAAACACTAGCAAACAACACATACACTCACTCATCCAGTCAAACACTGTCACTGACTCTGTCTCTAGGCTCCACATACACACGAAATAATCTCTTAGTCATTCACATTCACAAATCCTGTCTCGTTCCTAAAAACATCCCAAAAACATGCTCACTTCTCTCATTGCCTATTTCACAAAAAAATTTAATCTTACATACAGGCACAGACGAAAAAAAAAACTGGCCTGATTAAATACAAGGTTCATGCACTTTAAGCAGCAAAGGCAGAAGCACGTGAATTACAATGAAAGGTTTTCTTTTTGTAAGACCTATTAAACTCAATAAAAAAAACAATACCCTATTGTGGAAGCATTGTTGGAGGCTCTCTTTTGCGCTGGCATCAGACCTCCAAAGTAGCCCACAATGTCCCAGACCATTTTTTCAACACACTGAATTTAAGAATGATTGAGGACATTGAGGTAGTGCATCATCACTGCCCTCATGTGGTCATTTAAAGCACTGTAACTGTACTGCGGGTGCTGAATCCCCAACACATAACCTGGTTTTATACCAGTGGACTGTGGCCCTCCATTGGCCGCAGGGATACAGCTAAAGTTGAAAAATTAATATATATTTATATATATATATATATATATATATATATATATATATATATATATATATATATATATATATATATATATATATATATACACACACACAAAAACAAACAACAAATCAAGATAACTGGTTGGTCTGGAATAGCATGGTCACATGTATCCTTGATATGTTTATTCAAGCTTGAGTCTAGGCGTGTTTAAATAATTACATAATTAAGTGATCATTTAATACATGGACATTAGCTCAATAATTTAGTCTTTACAACAAATAACTTCGGGAGAAATCAGTTTTTATCTTTACTACTGTAAGGTAATTTACTTCATGTGCCTGTGCATTCAAACAAATGTTAGTCTTAGCAAAGGACATTTTAGCTTTTTTTATGCCAAAAATAAAAAAAAGAAGAGAAAAGGAAGTAGTAGATGCTATATAGTTATTCACTGGATGGACTAAATTACTACTACTTTTACGTTTTTAGCAAGGAGACCACATTCATATGATTAAACCAGTTATTTTTGTTATATATTACATCAAATGAAAAATACACAGCAACAGAAGAGTGCAATCACTCAGGTATGTCAGAAGCACAGCTTTTAATAAATACAGATCCCTCCATATTATTCATTACAATAATGAAGAGAAGAGCAGCCCTGCCAAAATTTTGTAAGCAAACACAGACACACAGTGTCAAGAAAAAGTATGTGAGCCTTTAGAATTTTAATGTTTTTCTGCACAAATTTGTCATAAATAACTTTAATAGTCTCAACCAGGCACTTCCTGTAGCTGCGGCTCAGACCTGCACATCATTCAGGAGGAATTTTAGCCCATTCTTTCTGGCAGAACTGCTTTAGCTCGGCCATAATTCTTGGACATCTTAAATGTACGTCTCTCTTCAAATCAAACCAAAGCATCTGAGATCTGGGCTGTGACTTGGCCACTACAAATAAGTATTTTGATTTTCTTAAGCCATTCTACTGTGGACTTGCTCTGGTGTTTTGGGTCATTGTCCTGTTGCATTACCGAACTTGTCTACAATTTCAGTACAAAAGTACAGCCACTCTTACACTGTCCTGCATATTTTTTTTAATAAACTTGGGTATTCATGTTCCCCTTAATGACTGTAAGCTGTTCAGGTCCTAATGTAGCAAAGCAGGTTTAAATGATGTGAAAAGTGTGGAACAACATAACAATGCCATTATAATATTGTGATATCAGTGGAATAAAATAGTCTTAAAGTAACAATAATATAATTAATCCTGATTATTACTGGAACAATATATTGTCCAAAAACGTTCTTATAGGTAACAGATGTACTCAGTATTTTGTAGGTACTCCTGAAGGGACTTGGTACCAGTAGAATGAATCCATGCACAAAAATAATCAATCATCTTCCAAATGACAGTTTATTTTAATACTACTGCTAAAATATCAACATCGCTATATCTAAATTTAAATCTAATACAAATCTAAACTCAGTAAGACTCAGTCCTAATTTGACTTACTAAAATTACTGCTTCATTACTCCATCACTCTTCCAGAGGTTACTTCCAGCATGATGATGAATTATGTCACAGAATATCACAAAAAAGCCATCTCAACAGGTTTAATGAACTCAGTGTTCAACAAGTGGCATTTCCCAGTTACGATATTTGAATCTACAAGAAGACTTTTCGACAATCATGTCAACACGGACCAGAATATCAAAGGAATGTTTTTAACATCTTGTGAAATTAATATCAGGCTGATTGAGGCTTTGAGCAAAGGGAGGCCCTACATGGTATTAGTGTAGTCTTCCTAACAAAGTATTTAATAAGTGCATTTTCAACCTACAGCTGTTCAGCAGCACCCATTCACACTGAAGTAAAGCAATGCTGAAGCCTAGACTGCTTTTTATTCGAGAAACAATACATGGAAGACAATCAGAACATTGTAAACTAACAACAAATCCTGGCCCCTGTTAACAGTCTGGAAAACAAAGTTTCTGGGGTACATTTCCCACTTACTTTGAACAAGGTTCGAACAGTACTGGCATAAGAACACAACCTGTTCACTCATAAAAGGTGAAGTAAGGCAATAGCCCGTTCTTTCATAATCACATTAAAATAATAAGTATATTTCAAATGCAAGAGAATCATAAACCTCCTATTACCCTTACCTGAAGCAGAGGCGAAGCAGGATGATATGTGTGGGGACCAGATGGTGCTGTAGAGAACCCCCTCATGACCCTGCAGTGTACACACAGACTGGAAGCGTTCTGGATCCCACTGTAAAGAAACATATTTTACTACACATGGACTAAATGCAGTTCATATACTGCAGAGCTTACGTATACCTTGTGACTATGCCAAGCCTTTGAACATAATCTGGGATTTTATATTAAGCCAATCAGGAATTTCCATCTGAATTATTTTAAATGTAGCTGCTTTGAGGTGAAAATATATGTGCTGTTTCTTTTTTTTCTCCACACATAATTAAAAAATAATTAACATTGTGTTATAAATGCAGCTTCTAAAAATTCACTTAATACAATAACAGAAATATCAGAAATATAGCACTTCATGGCAAATGTGGCAGAAAAGATGCACTAACTAAAATAACATCATTTATACCAACTCAAATCTAATGACCCTTAATTTACAACAATTAACAACAATTTTACAATAACACAGAATTACAAAAAATACATCTACAAATACCAACATTCACTGTGTCACTTACTACTTTGGCTGTATGATCCCACGACCCCGACACCACCAGGTTTTCCCCCCGTGTCTGACTCCAATCCACTGAATAGACCTGATTTCAGAAATTCAAGAAATAATAACCTGAAATTGGATGTAACTCAGTATAGACAGACAAAGATGACATACAGGGTGGAACTAGAAATGCACCAACTGACAAAATCTGGATTATTGAGATGAATTTGGGAAGCACCAATACAGGGATTCTGGATCAATGCCATTTTTGATATTTTTTATTAAATGTCAATACAACCTGGATTACCACCAAGAACAAATAGAACATTAATTTTGTGCACACAGTTGTATTAAACTTTAATTTAATTTCTGTTATACTTCACAACTATATTGTTTGTATTTTACAATGACTTGGTCCAACAATTTAGAATACATATTCAAAACTATACTAACAAAGAAATTAAGCAATTGTCCTTGTGATGGAGTTTGCTGTCTGCATATTGAAACTTTACCTCTTGTGTGTGCTCTTTCAGGACTTGTATTGGACCTTTCGGGTTGGCTGTGTCCCAAATCTGTAGTGACCCATCCCCGCCCCCCGTAACCAGCACGTGCTCATTGCTTTCACTCCACGTCACGTCAAAGAGCCCATCATTCCAGTCAAAGCTGCACATAAAAAACAAACAAACAAAACTTCCTGTAAAAAAGATGAAGCTCACACACCTCCATAATCAAGATTCTTTTAATCATTGTGAGTTGAAAGTAATGGATTTTTTGCATTATAGTCCTGAGCAAAGGGAGACTGAGCATCTCCTCTCCTAATGTCCCTTGTTTCCAAAGGATTTCAGAGTAAAAATAATAGTAAAGAATCTGTCCATATCTTTAACATAAGACGGAAGTGGACTGTTACTACATGATCTTTGATCACTCTTTTTATTATAAGATGACTGATAAATTCAACTTTTTTAGGTATTTCTAGAGAAAACTATTCCAGGTGACTCTATCTCACGAAGACAAGAATCTAAATATAAAACATGTTCTGGTACTGATTAAAAAATAATTTGCATGTGTTCCTGTATAGATTTATTATCTTCAATATTACATTTACAATATAAAAAAAACATTAAAAGGAAAATAATTGAATGAGAAAAAAGGTTTGTCCAAACATTTGACTGTAAAGGTATGTCTTTCAAAACATCTGATCAGATTAATTGTGTCAGCAGTACACAGGTAAACCTTACTGTACCTTCTTAGAAGCTGAACATCAGTTTCTCTTTGCTCCAGCACAAACAGCGTTCCACAGCCTAAAACAAACAATAAAAAGCACAAAGTACCATTTTAAAATAAGAAACATGACATCCCTGCTAAAAATCCACCTTAAGAACAGCTAGTTGTCCAAAAAACAAAATAAAATAAAATCATATAAAATAAACAAGTGTAGGTAATACTTCTTTTCCGCAGTAAAATAAGTTATTTGCATTCTAATAACTTTGAGGGTTTTAGAGAATCCTTCAGGAGACTTGCAGAAGCTGCCTGTCCATTTTCTTATATTCTACTAATAATTCCAGAGTACGAAGAACCAACCTCAAATATTGGAAAATAGACATAAAAACTAGACAGCCATAATGAAATGAAATTTTTGGAGGGCATTATATATTTTATTTGTGTTGAGGAAAATACTGGTTTAAAATTAAAGTTTAGGAAAGTGTAAATTTGATGATTTGTGCAGATTTACTATTTTTACTTTCCAAAAACTTTTTATTTTTACTTTACAGATGTTACAGTGCAATAGGGATAATAATGTTTTCCTGGCATTTGCCAAACCCAGACTCGCCCATCAGACTGCCAGATAGAGAAGAGTGATTAGTCACTCCACAGAATACATTTCTACTGCTCCAGATTTAATTTTCAATTCCTATTTCAATTTTCAGTAACGTTTCTTATCAAACATGAATCCTTTTTATTTTTAAGCTTCAAAAGATATAGGCATGTAATATCAGGCAGAAATTTTAAGGGGTTTAGTGACCTAACTTAAAGCAATTAGATTTTTATCCTGTGAATTATGCTTCATGCACCACTGTGTAAAAGCCAACTGGTGCTGTAAGACTGTAGGTTAATATAAACAGTGTAGATAGAGGATCAGCTCGTTACCTGCTATCCCATAATACTGAGCTGTAGCACACGCCAGTCTGTTAGGGAGAAACGGGGAGACTTCCACAGCATAACCGTGTCGAGCTGAACACCTGAACCCCTTCATACTGAGAAAAGACTCCCCTCAGCCCCCCACTCACTCACTCCCTTACTCACTCCCTCAATCCTTCCCTCCCTCATTCACTCACTCCTCCACCTCTACAGCTCACTCCTCTCTCCCACAGCTAACCTAAACTTACTACCAGCAGAAAACTCCCCCACTAATCTCAGTAAGATGACAGTCTTCACTAAACCCCGACTTTCACCTCATCATTAAACCCCGACCCGATCTCTCTACAGGAGTTTAATCTGCACAGAGATTCAGTTAATAAAGAAAATCTGAACAGAAGCTGCACCAGTCTCTCCTCACATGCAGTAGCGATACATTTCCGTATTTTGATCACAGCAGCGAATAAAGGTCCTCTCCTATTGGTGGACCTGCTGACACTGGAACCAACACCGAGCTCTTTGATTGGCCTTAAGACCACATTATATACTAGCGACACTAGTCTCAAATACATCAACATATATAAAAAATTCCTGTCGAATTGTGCTACCTTGTCAAATCGTGCTACCCTAGTGAATATTTAAGTATAAATATAAAAAATAAGCACACTATGCTTCCAACAGGATATTTGGATAAGCTACCTAACTAACCGTATGAAAAAAGTAAAGTTAAGGTAATGAGACGTGATTAGAAAAACATATTTTGTATTTTTAATTGCTTATTATTGCTATTTTCTATTCTCTACTTATACGTTTGTATCATTTAGAAAAAGGCGCACGGGTGGTAAGCATATCGATGAGTTGCACCATAGACATCTTATACTTATACTTATATATATATAAATATATATTGTGCTTATATATATATATATATATATATATATATATATATATATATATATATATATATATATATATATATATATATATATATATATATATGATGTCTGTGAGTAGCACAACTCGACAGAACACCTGCCCACTCCCTGTCACCCTGTTATATAGGAGTATAAAGTTACTGTCAGCCGCTAGAGGGCACCAGCCAGTGAGTGCAAAATTAAAAGGGCTGAATGGAGCTTTAAAAACTCACATTTAAAAGTGTCTAAAACATATAAAAAAGAATTTGCTTAATTTTATAAAGTAGAATGACACACTTTGTCAAAAAAAGCAAATTCACCTACGTGAATGTTTTTCTACAGAAAATGTTTTTTGACAAACATTACTGCTACTGTTAGATATCTGGTGGTGAGCTGACGCTGAAATAAAACAGCCAGAGAACATGTAAAATATGAGTAACTAGAGTTTAAAAGCTTTAAACATATGTCTTCGGTCATTAAATAGTTAATGATATTGTTCTGTGGTGATAAAATAAGTAATTTCAGCATGAAAATAATTTTTATAAACTAGGATTTTGCTCATTTGCTCCATGTTAACCCATTATTTTGGACTCACTCGTGAGCGCCCTCTAGTGTCTGACACTAGTTTCGAAACATTCTCAAAGTGAGTAAACTCCTCTCTAGGGATTTTCTGATAGAGGCAAAACATTTAGAGATATAATCCCTGCATATAATAAATCGTCCCCTTTGGATATATTTGTATTTATTAATGTAATCTACTAAGATAAAAAATATTCTGTGTTTTGAAAAATCGATACAGTATTGGAAAACAAAGTATCACAATTCAATTTTCTTTCATTCCTACTGTTTATGTTTTATCATCAGCGTTTGCCACAAAACACGTCATTATTAGGTAAGAGTGGCCTAATAATGGCCTTGGTCATAACACTACCTTTTAACAAGTTTTCAAATTACAGTCAACCATGCTCCTTTGTGCATTATCTGACAATGTCATTTTAGAAAACACAATCACGTTGTGACAACCTATTGTTTTGGTGCTCACAATGTTGTCACAACGTACTATCACGCACTATGTTCTAAAACAGATAAAGAAATTTAAGTCAAATAGTGAGTAATTTTGGAAAGCTGTCAAATATATCACAAAGGCCTTAATGATGAGAGACAATGTGATGCTGCACATAGGAGTTTCTCCACAGGGTGGCGGTATTGTGTTTATTTGCGGGAATTCTTCTCATGACTGGACAAACATTGGATGAAGTGGAGTAAAGCACACTGATACTGGACAATTCCAGGAGAATGTTACCTGAATGACTACACACTACTACACCAACAATTGAAGGAAAACTCTGGTGTGAAATGGACTTGTTGTGTAGTGGAACATGATAATGAGTACCAACTGTTGTGGAATAGCCCACCTCCATTCACCCTCAGCATTCTAAAATACAGCGCTTTTGGCCGATGCTCCCAACAAGCTTACAATGCTAGGGATAGGGACATTTGTATTTTTACATCAATAACAAGTTCAAAAAAGCTTCATTGGTACAATTTTGAGGACCATGATATTTAAACCGAGTCACTGAGCACTAGAAGTTTATTATAAACAACACGTTTTATACACACATCATCTAGAAATGAAGTCTCAATAAGTCGACTGAGGAGCACAAACTAAAATACCCTTAAAAGGTCATGTGAATACTTGCATTTGGACTTATATTTGGACTGGAGTTGGTGTAAAAGGAGTTGGCAAGTATTTAATATATTATATATTATACCACAGTTAGTTCTGACCCTGCAATGTAATTGTTTGAGAATCGTTCTGTGAGTGCCATTATCAGCTGGTAATGCACTGTAACCAAAGCTCTCCATGTATTATTCCGCCACATACAGGTAACCTAGCAACGATACAACGCTTACCAGCCGAGCAGCAATGAAACTATTTAAACTCGCAGAGTTTTTATACATACAAACAGATTGTATTTTCAGTACCAGTTTAAAATAAGACTACCTTTATAAAGGGTTTATAAAAGGTTTGTAAATGCCCTAAAAATAATGAATAATCAGTTATAACACATACGTGCAAAGGGCAACAATGACCTGTTGTTTGACAAATAGTGAACCCACAACCATCTATATTGTTGCCCTTTCTACGAATGTGTTATAACTGATTATTCATTATTTTAAGGCATTTACATTTACATAACCATTAATAAACTAATCGTAAACCATTTATAAACCCTCTATAAAGGTAGTCTTATTTTAAAGTGGTACCCTTTTTTAATAAACAGCGATAATGAAACTGTGGTATAATCGCAATAATACACTCAAGGTGTAACATGTAATTTTGGCACTGCTGTGCTGATCTATGGCACTTGGCCTGCAACCTCATGTCTACGAGCACAGCAGTGCCAATATTACATGTTATAGCATGAACCTCGAGTATATTGTTGCCTTAATATGATGTATTTCCACAGGATTCATTTTGCAATCTGTTTCCCTGTTCTACTTATTTGTGCGCATCCTGTATCATGCTTCACTACACCCTGAGTCCATAATGGGGGCTGGCCTACAGGCTTCACAAAGCTTTGTTTTACTTTTGCATTAAAGTATTTCTAGCACTCTAGGTCAGGGTGTCAAACATTATCCACAAAGGGTCAGTGAGTTATCGCTCATTAAATATGTGGAATCAGGTGCTGGTTGTTGAGAATGAAAACATGCAGCCACAGCAGCCCAATGTGGTCAATTTATTTAATACTCCTGCTATATGATGTATTTATTTGTGATGTTTTTGTTGTTGCAGTGTTCTCTGAAAATTTTCCTTAAGACGGTCAATTTCGAGTAAAGTACAGCATATGCCAAGTTACAAGAATTCAGATATTCACCACACCAAATCTTAGTGTTTCAGCATACCATGAGATTTTGAATAATTGTGCATACATCTTTGAAATAGTTTGGGAAAATTCCCTTTTCTGTTTCAGTAAAGCTGTGCCCTAGTACACAAAACCAGGTCCAAGTCATGATTAGGTGAGTTTGGTGTGAAAGAACTTGAAGTTTGGGTTACTTTAACCCCTTTAAACACCAATGGGATCATTTAGAACTGATTGCAAGCCAGGCCTTCTTGTCCAGCATTATGTGATCTCCTGGAGGAACGGGCCAAAATACTCACAGACACACTACAGAATCTTGTAAAAAGCTCCTGTAGATGTAAAATGTAGGTGTGCCCAGTGTTTTCTGTGGGAAAGGTCTTTTGCTGTTCCAGTATGACTGTGCCCCAGTGCACAAAGCAAGGTCTAGGATGTATTGCTGGGTGAGTCTGGTGTGAGAAATATTTGGTGAAGAACTAGCCCACACAGAGCCCTGTAATGTGTAGGTGTCCCAGTACTTTGGTCCACATAGTGAATTTATTTATTAAAAAAGATATTTAGATATTTCATAATTTAATCTTTTAATCTTTTATCATTATTTGTTTATTCATAAAGCATAAAATATATTATGTTTATTTCATTAAAGTTATAAATATTTATGTTTTTTTTTTTTGTTTATTTATTGCTCATTTAAATGTGTTCACTATAAAGAAAAGCATGAGGCCCGCTTGTCATTTTCACGCTTCTGGGTTTTGACTGTGAGATGTTCTGGGCAGATCATGTGCGTCTTTGATATATGGAGGGCCACTTCAAAGGCTGGGACCAGCAGCTCTAAAGCAGATAACTGCCGGATTTATGGCCCCCACACCGTTCCCATGCACGTCGGTGGGCAGCAGCCGCTGTTTGCCCTAATCCCTATTCACTTGGAAATGCTGATACTTTTCCTTTTAGGAATTTAAGGAAGGAATTTAATGGTGTGACAGTGATTTACTAATGTAAAACTGCCCAACAGGCCGCAGCATAAAGAGAGTGGATTAGAGTGGCGCAGAGCCCCGTCTTTAGGAGGAGCGAGCGCTGTTGCTTTGCTTTCATGCTTTTCAATGTTCCTACTTTGAGGCCTGCGCTTCACTAAACGGCTGCGTACGTCCTGCTCTAAAGGCCAGTTTTCTCCCTCTGTACTTTATGCAGTGACACAGTGTCACATTCAATGGTGTCTTTTTGATTCTTATTCACAAGTGAAATTAACTGACAACAGGTGTGCCAACTAAAACATTATCAAAGCAAGAGAAGCTGAATAAAACAGACTTCTATTAAGAGATGTTTTAAACTTAAAATAAGCAAGTTTTCTCAAAAACTGTAGTCGATTAATTGTTTTTTTTTAGCCTTACACTGTAACAGCAATACTCTATAAGCTAATAGGTAAAGAACGATAAAGAGCACCAGTTAAAGTTTATCTGAAAAAATGTACACAACTGTGGGCACAACTTTTCTGCTGCTTTTCTGATGTATTGTACTTTATAGATAACAGTATATCACACAGTGTGCATATAGAGTGTGTTTACCATTACTTGGAAAAATACTTATAATCTTTCAAAATGTCTCTATAATGAGAAACGTACTGAATCAGAACTGTTCACATTGCTGGTGGATGGATTAGACGTCTGAAAAGTTGCATAAAAAGCCGTCATTACATGAAATAATGCATCATGCCCACAGCACTGTTTTTGTTTTATGATAACCTTTGATTTGGTCTAAAACACATTATTTTCATTCATGATGAGAATTACATGCAGGCCCCAAGGAAAACATATTTGTTCACATTTAAGACATATAAGACTAATGGATAGATGAAGACTTTTGGACAGTAAATAAAATGAATATATCTGTGTTTAAGTCATGGTAAAACTATGTTATTCATCATCAGTAATGTAAATACATATGTTTCTATAGAATAAACCTTTTCACAAAAAACCCAAACCCTGAATGACTCTAAACGTTTCCATCTGAATTATTGAACTATGCAAAAAATGTTTGTAAAAATGAGGGAATGCATGATGCTAACCAGTGTGTAACGCGGGAGACGGAGGGATGGACGTAAGTGCAATATATATTATTTATTAAACAAACAAGATAAAATAAAACAGTAAACAAAACTCGGGTAACGCACAAAACTACAAAGAAAACAAGGCAAGGATAAACTAGAACTAGGAACACAAAATCAGAGTGCACGGAAGACGAGGATTCAAACGAACGGCAAGGATACAAAGATACAACGGATACAAAGATTACTAAGGATACAAAATACAAAAGACTCGACACTGAACATTCAAACAGACGGGCTTAAATACATGAGGAGAGTGAGAAACACCTGGGCTAGGATGACGAGGGGGCGGGGTTACAGACAAGACACAGGTGAGAACACTAATAGCTAGGGCAGGGCTGGGGCGGAGCTAGGGTGGAGACAGGTACAAAAACAACAACACAAGCACATGGCTGGGAAACATTTGACAGGAAAACAGAGGGGCAGGAGCACAAGAGACCAAACGAGGGAGAAACAGAAGACAGACATGGGCTAAGGTGTAACATAACCCCCCCTCAACGGCGCCACTACCAGAGGCGCCGAGAGAGAGGGAACAGGGACTGGACAGGGGACACGAACGGAGACTGGACAGAGGACTGGACAGGGAATGGAAACTGGACAGGAGACGGAGACCAGGCAGGGAACTTGACATGGGACGGAGACTGGAATGTAGACTGGGACGGGGACAGGACACATGGCTGAACAGGGGACTGGACAGGAGACAGAGACTGGACAGGGGACCGAACAGGAGACTGAGACTGGACAGGGAACGGAGACTGGGACTGGACAGGGGACCGGACACAGGGCTGGACACGGGGCTGAGACTGGACAGGGGGCTGGACAAAACTGGACAGGGGAACTGGAACAAATACATTTACAGGGACGGACACAAACACAGTGACGGGGACAGGAACAGAAACAGAGACTGAGATGGGTACAGGGACACAAATTGAGACAGGGACCGAAACAGGGAGAGACACAGGGACCAGAAACACAGGAGGGTGCCCAGGACTGGCAAATGTCCAAGGAAATGTCTGTGGCAAAGTCAGGGGAGCCAGCCTGGGCACAGTGCTAGGGGTACTATCCGGGGGCCTAGGAGCAGGCCTGGGGGCAAACAAAGTTCTGGGAGCGGGTACAGGGTCAGAGGCGGACGGGGCCGCGGGTGCAGGGTCAGGAGCAGTGGGTACCACATGGGTGGCAGGCACTGCTGGTGCTGGAGCTGAGGCTGTAGCAGCGGGAGCTGCCGGTGCTGGAGCTGAGGCTGTAGCAGCGGGAGCTGCCGGTGCTGGAGCTGAGGCTGTAGCAGCGGGAGCTGCCGGTGCTTGAGCTGGGGCAGCGGGTGCTGCCGGTGCTTGAGCTGGGGCAGCGGGTGCTGCCGGTGCTTGAGCTGGGGCAGCGGGTGCTGCCGGTGCTTGAGCTGGGGCAGCGGGTGCTGCCGGTGCTTGAGCTGGGGCAGCGGGTGCTGCCGGTGCTTGAGCTGGGGCAGCGGGTGCTGCCGGTGCTTGAGCTGGGGCAGCGGGTGCTGCCGGTGCTTGAGCTGGGGCAGCGGGTGCTGCCGGTGCTTGAGCTGGGGCAGCGGGTGCTGCCGGTGCTTGAGCTGGGGCAGCGGGTGCTGCCGGTGCTTGAGCTGGGGCAGCGGGTGCTGCCGGTGCTTGAGCTGGGGCAGCGGGTGCTGCCGGTGCTTGAGCTGGAGCTGAGGCTGGAGCGGCGGGTGCTGCTGGTGCTGGTGCGGCGGGTGCAGCTTGAGCAGGCGCGGCGGGTGCAGCTTGAGCAGGCGCGGCGGGTGCAGCTTGAGCAGGCGCGGCGGGTGCAGCTTGAGCAGGCGCGGCGATCCTAGGAGCTCGTGATCTGGGAGCAGGCACAGGAGCAGAGGCGGGTAGCCCAGGCACGTGAACTGGGGTGGCAGCGGGCACAGAGTCAGAGGCGGCCGGAGCCGCGGGCACAGAGTCAGAGGCGGCCGGAGCCGCGGGCACAGAGTCAGAGGCGGCCGGAGCCGCGGGCAGCACTGAAACAGAGGCGGCCGGAGCCGCGGGCAGCGCTGAAACAGAGGCGGTGGGTCCTGCTGGCGTGAGCGCGGCAGGCACCGCTGACGTGGAGGCGGCTGCCACCGCGGGCTTGGAAGCGGCTGGCACCGCTGGCGAAGAAGCCGCTTCAGCGGGAGCTGAGAGTGCGGCTGCCGCCAAGACCCGGACTGGAGCCGCAGATTCAGCAGTGGGCGAGGCTGTGGAAATCGGACCGGAGCTTGCTTCTGGAGCAGGAGTCGGAAACCTGGAATCCGGCAGGGCTGTAGAGCTCGGAGCCGGCAGGGCTTGCGAGCTGGGAGCCGGGCGGGCTTGAGAGCTGGGAGCCGGCCGGACTGTAGAGCTGGAAACCGTCCGTGCTTGTGAGCTGGAAGCCGGCCGGGCTTGAGAGCTGGAAGCCGGCCGGGCTTGAGAGCTGGAAGCCGGCCGGGCTTGAGAGCTGGAAGCCGGCCGGGCTTGAGAGCTGGAAGCCGGCCGGGCTTGAGAGCTGGAAGCCGGCCGGGCTTGAGAGCGCGGTGGAGTTAGCAGGCTAGCTAGCTTAACTGGAGCTGGGCTGACGAGCTCCAAGCCGAGGAGAGGCGCCGGGAGTGGTTCATC
Source organism: Astyanax mexicanus (assembly GCF_023375975.1). Taxonomy (NCBI): domain Eukaryota; kingdom Metazoa; phylum Chordata; class Actinopteri; order Characiformes; family Acestrorhamphidae; genus Astyanax; species Astyanax mexicanus. The sequence goes on along the minus strand of NC_064408.1, from coordinate 82,753,496 downwards.
TCCCCGAATTTGCTCGGCGAGGAACCGGAGATACTCGAGGTCCGCTCTCCTCGTTGCCTGCCACCTTGCTACGTCCATATTTTGGTCGAGTCTTATGTAACGCGGGAGACGGAGGGATGGACGTAAGTGCAATATATATTATTTATTAAACAAACAAGATAAAATAAAACAGTAAACAAAACTCGGGTAACGCACAAAACTACAAAGAAAACAAGGCAAGGATAAACTAGAACTAGGAACACAAAATCAGAGTGCACGGAAGACGAGGATTCAAACGAACGGCAAGGATACAAAGATACAACGGATACAAAGATTACTAAGGATACAAAATACAAAAGACTCGACACTGAACATTCAAACAGACGGGCTTAAATACATGAGGAGAGTGAGAAACACCTGGGCTAGGATGACGAGGGGGCGGGGTTACAGACAAGACACAGGTGAGAACACTAATAGCTAGGGCAGGGCTGGGGCGGAGCTAGGGTGGAGACAGGTACAAAAACAACAACACAAGCACATGGCTGGGAAACATTTGACAGGAAAACAGAGGGGCAGGAGCACAAGAGACCAAACGAGGGAGAAACAGAAGACAGACATGGGCTAAGGTGTAACACAGTGGCTATACAAGTAGGTTACCATTACTCATAAGCTACATCAGTTGTGTAGTCTCAGTGCAACACTAAAGGAGCAAATTTTAAGCACCAAACATGCCTTGGTTCACGGTCCCCCTTTTGTGTGGAAATCTGTGTAAACTAAGTTTTTCTCTGACCCCATCCCCTTTTAAATGAAGTAATTTAAATGAATTAGTCTGCAACACATTCCAGCATAACATTAATGTTTTCGGCCTCCCAGCAGTAATGAATGAGCTGGATGCAGTGTGGTCGGTGTGTGTACTGAAGAAGACGTGGGAAGGGCATCGCGTTTAAAGATTGATTTACAGCTCTGCAACATTTCAAAGTGGATCGCATTATTGCATTTCTTTGTTCCCCTTTTGGTTGGTTTCTTTTGCGTTATTTAAAAAGCCACATTAGAGCGCATTATTTTCTTCGACACACAGTTTCTGGAACTCAAGTTGCGTTTCAGAAAAACAAGCTCCAACTCCAGCACCAATAACAGATTCCCAGACTGGCCAGACTGAAGTGTTGTGGTGAGAGGGAGAGAAATGACGGGGCGAGGGATGAGAGTTCAAATAAAAAGCATTGAATTTAATCTGTCACATCTGCTTGTTTTTTTTTTTTTTGCTTTTGCATAGAAAATTGGTTACATGTTACAGAGAAGACATGGGATTAAAAAAGATACAGTAGTGTCATTTACTGGCAAATCTGAAATACAGCATTCAAATTTGCAGATACGGTGAGTTTTCTCGTATATGGAGAGAAGCCCGTCCCCTCCAAACAGTAGTGACCGAAGTGCATCGTCATGCCAATAATACGGCTCTCTAGCTTCAGTATAAACCCTAGTTACACCCTTACACATATTTACAGACTGAGTGGTTAGTTCATAGATTATAACACACACTCTGATTCACACCTCATTTCATCGATTATCTGTAGAACCTTTGGTTTCTTTGAGTTTTTGTCAACATAAAGACATCAGATTTTTGTGAGTACATCAGATTTTTGTAATAGCAGTCAAGCAATTCTGTGGACACCGTCAAACAGTGTGGTCCTCTGGCACAAAGCAAAGTCAGCTTGAAGCAGAATTGAGGTACTGTCTCTCCAAGGGCAAAAGACAAGACAACAGACATCACATTGACAGTGATGAGGCCATACCATTACAAAAAACAAACAGACCATCTTCATGTCTCCTGCACAAATGGGTGTGATGAGTATGAATGTAAATCCTACAGTTTCTTTCCTCGCAACACTTTCCCTTTGATGTCACTTACATGCAGGCACTTGGAAAACTGATTGTGGCACTTTGAAAGTAGAAAGGTCATATCAGTGGCCGAAAAATGGCCAGAATAGCTCATTAAAGAAATGCTTCTACTATGTTCACCCTAAGCTTGACTTGCTAAATCTGGATTGTACAAAAATAATTTAACTGTGATTTTCTATACTTTAAAAAAAAGGACAGAAAATGTGCTGACTGTTCAATCATTTGAATAATTGAAGCAATGGGTGGTTCCTGACTTTAGTCAGTAAACATTAATACCAAAAATATTTTGTTGCACTTTTAGAAAATTAAGCTGTAAATGAGCATAAATGAGCCATTCCAATGAATATATTGACCATTTCTCCCTTTAGGGGATTAGTTGTTTTCTGTAGTATTGTAAGATCTTTTAGTTTAAGTGCCTTTATGAATGAAGAAATATAAATAAAAAAACTGATTTTTCAGAAGGATATCAGTGAGGGTGGAGATTTCACAGGCTGAGCACAGTGGATACCACCTACCATGGAAAGTAAAAGTATCCAGAACTATTTTTTCTGTATTATTGGAGTGATCAAAAGTTGCAAAAAGCAACAAAAGAGAGTAAAACAGTTGCAGTATCAGCTTGACCATTTCTGTTTTGGGTTAATTTTTTTGTTTTATATATTTGACTTCGGTAATGGCTTTTATTGTGAGTGTGTTTTGAGTTAACACATTTTCTGTTCTTTTCTAAAAAGAGTGAAACGCATTGAATGTGGTGATCAACAGCACAATGCAGATGTGTCAGATACAGAGTTCATTGAAAGATGCTGAAGTACTCCTTTAAAACAGTCAGTCTCTCCTGTGTCTGTAAAATGTGAAAAACGTCCCAGCACACGAGAGCTTTGAACAGTCCAAAATTAACAAAAAAAATGGCCATAGCAGTCAGCAGTCTCCCCTTTGTCCACAAAGACTGAAAAGAGTCCAGTCTTTTAACCTTTTGTTCAAGTCCAACTTCTAAAAGGCTCCCACTTCAGTTCCCCACGGCCGGTAGGGTTTAGTGTTGGCACTGCTGGAGCTGGAGGTGGAGCTGTTCTGCTGGGATGCGGACGAGGCCGATATGGAGGGGCTGAGGGCCGAGGAGGCCACAGAGGAGGTGGGGACGGCTGGAGAGAAGAGTGGGAATCCTGCAGGGAAGGACAGGGGGAAGGTGTGTGTTGCTGCAGCTGAAAGCGTGGCTGAAAGTGAAAGGAGGGAGGTGGACAGTGGCTGGACGCAGCCCGCAGGTGGTGCTCTAAGTGCTGCTGAGTCACCGTGAGTGAAGGAAAGTCGCTGAGGGACGTCCGTGGAAGAGGATGACGATGAAGAGGAGGAGGATGAGGGAAGGCCACTGTGCTGCAGGAAGCTCCAGGTCCAGGGGTGCGGCGGCAGGGCTTGAGGGTGGTGCTGATGCTGGGACAGTGCGAGTGACTCCCTGTGAGAGGCGCAGCTGCTGAGGTGAGAAACGAGCCGGACTCTGAGAGGGTCAGCAGAGTCCAGACCCTCCACCGAGCTCAAATACCGCGCCACTTCCGTCAGACACTCTCGAAAACCAATGCTGATGAAGTCCATAGCCAAAGACTGGACATCGAAAAAGCCTGGAAGAAGAGAGACAGAGAAATGTTCAGTACCCTACTCAACACAGTGATTCACCTGAACTGAACTGAGAGAGAGAGAGAGAGAGAGAGAGAGAGGGGGGATGAGAAAATGTGTGAGAGGGAGGGGGGGTAAGAAAATAATAAAAAGAAGTTAAAGAATGAGAGACAGAAGAGGAGAGAGAGAGAGAGAGAGAGAGAGAGAGAGAGAGAGAGAGAGAGAGAGAGAGAGAGAGAATAAAAAGCTAATTAAACAGAGGGAGCAGGGAAAAAAGAATGACAAGTAAAGAAAGTGAATGTGAGAAAATTATAGGGTGTGAGAGAATGGGAGAGGGAGTAAATGAGAGGACAACAAAATAAAATAAGGGAATAAGGAAATGAGAAAGAGAAAGCCAAGGAGAGAATAAAGGAACAAGTGAGAAAGAGTGAATGAGAGAACAAGGGAGAATGGTAGAGAGAATATGTCAGAAAGAAAATATTAAAGAGTGTACTGCAGAAAGTTTGTTTAATTTTTTTTTGTTATTTAATGTACCCAAGTTTTGAAATCCAATTATTTACAACAGTTACAAACTGTAAATAAATTAAGCTAAATTAAAAGAGAAGGCAATTTATATATGTTAAAAATATAAATGTACAAAATTGCTTCAAATTAAGAATGTAAACCTGTGCACACAATTCTAACAGATACAAACCCCTAACACAAATTCATCTAACAGCAAAATCAATTGAACTGTATTACATCAACATTTACTGACATAAGTATATAAAGGTGACATTGTGTTGATGTAGTTTTTACTAACATATTCATGAACATCTGAATACTTTTTAAAGTGGTGCCACACAGAAAAGAAGAAATAGAAAGAGAGAGAGAGATAGAGAGAGAGAGGGAAAGAGAGAGAGAGTAGTTAAAGCATGAATGCCTGATGCCTATAAATACAGCTCCTCTATCAGAGGCTGTAATGAAGCTAACAGCTGATCCCGATGGAGATGAAGAGGCGCTTAGCCCTGAGCTGACCAGTGGATTCCCACTGGGCCCGGGGCTTTGACCTAAACAGGCTCTGATTGTGCCGGCCTGTTTGTATGTTTGTTTTGTCTCCCCAGTGCACCGATTTTTACACTCGCTGGAAAGCCCAAACAAGCCCCCAGCAGGGCGGCCTGTGAATGCGGCCCCCTCCCCGCCCACGGATTTATGAAAGCAAACACAAGCCCGGGGTCAAGTGCTCCTTTTGTCCTGCCAACGCTTTCCCACGAGCTCAAGCCTGCCATTAGCATTGACTTCCACTCCTTTAATCTAGTCAGAAAGAAGCTGCTCGCTCACGTTTCACAGCAAGAGAGAGAGAGAGAGAAAGAGAGAGAAGCCAATTAGCTCTTTACCTTTCCCTCCTGTGGCCTGGAGCATCTTTAGATGATCCACCGTCATTTGCAGGATTTCAGCTTTCTCTAGTTTAGCGGAACCCTGAGAAACACAACACAACTGAGTTTATTTATTTAAACATTTAATTTCACCTAAACACTCTGTTCACAGGCAATTGAACTACTTTAATTCAATGTATATAAATGCTTTAAATAACCAATGCACGGTAAAATAAAAACTGAACAAAATCCATGTTTTTCTTGAATTAATTTTAAAATCACTTTGATTCAACTTCTGCAATGTTACAGTTAGTTATTTATAAATTCTGATTTTATAAATGGATCTGTTGGTAAATACATAAACAAATAAACTTTTCATTCTTTTTATATATGGTTGTGTATAAATGCTGATGTTCAAGATTCTAAGTTATAATTTATTTATTTTCTTTTTGGAAAATTAATGTCCAAAATGTGTAAACTCCCCTCCAATTCATCAGTGATTTCCAAATATTGGTAAAAATTATACATTATAATATTAAATTACGTTTTCATTATACACAGTTTTATTGTGGTATTTTGACACAGAGACAAATGCAGCAGGTGAGAGATTCTTAATAAGTTACATTAGATTAGTTACATTACATTAGATTTTAGGTTACTAAGAAGTCATTGTTTTTTGGGCTTTATTTTATTCTGCTCTGTTGGTTCAGCTGTTGCTGTTGCTGTAGTGATTTATTTGAACCCAAAGGAAGCCACTAGAAAGAAAAGACTTTACTTTATTTACTGTCAGATGCTGGATACAGTGATATGAAGCTCCACTGCAGTTCTATAGGGGAACTCCGTATTTCAGTAGGTGGTTTGAAGTGCTATTTTTTCAATCTGGATGTTTATTGTAGGCCTACTTGAGTCACTCTTTCAGTGAAGTAACACAACTTTCACTTAAGTATGGGTTTAGACTACTCTGCCCACTACTGCTGATTAGTTTTCAGAGCTGATGTTTTCCCTTGTGTTGGCACAGATTTGTTTTTCTTTCTCTTTTTTAACTAATAGTGAAAGTTGTTTGCACACAGAATATGCTTTTAAATCACTGTTCTTATCAACTCAATTTAAATTTTAACTGTGTATAATTCAGTATAATTGCACACTTTACTGAAAAGACCATGTTTTGTAACAGTATTACAGTAAAATCAGGATTCGAGCAGATAAAATTTTAATGTACAATCTAATGTACAATTACAAAAAACGTATCATACAATACACAGACATAACTGCAGTCATTTTTTCTGACCTTGATACTGGCCATTATGTTGAGTTAACGAGAACAGCCAATTAACATGGCTAAACTGATTTGTCAACTTTGTTTATGTTTAATTATTTAGGATATTACAACATTGTTTAACATTTCTAAATATTTTATCAATTAAAAGTAGTTAATAGTAATGTAAAAATATTTTGACTCTGTCAAATTTTATTGCAGTTATTTCTAGAACAATATACAGCTCTGGAAAAAAAGAGACCCTTAAAAATTATGAGTTTTTTTTTTTATTTTACTAAACTGAAAACCTCTGGAATATAATCAAGAGGAATGGATAGATGATCTCAAGCCATCAAACCAAGCTGAACTGCTTGAATTTTTGCACCAAGAGTGGCATAAAGTTATCCAAAAGCAGTGTGTAAGACTGGTGGAAGAGAACATGCCAAGATGCATGAAAACTGCGACTAAAAACCAGGGTTATTCCAATAAATATTGATTTCTGAACTCTTAAAACTTTATGAATATGAATATGACTTTTCATTTTCCGCAAATAATGCTATAAATGACAATATTTCTATTTGGAATTTGGGAGAAATAATAACCAACAAATGGTTATAGTGACAGGCTTAATTAGTTAAGATTAGTTTAGTTTAATCAGTCACCTGTTTCTCGAACGCAGTGGGCACGAGTCTCCTGAGCTCTGATAAACTGTTGTTGATTCTGTCTCTGCGTCTCTTCTCGATGATCTGCAGGAGGAACAGAGGGGCGCAGAGCGGGGTTATGATCAGAGTGAGGATGCAGCAGTGTGTGTGTGTGTGTGTGTGTATGTGTGTGTGTGCGCAGTCTGACTCTCTTACCCCTCTGCGCTTCTTTCTGGCCATCAGCTGGGTGGTGGTGGTGGGGGATCCGCACCTGATGAAGGGTCCGTTGCTCTGCCTGCAGGAGAGGAGGAGAAATTCACACAGGTGAGTTTCATTCATTACAGACACTCCGCTGCTCTAATCATCACTGTAAAACACCTGTAACTCCATATAAAGCAGTTCTCTGGACTGGGAGCGGGTCTCACCCTGAGTGCAGGCTCTCACAGCCCACGTCGATGGTCTCGTCCAGCTCGCTGTCGCTCGTGCTCTCCTCGCATGGCCGTTTCATGATGCCGCTGTTTGGAGCGGCAGCGGAGCTTCAGCTCTCACACTCAGCGCCGCGCGCGATCACTCTGAGCCCCGCCGGGCGCGCGCACACGGGGAAGCGCGCGGGACCGCCCACCTCTCCACTTAGGACCGCCCACCTCTCCACTCAGATCCATCTATTTTTTTCTACTACCTTGACCAAGTAACTCCCACTTACTGCTTAGCTAGGACCACTAACAATTAGAAACGCCCACTTATCACTAAGAAACGCCCAGGTCGCGTATAAATGTACACTCTAAACCTGTATGTGAATTACAATTTAATTTAATTTAAGTAGAAATGTCCACTTATTTTTGAAGATTTTAGACCCTCCCTCAGAAAGACCCACTGCCTCCTGCTCACTGAACGCCCACTTGTTACTTGGGAGCTCACTTTAGAACAATTATAAATTTACACTGTATTTTTTTTTTAAAGTAGAGATTCCAAATATCTGAAAGGCTCATTTATTACCTAGAAACGTTATATTTTTAATCTGCTTATCTTAGGACCCCCCACTCTTCCTTTTAGAACCACCCATACTTCAACTCAGGACAGCCCACTAATCTAATATGTTCCTTAATGAATACTATGTATAACTCGTTTTCTTGACTTAGAAATGGATTTCTAAGCCCCATGCTCCCATGGTTTTAACATTTTAGATAGATATTCATCTCATTAAGAGCCATCTTATCAAGAGTTAACTGAATTTTCTGCCTTTTTAATGTGTTTGAGAGCAGGTAAGTAGAGTTGGTACACAGCAAATAGCCCTATTTAAGTAATGTTCTAATCACTATTACAGCAAAACCTACTCAACTAAGTAAAAAAATACTTTAAGAAATAAAGGTAAATCAATAAAAAAAACCCTCAAGTGCAGTCGCAAAGACTATCAACATCATTTTGATAAATAAGTTTATATCTGGAGCGAACCAGAAAAGGAAGGTAATAGATAAGAGTTCCCAGCCTCAGAAACTACAAGTTAAGAACACCCCAGATAAGAGCACCTAAATGCATCACTGAGTATTTTGGTTTGTATAACACTTTAAAGTTACTACATGATTCCTTATGTGTTCGTTCATAGTCTGGATGACTAGTATTCATTTAAAAAAAAAAAACATCAAATGAGAAGGTGGGTCCAAACATTTAACTGTTATTATATCTGTGCATATAGTAGTTGCCTTCCTGAAGTGACAGATTTGTGTGTGGATCTTATGAGAACAGAGCAAAAGAAGCAAACAAAAATATAAAAACAGACAAAAACTAATGGATGGAGGTCACATAGTGACCTTTAGATTAATTTGTTTATTTCTTCAAGTGCTTCAGCTAATTAGGCATTATTTATATATGTGTTGATCCAAAAAAAGAGAGCCATGAGCCATATCTACAAGCAAGCCACATTAGGAATCAATGCACATCTACTTTTTTATTTTTAGTTGAATAAATCTACTTTTTTTTCGTTAAATGTAGTACATGTGCCATGAAACCAGCATGTCTTAAATTGTTAATCGCATAATAAGCTAAATTAAGTCATTGAGGCATTTAAATACTCTTAAGTCACGTAAATTTGCTTATGTGAATATTAATGGATTTGGTGCTGTCACTGAAAGAAAACACACACACACATAGACACACATGAAGGCTCACTGTCAAAATTAAGACTACACAAAATTACAATAAGCGGTTTTCTTGGGTGAACTGTGAAGACAGCACATTGTTTGGGTGCACAGTCCCGTCACCCCCCCTTCCTCCTCACCGATACACACCCCTACCCCGTCATGTGCCCTCACCCCGCTGGAGCGTAACGCAGTCTCTCAGGCAGCCTGCCAGTGTGATGGCTGTTTCCCACAGCTCCGAGCACTGCAGTGAAACCCAATCACCATGTGAGAGACCGCCAGGAACACAGGGAGGGTCGGTGGGGGCTGGTGGGGGCCTGCAGGGCTGCTGCCACTGGAGCTGACCGCAGGCCAAGCGGCTCCCAGCCTCCGCTGCCACCACTCACTACCTTATTCTTCACATTGTTTGTGTTTGCTGGATGCCCAATTGAACTAACATGATATAAAACCATGGAAATGCTCGGCTGCCGTTGTGAGCAGGGCCAGCTTTTGACCTTTCTCACATTAATCCCTACAGCTCGGCTGTTTGTAGAGTTGTTTGGTTGTCTATTTTTTTTTTCAGAGAAAGTACATAAACATTGCAGGACTGTAGATAACCCATTTAAATGCCTGAAAAAAATCTAAAAGCTCTAGGACATTACTAGGACATACTAGGACATTTTTAGCACAGCAACACAAGTATAAACAAGACTAGAAAAACAACCCAAATATATACTGGACGTGCACTGCATTGTCTTTGCTGGTAAACTTGATAATATATATTTTTTACCATACCAAAAAAATACTTTCATCAAGGTATCTACAACAAAAAAAGGAAAACAATTAAACATCTTACTAAACACCACTGAAATTATTGAAAATACATACTGTTACACCTGGTTACTTATTTATGCATCATGAGTGTCAGGATATATCTGGACCAGGACAAGTGACATAACCACGCAAGTGTGACCACACCCAAGATACACTTAAAACATATACTAATCAGGTCACTCAAACCTAAATTTCAGGAGGTGGTCTGAGACATTTTTCGGTCACAGGATGTAGCAGTGTAAATGCATCCAATGCAAACATATTCGACAACCAAAACTCCTACCAGTGCAACATAGATCTGACTGAGAGATCACTGGTTCCATTTCTATTAATGCGACAGCCATCTGTTCTCAGCCTCACCTTTTCTGGGTGAGCAGGATCACCCTCCCTTTCTCAGATCACTTGCCTATTAGCTAATGTAACAGAACCCACAGTTAGTGTTCTCCTCCAAGCACGTTTAGCCATTCACTGACAGCTAAACATGCATCAGGAGCACCTTAAAAGAAGTAGTCAACTTTATTGTTCCAAGAGTCCTGACAAGTTGTTGGGTAATTAAAAACAACTGAAATTTTGACAAAAAACAGGATAAAATATAAAAAAAAAAAAAAAAACCAAGGAAAATATAAAGAATAAAATAAACACAAAAAATGTGTTGCGTTTTTGTTTGTTATTGCAATATGTTTAATTTATGTGAACATTAGATTATTTCCATGTAAAAAAAAATATACAGTTGAGTCCAGTAGGGACACAATTACAAGGAAAACCACTAGTGAAAATGGTTTTATTCTGCAGTGCTTGTTAATTTAATAAATAAAGACAAGAAATATGAAATGCAAAGTCTTTAATTAAAAGTTAAATCCATATTCATTTTAATCCAATTTAAGTGAACATTTACAATTTTCTTCTGGGAGTATTTGGTGGTGTATCCCCTTTGATTAAATGAGAATGTGCACTTGAGCTGCCACATGTTTGAACTACACAAATTTGTGTAAAAGGTTTTTAAACATGTTACATATTTGCGTACATTTTAATACTTTTGAGCAATTTAATTAATAAATGAAAATTTGCAAGTCCAAAGTATGTAGTGTAATGTATAAACAGGGCAGAATTTAAAATATTTTGTAGCATTTCTTTTACTTTATTAAAATTAACTTTCTGGTATACACGTTTAGAACCAAAATAAATCCTATATATTAACTTTTGCACTATAAGGGCTATATCCTATTCTTTTTTTTTACTCTAATGTTGGGTAAATACCATGAATCTAATGCTGCTAATTTGGCATGGTGCATTTCTTTAGTTTCAGTAATTGCTGATGTATTTTTTTTCTGAGTAATAAAGTGTGTTTTCCTTTCTGTCATCACTTAGGTCAGGCGACGCTTTTATGGTTCCCAGGTTTTACGACCTCACTGTTCTCCTGTGCCTCTGCTGCCCTGCCCAGTGTCCAGCCCATAGCACAGAGATAGCCCCAATCAGCCTGTCAGCAGCCTCTCATAGCCAGCTCTCTCCCAGGTGTGTGGATACACAGGCTAATTAAAGCAGCCTGTCGGCTTCACACGCCCCGGACTTTCCCTCGTTTTCCCCTGATGATAGAAGCGTCCCTCTACACACGTTTTTTTTTTTAGGTTATAAAGTTATGAAGTCACGATCAAGCTGTCTAGAGATAAGGCTTTGCAGACATCCTCATAGTAAGACTAGAGTACATCACGATCCACAGCCAGCAGCATGGCTAGATAACGTTGTAGTGATATTTTAAATATATTTAAAGCAATGGCTTGGCAAAAATCTAAATTTCACTTTCTTCCCCAATATATCTAGGCTGATGGGTATGATGGTATGGAAGTGAGGTGTGTTCAAGTAAATTTTGTAATAAATGTGGCTTTCAGTCCATTGTCACAGAAAAATACATATCCACCAAAAGTAGCTGACAACATAGAAATAGCTATTGTTAGTCATCTATGTTAAATTAACCCTTTGATGCGCAAGATATTTCAAAAGTGACCCGGATGAGTTTTGATGTTCTTTATTTTTGCAATAAATTAATTTAATCATCCAGTATTCAAGGTATTTCTAACTTAACTTGTTTCTAACTATAGTACATGCTTATTTATTGTTTTCTTTTTAACTTAATAAAATAAAAGCCCTTTTTGTATTATTATCCCTCTAATGCACAACATGGGTCAAAAATGCATTCATTTTCTATGTAAATTCATGTATGGCTGTGTGTTTCTATGATATATCTAAGCAATAAATTAATTCAATTATTTACTATCCAAGGTATGCCTCAATTAACTTGTTTTCAATCATAGAACATTCTTATTTTATTTTTATTTTTCTTACTTTGGAATTATTTTGTATGCACATATTTTTTAATTTTTGACCCATGTTGCACATTAATGGGGGTGTGCAAATGTTGCGCATCAAAGGGTTAAGGCACATTAGCTTCCTCCCTTTCTATTTTGCATTGCATTGTGGGATAATAGCATAGTTTTAGGTATCTTGGATATTTGAATATAATCAACAATACTCAACACTCTTTGACATTTGGACTTATATCAGATACTTCACACTCAAGAATAGTTTCATTGCGACTCACACTGGCTGTTTATCTGGATGTTTTTAAGTTCCATCCTTGGCCCACACAAAACAACAGGCACTCATATCATGTGGAGAAGCGACTACACAACTTAAACCCGGAGCGTGGCCGCCGCAGAGTCTAATGCAGGGAAGTCCAACACTGTGCGGAGAATCCAGCACTATCTCAGTAAAAACACTTCAGAATGGCTTCGGCCTTGGAGGAGAAGTTTTGAATGTGTGTGTGTGTGTGTACGTGTGTGTGTGCACGCGTGTGTGTATGTTTGTGTGTGTTTCTTCTATTCCCAGGCAGGAGGAAGGATTCCTTTCATCCCAAACATGCTTGGTTGGTGCGTGCGGGCGTGTGTGTGTGTGTGCGTGTGTGTGTGTGCGGGCGGGCGGCCGGGTGAGAGAGAGAGAGGCCCAGCCCTGGTGTGCCATGCTATCAGCGGTTCCCAAGGCTGGCCAGTCTGGGAAAAGCTGTGTGGAGGCGTTCCAAAATCAGCATTACATGCATTATTGTTTTTACCCTCCCCGAGTCCCAAGCACACAATGAAAACAACAGCAACGGCCACAATCTCAAACACGCCTCTTAACACAAGGCTGCCCTTAGTCACTTGCGAGCTGCCTTTCTTTAAACAAAGTTAACTGCTTCGTGGCACACACCATGTTGCCCCGGCACCCGCTTCCTCCTCACTGCAGTCCTCTGTGAAGGCATGAAAACAAGGAGCTCAACACGTATTTGTGACTGAAAAAAAAGTGAAAAAAGCATTAGCACCTAATGTTAAAGAGGTTTTTCTTTTTGCAATGCATTTGTGCATTTATATCTATGGGTATTTATAATAGCGTATGATGACTTTTGACTAGTGTGAACTCATCCAAGGTAGAACCAAAAAATGTACAATACAATACAATACAATACACTTTTATTGTCTCTAAGCAATAAAGGTTCTCTAAAATTGTCTATGAAAGCTGACAGTATTTGTTCATATTAATCAGTGATAGTTACAAACCACTGGTTTGTTACACAACAATTATTTCAAAAAGTGACAAACTGAAGTTTTTCAAACTGAAATATAAGGATCTTTGACAGCAACAACATACAGCACTGTGCAAATGTTTCAGGCTCGCACAGCAATAATTTTTTTTTTCCCTATGAAACCTATAAAGCATTATTGTCATGCAAAACCTTTGCATCTTTAAATAGATAACTTTACAAAAGAAAAAAAAAATACACTTTTCTATGGGATTCAGTGTAAAAAACATTTTATTCCAAGTAATTTTGGAGCATTTCTATTCTAACCATACATTTTCTTAAAAAGTAAAAGAGATCAAAAATAAATATATATAAATTATTTGCATGACAGTGGCAATTGATCATTAGAATGATTACAAACACAAAAATAAACATGGAAGAATACAGGTTTGTAATCAATTGTATGGACTTGTTTAGTTCCACTAGCAGCTAACTTGATGTACTTTAATGAAGCACTGATTGGACTCTGTGTTGGATGGAAAATGCAAACCTGGTCATCCTCCAGCAAAGTCCTGAAAACAGTTAAGCTAACAGACTTACACTCATCGTTATATGTGTTTATTCTAAAGATTAAGTCTCTCCAGATAAATGGCTTTTATCAGATATCTAAGACCTCCCTATTGTGCAATCCCAATAATAATAGCTGCTTCTGATTGTTCCTGCTGATGTGATGAGCTCATTCGCTGACGCCAACCAAGGAAGAAGCAAATTGATAGCTTCCCTCTTTGCAATTCTGAATCCAAGCATAAGAAGCATTTTCATTACACAGACTGAAACAACAACTCGCTGCTGAGCAAATAGTCCTGCTTTCTCTTCATTGTTGTCCAATCCGTCAGAGACAAACAGGCACTGGTTTGTTTTCGTAGCGAGTCAGGAACAGACTTGTTCACAATGGCTTAGGCCAATGGACTCCGTGCCTCTTGACTCCTGAGGCATATTATAGGCTCTTTATTGGTGTTTAAGGTCACCCAGAGACAAGCAAGTGCATCCTATATCAGGAAGCGCCGCGCGTCTCAGGAGTGAAATATTTGGCTGTGAGTTGGAGCGGCCGCTTGCGAGTCGGATATCCTGCGAAGCGAATACATGGCAGACGGGCTCCAGGCGTCGCACGGCCCAACGCTGGACGGAATGGGTCAGAATAATAGGGCCCTTCCTGCCATTCTCAGCTTCAGAGCTGAGTTTTGGTAACAGCTTTCCACTAAGCCGTGTCCGAGAATTGCCCTCAGAGGCTGTCAGAAAAGCTAATCTTAAGGCTGTTTTTCAGACAAAATACGTAATTGATTTTCATGTAGTGAAAAGTTTGATACATATTTTGATTGAACAAATGGCTTCAGAAAGAATTCACCATCATTCCTTAGCCTTTCATTTCTGCTCCACCATATACTAACCTCACATCTTTATTGTCAGTGGGAACATTCAATCCAGAATGTTCTCATAAAGAGTTCCCCAATGGTGGAACAAACTATTACTATGTCCTCAATTACTAAATGTACATTATTATTGTATTGTGCTTATTGGTTTGGTCTGCAACCGTGACAGCAAAGCTGTGCCTATAAATATGATTTTAAAAAAAATATAGAACTAAAATTAAAACATTGACAGTGTCGTAGCAGAGACGTTATTAATAAGGAGACCAACCACTGGTTGAAATATGACTGGGAGTTCTCATAATGCTTAACCCAGCATCTGATAAACAATAAAGTCACACCCTTCAACAACAACAAAAAAAAAAAAACAATTTGCTGCTTACACTTTAATTGGAGAAGGGTGAGCATGCCAGTCAGGAAGTTTGCCCTAAATATGGAGATCTGCGCAAGTGCAGTAGCCATAACACGCCGGAAAATCGCTGGAAAATCACCTGAATTTTTTTTGTGCATTATGGAGCCATATGTTAGGATGTCACCTGTACAAGTCCAGTCATGAATTTTCCTCATAGTCAACTGTCAGTGATATTAAAACAAAGTGGAACAACAGCAACATATAACATATAAACATATAATGACCGAGCAGGGTCAGCACATGCTGAGGTGCATAGTGCACAGAGATCAGGAACTCTCTGCACAGTCAATCACTTCAGACCTCCAAGCTTCATGTGGCCTTCAGATTAGCTCAAGAAGAGATTTTTGAAATTCGTTTCCATTTCCGAACAGCTGCAATGGAGAGCGGATACTTTTGGTAATACAGTGTATGTTGTTGAAACAGTAAACAGACCTATGATTTAGAGTATTTTAGTCTATTCTCTGTAATGTTGCAAAGATGGCCACATAGTGAACTCACTTACCTTTAAAGTCTTTGGTTGCAGACTGTTAATAAACATGTGCTTGTTTTAAATCAAGTTTAAATAGGCTGTTGAGCTGATCATTTAACCCCCCTGTTATGTTACAGACCAAATTGACCCATTCAAACGTTTAAAGATCTAGGAAAAATAGTTAAAAGTATTTTTCAGGATAAAGATTCTTCTGCTTGCCTTAATTAGTGTAATCAACATATAACCCCCTGCAATAAACAAAAACTAAAACAAAATTCAAAGTTATGTTTTAATGTTACGTAAAGCTACTATGTCTAATACGTTGGTCTTTCAAAAGTAGTAAATTAGTAAAACATTAAAAAACGAGTGAATTATCCTAATTGAACCATTACCTGTTAGAGCTAAGGAACACCCTTGCTCTAAATATTGATAGAATAATTAGCAATGTAGTTAGTAATAAAATATTCACACTGCTTGTTTGAATTTTTTTTAACAGTTATTATTTTGGATAATTATTATTTTGAGTATTAATTGGATATTTAAACATGCACCGGATCAAATTGACCCAGGAACACCATTGCTGTTCCTGACAAATGAACATAACAGGAGGGTTAATCAAAATCAGATTTTTTCACATTTTCTCCACTGTAAATGTAGTCGATTACTAAATACATTTTGTGTTTGAAGTTTTTTCACTGTAGCTGCAAAGTTAACATTGTGCACACTACTTGGGCACAACCATAAGGCATAGATAGGAAAATATTTGGTGAATGCTTTCACGGAAGCAAAGTTGTGTACTGTCTAATTTAGATACTTATCATTCTTACTTCACTACACAAGGCTGTTCTAATGGACACATTTGTAAGGTACCAGAATCAAGCACGTACTCAAAAGGGCTTGACTCCTGCCATGTAACAAACCTAAGAGAACTTACACAGACAGGTGCCCCTTTTTTCTTCTTCCTGTGCTAGGACCTCAACTTCCTGTCAGGATATATAAGCCTAAGGAAGCCTTGGGTTTCCCTTCTATGCATGCAGCTCCATTGTTCTAGCTCCGTTCGACCACTGTTCCGCATACCTCCTGTTCTTTCTGTGGCACCAGTGGACCACACGCACTTTCTCTCAGAGATAACAGTGCTATTTTACAACACATACATTTGTTTCACACAACCAGATGTGTTGAGCTAAGAAATGGAATTTCATGTTTTCCATATCCAGAACATTTTCAGATATGTTTTATCCATATACTCTGCACACACATATGTATAAAAATACATTTTAAATTAGAATTTCTGATCGTTTTTCATGTTACTTTAAAAGCTAACACTCCTATATGGTCTGGCTTTGAAGAATTGGACTATAATTAGGCTTATTTACTACTAAAGTAGTATAGCAAGTTCTGCTGACAAGTATCATTAAAATGGTTCTACAAATATCTATAAGTGGACTAAATGAATAAACCTGTTCTAGTTTGTATTTACACAGGGTCAGATGATTCTACGGCCCCAAATTGGTTCCCAGTTAGATGAATACCAACGTTATTGAAAAATTAAAAGTATCATTCCCAAAACTAAAAATCAAAATACTGTCACTGCAGTGACGTTACCAGATTGTTTACAAACATTATTAAAAACAATTCTAACATCCAAAAAAAAATGATAGATTGATTGTTTTAAGTATATTAACTGTAACAATGAAAAAACATTCTAATAACCAAAAACTGTCTAATAACAAAAAAAAACCTTAACAAAAGTCTGAGCAAACATATATTTCAAGTTGATTGACTATTAAAATATTTGGGAAAATGATTGGGGAGCAGTATAGAAAAAAAATATTTTACAGGAACATGAAAAAATCTTCTTGACTTTTACAGTCATTTTGCAGTAATTATATGTACTATACATTCATCTCAATTAAAATAACAATATTATCACCAACATTTCACAAGTAATGTGAAAAATTAAAAAGGCAGAAATGGGAATAAAATGTTTTGTGTGACATGGGCAATAAACACTTATGATGCAAATATCCTGGTTTATATGAAGGACAACCCACCAGAAACTCTCTTTAGACAAAATGCATAAGTTTTTTTGGTCTCTGTTTTGTCATCTGAGATGAAATGTACAGCAACAGCGTCTTACTGGCTCTGACTGTATACAGTACATGATCTCAGCCTGTTATGCAAGTCATCAGCACAAAACCTCTGGCCCAGGTCCCGGCTCAGCAGCAGCCGGCACCCCTCCGCGCTTCCCACACTACAGCCGCCCTGGACACCCACGGCCAGAGGAGACTCCAGAGGTAAATGTGTTAAAGTAATTAGCAGCCAAGAGGGAGGAAGTCATCAGCTGCGCATAAAGTGACTTGACCACTGTGAAATCTCTGCCTCAGCCAGCAGGATAAAGTCTGGGAAAGAGATATGCACGTGGCACCAGCCAATCAAGCAGACAGCCATCTCTTCTGTGGTCTGCGAAGGACATCAAAGAAGAAAAAAAAAACGGAAGAGAAGCTGTCGACATCTGTGCTCATCGTTATCCCTCAACTGCACACCCAAACAAAATAAAACAACATGACACTTCTCTTTAGACTCTTCCAGGAGCAGGTCTGTTGTGTTAACCCCTTGAACTACAGGCTTATTTTTCAGTAGAAAGTAAGTAAGTGTTCAGTAGTAGTATATAATAATAAAAGATAATATATATCTCATTAAAAAACATAGAAAACATTTCAAATAAAATATGTAACATATCTAATTTATTATGTAAATACTTTAAAAAACTGATCTGCAAACAAATTTTTATGTCCTGCAGTTATGAGGCAGATGCAGTATCGCACTATTCAGGATAAAAGAATAGAATTAAGTAAAAGGTTTATTGCCTAATAGTGACTTTTTTTTCCAATTCTCTCCACAATTTAGTCATTCAATTCCCACACTATATGTAGGACACAATGCTACCAGTTTTGGAAGTGTGAAGGCTACATAATATCCTCATGTTGAAGCTACCGCAATCAATGCAACATAAATTGACAGCTAAACATGCTTGCAGGAGAACACTAAATACTAGTTCTGTTATATCAGCTAAACACCACACTTACTAGCATCACACTGAGAGATTTGGCAGAGGGGGTTCTATTATAACTTCTAACAAAACCAAATCTGAAACATAATCTTTCTTCTGAGAATAAGGTAGAACGTGTTTTTCTTCATATACAGTAGATGCATGATCTTCTTCCTCAGAAACCTCCCAATCCTGCCACACTGTTCCATCTTCCTTCTTTTACACAACAGCCCTAAGCAGGCTTCCAGGAAAAACACTGCTTGCGGCCTCCAGACAGCAGCCCCAGCGATCCTGCTGTAGGTGTTTCAGACGAGCGTGCTTTCCTTGGGCTTGGCACGGGACTAGTCGGCCCTGAGGAGCCACAAGGTTTCTGAGTGAATCAGGAAAGTGCTCTCAGTGCAAAGCCACAACACTGATATCACCGGCTAGTGATAAATAATGCTGTGTATTGTTATTATTGGCCAAGCCCTTCATCCTGATATCACAGTGATGAAAAATGATGTCTGTGGGAACACATTTAACAGCATTATATCGTAGGAGGAGCAGAGAGTGTGAATCACACTAAAATCTGTTCAAATATCAAAATTTGATTAAGTTTACATTTAAAATTTTAGTCAATATAATGGCATTTTATTTCATTTTTGATTAGGTATATTGATCTCTGGATGAGTAGATAGCACAATGCAAAGAACATCTACTGAATGATAACAATGTTAAAAGCGAAAAAATATTTTTCGTGGTTATGATGATGTTGTGGTTAGGCTAAGTTAATGTAAGTTAGATCTTTGCATTTACAGATAGCCTGTTTTAGTTAGTCTAACTGACAGCTCTGCAGCACTATGGATCTAAGTCAGAACTTTTTTATAGATATTATATTATACAGCTCTGGAAAGAAATAAGAGACCACTTAAAATTATGAGTTTCTTTGATTTTACCAAATTGAAAACCTCTGGAATATAATCAAGAGAAAGATGGATGATCACAAGCCATCAAACCAAGCTGAATTGCTTGAATTGTTGCACCAGGAGTGACATGAAGTTATCCAAAAGCAGTGTGTAAGTGTGTAATTGGTGGAGGAGAATATGCCAAGATGCATGAAAACTGTAATTAAAAAACAGGGTTATTCCACCATTGGAATAACTATTGATTTCATTGAACTCTACATATGAACTTATTTTCTTTGCATTATTTGAGGTCTGAAAGAACTGAATCTTTTTTTTGTTATTTCAGCCATTTCTCATTTTCTGCAAATAAATGCTTATAAATGATTTTTATTTGGAATTTGGGAGAAATGTTGTCCGTAGTTTATAGAATAAAACAACAATGTTCATTTTACTCAAACATATACTTATAAATAGCAAAATCAGAGAAACTGATTCAGAAACTAAAGTGCTCTCTTATTTTTTTCCCAGAGCTGTATATAGAGAGATAAATATATATATAAAAAAATTTCAATAAAAAAAAAAACAATACAGCAGTTGGCATGAAAATTCCAATTTTGAGTTTTGTGCTCAGGGGCCAAGGATGAATTAATTTGTCCCTGACAAGCCAAATAATTTACCATCAAACCTTTTTCACCTTTTTTAAACTCTCTGAGTGTCTTGTGTTTTTTCATTAACCAATTTCAAAAACACAAACGGCACAGATTGTATTGTATCAATGATTGTTGCCGTCCTGCTCCAGACGTCTCTCCTTATCAATAGTGTGAGCAGTTGAAAAGCACTGAAGCACATGCTTGACTCTCTGGCCTGCTGCTGTGTGGCCCAGTGGAGAATGTGACAACAGCAGGGTCAGCTACCTTTATCAGGACAAGAGCCGGCAGATCAGTAACATGTCCACTGCTCCTTTACACACACACACACACACACACACACACACACACACACACTGCAGGGGAAACCTGTGGCTGTTCTGACCAGGCCTGGAAAATACCTGTCATCAGAAAGACGGGATCAGTCTCAGGAATCTCCCCACGTTCACACCGCCCTGGAGATGGAGAGAGGTGAACAGGACAGCTGCCAGAACCCCCCAACCCCCCAACTCCCAGCACGTTCAGAGCGGCGCTCTGAGAGATTATCAGTCCATATCAGAGCTACGGAGAGCGGCCCAGCGGAGCTGCAGGCAAAGATCAGCAGCCTGCTGTGTTTTCTTATGGTGGCCAAGAAATAAACTCAATGCAAATTAATAATAAGCTGTAAAATCAAAACACAAAACGCATCCAGCAAAATGAGCACACTTTGTTTAAACAAGCTTCATGGATGTTATACAAGATCAATTAAGCAGTATGGTTCTTTTCACCCCTATATATATATATATATATATATATATATATATATATATATATATATATATATATATATATTCATCCCCTGCTATACCTATGCAATGTCCTAGGGAGTTCTTGATTAGCTGAAAGATGTGTGTTAGATTTGGGTTTGGGAAGATGAATCTCCAGGAAAAGATTGCTATTCTTTCTGTAGTCAGTTCAGTAGCAGTATTTTTAGCAGTCCAATGACTATGTTGTTCTTTTTTTTAGTGACAACATTTGAAGGACTTTTTATTGGTCATTTTAAATTGTAATAAAGACAGATTAGGAGTGAGTAAAATACTTGTAATATTGGCATGGTGTGAGGAATGGTTATGTGTGATTATTTAATAATGTTATTTAGAATTTTAAATGTGAATAAAAAAAAGGTGGAGGCCAAAATCTATGTCACAGGACACCCTATTATTTCTGAAACAAATAGAAATTTTCAACTATTTTTAATAATAATAATGGATAATATACAATACATGTTCTAATAATTGTAATAATCAATTGCAATAATTAATTATTGGAATATGGAATTATGGAATACACTATTGGTTAGCTAAGGAAGTTGTGCTTACAACTTTGCTTCCAAGTAAAAAAATATACAGCTGTGCAAGCTCTGAAACGCATGTAGATCATTAAAGTAGGCCAAATGGTATTAAAATGCAGAAGAAAAGAGCAGTGGTGGATTTGGATGATTTATCTGTTTATGTGCTGGTGCCATTATTGACCCTCAGTGCTTACCTAATAAAAGGATATGGGGGCCACAGATTGGTGGACCTATTGAAGAAACTATTTACATGATCTCAGTGAAAAAGGGGCAGTGAATAGAGGTGGAAGTGGCAGCTCATTGTTTGACTGGGCAACAGGATGAGGCCGGAGCGCTGTGAAGAATAATGACATGCTCTTGCTTTTGGTATTGAGCAAACATGTGCGGCGGGTTAGCGGTGGAGCGGTGGGCGCTAGGGGACGGTGGCTGGCTGCCGCGAGGCTCGCCGCCGCTGCACTGGGATACCGTGGGCCGCGGCTGCTATTGTGTAAGGCTGCACTCTTTCTCTTCCTGTGCTGGATGCTGGATGTGGTCGCTGGGCCGGGTCTGGCTCCAATGAGGCGCTGGAGCTGCTGTGTGCGGTGCAGCTGGTCAAAAGCTGTGAGAGTAGAGGCGTTGTAATTACAGAGTGGCATTCTATATCAGAGCCACTCTCCGTAGCTCTGATATAAGAAAAATATAACATAAACCTAAATTTTCTTAAAATGTCACAGAAAAGTAAAAAAAAAAAAAAAAAACGTGTTTTTATTCTCTCTTCCCACAACAAAAAGATCCCAAATCCATTAGCCAAGACATGTTTGGTGTTTGAAGTTTCATGTTTGGTGTTTGAAGTTTCATGTTTGGTGTTTGAAGCATCGCATGTCACAGGATCCCAGCAAGCCATTGAGTTGTTAAAAATCTTAAAGAAGCCCTATTTAGCATTTTTACTTAAATATAACATATTTTAAATTATGTTGATGTAACTGTAGTGGAGCTGCACAAGAACTCATGAACTAGGTAGCACAGTCATGCTCATACATACTCATACATCCAATCCTGTAATATTATTCTACGTTTTAGTCCACATGCTTCATTTACTTTAGATATAAGTTCTGTATCTGTAAGCTTGTCGACAAATGCATTTGTACAGCTGTCCATTAGAAGGTAAAGCATGATTTGTATTTACAGCAGTGGGGTAAATATAAATTACAGCCTTTTAGGCTTGAGAGCTTGGAATCAAATCATCACACAAAGAAAAGAATAACCTGTTTAAAGAGTAATGTGTAAATTAATTCAAGTAATTATTAATAACACTCGACTCTATTTGTATTACAGTAAAATAATTAAATTGCTTTATTTTACGATTGGGTGAAATCCCTTTTAAAGTTATAATAACAAAAAAAAATCATACACAACTGCTACCAAATGTATCCCCAAAACAGCCACTTTACAGGAGAAAGAAAAAACTTCTTAACTTTCAATAGAAGTCAATGTAAAAAGAGTTTATTTCAGATCATTTTGAAGTATTTCTGTTTTTCTTTTCATCAAGAAATGTTGGCAATTTTTAAAATAACTAAAAATCGACAAAAATGGAGCAATCTGGTCTACATGCATGATTCATCTGACCAAGCTGATCATTCTGGACCATGTTGGTTAGTTAGTGTGACCAGCATCACGTAGCTGTATTTCCAGCATGACCAGCATGATGACCACTGATCGACCAGTATGACCAAAATCAAATGAAACACTATGCTGGTCTAATGTGTTTTTATCTGGATGACGAGCTTTTCAACCTGAAAAAATTCTGGTCATTAAGACCAGCTCAGACCATCTGAAACCAGCTACCAGTAAAACATGGTCTTGAGAAAGGAATTAAAAGGAGACAAAGCAAACTAAGTAATCTTTTTAAACTGTAACCATATCTTGATTATTCAACACAATTACATCTATCTCTGATCAACCATGTTTCTAAAACTGTGTGTCATGTTACTTTTTTGGAGGCTTGAATGGTGCTGTTATTCCTGTTTGTAGCAATGCAAGGGACTCTTGTTGTGTAAAACAATGTTTGCAAGGTTTAAAGTAAAACTGCATCTGTTTATTTTTTTTTTGCTGACCTATTCTTTCTTTCATTGTCAGTCAGAAGTGGGTTTCTTGGGGAATCCCCGACATTAGGTCTATTTTACAGCCTGTGTATTCAAAGATAAATGGGCAGCACAAGAAGGGGAAGTAAACACTTAACACCTTCTCAGAGCCTGAGTCCACGTCTTGCAATATGAGGCTGAGGCCTGTAGAGCACAGCTGTTTACAATGGAGCAGAGTGACCACTTCTTTGCAGTCACGAGCTCACGTCCTGCCTGACAGGTCTGTATATCCTGCAAAACTTCAAACAAGAGCATTTCTCATTGTACACCTTTCAGTTCTAATCCTGGTCCTGAGGACCATGGTGATATCATGAGATGAAGAGATGTGCAGAACAAATGGCTACTTCTCCATATTTCCCCATCATATTTTACCACAGCAGTAAATGGACTATAGAAATTAATTTGATTAGCATTATTATTATACAATTGTAGAATTCTAGATCACTGGATTGCATACAGATAGATAGATAGATAGATAGATAGATAGATAGATAGATAGATAGATAGATAGATAGATAGATAGATAGATAGATAGATAGATAGATAGATAGATAGATAGATAGATAGTTAGTTAGTTAGTTAGTTAGTTAGTTAGTTAGTTAGTTAGTTAGTTAGTTAGTTAGTTTGTTTGTTTGTTTGTTTGTTTGTTTGTTTGTTTGTCCTGAAGGAAAATTTTTGTTTTGCAGATACGGAAGATGTTTGTATTAGTGAAAGATTTATCCTTGTTTCTCTGTCATTGCAATATTTACAACACTAAAGCAATTAATTATTTAAATTATTATTTGGTACACTTCCAAATAAACTTTGGTGCATTTTCTTTAATGTATAAACAAAATACAGACCAAAGACCTGTAATCCTTTGTTTGTTTGTTTGTTTTAAAAATATTTTAGTTAATGCAGAAATGAAGGTGTTATTTTTAATAATCATTCATTGGTAATCCTTATTATTAGATATCATTATTTGTAACTCACTTTGGTAAATAGAGTCTACTAAATGCAATGTAATGTAGTGACAATCATATAATGGTAAAGTCAAATTAAAATAATGAAGTAATGCAATATTTTTGTTGGCCTATTTTGTCTTTCATTGTCAGTGAGAAGTTGGGAAATCCCCACTTTAGGTCAATTTTACTTCCTCTCTAATCAAGAAAATGTACACTTTCAAGTTTATTAGAAGTAATATTGAAGTAATAAAATAGATAACTAGAAAGGTTTTTTTTTTATCATTGTATTCATGTAGCCCATAAGCACTAAAAGCTAACACCCCATGCATCAAACCAACTGCATACCTAAAGCATCACACACTTGCTTTGTAGAGCTGTTACTTAATTTCTGATAGACTTGCTTATGTAGTTTTGGATACCATATGAAGCACTGTTATCCATAAACATAGACAAAATTAAAACAACTTACTGTTAGTGGCTATCTATATATTTTTTTTGGTTCAGTGCAAAATAAGGAAGCAAACTTAAGGCAGATTTTAGCTCATCAATTTGTAAATTTCCGCCACATTGGAACGGTTTTCAGGCATGAAACAGCTTTTTAAGGTCATGCCAGAGCATCTCAATACTATTCAGGTCAGTACTTTAACTACGCAACTTCGAAGTCTTCATTTTGTTTTTCTTCAGCCATTCAGAGGTGGACTTGCTGGTGTGTTTTGGATAATTGTCCTGCTGCAGAACCCAAGTTCATTTGAGCTTGAGGTCACGAACAGCTGGCCAGACATTCTCCTTCAGGACTTTTTTGGTAGACGTGGTTCATGGTTTGATATATCACAACAAGTCTTACAGGTCCTGAAGCAGCAAAACAGCCCCAGACCATCACACTACCACCACCACGTTTTACTGTAGGCAAGTGAGGCCTCCAGTTCTTTGGATGTTGTTGTGGGGTCTTTTGGGACCTCTTGAATGAGTCGTCGCTGTGCTCTTGGTGTAATTTTAGTTGGCCAGCCACTTCTGAGCCAACTATTTTTGCCATTTGGAAGATGGCTCTCACTGTGGTTTGCTGTATTACCAAAACTTTTAAAATGGCTTTAGAACTTTTTCCAGACTGATTGATCTCAATTTCACTTTGTTTACTTGTGTTGTCTTTGACTAATTTATATATTTTTTAACATTCAAGAGTGACATGACTAAATTCTATGGTTTTGTCTTAGTGTTTCAGTTACAAACAGTAAAAAATCATAGGTTCTTTGTATATTTTGCTTCCGTGGAAACCTCAAATACCCTCAGGCTTCTGTTAGAACATCATCACCCAAGTGCAAATCATGTGTTTTCTAGCTGTTCATTTGTTTGTTTCCTGTTTCACTGGCTGATGTTGCAGAGGTCAGAGGCATAAATCATGTTCGGATTGGTTCAACGCACTGAGCATAAACTGCTCAATAAGGTCCAAATACATGTTATGTAATTAAAATAGTGTTATTTTATTATATGACTGAGGTGGTGATTTCTGACCCTGTATGACTCCCTGTTACCCGGAAACAGACAAGATTTGAGATTACTTAACTATTAATATATAGTATAACAGGAAAATGTGTTTTTGTTGTTGACAGAACACATGTCAAAGATGCTGTTTCCTGATTAGTCAGATCATTCAAAGAAATCCAGTTTGTCCATCACAAAAATGTGTTGATTGGCACGTAATCTCCACAGCTGTGGTGCTGGATTCAGGCTGCTGTGAGCCCTGTTAATGTTGTCTGACCCTGTGCAGTGCTCTGAGAAAGGCCAGTGGGGGTCATCTGAGGCTTCCAGACAGGCCTGGCTGCTGCAGGACACTTGTGGATAACTCCTACTGTGTGTGTATGTGTGTGTGTGTGTGTGTGTGTGTAGCAGCTGGAGCCTCAATTACTCCTTCTCTCACTGGGAACCTGCCCTGCCCTGTCAGACACAGGAAGCATGGGGTTAGTAGGATCTGAACACAGGCAATAAGATGAATGCAGGTTCAAGCAAATAATGCCATTATTTACCTGAATAATATAATACAGAGTTGTAATACAAAGTTAAATTTTATTTTACGCTTCCTGCATAAATACTTTAGCACTTACCGAAAAGCTGCATACAATCATGCATCGCACCATCAGAGCATCAGAATCTAACTGTTTTTCTTAGCCATGATTAACTGCCTTAATATGTGTTTTAATACTGTTTAATTCTGAATCCCAGTGGAAGTTCATTCCACTACCTTGGTCCTAGCAAAGAGCAGAGTCTGGATGTTTGTTTTGAGGGATGGTGGGTTGATCCGAGCTGTACTGGAAGCTCTAAGAGCTCTTGGTACAGATCTGACTTTGACCATTTCCAATAAGTATGAAGGAGCTGGTGCGTTTTTAGCTTTGTAGGCCAGCGTCAGTGTCAGGAATTTGATGCAGGCAGCAACAGGAAGCCAGTGGAGGGAAATCTGCAAAGGAGTCACATGACTGAACTTCAGAAGATTGAAGACGAGTCGTGCTGCCACTGATTCTGAACTAGTTGCACTAGCTCGCAGTGGAAAACCAGTCAGTAGAGATTTGCAGTAGTCAGGTCTTGAGATGACAAGAGACTGCATAAGCACCTGATTGGCTTCCTGAAAGAGAAATGGTTGACCAGAGGTGGGCGGGTCTCTCATTTAAGTTCTCTCAAAGATTCTTCCTCTCACCCTAGCACCTACCAACCCCATAGCAACTGCTTAGCAACAGCATAACAGCCACCTAAGTAAGAACCATCCAGAAACCCAGCAGCAACCACAGCAACTGCTTAGCAACAGAATAGCAATTTCACCCAGGAAATGCAATTTTCCAGTGACAATTTCTAATGCTAATTTTCAACATTATGATGGAGGACTTCTTCTTTTCTAAAGAAAGACAAAACCTACTAACATAAACTCTGAATGAAGAAGTGATAATAACCACGTTAAATTACCCAATTGTCTTAACTTAGCAATTAGGATCAAAGTTTAATTTAATTTATTATTATGCCATCATTATAATAAACAATTTAATATTAATATTTTCTGTGGATTGATTATTATTTTGGTTTATCTAAACTCTCTGTTACATCTAAACATAACCTCAGTCTGAACCATCATCATAAATCTAACCAGAACACAGTGTGAGCATTTGTATTTGAATACATTTTAAAACATTAGGCAAGCTTTGCCTCTTAGAGAAGACAGTAGCAATACTCCAATAGTGTTGATGACATGGGTTCTTTGCATGAAACAGCTTTAACTTGTTTTTGTGGATTGCAGGGCAAATTGTGATCACAGACAATGATGTCGCAAAGTGTTTCTGAGCTCATGCAGTGATTTCCAGCACAGAATCATGCCTGTTTCAATGGTGCCGCCTGAGGGCCCGAAGGTCACCAGCATCCAGCACTGACAGTCAGCCTTGTCCCTTGTGCACAGGGATTTCTCCAGATTATATTATTATCTGTTTTCAAAAGATTTAGCAATTTTATGTTAGTAAAGTAGTTAATAAAACAATTAATAAAATAGTAATATTTTTCTGCTTCTGAGAGAGGCCTCTCTAAAAAGTGCTTTTTATCTGCTCATATTGAAGCTGTTCTTTATTGGTACCACTTTTTTCTTCATCCTTTTAAGCTTTGCCTCAACTTTTTGAGATACATTGCTGCCATTAAGTTCTAAATGAGACTTTTTTTCATGAAATAGCAAAGTGTCTCACTTTCAACATATGATATGTTCTATGCTCTATTGCAAATAAAATGTGGGTCTATGAGATTTGCAAATGAGTGCATTCTCTTTTTATGCAGTATCCAACTTTTTTGGAATTAGGGTTATAAATAGAAATTAAATTCTGGTTTTAAGGGTCAAATTAATTTTATCAGTGTTTGTAACAATGACTGAAGCATATGATTGATTTTCATTAGAGATTATCAGAATGTAACTGTTTTAAGTTGGATTATTTTCACAGTGTTCACACAATAAACTGGGATTGGCTGTCAGATGTTTGCAGGCCTATTTATGGTAGCGCTGGTCTTGCTAGAGGAACAATGGAGTGTGGTGTGGTTTGAGGGAGAGAGGGAAAGAGTGTTCGGGGAGCGGAGAGATGGCTGCTGCTGCTGCTGCTGCTGCTGCTGCGGCCGTGGTGACAGTGGTGATGCTGGTGGAAGCAGGAGTAGGTAGTGGTGGGGGGAGTTGTGGTGGGGCTGTTGGGAAAATAATAGCCCCAAGGTAGTGCGCTGCAAACAGGAAGGGTGTGGACAGGATCCGAGTGCAGCTGCTGCGCTCAGCCGCGTCTGTTCCCACAGTCTTTGATGTGCGGGCACACTGCGCTCTGTGCCATGAGATAAACACTGTGAGAGCGCCGGTTTGTTTGTGTTACACATAGCTCCGTAATGAGATGTGGCCTGGGCAGGCCACTGGGAGCCTGTGAGAAAGCCAGCCTCCGCCGCACGGCCGGCGGGAAGCACACAGGGACACTGCCGTCCGTCCACTAATTGGTCATTAAAAATGTCATTAATGAATGTCATAGTGCTTTACTGTCCTACACATTTCTTCTAACTGTAAATTCTGAACCTTTAAAACAGAATCTGACATTGGAATATGGGCCCCCTTGTGAAAAGGAAGTATACTGAAAGAGCATTAAAAGTATGTTCAAATTAGGTAAAGAATACTAAAAGTGCATTTACAATTTAATGTACTCAATAATGACAATACACATGAAATATACTTTGTCTGTATTTCCATAAAATGTATTTATGAGCAATATGCTTTAAATTATACGTTGTGTTGAAATAAAATATATTTAGTGGCATTAAATACTGCTTAAAGTGCACTTCAATACATATTTTTTCCAGTAGCATTAAGGTGTACACAATATGTGCACCACTACACAAAGTAGTACATTTATAATTTATTTCAAGTGTATTATTCTTGTAGATTCCTGCAGAAACACTGAAAATGAGTCTTCTGAAAAAAAATTGGAAGCTGTAATAATTTCTGTTAAATAGATGCATTTTGCCTTTTTTCCTGAAGCTGAAAAACAACTATTTTAGCCCAGTAATTGCCAGTAAAAAACTTACTGTAACCATGACAACCTAAATAATTAAATTGGTTGAATTGTTATTAGTACTTTATACTACTTTTTTTTGCTTGAAATATATTTACAGTTTAATTCTCTGACCATTGCACAGCACTGTATATAAAGCAAATGCTTTAAAAAAAAAATAAATTTAAATGTAAAATATATATATGTGTACCACAAGTCCACAGTCTCAAAAACTGTATTTCTGGTTTTGTATTAATCAAAACTTTATTTAAGAAATACCTTTAAGAAATTCACTGCATACAATCTGCATAAAATGCTCATAAAAGTGCCAAATAATATGAAATAGTAACTTGCTGATGAGAAATTCATTACATTCTTAATGGGTTATATACAGGGCAACATCCACTTTAGTGGTTGGTATATTATTTAAAGTTTATTACAGCCTGTCGTAGTTCCAGGCCTCTCCTCAGAGAAAGCGCGGTTGGCCAGAATCCCTTTTGTCCTTTCAGACACCCCATAAAGCATTACACTCACCTTGGGAATACTGAGTACACTGAGAAAGGCTACAGTATCAAACAGGAGGGAGGCATACATTCTTCTCTGAGCTAAATAAAGTCGGCAAGACACACTTTCTCATGGACCCTGCGGACTCTCAAGTAGCAACAGGGAGCAGTGTGTGAGTGTGTGTGTGTGTGTGAGTGTGTGTGTGTATGTATATATGGCCCTGCATCAGCACTAGCGGTGGAAAAACACACTCGGTCTGAGCAGGAGCACTGATTGGACTGATGATTGGAAGGATTCTGAAATAAACCTATGCGTAATACATGCACTGAGCAGACTGGTGGTCATTTTCAGAATGCAGGCCAGCTACTTGGTTCCGTCCCTCATCAGCCCCTTAGGTGCTCTTTCTCCAGCAGATAAGTGATGAGACCACCTGTGTTTTTATCTGAGTTGAGTCTCTAGAGGATTTCATCAGCGCTCGTGGTGTGGCTCTTGGTCAGATGTCCTCACTAATGAGGATACACAACTAGTTACCGCCAAAGGACATTTGTCAGTCTTGTATTGGTAATTCACAGCAGCCTTACAGAGCCTAGAAAGTCCTAATTTTACATTTCTAAAATCCTATACTCCACACACATATATATTTTTTGTACAAAAAAGGCTGGACAGGATTTACAAAAATTGGTTACATAAAATAATAATAAAAAAAAATCAATAAATAGGACACTTGGTTTACAACTGGGTGGTGCACATATATATGAAAATAAACGTTTAAGAGTAAGCTTGCTATTTATAAAACTTTAACAGTAAGTAAGTAAGAGGCTAGACAAATTTGGATTTATAATTAATTAAAAGTAAGTACATTACAATTGCATTTACAATGTAATTACAATCACACAATTTGGCTTAATAAATCATATTATTAAATGTTTATAAATCACATGGAAAAGCATCCCTTCTGTCTTAATATTCACAACTTCAAATTTTTTACGTTTATAAACAGAAATACAGAACAAATCAAAAGTTTAGACACCTTAAATTCAGTGTTTTTTCATTATTTTTATATAATACTAAAGTCATCGAAACATATGAAAAACTGTATTAAATTAAAATTGTATTTAATTAAATTGTTAAAAAACAACTTATTTTATATTTCAGATTCATCAAATTAGCACCTTTTGCATTGATCAATTTGCACATCTCAGTTTTATGAGGTAGAGTCACCTGGAATGGCTTTCAGTTAACAGCTGTGCTGAACTTATCAAAAGTTAATTATTTTAGTGAATTTCTTGTCTCTTAATGTGTTTGAGAGCATCAGTTGTAAATTTGTGAAGAGGTAGAGTTGGCATACAGTGAATAACCCTATTTAAATACTTTGAAATACTTTTTTAATCCGTAATCAAAAAAAAAAAACTTTAAGAAATGAAGCTCAGTAAATCCTAAAAATTGAACTTTGAAAGTATCCTCAAGTGCAGTTGCAAAGACCATCAAATACATAATGATGAAACTGGCTCTCATCAGGACCACTCCAATAAAAAAGACGAAGAGTTACCTCTGTTGCACAGGATAAGTTAATCAGAATTACCAGCCCCAGAAACTGCAAGTTAACAGCACCCCAAATAAGAGCACCTAAATGCACACGCCTTATGTGTTCCTTCATAGTCTGGATCACTTCATTAATAATTTACAATGAAGGAAATTAAAAAGAAAAAGAAAAAAAATTGAATGAGAGGGCGTGTCCAAAAAAAAAAGTTTGTCACAATTCCAATTAAATAGGCCTATTTTTACTGTTGTATAAAATATCCTCCTAGCACTGAATTATAGAATTCAATTTCATGTTAGGAAGTCTGTATCTTGAATTATTGTTGCAATACAAGTTGCAAAAGAAGTCTTTTATTATATATGTTTTTAAGTAATGCAAAAAATATTTTACTTACATGAAGTGTTTCTATCTTTAAACAATCTAATTTTTTTGCTGAGTATAATTTCTTGGCGGCAGCAGACATTTCTGTGTCTGGCACACACACACACCATTGTCATTCTAGCTCTACGGCTTGTGACACTTTTGTGGTCGCCTGGGCAGACAATGCTTTTTTTGAGCCATTGTTCAGATCTATTTATAAAAGCAAGAGAGTGGTGAGAGACAAACAACCACCCAGGTCCCATAGGTATTGCTGTGACCAATGTTTCAAAAGAAACCTCTAATTAGGCTTTGACGATTGGGAATAATGAAATATCACATTTGTTTTGACTATCTGTCACGAGTCATCCTGAGAAAAGCTAATAGCTTGTCGTACACACAGACTGCAGTGCTGCGCAATGCAGAACAGTGACATTTGACTGCATACTGTACATGTCCTCCTGCTGCTGATCCTGGGAGGTATAATATCTGGTCTGCAATG
Organism: Astyanax mexicanus; assembly: GCF_023375975.1. Lineage (NCBI taxonomy): Eukaryota > Metazoa > Chordata > Actinopteri > Characiformes > Acestrorhamphidae > Astyanax > Astyanax mexicanus. Next base: position 82,721,043 of record NC_064408.1, on the reverse strand, counting down.
GAAAACTGCACTGAAGATAACATTTTTTATTTTAATGTGCTTAAGAGTGAAATATTGCAGTCTGTTTCCCAAGAAAATATTGGTTTGGGGGCTCTTAATTACGAAGTCTATTTCTTTAAAAAATAAAACTTTAGGGCTGTCAGATTTAGTCATACAGAAAGGCATTAAAGTAATCTACTCAGCACTTCTAACACAGACCTGATTCCTCAACTCTGTGATTTGTTATTATAATGAAATCAGAATTATTCATTACAAATTACCATTGCAATGGGGCTTTTGGCTGCTGCTAGTCATTTCCATATATTTAAATGGGCCATATGAACTCGACTCTCTAAATGGCTGGTGACAGGCCATGACAGAAGTGTGTAAGCCAGTCACGTTTAATGAAGCAAAGCTCGATTATCTGAGTTCATGGACTACATCGCTGTCTTTGAGGCAAATACAAAAACCCGTGGCCACTTGTAGAATGAGGCACTATGGCTCGATTTTGGGGCACAATGAGCTAAACTCATCAGTGTGGATCAAGATTATGCAAAGCGAAGCAGCAACTCACTCAACTGAGGCATTTATTAGCATTTAGCGTCATATATGGCACTATGGGCTAGCTTCACATTCACACTCTTAAAATACCACCAATACTGCCCATTCCTCACAAATGCACTGTAGGCACGGATAAGTTGAATTTATTTAAAAATTTTGAGCAAACCGGTTGCCTTAAAAAATTTAAGTAATGGGTAATGAAAACTTAAGTCAACATAACTTAAAACTTCAAGTTATTACAACTATAAGGGAAGTTGATTAAAATATTTTTATTTTAATCAATCCAATTAATCCAATCCAAAAAATCTACTTAGTATGGTGTGTTCCAAATAAATAATATGATGATTTCATCTTACTTTTCTTTTGTATTCCATTGTACTTAAATATTTATTTTAAAAATAGTCACACTATAAGCCTGGAAAAGGTAAATTTAGAGCCCAAACATTTACTCATAATATATGATCTACACGTTTACCAAAGGTTGCCCCAGGGGGATTGACTACACTCTGATGGTGAGTGTCAGAAACTGGAGGACACACCCATTATGCAAAAATTTGTCCCAACAGACTAAACTCAGTTATTATAAGTTGAGTCAACTCAAAGGTTTCATTTTAAATGTTTAAATTTCAATTCAAACCAATTCAGTTCAAACCAATTGTGGGTTTACAGTGTGGAGGTTTTTGTGGAAAAACGTTTATCTTCCGACTCATATTCTCAGCCCACATTACTATTATTAGTGGTTTATTTAATAATAGCTTATTACAACAGTATGTGTAAACTATTTGCCAAGCCAGTCCTTTTACAGGTGTTTAGAAAAAAAAAAACAATTATCCAGTATAACCTAGCTCTGTGAATTGGCTGCTTGTGCTCTTGCTAATGTATGCTACATCCCAGCTAATGAAAAAAAAAAGCCTTTTTGTGCCTTGAGATGAGTTTCAAAGGCAGACCACCACGATGCAAATGAACACAAACCATTTAGTCCCTCAGAGAAGATTCCTGCGAAGATTTGTTTGACAAAGCGTAGAAATGGGTATTTGAAAAGTGATCAGGGCTAAGCTCAGATCCTACAGTCTTTATGCATGTAGTGAAGGCATCGTGATGTGAATGTTTAACTGGCAATCCCTACTTATATTAAAATTATCAGTCATAGGCTAAAAGCTAAGGTAGTACGTCTTAACTCATAAGAGCCCAGACCCAGTTTTAAATATTGATAGAAAATCTAAAATTAAATCAGTTAAATGAATTGAGCATCTTATTCGTGTTTTGTTCTTATTGTAATAAAGAGGGCACATAACTGTTAATATTTTAGAGTTACATTCCAATGTAACATAAATGGTTCAACAACAATTTCATAAATCTTTGCTCTAGAAATCAGTTTTAGTTGGAAAACTAGTTATATGGAGCATAAAACATTTTATTACAATTTATAAAATGGTTAAAAAACTGACTACTTACTTTTTGGATCCCTTCTCTTTTAAAAGCCACATATTAAAATTAAATAAAGACAAAAAAATCAAATAAAGGCAAAAACATCTACGTATAAATTCATATGAGCATCCACACCACATACCAAACCATTGCATCTCTTTATCAATCTTCAGTGTTCATGGAACAAATCTTCATTCTACTACATTATATATACCTTCACCCCTGAAAAAAGAGAATGTCACAAGTTAAGGGAAAAAAAAATCAAAAATGTTCAAAGATAATGTAAAAAGAATACAATTAAACCAGAAAGAAAATCACGGTGGATATTAACAGCAGTGTTTCACAAAAAAATCCTCACTCAATTAAAAAAAACATTGTTAATTCTATTCACATACTTTTGTATTTTGGAATCAGGAAACGAGGCAGAATTACATGTTTAATAACCTGGAGTCAGAGTCGATTTCTGGAACTGAACAGCTTGAGGGTTCCTGCTCTGAGAAATCCCCCGTAGTCCACCTGCACTAAAGGTGTTGTGTTTTTTTTCTGTGCCTGACACCTGATTCAGCTCTGCAAGGACTAGCTAATGATGTGAACCAGGACAGGTAGACTATATCACTGAAGCTGAGAAACACATGATCACGGCATGGAGGGAGAGAAAGGTAGTGAAAACCAGAGACAGTCTTTGAATGGTAACGGGGGCGTTAGCAGCAGCTCAGATGACTGTGAGAACTGTGTGGAGAGTGAAGAATATAATTACACATTCAACGAAAGAGAATGTTTCACTGTTTAGACATGGGCAAGATTTATTACCTGCCTCTTTAACAGTATCTATTTTCAAACACAGACTCAACAACAATTAGACGTCATACTTTGAAAGTGTCTTCTCACTTGCTGACAGGTTTCTTGAGTTGGAGAAGATTACTAAATCACGAGGGGCAAAAGATATTTTCCTTTTTTTATTTCTGTGATGTTCACAACACTTGATTTCTATGATTTAATAATCTGTGTTTATTAATTAATATTAGTTTGAACGCTGTCTGATGTTTTATACAATAAAAACAGTCACAGTAAAACAAACAATGTGCATACAGTAACAGTCAAAAGCTTAAAAACACCTTCTCATTTAATGTTTTTATTTTTTATTTATTCGCCTACATTGTAAATTAATAGTGAAGTCATCCAAACTATTAAGGAACCCATAAGGCATCGTGTCATACAATTAAAAGTGTTAAACAAACCAAAATACTCTGTAAAACATTTATGTGGCTCTTATCTGGGGTGCTGTTAACTTGTAGGTTCTTAGGCTGGTAACTCTGATTAACTTATCCTGTGCAACAGAGGTAACTCTTGAATTTTCCTTTTCTGGGGCGATCCTGATGAGAGCCAGTTTCATCATAATGTTTTTGATGGTCTTTGCGACTGCACTCCAGGATAATTTCAAAAATTCTTGAAATTTTTCGGATTAACTGACCTTTATTTACTTCTTCACTTAGTTGAGTAGTTCTTGCCATAAGTTCTTCTTTATGGAATCTAAAATATAAAACATATTCTGGTTTGTTTAACACTTTTTGTTAACTTAATATTTACTAAATATGTTAATGCAGTCTTGTATTGAAAATTCTAGTATTGGTGTGCTATAGTCAAATGGTTTAGTAGGTGGGCTTTGTGCAAATAGCCAGACTATGTGTTATCTATGGTGGCCGAGAAAGCCCAACGCAGTGCAAATTGAAAAGCGCTGCAAAAGCACAAAACACATCCATCAAAATTACAACACAGGCGCAGCAAATAGAAAAACGCGCTGCAAATAGAAAAACGCGCTGCAAATAGAACCACAACACAACGGAAGTGAGTCACAACACAACGGAATTTTCCCGGGGGACCTTAAAAGATACTGTACCAGCTAAGCTGCGTCTTCAGTAACGTCTCGGACTTCACTATGTGTACAAAGGACAATAAGTGGCAAACAAGGAGTTTTCTGAAGCAGAACTTTTAATAATATGCACACAACCGTGGTAATCACAGGTAATAAACATAACTTACTTTTCAGAAGCTTGTTTGCCACTTACTGTCCTTTGTATACAGCTGGTACAGCATCTTTTAAGGTCCCCCTGGAAAATTCTGTTGTGTTGTGACTCACTTCCGTTGTGTTGTGGTTCTATTTGCAGCGCGTTTTTCTTTTTGCAGCGCGTTTTTCTATTTGCTGCGCCTGTGTTGTAATTTTGATGGATGTGTTTTGTGCTTTTGCAGCGCTTTTCAATTTGCACTGCGCTGGGCTTTCTCGGCCACCGTAGTTATCTTCACTTAGTGCAAATATATAATTATATAGCTGTATATTTAATTGCACACTACTGATTTATTTAAATTTATCTGACAATTAACAAAAGTGCTTTTTTTAATGATAAAATAAGATAATGTGCCGAAAATGATTTACGCAACTGTACAATTAATTTATGTATTTGTGTCAACATTAATTACAAATATATTTAAGGTGAAGTTTGCATGTGTTAACTGTTCTCACTGTTCTCAGTGAATTAAGTTTATACAACATTTACAGAACTACAGTATTAGAGCAGGCCTAAATGAATTAAAGACATCAATATATATATATATTAAGCTGTAAATTGATTTCCGTGACCGCACATTGGTCTGTGGTTAAACAGTTGTGGTTTCTGCAGAGCAGGCCCTCAGTATCTCAGGTGATTGGGTTCCATGTGTCACGGTCGCAGGACGGAGGCTCTGGAGCAGATGCTCATGCCACCTGTTGAATATTTAACAGTGGGAAAGGGCTCGCAGAGAAGTCCCCATAGCCCCTGCTCGGGTTTCCGTGGTGACATGGTTGTTTTTGGTAGTCGGATGGCACAAGGCGCCACGTCCAACACAACACAATTAGAGTGGCCGGCAGCAGAGGGGCGAGATAGTGCTGATTGTAATTACGTGTTGATCACAGGGCCTCCACCTCTGTCAGCGGCCCTGTTTAAAAGCAGACATCCCCTCTGCATTGTTGCCGTGCGGCACGGCTCAATGACACCGCCGCGATGACATCATGCTGGAAGTCTCTTGTGTCCCAGTGCATTATGGGATAAACAATGCGGTTAGTCCCATAAACAGCTATTATGTTTCAGGACATGGATTTCAGAGTATTGAAGATAAGAGCTGCTGATATGAATGATGAGGAATCGCAGGGTATATTTCTTAAATTAAAACAAGGGCAGATTGAGATAAATTTAGATTTCCTTTTAACTTTGACCCTTTATTGCTGAATTACTGAATAATTACTTATTCATAAATTAACTTAAACTTGTTTCTTTTTAGTAATTAAATTTTCATAACTACTATGAATGTAATGTAAGTTGTAAGAATTAACTGTGCATTTGTTCATTTCATTCACATTGTTGTCTTACTGTAAAATATATCAAATATATAGAATTTTTGCTGACCTTAATGTTGAGCATTGCATTCATTTAGTGAGAACAGCCCATTACTTCATTGAGGCAGTATTTTTACTGCCTTCTTTAAAAGCATTTTTTTCCTTCAATGATTTAGGATATTAATACCTATTATGTTTTATTGGCAATGTCTAAATAGTCTTCATAGTTGAAAATAGCTTTATTGGTCAAGCGAGTGATTAAAGATGATGATCACATTAATAAATTAATACAATTCACAAAACAAATGAATAATTTTATGGATCACTTTCAGACTTCTAAATTCTCTCAGTCTTTTTAATCCAGGTTATTTAGCATTTGTAAAGCTTTAATGCAAAACGTCAAAGATTATTTTGCCTCAGTATCCAAGGTTGTTCTTATGGTGTTGCTAAGTGATTGCTCTGGTATCCTAGGTGGCTGCTATGGTATCAAAGGTAGTGGTTGCTTTGATATCCAAACTGTTTGTTATGGTGTTACCAAGCGTTTACTATGCGGTTGCTGTGGTGTTCTATGCTCAGGTATCCCAGGTGGCTGCTATGGTGTTGCTAAGTGAACACTAGATGGAAACTATTGTGTGGCAAGTTGCTTGCTATTGTGTTTTCGACCATGATTTTGCTTGGATCTTGCTCCTAGGTTGTTGCCAGGCAATTGCTGTGTTCCCCCCAGGTGGTTGCTTCAGTATCTCAGGTGGTTGCTCAGGTGGTGACAAATGGTTGATACAGTACCATATGTTGACAGGAGAGGATTACAATTGTACAAATGTGTGTCATCACAGAATTTTAAAGTGCAAAAAGTTTTACAACTAAGCTGACCTGCTTTGTACCTCATTTTTCAAAAGCATGGTATGAATTTGACATTACATTTTGATCTGCTGGAAATGGGTATTCATATATTTGGACTTTTTGTGCTTTGAGAGAGTAACTCCTATACTCCAAACCTACTCTAAAAATGTAGAGGAACAGATGATGTTCAGAACAGTTGTAAAGGCAAGTAAAGTCATGTTTAACAGTAAAATGGATTTTGTGATGGTTCAAAACATTCAAAGATCTGCCCCTTTTGGACAGTAAATAGATGAGTGCAGGGAATTCACGGGACTTCATGTTGAAAGCAGATAAGGTTAACAGATGAACACGCAGAGGATCTGCCAGTCACAGGTCCTGACTCTGAGAAAGAGCTGGCAGTGAAAGAGGACCTTCATAAATGTCATGTCTCTCCGATTCCCATCACATCTAAAATAAGGAGCATGAGAAGTGGCGGATGTTGGTGGCTTTTATCTGTGAGGACAATGCTGGATCTCTGTATGGGAGACAGTCTCCATGCTTTAATTGAATTAGCATCTTGACATCAGTCTGTGGGATACTGAATCTACCGCACTATTACGCGGCGGAGAGCGGCCAGCTTCTCGGACTGTTTTTCCCACGTCACAGTGTGAGTCAGCTGGCACAGGCCCTGCGTTCCCCTCCATGAAATCAGAATTCTTGTGCTCAGTTGTAAGCTGACAAGTGAAGTTTTTCTTCACATGTACATCATCTTCTCCTCACCACAGTTGTAATCAATCAGCCAAGATGTGTCTGGTGTCTGAAGTTTGTTTTACACTGGAGCTTCACAGGATAACGAGGATAACAGTTTATGGAAGCTTACAAATGAGAACCCTCACAGTGCTGATTTAAGAGCGACTCTCTAAATCTCAACACAATCCAACACACTCTGATGAGAAGAGACAGGCAATCATGCACAGCATACGTTACTCTCAACTGGAAACTGTCCTCCTGTAGGACTGAATTGAGCACTACGCTCATATCTATTCACAGAGACATTTCACGCATTCACATGCTCACTCATACACAGGGCCATTACAGTAACCAATTGACCTACACTGTAAGCCCAGATAAGTTGAATTTACTTAAAATGTAAGGAAACCGGTTCCCTTAAAAAAGGTAAGTAATGGGTAATGAAAACTTGAGTTAGCATAACTTATAACATCAAGTTATTACAACTAAAGGGGAAATTGACTTAACTTTTTTATTTTTGTTATATTATAGGACCGGTTAAGTTGAGTTTACTTAAAAACATTGAGGAAACCGGTTGCCTTAAAAATGTTAAGTAATGGGTAAAGAAAACTTAAGTTTTTAAACTTTTTAAGGCAGTTGGTTTGCTCATTTATTAAGTAATAAGGATTAAAAGCATAAATTGAGTTAGCATAAATTAAAACATCAAGTTATTACAAATGAAGGGAACTTGATTTATTTCTAAGGTAGCCAAGGGGGAATCACTACACACTGATGGTGAGTGTCAGAAACTGTTGGACACACCCAGTATGCAAATCGATTGTGACAAAAGCCAATGGAAAAGAAGCTGTTAATGGCAACAGACTAAACTCAGTTATTATAAGTTGGTTCAACTCAAAGATCTCAGTGTATATATGCCCACAAATGTTCAACTAACTCAAAATAGTTGAGTACTGTTTAGAAATATCCAATTTTATATAAAAAACAGACTTAAATAATTTGAGTTCAAACAACGTATGGGTTTACAGTGTAATGTCAATGTTTTTGGAGAAACCCGGAGTTTCTCCAAATGCAAAAAAAAATATTATAGGCTTCCACCACTTGTTAGCTACAATAACCTCTTAGCTCCAGTGTGAAACTAATTGTGAAATGTGTTAAATGAAAATTTTAGCTGAGCTGTTTCTTTAATAAATTGGGTTGAATTAGGATAAAGACCAAGGTCCATTACCATGCTTGCATGTAGATTCACAAAAGATATTAATCATTTATTAAATTAGACTAAACACATAGGCTGAGATGATAACCTCATAAGTGGGTGCCAAGAGCTAAAACAGCCAGACCAGTCATTTCCTAATGTGTTTTAACAGCTTGAGGAGCAGCAGGCCAGAGCGTGTGGATGCTGGGTATTCAGTGAGACGGAGAAAGCGTCCAGATTAATCAAGCCAGGGCACATTTCTCCCTCGTTCTTATCTCTTATCAGAGCAGGGCTGGGTCTTTTCCCCTGCAGGTTAACCAGATGAAATAATGTTGGAGTGCTGGTGCTGGGTTTGGGTGGAGGACCAGGAACAAAAGCCTGGAGAACAGAGTTTACACACTCGTCCATCAGCACATCCACGGCTTTGGAATGTGAGGTGTATCTAATGCAGATATCATGTATCTGAAGTATTCAGTGCATTCAGTGTATTTCTAGTGCTTGGAGGAGCTAAATGTTTTCAAGAGCATTCCTGAAATTATGGCTTTAAATATTCGCAACCACTTAAGTCCCAAATTGGATCATGACCTGTTGGACCCAGACTCTTGTGCAAGACGGTCTGAGCTTTGAGCGTGCATGCCTGCTTGCTCAACAATGTAGAAATAAGACATAAAGGCCACCTAGAAAACAGTGTGGTCTTTCTGAGCCATACAGATTACAATGTAATTTAAAATCATCAGTCAAAAACATTGCAGCACCGTGAACTCTTATTGTTCAAGCAAAACCTCACATCCATTAAATACAAAAAGAAGAAGAAGCAAAAGAAGAAGAAGAAGAAGAAGAAGAAGAGGAAATAGTCTTTACTTCAGTGTAAAGCAGGGCAAAACATAACTTGTTTTTTGCTTAACAATTTTAGGTATTTGAGCAATATTAATATTATTACACATCTCTACTACAAAAAAAATGTTACCATAACCTACAATTTATGAACAATTTAGCCAAATTCAATGTGAGTGCAAGGGTTGCAAATTATCCCATACAATCTGTTTGAATATACTTGAATATAATCATTTTAAATAAGCAGTATCAAACAAAAGCAATTTAATATTTGCTATATTAGCATCATAAAACTAAAGCATATTTCAATTATGAAGACATGAAGGCATGGTTGTGATGACAAAACTGTCATTGTTTCTTGCTGGAGTCATAGTTGCAAAGTTATATTGAACTAACCTCCTGTATGGAGGCTGTATTTTACCATAGCTCACTGCAACTGTAAGTTCTAAATCTGCTTAAATGCTGTAAATGCTGTTTTATTGCTGCAACAAGGAGGGTTAATACATTAATATGAGTGAAATGTAAGTGCGAAATTGTGTTCCATTTACATATATCCCAGTATACAACAGAAATGTATATATTTATATATTATTGCTGTCAATCCTTGTATCTAAAAAAACTTCTTATCTTTTAATGGAAGTCAATGAACGTACATGTATTCTAATTTAAGTAGCCTGATTCTGGAGCATATCTTTTTTTAATCGATTCATGAGGATTTTTGTACACAGAAAAACATAGACCAGATCAAATTATGTTAAAAAAAAAAACTAAAAAAAAAAAGTTTTTTTTTTGTGGCACCAAGGATATATCAGTCTTGTAGGTGCAGTAACAGTTAGTTTTTCTATAGAGGACAAATGGTCATATAAACACATGTATAAACACAAACATCTTATGTGGACATCAAACACAACTGTGGCAAATAGCAGATTTAGTATGAGAGCATTTTATTGAAAGTAATTTATTTCTTTAAGTCTCGCATCATGTTGATCTTTTAATTGAATTTAATTTACACAGTGTAAAGTGTAAAGGGTAGCTATGATGTTTTGATTTTACAGCAAGAACAATTTCGTCTGTATTTAAACCCTAAACAAGTTCACACATAACAAAGTACGCATGCAGACGAAGCTGCGGCAGTTGACCGCACGGCAGCCGTCCATCCGCATTAAATCAATTGGCTCATCTAAAGGCAGCCATTTCAAAGACAGACTTTTCCGGCACACAATGCAAACATTGAGAAAGCCTTGTGGCTTAGCCTAGCCGCTCCTGGGGAGAGGAGAGGATAATTGTATGTGGCCAAGAGTGAAAGATGGTTATTCATTTTACAAATCAACAGGAAAAGTGGTGGGAGGGCGGTGGAGCCTAGCTTATTTTTTTGGCTAATGAAAATCAACAGAGGTGGTTTGGGAACTCTGCAGGGAGATAACAATGCGGGCCTTATGTACAGCCATTTTTACACTGGAGCTGACATATTTTTCGCCTGAATTCATTGTGATTTGTGATGATTGTGCTGAATCATTCCACACACACCCACACACTTAAACACCTCATACTAATGTGCACACACAGCACATTATGACTGTGGAATGTGTGCAATACAACTAGCTTTTCCTTTGGAAAAAAAAAGTTTCCACATCACATAGTTTTTTGCCTACAGTTTTTTTTTTTATCAGGGCAGTATTTCATGATTAACCTTATTTTTGTAGAAAACTTTTCTTACTTCAGAGAATATTACATTGTCAAACATGTCAATATTACAGCTGCCTTTTTAATCAATGTGCCATACTGCTAGTTTTCTGATGTTGTTATGTCTTCTGCTAATCACCAGTTTCCCAGTTTGCCACATAGGTTAGCAATCGTTCTTGCAGCTAACAGCTAACTATTAGCCTGAGAGCTCAGTGTTCGTTTTGACTGAAGCTTTTAAACAGTACAACCAGTACTAACATGTTATTTGTGGCATTTTCAGGCAGCTTAGCAGATATTTTCACACACAACTAGAATAAAAATATCAGTTTTTATTTCCCTACCCTTCAGGATGGCAGCAGCAGCAGCAGCAGTAGTAGCAGTAGTAACATGAGCAGCACTTGCTCTAATGAGTACAGTCATCATAATAGACTCATCAAAAATAATATAAAATAATCAGACACCAGCGTGCATGTTTGTGTGTATAAGTGTGTTGATTTGTTTTTAGCTGTGCGTTGTATGAACAGTTTACTTTTTTATCACCATTTCGCCAGATCTCCCACAATGCAGCAGTGTTTACTGTAACCCTCCAAACTTTTCAAAGTGCACAATCTTTGCTATTTTTGTCCTCTCGATGCAATCACCACAACATTGTGTTTAAGAGAACTCAATAAAGGCCATTCTCTGCTGGATATTCTGCATGATAATACACGATGGTGCAATCTAGAAAAAGACCTGAATTCAGTAGTAGCAGTCGCTGTACTGACAATGTGTGGAATTTATGAATCAAAACTTTTCTGCATTTGTAAAAAAAACATGAGCTTTTAATGCAGCCCTGCAGCAGCAGCCCCTAGACATGTGTATGTCATTGTATTATGAAAAACTTAAAACTTAAAACTATTTAAAGACTAGCTTTTAATATAGCACAGTTTAGAAAAATAAGACTCCATAAGACTGCAGTAAATTGAACTCGAAGTTTATCACTGCATTTCGACATTGTGTCAAACTTTCATAATGAAGGGATGAATAAAAAAAAATCTTTACATTAATGTCTTTTTAAGTAAAGTTTTTTTTTTCTCATGTAGAAAGATACAAGGTTTTTGTGTGACAGGAATGATAAGTAACATCACAAAAAATCACATTTCTGCACATTTTGAGTTTAGACGAAACAACTATCCAGAGTTGGTTTAGTGTCAAATAGATGATTGTAGAGACAGTGGCCATTATATTATAATTTAAAATTCCCTTTAAATCCCTTTAAACCATTCTTTGCTTATTAACATCATTCTTCCATATAAATGATAAATATTGAATATGGCATATACATATAATATATATTCTAAATAAAAAAACTATTATTTTAAACCATCAAACCTGGCTCATGTTTACTTTTTTTTTTGCAAAAAGTATACAGGATACTCAATTTTTTTTTATGCACTGCAAAAACTATTATTGAATAGGTTATAAGATCAGGCTAAATAAAAGCACTGTTTGCAGTGCGTTTATTTCTTCCAGTGTGTGTGTCCCTCAGGTTTGTATATGTGAATAGCATTGACAGTTATAGCCCTGAGAGTCTCAGTCACTATTACTCTCGGACCTACACAGCTGAACACAGACTACATGATCTGTGTGTGAGTCTGTGTGTTTTAGAGTGACAGTGCAATCATTACACTGTTATAATGACCCTGTAATGTTACTGGCTGAGAGAAAATGTGTGAGTGCCAATAATGGCACTCTGATTCTTCTGTATTACTCCATCACATACACATGTAACCTAGTAACAACACCAACTCACAACAAAGCAGCAATATTATAATGAAAGAAGATAAAAACGTATATATATACGTTTTTATCTTCTTTCATTATAATATTGCTGCTTTGTTGTGAGTTGGTGTTGTTACTAGGTGTGGCTGCTTGTAAAATTTGTGTATGTGTCGTTTAAATAGCGATGGTGCTTTTAAATATATCCACGCCAGTGCGCCTGGTGTTCTGGAAGTGAGGTGTGTTCATGTGTTCAGGCGTATTGCTATCTTGGTAACGGAAAACACAAGTGCACCACTGACTAAATACAAACTAGACAGATGTCAGACATTCATTACTATCTTGGCAGTGAATTGTCCATATATATATGATTACTAGAATTAGCTTAAATATGTTCATAATAATAATAATAATAATAAGAAGAAGAAGAAGTAGAATAATAATAATAATAATAATAATAATAATAATAATAATAATAATAATAATAATACACAACATTTTAATATTACTGATATTTATTAGGTAAAAAAGTAGAAGGGTGGTGACATTAACCATGAGGCATAGGCCTGTCTGAGTCTGAATAACAAACTGTATATTGAGCAGACCTGTGTGTGTGTATGTGTGTATGTGAGTGTATGTGTGTGGTCAGGTTATAACCTCACTTATTGCCACTGTTGCTTTGAGCTGTTTGCTTTTTTTTTACACAGATTTCTTTTTTAAACATGCATTTAGCTGCCTCCTACGCACACACACACACGCACCAGTTTACTAATCTCTGTGATGTTCACCCAGCACTCTCTGTCTGTGTGAAGTCCCACTCACAGAGCCTCCCTGTTTGACACACAGCCTCTCTCTTTCCACCGCTCACACACAGCTCACCCTCCTTTTATCTCTTTAACTCCCTCCCACAAGTTCACACTCCACCTTTCACTGACTGTGTGTAACCCCCCTCCCCAACACACACACACACACACACACACACAGAGAGACTTGTCCATGCCAGCATGATGGCACATGTAAAAAGGGAGAGAGAGTAGGAGGAATTGAAAGAGAGAAGGAGGTGGAAGCCAAAGGTGGAGGGATGGGAGGATGAAGAGATGAAGTGCAAATGAAGTGGAACTTCAGACAAGAGAGAGAGAGAGTGAGAGAGAGAGAGAGAGAGAGAGAGGATGAAGGTGGAGGGTGGAGTGTGGCTGCTTGTAATACCTGTTATGCCAGCATACTGAAGCAGTGGTCCAGCATTCCTGTAGAGATGTATTTATTCAATGGATTTCAGTTACTGATTCAAAGGTTTTGCAATAAAATAATAAGCATGGCAGTACATTGACTGTTGAAAAGCATAGACAGTGCAAAATCTGTAAACAAGTAAAGCCACCACAGGTTTAGTGCCTCTGTTAGCTGGATGATGTAAAAATCCACAAGAAAAAACATTCCCAAGTGTTTCAATGACAGTCTATTGTAAATTGTTAATCTGCTACATCATAAGAAGGCAGAGTTACATTAAAAAAAAAAAGTGATTGAGAGACCTTAGGTGAACAGACACTATGCAAGACCTTTCTGTTCATTACATGAAGTAGCTGAGTTGTAGTTGGGCTGTCAGGCAACCAGCAACTTTAACCTTACTATTGTCGATCCTGCAGAGCTGTTTACCTGAAACTGGAAGATGGATCAGTTTGAGATCATTCAGAACCATTTCAAGACCCACATCCTGTATTCAGACCTTCCCAAATGAATCGCACAAATTATTTAAACAAACCAGAGTCCAGCTTACCTGCACTAAATTCAGCATCACATAGAATAAGGAATCAGTGATAGACCTCATGCCAATTGGAGGACAAGTTTACCTTAACATTTTTTAATGATATAGCTAATTTGTCCCACCCCTAAAGCAACTAACAGACGCCTGTGCTGACCAGCGTCAGACTAGGAGTAATGAAAGGAGAGGGCACCATATACTCACCCAGAGAGAACATGGCCAACTGTGCTCTCTCAGACTCCGGCGGCTGATGGCAAGCAGCATAATCTGGAAATCAAACTGGAGCTCCTCGGAATGTAGTGACAGTGGCTTAGTCTACTGGATCATTCAGATAAACTGCACGTTTACTGAGAAACACTTAATAAAAACTGATTTGCTTCTGTTGTTTAGTCTATGCTGTGAATTCAGAAAGGCAGTCTGGGTAAAAAGAGCAGGTCTATCAAATGAGTAAGTAGGTGTAGCTTAGACTGATGGATAAACATTTGACAAAACAAACATTGATTTGACAGTGATGAGTTAATTTGAATAGGCATACAATTTATAGTTTGTGAAATAATCTAATGTACTCACTTTTCCTCCTTGCCTCCATCAGCTAAAGCATGTTTTCGGGCAGCATTGATAATCTTTCTGTCCGTTAAACTAACCTACTAAACTCTTAGCTCAGACTTGGTGATTCAGGGTTTGGGCCGTTTCACCACGTGGAAGCCCCAGAGTCCGCTCTGTATCATAAAATCAGACATGAACAGCGCCCGATTTGATCGGTGTTGTGTCGAGTTGTGCTGCCTTGTCAAACCGTGCTTCCCTAGTGTATATTTAAGGTTTCGGTAAAACTCAGAATCAACTGGAGATCCGATTTAAACCTACAGTTACTTACACAAGGTAGCTAACGCTAACTAGCTTCTGTAAACAGAGCTTTAAGCTCTTTAGCTGATGAGACAGTGTCAGCTCTGCTGCAGCCTGGGTTCAGCTCTGTCTGTGGGTCTCACTGGTTGATGTAGACATAGTGCTTTTCCTGATCGATTCATTTTTCTGAGTATTTTCTTTTGCTAGCTACTGCAGGCAATGGAGGTTGAGGAAGAGTTTCATGTGCAGCATTCATTTACAACTCACATAGACCTATAGTATTTTACAGTACAAGAAAAATATTTTTGTCATTTATAAGCATGTTATAGCTTTCATGTGTCAGTGTGAAACAAAGAAGCTAATTATCTATCAGCTATACTTACTATAAAGGGAGACAACTAGTTAAGGTTAGTTTTAGCACTATTTATCAGTGGAACCACCACAAGACCTCACAAGTGCAGCAATACATGACTATGTGTGTATGTGTGTGAGTGAGTGTGTGAAAGTGTGTGTGGTGGGGGCAGGCATGGCCCTCCTCCAGGACTCTCAGGGTTATTCTCATGGCTCTGTAACCAGAGTGTGTATGACTTCCTCAGCACTGCAGCACACAGGGCTTTTTGTGCCTGGAGCCCACGGGCTGTCACTCGCACACACACACGCATACACACACATAGACACACAAACACGGCAGCAGCGGCCCACTGGGGTCCCCCGGGGCAGCGGTCAGGTGACGTTCCCACCACTCTACACACCCAGGCAGCACATACACTACTGCGGCCCTGGAGACACACACACACACACACTTCCACACATGCTTACGTGCACACTTTCTGACACACACTTAATGGATCGTAGTCTTTCTCATAGGAACTCCTAAAAACACACACACATACACATAGGAGAACACACAGCCCATCTTCTCTTTCCCAGAGACATGCTATTCGCACTGTCCTCCTTATCTCTGATGTAACACAAAATTATCCTCCACTGGGGCCAATCATATAACATATATAGAACCTCTTGTTGTTGTGAACCTTATTGTTTTTTTTTTATTGTTTGTTTATTTTTGGTTGTTTAATTTGATAGAGACTTCATCTCTGAATCTGACTGACTCTTTCCCATGATTCAGATCTTCTCGCAGTCCAGTCAGATCCTTCTTCCATATCAAAACCCCTCTTTTAGACGCAGATGAAGTACACAAGAAGAAGAAGAGTACACCAATGCTCCTCAATGTAAAAATTGCGAAACCTATAAATACCCCAGCATCTACAGTAGATAGTCTGATCAAAAGATTCTGAGAATCTGGAGAAATCCCTGTGCACAAGGAACAAGACTCACTGTCAGTACTGGATGCTGGTGATCTTCAGGCCCTCAGGTGGAGCAGCATTAAAAACAGGGAAATATTCTGTACTGGAAATCACTGCAAGGTCTCAGGAACACTTCTAGAAATCACTGTCTGTGATGAACGCAGTTCATTAAGCAACACATAAATGGAAGTTAAAAACTTTATTCTTTATGTTCATACCATCCAAAAATGCTGCCTTCCTCTCTGGGCCAAAGCTCGTTTAAAATAGACTGAGGCAAAAGGGAAAACTGTTCTGTGGTCAGATGAATCAAAATGAGAATTTTTTAACGACCGTGTTTTTCGATTATGTTGACATAGGGCTTGATATAATTAAACAACAATTAAAACCCAGCTGCCTGGTTAAAGAGCCAGACAGCCTTGTTCTGAAGGCATGATAAAGGGCGCTGTTTGCACACACACTGATTTGATTGGCATTTGGTCACGGTCTCTTCTCTGCAATCCTGAGCTGTGTCAGGTCATGTGGTTCAGGCTGAGTGTGTGTGTGTGTGTGTGTGTGTGTGTGTGTGTGTGTGTGTGTGTGTGTGTGTGTGTGTGTGTGTGTGTAAGGCGGCATGCGGGGCGTCAGGCTGCGGCTCTGGAGCACAATGCGTCTGCAGCAGCGCTCTGAGCACTTCCTGCTGTTGTGCAGGCCGATCCCTCACTGATAGCAAAAACCCTCCACCCTCTCGCACGCCTGCAACAGCATCAGCGAGTGTCGCCTTAGACCAGTTCCCACATTACCCCCCCCCCCTCACACACACACACAGAAAAAAAGTAAAAGTAGAACCAACCCCATGCTTAAAAGTTCAATTTCTTTATAATTATTTTCTTTCTTTTCTTTCTTTCTTTCTTTCTTTCTTTCTATTATTATATTCATCAGACCACAGCACTTGTTTTAAAAACATTTCTAACTCATCTAGTTCATTTTGTATGGAATTTGACTTTTGTGATGGCCCTTCAAAATGGTGCCAGTGCAGCACCACACTTGTGCTGTCAGAACATTGTTGCTGGTTCTTTGTTGTCACATGCAGTTCTGTCTCATAGTTTTCTTAGGCTTCAGAATCTTGCACTGACTTACACAGTTTGCCATAACCGCTATTTCTTTATGTAATTTTGGACATAGAAAATTGCAAGTTGGAAACTTTTAACATCTTTTTAGATGTGTCTGTGTCTATGATCCAAAGGATTTAAGAATCACAAACCTTACAAATACCAATAATTACACAATTATAGTCTATTTTGTATATATCAGGGATTTCTGATTAACTTGGTAAAGTTTGACACTCTATTAAATTAACACTAACAGCGTTGATAACATCGGCAATTTTTGACTGCCAACTCTATTTGACTGCCAGATTCACACAAAAAAAAACAGCTTTTAATTAGTTTGTGTAATGTATACTTCATTATACTTAAATAAATGGCTCCAAGCAAGTTCAGAAGAGAAGTCCAACAAGTAGGCTATTTTTTTTATCAATAGATGAATGCGGAGCAATGTTGATCTCCTTGTTTTGTTTAATTATTTTTTTTTATGTAGAGATTAATAGCACTGGAACTGAACTGTTTTCATTATAACACAAAAGTAGTCTGTGCTAATTACAGACAACAGCAACTGAACTTTAATTCTCCACAGTAAGGCTCTCAAAAACACTTTAGACACCCCTTTAGATGGTTTGGCTTTGGCTTGGAGGACAGAAGTCTTGGTTTTTGATCTGGTGTCATTGTGTGCCATTCTGAATTAATTTAGTTTGAATTATGTCTCCTGGTAGGCAGTTCGGAAGTCAGATTGTATTTAAATCTGTCTGCAATCTGCAATCCAAACAAATGTTGTCTGAACCAAAAATCTGTTGACCTAAATTGTATCTGAATCCAACTGCAGCTCAAACAGCTTTCATCTGTACCCGATTGTACAACCCCAATTCCAATATAATCCAAGGCCGGCCATTTTTGTACCCGCACTCTTTACTATGATGCCACGCTGTTGTAACATGTGTAATAAGCAGTTGAACTACAGTATTTGCTCATGCAGTTGTTCACAAAGTGGTGAACCTCACCCCATCCTTGCTTGTGAACGTCTGAGCCTTTAAGGGATGCTCCCTTAATACCCAATCATAACACTCACCTGTTTCCAATTAACCTGTTTATATGTGGAATGTTTCAAACAAGTGTTTTTCGAGCATTTTGGGCATCCTTTAACTTTTCCAGTCTTTTGTTGCCCCTGTCCCAACTTCTTTCGAACGGGTAGCAGCATTAAATTTAAAATGAGTGAATAAAGGCTTTTTAAATGTCTCTTTATAGCAATGTAGTTCTTCATAATACAACAATGTCTCAAAAATAACAAATGCAAGTGATGTACGACTGTATGGGAACCCCTAAAGTTCTTTTTAAAACAGATTTTTATGTTATGATAGACAACCCAACCCTGGATTAGACACATACTGGATATATGCCCATGCAACTGCAAAGAAGCTGGTATGTTATTAATGTGAAAGCCTAAATGTTTTGTGCACATTTATTGGACAAGGCACAAAGTCTATACTGAATATTGAAGATATTTGGGCCCCAAGGTAGCAGTGCATTCAAACAGGCATGATTCTGTACTTAAAATCACTGTCGGTGAACACAGTTTGCTGTGAAATCCACAAAATCATGTATCATATACAGAATTAGCCATATACCAACACTATCCAGAAATGACCCCAAATTATCTGAGCCAAAAAAAGCACATTATGATAGACTACCCTGTACGTGACACATGACTGATACATGCCCAAGCAGCTGCAATGAAGCTGGCATATTATTAATTTATTAATGTCTAAACTGTTATGTGCACATTTTTTTAAACAAAGAGGGTATTTCTAGGGCACTTGTGACAGGAATGGGTTACTGACAAATAAGAGTGTTAACAGTCTAGAGAGGAAGATCAGATCTGAGCTATTAACCTAAACTAAGTAATAATAATTGTAATGTCAAAGTAGCAAAAAAAAGAGTTGTGAACCATTCACAACCTCACTCAAACAAATGAACTGCAATCAAACCCCCAAACACTTAGCATGACAAATTACTTTCAAAACAAAAACATGTTGAGCTAATACAATAAACAAGAAGCCAGAACGTGTGGAGGGCTAACAAAGAAGGGGAGGTCAGCCAACGGCACAGAAACATCCTTATTAACCGGCTCAAGGAAAAAATTACCCTCACTCTGCTACCACAGGCCTGTGATTTACTGCTGCTTCAAGTCGTGTGTGTGTGTGTGTGTGTGTGTGTGTGTGTGTGTGTGTGTGTGTGTGTGTGTGTGTGTGTTTGGATGGGGTGGTTGGAATAATGCTCGCCCAATAGTGATGAGAAGATTATTGTTTTTCTTAATTTACTGAACCAGTTCATTCACACTGAACCGAACATTTAAATTCATGTTTGTTCTCAGTGGGAGATGTTTTTAGCCAGCTACCCATAGAATGTCTGCTAACAACATGACGCTCATGAGTTTAATTCATAAATGTGTTTGTAATTTTGCACATTTGTGTTTTTTTTACTTATATTGTAAATCCAGAAAGACGCCCAGTTAGCATAAGGCCTTCAGTCTGGGCCATAACTATAAAACAAAATTTTATAGTTTTTCACTCACCTGTACACCTGTACTCTGTGACGTGACAATATAAATCTTGTATCTTGTAAATTACGGCAAAAAACACGAACACATTAATGTTCATTTCTGCCAGTGTAATTTTAACGGTGGACATTTAATATTTTCAAAAGTCATTGTTTTTTCATCTCTGTTTACTGATGTATATCTGAAATGATTACTTTACAGAAAAAGGCAAGTATGCTCTTTACTTACTTTATGTGAATTAAGCGTTACATCAATACTCCCAGTATTGTAGAGCATTTCTATGAGTCCATTCATCCAAACTGATGTACTGTATGTACAAAGCACTTACGTACTAAGTTCAAACAGTGGAAATAATTTACATACATTTTTTTGATGAAATGTGAAACCCCAGGCTGTCTCTTCAGGAAGACTTGAGTGATGTTCTCTCTTATGAAATTGGCTTCACATATTATGAGTCAAAACATTATTGCTTCTTTCATGCATCTTGGCATGCTCTCCTCCACCAGTCTTACACACTGCTTTTGAATAACTTTATGCCACTCCTGGTGCAAAAATTCAAGCAGTTCAGTTTGGTTTGATGACTTGTGATCATCCATCTTCCTTATGATTATATTCCAGAGGTTTTCAATTAGGTAAAATCAAAGAAACTCTTCTTTTTGTGGCATACAGAGAATTCTTTGTACATTACATTTTTGCCAAACCAAAGTTTTTTTTTTTTTTTAAATCCCATCACTAATTCATTAAAAAACATCTTAGACCTATTAGTAGGGTAGCTGGTGTTACACCAGGGCAGGAGAAGGAAGCAGTGCTGAGAGTGCGGAGGGGAAAAGCTGCATCTGGTCACTAATGAGGCGCTCCAAGGCAGCGGCGTTCTCATCAGCTCTGTTTGTTTTCTCAGGCCACTCTGTGTCGACTGGCGGATTGTTTTTTTTGGTTAGGGTCCTGCCGTCGTTCTCAGGATCCCGGCCCTTTATTTATCAACTGACTCTCTCTCTCTCTCTCTCTCTCTCTGGCTAAATATAATCTCTCCCACCCTCCTCTTCTCTGCCGGTGTGGTGACAGTGGCCCCAGCAGCCGCGGATGTAGGGGTGTTTCCCATTGCTCTAACCTTCACTGGCCTGCGTCCAGTAAGTGCAAAGTAGACAGGATGTAGTATACACATTCTCTAATATTGTTTTTATTTTTATTTTTTTGCATGTCTGTGTGTGTGTGTGTGTCAGTGTGTGTGAGAAAATCTGAGGTTAATTGGAGCCCAAACAAGGCAGTAATAATACACAAGTTGCACATTTTAATGCACACTAATGCTGTATTGTATATTTGCTTAATGTATCATATTGTAGGGAGATGATGAAAAGTGTGCAGTATAATATATATATTTTATTTTATTCAGAAATGTTGAATCAGCAAAGAAATAGAAATGAAGGTTGTTCTCTTCAGTGAAACATTGCAGGTGACTGTATATAGCAAATGTAATGTTATGGTAAAACAAAATAATAAATAAAAATATAATGTTAGAAAAACAGGAGATATTTCAAGAACCTTAGTACTGAAAGTATGACAGTGTACTAAAATACACACATTTTGAATTAAAAACTTTGAATCGATACTGTTAATCATTTGAAGCCCTTGAAAAACTTATTTCTTAACCCTTAACAACCCTTTAAGGATAAAAAATAGTATGTACAACACTACATACACCACATTAGCAGTGGATCATGACTTACAGTTCTTTAAAGCTTTTAACGGTATTTCTGTATTTCTTGTTCGTCTTCCATGTAATGATTTAAGTGGTTACACCCACCATTTATAAAGTGATAACATGCAGAGCTGCACTGAGAAAAGCCTTTTTATCCGTTCTGATAAGATGGGATTATCTTCAAGACCTTATTTAGTAAAAATCAAAGGGAGGGTTGCAGCACGTAGACACCATCAACAAAGATTTTTAAAGTACCCCTATTCTCAGATTCATATCAGCATTTTATCAAGCCTGGAATTATACAGGCCTAAATATTTCTAATGCTTTAATGTCTATATTTAGTTCTAACATCATAGGCCAGACTCAAAGACCCAGGTTAAGCCTGAATCAAAACTAAACGTAAAACTACAAATAGCATCACAGTTTAGGCTTACAGTAAGTGTGATCAGTCTTTGGCTAACACCTCTCTATAATCTATAAGCCAATTCAAAGTTTTTAAGCCATTTTTCCCAACATTACAACAGAGACATCAGCTGAGGCTGTCTGCTTTGTGCAGTTTGTAGAACCAGACACGTGACCTGTGGTCAGTAATCCTTCTTATGGTGGACATGTTTGCACTCCCACTGCCATAACTGCTGATCAGTGATCCTGAAACACTAATATAACTCTCTTCTTTTTTTTTGGCCCTTTATTAAAGTTCTCTACATTTTTTCCTGCCTTTTGGGCCGGGTGCCCACAGATGAAACGCACCACCAGCTTAGGGTTAAAAGTTCACGCCCGACTCACAGAACCCCCACATAAAAAAAAAAAAAAAACATTGGATGCTCTGTACTACTTTTACCAGTTTAAATTTAAGTTTAAATGGGATGATGGACTCATTCATCACAGTATTCAGGAGTGTAATATTAAGTATATAATGTATTAAGGTGTAAAATCAGGTACTGCAGTTGTGAAATGATATTACATGTAAGTACATCATTAAGTAATGTTATATGTGAGGGGGTGCTGAACATAATGTGAGATATTAGTGTTGATGCATTGCAGTTGTAGGCACAGGCTATTATTGGCATTCATTGTCAAAATCTACACATTACAGTACTGTTCTGTAACACACTGTTACACTCCTGACATGTGCCTTTTTTCACTTACGCTCGTGTTAGACATTTTATTAACCTGCCTGATGCTTAGAAACTCATACGCACTTTTCTTTTTCACAAATTGATTACTGCAATTCTTTATTTACTGGTCTACCAAACAAGATGACTGATAAGTTGCAAGGGTTTTAATGGCGTCACAATGGAGAGAACACATTACATCAGTTCTGGCATCATTGCATTGGCTTCCACTCTCTTTTAGAGTAGATTTAGAAGTACTGCTATTAGTTTTTAAGGCATTAGATAGATTTGTACCATCACATATTACAGTTGACTATTCCCTTTTGTTCCCAGTCTTTCCTTAAGATTTAGCACTTCCAGTCTGCTTAAAGTACCCAAAGTTAATAAGAAAAGAAGAGAAGTTTTTATAAACTTTGTTTTAATAATTGAGCCATAGGTATTATTAATCATAGATACATGTGTTGATTTACATTTTTATGTTTTCTTTTTATGTTTTATGTTTTGATTTTTATGTTTTTTTTATTGATTTATTTAAATATATCATATGTCACAATCTTTTCTATTGTCTTTTTTTACTTTACTTTTACTGTTTTTTTTCCTTTTCCATTTTTCTTTTTTATTCTGATTACATCTCTGTATGTACAGCACTTTGAGCTGCATTTGAATGTATGAAAGGTGCTTTATAAATAAAGTGTATACTTGATATTATTATCAATTATTATGTGACACACTCAACACTGTTACACCAACTGTGACCTGTGACTCGCATCTCACTGCTACAGCACTGACTGGACTGTTTCACTACAGACAAATAAGATGTTTACACTGTTACACCACTTAGCACACTATTCTTCTTCTTCTTCTTCTTCTTCTTCTTCTTATTATTATTATTATTATTATTATTATTATTATTATTATTATTATTAGCAGTAGTACACTGTAAACCCAGAAGTAGTTTGAACTCAAATAAATTAAGTCTGTTTTACATAAAAATGGAGATTTCTAAACAATACTCAACTATTTTGAGTTAGATGAACATTTGTGGGCACATATACATTTAAACAGAGATCTTTGAGTTGAACCAACTTATAATAACTGAGTTTAGTCTGTTGCCATTAACAGCCTCTTTTCCATTGGCTTCTGTCACAATCGATTTGCATACTGGGTGTGTCCCCCAGTTTGTAGCACTCACCATCAGTGTGTAGTGATTCCTCCCAGGGTAGGTTAGGTAAACTTGTAAATCATATGTTATGAGTATATACTTGGCCTCTGTGGGTATGCAGGCTGTAGAACAAGCATCATTTACTGAGCTGCAGTAACTCTGTGTTCTCGCTGTGCTCTCAGTACTTTTAATTCTATACTGTTTTCTTTCATCTACTTTTCTATGAGTATTTAAAAAATAGTTGAATGAAACCAGAAAGAAGACTAAAAACAAGTTCAGGAAAATATTCATTTTAAATATATATGTATATGTATTTGTTAAGTTCACTGTACTTAAAAATTATATTACATGAACTTAAAATTTATTAGGTAATCGGTTACAACAAAAGTTTTGAATATAGTCAACTTATCGTGTTTTACACACTTAAAAAAAACTTGCATTTACAGGCTATTTAAAGTAGAAACAACTCAAGTAAACTGTGTAGATTTAACTATGATTTGAGTACACTTAAATAGCAAGCATAAAGTGAACTTAACTTGAAATTAACAGTTATAATTGCTTAACTTTTTCAAGGCAACCGGTTTCCTCATTTTTTAAAGTAAGATCAACTTATCACATTTTACAGTGTAGTCATAGATGCATAGTAACTGTCGTTGTTGTTGTTGTTGTTACAATAACCCATTAAACCAATTTAGCTGTTCTCAAATGAACTAAACTGATAATGCCAACTAGAAAAAGGTAGAGAGAGCGTGAGAGGAAGGGGTGAGAAAAAGACAGATAGAGACTCATGAAGTGTGTTACGCAATGGTAGTGGGTGGCGATGGTCCAGCAGCTGGCAGAGAGTGTCACCCTGTGTGTGTGTGTGTGTGTGTGTGTGTGTATGTGTGTGTGTGTGTAGAGCGTGCCCTGGCACTGTGCTGGGAACAGGCTGATCCGGAGGTATGGGAGCAGTGGAGGGAGGGCAGGTCCCCAGTCTTTTATCTCCTCACACAGGGGAGAACGGGACAGCGCTGGAGGAGTGAGGTAGAGTTACAGCTCACAATCGACCGCACGGACCCATGAGCTCTGACATGTTACACACCACCAGCACCAGTACTGACCAAACACTCACTACAGAACACTGCTACACCTGTTCACTCTGATTCATTAAACTTTTAACCCTTTAAAGCCTTATTATAAAATCATAGTAATGTGTTTTAATAACTTTCTATTCATTTCATATTATTATTCATTATACGCAGCAGCTGTTGGAGGTTTGAATTGGGAAAAAACATATTTGCTTATAATATTGCACAAGACTATAGCAGTGCAAAAATAATTACATCATCTGTTTTGTAATTGTTTCATTATTCTGGTAGTGTATCACCCATTACAGAAACAATGAAATTACTTTGACAAAATCAAGGGCTTGGAGCTTTGATTCCAAAGCTCCAAGTGTTAGTGACATAGTGACAAATCTCTGTTAGCTAAAATAACCCCTAAAACATCTGTTAGGATATCAGTTCAACCTTAATTCACAGTGAATAACTGATTTATGTAAGTGTAACTTTAGATTGTACTTCCATATGGCTCATCTACTGTTGAATAACGGTTGTTGAGGCAATGCAGTCTGAGGGAGGCCTTTATCTTATGCTTGTGTCCTGGTCCTTTACATAATGCCCTACACTGCATTTCTTATTTATGGACCGATGTTTAATGATGCTATGCACTGTAGAGGGAGAAATTTGCAAATCCATTCCAATTCCATTTTTTATTAACATGTAAAACAAAGTTAAGCAGAAATCACCAACACTGCAAAAAAAAAAAAAAAATCAGAACTAAAGATTTGTAGTTTAACTATTGGTTGTGTTCTTAAAATCTTTTAGTTTCATTTGAGTTTTAGTGTTGCTTTCTTTTTTTATTTTTGCAGTGAACAAGATTTGACCATTTCATATATAAACACTTTTAGCACCTGATTTGCTACATTGACCACAGACCACAATTCAGTGAACAAAGGTGTATATTTATTTATTTTGGCACATTTTTGTCCTTTAATAATCTAATTTCTCAATGAGGTTGTTGGGTCTTTCTTCAGTTGCGGTGGAAAATAGTGAGCAACAACTTTATAACCATCAAAAAGAGCTCAAAATAAGAAGGAACCACAGAAAACACAACATTTTACAGCAGTGACTTCACAGATGCTCATAAATTACATTCTTGATACATTTTAAAATTAACTAAAATGAATCTTTTTATATTTCAAAGTAATAGTTGTACATCAAGAGTGGATCCATCAATTAAGGCAGCATGGATCTCATGTTGTTTGGTGATAACAGATAACAGTGTAACAGTGCAGAAAGCTTCAGTACCACATGCTTGTTCATTGTGCTCTGACTAAAGTGGACATGCACGTGCTCTGCACAGGGGCAGATTTTAATGAGTTAAAGAGAACAAAGACACACACTCTGAATGGAAGACTTTACCAACGCGTCGGCTTAAATTTTAGCGCTGCACCCAATGTCGGAATGTCAAAGTGCTTTCAGAGTCTTTGCTTGCTGGAGAACGAACTCCTATTGCATTTAAAGTGCATCAATAATCAATTTTATGGCCGCTGCCAGCTTCACCTCCGTTCTCACAGCAGCAGGCCCCTCGCTGGGCGTCACATCCACGGCCTCTCAAAGCTCTAAATCAAAGCTCAGGAGCCATGAATGACAATATCCTTTTCTTCCCTCCTCTCTGCCCCCTGAAGAAGAAAGCAGCGTATCCCCCCACCTCCAGCGTTCCCTCAGAAGCAGCAGCATAAACCCCTAAACTGTGTTTACGGCCGAGCTGAGGTCACTCACTTCAAGGTATCTCTCTGTGGAGTGGTGGCAGGGTTGGTGGGGGGGCTCATGTTTCTCCTGCCCCGTCTCTAACCTCTCCCCATTCACACGGGCCACAGCGACAAGGCCCTCCTCTGTCCTCCAGCCCCAACACACAAAGTGCCCACAAGCCAGCGCCGCCAAACACTATTTGTTAGCTGCTGCTGCCACGCCACTGTCCTCTCACACAAAGCCAGACCGTGGTGAAAAGCCTTAAAAAGCTTTCTGACACCCAAATCAGGGCAGCGGGGGGATTCCAGCTCCGCAGATCCGCTACCTGTTACCATGGTAAGCCCCCTATAACTGGGCCGCATGTTTTGGAGGAAGCCCCGCTGGCTGAAGGCCTTGCTTAATGTCCACAGAAATTATTCAAAGAAATTTATAACAAACAGAGAAAAGGCTTTAAAAGGACCTCAACACTACAAGTTCATATTTAGATATCTAGTGCTTGTGGATGAAAAAGCTTGATGATAAGAATAATATATTAATAGTAATAATGCAGCAATCAAAAAAAATAATAAGAGACCACTTAAAA
Organism: Astyanax mexicanus; assembly: GCF_023375975.1. Classification (NCBI taxonomy): domain Eukaryota; kingdom Metazoa; phylum Chordata; class Actinopteri; order Characiformes; family Acestrorhamphidae; genus Astyanax; species Astyanax mexicanus. Next base: position 82,693,770 of record NC_064408.1, on the reverse strand, counting down.
ATGATGAGTTTTTTTATTTCACCAAATTGAAAACCTCTGGAATATAATCAAGAGAAAATTGGAGGATTACAAGCTATTAAACCAAACTGAACTGCTTGAATTTTTGCACCAGGAGTGGCATAAAGATATCCAAAAGCAGTGTGTAAGACTGGTGGAGAAGAACATGCCAAGATGCATGAAAACTGTGATTAAAAACCAGGGTTATTCCACCAAATATTGATTTCTGAACTAAAACAACAATGTTCATTATTTTACTCAAACATATATACAGTCCCTATAAATAGCAATAACAGAGAACCTGATTCAGAAACTGAAGTGGTCTCTTATTTTTTTCCAGAGGTGTATATTAATATTATTAATAAATACTGATATAACATCTTTATCATATCAGACTCTAAAGATTAAACTCCACTTCTTTACTCTCACAGTAATATTAAATATATATTAGTGGCAGATTCACAAAGGAATGCATATGCATGATAGTTTCATACTGAAATCATAATGCTGGTACCAGTTAATTAAAAAATAGCATCTGATAGATGTTTAGATTTGGACATTATTTGAAACTACAGAAGAACAGAATGTTCAGAATGCCATGATGCTGAACCACTACATTAAACTATCCGGGCCCAGTTTCTCAGAATCATCTTAGTACCAAGAGCATCTTAACATTGAAAAAAAGTGAAAGTGCGCAGTGTAAAACTCACCCGACCATCTAAGAATCAACTTTGTTCTAAGAATCATTTGGGAAACTCAGCCCAACATTTTATTCTTCATACTGGATTTGTAACAGAAAATAATTGTGGGTAACAGAAATGAATGAGTGAATCAATTAATCAATCAGTCAATCAAGAAAAATAAATACAAAAATATAGAATTAAGTGTGATATGCTAATGCTAATTGAAATGAACAATGTCATAATTTCCACATTTTTATAAAGTTTATGTATTGGGTACCACTTTAAAACCTCAGATCTTACTTAAAGGCTTATCTTTGTCTTTTCCTTCAGTCAGCATTAACCTTTCTAATAATAACTTTTTTCATTTAACTATAATAACATTTTAAATGACTAAATTGACTTTCTATATTATTTTATTAGATGTGTAAAAAAAGTAATTGCCTCTGTTGTTTATTAATGGAATGTTAGTGTTTACAACTTAATTCACAACCATAAAATAACCTCCTTTATATACTATTTATAAACCCTTTATTTTAAAGTGGTACCTTGTATTGTCATTGACATGATCATGACATGAAAATGAGATCAGACTAGAGTAGAGTCTCTAGACTAGAGGAACGGGTTAATTGCATTGATTTGCACATTCATTGCTGTATGTGTTGCAAAATGAGGACATTTTATTTTTTAGATATTATTCCAAAGTGTTAAAGCAAGTCTGCAAAGTTCAAAATAAGTAAATACATTTTATAATAAAAAATAAATGTAGTAATGTAAATAATGTAAATAAATATGAAAATAACACTTTACCAAAACCAATAACAAAAACTTTTACAGAGAGATAAATATAAAGATAAAAAAGGAAAGGATAAAAAAATGGATAGTTCAAATACTTTTTTATTTGAGGACTGTGCTGTTATGAATGCATAATAAAAAATGCATTTTTTAAAGCACTATAGAGCATGGAAAGGCACATTGTTGTTTACATTGTGTGAAATTTTGTAATGAGAATAGATACAGATAGAAATTGAGCAAAATGAAGTGTTAAATTATTGTTATATTATTATACCGTTAAGATTATTTTGAAACTGTTTTGTGCTGTGTGATGGAAGTGCGGCGGAGACTCTTTATTTCGTCACTCTGCAGCCGGCTGGGTGAATCTAATCACTACTACAGACACCGGGCCAGTGAGGGCTGTCCAGCCGGCTGCAAAAACAGTGGGGTGCTGAGTGCTGACGGGCCGAGGGCTTCGACAGGGCTGTGTGTGAACGCTCTCTGTAAACATCCCTCAGCACTGCGGCATTCTCATGAGAAACTGCCCCTGCGTAACGGCCCACTCCAGCACAGCTCACACAGCTTCCACAGAGCGGCCGAAAATCCCCCCGAAGAGTTCCCAGAGCATTTTTAGGCCGCACTGCTAATTTTAGAACCCTCCTTGGTTAACTGAGGTCAAAGGTTGGGCTAACATTTCAAATGCAATACAGCCGCCTGGTTAAAAATAGCAGGATGGGACAATGCTGAGAGAGATGAGCGGTCAGCAGGCTCGTGTTCCTCTACCGGGCCACTCGCTCGTCTATTTTCTGCCACCAGAAACAGAGGAAGATGGGGGAGGAACGATGTGTTTCCTGTAAATAAAAGGAGGCGCGCAGCTATCATTGTTTTGACAACGGAAGCTGTGTGGATGTTTTTCTTTCACTGACACTCGTCACGTCTACCTGTGAAAAGCAGCATTCCCTGGAGGGACACTGGGAATCGTGTGAGAATCTCAATGTCAAATGGATTTCTGCACACATGAAGAGCTTCAAATAATTGCAGGATGAAAATCAGCATCTATTAAAAGACGGCCTTATCTTTTAATAATAAATAATCAAACATTTTTAAACCTAATCTCTATATCATGCATCTGTATTAAGTATGGATTACTGCAGACAATAATGTAAACACATTTCTCAGCTGAACACATGTTAACATGGAACTGAAAGGGGCACATGCTGGGGGAACAGGCATACTGTTGTTTTATTAAGTATGAAGAAACAAAGCAAAATCTGTCTGCAGTATTTTTACATATTTGCTACAGATACTGATTTGGTTAAAAACTATGTACTTCTTGAATTCTGCCTAATGGAGTGACAATACATTTGCCTTGAAAGCTGCACTTTATGTCCATTTATTTAATCTATTATAAATCTGTTGTACAATCCAATTTAAAGATTTTTTTTCTGTTCATTTTTCTCAAATTATGCCAGCTTCTTAATTTCCTTACAATTTTTCACTGTCAGGAGCTGTTGTAAACTTGCAAATGTTACGCCCTCGCTATGTTTTCTGGTGTCTTCCCCGTTTCCTAGTGTGTTTCTCTTGTACTTTTCCATTACGTGTGTCTAATTTGTAACTCCGCCCCTTCCCAGGTGTTCTGTGTTTCATGTTTAGTATAAATAGTACTTGTTAATCTATGTTTGCGGTCGGTCTTTGCACCTTCCCACGTTTGTTTGTCTCGTCACGCTATTTACTATTGTTTTGCCACGCCACGTCACGTTTGTTTATTTCATGTTTCTGTATTTACTTGTTCTTGTTTATTTCCTGTTTGTTTCTTTGTTTATTTTGTATATATATATTTACGTAGTTATCCCTGTATATATCCCTAGCCCTGTTTCTTTATCTGTTTAGCTTAGCTCACTGTTTGTTTGTTTATGTACATAGATATTTTCGTTATTCCCCTGTTTAGTTTACTTGTTTATCTGTTATTTAATAAAGTCATGTCTTACCCGTTTAAACGTCCGCCTCCCGTCTCATCCCGCGTTACAGCAAATAATATTTAAACTACAATACAACCTACATCCAAACCTCTCAAAAGTCTGCTGCATAAGGAATGTTGAATTTATTTAATCAAAAAACTGTCTAACAAAATATTTAAGTTTTAGCATTATTAACCCTTAAGGGTCTGTACATTTCCCACACTTTCATTTCTCCTCTTATAGCTACATAAATACATACATCATATATTTTTTTTTTGGGAATGCAATCCCATACTTTCAAAAAGTTAATTTTTATAAGTAGGAAAAACATGACTAACATTTAGTATAAGTTAATGTAAGATGATTTTATTATTTTGGAGCATTTTAATTGTCAGTTTGACATTAAATACTGATGCAAAAAGTACAAAACATATACTCTAATAATGTACGGATAATTATTTTTATATAGCACTGAAAATTACTGATGTAATTTTCAGCAATTTAAAGCTAAACACATCATTAATATTATGTACTAACAAGTCTTTTGATTGTTTTGCTTAGTTGTATTTAATTTATTCACATCATGTAATGTTTTTCATAAATTAGGAATAATTTGTATTGTTTGCTATTAGCTGGGCCTTTAACAATAACAATTAACATTATTAACTTTACATATGTTTACATTCAAATTCTTTGCAAAGTGATTATTTTTGTTAAATCTCTTACTTTTACATTTTAATCGCAGTCATGCAATGACTAAGCTAATCATCCATCAGGGACCACACATGTGTGCTGCTGCATCCATAACATCTTTCCTGTTGCTCAATCAGGGCTGATGCAGCTCCCTGGAAGAGTATGCATTGTCTACACGCTCCAAACAGTGTGTAGGCTACTCCAGGAAAGATTGTGATGAGGAAGCATTCGGATACAGGCGGATGAGCGTGACCTCAGTGATGAGGGCTAAAAGTGTGTCATCAGCATTTGAACTGACTGCATTTAGCACTGAGACTCAGCTCAGAGGAAAACGCACATATCCCCCTTTACCATAATTAGAGACAGGCTGTCCTTCCTGGACTGACAGATTTTACACACACAAGAAACGATCTGTGGAGGTGACTTTAGGTGACTTTAGGTTTTCTGCTTCAGCAACAAATATAAACAAGTGATAATTTAATTATGTAGGCCAAACTGAATTAAAACAATACTTGTACTGATATTAGGATCCATAAAAAACTAGACAAATATATATATAGTCTCTGCCTGGTGTGTCTGTGGCAAACAGCCAGTTGTAAAGAACAACCATTTTATGTTTTTTTATAGCGTATGCAGTAAAAATACAGAAAACCTGTTGACTGAAAGGCTGTATAATAGTGCTGAATTGGTGAATGCTGAAGCAACTGCTTATTACTGCTTATTGTCTTCTATAAAGAGTGTGTTTTGTTTTATTGTAACATTTTGTTTTAGCTAATTACAACAATTCATGCCAAGTTTGTTGTCTGTGGTAGTTACATGTATAATATAGGTGTGGTCCATAGGTATTAAACTGAACAACACCAGAGCACTTCTTTGAAACTCATTTCCTTCCCTGAAAAAGAGCATGATCTCATTCAAAAGCACAAGGAAACATTGTGTACAGCATTTGTGCCAAGGACAAAACAGACGAAAGGAGGCAACAACCACTAAAGACATGCAGATAAAAACTCCCCAATTTCGTAATCAACAGCGCACGGATTGTGTCTATCATGTTTCATTATGTTGTCACCGCAGATTAAAGAATTCTCCCTTTTTTAAAGATTTTATCACATTCCCACAGATTCATTCAGAAAGTTTGTTACCCTTTCAGCTTATTCTTATTATTAACTTTGTTCTCAGCTTTCAGCATAAACAAATATGTTTTTTGCATTATAGTGAGAATATGCAAAACTCAGCCCACTTGTTAAATTCGTAATTTTTGTGTTTAGTTACATATTTCTGTATAAAACTTTTGTTTGCTTTATTTTATATTTTATGAACTTATGTACACTGCCTGGCCAAAAACCTGGATTTAAGAAAGTAAATGATCTGGAGTTGCTGCAGTTGGTCAGGTCTGGGTGAAGAATGAGGTCAGCTGACTACCTGAATGTACTGAATATAGATCAGGTTATTCCACTAAAGATTTTTTTCTTCCCTGAAGACACAGCCATATTCCAAGATGAAAAGGTCAGGATTCATGGGGCTGGAATTGTAAAAGAGTGATTCAGGGAGCAGGAGATCATCATTTTTACATCATTTCCAGATCTTAACCCCATTGAAAGTTTTGGGATGTGCTGGAGAAGGCTTTGTGCAGTGGTCAGACTCTACCATCATCAGTGCAAGATCTTGGTAAAAATAAATGCAACACTGGATTGAAATAAATCTTGTGACATTGCAAAAGCTTATTGAAACAATACCACAGTGAATCAAAGCTAAAGTCAGAGTGTGTGACAGAGTATGCGGGCAGGTTGCTGGCAACACTTAAACTGAAACGTTTGTCTCAATTCATTAACATTCACAACACTCTTACCATTAAAATTTAGTTATGTTTAATAATGTTTTAATTAGTGTGAATATATAATTAGTTAAGACATTACTTAAACATTCAACAAAGTGTATTACTGTCCTAGGTACTGTTTTTGTATCAACTTTGAAACTTTAAACTGTTATTTGTTAAATTATACTAAAAATGGTAACGTAAACAATTACAGGTGGACATAAATAGGAGCAGTATCAATCCAGTAAGTGAGTATAAATAGCAATAGTAAATGAATGAATAAATGGATGGAGGGTGGATGGAGACACTGGCAGCAGTGTTTAAAACTACCCCAGGAAATATGAATAACATATAGCTCTGGAACAAATTAAGAGACCACTTCAGTTTCTGAATCAGTTTCTCTGATTTTGCTATTTATAGGTACATGTTTGAGTAAAATGAACATTGTTGTTTTATTCTATAAACTACAGACAACATTTCTCCCAAATTCCAAATAAAAATATTGTCATTTAGAGCATTTATTTGCAGAAAATGAGATATGGCTTAAAAAAAAAAAAAAAAATATATATATATATATATATATATATATATATATATATATATATATATATATATATATATATATTCAAATAATGCAAAGAAAGTTCATGTTCATAAAGTTTCAAGAGTTTAGAAATCAATATTTGGTGGAATAACCCTGTTTTTTAATCACAGTTTTCATGCATCTTGGCATGATCTCCTCCACCAGTCTTACACACTGCTTTTGGATAACTTTATGCCACTCCTGGTCCATAAATTCAAGCAGTTCAGTTTGGTTTAATATCTTGGGATTATCCATCCTTCTCTTGATTATATTCCAGAGGTTTTCAATTTAGTAAAATCAGATAAAATCATCATTTTTAAGTGTTCCCTTATTTTTCCCAGAGCTGTATATCAGTATGAAAACACTGCCCTCTTGTGAGGTAGGTGTGCTAACACCACAGTTGGTATCCGGGCTGACAGGGGGCGCTGCAGTTTATTGTGTGTGAATCTGTTGGGGGAGAAGCATGGAGAACATGCTGCAGTTCATGAAACTAGTAGGACAGCTAAAGGTAAACATTAATTGGTTATTTATCGGAGTGGGTCGCTGCTGCTCGAGCGATTAGTCCTCTTTTTAAAGCTGGTTCTTTTTAAGAGATATCTTTTTCTTGGGTTTATTTTCTTGTCATTTTCAGTATAACAGGAGTTGAATGAGTTAAATGGTGAAATAGTGTCCCACTGTCTAAGAGGTGTTTTAAACTACACACACATACACACAGTGTTTACTCAACCACACAGCAGCAGATACTACAGCGCTGTTCTTTAGCTAAACTGCACAGAAATACTGCGCTTATTATGTGTGTAGGTTCATGTGTTTAGGAGCTAAATGCTCAGATAAAAGGTTGCTGTGGCTGCTGCTACATGGCAGCTAGCTTAGTTTTTTGGACGCGCAGTGAATTATGGGAAGTGTAGTTTTTGCCCATTCCTTTTGAAACTACTAATATAACAACTCTTTTAGCCTTAACTTAACCTTTTTAGACCTGAATTATTTGCAAGTGATAGTAAGAATGTTGTTTTCTGTAATCCCCACAAAACAAGAATCAGTATTGTAATATAAAATGAATACAGTATAACTCTAACGTTAAATGTTATCATATTTAATCATTTATATAATATATTTTTTATATCCATTGCATTGTGAGCCTGTGTTTAAAATTAAAATTAAAATTAAAAACTTTCATAGCTGATTTTGACCTTTTAAACTTCACACACCATGAATAAACCAAAAAATTAACCTGATAAAGTAGTGTTCTAAGTTAGATTAATTAAATTTAAAAAGCCCTTACATTTCCGTATGCCCATACTACAGCTGTTGTTCTTCTAGTGCAGTTGGTGGGGTCAAGCTACTGTTTCATTAACTGGTAAACTTTTTAATTGGCTTTTAATGTGTATTGTGGTGAACAACAGGTCTTAATTAGTCTTGTGTGGACAACAATGCGGTGCCCATTGTAATGCAAAGTATGCAGTTTAATAGTTTTGTGTGTATTTGTGTGTGTATTTGTGTGTGTTAAGCGCGTGCCACGCACCGGCTGGGTGTACAGGAACGTGCAGCATCCAGAGAGCGTCTCGGATCACATGTACAGAATGGCCATGATGGCATTAACAGTGCAGGACACTAGTGTTAACAGAGACAGGTTAGTAAAGAAACAAAGAAATGTGGAATTTTTACATGTAATTTAAAAATCTGATTCCTCAAAAAAAAAATCCCTGTTACTATAATTTAGTTATGATAGATAATACATGGACTTCACATACTTCAACAGACTGCAACATTCTAAGCTCCTGAGAGAAAAGAGAGAAGTTGATATGTCTAAAAAAAAATTATGGACTTTTATCAGTGGTGATCAGCTCCACTACTGATGTATATTATGTTATTAGTTGTCTAGTGTAAAAGCTATATCTGCACTTGAGCAACCATCCTAGATTCACCGGTGGTGTAGTCTGATCTGGATTAACTGTTAATTTATTCATAAGGCTGGGTCTTGCAATTTCAGTGTCCTGACTTCTGAATGAAGGAGTGAATTTTCCTTTAGCCGTGGTCTAATGACTCACATTTTCAGGCAGTACCTGTTTACACCTTTAATGTCTTGCATTAAGTCAGTGCTATATTGTGTTTATTTTAAAACAAAGACACAAATGATTCATTTTGCCATATGAAGACATGGGAGGGAACTTGGGTTATGCACTATAAACTCTTCTGGGAGTTAGAGGAAGGTTGGTAAAAGTTGTTCTATATAGAAATGATGCGCAACAGAATATAAAAAAGGCTTTTGTTTTTGATTGTTTGTTTTTATTTCTCTCAATTCAGGTGCGTGAAGATTGCTTTAGTCCACGACTTGGCTGAAAGTATTGTGGGGGACATTGCTCCAGCTGACAAAATTAGCAAGGCTGAGAAACACAGACGGGAAAAGGTGAGGTAGATGTTTGTGAATTTATTTATTTATTTGCATTAGCATTATGTAAATACACAGGCTGGGCTAATGTTACACTTTAGTAAGAACCATTGGCCTTTCCAGTCTGTTTTCTTACAGCATTTGTATTCTCTTTCAGGAGGCGATGGATCACATCACTGGTCTGTTGCGTGAGGATCTGCGTAAAGAACTGTACCAGCTGTGGGAGGTATGATTGAAACTCATCATCTCAATTTCTGATATTTATTACAACTTTGGTAATTGCATTTCATGACAATTATGTCAGCATTTTTCCTTTTTAAAGTAGCACTATTTTGCCCATTAACTTAACTAGAGCAACAAGTGAGGGAAAAATATATATCTTACATTGCACATCTGTATTATAAGTAAATGGCCATTGTCATTTACACACTCAGTTGCATCTTTATAGTTCTTCCTATTGTTTTGCTGTAGTTTGTATAGTTCTGTATAGCTCTGTAAATTTTTTCAAGAGTAATACATTTGCAAAAATGTAAAATAGTATCAATTTACATCAATAGATCAATTTCACCTGTAGCAATAAAATAATTATAAGTAAGCATTAGAAAACTGTAAAATGAATCATAGAATGGTTAAACTGTCAGAAAATATAATTTAGATAAAGATTTAGATACATATTTGTTCTGTTCCACTGGCATCGGAAACTGAACTGGAAATATTGGCCTTCAACAAGACAAAAATTAAAAATTTTGGTCAGTTGTATTTGTTCTTAGATAAAAAGTGTCAAGACAAATGCACTTATTATCTTATTACAACATATCTATGTTTAGTAATAATATTTTTTGAGCAGTGCTGTTATACTGTTATGAAAGCAGACCTGTTTACGTTTCCCTGCAGGAGTACGAGACCCAGTCCAGTCCTGAAGCCAGACTGGTAAAGGAGTTTGATCAACTAGAAATGATTCTACAAGCACACGAATATGAGGAGCTTGAGGGAAAACCAGGCAGACTGCAGGAATTCTTTGACTCAACTCAAGGTTTTGTCCTATTATTTCTCCTTTGCGTGATGAAATCAGAGCATTTCTAACCTTTTTATTTGATTCTGTTTCAATGTGCATGATGTATTTTTGCTTTCTGCAGGACGGTTTCATCACCCAGATGTGTTGGCGCTTGTAAAGAGTCTGAATGAGGAGAGAGCTCAACACATGGCCAAAGCAGAAGAATCCAGCTCAAAGAATAATGGTGATCAAAAAAGCTCAAGCTCATCATGACCCTTTACCTGTGAAAACTTTTTATAACGGCTGTATGAAAGTTAGTATGTCCTCGTCACTGATGATTTGTATTTTAAAAAATCACCAGTGATTAACCACAAAGAACTAATACCATTTCTGTATACTGTCCTATGCATATCTCTGGGCACTCCAGGTCAATTTACTCTGATTTGTTTTGATTTTTTTTTTTAGTAAAATAAGTGAACAAACCCCTAGAGGAAACTTCAATATGGTAATTTTTACACAAAGTTAAGGAGCAATTTCTTTTTATTTATTGAATTAAACAGGTTAGAAAAAAAATTTACATAGCGTAAACTGTCTGGAAAAAAAGTATTTTGACGACTTTTTACTATTCATTACTATTTTTTCTAAACTGTGTATTTAAAAAGAGTTTATCCTACTTTTGTTGGAGCAACATTTGTTTTTTCTGTGAAGACTTTCTATTGATTTTGGCGCATTGCTGTGAGGATTTGATTGCATTAATTAATTAATCGGCAAGATTTCTAGTTATGTCAAAATGTTTGCTGATCAACTCCCCAACTAATTCCCAGAAGTATTAGAAGGGGCATCAATATTTCAGATTACGGCTTCTGACTGCTGTTCTCTTCTGTACACTTCAATTTGTATCATCTCTTTTTTTTTTAGAAGTGGACAAGCTGAGTGTGTGAACATTTGCACATTTTAGTCAGTAAAGGGTGCAAATACACTATAACTTGTGTAAATGCACATTTCACATGGTATTTGTGTGTTAAAATGTGCATACATAGGTTTTTAACTTATTTTCCTTTTAGGAGAAAAGAAAAACTTCTGTTTCAGGAAAAATGTCTAACATGTTTCTGTAAGACTGTTTATTTCCACATGTTCTGAACATTTCATTTGAATCAGGTCTTTGTAACGGTTGTTTTGAAATGGTGTTCAAGTGTTTGAAACGTATGTTTAATACAATATATTGGTAATACAATATAATTGTTTTGTTGTTTGTTGACCTTTATACAGAAGAGGTATCTACCTCAACGTTTTATTATTTGTTTCCAGACAATGTGCTAAAATGCAAGTCATGTGTTTTTTGGTGAATCCCACTGCTATGTTTGGTAACTGATGACACATTCTTTTTTATGTTGCCCTAGCATTTTTTTAATTTTTGAGTAATTGTGCATACCAGTTATCTCTTTTTAATTTAGTTTTCTTGTTTCTAGGCTTAGTTTAAACAATTTTGATAAATAGCTAGTTATTGAACTCTAACTGTACTGTATAAACTACACGTCTGTTCATAGAAGGTAAACAAGCGAGCATTTCACAGTTTGTATAAACAAAGCAATAAAACCATAAATAAATATAAGATTATGTTACCACAATCCTTCAAATTGAATTGAATTGTTTGCACTCAATTATGTACAGATATTAAAATCTGACTTTGCAAAATTCTTTTAATATTAAGTTATGCATAAACTTCAAAACTTGGTATACAAGAAGGGCATTAATAACATTACAAAATGCTTTATAGTACAGTTGGTTTGTATAGTGTTAAGTGTGTAAGTTTAAAACAATGTTAAAGTATATAGGGACAAAAACATTCTGAAAGATACAAAAACATTTTTTTTTTCCATAAAATTATTACTGTTGATTTTACATCACATTTAAAAATACTTAACATGTTGCTTCCAGGGAGCGCTTGCTCAGTATCAGGGATATACTTCAGTGACGGTATACTTGTGTGTTACCTAGGAAAGTTATGCTTTCCTTAAATACTGTTGAAATTAAATATGTTTGGTATTGTTTTCCTGGTTCATTTTCCCAGAGGAAAAAACTAAAACTTTAAAGCTATGAGACCAATAATGGGACTCTATGAGCACAAAAACAATCTTCTTTTTTATTGTCTCTGTTGATTAACATTTTGAGGAAAATTGTTGTGGCTGAAATAAGTTTGTGGTGAAATATTTTATCTTTATATACATGAGCATATAATGTCAAGTCCTGGACAGTGAAACTTGTCAGAAAACTATATTTTACTTTCAATGGATTATGTCCATTCAAAATGCTGTGTAGTCCAGGACTAGGCTTAATTCATGTCTGGTAAATGACCCCAATGGGTTAAGCCTGAATGGAGATTCTCTACTACTGAAAGTAAAGTATAATCCAGGACTAGGCTAAATCCCTGCTGGGGTTGGGATCCTGGACAGGGATAATTACCTTGTCCAGGAAACAGTTTCTCCTCTGTTCAGTAACTACAACATGCTTGCAAGCAGTTTATTTTGTAAAACACACGCATAATAAGGATATGTGGGTCTATAAGGATGCAACAACAATCAACTTGTCAAAACATGGATCAAAGACATATGTCTCAGTAAAGCACAATACTTCTCATTGGTCCATGAAACAAAGCTCAGTCTGGTTGTGTAAAATCATTTAAAGTATTTTGTCTCATTATTTTCGTTCAATAAATTGATTTACATTTAATATGCATTTAATATAATCTAATTTCTTTTGTATCATATAAGTGGGGGAAAAAACAGTTACTGAGAAGGTAGCTCAGTATACACGAATAAACACATTGCATTTCTTTTTAAATACAAAAGAGTTTAAATGATTAAGTATTTGGATAAAAGCCATACCAACACACACAACCTCTGACTGTAATGTTTTGGTTAAAGATGTGGATAAAATATGTGGTAATGGCTGGTTATCTTGGGCTTCAGGTATTCTTTCCTGAAAAAGCGACTGCAGACACCTGGCCACAGGGGGCAGCTCAGGTCCATCTCCAGGTTAGGCTTGAAGCAGGCAGGGGTCATTAACACGTGCGCTCACTGTTTTCTGTCAGGTTGTTAGTGGGGATGTCCTGAGCACTGGCCTGAGCTGCTGAAGAGAGAACCTCCTCAAAACTGCCTCCACTGCTGGTCCCACCGACCTTCGACTGGTCAAGATGAAAAACAGAAACAAAAGTAGAGAGTGAAGATTATTTTATTGTATAATATACATATAAAGTGATTATCAAAATAATCGTTACTTGTAGTCCTAGAAATGCATGTTCTTACTATTAGACTATTATTTTATTCAGATAAAAGCTGGATCCAAATGAAAACGTAAATCAAAGCAAAGCGCTGCTTCTGCAGCTCATGTTTCTTACTTTTGTGGGAACATGGCTTAACCCTCCTGTTACGTTACGGGTCAATTTGACCCGTTTTAAAGTTTGAAGATCTAGGAAAAACAGTTAAAAGTTTTTTTTTTTTACTATGAAACTTCTTCTGATTGCCTTAATTAGCGTAATCAACATATAATTAAAACAAAATTGCAACGTTTCAATGTTATATAAAACTATTGTTTTATATGTTGGCCTTTTAAAAGTATTAAAGTAGTGAAACATTTAAAAAAAGTTTGAACATATATTTTTCATTAAAAACGAGTGAATTATTCTTGCCCTAAATATTGATAAAATAATTAGCAATGGAGTTAAAAAAAATGAGCATAATAGGAGGGTACATCATCCAGATGTAACAAAAAATTATAAGTGTCTAAATAGTTAAACTGGTGGGACTAGTGCTTCCTGAATTAAAGGAGAACTTGAAACAGTGTTTTTTTAATAAGCTTCTTGTGCACATTTTAAGTTATTAATGCCTCGTTTTAAATGGCAGGGCTCTCCGGATTCTAGTAAGGAGGAGTGGAGCTACTGTGAGCCTGGATAACGGTGTAAAAAAGCGATGTTTCGGGGCAAATTATGTCCAGTGTCACCCAGTCTGAAGGGTGTTTGGACAAACTGTTAAAATTTCTGGATCTCGGTACGCTGTGCTATTCATCAAAGGTAAGTACATTTTATCATGTTTTACTACACCAAAAGTCCATTTTACACCGGAGGTCTCCTTTAAAGTGAAAGACAGGGTGCTGTAAGGAGCTTTTTTCACATCTTTTAAAGGGTGTGTAATACACACCTCACCATGGACTCTATAGGGATAGGCTGTAGTTAACAGCTCATAAACGCACACAGTCCCAGTACTACAGTGTATTATAATACCCTTAACCGTGTGGACCGGGGTCTGTATGTTTTCCCGCGCTAATCTGCTCTGACTCTGACAAACATCTGAACACAGCAGCGCACAGCGGCGCGGACACCGCGTGCAGCGTGAACGCGTTTTTAACTTTACATTACTAGCGCAACTCCAGTAGCTACTTTACACCCGTTACTATGGAGACCTGCGTCGCCATAACCAGCGTCCATGGTAACGGCGTCGCTGGTGAACAGGAGCGATGTTCGAAGCAGTTCGACGTCACAGTTGTAAACAGCTGAACCCGATCACGGAGCAGCAGCCGGTAACCGAATAACATTATATTATTATATTTATTATATTATATTATTAATAATTAACAGAAATACCGCTATTATTAACTGTGCTGGAGAGGAGATCAGCGGAGCTACAGACCCCAGATCAGCGCAGGTTTTACCCACCTGCACGAGCTCTGTACACAACTCTACAGGTAGATATTGAGCGCTACCTGTGTTAAAAGAGTCACAGCCTAGAGTCACAGAGTTAATATCACTATAGCGGACACAGTAACGAGAGATACAATAAATCTAAATATTTATTATTCACAATCCTTCACAATCACTTAAATAAACTGAAGGCTAGTTCAGGTTCACACTGTTAGAGGAGTGAATCATTTAGCTGAGTGTTTCAGGACTGAAAGGACTTGTTTAAATGGTTGTTAAAATGGTGCTGTACTCCTTAACAGTGTGTTACCTAAGCAGACTTTCCAACAAAACAGCTTTTCTAGCCACACATGTACTCTAACCAGTCTCGCTAACCACATAATTCTCTTTTTGTCATTTTTGTTCTTTTTCTGTGTGTATTTGTGACGGAGCCCCAGCTCTGCAGTGAACAGTCAGATCTGTGGTTGGGCCGTCTGGTGACTGTTTACAGACTGGTAAGCTCTGTTACCATTGTTACCTAATCAGACTCTCCAACTAAACACACTCTAGCCACACATATAATCTAACCAGTCTCACTAACCACATATTTCTTTTTCTTTCATTTTTGTTCTTCTTCTGTGTGTATTTGTGACGGAGCCCCAGCTCTGCAGCGAACAGTCAGATCTGTCGTTGGGTCGACGGACAACTGTTCAGACAGACTGGTAAGATCTGTTACCATTGTTACCTAATCAGACTCTCCACCTGAACAGACTCTCTAACCACACATATTCTCTAATCAGCCTCACTAACCACATACTTCTCTTTCTATTGTTCTTTTTTTTTCTTCTGTATGTATTTGTGATGGAACCCAAGCTCTGCAGTAGATCTGTGGTTGGGTCGACGGACGACTGTTCAGACAGACTGGTAAGATCTGTTACCATTGTTACCTAATCAGACTCTCCAACTAAACACACTCTAAGCCACACATATAATCTAATCAGTCTCACTAACCACAGATTTCTTTTTCTTTCATTTTTGTTCTTCTTCTGTGTGTATTTGTGACGGAGCCCCAGCTCTGCAGTGAACAGTCAGATCTGTCATTGGGTCGACTGTTCAGACAGACTGGTGAGCTCTGTTACCATTGTTACCTAATCAGACTCTCCAACTGAACAGACTCTCTAACCACACATATACTCTAATCATTCTCACTAAACACAGATTTTTTTCTATCATTTTTCTTCTGTGTGTATTTGTGACGGAGGACCAGCTCTGCAGTGAACAATCAGATCTGTGGTTGGGCCGCCTGACAGCTGTTTACAAAAACTGGTAAGCTCTGTTACCATTGTTACCTAATCAGACTCTCCAACTAAACACACTCTCTAACCACACATATAATTTAATCAGTCTCACTAACCACAGATTTCTCTTTCTGTAATTTTTGTTCTTGTTCTGTGTGTATTTGTGACGGAGCCCCAGCTCTGCTGTGAACAGTCAGATCTGTGGTTGGGCCGCCTGGTGACTGTTTACAGACTGGTAAGCTCTGTTACCATTGTTACCTAATCAGACTCTCCAACTAAACACACTCTAGCCACACATATAATCTAACCAGTCTCACTAACCACATATTTCTTTTTCTTTCATTTTTGTTCTTCTTCTGTGTGTATTTGTGACGGAGCCCCAGCTCTGCTGTGAACAGTCAGATCTGTGGTTGGGCCGTCTGATGGCTGTTCACACAGACTGGTAAGCTCTGTTACCATTGTTACCTAATCAGACTCTCCAACTAAACCTCACATATACTCTAACCAGTCTCACTAAACAGATTTCTCTTTCTATTCTTCTTTGTTTTCTTCTGTGTGTATTTGTGACGGAGCCCCAGCTCTGCAGTGAACAGTTAGATCTGTGGTTGGGTTGACTGACGACTGTTTACAAAAACAGGTAAGCTCTGTTAACATTGTTACCTAATCAGACTCTCCAACTGAACCTCACATATACTCTTACCAGTCTCACTAAACAGATTTCTCTTTCTATTGTTTCTCTTTCTGTTCTATTGTGTATTTGTGACGGAGCCCCAGCTCTGCTGTGAACAGTCGGATCTGTGGTTGGGCCGCCTGGTGACTGTTTACAGACTGGTAAGCTCTGTTATCATTGTTACCTAATCAGACTCTCCAACTAAACACACTCTAGCCACACATATAATCTAACCAGTCTCACTAACCACATATTTCTTTTTTTTGTCATTTTTGTTCTTCTTCTGTGTGTATTTGTGACGGAGCCCCAGCTCTGCTGTAAACAGTCAGATCTGTGGTTGGGCCTTCTGATGACTGTTTACACAGACTGGTAAGCTCTGGTATTGTTGTTACCTAATCAGACTCTCCAACTAAACCTCACATATACTCTAACCAGTCTCACTAAACATATTTCTCTTTCTATTGTTCTTTGTTTTCTTCTGTGTGTTTTTGTGACGGAGCCCCAGCTCTGCAGTGAACAGTCAGATCTGTCGTTGGGTCGACTGACGACTGTTTACAAAAACAGGTAAGCTCTGTTAACATTGTTACCTAATCAGACTCTCCAACTGAACAGACTCTATAACCACACATATACTCTAACCAGTCTAACTAAACACATATTTCTCTTTCTATTGTTCTTTTTATTCTTCTGTGTGTATTTGTGACGGAGCCCCAGCTCTGCGCTGAACAGTCAGATCTGTGGTTGGGCCGCCTGAAGACTGTTCACACAAACTGGTAAGCTCTGTTACCATTGTTACATATACTCTAACCAGTCTCACTAAGCACAGATTTCTCTTTCTATTTTTCCTTTTTTTCTGTTCTGAGTGAATTTGTACATGGAGCACCTGCTCTGCAGTGAACAGACATGTGGTTGGGACCAATGTTAGCTGCGGTCCAATCTGAAGGGAGCTGCCCAACTAGGCAGCATTTACAGGCAGCATAGGCACGCTCCCGAGAAAACGACTGTCCCATTCGGAAGGTAGCATGTGCTTTACCCCGATTCTAAAGGCAGCGTGCGATGTATCCTTCACGGCGATGGCAATCCCATGATGCATTTCACAAGCTCAGAGTTCCAGCGCTCAGATTTAAAAACATGGCGGACGGAGCCGGCACTGCGAGGGAGTTTCTGTACAAATGTAAGTAATTTTCTCCTGCATTTTCACTCACTGCTGCGTGTGTTTATCAAACTAGCATATTTTAGACAGTTTTAAGTTGTTTTCCAGTGTTGTTTTCGCCTGTACTTTATTTAAAGTAAGATCTGACCCGGTGAAGCTACCGGGTAAGCTAACACGTATCTAGCCGAGTTACAGAGAACCAAACGCAGCTGGAGCGCTGAGGAAACCCCGTTAGGATAACCCGGCCGTCCAGTATAAAACCTTTAACTGTTTTAAGTCACTGTTACGTATAACTGAGTGATTTAATGTGTAAACAGTTTAATTGTTAGAGGGAATAACTGTAGATTTACCTGTAACTGGGTGATTTAATGTGTAAAAAGTGGAATTATGAGCGTGTTCTCCATAAACCGCTGTTACTAATTCAGATTATTTTGTCCACAGGGATGAACGCGGGCCAGGGAAGGTGAACTCTGGTCAGACTGGCTGGAGGCAGCGTTAGCTCCCATTATGAATAGTTTTTTTTCTTTGAATTTAATAAAGTTTTCTCTCTTAACATTATTATTTTTACTTGTTGTGTTTTTATTGTCACTATGCTTATTGTAGTATCACATCTCAACTAGTGGGTATGGGTACATTTTAAAATTTTAAGTTTATGAATCATGTTATGTTTGTGTTTTATGCAACTAAAAGGTAAATAAATTAGCTGACTGTGTATGAATGTACTATTTTGTGAAACGTACCTTAGTTTGATAATTTAGCTCTGATGGCTTATACAAAATATTTATTATATTATGGTTTCATTACTCAAAAATAAATTAAATGCATAAATAAAACTGACCATACTCTGAGTATGAAGTGAGGAAAAGTGTATAATTAAAGTAAATCATGAATATTTAAGTTTATCTGTAATATTTGGATGAGTAAAAGAGAAATAGCTGCCGCTGCATTGAGAATTTTCCCAAGGTAAGTGATCATTAACTTTAGTTATTTGTAAACAGCTCAGGAGCACAGCACGCTGGAAGTGATGGCGTATGCTGACGCCAGAGGTGTCCAGAACGCGCTGCCTTATAAGATCCCTTATGGGTGAAAATGCTGCCGAACGAGGGAGCTGCATTTGAAGGCAATGACTACCTAGGCAGCTCCCTTCAGATTGGAGCTCTGTTACCATTGTTACACTATTTGAGTAATGTTTTAATCCATATTATGACGAGAATTTTCAACTAAGTATAGAAAAAAAATCTTTAAGAAATGAAGGTCAGTCAATCTGAAAAGAAAAAAATCAAGATTAAAGTATCCTCAAGTGCAGTGACAAAGACCATCAAAACATTATGATGAAACTCTCATCAGGAATGCCCAAGGAAAGGAAGACCAAGAGTCACTTCTAATTCACAGGATAAGTTCATCAGAGTTACCAGCCCCAGAAACTGCAGAAAGTTAACAGCACCCCAGATAAAAGCCACATAAATGCTTCACAAAGTATTTTGGTCTATTTAACACTTTTAAATGTACTTTTGGTGTAGACGCTAGATAGGAGTGTGTAACTGAATGGACAGAGAGTGTACACAGTGTTTAAAAACTCCAGCAGCCCTGCTGTGTCTGATCTTCTTGCACCAGCACAACACACACTAACACCACTACCGTCAGTCAGTGTCACTGCAGTGCTGGGAATGATCTACTACGCAAAATAATATATGGCTCTGTGCTGGTCCTGTGAGGTTCTAAGTATTGAAGAGTGAAGGGTGAATGGTGGATAATAATACTTGACAACCAGGAGGTGTCCTTAATAATTTGACATGACTGTATATAGTCATGTATGTTTGCATTTTCTGAAATTAACTGAACAATGTCTTCTATTGCTGTGAATGTGTTGTTCGGTTCTTTTCTATGTACATGTAAAATTTCTGTTCATGTTAAATGATAGTGTCAGGGTTTGGCTAAAAAACACTGGAGTGTTTTTAAGTGGCCTGCAGCCTATCCCACAACCTATATTACTTCTTAGTAAGTAAGTCTGATCTAAGTGCAGCTTTGTCTGGAAGCAGAGTCAGGTTCTTTTGGATTAGTCTTAAAACACTCTGCTGGCAGTGCTCCTGGCATTGGCCTTTATTCAAACAGTCGGTAGCTGTGCTTGTTGGCAGGCCGCCGCCAAAGACAAAGAAGATAAATGATTAACAGCAGTGCACTGACGGACACTCCTGAGCTGCTGACAGCACAGGCACTTCAGGTTTGTCTGAAACCCCCGGTCAATATTGACCCACAGAAGTCATGTTCACCCTGTCTGCTCAGGCCTACCTTGATGTTGGTTACAGTGCTTTCAACCTTCTCCTCAAAGGACTTAAAACTAGGCGAGTTCCTGTCAAAAACAGAAAATACACTTAGATTCACTGAATGTAATTGTAATTCTGCAATCACACGCAATCACTAGAAGATTTGTTCACAGTTTTCTAGTGCAACAGAGCAATTCTTCAGGTTTATGTTTATATTAAACACTATTTTTTCTGCTCTGAGACTCTAGGTAGGCCTACATTCTAAACTTTATTAACATATTGCAATCACTGTCAGTGTCATCATCATCATCATCATCATCATCATTATCAACATCATCATCGTCAACATCAACATAGAACAGTGGTTCACACTCTAGTTCACATTTACCTCATGGTGGGCATGCTCACAGAGTGGCGAATAGAGTAGCTGTCCCAAGAAAGCATGGCCAGGCAAGAAAGAGACACATTAGCATGAACAAACACAAGACAACACAGCACATAAAGCACATACAGGTCAAGCAAGCATCCCACACAGAGAGCCACAGGATAACGTAACTAGGTCTTTTTTTTACTTTAGTTAAGATTAAACATTTACAGACATGCAAAAGTGTGGGCACTGGTAAATTCACATTCGGTAATTAATGCACAATTAATGTTTGTTTACTAAATTTAGCAGACTGGAAAAAAGTGTAAATGTTATGGCACATTCTGTACATTCTGTATGAAAATAGATTGCTCTAAAAAAATCATATTCAAGGTTGTTTCCTGCAGAACCTTTATCAACTTATTTTTTGCTTGCCCAAACTACTGCATAAAACTGTAACATGCTTTCTCCAGATTTACTGGTTCCCTTGATCAGAATGACCAACATTAGCTATTTAGAAAATGAGTAGCTAATAATTAGAAAATAATTAGCTTGATTTTACAATAAAATCCAGTTAAATAAGACTCTTTTTGACTTTTTGTTAAATGTATTAATAGACTGAATATTTTTTTTAAGTAATACTTTGGCAATTGACCAGCAATCTAGAATTACAGTCAAAATCTAACTGAGAGACAGATCTAGGGTATTAACACTAATTAACATATTAGCTTTAATTAGAACAGGGGTGGCCAAACTTTGCCTGGTGGAGGGGTGGATCTAATGGCAGTGTGACCAATGTTTGTGGTGGACCAATGACCACAAAATGGACAAAATGGAAATATCATGCAACTAAATGTAGCATATATTAAACAATAGTTTAAAAAGTATTAAACATAGTTTAAAAATAGTAAAAACTTTTTTTTTCTTTATTTGTAACTAAATATGTTGTATTGTATACATATTACTGGTAAATTGGCCAAAAGCTGTCTTAGTTTACTTTGGGCAACTCTGAACAACACAGTCCCAATCCCAAGGCCATTCTTTGTGCAGGAACCAGTATTCTATATTATTCACTACTTGTAAATGGTTCAACTCTATTTGTATTTGGTTCAAACTGTCTTAATTCGTGTCAGGCTCGTCTCTCACTTATGTTTTTACAGTACAAAGTTGCAGGAAATAACAACAAACACAACTAACAAACCAGACCAGGCTACGCTACTGTACGCAACTGTATGCTAGCTTCCTAGAAGGACTTTTGCTAGCATTACCTTGGCTGTGTACTGAAGAGGAAAAGAAACAGAATGATGCTGAAATGCATGCATGCTGAAATCACTTTTATACAACACATACAAGACAGTATATAACAATATAAAAACAAAGACATACAGTTGTGGTCAAAAGTTTACATACACTTGTAAAAAAACATAATGTTATGGCTGTCTTGAGTTTTCAATAAGTTCTACAACTCTTATTTTTCTGTGATAGAGTGATCGGAACACATACATGTTTGTCACAAAAAACAGTCATAAAATTTGGTTCTTTCATAAATTTATTATGGGTCTGCTGAAAATGTCACCAAATCTGCTGGGTCAAAAATATACATACAGCAACAAAATTTGTCAATTTTGGTGATGTAGCGAGTTGTGTCAATCAAATTAGCTTCATGTCATGGCCTCTTCACTTCTTGTAAGTGATTCTGATTGACTACAGCTGTTGACTTCTCATGAGCCCATTTAAATAGGGCTCATTTGACCCAGTGATTAGACTCAGCTACAAAAGCTACAATGGGAAAGTCAAAGGAACTCAGTGTGGATCTGAAAAAGCGAATTATTGACTTGAACAAGTCAGGGAAGTCACTTGGAGCCATTTCAAAGCAGCTACAGGTCCCAAGAGCAACTGTGCAGACAATTATACGCAAGTATAAAGTGCATGGAACAGTTGTGTCACTGCCACGATCAGGAAGAAAACGCAAGCTATCACATGCTGCCGAGAGGAGATTGGTCAGGATGGTCAAGAGTCAACCAAGAATCACCAAGAAGCAGGTCTGCAAGGATTTGGAAGCTGATGGAACACAGGTGTCAGTCTCCAAAGTCAAGCGTGTTTTACATCGCCATGGACTGAGAGGCTGCCGTGCAAGAAAGAAGCCCTTGCTCCAGAAAAGGCACCTTAAGACTCGGCTGAAGTTTGCTGCTGATCACATGGACAAAGATAAAACCTTCTGGAGGAAAGTTCTCTGGTCAGACGAAACAAAAATTGAGCTGTTTGGCCACAACACCCAGCAATATGTTTGGAGGAGAAAAGGTGAGGCCTTTAATCCCAGGAACACCATGCCTACTGTCAAGCATGGTGGTGGTAGTATTATGCTCTGGGGATGTTTTGCTGCCAGTGGAACTGGTTCTTTGCAGAAAGTAAATGGGATAATGAAGAAGGAGGATTACCTCCAAATTCTGCAGGAAAACTTAAAACCATCAGCCCGAAGGTTGGGTCTTGGGCGCAGTTGGGTGTTCCAACAAGACAATGACCCAAAACACACATCAAAAGTGGTAAAGGAATGGCTAAACCAGGCTAGAATTAAGGTTTTAGAATGGCCTTCCCAAAGTCCTGACTTAAACCCCATTGAGAACATGTGGACAGTGCTAAAGAAACGGGTTCATGCAAGAAAACCATCACATTTAGCTGAACTGCACCAATTCTGTCAAGAAGAGTGGTCAAACATTCGACCTGAAGCTTGCCAGGAGCTTGTGGATGGCTACCAAAAGCGCCTAGTTGCCGTGAAAATGGCCAAGGGACATGTAACCAAATACTAATGTTGCTGTATGTATATTTTTGACCCAGCAGATTTGGTGACATTTTCAGCAGACCCATAATAAATTTATGAAAGAACCAAATTTTATGACTGTTTTTTGTGACAAACATGTATGTGTTCCGATCACTCTATCACAGAAAAATAAGAGTTGTAGAACTTATTGAAAACTCAAGACAGCCATAACATTATGTTTTTTTACAAGTGTATGTAAACTTTTGACCACAACTGTAGCTACCAATCATCAGTAACGAGCTCTGTTTGTGTACATCACATGTTTTGGAAATTAGCTCTTATTGGATTGGCATGCAGTAGATTAGCCTACAGTAGGCTGTTATCTGGTGCTGGGGAGGAGATTACATAAGAATCTATGTCTCACGTTCAGGTCAGTTTGATTCTGTTACAGGATACGTCATTCTTATTTATCATGCAAACACCAAACACACTTCAGTCCACACACACACACACACACAGGCGTCCAGCATCTTACCCTATTGAATTTGATCTTTTGATGTGCAACCAGAGAAGAAAGAAAACATTTAGCACTTTTACTGAGAGGATGTGTCTCCTAGCCAACCTCACACACACTGAGATCACACACACACTCATGCAGAGCTGAAACTCAGTCTAAGGAAAATCAAGTCAATAGGATATAAATATTGATTAGATCCTGATGAAGCAGGAGGTTATTAGTCTATAAAGAGGATATTTGACTTGGTGATGAAACTTTCACTGGTAAACTCAAACAAACATAAAAGATTCTGATCACAGATATCAGGCAATTATCTAAACAAGACTGGTTATTATAAAGGGCAACATCTATTCTGGACTATAAAGAAGTTCATGCATTATTTAAGGCCAGTGCAGACTGATATAATACTCCTAAAAAGAGTATTTTTTATTTTTATTTTTTTAATTTTTTTTTACATTTTATCCTTCTACTCAAGGCCATCTTTTATCATTCTAACATTTTAACATTCCTTATAGATGGAAGTGATCTCACATAGATTAAAGGGAATTTATCAGCAATATATTCTTAATGCAGTAAGTTTAAAGGCTTTGTAATAAAAGACATATTCCATATTGCAAATATAGTACGTGTATGATATAATTTCAATATATTAATAACTCATCCAGAAATCTGTAATTAATGTCACATGGATAAGGACTGGTTTGCTTTTGGTTTGCTTTTTTTTCTCAAAAATGATTTACATTTTTTGGACCTCGCATGTACAATAAAACCTCTCAGGTGTGCCCAGAGCCAGGATGCCCAGAGCAATAAAACTTTCACATTCATAAAAGGCACCGCCAGATTTAGTAAGGCATTAAAAGCAAATGCCATCACAGTAATATTTGCCCTGAAAAATATACCACCAGGACGGGTCTGGCAGTAAATGTCCCAGTAAGGAGACTGTGTTGAATTGAAACAATTCATTGGGTAGATCAAGAGATTGTATGGTGCTCTCATTTCTATCTATAATAAATATATATATATATATATATATATATATATATATATATATATATATATATATATATATATAGTATTTAGTATAAACTAGCAGGATTCTCAGTGATTTTTTTTACAAAGAGACAGTGTGAATTCTGATTCTGTGTTCCAGATCAGTTGGCATTATTACTGGTATGTGTAATCAGAGCTATGATAAAACTATGATTATCATATCAGCTTTGATAAAATGATAGATAAAAATCTAGGATTTTTGTGTCATTAGATGACATTTTTTATTCAACTGTTCAACTTTAAGAAATCATCATGGCAAACCTCAGAAAAGCTATATATATCGACTACCTCAAATCAGTCAGAAGATTGAGAAGAGTTAATATTGCTGCTATGTCATGATTTAAAAGAAAAAATAGAATAATCAATTTAGTTCCATCATGAGGTTCATGTGAAGTGTAGACACTCTTTTATTTCACTTTCCTTTCTTACACTGCTTTTGATAGTGAAAAAAATGCATTGTTATAATTAATAGATAATTAATAATCACGTTTTTTCTCCAGATTTCAAAGACCAATAACAGCACAATAAACTGATCATAAATCTCAGAACATGTATGTTTACAGATTTACATCACGCATATGTAGTAAATCTTCACACAGCAAAAGTTAAAAGACAACATAATACACATGCTATAAAATGATCTGAGAAGTTGTCCAAAACACACACACACACACACACACACATACCTCCTGGAATACAGCAGCCCAAACATGCTGGAGTGAAATGAGGAGAATGAGGGGTTGGATTTACAGTATAATGAGGAGAAATTTTTGTTTACTGAAGTAATGATGGCTGTAGGAGTTTGGTGGACAGCCTTGAATGTGTGAAGCAAATGATAGAGGATGAGCACAAAGGCCTCAGTCTCAGACAATGATACAGTATCATGATAAATGGAACACTGTGTCTGACCAATGAAAATATTACAGACGTGTGAACAAACTCTGGGCACAAGGCACTGGAC
This sequence comes from Astyanax mexicanus, assembly GCF_023375975.1. Taxonomy (NCBI): domain Eukaryota; kingdom Metazoa; phylum Chordata; class Actinopteri; order Characiformes; family Acestrorhamphidae; genus Astyanax; species Astyanax mexicanus. The sequence goes on along the minus strand of NC_064408.1, from coordinate 82,668,179 downwards.
ATGGGCTAACTTGTGTTCACTCTTTGTTTCTTAATTACATTTTGGAATGTCAATGAAACACACTGTATCTACATGCCCAGTGCTGTAGGCAGGCACCGGGCAGAACCAAGGCGGATGGCACTGAGTGTTGACCATCTGCAATGTGTCATCCTGAGGGCAAGAATTTGATCAACAGGGTGGCTAGAACAAACTATGCTCAAAGGGCCAAATCATGGAACAATATCTTTCCTTGCTTTTTTAATAATAGTGTCTGTAAAGATTAATACATTTTACAAAATAAACTCCAGTAAATACTGTTTATCTTGAATTTACCAAGGTTGGGATGTCACAACCATCACACTTTTCTTTGGTAGTATACTTGCCACTACACTCGAGGTTCATGCTGTAATGTGGAATATTGGCACTGCTGTGCTGTGGTTGTAGGCCGAGTTACACATTATAGCACAAACGTTGAGTGTATTATTGCGATTATACCACAGTTCCATTATCACTGTTTATTGAAAGATTTTGAGTTAAAGAGGACGAGAAAATATGATCTGTTTGGTTATAAAAACTCCTCAAGTTAAAATAGTTCCATTGCTGTTTCATTTGAAGTTGTGCTGTTTGGCTTGTAAGAGCTGTATTGTTGCTAGATTACCTGTATGTGGCGGAGTAATACACGGAGAGCCTAGGTTACAGTGCATTACCGGCTTATAACGGCACTAATAGAACACCTCTCAGCCAATTACATTGCAGGGTTGAAACTAACTGTGGTATAATTAGCTGTTTAACTGAACGTCTGATTTCAGTTCATTTGCACAATCACTGCTATACCCTTCTAATACGTCACTGCTGCTTACTGGATACATTTTGAAATTAAGTAACTAACATGCTTTATGAAATTGGGATTAACTATGCAACAAAAATATATGTTTAAAGCTGGTTGTGAGAAAACTATTAAAATCTGTGAAAGGCCAGCATTACAATCAATATAACTGGATTTCAGACGAAAGAATATGGGTTTTTGAACCTGATTTTTGACACCACTCTTTGAAAACTCCTTCTTTAATATGGCTTTGAAATTGTCATTTTGTGTTGCATTCTTGCTACTGTGACACGAGAAGCCTTGATCCCCAAGCTGCCCAGGCCTGTGCCCATCAAAAGCTGCTTAAATCTACGCTTATGTAACACAAACATGCCTTCTCAAAACAGATTGTCTGGGCTAAACCCTTCTCAGCAACCATGCATCACAGATCCATCTGCATGTCCTCAGCACGAGAAGACGGCAGACAGTGCGTGTATTGTGTGGTTAATTTGAGAAAGCTGTGGCTGCTAGCATGTGATTTCTGTAGTAAGCTACAGTAAGCAGACAGAGACGGATGCATAAAGCAGTTGATTAAAGAAACATATCAAACAGACATTCCAAAGTGGTTAGAGACTGAAAAGCAGTTAGCATTATTTTTAGCATAATTTTTAAAACGCTAAACTGAGGTAAACTACACAGGATTTAATTTAATGTTAGCAACATTAGCATTTGATGACTTTTGAAGGCATTTCCTTTAAAGGCTGCTAAATAAAGTCATACATACCTCATATCTCCAAACTTCCTACTAATGGCACTGCCCAGGTTGCTGAAAGCTGCAGTTGTTTTCTGGCCTGCCGTACTGAGCGTCTCAGATGTTTTTTTGTATCTGTCGAGCACACAGAAACAAAGTTGTCTTCCTTAGGAACATTTTGCTAGCTGTCAAGGACACTGGTTGTTTTCAGCTGCAAGACAGATTCAAGTAGCTAACTAACAAACTAATTTCTAAAGAGCATTTCATTTTAAAAGGTAGTAGCCATGATGCCCCTTAAGATGCACCAAAAAAGTATTTTAGCATCAACAGGGGCAGATTATCATGCTTTGGCTAGTTTATTTAACAGTAAGAAAGATAGGAATAATCCCAACATGTAGTGGTTCTTTCTTTAAATTTCAGCCCACCAGTGAAGACCCTTATTCACCCTCCACACTAACACCGGGAGGGTAATTTCCACCATGGAGCTAGAACTACACACATACTAAACACATAAAAACACACATAAGAACCACCATGTACATCAACCCTATAATTTAGTATTATCAATTGTACAATTGTAGTACAAAACATTTATACTAAGAATATTAATGATATAAGGATAATTATGGATTTTACTCCTTGATACTAAGAAAAGGTCCACAGAATCAGTGTTGTAGCAGGAGACCCCTAGATTTCCTAACTCTAAAGACTGAGACATGCTGTAGTCAACAGTTTGCTGAAGTCAAATTTGACTTTCTGAGCAGCTCTGCAGCACTGTCCTGTAACAACACACTGTATCCTGTAAGACTATACCAGCCTGTTCCGCTCTGCTGCCTACAGTCAGGCCAACACCTCAGTAAGAATACAGCTCACCCGTTTCTAAAAGAAAGAGGTCACTGCAGTGAATCAGACAGTAGATGATGCGCTTACATGTTTAATAACTAATGCAGACTGGCAAAGCTAGCTCCCCATCTGGCAGGGTCTTAAACAGGACGAAACTAAACTTAGTTTGTATTAACAGGGCTGTTAAACAGCAAAGGCTCCAGTTTTTTGGTTTCACTTAATCTAGTCTTTATTAAACCACAAAAACAATTGCCTACAATGCAATAATATTTAAGATTTAGGCAGAAAACACCTTTTTGAAAAGCATTGTGGGTTTAGTACACATATACATTCATGCCAATCCTGCCATCCCTTAAACTTTAAAGCACTTTACTGGAATAAAAAAAAAAACACCATGAAGCATGATGCTTCTACATCATTGAAATTTGGTTAATAAGTTACTGAGAGTCTGGATGCTGGATGATTGTTTATTTCATTTAAAAAGGACCACTTAAACACTTATAAAGTGTTATCAAAAATAAATTAATGAAAACGTTTTTGTTCGGGAGATCGCTGGTTTAAATCCTGTTCATGCAGCTTGCCATCAGCTGCCAGAGCCCTGAGAGAGCACAATTGGCCTTGCTCTCTCTGGATGGGTATATGGCGGTCTCTTTCCCCTCATCACTCCAAAGGGTGATGTAGATCAGCAGGAGGCGTCTGTGAGCTGATGTATCAGAACTGAGTCGCTGTGCTTTCCTCTGAGTTTGCTGTGATGCTGCATCAGCAGGAGTCCAAAAAGAGGCAATGTCTGACTTCACATGTATCGGAGGAGGCATGTGCTAGTTTTCACCCTCGTGGTGTAGGGGCATCACTAGTGATAGGGGGAGTCCTAATGAGTGGGTTGGGTAATTGGCCTTGTAAATTCACTGAGTAACTTTTTGTATGTTCTTCCATATAGAAATATGGAGAAACCATTCAAGAAAAAAAAGAAGATTTGCTTCTAAAAACCTTTTCTGCTATGTGGCTTTAGGGTTTCCTCCACAGGGACTGAATCATTTTTTATAGTGTACTGGATCCAATATGAATACATACTGTATGTATGAGCCCAGGTTCTGATAATGTATGTAGGTGTCTTTGTGTGTCAGATGAGGGTAGGGAAAACGCTCACATCGGTCAGAAGATCCCACTGCGCTATCTGATCACGTTAGCTTTCTCAGTCTGCGGTCCCCTCACCATGGCAACCGTGACCAGAGATGGGGCTTTTCACTTGAGGTGTGAGTTAAAACATCACTGTGTGGTAACTTAATAACCACGGTCAGAGTTGTCAGTGTGGGAGGGACACACTGTGCAGTCTGTAAGTAATTGAACAGCGACTCAATTTTTGCTGTGTTTTAGCTGTGTATTTCTTTTGTATAGAGTGTGCTGGAAAGCAGCACCAAACTCTCATTATGGACTGCACTGCGGATCAGTGTTATGGCAGGGTTCATTTGCCTAAACAGAATTGATAACAGCCTTTAGCAATCTATGCATAACACCATACACTCTAACTTAGATAAACAGGTTATAATAGGGTATATAAAGAGCTATTTTAAACAGTCCAGAGAACTAACATTTTATTTTTTGTCCAACTTAATGTAATATATAAATTGTATGACAAATAACCATTTTAACATTATATATATACATTTTATGCTTCTTTGAGTTGAGTGCTAAATGCTCTACTCTACAATGTTTTTCAAGGAGCTATAAAGTGTCTGTCAGTGCCAATGATGTCACCGTGTGAACGGGTGAAAGGACAGTTGTGACCGAGCGTTTGTCTCTGCCTGAGCGAATCTGAGCTGTGGCCATTACGGCAGATCACAACCATAAAGCAGATCGGCACTGACAGCAGGGAAGCACCTCTCGAATGAGGGAAGCTGCAGGAACATTCTGTGATTTTCTCTGCAAATGGAGAAACATGTTTCTTCCTGATTCTGCTAAAAAAAAGTGTGGTGTAATAAGAAATAATCAATTGCTTCCTAAAACCACTGTTGCAGACACATCAATTTAATTTCACAGACATTTGTTTTTACAAACAAGCATAGGCATCATTCTTGTGTAAATGACTAACTGGGCAATACGCTTACTGTGTAGCCTCTTAAATGGGACCTATTATACCTCTTTATACACTGTTAGAATAGGTCTCAAGATGTATGCAAACATGTTAATGAAGTTCTTTGCACAAAATCACTCTCACATAAAGAGATCTTACTTGCTCTATTCATGCCAGTTTAAGTCTCTTTTAGAACAAGCCATTTAAGGGCTCTGTCACTTTTATGCAAATAATCTATGGCTGCTTGGTTTAAAAAAAATGACATTGCAAATATATATATTGCTTTTTTCGACAATATATATTGTGATATTAAACAATCCAGGGCCCACTGAGTCCACAGCCCTGCCCCTACCCGCACATTGACTCACGTCCCGAGTCAAGCACTCAAAACCTGAGGAAGACAGCAGTAATGGGCCCTTAAATCAGGCATTTAAACCACTTTTTAAAGGTAAATAAAAGCGTTTTCTGGGATTAAAAGCATGAATTTAGCTGTAACTGGAAATATCTGTGCAAAAGCACATGCCCAACCATGTGGATGGAGGCCATGCGGTTACCTCCAATTTACTCCTGCTCCCCAGACGCCCCACCTCCCCACCCCCATCACGGTTCTCACGCAGGAGGCAGCAGCCTAGCACTTACACAGACACAGAGAAAATGCTGTGTATTTACTTCTTGGGTCAAGAATCAAAACATTGTAACATGACATGTTTGATTAATTGCCTTAAGTGACAATACACATCTGAAGAAACATTATAACATATTTTTTTTCTCAAATGAAACTCTATTGGCTTTGGGAGATGGATGAGGATTTACCACATATGCAAGTGATACCTTGGCATGAATTTTCTTGGAGTGTATTTGTGTTGGGTTGTGTACTCACGCTGTGCTTGTCTGCATGTCATTCCAGCCTCTGCTCAGGTTGTGTCTGAGCTCACTCAGCGGTGTGATCCCCAACCTCTGCTTTAGCTCTGAGTGACGCTTCTCTTTGGAGGACAGCACTTGCCTCAGGGTAGTAATTTCTTCCTCTAACTGACAAAAAAAAACGCATGTTATTTTTCCTGCATGTCACTTACTGGCCACTTTATTAGAAACACCTTGCTTCACCTTGCTGGTGTAAAGCTCGAAACTGTAGTTTATCTGATGATGCACAGTTAAGATCACAGGTGCTCTTGGTTCAATATTTTGGGGGTGGTGAATCCACTCTCAATATAGCAGTGACACAGCATAGTGTGTAAAACAAAAAAGGAGCACCGCTGTGTGCGATACACAAGTGCCACAAAATAATTAGTATAATTAGAATCTGTTTTATATTAGGTACACTTATTCTACTTCTAGCATAGATTGAGGGTATTTTTCTGCTGTTTATAGTGTGTGACGCAACAACAGAGCCCAGCTCAAAATACATTCCTACCATGGTTTTTAATTGCAACTGATGACTTGTTGAAAATTTTTAAATCCACTGAAACATTTAGCTTTGTCATCTGTGCTGTGTGCTGTTTCTGGTCTAAAACCAACATCAGCAACACAGTGTGTTAAAGGCTGATAGAAAGGAGCAGCCACTGTGTGCACATTAGAGAAATTTCTATCGCAAACAAAATGTATACTGCATGTAAAAACAGTTAAGAGTGAATGTAATATGAATGTCACATTAAAAAAAAAGTGACTAGACTGCTCCATTTTAACCTCCACATGTGCATGAATCTACTGGTTGTTTTCTTGTTTTATTCTCACCAATTCAAATCTGCTATCAGATTTCAGCCCTTGCTGGTATTAATAAAATGGATCAGCCTCAGAATCATAGTTTTCTTTCTACTACCATGTTTTAAACCAATATATTAACTATTCACACAATGCCCATTTTGGTTGGATGCACTATGTTTTTTCCTGAGTGAATATGCAATTATTTAACATTAAGCTTGCATACTCACAAAAATAAACCACAAATCTTATCTTATTAATTACAAATAAGTAAATTCATCAAGTATATAAGGATATACTAAATATTCAGCTATCAAAAATATTATTTAGCCAAAAACAGCAGAATAGTAAAAAAAAAAAAAAAAAAAAATTAAATTAAAAATATATGTATATATATACAATACCTGCAAAATGTTTAGTATTTACTTTCAGTTTAGGCTGAAAAAAATGGGTAACGCATTATTTGGATGGTCCATTATAGATGCGTTCAACCTGCTCAACTAACATTCAACTGAACTTAACCATGAAACCCAGCCCTAACCCAACCCTTAACCTAAACCTTAAATCTAACTCTAGCCTAAGGTTAAAGTTGGATGTATGGTTACATTTATTAAATAATTATTTACTTTCACCTTTAATTAAAGTTGCATTTAATATACATGCAGTTAAATGAGCATCTACGATGGATCTATAATGGACCACATAAAACACACTATAGAGCAGCTGCTGAGAAAGTGTGAACCAAAAATACTTACATATATTTTTTATATACTATATATATATATATATATATATATATATATATATATATATATATATATATATATATATATATATATATATACACACTATATATATATATATATATATATAAAATATTACATACAAAATATTAAGTACAAAATATTATAAAATAGTGTTTAAATTATTGTGTGTCTGAATTATTTATGAAAATACAGAGTATCTGATCAGACTGGCAGTAGACCCTGTAGAAGTGAGGTGTGAAAAATAGAGCAGTTGTTGTAGCATAACATTACCCTTATATGACCTAATGCACTGACTGCATTGTTAAGGGAGCAGCAGGACAGAAAAAGAGACCTAACCTAGTCTGATGAATTCTGAGACAGTTCTGAGAGAGTGCATTATATCCAGCACTTTGTAGATAACAAGGAAACGAGACAGCAGGAAGCACATCATAGCTGAGTCATGCAAAAAAGCTTTATCTGCTGTACTACAAGGATTTACATGAAACTTTCCTCCTTTCCCCACAGCGAAGCTGCTTCAGCTCTGAATTTACACTTACTCTCCAGCCCTCAGATCCTAAGTCACCAGTAAACTAATTATAGTAAAATATACAATGATTGCTGTAGAAATAGTGTAAGAAAATACCTTAGTCAGCTCATTGTGCATTTCCTCTTTCTCTTCCTCTGTTATGGTGTTGTTCAGGTCCACCTCTGACACCATTTCCTCGTCCACTTCCTGCAGGGGCTCCTTCTCCAAGAGGCCTGTGTAAAATAAAACATATTTATACAACATTTACATTTAGCCACACAGTCTGATTAGATCAAACCCATGTTACTGTATTTGATAACGGCAAACTGGGAGTTATATATATTTTTTCCTTCCTCTTAATTTTTTCTGAAGACATTGGTAGCAATAAACTTTCTTGACTTGAGTTCTTGCTTGTTTCTTTCCTAGGCTGCACGTGTTCCCTGCCATGCACTTTGTAGCATATGTCCCTGTTTCTCTTTTCTCTCCACCCAAGCCCCGCCCTGTCATTAGTGTTCCTACCAGTCTCGTTTGTAAAACCACCCCCTCATTACCTTCTCCAGGTGTCCCTTGACTGTGTCTGTGTATACATTTGTTTGGTCTGTGTTATTGGTTTGTTATCTTTTATTTTGTTTGTTGGTTTGACTTATGTTTGTAAGTCATTTTTTTTTCAACCTAGTCCTTTGTTGTTTGTCTCATAGTCTTAGAGTTATTGTTTTTTTGTCTGATTTCAATATGGCTACTAATAAAACCAACATGCACTTGCATCCTACCCCAGATACATTACACTGACAGTAGTAGTGTTTCAGCCTGGATTGCTTCTTAAAGGAGGCACAATATTAGACAGCCAATCAGAACAAAGCTTATCGCTTTTAAAAGGCACACAGTAATAAAAACAAATATTTTGAAGGTTCTTTATTATTTGAATCATTTAAGATATATGCAAGACAAATGTGGGATATAGGCCCTTTAAACAGAACCACAGGGTCTTATTACAAAAATAAGATTAATTAATTAATTTAAAACAAGGTGGTAAACAAGCAAAAATCTGAAAAAATGTATATGCCTTTGTTTTTTCGACTGTCACTACATTGTGTAACAACTGATATGTTTCTTTTTATTTTTTTATTTGTACACTTGCAAAATTGAAATAAAAAAATAATACAAAAAAAAAATACAAATACAAGTACCCTGTACAAAAATACTAAGTGACCAGACACCCCTTCTTGTATGGGCCAGGGCTACAGTAAATTGTAAAATATTTCTTTTTTTATTGTTATTTTTTGTGGAAAACATCTCATTCAAAAGAAAAAGTGCCCCCACAGAATCTCCTAGCAGCAGTTACATTGAATGGCTATGTACGTCCATCAATGTGACAGCATCACCAAATGTTCACAGACGAATGTTTCAGTGAATAGCTGGATGTAATTATATCTTCACACTCATGATTTAAGGCTTTATTTTTATACCTATAATGACTGGTTATGCGCAAACTGCCGCAGACACTTGCAGCACCTACCGCAGGTACTGCAGCTGAACATTTACAGGAAAGAAATGTAAGCAGCATACGGGAAGTCTCAGAACAGGAAGAGAAACGCATCATATTCTCCACTGATCCAGAGAGTTTGTGTAATTCTATCACAGGCCTTATCAGATATAAACTTGATTTACTAAAGAGCCGAGCAGGACAGGGGCCTGTGAGAATCCCTGTTCAACCAGAAACACAACAGCAGCTCATTAACAGCAGCTCTCCTCTGATTCAAATCTGAGGAACATAAGAGCTGCAGAGTGAGTGAAAAGAGGAACATATCCAGAGCTGTGAGCTTTAAATGGGAGATTAATGTAGCTGTGTGGCCACTGCCCTGTGCTGTGCCTCATTAAACACACCTGATTCCACTCATCACATAATTAGCATGGTCTTCATGAGCATTGAAGAGATGCATTCTAGTGAGGTTGGACACTGGGGAGCACCCATTTTCTATACACTGCACTCACACAAGTAGCATTTACAAACAGAACATTCTGGGAAAAGCTAGCGAGTATATACTTTTGATAGATTATTTTAAATTTACTTCATTATAAAATGCTATTTCATAGAATCATTTAGGATTCCAGGATATAAAAGTTATTTAAAAAAAGTTTTAGTAACTAGGATTTTAGGCCAACATTAAATCCTTTATTATGGCCTCATTATATATGTACCGAAAACATAAAATACATCTACACATACTAGAAGTGGACAACAGGATAATATTTTATTATCATCATGATAATAAAAGCATATACAAATATGCTTCTTCTAAGCATATTTTAGATATCCATTTTATTCAAGTAATCAAACAATCAATGTTTATTTGAACATTGAGGGTGGCCCTCATGTACCATGTAGCCTAGCCAATACCTAGAGAAGGTATTGTCAAAGAAAAAAGATCCGGCATTTCAATAAGATATATACGATGTTATACAATAAGATATGAAACACAAAAATAAAAGTAAAAGTTTAAAAGTAGGAATTCTAGGAATCAATCAAAATCAAGGTAAGGTAAGGTAATCAATCAAATGTTACGACCCCTGGTCGTATTGTTTTTTTTTTTTTCTTGTGTGCCCTCTGTGTTGTTTGTGTTTAGTTTTTTGTTGCAGGACCATGACTGGCCACCAGGGGCACACTCTATGAAAGGACAAGAGAAATCCTGACCTGGGAGAGACGTTTAGGGCTCCTCCCCTTTCCTGACCTGGAACACCTTCCTGCTCAGACCAACGCGGCATCTCCATTTTGTATTTTGTGTTTGCTTTAGTTTTGCTTCAATATACATTATTCTTTGGGTAAAGTAAGGGAGTCAGGGTAGTTTGTGTATTTTGTTTTCTTTATTTTGCAGGTTCAGTTAGTTTTCTTTGTTAGTTGGTTTATTTGTTATTTTGGCCTATGCTCACTCCTGAAGTCATATACCCTTATTTTCATCAATAAATTCATCCTGTTTTAATTCATTTTCAGTGTCTGGTGTTGTGTCTGGCAGAGGGTCTGGGGAGAGAGCCCACTCTCATTTTTTGTTATGGCCTGACCCTAGACTGGGTCATAACACAAAGGTAAAAAAAAAAAATCGAAAGGTAACAACTAATAAATAAATAAAACATAACACATTATACATTAAAATATAATTAAGCCGTAGCTAAAAACAATAAAAGAAAAGAAAGGTAAAAAAGACTGCTACAGTATACCACATTTTTTAAAAGGTTAGCTAACTAAAGCTAAGCTAAGTTAAGTAAACAAAACTGTACTGAAAAAAACTTTATTTTAAAGTCAAACGAGTGCTGGATATTAATCTACACAGATTTCTCTCCTGAAAACTGTTTATTTGGGTGAGTAAAGCGCTTCAATTTATTTACAGTTAGCTTAGATTCCCGAATTTCTCCAGTACTAGGTTAGCCGCTAATGCTAATGCTCCGCTAATGTTCCGACAGTGCTACACTGAGGAAATCTGAGTTTTTCGGTAAGCCAGGGCGATATTAGATAGCGGTTCATCCCACGTAGCTTGTTTTAACACTGTAAGCATGCAGGCTACAGTCTGATATACTCACCTCTAAACAGCAAAAGAGCTAGCGCTTTTATCGGGTAATGCTAATGATGCTCCAGCAGTGCTATCAGCAGGCTACAGGCTACCGATAATACTCACCTCTTAATGGGGAAATAGCAGTTAGCGACTAATGCTTGTGCACTTAACTGATAACACTGTACTTCAGCAGAGTGGCTTTACTGCTTCTTACAACCTGACTGGTAAAATTAATACATAAGGTGCACCAGATTATATGGTCTAAAGACTGTCATTGTGATATCACGTTTATTATTCAAAATCATAATTTTTTGTCATTTTGCCACCCTAGACTACATATACTACAGTTAAAAACTTATTTAAATCCCTTTTTCTATTAGTTCTCTAACATTTTAATATGTTTTATACCCTCCAATCTGCAATTTTATAGCTTCTAAGAGGCAAAATTTTCTGAGTGCCAGATTAACAGCAGATCATGAGTTCAAATCTCTTTAATTTTCAGTAGCACTCAGCCCTAACCCCTCCCCAACCAGTGAGAAACATGTGATTTAGCCTACAGGTGGGAATTAACTAAACAAGGGAGGGGAGGGGAGTAAAAATCCAACAAAAAATGTAAGCAATTTCAGCCTTCTGAAACCTTAGGAAACCTTACTCACTGTTTTTAATAAGATCAACATAAACTGTACAACTGATTTTAGGAACAGCACTAAAACATGAGGAACCTATGAGGAATATGTGTTAAATTAAAATAAGCTGCCTTCGAGTTTCATTAATGTAATCATACATGCTCAGCCAAAAAACTATATAAGTTTAGATTTTTAAGATAATATATCAGACATTTTAGATCAAAAGCTGATAGTCTTTGTCATATATATAGAAGGAAGACTTTGTAAAAGGTCATTGCCCTGTGTGATGTAAATGGACGTTCTTTTGCAGAAGCCAACGGAAAGTAGAGTCACATCTCGGACTTCTGGTCACTGATTATGTGAGCTGAACTGATTAGAGTAGTGTGGTATGAGGCTTGTGATGCACTTTCACTGTATAACACAATCAGGGGGTAAAGGAGATTCTCTCAGACAAGCTTTTTCTTAAAGCCAAAAGAACTGCATCTCAGTTGGAAGATCAGTATGGCTGAGACACTTAATGCAGGAGACTTTACTGATTTGCAAAGGTTATTACTGAGTTACTACTATACATGATGCGGTTTGCATTATGAAACGGAATAAGGAAGTAAGGATTGGGCCTAAACACATGTTCCAGAGTTGAATTCAGTGATTGGTTTGTGAGCTCTGGTGGTTTTGATACTTGTTTCATGTCTCCAATGGGAGTAACACACAGGATTAATGTATGTAATTCATGCGCTAGATGCATAGGTTGATGTGGTAATGAGGTGGTAATCAATAACTAACCTGTCACGCTTTTCTTAGATCCCCACACTTCTGTCAGTTTGAATTTGATGAGGTCACTGTTTGTCAGGCAAACACAGGGTATACAGGCATAGATACTGGATTTTATATACCCTTAGTTCCAACCCTCAGTCACTGACCTGCAGAACTACACTAAACACTTGCAAAGAGAGCAAACAATTGTAAATCCCACCCTCAGAGTGCATTGATAGGTCTACTGAACACAAGAACAGACGAACCAGGATATAAATCCCACCCACAGAGCGCAGTAGTAGGTCTACTGAGAACAAGAAGAGACCAATTATGATATAAATCCCACCAATAGAGTACCCAGGGTTGTGGGCTGCCACTGTTGGGCCTCTGAGCACAAACTTTAACCCAACTTCTACCCTGATGCCCACCACTCCAGGCATGTGTGCTCACTGTATGAGACTAAGTGTGTGCTCAGTAATTCCAACACAAGAACGGTTTATATGGTTGTCTTGTCTTGTCTTTATTAGATATGCCAAAAATGAAATATGGAGTGGCAGTTTGAACATAACCTTAAAAAAGGGAAGTCAGCAAACGTTGCTGGACTCCAGCCCCTATTAACCACCCCTGGTACTCTACATAAGTAAAATGTTTTGTCCTGTGTACAATACCCCCAATGACCCATCCACCCCATGATTCTGCTGGTCAAGTTAAATGCCATTATGTAACAACACCCACTACTTGGACTCTACTGTACTTCACTGTTAAAGCCTCTTTAGTTTAATCAAAGCTTTTTGGTTTGTTTGAGGTGGGTTTGAGTGGTATTCTGTTGCCAGGTACTCAGTAGACTGTTGCCAACTACTCAGTGTAATCTCAAAGTTCCTAATATAAGCATGACGTTGAATATAGCTTTACAACACGTTTTTAACGGTCTACGCCACTGCTTTCTCCAACAGTTCCGGTACACTACAGAATTCAGTTTCATTTTTCCATGTAGCCACAGTATTTACACAAACAAAGGCTAGTTGACAAGGATTTCAGTCACTGAAAAAGAGAGTACCTTTGTATGTAACGGTTATGGTTACTTCTGCTACTACAGTTTTATTTTGTTCTGCATTTCATTTCTATTTCTGTTCCATGAGAATGCATTCAGTCACAGTCATTTAGCAGTCTGGGTCAGTGAGGCGAAGTGCTGTGCTCTGGGCTTCTCTGGTCTGAGGTTCTCTAAAAGTGCTTATTGTCTACATAAGAGACACAACAAACTGTCCAAAACTATCATTTTACTGTCTGCTGTGAGAAGCGTCAATGTGTGGAGGAGGCTGTAAGCTCATCAAACATAACAGACACTCAGTGCCTTAAATTTAATCTAAACAAAGTGACTGATATGGACAAAATATGAAATACATGGCTACATTTTATGGTATTGTGTATATGTGTGTAATAGAGTATATGGTACATTTTGCCTTATCAGTGTTATTTGAGTTGGTCATAATTATTCAAGCTGACAATCATATTCCAGTTCTTATTTCACAACTGTTTCACAATAATATGTTGCATACAGAAGAGTGTGAATTGGGCAGTGGAGGTTCAAAACCCCTTTTTACTAAGCTGCCACTGCTGGGTTCCTGATCAATGCCCTTAACTCTCTCTGTTCCCTAGGGGCTGTAGCCAAGTCTGTCCACCATGAGAGCATGTGAGGATGCATGTGAGGATGGGCAGAAGTTAAATTCCATCTTTCTTCAAGACAAATTGCGACTGTGGCTAAAGTCGTCTTTGAGACAGTAAATGTACAAGTGCTCTATCAAAAGAGTGACTTGAGTTTAGCAATAATACACGAGAGGTAGTGCTATAACGTGTAATATTTGCACAGCAGTGTCAATATTACACAATAAAGCATGAACCTTGAGTGTATTATTGCGATTATACCACAGTTCCATTAAGATTTTGAGTGTAAGAAGACTAGAAAATACAATCTCTTTGGTTATAAAACTTTGTGAATTAAAATAGTTCCATTGCTGCTCTGTTTGTAACTGCACGGTTTGGTTTGTAAGTGCTGCATCGTTGCTTTGTTACCTGTATGTGGCGGAGTAATACATGGAGAGCTTCGGTTATAGTGCATTACCGGCTGATAACGCCACTCATAGAACGCCTCTCAGCCAATCACATTGCAGGGTCAGAACTAAGTGTGATATAGATGAAGTTGAAGTGATTTTTAAGAATCACACTTGTGGAAGCACTAAAGTATTCAATGAGTTTTGTTATTGCATTTCAAAGTTTCAAAGTGCAAAGTTATTGCAGAAAGCAGTCAAAATATTATATTGCAAGCAGGTTGCAGAGCAAAAGACAAAATGGAAGCATCTTGGCCTTCTTATAAGATCAGCTTGACCTCAAGATTCACTTAATGATGAGGAGCTTCATCAAATGATTGGTAACATTTTTATGTTATAATACTCTTCTTGGTTACTATACTTGTCAGAGCTTTTTGTTAAAACTACATTTTGGTGAAAGTGAAAGTTAAAAACATATGGTTGTCAAGTGGTTTACAAATGTTTTTTTTAACCACTCTTTTCAACATTAACTTACAACCCTTACAACTTACGACCAGTCCTCACATACATATCTTTTTAAGGAGCCTTGAAAACAACAATATTTACCTTTCACTTTCAACCAAAATGGAACATAGTTTTAATGATCAGCACCAACAGTTTTTAGTGTCTTTTTAAGTGCAGAGGGGGAAAAGTGTTTAAATGGTTAAATTGTGTTGAGCAACATGTTTTTGTCAGCCATGTGGCTAATTTAAATGCTTTTATCATTTGTAGAATCAGAATGTGTGTTTTATGTTTATATTTTCCCATGCAGGTTTCCATTTTATCAGTTAGCAGCAAAACCCCTGTGCTTAATCCTTTGGTCAGTCATGATCACATGTGCTTCTGCTTGACCTGAACGAAAATCTGCAGCCACACCACAGTTTAACACCCTTGGTTTAAAGAACTCAGTATCATGATCAATCTACATAAATTCAGCTTAAAATACAATTACTTGCCTCACCAACTGGAATTAACAATTTCCTAATGGTATTTCAGGCTAATTACACAGACCTACAGACTGTCTAGAACCCATTCAGGCATTAAGAAATCACTAATACAGGCTCCAATACAAGTCCTGTGGTCCTCTTGTTCTGATTTCCTGTGACTGATCAATGTTTTTTCTATTGCTTTTGAGGTTTTGGATGAACCTGTGTTGCTCTAATCTGCCTGTGTTGTGAGCCCTGCTTGGTGTTCAGTGTTGTACAGGACTGCTCTTAATAAAGCCACTCTTCACATGCAGAGTAAAAAACAAAAATCAAATAAAAGTAAAAAATCAGCAGTTTTAATACTTTATTTGCTTTTTGATTATTATAAAGTGTTACCAAAGAAAGTAATGTCATTATCACATTCATCAATCTGTTTTGGTTCTAATTAGACTACACTCCCTGCACATCTGCATTGAAATTAATACAAATGGAACAACACTTGTTCTCCAAGGTATAGCTTTGCTTGAGACGCATTATATCATATTGTGGTTTGTGTGTTAGTTTGGAGTATTGGATTAGCTATAGGCTATCACATTACATCAGGACGACATAAAAAAAAACAGATGGGGTTTCATATATTGCACTTCTAAATTTTCAGACACTATTTTTGCTGCACTGAAACATTTGAGACACCGCTGCATTGAATTATATTTAATTTTTTGTTCATTTGTAACATTTCTAGTAACTATGATGCACTGGCACTAGTTACAATTTCATACATCTGTTACAATTTAGGCATGATATTACCCCTAAGAGCCCAGACCCATGATTTACATGTTTGCATAATATTAACCCATAAGAGCCCAGACCCATGATTCTCATGTACGCAGGATTTTAACCCAAAAGTAAAATAATAAATCAGATAAAGTCTGTAATTTATTGTATTTTTTATTGTGGGCACAAGATTAAAATATTTGTAAATATTAAAATAGATGTCAGTATTTTAAGGTTAACATCCTAATGTAACACAAATAACACAACAACAATTTCATAATGTATAGTTTAACATTTTGTTCTAAAAAAAAAAAAAAAAAACAGATCAGAACTAGTTAAATGAAAGAAACTAGTTTTATCTCCAGCACTAACCCAGCAATCCTACATTCTGTTAATGAGGTCAGATGATCACACCCATTCACACTGTCCTGATGATTGTGATGCTCTCAGGAAGTTCAGTATATGTCATCTAGGAGTTAAAATGACTGAGAAAGTGCTGTAAGTGTAAATTTACACGTCTTTAAAATGGTCTGTGACACATATGTTACCATGGCATGTATATGACATAAGTATGACGATAGATACATGTTAATGCATAAAAGCCACATCATTAATTCACACTTGCTTCTTTGCTTATCTAGAAAAAAATGTCTTTATGTGCCTCAACTAAGATATTAAGAGAACTCATTATACTGTTCAGCCTACAGCTGTAGGCAATGTTAAAATAAGTAACAGTCTTCATAAACACTATGTAGATGAGACCAGCACAATCAGGCCTTTGACAGCATGGTATGAGGAAGTGGAGGTTCGAGAGCAGGGTTTCGCCAGAGCATTGCATAATCTCTGCTGAAGCTGGAGTAATCGGGGGGATTTCAGTAGGGCTTATCGGACTGGATTTAACGTGGCCTGATGCCTCGCCACTATTGGGCTACTGCACAGAGCCACGAGTCGGGGCTGATCTATGATCAGCGGGTGATGTGATCAGAAAGGTGTCACTATCAATCATGCTGGAGTGTATTATTGATACGGGAATGCAATCAGTGCAGATTATTATTTTTACTAGAGGAGAATGCCATGACCCCGATAGCTGTATGGAAGTGAAGACCACAGTGTGAGTGTGTGTGTGTGAGTGTGTGTGTGTTATCATTTTGTGGATATGGTTAAATCGTTGCACTATGTGTTAGATTTTCCCCGCAATGTGCATGTGGTGCATGGGCAGAAATATGAATATGCTACTTGAGCATGACAGCATATGCAATAAACTGTCTCACTGAGTTTGTTTTTATAATTATACACTTTTACAATTAATTATAGTTTAGAACATGAATAAAACTATTCTTACTACTACTATTAATAATAGCAATAGTAGTAATAGTAGTATTGCATATTAATAATAGCGTTAGTAGTATAATACTACTATTGCTATTATTAATACGTAATACTACAAGTATTGCGTATTAATAATAGAATTAGTAGTATGTACATGTGTGTTTGTGTTATTTATATTATTATATTCAATATTATTATTGGGTGTTATTAGTTTACATGTTTTTATTTTTTTAAGTTTACGTGTTTTTTTGTTGTCATTATTATTATTATTATTATTATTATTATTATTATTATTATGGTTTATTGTAAAATCATAGTGTTATTTTTCAGTAAGGGAAACAATTATAACATTGTTATAACATTTTCATTTAAATCACCCGCCAGTATCACCTACCTGCTCTGAGATGTCCTCCTTCTTCATTTGGTTTGCAAAAAAAAAAAAGCAAAAAGCACAAAATAAACTGCAGAATACATGTAAGACAAGCATGGACTTAACTTGTCACATGCTCAAACACAGTTAACACTCATGCCTGCGTCACACATCATGCAAATGTGCAGAACAAGCAGTACAGTCACCACTTTGTTCAAACTCTGTATCAGTCTACAGATGACATGTCAGCGCTTCATACCTCATGCAGTATTTTCACAAGAGTAATATGACTTTGTTGATCTGTGCTTCACCCACAGTTGTGATCTGTTCATAATAGCTATATCATAACTGTTGCAAATACCACAGTTTATAGTTCGAAATTAGCTTCACATGATATTTATTCATTTTGTATGTGTGCGAAAATTTACTATCATCAGCATAGGAAACATATTTTTTATGTATTTTACATTACCATTTAGCATAACTGGTTGACGTTCTTATTCAGAGTGGCAGGTAGTTGGATGCAGGATTAGGAGTCCTGCCCAATTACTTTATTTGAATTAATGTAGTGGACTTGGCTGGAAATAATGGTCTACCACATAGAAGGCAGACTAGGCTACTCCAACCGCCGGAAAACATTTTGACAGGTATTCAAGCTAACATTTGCAATGGCAACAGTTTTTCTTTGCTGTTTGGAACTATTACAAAAACAGTCCTGATTGGTGTAAATTTAATATACAGCATTAAATAGCAATTATCAAAATTGTCAGAATTTAGTGTGAATAATTTACAGATTTGGTTTGCTAAAAAGAGATTTGTGAGTTTAAAAACCTTTGAAAGGTCAAAGGAACTTGAGATCATAATTTACGGATTCTTTCTAGAATTATTACAGTATGTGGATGAAAAACAATCAACTGTTTTTTAGAAGAACCAACGCCATCCTTCCACAGCATTGCACAAAGAACCATTTGGTCACCTTCATTTTTAAGAAAATATGAGGTGTGTACTACAGTTTACTCATTAGGATCAAAGGGATTTGCCATTGTTTTGTAAAGCATGTCCTACCTAGCAACAGTTGCTTTGAAAGATCACATTTGTAGGCGGAGCATGAATGTGTAAATTTACACAGAAGTGCATGTGCTTAAGGCTTTGGTCTGTTTGTGTTGTCTTTCTAGTCGAATCTATAAGACAACTGATATTCTACTAAACAGTCTGACAAAGCAGCTACTAATCAACTAGTGAGAGGGAATGAACTCTTAAAAATAAAAGTTCCAAACAGTTCTTGTATTGTCTTCTCAACATATGTTGTCCTTAATTGGTACAGACACTTAATACATTAATAAGGAATAACCTTATTATTTACAATCACATGTACATGTTTTAAAGGCCCATATTTGAATATTTTCTCCTTGAGGTGACCATGACATCACTGAGAATGAGAGGTAATAATTGCTGTAGGTTGAGTAGAGAACACAACAACAGTTCATTAAAAATAGGGTTTTTTATAGCATTGTTTCCATACAAGGGCTGTATGAACTTTGAAATGAAGCACATTTGAAACTTTTAAAATGAACACATTGTACACATGAAGTGCTTCTATTTCTCTAAATCAAGCCAAATGCATATGATGGGCCCTTTAAAAAATACTCTCAAAAATGCATGCACTTTATTTTTTTTTTAGGAAATAAAAAAGAATTTTATCGCATCGCTTCAAAGAACTTTGTGCGGAACCTCTGTTTTTAAGAGTGAGGAAGACATGAAGGCATGCTTGTCTATGGCCTTCAGACTGATGTATCATATTAGGTTTCAAATTTCAGTGAAAGCTTTCTTTGTCTAACCTAGTCATCATACAGTCTTACCCCAATCCCCTGCTTCTGGAGTCAGAATACTAGAATACAGCTCTGCAGTTCAATTCCAAATAGAAGGAGAAACGGAAAAGCAGGTTATGAACACAATGTGGACGTGTGCCAAGTAGGGCTGAGCAATATATCATTAATAACGGTATATTCAAATTTTACTTTATACAAGATAATATCATACACCTGCTGTCTGCAATTCAATTCCTAAAAAGAAAGTGCATGGGGTCGTTTGTGTGAAAAATGCTTTGGTTTCTAGAGAGATGACACTCAAGAGAGGACAGTCTTGTGATAGTTATGTTGTAGAAATCATAAATATCATACACAATCCAGTGCAGTTTTCTGTGTCAGTAAAATATCACAGTCAATGTAACTGTCTGTACATATTAAAAATATTGATGAATTAAAGTATTTACAATATTTTTTATATGCAATACTGTATTGATTTCCAAAACCATTGGTGTCAGATAGCTGTGGTGTTCTCTGTCATTAGATCCCACTGTTCTGACTGGATAAAAGGTAAAAAAAAATCACATTATTTAGATCTTATATGTGTTTTTATTTATACTATGCTTTAATACTATTTATGCTAATATTTTATTCAAACAATCACAATATATTTTCTAGCTTACAGAATTGCAATATATTGTGTTGCATATCGTTGATGTGCAACGTCCAATAAACATTTACATCCAAAAAAGCAACTTTACAGGAGAGAGATAAAACCTAATTTTAAATGGAAGTCAGTGTAAGAAGAGTTTTGTTTAGGTAATTTTGGACAATTTTTATTGCTTCATTCATCAAGAAAGTTTGACAATGTTTAAAGGACAGTTTGTGTGTTTAAATATTGTAGTAAACTAAAAATCAACAACAAAATCAACTTATAAGTGCTTATAGGTTTTTGCCAACACAGCATTAATATATCAATATATTTGAAACTTTTTTGTACAAAATACAAAATGATGATATCATAGTATTGCACCTGCTTCACAGATTAGCATATGTGTGTGAATTATGCACGGGGTATTTGTGTGGAAATTATTTGGGTTTCTGAGGGAACCACAAAAAATATATATACAGTTTAAAGTAATCTATGCCAAAAAAAAAACTATAATTAAAGGAGCAGCCTGCAAACAATATAATCCAGTGGACTAATCCAAAGAGTGCATATGTTTATTTATTTATTTTTTATTGTGTAATGAATTATCTTTTTACATATGGAATTGTGAAATTTCTGATGATTGTTATTTTTTTTTTTTGGTTGTTTGCCTTTTGTGTCGCAACACTGTGTAGTATAAAAAATTTATATTAGTTAGATGTATATCAGCCTATTCTTTTTTAGTCTCTATTAATTTTGTTTAGATGCAATACAGAAATAAACTAAACTACTACTGTACTACTCTGATACACAGTTCTCTATTTATTATTTGTATATCCAGCATACTGTGTACATGCTGCTACAAATAAATACTGATAACTGACTTAAAATGATTTTTGTTCAATTTTTATCATACCACATCATATCATCTATCATTTTAAATATAAATAAATCTTAAGCACATCACAATATTCAGTTCAGTTTCCAGTTGGATTGTCAAGCCCTAGTACTGAGAAGTGCTTTTAGAGGTATCCACTCTCTTCACCTTTCCACAGCAATTTACTTGGAATAACTTGGAATAACTGTGGTCACAGGACTTCAATTAATTTGGCTTGGGTGGTCACGTAGGCCCAGAAAATAGGTGGCCTCAGGTCAGTCATATGGTTTTCCAGATAAAGTGCAGGCTACCTAGCATGACTTTGAAGAGCTACCATTAGCAGTGGCTGCAGTCAGCTGAGCTCTCTAATTTGTTTACATGGTCTGGCTGCCCAGCCACAGACAACTCAAGCCCTTTACTGGCCTTTAGTTGAGTTCACGAGCTCAGAGTAAAGAATAAACAACAAGCACACACTGGCTGATAAATCAGACATTAAACTGGTAACATTAGAAATATTATTATTGTAGAATAGCTGTGAAAGTGTAAAATCACCAGTGTTTCTAATAAAAACAGTGTACCAAAGAGATGTGCTTTCAGACAACCATTACTGTGAATACACCCTGCCATAATATGTATATATATATATATATATATATATATATATATATATATATATATATATATATATATATATATATATATATATATATATATATATGGATAAAACCCCAAAAAGACCCAGTCAATTAAATTCATCACTAACATAAAGAACATAAACTTCTGAATAAACAGCAGTAAAATAAAAGGGGAATAATCTGAGCTGTCACTCACCTTGATTCCTCGGCTCCATCACTGCAGTGGGGGACTGTTTTCACTGAACTCATGCAGGTCCAGCAGACCTGTTTGTGAGTGTAGTGTAGTGTAGTAGCTCCAGTTCAAATCCTCTCAGTTCCCCATTACATTCCTGTGTTTTCCCTGTGCAAGCTCCTCCCACAGAGGTGGGAGGAACATCAAACACACAAGACCAATAGCAGCCAAATATACCTTTCCAGCAGTTCTGAACACACACAGTAGTCTGTGCTGCCGCCTTCTGTTCAAAGCTTGTCAGTACAAGTGCAGAACTAATGTAAACGAAATGACAGCACTAGCCACAGTGTACACTTTTAAATAAGGGTTCTTTAGATGTTCTGTCGTAAAAGTTATAAAAGGCCTATTTGTAGAAACATAACAACACAAAGAACCATTTGATGACTAGGATGTGTGATTAAACGGTCCTTCTCTGTCATGAAAAACATGAAAAATTTGTAGATAAAAGATAATTGTATTGGTTCTATATTAAAATCTGATGGACTCGTGATGAACACTGAGCATGGCACCTAAAGTAATTATATTATAAACACTACAAAACTAAATAATCATATTAAATACACACTACTAAAGATTTGCAGTGACTTTTTAATGAAGGAAAAACCATTTAATAATTAATAATTAAACGATTCTCTAGGAAAATCTCTTTTAGAAAACTCTACATAGAACTATTAAAATGGACCAAAATGGTTTTACTAGGGTACCATTAGAGTGAAATAAAGTGTTTTTTTAGTACTTTACATAAGTCACTTATGATATGTTTGATCAATGCAGCCTTAACATCTAATATCAACCATGTCTTTGTTTATCATAGAATAACTCTGAGACAGGTTATGCAGATATTTCCCAATCCTTCTCCTGTAACCCTGAGGGATCAAGAATCATGAGAAACAAGTTAAGGGGTCTTACTGTTAGCCGAATGTGATCATTTCTAAAGTTGATTTAGGAGTTAAAATGTAGTTCAGTTAATTATATAGAATGCGTGTAATCACCCAACACATCCATACCTACTTCAAAGTGTTTTTTTTTACTGATTTCATTTTTTTCATGCTAGAAATGAAACAGGTAGATGTATCATTCAAGGTAAGGTAACACTTGAATTTCACTACTTCGCTATTTAGGGTGGAATAGGATATCAAACAAGCGGCTGGAGAA